>NC_058085.1:356634025-358118788 GCF_014858855.1 Bufo gargarizans
TTTTTTGTTCTGGGTTGAAATACAATTCCCAATTTAGCAATTTCATAATTTAGTGGTTCCTGCTATATCAGAGCTCTTTGAAATCTATCCCAAAAGGGTATATAATATTGAAGGTGCACATAGGGTCCATTCAGAGTAACTTCACACACACCCGCTACTGTGTATTTCCAAGTCTAATTCTGTCACTAAATCCATACCGGTGACCCAGCGCCTAAATACTAGGCCTCAAATTTAATTCCCTCTAAATCTCTCGTTACCCACCGCTGTACTGTTGTTGCTGGGCAAGATATTTAGTGTCCGTCAAAGCACATTTTTGTTCTGGGTTGAAGTACAATTCCCAATTTAGCAATTTCATAATTTAGTGGTTTCTGCTATATCAGAGCTATTTGAAATCTATCCCAAAAAGGGTATATAATATTGAAGGTGCACATAGGGTCATTCAGAATAACTTCACACACACCCGCTACTGTGTATTTCCAAGTCTAATTCTGTCACTAAATCCATACCGGTGCACCCAGCGCCTAAATACTAGGCCTCAAATTTAATCCCTCTAAATCTCTCGTTACCCACGTTGTCCTGTTGTAGCTGGGAAAGTATATTAGTGCCCGTCAAAGCACATTTTTGTTCTGGGTTGAAGTACAATTCCCAATTTAGCAATTTCATAATTTAGTGGTTCCTGCTATATCAGAGCTATTTGAAATCTATCCCAAAAAGGGTATATAATATTGAAGGTGCACATAGGGTCATTCAGAATAACTTCACACACACCCGCTACTGTGTATTTCCAAGTCTAATTCTGTCACTAAATCCATACCGGTGACCCAGCGCCTAAATACTAGGCCTCAAATTTAATTCCCTCTAAATCTCTCGTTACCCACCGCTGTACTGTTGTTGCTGGGCAAGATATTTAGTGTCCGTCAAAGCACATTTTTTGTTCTGGGTTGAAGTACAATTCCCAATTTAGCAATTTCATAATTTAGTGGTTTCTGCTATATCAGAGCTATTTGAAATCTATCCCTAAAAGGGTATATAATATTGAAGGTGCACATAGGGTCATTCAGAATAACTTCACACACACCCGCTACTGTGTATTTCCAAGTCTAATTCTGTCACTAAATCCATACCGGTGACCCAGCGCCTAAATACTAGGCCTCAAATTTAATTCCCTCTAAATCTCGTTACCCACCGTTGTACTGTTGTGCTGGGCAAGATATTTAGTGTCCGTTCAAAGCACATTTTTTGTTCTGGGTTGAAGTACAATTCCCAATTTAGCAATTTCATAATTTAGTGGTTCTGCTATATCAGAGCTATTTGAAATCTATCCCTAAAAGGGTATATAATATTCAAGGTGCACATTGGGTCATTCAGAATAACTTCACACACACACGCTTCTGTGCATTTCCAAGTCTAATTCTGTCACTAAATCCATACCGGTCACCCAGCGCCTAAATACTAGGCCTCAAATTTATATCCCGCTGAATTTGAATACAATACATTGGGCCAAATAATATATTTGTTGTTGTGGTGAACCATAACAATGAGAAAAACATCTAGTAAGGGACGCGGACGTGGACATGGTCGTGGTGGTGTTAGTGGACCCTCTGGTGCTGGGAGAGGACGTGGCCGTTCTGCCACATCCACACGTCCTAGTGTACCAACTACCTCAGGTCCCAGTAGCCGCCAGAATTTACAGCGATATATGGTGGGGCCCCAATGCCGTTCTAAGGATGGTAAGGCCTGAGCAGGTACAGGCATTAGTCAATTGGGTGGCCGACAGTGGATCCAGCACGTTCACATTATCTCCCACCCAGTCTTCTGCAGAAAGCGCACAGATGGCGCCTGAAAACCAACCCCATCAGTCTGTCACATCACCCCCATGCATACCAGGGAAACTGTCTCAGCCTCAAGTTATGCAGCAGTCTCTTATGCTGTTTGAAGACTCCGCTGGCAGGGTTTCCCAAGGGCATCCACCTAGCCCTTCCCCAGCGGTGAAAGACATAGAATGCACTGACGCACAACCACTTATGTTTCCTGATGATGAGGACATGGGAATACCACCTCAGCATGTCTCTGATGATGACGAAACACAGGTGCCAACTGCTGCGTCTTTCTGCAGTGTGCAGACTGAACAGGAGGTCAGGGATCAAGACTGGGTGGAAGACGATGCAGGGGACGATGAGGTCCTAGACCCCACATGGAATGAAGGTCGTGCCACTGACTTTCACAGTTCGGAGGAAGAGGCAGTGGTGAGACCGAGCCAACAGCGTAGCAAAAGAGGGAGCAGTGGGCAAAAGCAGAACACCCGCCGCCAAGAGACTCCGCCTGCTACTGACCGCCGCCATCTGGGACCGAGCACCCCAAAGGCAGCTTCAAGGAGTTCCCTGGCATGGCACTTCTTCAAACAATGTGCTGACGACAAGACCCGAGTGGTTTGCACGCTGTGCCATCAGAGCCTGAAGCGAGGCATTAACGTTCTGAACCTGAGCACAACCTGCATGACCAGGCACCTGCATGCAAAGCATGAACTGCAGTGGAGTAAACACCTTAAAACCAAGGAAGTCACTCAGGCTCCCCCTGCTACCTCTTCTGCTGCTGCCGCCTCGGCCTATTCTGCTGCTGCCGCCTCGGCCTCTTCCTCCGCCTCTGGAGGAACGTTGGCACCTGCCGCCCAGCAAACAGGGGATGTACCACCAACACCACCACCACCACCTCCGTCACCAAGCGTCTCAACCATGTCACACGCCAGCGTTCAGCTCTCCATCTCACAAACATTTGATAGAAAGCGTAAATTCCCACCTAGCCACCCTCGATCCCTGGCCCTGAATGCCAGCATTTCTAAACTACTGGCCTATGAAATGCTGTCATTTAGGCTGGTGGACACAGACAGCTTCAAACAGCTCATGTCGCTTGCTGTCCCACAGTATGTTGTTCCCAGCCGGCACTACTTCTCCAAGAGAGCCGTGCCTTCCCTGCACAACCAAGTATCCGATAAAATCAAGTGTGCACTGCGCAACGCCATCTGTAGCAAGGTCCACCTAACCACAGATACGTGGACCAGTAAGCACGGCCAGGGACGCTATATCTCCCTAACTGCACACTGGGTAAATGTAGTGGCAGCTGGGCCCCAGGCGGAGAGCTGTTTGGCGCACGTCCTTCCGCCGCCAAGGATCGCAGGGCAACATTCTTTGCCTCCTGTTGCCACCTCCTCCTTCTCGGCTTCCTCCTCCTCTTCTTCCACCTGCTCATCCAGTCAGCCACACACCTTCACCACCAACTTCAGCACAGCCCGGGGTAAACGTCAGCAGGCCATTCTGAAACTCATATGTTTGGGGGACAGGCCCCACACCGCACAGGAGTTGTGGCGGGGTATAGAACAACAGACCGACGAGTGGTTGCTGCCGGTGAGCCTCAAGCCCGGCCTGGTGGTGTGTGATAATGGGCGAAATCTCGTTGCAGCTCTGGGACTAGCCAATTTGACGCACATCCCTTGCTTGGCGCATGTGCTGAATTTGGTGGTGCAGAAGTTCATTCACAACTACCCCGACATGTCAGAGCTGCTGCATAAAGTGCGGGCCGTCTGTTCGCGCTTCCGGCGTTCACATCCTGCTGCTGCTCGCCTGTCTGCGCTACAGCGTAACTTCGGCCTTCCCGCTCACCGCCTCATATGCGACGTGCCCACCAGGTGGAACTCCACCTTGCACATGCTGGACAGACTGTGCGAGCAGCAGCAGGCCATAGTGGAGTTTCAGCTGCAGCACGCACGGGTCAGTCGCACTACAGAACAGCACCACTTCACCACCAATGACTGGGCCTCCATGCGAGACCTGTGTGCCCTGTTGCGCTGTTTCGAGTACTCCACCAACATGGCCAGTGGCGATGACACCGTTATCAGCGTTACAATACCACTTCTATGTCTCCTTGAGAAAACACTTAGGGCGATGATGGAAGAGGAGGTGGCCCAGGAGGAGGAGGAGGAGGAGGAGGAAGAGGGGTCATTTTTAGCACTTTCAGGCCAGTCTCTTCGAAGTGACTCAGAGGGAGGTTTTTGGCAACAGCAGAGGCCAGGTACAAATGTGGCCAGCCAGGGCCCACTACTGGAGGACGAGGAGGACGAGGATGAGGAGGAGGTGGAGGAGGATGAGGATGAAGCATGGTCACAGCGGGGTGGCACCCAACGCAGCTCGGGTCCATCACTGGTGCGTGGCTGGGGGGAAAGGCAGGACGATGACGATACGCCTCCCACAGAGGACAGCTTGTCCTTATCCCTGGGCAGCCTGGCACACATGAGCGACTACATGCTGCAGTGCCTGCGCAACGACAGCAGAGTTGCCCACATTTTAACCTGTGCGGACTACTGGGTTGCCACCCTGCTGGATCCACGCTACAAAGACAATGTGCCCACCTTACTTCCTGCACTGGAGCGTGATAGGAAGATGCGCGAGTACAAGCGCACGTTGGTAGACACGCTACTGAGAGCATTCCCAAATGTCACAGGGGAACAAGTGGAAGCCCAAGGCCAAGGCAGAGGAGGAGCAAGAGGTCGCCAAGGCAGCTGTGTCACGGCCAGCTCCTCTGAGGGCAGGGTTAGCATGGCAGAGATGTGGAAAACTTTTGTCAACACGCCACAGCTAACTGCACCACCACCTGATACGCAACGTGTTAGCAGGAGGCAACATTTCACTAACATGGTGGAACAGTACGTGTGCACACCCCTCCACGTACTGACTGATGGTTCGGCCCCATTCAACTTCTGGGTCTCTAAATTGTCCACGTGGCCAGAGCTAGCCTTTTATGCCTTGGAGGTGCTGGCCTGCCCGGCAGCCAGCGTTTTGTCTGAACGTGTATTCAGCACGGCAGGGGGCGTCATTACAGACAAACGCAGCCGCCTGTCTACAGCCAATGTGGACAAGCTGACGTTCATAAAAATGAACCAGGCATGGATCCCACAGGACCTGTCCGTCCCTTGTCCAGATTAGACATTAACTACCTCCCCATAACCATATATTATTGGACTCCAGGGCACTTCCTCATTCAATCCTATTTTTATTTTCATTTTACCATTATATTGCGAGGCTACCCAAAGTTGAATGAACCTCTCCTCTGCCTGTGTGCTAGGCCTAAATATATGCCAATGGACTGTTGCAGTGGTGGGTGACGTGAAGCCTCATTCTCTGCTATGACATGCAGACTGATTCTCTGCTGACATGAAGCCAGATCCTCTGTTACGGGAGCTCTCTCCTCTGCCTGGGTGCTGGGCCTAAATTTATGACAATTGACTGTTGCAGTGGTGGGTGACGTGAAGCCTGATTCTCTGCTATGATATGAAGACTGATTCTCTGCTGACATGAAGCCAGATTGTCTGTTACGGGACCTTTCTCCTCTGCCTGGGTTCTGGGCCTAAATTTATGAAAATTGACTGTTGCAGTGGTGGGTGACGTGAAGCCTGATTCTCTGCTATGATATGAAGACTGATTCTCTGCTGACATGAAGCCAGATTGTCTGTTACGGGACCTTTCTCCTCTGCCTGGGTTCTGGGCCTAAATTTATGAAAATTGACTCTTACAGTGGTGGGTGACGTGAAGCCTGATTCTCTGCTATGATATGAAGACTGATTCTCTGCTGACATGAAGCCAGATTGTCTGTTACGGGACCTCTCTCCTCTGCCTGGGTGCTGGGCCTAAATTTATGACAATGGACTGTTGCAGTGGTGGCTGACGTGAAGCCTGATTCTCTGCTATGACATGCAGACTGATTCTCTGCTGTCATGAAGCCAGATTGTCTGTTACGGGACCTCTCTGCTCTGCCTGTGTGCTAGGCCTAAATATATGCCAATGGACTGTTGCAGTGGTGGCTGACGTGAAGCCTCATTCTCTGCTATGACATGCAGACTGATTCTCTGCTGACATGAAGCCAGATCCTCTGTTACGGGAGCTCTCTCCTCTGCCTGGGTGCTGGGCCTAAATTTATGACAATTGACTGTTGCAGTGGTGGGTGACGTGAAGCCTGATTCTCTGCTATGATATGAAGACTGATTCTCTGCTGACATGAAGCCAGATTCTCTGTTACGGGACCTCTCTCCTCTGCCTGGGTGCTGGGTAGTGTTGAGCGCGAATATTCGAAAAGCAAATTTTTTTCGCGAATATCGCAACTTCGCGATTTCGCGAATATTTCGAATATAGTGCTATATATTCGTAAAAACGAATATTCGTTTTTTGTTTCCCCCCCCCCCCCCCCACAAAATTACAGTACACATATAATTGATTGTTTCCCAAAGGTCCAACAGCTCAGATCTTACTCACATTGCCTAGAAAGTGATTGAGGCGCGAATCTTCGTAAGGCGATTTTATTAGCGCACATGCGAATATCGGCACGTCCCAGAACAGAGGCAAAGGGCTTTGCATTCATACATTAGTGAATTGAGTTGCGAATCTTCGTAAGGCGATTTTATTAGCGCACATGCGAATATCTACACTTGTCCCAGAACAGAGGCAAAGGGCTTTGCATTCATACATTAGTGATTGAATTGAGCTGCGAATCTTCGTAAGGCGATTTTATTAACGCAAATGCAAATATCTACACTTGTCCCCAGAACAGAGAGGCAAAGGCCTGTGCATTCATATAGTATAGCACCATATTCGCGAATACGTAGAACTTCGTAAAAGTCGATTTACGAATATTCGTATTTTTTATTTTACTTTCCACCTTACAGATTACATTGATCTGTACTCTGTCAACTACTGTCATCACCCCCCACTGTATCTCGATTGATTCCCAAAAGTCTCACATTCCCTAGAAAGTGATTGAGGTGCGAATCTTCGTAAGGCGATTTTATTAGCGCACATGCGAATATCTACACTTGTCCCAGAACAGAGGCAAAGGGCATTGCATTCATACATTAGTGATTGAATTGAGTTGCGAATCTTCGTAAGGCGATTTCATTAGCGCACATGTGAATTTTGCATAGCATATGTATTATGCGATAATTCGAATTATCGCATATGCGAAATAATAACGAATTTGAATAATCGCGAATATTTTACGAATATTCTTTCGAATATTCACAAAATTTCGCGAATTCGAATATGGGACATGCCGCTCAACACTAGTGCTGGGCCTAAATTTATGACAATGGACTGTTGCAGTGGTGGGTGACGTGAAGCCTGATTCTCTGCTATGACATGCAGACTGATTCTCTGCTGACATGAAGCCAGATTGTCTGTTACGGGACCTCTCTCCTCTGCCTGGGTGCTGGGCCTAAATATATGCCAATGGACTGTTGCAGTGGTGGCTGACGTGAAGCCTCATTCTCTGCTATGACATGCAGACTAATTCTCTGCTGACATGAAGACAGATTCTCTGTTACGGGACCTCTCTCCTCTGCCTGGGTGCCGGGGCCTAAATATCTGAGAATGGACTGTTCCAGTGGTGGGTGACGGGAAGCCAGATTCTCTGCTATGGAACCTCTCTCCAATTGATTTTGGTTAATTTTTATTTATTTAATTTTTATTTTAATTCATTTCCCTATCCACATTTGTTTGCAGGGGATTTACCTACATGTTGCTGCCTTTTGCAGCCCTCTAGCTCTTTCCTGGGCTGTTTTACAGCCTTTTTAGTGCCGAAAAGTTCGGGTCCCCATTGACTTCAATGGGGTTCGGGTTCGGGACGAAGTTCGGATCGGGTTCGGATCCCGAACCCGAACATTTCCGGGATGTTCGGCCGAACTTCTCGAACCCGAACATCCAGGTGTTCGCTCAACTCTAGCTGCCACTAAGGGGTAGAGTTAAAAAAACTGCTGAGGTACGGAAAAACCCAGGAATGGAACTAACTTCGATTGGCCATCTGTCTGCTAACCAATGGTTGCCAAAAATAGCAGCGAAACCTGTATTGGCAGCGGCGTCGGACAACATTACGGGGGGGTTGTCGGATATTGTGGGAACAAAGAGCGAGATGCCATTCCATTGCGTGAGAAGTTGATCCCACATGTTCAAGTCAGCCATGACCATGTCGTCCAGACCTATGCTGCTATCCTGGGAAGGGGCTGTAGGAAGGAGTAAAAGTAAACGAGAAACAAATGCCCTACCTTGCGGAATTATGCGCATCGCAAAGTTCAGCATACCTAACAGGGACTGTAGCTGAACTTTCTTAATCACTCTAGTAGATGTGAAATTATGAACGACTTCCCCGATTCTCTGTAATTTGTCCCTTGGCAACCTAGGAACTCCACGAAGCCTGGGTCAGAATACCTGCGTAAGAACTGCTGCAACCGAACTATATTAACAACACACATGTAATTATTATCTGATTTTAATGAACAGACTACTTTAGGGTGGGCTCTGAAGCAGTTAGTACATATGTGTAGCAAGCGACACTGACTGAAGTTACAGGATGCCTAGTTGAAATTATTACAAATCTGTGACCTGCCGAGTAGTTTGATGGGTCTACCCAGCTTGTCAACTAAACCAGAGGATCTGTGTGAATCGGACGGGCCGGAACAGGACCTGTAGAACTGGACCCCTCACTTGGAACAGCCTTATGACACCACACAGTAGAATGGTCAACTGAATGGCACAGGGAGCACGAAGGTGCCCCAAGCCCAGCGAAATGCCTACAAAAATCTCCGTATCAATGTTAGCCCAATTTGTGAGAAACTGGAACTGACTTAGAGTGGCCGCTGCCTTGGCCGAGAAAGAACAATGGTAGTCGTAGAAGGAACTACCACCATACTTGTATCCCAACTCCGTTATCCAAAATAAATACAAATCAAGTTCTTCCCTTCTCTCATTCAACATCAGACGGATTTGTGTCAGAGAATTCTGAACTGTGACCCTGGAGACCTCTTCCTGCTGCTGAGGGCCTGAGTTAACGACCAGTAACCGGTATAACTCGGCCTTCCTAGCAGAAGCGGGATACGAAATACCCCTTCTGGACAACTCCGAAATCAGCCTAGGGACGGTCCAACTGCGAAGAGACGACACACTGCCCCCTTCTGACATCCTGGCGGGGTTCTCGTCGACCGAAGTCTCCACTATGTCTGAAGCACGTGACATCCCCTGTGGATACAGTATGCACAAATCAAACCCTGACTGTCAACCGACACCGGGATCATGTGACGTAAGCTGTGAGTAGGTCGAGACCCATGCAACTGTGAAGCATACGAGTGAAAAGGGACGAGAGGACCTGAGCCAAGGAGAAGCGATAGCTGAACCTAGAACACCCCAGTGATTAATGAGTTTGACGGTGGCACAACTGACCCACCACCAGAAGGAGAGAAGAGGAATAGTAACACGACACAGCCACTGCCATACTGTACCCTGATGGTTGAACAACGTGCAGAATATATTTGAAGAAGGACGACACAGATCCTGGAATAAATCACATGTAAGATCCCTGCGTACGACATACCGCCAGGCGTAGAGGCGTGCGCCCAACAATACGGAGATCCTCTAACTAGCACTGAACAAGTGTGACGCCCCTTCCCTAAAAAAACAACTCCATCAATCAAAAAGCATGTATTTCTCTTTTTTTTTTAACAACCCTAACTAAATCTCCCATCTCCCCAAGGTGGTCATAGCTCTGGTGGCCACTAGATGGAGCCAACACAGAGCACAGAGCCATGGACTGCACTGCCGGCAGTCAGCACCAGAGGGAGCCTGCATCATCCAACGCTGCTCATGGACTGTATCGGCTCCAGCGGCCACCAGGGGGAGCCCACACAGTTACCAGCCGCCTGTAGCTCGTGCAGACAGCAGAGGAGACCACAAGCAGGAACGCACGGGTAAGTGTGCCGCAAGATGACATGGGGCCAGTGCGGGCATAAAGGGGGGGGGGGAACCATGCTGCTGCCAAGGACCCTGCCTAACTAGTGGCACAGCGGCCTGTGCCAGACATTGAAGGGGGGAGAAATTTGAATCGGGATCACGCTGACCCCTGCACCCTACGATTCATGCCACGTGGGAGCTGAAGCTGCCTGGCAGACGCTCCGGTGCAGTGTGGCTCCCCCTTCACCTAGGGAGCCAGCACTGCCGGCCGGACTTGTGAGATCGAGACTGCAAAGCGTGGCAGTCACTTACGTGATCCAGTAGCTCGCGCATAAAACAAACTTCTGGGAAACAAACTTCTGGGGGCTTGACCAGAGGCAATCCTCACGCACCGAACGAGGCCAGAGTTTGACACGTCGTTCATTGAAGGAGGGGCAGAGGTGCCATGATATAGGCAACCGTGCCCCTCCCACAAATACAGGTCAATTAATCGGCCTTAACACATATTAATTTTTTTGCCGCTGCTTTGTATATTGCACTTTTGTGTATGGTTTGTGCATTTTACTATATATTATTTTGTTGCAGCAAGCACTTTTTGGTTCAAAGGTGGTCAGAAGTATTGATTGCACCATCTGTGCCGCTCTTGACCATGTGATCATTTGATTGCAAGGCCAGGTGTGTTTATGGCATATATGGTGCAGACATTCAGAAGTTCTATGTGTGATGAGGAAGGACCTACAATTACATATGGTCTGAAACGCGTAACAAGAACCTCCTGTGATTTGAAGATTTTAAACGACCGTAAATAAAGAGACCAATATTTAGCTATTTTGGAGCTGGATTTTCTTCCTTTTCTACTAGATATATATATATGTATATATATATATATATACATATATATATATACTACCAGAAGGACCCGACTTTACACGGGTATATTTCATCTATTTAATTTATTGTTTGTGTGTGTCGTTATAAGCCCCCCCCCCCTTAACTTTGACCTTTAAAGCAGCCTGCCCCTTTAACAGTGAGTTCCACAACACACCACCCCTTTGACAGTGACCTTCACAGGGGCCCACCCCCTTAACAGTGACATCTATAGCACCAGCCCCTTAACACTCACCATAGGTTACAGTCCCCTTAACTGACCTCCAACATTCCCTACCCCCTTAACAGAAACCTCCACAGCGACTGCCCCTATAACAGTGACTGCCACAGTACGCCGCTCCCTTAACAGTGACCTCTATTGTACCCTGCTCCCTTAACAGGGACCTCACATTACCCCGCTGCCTTGACAGTGACCTCACAGTACCCCACTGCCCTGCCCTTTTATCAGTGGCCTCCACAGTCCCCTCCTCTCTTAACAGTGACCTCCACAGCGGCCGCCCCTTTATTAGTGACCTCCACAGTTCCCCATCTCGTTAACAGTGATTTCCACAATAACCCGCCAATTTAACAATGACCTCTACAGAGCTCCGTTCCCGTAAAATGAGACCTCCACAACACCCCGCCCCTTAACAGCGACCTCTACAGCACCCTGCCCCATAACACTGACCTATACAGCGGACCATCCCCTTAACTGTGACCTCCACCGTTCCCTGCCCCCTTAATAGAGACCTCCACAGCATCCGCCCCTTTAACAGTGACCTCCACAGCATCCCATCCCGTTAACAGTGACCTCCACAGCGGCCCACCCCTTTAACAGTGAACTTCACAGCGGCTCCCCTTTTATTACTGACCTCCACAGTGCCCCATCTCCTTAACCGTGATTTACACAACACCCCGTTCTCTTAACAGTGGACTCTACAGCAATCTGCCCCTTAACACTGACCTCCATAGTGGACTGTCCCCTTAACTGTGACCTCCAGAGCAGCCTGCCCATAGCGTGGACAGAGGTCTGGTTTTAGGCTGGACATTCCAGCTTTCAGACTCCCTGTCCTCCGTCTGGCACAGGGCCTGGACGGACACAGGGATGTCCTTTTGAACAGCTCACTCTCAGACAGCAGCACTGTACTGTCTGAGCATGAGCTGCAGGGAGAAAGTCACCCTCTCTCCCACCACTGCAACTGACAGAAGTTTATATTTACCTTCATTTTTTCAATCCCTGTCGGCTGCAGAGTGGGATTGGCATGGCCTAATCATATCGGTGGCATGGCCTAGTGGAACATGGGGTCGGGGTTTTTAAGTCCGTCTTCTAAGGTTGGCCTGAATGGCCACCCTACCTGCCCCCTTATCTGTGTCCTCCACAGCACTCCGCTCCTTTAACAGTGTCATCGACAGCGCCCCGCCCCTTTAAAGCTCACCTACAGCAGTATAGAAAAATGACTGTGTTGTTGTAGAAACCTGGTGTAAAACTGTGTGCATGTGGAGACTAAGGGCTTGCGAGTTTCTATTGGCTGATAAGGGTCATGTGGCCGTGTGTATGGCAGTTTGGATACGAGGAGAAAGATCTGCAGGCTTTCATTGGCTAATGTAGGTCATGTGATGTCCCATATTTGTATATATATATTTTTTATATCTCAGGAACAGTACGTGCTAGAGAGCTGAGACCTAGTCTAAAACTTTCCCGGACAACTAATGTACATGTGTGCCAAATTTCATGATTTTAAATGCCACGGTGTGGATTTCTTTAGCAAACACATTTACACACACACACACACACACACACATACATACATACCTACATACACTCATCTTTTTATATTAGATCTAAAATATTCTTACTGGAATACCCCTTAAAGGAAAAGAGTGGTGGTGCTTTATATCAATCAATTAATAAACAGTGTACTGGACACCCCCCCAAAATATACAAAAAAAAGTTTCACAGCAGTTTATGTATGTATTGCAAGAAATAATATACCCTACTACAGTATCTCACAAAAGTGAGTACACCTCTCACATTTTTGAAAATATTTGATTACATATTTTCATAGGACAACACTGAGGAACTGACACTTTGATACAATGTAAAGAAGTCATTGTATAGCTGGTATGACAGTGTAAATTTGGTGTTCTCTCAAAATAACTAAACATACAGCCATTAATGTATAAACCACTTACAACAAAAGTGAGTACACCCCTAAGTGAAAATGACCAAATTGTGCCCAATTAGCCATTTCCCCTCCCAGATGTCATGTGACTCATTAGTGCTACAAGGTCTCAGGTGTGAATGGGAAGCAGGTGTGTTAAATTTGGTGTTATTGCTCTCACACTCTCTCATACTGGTCACTGGAAGTTCAACATGGCACCTCATGGCAAATAACTCTCTGAGGCTCTGAAAAAAAAGAATTGTTGCATGGATTACTGGAACCATATCCTGTGTTCTGATGAGACCAAGGTAAATTTATTTGGGTTAGATGGAGTCAAGCGTGTGTGGCAGAAACCAGGTGAGGAGGACAAAGACAAGTGTGTCCTGCCCACAGTCAAGCATGGTGGTGGGAGTGTCATGGTTTGGGGCTGCATGAGTGCTGCTGGCTGTGGGGAACTACAGTTCATTGATGGAACCATGAATGCCAACATGTACTGTGACATACTGAAGCAGAGCATGATCCCCATCCCCACTGGGCTGTAGGGCAGAAATCCAACCTGATAACGACCCCAAACACACCTCCAAGACGACCACTGCCTTGCTACAGAAACTGAGGGTAAAGCTGCAGTAGTGGCCAAGCATATCTCTAGACCTAGACCATATTGAGCATCTTTGAGGCATTTTCAAATGGAAGGTGGAGAAGCACAAGGTCAGGAACTCCGGGATGTCGTCATAGAGGAGTAGAAGAGGATTCTAGTTGCGACCTGTGAATCTCTAGTGAACTCCATGCCCAAGAGAGTTAAGGCAGTAGTGGAAAATAATGGTGGCCACAAAATATTGAAACTTCGGGCACAATTTGGCCATTTTCACTTTGGGGTGTACTCACTTTTGCTGCCAGCGGTTTAGAGATTAATGACTGTGTGTTAAGTTATTTCGAGGGCACAGCAAATTTACACTGTTATACAAGCTGTACACTGACTACTTTACATTGCATCAAAATGTCAGATCTTCAGTGTTGTCCCATGAAAAGTTAGAATGAAATATTTGCAAAAATTTGATTAGTGTACTCTCTTTTGTGAGATACTGTATACACTATATAAAAGGGATAGCTGGGATCTAAATTTTAATAACCTATCCTTAGAATTAGTCATCAACATCAAATCATGGCCTTTGTGCTGCTTAGTCTAATTTAAGTGAATGGGACTGAGCTACAAAACCAAACACAGCTGCTATATAATGTACGGCACTGTGCTGGGTATGCTGTCAAGAGGCGCTAGTCCAAGCAGCAGTTGAGGCACTCACCAATCAGATATTGATGACCTACCCTGAGGATAAGTCATTAATATTTAAGCCCTTTAAGACTATTAGAAGACAACTTGTAGTTCTGCAACCTATATAAATGGTATTACCCTTCAGTGTCATGCTTTTATATAGTCATGAGACTTCTCAGTGACTGCTTATATTCTAAGAATTTAGTGCTGGGGGTGGGAGTATTACGCTATATAATATACATTTTTATAGAAAATTAGATCAGGCTAATTATCGTTCTTCTTTCCCCAGAAGATAACAGTCTATAACTCAGTAGTTCTTCTTATCCTTAAGAACGTTGGCTTTCAGCCTTCTGCTCTGTCAGTAAAGCACCCCGATCTACAATTCTAGTTTTAATATTGGGACTGTATTATGGAAATCATGAAAACAGCCAGGAAACCAATGTAAGCTACAGAAATGCCTCCCATCTGATCCATTGAAAAAAGTTTATCACCTTGAACTTTTAATTGCATGAAGTGCACTGGGGCGCATATTCATTGGTTGTTAAATTGTATTTCCATGGCTGGAGGTAAAAGTTCTTTCCAGCAGCTAACAAATCACTTTTCACACAGCCCAATCCATGATTGATTGCTTTTCTCTTGCCTGAATCTGTTATGTGTCATAGAAAGTTCAGACATGCTTAAAGTGCAGACTTATTCATAGTTTAAGACTCGATTATTATAAACCCCCCCCCCCCCCCCCAAAAGAAAAAGGCTTATTCCCTTCCAGAGCTCAAGAGTTTCCAAATAGTACACCATTATTTATTGCTTGGGGTTTGCAACTTGCCCGTCATTCTAAAAATGTGATTCCAGCTATTCAACAGAAGAGAAAATCATAGCCTGGAGTTCATACAAATTGCTGCCTTGAAAAATCACTTATTGAGAATGCTGCACCTAGTTCAGACTGAAAACACACAGTAATACATCTGGATGGATTGTACGTTGCGCTGAGTATATACAGGGGGTCTGATTGCTGGAATTCGGATGTAAAGGCTCAGGAGAAATATAATCTTGGTAGAAATTTTCCATATTTTTAGAATCTATGGGGGACGAATATTAAAATCTATGAATCTTCAGTGGGAAATTTTTCTATCGTGGAATTTTTCTCATTTTGGACTATAATACTATTTTAAGTTTTACAGGTTATATTCAGCCTATTTTATTCCGCTTTACAGTGAATCCTTCTGCTTAATCTGTAGCTCTTATATTTGAACTCCCGTCAGCTCATAAACATTAATAAACCGATAAGAATATGGTTTAAACGAGTCATAGGATCTCAATAGCGTGATGGAAGAATTTTTGCTTTTCCATAATGGATCCAGCAAAAGCGCATATGTGAAAGTAGCCTAAGCTGTCAAGAGTAAAGATATAAGGGCTACAGATCGAGGCATTAGAGCAGCTCCCTGATGGATTCACCGTAAAGCAAAAAGAAATGGTGCACTAAAATTGAAAGGCTGTAGATCAAAATCTGCTGAAAATGTTTAATAAAGACCAATTGAAAAAAATATATTTTTAGCCCAAAATGAGTAAAATGCAATGATAAAATGGTTACCCAAGATGTTCATAGCCTTTAATACTGGCATTATTACTAATGCCCTTTATAAACAAAGACTTTACCAAAATTTAGGACCACTTTACATAGAGCTGCAAGGGAAAAAAAATCATTGGTAGAGAAAAGGTGGAGAAAAGTACACATGAATGACAAAATTGAAAAAAACAATGGCAATGTGAAATGGCACATTTCCAGGGAAGGCACATGTTCAAGTAATATCCAAATAATCCCCCCGTCCCTCAATATGTTTATTACTTAGGGCTCCAAGGGCACTATTTCCCCCTGTGAACTTCTTTAGTCATTCACTGCCACAGTATTTTGTTGTGCAAGGTCGGACTGGGTTTCCTTGGTGCCACCAGAGGAAATTATTCTCACCCATATCATCAAAAAAAAGTCTAATAAGTTTTGATTCTGAAAAATAGACCCTAGTAGCACTTTATTGTCTCCAAAGGTAGCTCCAAGGTTTTTTTCTCTGGACATTTTGGACCTACTTTGGCATCAGAACCTGGGCCCACCGGAAGATCCTCTGGTATTCTGGTGTACCATTCTGATGTTATTAGTGTGGGAATTAATTTAGGGTTCTGGTCTGATTTCTGATTTAGGGGTCTGAGGTCTGAATAAACTAAGACACAACTTTATTTTGGGGAATATTCTAGGATTTGATGTCTCCTATGCCTCGGCCAGCATTTTCTACTTATGTGGTTGTATTATACAGCATGCACTGATCAGGTCCTGCTGGAAGCTTTCACAGAAATTATGTTTATTTTTTTTATTTTTTTACTGCCCTCATCCTACATTTTACATAGCTACAAAATGCTTTAGGGCTAGCCAAAAATTTGGCTTGTGGCCCCGCAATTATCCCCTGTAATTGGGGATTGTCCAATTCTTCTTCTTTCTCTCATTGTCTCAGGCAGGTTAGATGGGTAGTTTTGCCACATCTATTTACAGGTCTCTCCATAGATGTCCGATCAGGTTCAAGTCCGGTCCCTGGCTAGGCAACTCAAGGGCATTCACAGACAAGTCTTGAAACCAAGACTGCATCATCTTGGTTCTAAACTTAGGGTTGTTGCCCCATTGGAAGAGGAATTTTTGTCTCAGTTTGAGGTTCACAGTGCTGTGAAGCTAGTTTCCATCCATGATCTCTCTTTACTTTGAACAAGTCATCCTTTCTTCAATTATAAGTGGTCCAGTTTCTGCATGATGCTGCCACCACTATGCTTCATGGCAGGGATGTGAAGTGTGTGGGGGGGGGGGGGGTGAATACTTTCTAAATACGCCGTGTTATTACTGTATCACTGTGTTCATTGTTCATGCCATAACAAAACAAATCCAATATTTCTTTTTAAAAGCTCATAAACTAGCTATTCAAAAAAACAGAAACGTGCAACATTTCATGCTGTAGACATCTGTTCAGCACATAAAATGCACACTGCAGTTCATAAATTCAAATAGGCCAGAATAAACCCAAAGCATTTGTGGAGACCATGCTGTAGATTAATTTGTGGTGCCCGAGGCCCATGAAAATGCCAAGGCTAGCCCACGTTCATTTTTCAAAAAAGGTCACTTAATCCCTTGTGAAATTTCTCTGTGACAGTGGAAGAATTTTTTGCTGAAGAACTAAAAATATACTGCATTGTGTATATATATATATATATATATATATATATATATATACATATATATAGCCAGTGACTAAGTCAGAATTGTCTGGATTTTCACTACAGCTGCCGGTTAGCATAATTACTGAAATATAATTAGCTTGTAATTATGTGTTTCCGTATGCAATAGACAGTTTACTGATACTCAAGCATGAAAGACAGATGACCATGAGGGGCTGAATGGAGGGGAGTGATGTTATTTACATGGGACTGTTATTTGGAGGGGGGTTCGTATACAAGAACACCAAAAGGATATTCGGATGGCAGCCAAGATCGATGATGGTGACAGAGACAAGCTTTCAAAATTAAAACCAATTGCAAGACATTTTCGCCAAAGACACAACAACTGTTGGCAGGATCTCAAATTCAGGGGGATTGAGAAGATATCTCTGGGTGCGAGAGGAGGGAATCTATTTTGACGGTTGGAGCAGATTGAAAGCAAGTGGATTGTGAAATTGAATACACTTTGCTTTGAATGACAAGATTCCATTTGCATCCTTTTTGTGATGGGGCAACATCATCCTTGAATTAATAAATGGTGTGTTTAATAATAATTGAAAAAGTATTTATTTTATTGATATTGTTTTATTCTGATAAGATATAGAGTAGCTGGATTAATGTGGTCACAGTCTTTTGATATTATTAGATTTTTTCTCTTTCTTTCTTTCTTTTTTATGTAGGATATAGATATTGAATATTGGCTATAGGATGTGGACATTGGAAACATGTCCCTTTTTATACACAGCTAACAATATTGGTTCGCTATTAGAGTTGAGCGAACACCTGGATGTTCGGGTTCGAGAAGTTCGGCCGAACATCCCGGAAATGTTCGGGTTCGGGATCCGAACCCGATCCGAACTTCGTCCCGAACCCGAACCCCATTGAAGTCAATGGGGACCCGAACTTTTCGGCACTAAAACGGCTGTAAAACAGCCCAGGAAAGGGCTAGAGGGCTGCAAAAGGCAGCAACATGTAGGTAAATCCCCTGCAAACAAATGTGGATAGGGAAATTAATTAAAATAAAAATTAAATAAATAAAAATTAACCAAAATCAATTGGAGAGAGGTTCCATAGCAGAGAATCTGGCTTCCCGTCACCCACCACTGGAACAGTCCATTCTCAGATATTTAGGCCCCGGCACCCAGGCAGAGGAGAGAGGTCCCGTAACAGACAATCTGGCTTCATGTCAGCAGAGAATCAGTCTTCATGTCATAGCAGAGAATCAGGCTTCACGTCACCCACCACTGTAAGAGTCCATTTTCATAAATTTAGGCCCAGCACCCAGGCAGAGGAGAGAGGTCCCGTAACAGAGGATCTGGCTTCATGTCAGCAGAGAATCAGTCTGCATGTCATAGCAGAGAATCAGGCTTCACGTCAGCCGCCACTGCAACAGTCCATTGTCATAAATTTAGGCCCAGCACCCAGGCAGAGGAGAGAGGTCCCGTAACAGAGGATCTGGCTTCATGTCAGCAGAGAATCAGTCTGCATGTCATAGCAGAGAATCAGGCTTCACGTCAGCCACCACTGCAACAGTCCATTGTCATAAATTTAGGCCCAGCACCCAGGCAGAGGAGAGAGGTCCCGTAACAGACAATCTGGCTTCATGTCAGCAGAGAATTAGTCTGCATGTCATAGCAGAGAATGAGGCTTCACGTCAGCCACCACTGCAACAGTCCATTGGCATATATTTAGGCCTAGCACACAGGCAGAGGAGAGAGGTCCCGTAACAGACAATCTGGCTTCATGTCAGCAGAGAATCAGTCTGCATGTCATAGCAGAGAATGAGGCTTCACGTCACCCACCACTGCAACAGTCCATTGGCATATATTTAGGCCTAGCACACAGGCAGAGCAGAGAGGTCCCGTAACAGACAATCTGGCTTCATGACAGCAGAGAATCAGTCTGCATGTCATAGCAGAGAATGAGGCTTCACGTCACCCACCACTGCAACAGTCCATTGGCATATATTTACAGTAGGCCTAGCACACAGGCAGAGCAGAGAGGTCCCGTAACAGACAATCTGGCTTCATGTCAGCAGAGAATCAGTCTGCATGTCATAGCAGAGAATGAGGCTTCACGTCACCCACCACTGCAACAGTCCATTGGCATATATTTAGGCCTAGCACACAGGCAGAGGAGAGGTTCATTCAACTTTGGGTAGCCTCGCAATATAATGGTAAAATGAAAATAAAAATAGGATTGAATGAGGAAGTGCCCTGGAGTCCAATAATATATGGTTATGGGGAGGTAGTTAATGTCTAATCTGGACAAGGGACGGACAGGTCCTGTGGGATCCATGCCTGGTTCATTTTTATGAACGTCAGCTTGTCCACATTGGCTGTAGACAGGCGGCTGCGTTTGTCTGTAATGACGCCCCCTGCCGTGCTGAATACACGTTCAGACAAAACGCTGGCTGCCGGGCAGGCCAGCACCTCCAAGGCATAAAAGGCTAGCTCTGGCCACGTGGACAATTTAGAGACCCAGAAGTTGAATGGGGCCGAACCATCAGTCAGTACGTGGAGGGGTGTGCACACGTACTGTTCCACCATGTTAGTGAAATGTTGCCTCCTGCTAACACGTTGCGTATCAGGTGGTGGTGCAGTTAGCTGTGGCGTGTTGACAAAAGTTTTCCACATCTCTGCCATGCTAACCCTGCCCTCAGAGGAGCTGGCCGTGACACAGCTGCCTTGGCGACCTCTTGCTCCTCCTCTGCCTTGGCCTTGGGCTTCCACTTGTTCCCCTGTGACATTTGGGAATGCTCTCAGTAGCGCGTCTACCAACGTGCGCTTGTACTCGCGCATCTTCCTATCACGCTCCAGTGCAGGAAGTAAGGTGGGCACATTTTCTTTGTAGCGTGGATCCAGCAGGGTGGCAACCCAGTAGTCCGCACAGGTTAAAATGTGGGCAACTCTGCTGTCGTTGCGCAGGCACTGCAGCATGTAGTCGCTCATGTGTGCCAGGCTGCCCAGGGGTAAGGACAAGCTGTCCTCTGTGGGAGGCGTATCGTCATCGTCCTGCCTTTCCCCCCAGCCACGCACCAGTGATGGACCCGAGCTGCGTTGGGTGCCACCCCGCTGTGACCATGCTTCATCCTCATCCTCCTCCACCTCCTCCTCATCCTCGTCCTCCTCGTCCTCCAGTAGTGGGCCCTGGCTGGCCACATTTGTACCTGGCCTCTGCTGTTGCCAAAAACCTCCCTCTGAGTCACTTCGAAGAGACTGGCCTGAAAGTGCTAAAAATGACCCCTCTTCCTCCTCCTCCTCCTCCTCCTCCTGGGCCACCTCCTCTTCCATCATCGCCCTAAGTGTTTTCTCAAGGAGACATAGAAGTGGTATTGTAACGCTGATAACGGTGTCATCGCCACTGGCCATGTTGGTGGAGTACTCGAAACAGCGCAACAGGGCACACAGGTCTCGCATGGAGGCCCAGTCATTGGTGGTGAAGTGGTGCTGTTCTGTAGTGCGACTGACCCGTGCGTGCTGCAGCTGAAACTCCACTATGGCCTGCTGCTGCTCGCACAGTCTGTCCAGCATGTGCAAGGTGGAGTTCCACCTGGTGGGCACGTCGCATATGAGGCGGTGAGCGGGAAGGCCGAAGTTACGCTGTAGCGCAGACAGGCGAGCAGCAGCAGGATGTGAACGCCGGAAGCGCGAACAGACGGCCCGCACTTTATGCAGCAGCTCTGACATGTCGGGGTAGTTGTGAATGAACTTCTGCACCACCAAATTCAGCACATGCGCCAAGCAAGGGATGTGCGTCAAATTGGCTAGTCCCAGAGCTGCAACGAGATTTCGCCCATTATCACACACCACCAGGCCGGGCTTGAGGCTCACCGGCAGCAACCACTCGTCGGTCTGTTGTTCAATACCCCGCCACAACTCCTGTGCGGTGTGGGGCCTGTCCCCCAAACATATGAGTTTCAGAATGGCCTGCTGACGTTTACCCCGGGCTGTGCTGAAGTTGGTGGTGAAGGTGTGTGGCTGACTGGATGAGCAGGTGGAAGAAGAGGAGGAGGAAGCCGAGAAGGAGGAGGTGGCAACAGGAGGCAAAGAATGTTGCCCTGCGATCCTTGGCGGCGGAAGGACGTGCGCCAAACAGCTCTCCGCCTGGGGCCCAGCTGCCACTACATTTACCCAGTGTGCAGTTAGGGAGATATAGCGTCCCTGGCCGTGCTTACTGGTCCACGTATCTGTGGTTAGGTGGACCTTGCTACAGATGGCGTTGCGCAGTGCACACTTGATTTTATCGGATACTTGGTTGTGCAGGGAAGGCACGGCTCTCTTGGAGAAGTAGTGCCGGCTGGGAACAACATACTGTGGGACAGCAAGCGACATGAGCTGTTTGAAGCTGTCTGTGTCCACCAGCCTAAATGACAGCATTTCATAGGCCAGTAGTTTAGAAATGCTGGCATTCAGGGCCAGGGATCGAGGGTGGCTAGGTGGGAATTTACGCTTTCTATCAAATGTTTGTGAGATGGAGAGCTGAACGCTGGCGTGTGACATGGTTGAGACGCTTGGTGACGGAGGTGGTGGTGGTGGTGTTGGTGGTACATCCCCTGTTTGCTGGGCGGCAGGTGCCAACGTTCCTCCAGAGGCGGAGGAAGAGGCCGAGGCGGCAGCAGCAGAATAGGCCGAGGCGGCAGCAGCAGAAGAGGTAGCAGGGGGAGCCTGAGTGACTTCCTTGGTTTTAAGGTGTTTACTCCACTGCAGTTCATGCTTTGCATGCAGGTGCCTGGTCATGCAGGTTGTGCTCAGGTTCAGAACGTTAATGCCTCGCTTCAGGCTCTGATGGCACAGCGTGCAAACCACTCGGGTCTTGTCGTCAGCACATTGTTTGAAGAAGTGCCATGCCAGGGAACTCCTTGAAGCTGCCTTTGGGGTGCTCGGTCCCAGATGGCGGCGGTCAGTAGCAGGCGGAGTCTCTTGGCGGCGGGTGTTCTGCTTTTGCCCACTGCTCCCTCTTTTGCTACGCTGTTGGCTCGGTCTCACCACTGCCTCTTCCTCCGAACTGTGAAAGTCAGTGGCACGACCTTCATTCCATGTGGGGTCTAGGACCTCATCGTCCCCTGCATCGTCTTCCACCCAGTCTTGATCCCTGACCTCCTGTTCAGTCTGCACACTGCAGAAAGACGCAGCAGTTGGCACCTGTGTTTCGTCATCATCAGAGACATGCTGAGGTGGTATTCCCATGTCCTCATCATCAGGAAACATAAGTGGTTGTGCGTCAGTGCATTCTATGTCTTTCACCGCTGGGGAAGGGCTAGGTGGATGCCCTTGGGAAACCCTGCCAGCGGAGTCTTCAAACAGCATAAGAGACTGCTGCATAACTTGAGGCTGAGACAGTTTCCCTGGTATGCATGGGGGTGATGTGACAGACTGATGGGGTTGGTTTTCAGGCGCCATCTGTGCGCTTTCTGCAGAAGACTGGGTGGGAGATAATGTGAACGTGCTGGATCCACTGTCGGCCACCCAATTGACTAATGCCTGTACCTGCTCAGGCCTTACCATCCTTAGAACGGCATTGGGCCCCACCATATATCGCTGTAAATTCTGGCGGCTACTGGGACCTGAGGTAGTTGGTACACTAGGACGTGTGGATGTGGCAGAACGGCCACGTCCTCTCCCAGCACCAGAGGGTCCACTAACACCACCACGACCATGTCCACGTCCGCGTCCCTTACTAGATGTTTTTCTCATTGTTATGGTTCACCACAACAACAAATATATTATTTGGCCCAATGTATTGTATTCAAATTCAGCGGGATATAAATTTGAGGCCTAGTATTTAGGCGCTGGGTGACCGGTATGGATTTAGTGACAGAATTAGACTTGGAAATGCACAGAAGCGTGTGTGTGTGAAGTTATTCTGAATGACCCAATGTGCACCTTGAATATTATATACCCTTTTAGGGATAGATTTCAAATAGCTCTGATATAGCAGAAACCACTAAATTATGAAATTGTTAAATTGGGAATTGTATTTAAACCCAGAACAAAAAATGTGCTTTGACGGACACTAAATAACTTTCCCAGCCACAACAGGACAGCGTTAACGAGAGATTTAGCAGGATATAAATTTGAGGCCTAGTATTTAGGCGCTGGGTGACAGGTATGGGTTTAGTGACAGAATTAGACTTAGAAATACACAGTAGCGGGTGTGTGTGAAGTTATTCTGAATGACCCAATGTGCACCTTGAATATTATATACCCTTTTAGGGATAGATTTCAAAAAGCTCTGATATAGCAGAAACCACTAAATTATGAAATTGCTAAATTGGGAATTGTATTTCAACCCAGAACAAAAAATGTGCTTTGACGGACACTAAATAACTTTCCCAGCCACAACAGGACAGCGGTAACGAGAGATTTAGCAGGATATAAATTTGAGGCCTAGTATTTAGGCGCTGGGTGACAGGTATGGGTTTAGTGACAGAATTAGACTTGGAAATACACAGTAGCGGGTGTGTGTGAAGTTATTCTGAATGACCCAATGTGCACCTTGAATATTATATACCCTTTTAGGGATAGATTTCAAATAGCTCTGATATAGCAGGAACCACTAAATTATGAAATTGCTAAATTGGGAATTGTATTTCAACCCAGAACAAAAAATGTGCTTTGACGGACACTAAATAACTTTCCCAGCCACAACAGGACAGCGGTAACGAGAGATTTAGCAGGATATAAATTTGAGGCCTAGTATTTAGGCGCTGGGTGACAGGTATGGGTTTAGTGACAGAATTAGACTTGGAAATACACAGTAGCGGGTGTGTGTGAAGTTATTCTGAATGACCCAATGTGCACCTTGAATATTATATACCCTTTTAGGGATAGATTTCAAATAGCTCTGATATAGCAGGAACCACTAAATTATGAAATTGCTAAATTGGGAATTGTACTTCAACCCAGAACAAAAAATGTGCTTTGACGGACACTAAATAACTTTCCCAGCCACAACAGGACAGCGGTAACGAGAGATTTAGCGGGATATAAATTTGAGGCCTAGTATTTAGGCGCTGGGTGACCGGTATGGATTTAGTGACAGAATTAGACTGGGATATGGCCAAAAAATAACCACACTATTGCTGGTTAAATGCACTTGGTGACGGGCGCAGCTTGCCCCTGATTTAGTATATGGCCAAAAAATGAACAGACTATTGCTGGTTAAATGCACTTGGTGTCACAGCTTGACGCACCACACTACTGAGGGTTAAATGCACTTGGTGACGGGCGCAGCTTGCCCCTGATGTAGTATATGGCCAAAAAATGAACAGACTATTGCTGGTTAAATGCACTTGGTGTGACAGCTTCACCCTGATGTAGGCTTTAGCCAAAAAACAACCACACCATTGAGGGTTAAATGCACTTGGTGACAGGCGCAGCTTGCCCCTGATTTAGTATATGGCCAAAAAAATGAACAGACTATTGCTGGTTAAATGCACTTGGTGTGACAGCTTCACCCTGATGTAGGCTTTAGCCAAAAAACAACCACACCATTGAGGGTTAAATGCACTTGGTCGCAGCTTGGATGCACTTGGTCGCAGCACCGCACAAGACACAAAATGGCCGCCGATCACCCCAGAAAAAAGTGACTGACAAACGGTCTGGGCAGCCTAAAAACAGTGAGTGAGCATTTGAATTTCAGCAGCTCAATGATGCACAGCTGCAGATCGATCGATTAATCAAGTGAAGTCCTTTGGAGGAGTTAATCTGCCTAATCTCGCCCTACTGTCGCATCCGCAACCTCTCCCTACGCTAATCAGAGCAGAGTGACGGGCGGCGCTATGTGACTCCAGCTTAAATAGAGGCTGGGTCACATGGTGCTCTGGCCAATCACAGCCATGCCAATAGTAGGCATGGCTGTGACGGCCTCTTGGGGCAAGTAGTATGACGCTTGTTGATTGGCTGCTTTGCAGCCTTTCAAAAAGCGCCAAGAAAGCGTCACAAAAGCGCCAAGAAAGCGACGAACACCGAACCCGAACCCGGACTTTTACGAAAATGTCCGGGTTCGGGTCCGTGTCACGGACACCCCAAAATTCGGTACGAACCCGAACTATACAGTTCGAGTTCGCTCATCCCTATTCGCTATTGGACTTCTGATCGACACAATAGACATTTGAAGAATGAATTACGACATTTTTATGATTTTGAGCTATACACAATATATGTTTCTGTACACTGGATTTGTCTCACAGCTTGTTTTGGTCCTATATAGGGTATGAATTGGTTACACATTAAAAAGCTATTTGGTCATTGATCAAGTAACAATGTACACATATTGTTTAATAATAATAATCATGGTTTTTCACAATCTTAAAAAAAAACAATATCTATAAATAATAATAAAAAATTAGATTTAATTATGTTATCACTTATTTGTTAGACACAATTATGTCACTAATTAATTATATAATATATATTTATATTTTTGCTACAATCAAGTCACTATTGAAGTTTACTAATCATGGGTGTTGTATGATTTTATCACAAATTGATATGACGGGTCAAGATATCCTGTGTTTATTAATAAGGATACATAGTACATTGGATGATATAATTATATATTCATGTCGTATAGGGTGATGATATTCATTATATTTTAATATTGAGTAGTGTAAAGGTTCATGGGGTGATTAATTGCGATATTTAATTAGATAGGTGTTGTTATAATATGTAATTATTCATCTAGTTGCGAGCGATACTATCTGCTGCACGTATGTGACACGGATGATTAATCTAATTTAAAGAGATATGTCTAATCTTCTCTATATCCTACTGGTTATTTATTTTGTTTATCTTTGTACATTCTGTTTAGTTTTTATGCTACATGGATTGATCCTTATATTATATATTGTGTTGGGTGATTCTTATTTCCAAATCCAAGATGGGGCCCGCAGAGCGCGTCTCTCTGCGCAGCCGCGGGCGTGGTGACGTGGTCCTGGCTCTGGCAAGATGCATTCCATGCTAAAGTGAGCGCGGCTGCCTCCCGCCGTCACCGTGACCGTGCATGCACATACCAGCGGTGCGCGGGGAGTTGCACGCCATATACACAGCGGTGCACAGTATTGGTTCAAACTCAGGTGAAAATAATAACTTCACTCAGTTCAAATTTTGCCTCAATTTGGTTTCATTGGCTGAATGTACTAGACTCTGCCTACCCCTTTGACTATAAATATCCGGTTATTTAAGTAGATGTCACAACTAGGGATGAGCGAACCGAATTTTGGGGTGTCCGTGACACGGGCCCGAACATTTTCGTAAAAGTTCGGGTTCGGTGTTCGGCGCTTTCTTGGCGCTTTTTGAAAGGCTGCAAAGCAGCCAATCAACAAGCGTCATACTACTTGCCCCAAGAGGCTATCACAGCCATGCCTACTATTGGCATGGCTGTGATTGACCAGTGCAGCATGTGACCCAGCCTCTATTTAAGCTGGAGTCATGTGGCGCCGAACGTCACTCTGCTCTAATAGGTGTAGGGAGAGGATGCAGCTGCTACTGTTAGGGCGAGACTAGGCAGGGATTTACTCAGCAAAAACACTTAATGAAGTGATCGATCTACAGCTGTGGATAATTCAACTGCTGCTATTTAATTGCTATCTGTTTTTAGGCTGCCCAGAGCGTTTTTCTGTCACTTTTTTCTGGGGTGATCGGCGGCCATTTTGTGTCTTGTGGTGCGCCAGTACAAGCTGCCACCAAATACATTTAATCATCAATAGTGTGTTTTTTTTTTGGCTATATCCTACATCAGGTGCTTGGCTGTGCTTGCTATTTTATTGAGGGGTGAAATACAATTGCCAAAATAGCAGTACCCTAAATCAGTACCCTAAATCATCTGGTGTTTCAGCTGTGGCTAGCCAATTGTAATACTGTCTGCTGTCTGGCAAAGTATATATTTTTGTTCTGGGTTGAAATACAATTTCCAACTTAGCAATTCCCTAAATCAGTGCTTTCTGCTGTATCAGGCCAAGTTTAAATCTATCAATAAAAGGGTATATTAGATTGAAGGTGCGGATAGGGTCATCCTCAATAACTTCACACGCTACCGTGCATTTCCAAGTCTAATTCTGTCTGTAAACGTATACCTGTCATCCAGCGCCTAAATAATAGGCCTACAATTTAGATTCAGCTAAATCTGTTGCTACTGCTGTGGCTGGTCAATTTATTTAGTGTCTGTCAAAGCACAGTTTTTGTTCTGGGTTGAAATACAATTCCCAACTTAGCAATTCCATAAATCAGTGGTTTCTGCTGTATCAGGCCAAGTTTAAATCTATCCATAAAAGGGTATATTAGATTGAAGGTGCGGATAGGGTCATCCTCAATAACTTCACACGCTACCGTGCATTTCCAAGTCTAATTCTGTCCGTAAACGTATACCTGTCATCCAGCGCCTAAATAATAGGCCTACAATTTATATTCAGCTAAATCTGTTGTTACTGCTGTGCCTGTATTAGTGTAATACGGTACCTAAATAGATAGCCAGATAGTGTTAGGTGCCTGTAAAAAAAGGCCTGAATTTGAATTCAATACATTGGGCCAAATAATTTTTTTATTATTGTGGTGAACGGTAACAATGAGGAAAACATCTAGTAAGGGACGCGGACGCGGACATGGTCGTGGTGGTGTTAGTGGACCCTCTGGTGCTGGGAGAGGACATTGCCGTTCTGCCACAGCCACACGTCCTAGTGAAACAACTACCTCAGGTCCCAGTAGCCGCCATAATTTACAGCGATATTTGGTGGGGCCCAAAACCGTTCTAAGGATGGTAAGGCCTGAGCAGGTACAGGCATTAGTCAATTGGGTGGCCGACAGTGGATCCAGCACGTTCACATTATCTCCCACCCAGTCTTCTGCAGAAAGTGCACAGATGGCGAATGAAAACCAAGCCCATCAGTCTGTCACATCACCCCCATGCATATCAGGGAAACTGTCTGAGCCTCAAGTTATGCAGAAGTCTCTTATGCTGTTTGAAGACTCCGCTGGCAGGGTTTCCCAAGCCCTTCCCCAGTGGTGGAAGACATAGCCTCTGACACACAACCACTTATGTTTCCTGATGATGAGGACATGGGAATACCACCTCAGCATGTCTCTGATGATGACGAAACACAGGTGCCAACTGCTGCGTCTTTCTGCAGTGTGCAGACTGAACAGGAGGTCAGGGAGGAAGACTGGGTGGAAGACGATGCAGGGGACGATGAGGTCCTAGACCCCACATGGAATGAAGGTCGTGCCACTGATTTTCACAGTTCGGAGGAAGAGGCAGTGGTGAGACCGAGCAAACAGCGTAGCAAAAGAGGGAGCAGTGGGCAAAAGCAGAACACCCACCGCCAAGAGACTCCGCCTGCTACTGACCGCCGCCATCTGGGACCGAGCACCCCAAAGGCAGCTTCAAGGAGTTCCCTGGCATGGCACTTCTTCAAACAATGTGCTGATAACAATACCCAAGTGGTTTGCACGCTATGCCATCAGAGCCTGAAGCGAGGCATTAACGTTCTGAACCTTAGCACAACCTGCATGACCAGGCACCTGCATGCAAAGCATGAACTGCAGTGGAGTAAACACCTTAAAAACAAGGAACTCACTCAGGCTCCCCCTGCTCCCTCTTCTGCTGCTGCCGCCTCGGCCTCTTCCGCCGCCTTTGGAGGAACGTTGGCACCTGTCGCCCAGCAAACAGGGGATGTACCACCAACACCACCACCTCCGTCACCAAGCATCTCAAACATGGCAGTGTTCAGCTCTCCATCTCACAAACATTTGAGAGAAAGCGTAAATTCCCACCTAGCCACCCTCGATCACTGGCCCTGAATGCCAGCATTTCTAAACTACTGGCCTATAAAATGCTGTCATTCAAGGCTGGTGGACACAGACAGCTTCAAACAGCTCATGTCGCTTGCTGTCCCACAGTATGTTGTTCCCAGCCGCCACTACTTCTCCAAGAGAGCCGTGCCTTCCCTGCACAACCAAGTATCCGATAAAATCAAGTGTGCACTGCGCAACGCCATCTGTGGCAAGGTCCACCTAACCACAGATACGTGGACCAGTAAGCACGGCCAGGGACGCTATATCTCCCTAACTGCACACTGGGTAAATGTAGTGGCGGCTCGGCCCCAGGCGGAGAGCTGTTTGGCGCACGTCCTTCCGCTGCCAAGGATTGCAGGGCAACTTTCTTTGCCTCCTGTTGCCTCCTCCTCCTACTCGGCTTCCTCCTCCTCTTCTTCCACCTGCTCATCCAGTCAGCCACACACCTTCACCACCAACTTCAGCACAGCCCGGGGTAAACGTCAGCAGGCCATTCTGAAACTCATATGTTTGGGGGACAGGCCCCACACCGCACAGGAGTTGTGGCGGGGTATAGAACAACAGACCAACGAGTGGTTGCTGCCGGTGAGCCTCAAGCCCGGCCTGGTGGTGTGCGATAATGGGCGAAATCTCGTTGCAGCTCTGGGACTAGCCGGTTTGACGCACATCCCTTGCCTGGCGCATGTGCTGAATTTGGTGGTGCAGAAGTTCATTCACAACTACCCCGACATGTCAGAGCTGCTGCATAAAGTGCGGTCCGTCTGTTCGCGCTTCCGGCGTTCACATCCTGCCGCTGCTCGCCTGTCTGCGCTACAGCGTAACTTTCGCCTTCCCGCTCACCGCCTCATATGCGACGTGCCCACCTTGCACATGCTGGACAGACTGTGCGAGCAGCAGCAGGCCATAGTGGAGTTTCAGCTGCATGCACAGGTCAGTCGCACTGCGGAACAGCACCACTTCACCACCAATGACTGGGCCTCCATGCGAGACCTGTGTGCCCTGTTGCGCTGTTTCGAGTACTCCACCAACATGGCCAGTGGCGATGACGCCGTTATCAGCGTTACAATACCACTTCTATGTCTCCTTGAGAAAACACTTAGGGCGATGATGGAAGAGTAGGTGGCCCAGGAGAAGGAGGAGGAGGAGGAAGAGAGGTCATTTTTTAGCACTTTCAGACCAGTCTCTTCGAAGTGACTCAGAGGGAGGTTTTTTGCAACAGCAGAGGCCAGGTACAAATGTGGCCAGCCAGGGCCCACTACTGGAGGACGAGGAGGACGAGGATGAGGAGGAGGTGGAGGAGGATGAGGATGAGGATGAAGCATGTTCACAGCGGGGTGGCACCCAACACAGCTCGGGCCCATCACTGGTGCGTGGCTGGGGGGGAAACGCCGGACGATAAGCCTCCCACAGAGGACAGCTTGTCCTTACCTCTGGGCAGCCTGGCACACATGAGCGACTACATGCTGCAGTGCCTGCGTAACAACAGCAGAGTTGCCCTCATTTTAACGTGTGCGGACTACTGGGTTGCCACCCTGCTGGATCCACGGTACAAAGACAATGTGCCCACCTTACTTCCTGCACTGGAGCGTGATAGGAAGATGTGCGAGTACAAGCGCACATTGGTAGACGCGCTACTGAGAGCATTCCCAAATGTCACAGGGGAACAAGTGGAAGCCCAAGGCCAAGGCAGAGGAGGAACAAGAGGTCGCCAACGCAGCTGTGTCACGGCCAGCTCCTCTGAGGGCAGGGTTAGCATGGCAGAGATGTGGAAAAGTTTTGTCAACACGCCACAGCTAACTGCACCACCACCTGATACGGAACGTGTTAGCAGGAGGCAACATTTCACTAACATGGTGGAACAGTACATGTGCACTACCCTCTACGTACTGACTGATGGTTCGGCCCCATTCAACTTCTGGGTCTCCAAATTGTCCACGTGGCCAGAGCTAGCCTTTTATGCCTTGGAGGTGCTGGCCTGCCCGGCGGCCAGCGTTTTGTCTGAACGTGTATTCAGCACGGCAGGGGGCGTCATTACAGACAAATACAGCCGCCTGTCTATAGCCAATGTGAACAAGCTGACGTTCATAAAAATGAACCAGGCATGGATCCCACAGGACCTGTCCATCCCTTGTGCAGATTTGACATTTATAACTACCTCGCCTTAACAATATATTATTGTACTCCAGGGCACTTCCTCATTCAATCCTCTTTTTATTTTCATTTTACCATTATATTTCGGGGCAACCCAAAGTTGAATGAACCTCTCCTCTGTCTGGGTGCCGGGGCCTAAAAATATCTGACAGTGGCCTGTTCCAGTGTTGGGTGACATGAAGCATGATTCTCTGCTATGACATGAAGCCTCATTCTCTACTATGGGACCTCTCTCCTCTGTCTGGGTGCCGGGACCTAAAAATATCTGTCAGTGGCCTGTTCAAGTGTTGGGTGACATGAAGCATGATTCTCTGCTATGACAGGAAGCCTAATTCTCTACTATGAGACCTCTCTCCTCTGTCTGGGTGCCGGGGCCTAAAAATATCTGACAGTGGCCTGTTCCAGTGTTGGGTGACATGAAGCATGATTCTCTGCTATGACATGAAGCCTGATTCTCTACTATGAGACCACTCTCCTCTGTCTGGGTGCCGGGGCCTAAATATCTGACAATAGCCTGCCTGTTCCAGTGTTGGGTGACATGAAGCCTGATTCTCTGCTATGACATGAAGACTGATTCTCTGCTATGACGTGAAGCCTAATTCTCTGCTATGGGACCTCTCTCCTCTGTCTCGATGCCGGGGCCAAAATATCTGACAATGGCCTGTTCCAGTGTTGGGTGACGTAAAGCCTGATTCTCTGCTATGACATGAAGCCTGATTATAAACTATGACATTAAACCTGATTCTCTGCTATGACATGAAGCCTGATTCTCTACTATAGGACCTCTCTCCTCTGTCTGGGTGCCGGGGCCTAAAAATATCTGACAGTGGCCTGTTCCAGTGTTGGGTGACATGAAGCCTGATTCTCTGCTATGACATGAAGCCTGATTCTCTGCTATGACATGAAGTTTGATTCTCTGCTATGGGAGCTCTCTCCTCTGTCTGGGTGCCGGGGCCTAAATATCTGACAATGGCCTGTTCCAGTGGTGGGTGACGTGAAGCCTGATTCTCTGCTATGACATAAAGCCTGATTCTCTGCCATGACTTGAAGCCTGATTCTCTGCTATAACATAAAGCCTGAATCTCTGCTATGGGACCTCTCTCCTCTGTCTGGGTGCCGGGGCCTATATATCTGACAATGGCCTGTTCCAGTTTTGGGTGACGTGAAGCCTGATTCTCTGCTATGACATGAAGCCTGATTCTCTGCTATGGGACCTCTCTCCTCTGTCTGGGTGCCGGGCCTAAATATCTGACAATGGCCTGTTTCAGTGTTGGGTGACGTGAAGCCTTATTCTCTGCTATGACATGAAGCCTTATTCTCTGCTATGACATGAAGCCTGATTCTCTGCTATGACATGAAGTCTGATTCGCTGCTATTGGACCTCTCTCCTCTGTCTGGGTGCCGGGGCGTAAATATCTGACAATGGCCTGTTCCAGTGGTGGGTGACGTAAAGCCTGATTCTCTGCTATGACATGAAGCCTGATTCTCTGCTATGACATGAAGCCTGATTCTCTGCTATGACTTGAAGCCTGATTCTCTGCTATGACATGAAGCCTGATTCTCTGCTATGGGACCTCTTTCCTCTGTCTGGGTGCCGGGGCCTAAATATCTGACAATGGCCCGTTTCAGTTTTGAGTGACATGAAGCCTGATTCTTTGCTATGACATGAAGCCTTATTCTCTGCTATGACATGAAGCCTAATTCTCTGCTATGGGACCTCTCTCCTCTGTCTGGGTGCCGGGGCCTAAATATCTGACAATGGCCTGTTCCAGTGTTGGGTGACGCAAAGCCTGATTCTCTGCTATGACATGAAGCCTGATTCTCTGCTATGACATGAAGCCTGATTCTCTGCTATGACATGAAGCCTGATTCTCTACTATGGGACCTCTCTCCTTTGTCTGGGCCTAAAAATATCTGACAGTGGCCTGTTCCAGTGTTGGGTGACATGAAGCATGATTCTCTGCTATGACATGAAGCCTGATTCTCTACTTTGGGACCTCTCTCCTCTGTCTGGGTGCCGGGGCCTGAAAATATCTGACAGTGGCCTGTTCCATTGATGGGTGACATGAAGCATGATTCTCTGCTATGACATGAAGCCTGATTCGCTACTATGGGACCTCTCTCCACTGTCTGGGTGTCAGGGCCTAAAAATATCTGACAGTGGCCTGTTCCAGTGTTGGGTGACATGAAGCCTGATTCTCTGCTATGACATGAAGCCTGATTCTCTGCTATGACATGAAGCCTGATTCTCTGCTATGACTTGAAGCCTGATTCTCTGCTATGACATGGAGCCTGATTCTCTGCTATGGGACCTCTTTCCTCTGTCTGAGTGCCGGGGCCTAAATATCTGACAATGGCCTGTTCCAGTTTTGGGTGACGTGAAACCTGATTCTCTGCTATGACATGAAGCCTGATTCTCTTCTATGGGACCTCTCTCCTCTGTCTGGGTGCCGGGGCCTAAATATCTGACAATGGCCTGTTCCTGTGATGGGTGACGTGAAGCCTGATTCTCTGCTATGACATGAAGCCTGATTCTCTGCTATGACAGGAAGCCTGATTCTCTACTATAGGACCTCTCTCCTCTGTCTGGGTGCCGGGGCCTAAAAATATCTGACAGTGGCCTGTTCCAGTGTTGTGTGATATGAAGCCTGATTCTCTGCTATGATATGAAGCCTGATTCTCTGCTATTACATGAAGCCTGATTCTCTGCTATGACATGAAGCCCGATTCTCTGCTATGGGACCTCTCTCGTCTGTCTGGGTGCCAGGGCCTAAATATCTGACAATGGCCTGTTCCAGTGGTGGGTGACGTGAAGCCTGATTCTCTGCTATGACATGAAGCCTGATTCTCTGCTATGACATGAAGCCTGATTCTCTGCTATGGACCTCTCTCCTCTGACTGGGTGCCGGGGCCTAAATATCTGACAATGGCCTGTTCCAGTGTTGGGTGACGTGAAGCCTGATTCTCTGCTATGACATGAAGCCTGATTCTCTGCTATGACATGAAGCCTGATTCTCTGCTATGGACCTCTCTCCTCTGTCTGGATGCCGGGGCCTAAATATCTGACAATGGCCGGTTCCAGTGGTGGGTGACGTGAAGCCTGATTCTCTGCTATGACATGAAGCCTGATTCTCTGCTATGACATGAAGCCTTATTCTCTGCTATGACTTGAAGCCTGATTCTCTGCTATGAGACCTCTATCCAATTGATATTGGTTAATTTTAATTTATTTTCTTTTTATTTTAATTCATTTCCCCATCCACATTTGTTTGCAGGGGATTTACCTACATTTTGCTGCCTTTTGTAGCCCCCTAGCCCTTTCCTAGGCTATTTTACAGCCTTTTTAGTGCCAAAAAGTTCGGGTCCCCATTGACTTCAATGGTGTTCAGGTTCGGGGCGAAGTTCGTGTCGAGTTCGGATCCCGAACCCGAACATTTCCGGGAATTTCGGCCGAACTTCTCGAACCCTAACATCCAGGTGTTCGCTCAACTCTAGTCACAACCCCTTGAAAAAGCTGACGGTGAAACGCACGTCAGGGCACGGTCTGGCGGTGGTGTGGTGTATATTTTGGGTTAGTATGAACTGCATTGTGTTGACCATATGTTATATTTGGTATAGCCTGGCAACTATGGCATGATCTCGCAGTACCGATTGTTGCAGAATACTAGCAGTTGGCATCTATGTAACATTTCTCTGTGATGCCTATTTATCAACTCCATTGATGCACGTTATATAGTACCTATGAGTCTAGTAGAAGCAACACTGGATATCTGCTGATATTTACACACTGTGGTCAGTAATAATATTGCATGTATGCACTTCTAATACTACTGTATGGATATGTTTGCACTTGCACTTTACATTACTAATATCACCATATACCTCCAACCTATGAGATTTTAAATGTTCTTAATTATGTGAAGCCAGATTATAATTATGTATTATTATTTGTTTACACCTTGATCCATATATTTTCTATTATTTGTTCCCTGTTATTTGGAGGGGCAGGAGAGATGGTGTGATGTTATTTACATGGGATTGCATGGTGGAAGGAGGAATATAACTACAGGGGCCACAGCAGGGGGCATTATAAATGCTGGGAGCACTTCAGGATGAGCATTATAACAGTAGGGGGCAGTATAAATACTGGAGGCAGTATAGGGGTATTATAAATCCAGGGGGACATTATAGGTGTTCTTATTACTACTGGGGGCTCTATAGAAGATCTGCCTTATTTCTACTAAGAGCACTATGGGGGCCTTATTACTACTGAGAGGTCTGTAAAGAGCTTTATTACCACTGGGGAAACAATATGGGGGCTTATTTCTACTGTGGGCTCTGTGAGGGCATTATTAATACTGAAAGGCTCTTCTACTAATGGAGGCACTCTTGGAGAGCAATATCACTGTTGAGGGGTACTGTAGAGGGAAGTATTGCTAATGGAGGCACTTTTGGGGAGTATTTTCACTTTTGGGAGCACTGTAGGGGCAGTATTACTAATGAGGGCATTCTAGAAGGGAATTACTATTGGTGGGACTATGAGGAGCACAATTACTATGGGGGGCACTAATTTTTCTTCAGGATAGTATTTGGGGGTATTGGGGAGCACAGTGAGCAGCAGGATAACACAGTGGGGACTCCAGTTTGGGGGATGATGATAGAAAAGTGAGGAAGCTAAGATGTCTGTGTATCACACTGCAGAGACAAGGCGTGGCTGTGAGAAGTTGTCCAGACTGAATGGAGAAGATAATGACAGAGAAAATCTACATCAGAGGAGACGTCACCTGGGAGGCACTGGATGTGACAGGTATGTGTTGCTGTATAGCAAGTACAGGAAAGTGCGGGGGGAAGTTCGAATTAGAGAACTGGGCCATATTCATTGGGGCTTGGGTCCCGGATCTTTTGAGACCCTAGCAACGCCCCTGTTCCAGACGTAAAGATCTGTTTGACAGAGCTAAACCAGGCAGTCAACAGTTCTCTTTGTCTGTTTTTCCCTCCAAAACTCAGCTCTTTGTATTGTCTTTTGACAGTAATGTAAAATTACTAGCTACTCAGTTCACAGGCTGGAAAGTCCCAAAGTCTATCAGTATTAGATGGCTGTGTATTAACCCTTTCCATAGTGCTGTGCAGATATACTACAATAACAGTGCAAATGAACAAGATATATTACAATAAACATAAAATTCAGTTCAACAATACAATACAGTATAAGTGTAAACTTTGGCATAAATCAGGGATCAGAAACTTTCAGCACTCCATTTGTTGATAAACTACATCTCCCATCATGCACACTTGTTTGGCTGTTCTCTGAACTCCCAGAGAAATGAAAGGAGCATGCTGGGAGTTGTAGTTTCACAACAGCTGGAGTGCCAAAGGTTGCTGACCCTAGGCATAAAACATAGTGCAAGTTAATCCTATAAAATGCCATAAAGTAGAGAGTCGCTGCCTTTGCATAGCAGCAATTGGGGCAAATGTCCACAAATATCCATACTCCAAAGTCCCCTTGCTCCAGGGCACTGCATCTTCACAACATTTTTTTGCCCTTGATCCTTCACCAAGCTTCATCCATCTCTGTTCAGAACCCAACAATTATCTTAGTACTGAAGGCATCATAGTTAGAGGGGTCATCCCATGATCAAAGTAAATGAAAAAATCTAGAAGATGAGAAACATTTTGTAACAAATCTAGAACCAGTACCTCACATGGATGCAGAGATAATTGCTCTGCTAGATTTATGTCAAACTAGCAGCTCAGGGGCTGTGTCTTTTCTCAGGGGATGTATCCTTCCTTGGGGGGGGGGGGGGGTGTCACTCTTCCTGTAACTATCACATCTTCTGTAGTGATGAGCGGCATAGGCAATATTCAAATTTGCGATATCTCTCAAAATTTTGGCCGAATATTCGCCATAAATTCCCAAATTCAAGAAGTCGTGATCTCCAGTCATTGTTTACTTGATTGCAAAAATCGGCAATGTAATATATTCACGATAAATTTGCAATAAATTCACAATTAGAATATTTAACACTATTGGCGAATACGAATATATAGCACTATATTCTAAATATTTACAAATTCTCGAAGTAGGCGATTTTCACGATTAAAATTCACTAATCTTCTGACAGCAGATACAGCTGATGGTAGTTGAAGGATGGGACTGAGCATGTGTGTCGACCTCACTGAGGTGGACACTGAAATGAAAAAGAAAAAAAGCACCAGCTGGCGCTATAAAGATATATTTTGTGGAATAACTCAATGGTTATGCTTCATTTTTAATTAAACGTAATTCCAAAAGTATTCAGATCTAGGTGCTAGTTTGCAAAAGTGTACAATGTTTTTGTTGGGCCATCCCTTTAAAATACTAATTTCTTTCCTTACCGATCTCACATGCAATAAGGGTAGATAGATGCTATAACTGTAAAATAACATTATGTTATCAGAAAAGCTACATTTCCAGCAGTCACACGTGCTGATTTTGTATTACAGCCATAGACTATGTGATTGTGAGGAACAAAAACGTGCCCTGCAATCATTGTTAAGCTTCTCTGTAAAACAGAAAAGGTTATACGACTAGCCAGAGATCCCCTAAGGTTAGTATTTTATTTATTTTTTTACTCACACAATGTCAAATGTCCCTATGAAATGAACACAGAGTCCAGATATTTCTAATGACTCTACTAATGACAAAGCAGAAAGGTTGCTGCGTTCCTGCAGTTAATGATCCATCACTGGGCATTTCCAAACTTTTAACTTTACGAGAGAACCTATAATGTCACCTTAATGTAGTGTTTTGTAATTATATTTTTTTTTATGCTGCAGTATTTTGCCTGGGGCTTTTTCAGCTTCTTTTCTGCTGCACAGCGAAAGTTTCATCATCACATTGAAGGTTTAAGGTTTAACAAAGCTATTATATCTTTTCTACCTCTATAAATATGACACGACCAAGGTCTTAGATCTCATCAGAAAGGAATTCTCATAGGTATAAAATACTCATCATGCTGCCCGGAGTTGCTAAAAAAAAAATCTGATCTTCAAAGTTCTGATTCAGTTCTGGGTATTCTTGTTCAGCCTGAGCTTTGCCTGCTATGAGCTTTAATGCTACTTCTCCTTCTAAGTATACAGAGCTTTTCATCCCTGTAGTGTAAACAAACAAAACTAGAAATGCAAGAAGAGAGAACCTATTGTCAGAAAATACGATTTTAATAAGATTTCAACAAGATTTTCCTATTTTCTTTATTTTCACAATAAACATCAACCTTTGAATATTCCAGCTCTTAAACTGCTCACTAAGGCTACTTTCACACTTGTGTTGTTATTTTCCGGTATTGAGATCCAGCAGAGGATCTCAATGCCAGAAAAAAAGAACGTTTCAGTTTAGTCCTCATGCATTCTGAGTGGAAAGAGATCCGTTCAAGATGCATCAGGACTAGGGATGAGCGAACTCGAACTGTATAGTTCGGGTTCGTACCGAATTTTGGGGTGTCCGTGACACGGACCCGAACCCGGACATTTTCGTAAAAGTCCGGGTTCGGGTTCGGTGTTCGTCGCTTTCTTCGCGCTTTTGTGACGCTTTCTTGGCGCTTTTTGAAAGGCTGCAAAGCAGCCAATCAACAAGCGTCATACTACTTGCCCCAAGAGGCCATCACAGCCATGCCTACTATTGGCATGGCTGTGATTGGCCAGAGCACCATGTGACCCAGCCTCTATTTAAGCTGGAGTCACATAGCGCCGCCCGTCACTCTGCTCTGATTAGCGTAGGGAGAGGTTGCGGCTGCGACAGTAGGGCGAGATTAGGCAGATTAACTCCTCCAAAGGACTTGATTAACTGATCGATCTGCAGCTGTGGATCATTGAGCTGCTGATCCTCAATTGCTCACTGTTTTTAGGCTGCCCAGACCATTTGTCAGTCACATTTTTCTGGGGTGATCGGCGGCCATTTTGTGTCTTGTGGTGCGCCAGCACAAGCTGCGACCAAGTGCATTTAACCCTCAATGGTGTGGTTGTTTTTTGGCTAAAGCCTACATCAGGGTGAAGCTGTCACACCAAGTGCATTTAACCAGCAATAGTCTGTTCATTTTTTGGCCATATACAAAATCAGGGGCAAGCTGCGCCTGTCACCAAGTGCATTTAACCCTCAATGGTGTGGTTGTTTTTTGGCTAAAGCCTACATCAGGGTGAAGCTGTCACACCAAGTGCATTTAACCAGCAATAGTCTGTTCATTTTTTGGCCATATACTAAATCAGGGGCAAGCTGCGCCTGTCACCAAGTGCATTTAACCCTCAATGGTGTGGTTGTTTTTTGGCTAAAGCCTACATCAGGGTGAAGCTGTCACACCAAGTGCATTTAACCAGCAATAGTCTGTTTATTTTTTGGCCATATCCCAGTCTAATTCTGTCACTAAATCCATACCGGTCACCCAGCGCCTAAATACTAGGCCTCAAATTTATATCCCGCTAAATCTGTCCTTAGTGCTGTAGCTGGGCGAGTTATTTAGTGTCCGTTCAAGCACATTTCTTGTTCTGGGTTGAAATACAATTCCCAATTTAGCAATTTCATAATTTAGTGGTTTCTGCTATATCAGAGCTATTTGAAATCTATCCCTAAAAGGGTATATAATATTCAAGGTGCACATTGGGTCATTCAGAATAACTTCACACACACCCGCTACTGTGTATTTCCAAGTCTAATTCTGGCACTAAACCCATACCTGTCACCCAGCGCCTAAATACTAGGCCTCAAATTTATATCCAGCTAAATCTGTCCCTAGTGCTGTAGCTGGGCGAGTTATTTAGTGTCCGTTCAAGCACATTTCTTGTTCTGGGTTGAAATACAATTCCCAATTTAGCAATTTCATAATTTAGTGGTTTCTGCTATATCAGAGCTATTTGAAATCTATCCCTAAAAGGGTATATAATATTCAAGGTGCACATTGGGTCATTCAGAATAACTTCACACACACCCGCTACTGTGTATTTCCAAGTCTAATTCTGGCACTAAACCCATACCTGTCACCCAGCGCCTAAATACTAGGCCTCAAATTTATATCCCGCTAAATCTGTCCTTAGTGCTGTAGCTGGGCGAGTTATTTAGTGTCCGTTCAAGCACATTTCTTGTTCTGGGTTGAAATACAATTCCCAATTTAGCAATTTCATAATTTTGTGGTTTCTGCTATATCAGAGCTATTTGAAATCTATCCCTAAAAGGGTATATAATATTCAAGGTGCACATTGGGTCATTCAGAATAACTTCACACACACCCGCTACTGTGTATTTCCAAGTCTAATTCTGGCACTAAACCCATACCTGTCACCCAGCGCCTAAATACTAGGCCTCAAATTTATATCCCGCTAAATCTGTCCTTAGTGCTGTAGCTGGGCGAGTTATTTAGTGTCCGTTCAAGCACATTTCTTGTTCTGGGTTGAAATACAATTCCCAATTTAGCAATTTCATAATTTAGTGGTTTCTGCTATATCAGAGCTATTTGAAATCTATCCCTAAAAGGGTATATAATATTCAAGGTGCACATTGGGTCATTCAGAATAACTTCACACACACCCGCTACTGTGTATTTCCAAGTCTAATTCTGGCACTAAACCCATACCTGTCACCCAGCGCCTAAATACTAGGCCTCAAATTTATATCCCGCTAAATCTGTCCTTAGTGCTGTAGCTGGGCGAGTTATTTAGTGTCCGTTCAAGCACATTTCTTGTTCTGGGTTGAAATACAATTCCCAATTTAGCAATTTCATAATTTAGTGGTTTCTGCTATATCAGAGCTATTTGAAATCTATCCCTAAAAGGGTATATAATATTCAAGGTGCACATTGGGTCATTCAGAATAACTTCACACACACCCGCTACTGTGTATTTCCAAGTCTAATTCTGGCACTAAACCCATACCTGTCACCCAGCGCCTAAATACTAGGCCTCAAATTTATATCCCGCTAAATCTGTCCCTAGTGCTGTAGCTGGGCGAGTTATTTAGTGTCCGTTCAAGCACATTTCTTGTTCTGGGTTGAAATACAATTCCCAATTTAGCAATTTCATAATTTAGTGGTTTCTGCTATATCAGAGCTATTTGAAATCTATCCCTAAAAGGGTATATAATATTCAAGGTGCACATTGGGTCATTCAGAATAACTTCACACACACCCGCTACTGTGTATTTCCAAGTCTAATTCTGGCACTAAACCCATACCTGTCACCCAGCGCCTAAATACTAGGCCTCAAATTTATATCCCGCTAAATCTGTCCTTAGTGCTGTAGCTGGGCGAGTTATTTAGTGTCCGTTCAAGCACATTTCTTGTTCTGGGTTGAAATACAATTCCCAATTTAGCAATTTCATAATTTAGTGGTTTCTGCTATATCAGAGCTATTTGAAATCTATCCCTAAAAGGGTATATAATATTCAAGGTGCACATTGGGTCATTCAGAATAACTTCACACACACCCGCTACTGTGTATTTCCAAGTCTAATTCTGGCACTAAACCCATACCTGTCACCCAGCGCCTAAATACTAGGCCTCAAATTTATATCTCGCTAAATCTGTCCCTAGTGCTGTAGCTGGGCGAGTTATTTAGTGTCCGTTCAAGCACATTTCTTGTTCTGGGTTGAAATACAATTCCCAATTTAGCAATTTCATAATTTAGTGGTTTCTGCTATATCAGAGCTATTTGAAATCTATCCCTAAAAGGGTATATAATATTCAAGGTGCACATTGGGTCATTCAGAATAACTTCACACACACCCGCTACTGTGTATTTCCAAGTCTAATTCTGGCACTAAACCCATACCTGTCACCCAGCGCCTAAATACTAGGCCTCAAATTTATATCCCGCTAAATCTGTCCCTAGTGCTGTAGCTGGGCGAGTTATTTAGTGTCCGTTCAAGCACATTTCTTGTTCTGGGTTGAAATACAATTCCCAATTTAGCAATTTCATAATTTAGTGGTTTCTGCTATATCAGAGCTATTTGAAATCTATCCCTAAAAGGGTATATAATATTCAAGGTGCACATAGGGTCATTCAGAATAACTTCACACACCCGCTACTGTGCATTTCCAAATCTAATTCTGTCACTAAACCCATACCTGTCACCCAGCGCCTAAATACTAGGCCTCAAATTTATATCCCGCTAAATCTCTCGTTACCGCTGTCCTGTTGTGGCTGGGAAAGTTATTTAGTGTCCGTCAAAGCACATTTTTTGTTCTGGGTTGAAATACAATTCCCAATTTAGCAATTTCATAATTTAGTCGTTTCTGCTATATCAGAGCTATTTGAAATCTATCCCTAAAAGGGTAGATCATATTGAAGGTGCACATAGGGTCATTCAGAATAACTTCACACACACGCTTCTGTGCATTTCCAAGTCTAATTCTGTCACTAAATCCATACCGGTCACCCAGCGCCTAAATACTAGGCCTCAAATTTATATCCCGCTGAATTTGAATACAATACATTGGGCCAAATAATATATTTGTTGTTGTGGTGAACCATAACAATGAGAAAAACATCTAGTAAGGGACGCGGACGTGGACATGGTCGTGGTGGTGTTAGTGGACCCTCTGGTGCTGGGAGAGGACGTGGCCGTTCTGCCACATCCACACGTCCTAGTGTACCAACTACCTCAGGTCCCAGTAGCCGCCAGAATTTACAGCGATATATGGTGGGGCCCAATGCCGTTCTAAGGATGGTAAGGCCTGAGCAGGTACAGGCATTAGTCAATTGGGTGGCCGACAGTGGATCCAGCACGTTCACATTATCTCCCACCCAGTCTTCTGCAGAAAGCGCACAGATGGCGCCTGAAAACCAACCCCATCAGTCTGTCACATCACCCCCATGCATACCAGGGAAACTGTCTCAGCCTCAAGTTATGCAGCAGTCTCTTATGCTGTTTGAAGTTATGGCAGGGTTTCCCAAGGGCATCCACCTAGCCCTTCCCCAGCGGTGAAAGACATAGAATGCACTGACGCACAACCACTTATGTTTCCTGATGATGAGGACATGGGAATACCACCTCAGCATGTCTCTGATGATGACGAAACACAGGTGCCAACTGCTGCGTCTTTCTGCAGTGTGCAGACTGAACAGGAGGTCAGGGATCAAGACTGGGTGGAAGACGATGCAGGGGACGATGAGGTCCTAGACCCCACATGGAATGAAGGTCGTGCCACTGACTTTCACAGTTCGGAGGAAGAGGCAGTGGTGAGACCGAGCCTACAGCGTAGCAAAAGAGGGAGCAGTGGGCAAAAGCAGAACACCCGCCGCCAAGAGACTCCGCCTGCTACTGACCGCCGCCATCTGGGACCGAGCACCCCAAAGGCAGCTTCAAGGAGTTCCCTGGCATGGCACTTCTTCAAACAATGTGCTGACGACAAGACCCGAGTGGTTTGCACGCTGTGCCATCAGAGCCTGAAGCGAGGCATTAACGTTCTGAACCTGAGCACAACCTGCATGACCAGGCACCTGCATGCAAAGCATGAACTGCAGTGGAGTAAACACCTTAAAACCAAGGAAGTCACTCAGGCTCCCCCTGCTACCTCTTCTGCTGCTGCCGCCTCGGCCTATTCTGCTGCTGCCGCCTCGGCCTCTTCCTCCGCCTCTGGAGGAACGTTGGCACCTGCCGCCCAGCAAACAGGGGATGTACCACCAACACCACCACCACCACCTCCGTCACCAAGCGTCTCAACCATGTCACACGCCAGCGTTCAGCTCTCCATCTCACAAACATTTGATAGAAAGCGTAAATTCCCACCTAGCCACCCTCGATCCCTGGCCCTGAATGCCAGCATTTCTAAACTACTGGCCTATGAAATGCTGTCATTTAGGCTGGTGGACACAGACAGCTTCAAACAGCTCATGTCGCTTGCTGTCCCACAGTATGTTGTTCCCAGCCGGCACTACTTCTCCAAGAGAGCCGTGCCTTCCCTGCACAACCAAGTATCCGATAAAATCAAGTGTGCACTGCGCAACGCCATCTGTGGCAAGGTCCACCTTACCACAGATACGTGGACCAGTAAGCACGGCCAGGGACGCTATATCTCCCTAACTGCACACTGGGTAAATGTAGTGGCAGCTGGGCCCCAAGCGGAGAGCTGTTTGGCGCACGTCCTTCCGCCGCCAAGGATCGCAGGGCAACATTCTTTGCCTCCTGTTGCCACCTCCTCCTTCTCGGCTTCCTCCTCCTCTTCTTCCACCTGCTCATCCAGTCAGCCACACACCTTCACCACCAACTTCAGCACAGCCCGGGGTAAACGTCAGCAGGCCATTCTGAAACTCATATGTTTGGGGGACAGGCCCCACACCGCACAGGAGTTGTGGCGGGGTATAGAACGACGAGTGGTTGCTGCCGGTGAGCCTCAAGCCCGGCCTGGTGGTGTGTGATAATGGGCGAAATCTCGTTGCAGCTCTGGGACTAGCCAATTTGACGCACATCCCTTGCTTGGCGCATGTGCTGAATTTGGTGGTGCAGAAGTTCATTCACAACTACCCCGACATGTCAGAGCTGCTGCATAAAGTGCGGGCCGTCTGTTCGCGCTTCCGGCGTTCACATCCTGCTGCTGCTCGCCTGTCTGCGCTACAGCGTAACTTCGGCCTTCCCGCTCACCGCCTCATATGCGACGTGCCCACCAGGTGGAACTCCACCTTGCACATGCTGGACAGACTGTGCGAGCAGCAGCAGGCCATAGTGGAGTTTCAGCTGCAGCACGCACGGGTCAGTCGCACTACAGAACAGCACCACTTCACCACCAATGACTGGGCCTCCATGCGAGACCTGTGTGCCCTGTTGCGCTGTTTCGAGTACTCCACCAACATGGCCAGTGGCGATGACACCGTTATCAGCGTTACAATACCACTTCTATGTCTCCTTGAGAAAACACTTAGGGCGATGATGGAAGAGGAGGTGGCCCAGGAGGAGGAGGAGGAGGAGGAAGAGGGGTCATTTTTAGCACTTTCAGGCCAGTCTCTTCGAAGTGACTCAGAGGGAGGTTTTTGGCAACAGCAGAGGCCAGGTACAAATGTGGCCAGCCAGGGCCCACTACTGGAGGACGAGGAGGACGAGGATGAGGAGGAGGTGGAGGAGGATGAGGATGAAGCATGGTCACAGCGGGGTGGCACCCAACGCAGCTCGGGTCCATCACTGGTGCGTGGCTGGGGGGAAAGGCAGGACGATGACGATACGCCTCCCACAGAGGACAGCTTGTCCTTACCCCTGGGCAGCCTGGCACACATGAGCGACTACATGCTGCAGTGCCTGCGCAACGACAGCAGAGTTGCCCACATTTTAACCTGTGCGGACTACTGGGTTGCCACCCTGCTGGATCCACGCTACAAAGACAATGTGCCCACCTTACTTCCTGCACTGGAGCGTGATAGGAAGATGCGCGAGTACAAGCGCACGTTGGTAGACGCGCTACTGAGAGCATTCCCAAATGTCACAGGGGAACAAGTGGAAGCCCAAGGCCAAGGCAGAGGAGGAGCAAGAGGTCGCCAAGGCAGCTGTGTCACGGCCAGCTCCTCTGAGGGCAGGGTTAGCATGGCAGAGATGTGGAAAAGTTTTGTCAACACGCCACAGCTAACTGCACCACCACCTGATACGCAACGTGTTAGCAGGAGGCAACATTTCACTAACATGGTGGAACAGTACGTGTGCACACCCCTCCACGTACTGACTGATGGTTCGGCCCCATTCAACTTCTGGGTCTCTAAATTGTCCACGTGGCCAGAGCTAGCCTTTTATGCCTTGGAGGTGCTGGCCTGCCCGGCAGCCAGCGTTTTGTCTGAATGTGTATTCAGCACGGCAGGGGGCGTCATTACAGACAAACGCAGCCGCCTGTCTACAGCCAATGTGGACAAGCTGACGTTCATAAAAATGAACCAGGCATGGATCCCACAGGACCTGTCCGTCCCTTGTCCAGATTAGACATTAACTACCTCCCCATAACCATATATTATTGGACTCCAGGGCACTTCCTCATTCAATCCTATTTTTATTTTCATTTTACCATTATATTGCGAGGCTACCCAAAGTTGAATGAACCTCTCCTCTGCCTGTGTGCTAGGCCTAAATATATGCCAATGGACTGTTGCAGTGGTGGGTGACGTGAAGCCTGATTCTCTGCTATGACATGCAGACTAATTCTCTGCTGACATGAAGACAGATTCTCTGTTACGGGACCTCTCTCCTCTGCCTGTGTGTGTGCTGGGCCTAAATATATGCCAATGGACTGTTGCAGTGGTGGCTGACGTGAAGCCTCATTCTCTGCTATGACATGCAGACTAATTCTCTGCTGACATGAAGCCAGATTGTCTGTTACGGGACCTCTCTCCTCTGCCTGTGTGTGTGCTGGGCCTAAATATATGCCAATGGACTGTTGCAGTGGTGGCTGACGTGAAGCCTCATTCTCTGCTATGACATGCAGACTAATTCTCTGCTGACATGAAGACAGATTCTCTGTTACGGGACCTCTCTCCTCTGCCTGTGTGTGTGCTGGGCCTAAATATATGCCAATGGACTGTTGCAGTGGTGGCTGACGTAAAGCCTCATTCTCTGCTATGACATGCAGACTAATTCTCTGCTGACATGAAGCCAGATTGTCTGTTACGGGACCTCTCTCCTCTGCCTGTGTGTGTGCTGGGCCTAAATATATGCCAATGGACTGTTGCAGTGGTGGCTGACGTGAAGCCTCATTCTCTGCTATGACATGCAGACTAATTCTCTGCTGACATGAAGACAGATTCTCTGTTACGGGACCTCCCATCCTCTGCCTGGGTGCTGGGCCTAAATATATGCCAATGGACTGTTGCAGTGGTGGCTGACGTGAAGCCTCATTCTCTGCTATGACATGCAGACTAATTCTCTGCTGACATGAAGACAGATTCTCTGTTACGGGACCTCCCTCCTCTGCCTGGGTGCTGGGCCTAAATATATGCCAATGGACTGTTGCAGTGGTGGGTGACGTGAAGCCTCATTCTCTGCTATGACATGCAGACTAATACTCTGCTGACATGAAGACAGATTCTCTGTTACGGGACCTCCCTCCTCTGCCTGGGTGCTGGGCCTAAATATATGCCAATGGACTGTTGCAGTGGTGGGTGACGTGAAGCCTGATTCTCTGCTATGACATGCAGACTAATTCTCTGCTGACATGAAGACAGATTCTCTGTTACGGGACCTCTCTCCTCTGCCTGTGTGTGTGCTGGGCCTAAATATATGCCAATGGACTGTTGCAGTGGTGGCTGACGTGAAGCCTCATTCTCTGCTATGACATGCAGACTAATTCTCTGCTGACATGAAGCCAGATTGTCTGTTACGGGACCTCTCTCCTCTGCCTGTGTGTGTGCTGGGCCTAAATATATGCCAATGGACTGTTGCAGTGGTGGCTGACGTGAAGCCTCATTCTCTGCTATGACATGCAGACTAATTCTCTGCTGACATGAAGACAGATTCTCTGTTACGGGACCTCTCTCCTCTGCCTGTGTGTGTGCTGGGCCTAAATATATGCCAATGGACTGTTGCAGTGGTGGCTGACGTGAAGCCTCATTCTCTGCTATGACATGCAGACTAATTCTCTGCTGACATGAAGCCAGATTGTCTGTTACGGGACCTCTCTCCTCTGCCTGTGTGTGTGCTGGGCCTAAATATATGCCAATGGACTGTTGCAGTGGTGGCTGACGTGAAGCCTCATTCTCTGCTATGACATGCAGACTAATTCTCTGCTGACATGAAGACAGATTCTCTGTTACGGGACCTCCCTCCTCTGCCTGGGTGCTGGGCCTAAATATATGCCAATGGACTGTTGCAGTGGTGGCTGACGTGAAGCCTCATTCTCTGCTATGACATGCAGACTAATTCTCTGCTGACATGAAGACAGATTCTCTGTTACGGGACCTCCCTCCTCTGCCTGGGTGCTGGGCCTAAATATATGCCAATGGACTGTTGCAGTGGTGGGTGACGTGAAGCCTCATTCTCTGCTATGACATGCAGACTGATTCTCTGCTGACATGAAGCCAGATTGTCTGTTACGGGACCTCCCTCCTCTGCCTGGGTGCTGGGCCTAAATATATGCCAATGGACTGTTGCAGTGGTGGCTGACGTGAAGCCTCATTCTCTGCTATGACATGCAGACTGATTCTCTGCTGACATGAAGCCAGATTGTCTGTTACGGGACCTCTCTCCTCTGCCTGTGTGCTAGGCCTAAATATATGCCAATGGACTGTTGCAGTGGTGGCTGACGTGAAGCCTCATTCTCTGCTATGACATGCAGACTGATTCTCTGCTGACATGAAGCCAGATCGTCTGTTACGGGACCTCTCTGCTCTGCCTGTGTGCTAGGCCTAAATATATGCCAATGGACTGTTGCAGTGGTGGGTGACGTGAAGCCTCATTCTCTGCTATGACATGCAGACTGATTCTCTGCTGTCATGAAGCCAGATTGTCTGTTACGGGACCTCTCTGCTCTGCCTGTGTGCTAGGCCTAAATATATGCCAATGGACTGTTGCAGTGGTGGGTGACGTGAAGCCTCATTCTCTGCTATGACATGCAGACTGATTCTCTGCTGACATGAAGCCAGATTGTCTGTTACGGGACCTCTCTCCTCTGCCTGTGTGCTAGGCCTAAATATATGCCAATGGACTGTTGCAGTGGTGGCTGACGTGAAGCCTCATTCTCTGCTATGACATGCAGACTAATTCTCTGCTGACATGAAGCCAGATTGTCTGTTACGGGACCTCTCTCCTCTGCCTGGGTGCTGGGCCTAAATTTATGACAATGGACTGTTGCAGTGGTGGCTGACGTGAAGCCTGATTCTCTGCTATGACATGCAGACTGATTCTCTGCTGACATGAAGCCAGATCCTCTGTTACGGGACCTCTCTCCTCTGCCTGTGTGTGTGCTGGGCCTAAATATATGCCAATGGACTGTTGCAGTGGTGGCTGACGTGAAGCCTCATTCTCTGCTATGACATGCAGACTGATTCTCTGCTGACATGAAGCCAGATTCTCTGTTACGGGACCTCTCTCCTCTGCCTGTGTGTGTGCTGGGCCTAAATATATGCCAATGGACTGTTGCAGTGGTGGCTGACGTGAAGCCTCATTCTCTGCTATGACATGCAGACTAATTCTCTGCTGACATGAAGACAGATTCTCTGTTACGGGACCTCCCTCCTCTGCCTGGGTGCTGGGCCTAAATATATGCCAATGGACTGTTGCAGTGGTGGCTGACGTGAAGCCTCATTCTCTGCTATGACATGCAGACTAATTCTCTGCTGACATGAAGACAGATTCTCTGTTACGGGACCTCTCTCCTCTGCCTGGGTGCCGGGGCCTAAATATCTGAGAATGGACTGTTCCAGTGGTGGGTGACGGGAAGCCAGATTCTCTGCTATGGAACCTCTCTCCAATTGATTTTGGTTAATTTTTATTTATTTAATTTTTATTTTAATTCATTTCCCTATCCACATTTGTTTGCAGGGGATTTACCTACATGTTGCTGCCTTTTGCAGCCCTCTAGCTCTTTCCTGGGCTGTTTTACAGCCTTTTTAGTGCCGAAAAGTTCGGGTCCCCATTGACTTCAATGGGGTTCGGGTTCGGGACGAAGTTCGGATCGGGTTCGGATCCCGAACCCGAACATTTCCGGGATGTTCGCCGAACTTCTCGAACCCGAACATCCAGGTGTTCGCTCAACTCTAATCAGGACATCTTCCGTTCCAGCAGAATTCCGTTTTGTGCAGCTTGCAGCGGTTTTGTGTCCGGTCATAAAAAAAAAAAAAGATCCAGCACTGAAAACAATGTAAGTCAATAGTGACTGATCCGCTTTTTTAGGAGCCTAAAAAAACGTATCTGTCACCCATTGACTGTTTTAATGTATTTAGTGATGGATCCGTTGTTTCCGTTTTGATTTCACACAATCGCATCCTAACAGAACGGATGCATCCTGATGTGCAAAATCAAAACGGATCCTTTTAATTCCAGTATTGAGATCCTCTGCCAGATCTCAATACCGGAATTAACAATACAAGTGTGAAAGTAGCCTAAAGCAGTCACACTAATCTTAAGTGCCCTGTTCTCTGTAGTACACTTGTCAGCTTTGCTCTGTAGACTGGGACAGAGTCATCTTATCATCACTAGATGGCAGAGGATTTAATGATGTGATTTATTGTACTGCTGGAAGTATTAATGAAATGGAGCAAAATAGTAGCACGTTACCTACAAATAGAAGCTTTTTTACATGGGCTGATGCTTAGAGCAATGATCAGGAATGAACTGCTGGTTTCAGATCATTACCCGATCATTCAGTTGCATTAACATGTGTCAGTACTGCCATAAATATTCTTTGACAGCAGCATGTCTCTGTTCACACAGGACAAAATGTGACTGACAATAATAATGTCACAGTCTCTCCCGTGATAGGGGTCAGAAGATCTAAGAGACTGGCTGCACGTGATGTGATCTGACAGCCTCTTTGGTTTCACTTATTTCTGTGTTGTTGCTTGTTATGACCACACCTCTTGTCTCAGGTGTAGCTTAAGTGGTCATTCCAACTCTATTTAGTCTGGTCTCACCCATCATGCTATGCGGTTGATAGCTCCTTTCTGGTTGTGGAAGTGCTGGTGTTTGGTTCTACTCTGAGTTGCTGCTCGTCCAGGTACTTCGGAGTTAAGTGTCTTTTTCTTATTTCTAGTTTGTCATATTTCCAGATATTTTGGTATTAGGCCTGAGGGAGTCTCCTGTTCCTTCAGCTGGGAAGTAACAGGTCATCTTTTGTCCTGACACTATTTCCAGGGCCCTTGAGGGTCAGATAGGGCTCTAGGTTCCTGCGTATGAACATTCCTACCATCGAGGTCTGTTCATACTGATAGTAGTCAGGGATCGGTTTAGGGATTCACTAGGTGGTGACTTTTCCCCTTTCCCTAGTTTCCAGGCCTAGTAACTTTTTCCTTCCCTTCTGTGTTCGGTGTGGAGATTACCACCCACACCGCACTGTGATATTATCAACCGCCATAAACCATCATTTTGTTTGTGTCAGTGAGGCTATGGATCCAATGGCTGCACTGGCTAGACAATTGAAAGGTCCGTCTATAGAGGTAGCTAACCTACGAACACAGATCCAGGGATCACAGGCTGCTGGTGCCAGTAGCAGTTACCAGGCCCATCCTGAACCTAAAGTTGCACATTGACAGCCCCAATTAGCATATTTAGGTATATATACGTGAGTACAGGTCTTATAAAGTCTATTAAAATGATCTAAGTATCCCCCCTGTCCACCTTATAAGTACCAAAATATAAAGTTATATAACCTGCTTGTCCGGTCACCAATCTGCCCAAGGGGCGGCGTTTCATCACAAAATGCACCCAGCCAGCCGCTCCCAACTGCCAGTCTGAAGCGCCGCCCAGCTCATCAATATTCACTTAGCTGGGCGGCGGCTACAACTCTCCGGACTCAAGTGCTGCAGCCTCTGCTTTATGCGCATGCGCCGGGCACTTGAGTCGGGAGAGTTGTAGCCGCCGCCCAGCTAAGTGAATATTGATGAGCTGGGCGGGGCTTCAGAACGGCAGTTAGGAGCGGCTGGCTGGCTGGGCGCATTTTGTGATGAAACGCCGCCCCTTGGGCAGATTGGTGACCGGACAAGCAGGTTATATAACTTTATATTTTGGTACTTATAAGGTGAAAGTGCATTAGGGAAAAATATTTTGGTGTTTGAAATACTTACTCAGAAATGTTTATCACAGATGGTGCAGGGCATCCATTTAAGAGTGGGTGATTTTCATCAGGAATCCATTTTGTGTTTTGTGCTGGAGGGTCTGCCTGCTCCGTTGGTTCTGGGTTTACCATGGTTGAGCAAACATAATCCTACCATTGACTAACAAGCGAGACAGATTATCGATCGGAGTGATTATTGCAAGGACAACTGTTTTAATACATCTCTTTCTGTCTTGACCACTATAGTTGTTCCCGCTTTCATTTCTGATTTTTCTGATGTATTTTCTGAGAGTGGTTGCCAGGGATTACCGGGAATATAATTGTCCTATCAATCTTGTTCCCGGAGCGAAGTTGCCTAAATCTACTGTATTTTTCGCCCTAAAAGACGCACCTATAGGGGGGATCTGTGGATGACACATATATAGCATCTTTTGCTATGTGTCATCCACAGATCCCCCCAATAACAGTGTCCCTGTGTAGTGAATGACCCCCAATACAGGGGGTGGGGTTCAGCATCTGGTTTTGTAATGGCAGCGGGGATCGGTGCAGTCACTGTATTCTATTATACCTTGCCCCAATCACTGTAGTAATCATATCTAACCTGTAGGCAATGTTAAACTATAGAAATCTTGTGCAATCCAGCCTGTAGTACTTATGTAACATCCCAGAGTTATGTTACCAAACTCTTTTACCCCGCTACCACATGTTAAGTGTAATTATATTGTCATTATGGTCATTATAGGTATTTTCTAGGCCTGTTTCATGTATTATGCTGTAATTTCCATGTGCACCAGCAGGTAACAGCAGTATGTAGCAGGACCTTACCCAGTTTAGTATTGCTAGACTGGAATAGTTCATTCCAGTTTAGTACCCCCCACCCTCTGTGAGCAGAAGTGGGCCGGTCCCATGTCCTGTCTCATGGGGAGGAGAAGGAAGTCTAGTTAGTGTACCAGCCACCTCTGATGGGGGAAGGTTGTGTTAGTAGGAGCTCCCATTTCTAGGGATCCCAAATCAGGACCTTGTCTCGGTTGAGACCAGAGAACATTCCCAGCCTGAGCCATCAGCCTCAGCTGGTTGACAAGCAAGCAGCCATCTCCAGCCTCCAGGATGAACATTCCCTGTGAGCCAAGCTGTGAGTACATATCCAGAGTCCAGGAGAAGCCAAATTCCTCCTCAGCTAATCAGGCCCACACCAAGCAGAAGATAGACAGAGCAGAAGATAGATACCTGCCATATTCTCCAGGCATATGATCAGAAGCAGAAGAGATATTGATCCCTGCCACATATTGCCAATACCTGCTGGGACCTAAAGGACTATTGCTGTAACTCGTATGGATTTATGCTGCCATTAAGTAAAGACAAGTTGAATTATATCACAAGTCTGGATCTCATTTACTGCTACCAAGTTCCTCAATTGCTCCTACTAGCAACACTCAATTTATTAAGTGAGCCAGGATCCAGGAGTCCAGCCGTACCCAGGTAGGAGACACTGTTGACATTACACAGAGACACTATCCCCACTCTGGCATTCCTCACCTGGTACGTGAGTTATTACATCTTAAAGGGCCCTGCAACAGTACCCTGCGCACATTGCAATTGGCGTCACGAACAAACCATAGATTTATATACATCTATCCTGACCCTCTGCATAGTTGGCCACCGTACCACGGTCCTGCTCATTGCACTTACTAAAATCTTCTGTAGCAGGCAGGAGGCCAGGTGGGCGTTAGCAGCGTAACTCACTACGTCCCGCGCCTGAGCCACCTGATTCATTCATAAAGTGGGAGGAGCAGGCGTCTGACATAGTGGGTCACGCTGCCCCCACCCGCCCATCCGGCTTCCTGCCTGCTACAGAAGATTGTAGTAATTACTACCGGCTGGATTGCACATGATTTGTATAGTTTAACATTGCCCACTGGTTAGCTATGATTACTACAGTGAGCGGGGCCCGGTGTAATAGAATACAGTGACTGCACCGGGTCCCGCTGACATTGCAAAACCAGATGCCGTCTCTCAGCCCCCCCTCCCTCCCCACTGATAAACCTGCTGGCCACGCCGTGCAGCATCGCGGCGGCGGTGTATCAGTGTAAATTGCAGCATTCGCCCCATAAGACGCACACTGCCATTTTGCCCCCACTTTTGGGGGGAAAAAGTGCGTCTTATAGGGCGGAAAAATATGGTAGGTTATATAACCTTTCTGAACCCGAAAGAGTGGCCATGCGAGAGTATATTGCTGAGAGTTTGTCTAAGGGACATATTAGACCTTCCAAGTCCCCAGTGGCAGCAGGGTTTTTCTTTGTAAAGAAGAATGACAGAATTCTTAGGCCACGTTTGGATGTCTGTGAACTCATTCAGATTACGGTCCGTGATCCCTACCCCCTTCCTTTGATTCCTGACTTGTTTAGCCAGATTGTCGGTGCCAAGGTGTTCTCAAAGTTGGACCTAAGCGGAGCATATAATCTCATTGGCTTTTCGCTTCCCTACTGTCTCTATCTCTCTGCTTGCACTTACTCAGGTCAGGGACTGTCGCCCAGTTGCACCCCGTCACCTAGGGCGGGTGGTGCAAGTAGGAAGGGACAGGGGACCGGGTGGCAACTGAGGGGGTGCACCTCCGCTCTATCTTTATACCCGCGACTCTACCCCGTGACAGTTTGAGGGGTGCGATATACCTGCTTCCACAAAATACTGATTAACATCTTGGGGACACAGGGCGTACAGCTATGCCCTGATGTCCCAGTACTTAAGGACACAGGGCGTACAGGTACGTCCTGTGTATATCCGAACACCGCCGCGTGGCGGGTGGGAATCAGAACAGAGTGCCTGCTGAAATAATTCATAATGACTATGCCAAAGGGGGGGTCCTGTGACCCCCCCCCGTATCAACGATCGCAGCAAACCACAGGTCAATTCAGACCTGCGGTTTGCTGTGTTTCCGGGTTATTCGGGTCTCTGGTGACCCGATAACCCCGAATAGGATGGTGATCGGTGGTGTGATAATACACCACCAATCACCATCCTTAGATCCTGAGAGGTGATTGTGACATCACTTCTCAGGATCGCTTCTGATTGGCTGGACAGGTGGGCGGGGGTTAACTTACCCCAGCTCTGCTCTCCTCCTCCACACTGCTTCCTGGAGTGAGAGAGAGAGCAGCCCGTCGTCTAGGTCCTAAGCCCAGCACTCCCAGCACCTCCAGTGACCCACCATAGTGCCATCTTGCACTAAAAAGGTACCTAGGGACAGATTAGGGAGAGCTTAGATTAGGCAAGGATACTTAGGGAAAATTTAGGAGAAAAAAAAGTTTTATTTTGCATTTCCCTGATCGGGTGTCTGGGGTCCACAGCACACTCAGCTCTGTGACCCTAGACCCCCCAGGGGTGCAGCAGCTTGCCCACCTGACCCCCCTCCACCCCCTCCACACACATTTTCTGAGGTGCAAGAACTTATTTTTTCTTTTCTTTTGTGCGTGTGCTGACTGTGGCCGGCACTCTTAGCGTCCGGCCACTGTTAGCGCATCGCCCACCCCACTGTTGATTAGCTTCGGATCGCTAATCAGCGAGTTTGAATAATTTTTTTTTTCCTAATTTTTTTGGGCTTTATTTTTATTTATTTTTCCTGTTAGGTTTTAGGGTAAGTATGGAATCAACAGAAGTTCTAGGTCGAGGAGGCATACGCCCTGCTTGCCTCTGACTCTGAGAGCTCCAGTGAGGACGAGGATGACCCCACTTTCCTCTTGTCATCCGCGTGCTCTCATTATCTAGTGATGATGATGAGCCCCCAAGGCGGCAGAGATGCCGCCAAGCGGAGCAAGGGGACCGCCATGCAAGGGACCCTGTGGCCCACACTAGTACGAGCAGATCTGGGGCTTATACTAGTTTTCCGGCCCACCAGATAAGTCCACCTGAGCCCCCTACCAGTGAACTTGCATGGTGTACCCCAGAGGATTTTGAGCCTGTGATTCATGATTTTGTTGGCCAACCAGGAATTCAGATTCCCACAGTGGGCTTCACTGAATATGACTATTTTAGTTTTTTTTTCAGTGACCACTTTGTGAATCTGATGGTGGAGCAAACAAACTTGTTCGCCTAACAGTTCATTCCTTAACACCCGGGTTCCTTTTTGGCTAGGTCCGGTGGCTGGACTCCGGTCAGTGCAGCCGAGATGAGGACGTTTTGGGGCCTTGTGCTGCACATGGGCCTAGTAAAAAAAAACTGTGTCAGGAAGTACTGGAGTCAGGACGTCCTCTACCAGACCCCACTCTACTGTATGAGCATGACACGTTCCTGTTTTAAAGCTACCCGGAAATGCCTGCATTATGCAGATAATGCAGCTTGTCCCCTTGTCCTGCCTATGATCGCCTGTACAAAATCAGGCCCGTCATCGATCACTTCGGGGCCAAATTTTTGGAGGCCTATGTACCTGGAAGGGATGTTGCTGTTGACGAGTTTCTCATTACTTTCAAGGGGAGACTCATTTTCCATCAGTATGTTCCCTCTAAGCGGGCGAGGTATGTACCTCAGGGTACATTTGCAAGTTTTGTGTGTACAAGGGGCGAGATTCCTGTATTGAACCCCAGGAATGTCCCCCCACTCTGGGTGTTAGCGGGAAACTTGTGCAGGACCTTATGCACCCACTACTAGATATGGGTTACACCCGGTACATGGATAACCTTTATACTAGTATCCCCTTGTTCCAGTCCCTCGCCGCCAGATCAATTTCCGCTTGTGGGACTGTGCGGAAAAATCAATGCGGCCTCCATACCCACCCCCTCCAGGTGCCTATCCTCAGGGGTGAGACCCGTGCCCTTACCAGTGGAAACCTGTTGCTGGTCAGATATGAGGTATGTCCTTGTACTGTCCACAATTCATAGTAACGGCATCACCCCTGCCCCTGTGTGAGGTACCATGGCAACATTCCTCTAGCCCGATTGTACCATGGACTACAATCGGTATATGGGAGGAGTTGATCTCTCTGACATGGTACATGGGCATGGTACAAAAAAGTTGCGGTCTACTTGTGCTGTCCCAGAGTGCTGGCAACACAGGGAAGTTCCTGAAATTCTATTAAGCAGTCCTCAAGGCCCTGATCTTTTCTGACTGGGAAATAGCAGGCCAGAGTACCTCGGGAACTGGAGGTGCCCGGATCGTCCCTGGCCAACACTTTCCAGGTGTTGTCCCCCATACTGGAAAGAAGGGACGGTCCCCAAAAAAGTGCAGAGTGTGCTTTTTTTTGTCACCTTACATCACAAAAAGTGTAATAGCAAGCAATCAAAAAGTCATATGCACCCTAAAATAGTGCCAATAAAAGCGTCCTCTCATCCCGCAAAAAATGAGCCCCTACTTAAAACAATAGGCTAAAACCAAACAAAAAAAATTACTCTCAGACTATGGAGATACTAAAATTATTTTTTGTTTTGTTTAAAAAAGGATATTATAGTGTAAAACCTAAATAAATGTTTTAAAAAATAGACATATTAGATTTTGCTGCGTCCGTACGAATCTGCTCTATAAAAATAACACATGACCTAAACTCTCAAATATAAAAAAAATATTTTAAAAAATGGTGCCAAAACTGCAATTTTTTGTCTAACTTTCCATTTTTTATCAATTTTTTCCATTAACAAAGCAAGGGTTACAGACAAACAAAGTCAATATTTACTGCCCTGATTCTGTAGTTTTCAGAAACACCCCATATGTGGTCATAAAATGCTGTATGGCCAAAGGGCAGGGCGCATAAGGAAAGGAGCACCATAAGGTTTTTGGAACGCAGATTTGTCTGGACTGTTTTTTTGACACTATGTCACATTTGAAGCCCCCCTGATGCACCCCTAGAGTAGAAACTCCATAAAAGTGACCACATCTAAGAAACTACACCCTTCAAGGTATTCAAAACTGATTTTACAAACTTGTTTTAACCCTTTAGGTGTTCTACAAGAGTTATTGGCAAATGGAGATGAAATTTCAGAATTTTTGGTAACCTTGCCTCACAAAAATGTAATATAGAGTAACCAAAAATCATATGTACCCTAAAAATAGTCCCAACTAAACTGCCACCTTATCCCATAGTTTCCAAAATGGTGTCATTTTTTGGGAGTTTCTACTCTAGGGGTGCATCAGGGGGCTTCAAATGGGACATGGTGTAAATAAACCAGTCCAGCAAAATCTGCCTTCCAGAAACCATATGGTGTTCCTTTCCTTCTGTGCCCTGCCGAATGCCCGTACAGTAGTTTACAACCAAATGGGGTGTTTCTATAAACTACAGAATCAGGGCAATAAATATTGAGTTTTGTTTGGCTGTTAACTCTTGCTTTGTTACTGGACAAAATGGATTAAAATGGAAAATTTGCAAAAAAATTGAAATTCTGAAATGTCATCTCCATTTGCCAATAACTCTTGTGGAACACCTAAAGTTTTGAATACCTTGAGGGGTGTAGTTTCTTAGATAGGGTCACTTTTCTGGAGTTTCTACTTTCTTCTAGGGGTGTATCAGGGGGGCTTCAAATGGGACATGGTCATTTTTGGGTGGTTTCTATTATGTAAGACTCACTAAGTGACTTGAGACCTGAACTGGTCATTAAAAAGTGGGTTTTGAAAAATTTCTGAAAAATTTCAAGGTTTTCTTTTAAACTTCTAAGCCTTGTAACGTCCCCCAAAAATTTAAATGGCATTCCCAAAATGATCCAAACATGAAGTAGACATATAGGGAATGTAAATTAATAACTATTTTTGGAGGTATTATTTGTATTGTAGAGAAATTGAAACTTGCAAATTTGGTAATTTTTCCAAATGTTTGGTAAATTTTTTATTTTTTTATAAATAAAAATGATTTTTTTTAACTTCATTTTACCAGTGTCATGAAGTACAACATGTGATGAAAAAACTATCTCAGAATTGCCTGGATAAGTAAAAGCGTTTAAAAGTTATTCACACATAAAGTGACACTGATCAGATTTGCAAAAAATGGCCTGGTCCTCAAGGTGAAAATAAGCCTGGTCCTTAAGGGGTTAAGATTTTTTATTATACCTGCTTTCACAAAATACTGATTGAGGGGTGCGATATACCTGCTTCCACAAAATACTGATTAAGGGTTTTTTATATACCTGCTTCCACAAAATATAGATTGAGGTGTGCTATATACCTGCTTCCACAAACCTTGATTAAAGGGTTCTATATACCTGTTTCCACAAAATACTGATTTAAGGGTGCGATATTCCTGCTTCCACAAAATACTGATTTAGGAGTGCGATATACCTGATTCCACCAAATATTGATTAAGGGGTTCTATATACCTGCTTCCACAAAATACTGATTAAGGGAATTGACATACCTGCTTCCACAAAATATTGATTGAGGCCTACGATATACCTACTTCCACAAAATACTGATTGAGGGGATTGATATACCTGCTTCCACCAAACATTGATTGAGGCTTACGATATCCCTGTTTCCGCAAAATACTGATTAAGGGGTTTGATATACTTGCTTCCACAAAATACAGATTGAGGGGTGTGATATACCTGCTTCCACCAAATATCGATTAAGGGGTTATATATATCTGCTTCCACAAAATACTGATTGAGAGGTGCAATATACCTGCTTCCACAAAATACTGATTAACGGGATTGATATACCTGCTTTCACAAAATACTGATTAAAGGGATTGATATACTTGCTTCCATTAAATATTGATTAAGGGGTTCTATATACCTGCTTCCACAAAATACAGATTGAGGGGTGCGATATACCTGCTTCCACAAAATATTGTTTAAAGGGTTTTTATATACCTGTTTCCATAAAATACAGATTTAGGGGTGCGATATACCTGCTTCCACAAAATATTGATTAAGGTATTCTATATATCTGTTTCCACAGAATACTGATTGAGGGGTGCGATATACCTGCTGCCACAAAATACTGATTAAGGGGTTTGATATACCTGCTTTCACAAAATAAAGATTGAGGGGTTCGATATACCTGCTTCCACAAAATATTGATTAAGGTATTCTATATATCTGTTTCCACAAATTATTGATTGAGGGATTCTATATACCTGCTTCCACAAAATACTGATTAAGGGGATTAATATGCCTGCTTCCACAAAATACTGCTTGAGTAGTGCGATATAACTGCTTCCACCAGATATTGATTGAGGCCTGCGATACACCTGCTTTCACAAAATACTGATTAAGGGGTTTGATAAAACTGCTTCCACCAAATATTGATTAAGTGGTTCTGTATACCTACTTCCACAAAGTACAGATTGAGGGGTGTGATATACCTGTTTCCACCAAATATTGATTAAGGGGTTCTATATACCTGCTTCCACAAAATACTGATTAAGGGGATTGACATACCTGCTTCCACAAAATACTGAATAAGGGGTTTAATATACCTGCTTCCACAAAATACTGATTAAGGGGTGCGATATACCTGCTTCCATAAAATACAGATTGAGGGGTGCGATATACCTGCTTTCACCAAATAATGATTATGGGGTTCTATATACCTGCTTCCACAAAATACTGATTAAGGCGATTGACATACCTGCTTCCACAAAATATTGATTGAGGCCTGCGATACACCTGCTTCCACAAAATACTGATTAAGGGGATTGATATACCTGCTTCTAGCAAATATTGATTGAAGCCTGCGATAATCCTGCTTCCACAAAATACTGATTAAGGGAATTGATATACCTGCTTCCACCAAATATTGATTGAGGCATGTGATATACCTGCTTCCACAAATACTGCTCTTTTCTAGTGACTTTGGCACAGGGTCATTATGAAAATGACATTCAGAGGAAGAGGCAGGCCGTACCGCAGGGGTGGTAGGGGTCGGGCAGGAGCACCAGGCCGGAGCATAAGTGGGAAGTTGGAGTAGGTATTAGAGATTACGTCAAAGGACGCACCAGAGTTGGTTGAGTGGCTCACTCAACCTTCCGCTTTTGTACCCTCCTCATCCTCTGTATCTGCACCCTCCTCACTCTCTGCTGTGTGCACCCTCAAAGACACCACCACTACCACCACTATAGCCCCTCATCTCGAGCCAGGTGAGATGTTGCCATGCTGTGCTGTGGCTGTTGTGCCTGGAAGCCAAGATCCTCACTGGTCCTGCACTCCTTTCAGCTCTGTGGTCAGAGGCCGATCAGTGGCTAATCCCAGTTAATTTGACAGTTGGCAAAGTGGTGTGCAACAATGTTGCCAATCTGCTGAGCATGCTGAAACAGGGAAAAATGACACACGTGCCTGAATGGCACACGTGTAGAACTTGGTCGTGCAGCGATTCCTTGCCAAATACCCGGGGTCCAGGACAACTTGCGGCAGGCCAGGAAAATCTCTGGCCATTTTAGAAGATCTTACACGGCCATGGTTTGCCTTGCTGACGTTCAGCGGCGACACCCCTTGCCCGTCAGACGTCTGATTTGTGACAGCCCGACGCACTGGAACGCTACCTTGTATATGCTTGATAGGCTGCTCCAGCAGCAATGTGCCATTGACGATTACCTGTACGAACTCTGCAGCAGGACAGGTTCTGGGGAGCTTGGTTTCTTTTCACTGTGCCAGTGGCTTCTCATGCGCGACACATGCAGACTTCTGCAGCCATTTGATGAGATCACCAAACTGGTCAGTAGAAGCCAGGGCACCATCAGTGACATCGTACCTTACGCCTTCTTTCTGGAGCGTGCATTGTGTTGTGTCATTGATCAAGCCGTCGAGGAGCAGGAGCTGGAAGATGAGGAAGTCGCAATGCTGGATGAATTCCCAGGGGGCTACTCCATCTTGGACAAGTCAGCAGGAGTCAGAGGAGAACGGTGGCTGGGGGAAGGAGGAGGAGGATGAGCAAGAAGAGCAGGCTTTGAGGGGGACTTTAAACTTTTAAGGGATCCCTGGTGTTGTCCGTGGCTGGGGGGAGGAGGCCGAGGATGAAATTCTCCTGGGCGATGAGCAGGAGCCAGGGTGCTCCACCGCTTCCAATTTAGTGCAAATGGTGGCCTTCATGCTCCAGTGTTTGAAGAGGGACCCCCGTATTAAAAGCATAAAGGGCAAAGATCAGTACTGGGTGGAAACGTACTTAGACCCCCAGTACAAACACGAAATGGCGGACATGTTACCAGCATCACAGAGGGCTGGCAGAATGCAGCATTTCCAGGCCATGCTGCAATAAATGATGCATTCTGCTGTTGCGGGCGCTGGCAGAGGAATTTCCACCCACAGCGAAATAGGTGCGGTTACCAATCCTACCGCGCCTGCAAGAAGAGGGCGGTTTGAAGATTTATTGATCACTTCAGATATGAGATCATTCTTGCAGCCAACCCATCGACAGCTGCCCTCCGGCATCAGCCTCAGGGAATGCCTAGACCGACAGGTGTCCGACTACATCGGGTTAACGGCCGATGTGGACGCTCAGAGAAGTGAGGAACCCCTGGACTATTGGGTGTACCCCCCTCTGGTATGTCACTGTCAATGTTGTGGGACTATTTTTGCACTTCTAGTCAGTATTTTGTGGCTGCAAATATGACCTGAAGGTTTTTCAGTTTCGCCTGCCATTAAAGTGAAGGGGGCCCGCCTTGAACTAGCGGTTTGCGAAATGTCCCGGCCAATGTTCGTCCATCACTAATCAGGAGACCACATAGTGACCCAGTGACAAAGTGTGGAGGTGGCAGCAGCATCAGAAGACCACAGAGTGGCAAGATGTCATAGTGTGGAGGTGGCAGCAGCATCAGGAGACCACAGAGCGGCAAGGGGACATAGTGTGGAGGTGTCAGCAGCATCAGGAGACCACAGTGGCAAGGTGACATAGTGTAGAGGTGGCAGCAGCATCAGGAGACCACAAAGTGGCAAGGTGACATATTGTGGTGGTGGCAGCAGCTTCAGGAGACCACAGAGTGACCAAGTGACAGATTAGGGAGGTGGGTGGCAATACCAGAACCTGCTGAAGAGGCTGGGTGAAAGAAGGAGCACTTGGCATTAGGAATCAGGCGGGTAGCAGCATTAGAATAGTAGCTGAGGCAAGTAGCCAGAAGAAACCGGTCTCTTTTGTCAAAGTGATGAGGTGGCACTATGGATGCATCAGTTGGGTGGAAATCCAGGCTGATCTATGCCAGATTCATTTTGACAAAGGTCAGTCTCTCCACATTTTGGGTGGACAGACGAGTTCTTCTTGGGTAGAGTTGAGCGAACACCTGGATGTTCGGGTTCGAGAAGTTCGGCCGAACATCCCGGAAATGTTCGGGTTCGGGATCCGAACCCGATCCGAACTTCGTCCCGAACCCGAACCCCATTGAAGTCAATGGGGACCCGAACTTTTCGGCACTAAAAAGGCTGTAAAACAGCCCAGGAAAGAGCTAGAGGGCTGCAAAAGGCAGCAACATGTAGGTAAATCCCCTGCAAACAAATGTGGATAGGGAAATGAATTAAAATAAAAATTAAATAAATAAAAATTAACCAAAATCAATTGGAGAGAGGTTCCATAGCAGAGAATCTGGCTTCCCGTCACCCACCACTGGAACAGTCCATTCTCAGATATTTAGGCCCCGGCACCCAGGCAGAGGAGAGAGGTCCCGTAACAGAGAATCTGTCTTCATGTCAGCAGAGAATTAGTCTGCATGTCATAGCAGAGAATGAGGCTTCACGTCAGCCACCACTGCAACAGTCCATTGGCATATATTTAGGCCCAGCACCCAGGCAGAGGAGGGAGGTCCCGTAACAGAGAATCTGTCTTCATGTCAGCAGAGAATTAGTCTGCATGTCATAGCAGAGAATGAGGCTTCACGTCAGCCACCACTGCAACAGTACATTGGCATATATTTAGGCCCAGCACACACACAGGCAGAGGAGAGAGGTCCCGTAACAGAGAATCTGGCTTCATGTCAGCAGAGAATCAGTCTGCATGTCATAGCAGAGAATGAGGCTTCACGTCAGCCACCACTGCAACAGTCCATTGTCATAAATTTAGGCCCAGCACCCAGGCAGAGGAGAGAGGTCCCGTAACAGAGGATCTGGCTTCATGTCAGCAGAGAATCAGTCTGCATGTCATAGCAGAGAATCAGGCTTCACGTCAGCCACCACTGCAACAGTCCATTGTCATAAATTTAGGCCCAGCACCCAGGCAGAGGAGAGAGGTCCCGTAACAGACAATCTGGCTTCATGTCAGCAGAGAATTAGTCTGCATGTCATAGCAGAGAATGAGGCTTCACGTCAGCCACCACTGCAACAGTCCATTGGCATATATTTAGGCCTAGCACACAGGCAGAGGAGAGAGGTCCCGTAACAGACAATCTGGCTTCATGTCAGCAGAGAATCAGTCTGCATGTCATAGCAGAGAATGAGGCTTCACGTCACCCACCACTGCAACAGTCCATTGGCATATATTTAGGCCTAGCACACAGGCAGAGCAGAGAGGTCCCGTAACAGACAATCTGGCTTCATGACAGCAGAGAATCAGTCTGCATGTCATAGCAGAGAATGAGGCTTCACGTCAGCCACCACTGCAACAGTCCATTGTCATAAATTTAGGCCCAGCACCCAGGCAGAGGAGAGAGGTCCCGTAACAGAGGATCTGGCTTCATGTCAGCAGAGAATCAGTCTGCATGTCATAGCAGAGAATCAGGCTTCACGTCAGCCACCACTGCAACAGTCCATTGTCATAAATTTAGGCCCAGCACCCAGGCAGAGGAGAGAGGTCCCGTAACAGACAATCTGGCTTCATGTCAGCAGAGAATTAGTCTGCATGTCATAGCAGAGAATGAGGCTTCACGTCAGCCACCACTGCAACAGTCCATTGGCATATATTTAGGCCTAGCACACAGGCAGAGGAGAGAGGTCCCGTAACAGACAATCTGGCTTCATGTCAGCAGAGAATCAGTCTGCATGTCATAGCAGAGATTGAGGCTTCACGTCACCCACCACTGCAACAGTCCATTGGCATATATTTAGGCCTAGCACACAGGCAGAGCAGAGAGGTCCCGTAACAGACAATCTGGCTTCATGACAGCAGAGAATCAGTCTGCATGTCATAGCAGAGAATGAGGCTTCACGTCACCCACCACTGCAACAGTCCATTGGCATATATTTAGGCCTAGCACACAGGCAGAGCAGAGAGGTCCCGTAACAGACAATCTGGCTTCATGTCAGCAGAGAATCAGTCTGCATGTCATAGCAGAGAATGAGGCTTCACGTCAGCCACCACTGCAACAGTCCATTGGCATATATTTAGGCCTAGCACACAGGCAGAGGAGAGAGGTCCCGTAACAGACAATCTGGCTTCATGTCAGCAGAGAATCAGTCTGCATGTCATAGCAGAGAATGAGGCTTCACGTCAGCCACCACTGCAACAGTCCATTGGCATATATTTAGGCCTAGCACACAGGCAGAGGAGAGAGGTCCCGTAACAGACAATCTGGCTTCATGTCAGCAGAGAATCAGTCTGCATGTCATAGCAGAGAATGAGGCTTCACGTCACCCACCACTGCAACAGTCCATTGGCATATATTTAGGCCTAGCACACAGGCAGAGCAGAGAGGTCCCGTAACAGACAATCTGGCTTCATGTCAGCAGAGAATCAGTCTGCATGTCATAGCAGAGAATCAGGCTTCACGTCAGCCACCACTGCAACAGTCCATTGTCATAAATTTAGGCCCAGCACCCAGGCAGAGGAGAGAGGTCCCGTAACAGACAATCTGGCTTCATGTCAGCAGAGAATTAGTCTGCATGTCATAGCAGAGAATCAGGCTTCATGTCAGCCACCACTGCAACAGTCCATTGGCATATATTTAGGCCTAGCACACAGGCAGAGGAGAGGTTCATTCAACTTTGGGTAGCCTCGCAATATAATGGTAAAATGAAAATAAAAATAGGATTGAATGAGGAAGTGCCCTGGAGTCCAATAATATATGGTTATGGGGAGGTAGTTAATGTCTAATCTGGACAAGGGACGGACAGGTCCTGTGGGATCCATGCCTGGTTCATTTTTATGAACATCAGCTTGTCCACATTGGCTGTAGACAGGCGGCTGCGTTTGTCTGTAATGACGCCCCCTGCCGTGCTGAATACACGTTCAGACAAAACGCTGGCTGCCGGGCAGGCCAGCACCTCCAAGGCATAAAAGGCTAGCTCTGGCCACGTGGACAATTTAGAGACCCAGAAGTTGAATGGGGCCGAACCATCAGTCAGTACGTGGAGGGGTGTGCACACGTACTGTTCCACCATGTTAGTGAAATGTTGCCTCCTGCTAACACGTTGCGTATCAGGTGGTGGTGCAGTTAGCTGTGGCGTGTTGACAAAAGTTTTCCACATCTCTGCCATGCTAACCCTGCCCTCAGAGGAGCTGGCCGTGACACAGCTGCCTTGGCGACCTCTTGCTCCTCCTCTGCCTTGGCCTTGGGCTTCCACTTGTTCCCCTGTGACATTTGGGAATGCTCTCAGTAGCGCGTCTACCAACGTGCGCTTGTACTCGCGCATCTTCCTATCACGCTCCAGTGCAGGAAGTAAGGTGGGCACATTGTCTTTGTAGCGTGGATCCAGCAGGGTGGCAACCCAGTAGTCCGCACAGGTTAAAATGTGGGCAACTCTGCTGTCGTTGCGCAGGCACTGCAGCATGTAGTCGCTCATGTGTGCCAGGCTGCCCAGGGTTAAGGACAAGCTGTCCTCTGTGGGAGGCGTATCGTCATCGTCCTGCCTTTCCCCCCAGCCACGCACCAGTGATGGACCCGAGCTGCGTTGGGTGCCACCCCGCTGTGACCATGCTTCATCCTCATCCTCCTCCACCTCCTCCTCATCCTCGTCCTCCTCGTCCTCCAGTAGTGGGCCCTGGCTGGCCACATTTGTACCTGGCCTCTGCTGTTGCCAAAAACCTCCCTCTGAGTCACTTCGAAGAGACTGGCCTGAAAGTGCTAAAAATGACCCCTCTTCCTCCTCCTCCTCCTCCTCCTGGGCCACCTCCTCTTCCATCATCGCCCTAAGTGTTTTCTCAAGGAGACATAGAAGTGGTATTGTAACGCTGATAACGGTGTCATCGCCACTGGCCATGTTGGTGGAGTACTCGAAACAGCGCAACAGGGCACACAGGTCTCGCATGGAGGCCCAGTCATTGGTGGTGAAGTGGTGCTGTTCTGTAGTGCGACTGACCCGTGCGTGCTGCAGCTGAAACTCCACTATGGCCTGCTGCTGCTCGCACAGTCTGTCCAGCATGTGCAAGGTGGAGTTCCACCTGGTGGGCACGTCGCATATGAGGCGGTGAGCGGGAAGGCCGAAGTTACGCTGTAGCGCAGACAGGCGAGCAGCAGCAGGATGTGAACGCCGGAAGCGCGAACAGACGGCCCGCACTTTATGCAGCAGCTCTGACATGTCGGGGTAGTTGTGAATGAACTTCTGCACCACCAAATTCAGCACATGCGCCAAGCAAGGGATGTGCGTCAAATTGGCTAGTCCCAGAGCTGCAACGAGATTTCGCCCATTATCACACACCACCAGGCCGGGCTTGAGGCTCACCGGCAGCAACCACTCGTCGGTCTGTTGTTCAATACCCCGCCACAACTCCTGTGCGGTGTGGGGCCTGTCCCCCAAACATATGAGTTTCAGAATGGCCTGCTGACGTTTACCCCGGGCTGTGCTGAAGTTGGTGGTGAAGGTGTGTGGCTGACTGGATGAGCAGGTGGAAGAAGAGGAGGAGGAAGCCGAGAAGGAGGAGGTGGCAACAGGAGGCAAAGAATGTTGCCCTGCGATCCTTGGCGGCGGAAGGACGTGCGCCAAACAGCTCTCCGCCTGGGGCCCAGCTGCCACTACATTTACCCAGTGTGCAGTTAGGGAGATATAGCGTCCCTGGCCGTGCTTACTGGTCCACGTATCTGTGGTTAGGTGGACCTTGCTACAGATGGCGTTGCGCAGTGCACACTTGATTTTATCGGATACTTGGTTGTGCAGGGAAGGCACGGCTCTCTTGGAGAAGTAGTGCCGGCTGGGAACAACATACTGTGGGACAGCAAGCGACATGAGCTGTTTGAAGCTGTCTGTGTCCACCAGCCTAAATGACAGCATTTCATAGGCCAGTAGTTTAGAAATGCTGGCATTCAGGGCCAGGGATCGAGGGTGGCTAGGTGGGAATTTACGCTTTCTATCAAATGTTTGTGAGATGGAGAGCTGAACGCTGGCGTGTGACATGGTTGAGACGCTTGGTGACGGAGGTGGTGGTGGTGGTGTTGGTGGTACATCCCCTGTTTGCTGGGCGGCAGGTGCCAACGTTCCTCCAGAGGCGGAGGAAGAGGCCGAGGCGGCAGCAGCAGAATAGGCCGAGGCGGCAGCAGCAGAAGAGGTAGCAGGGGGAGCCTGAGTGACTTCCTTGGTTTTAAGGTGTTTACTCCACTGCAGTTCATGCTTTGCATGCAGGTGCCTGGTCATGCAGGTTGTGCTCAGGTTCAGAACGTTAATGCCTCGCTTCAGGCTCTGATGGCACAGCGTGCAAACCACTCGGGTCTTGTCGTCAGCACATTGTTTGAAGAAGTGCCATGCCAGGGAACTCCTTGAAGCTGCCTTTGGGGTGCTCGGTCCCAGATGGCGGCGGTCAGTAGCAGGCGGAGTCTCTTGGCGGCGGGTGTTCTGCTTTTGCCCACTGCTCCCTCTTTTGCTACGCTGTTGGCTCGGTCTCACCACTGCCTCTTCCTCCGAACTGTGAAAGTCAGTGGCACGACCTTCATTCCATGTGGGGTCTAGGACCTCATCGTCCCCTGCATCGTCTTCCACCCAGTCTTGATCCCTGACCTCCTGTTCAGTCTGCACACTGCAGAAAGACGCAGCAGTTGGCACCTGTGTTTCGTCATCATCAGAGACATGCTGAGGTGGTATTCCCATGTCCTCATCATCAGGAAACATAAGTGGTTGTGCGTCAGTGCATTCTATGTCTTTCACCGCTGGGGAAGGGCTAGGTGGATGCCCTTGGGAAACCCTGCCAGCGGAGTCTTCAAACAGCATAAGAGACTGCTGCATAACTTGAGGCTGAGACAGTTTCCCTGGTATGCATGGGGGTGATGTGACAGACTGATGGGGTTGGTTTTCAGGCGCCATCTGTGCGCTTTCTGCAGAAGACTGGGTGGGAGATAATGTGAACGTGCTGGATCCACTGTCGGCCACCCAATTGACTAATGCCTGTACCTGCTCAGGCCTTACCATCCTTAGAACGGCATTGGGCCCCACCATATATCGCTGTAAATTCTGGCGGCTACTGGGACCTGAGGTAGTTGGTACACTAGGACGTGTGGATGTGGCAGAACGGCCACGTCCTCTCCCAGCACCAGAGGGTCCACTAACACCACCACGACCATGTCCACGTCCGCGTCCCTTACTAGATGTTTTTCTCATTGTTATGGTTCACCACAACAACAAATATATTATTTGGCCCAATGTATTGTATTCAAATTCAGCGGGATATAAATTTGAGGACTAGTATTTAGGCGCTGGGTGACCGGTATGGATTTAGTGACAGAATTAGACTTGGAAATGCACAGAAGCGTGTGTGTGTGAAGTTATTCTGAATGACCCAATGTGCACCTTGAATATTATATACCCTTTTAGGGATAGATTTCAAATAGCTCTGATATAGCAGAAACCACTAAATTATGAAATTGCTAAATTGGGAATTGTATTTCAACCCAGAACAAAAAATGTGCTTTGACGGACACTAAATAACTTTCCCAGCCACAACAGGACAGCGTTAACGAGAGATTTAGCAGGATATAAATTTGAGGCCTAGTATTTAGGCGCTGGGTGACCGGTATAGATTTAGTGACAGAATTAGACTTGGAAATGCACAGAAGCGTGTGTGTGTGAAGTTATTCTGAATGACCCAATGTGCACCTTGAATATTATATACCCTTTTAGGGATAGATTTCAAATAGCTCTGATATAGCAGAAACCACTAAATTATGAAATTGCTAAATTGGGAATTGTATTTCAACCCAGAACAAAAAATGTGCTTTGACGGACACTAAATAACTTTCCCAGCCACAACAGGACAGCGTTAACGAGAGATTTAGCAGGATATAAATTTGAGGCCTAGTATTTAGGCGCTGGGTGACAGGTATGGGTTTAGTGACAGAATTAGACTTAGAAATACACAGTAGCGGGTGTGTGTGAAGTTATTCTGAATGACCCAATGTGCACCTTGAATATTATATACCCTTTTAGGGATAGATTTCAAATAGCTCTGATATATAGCAGAAACCACTAAATTATGAAATTGCTAAATTGGGAATTGTATTTCAACCCAGAACAAAAAATGTGCTTTGACGGACACTAAATAACTTTCCCAGCCACAACAGGACAGCGTTAACGAGAGATTTAGCAGGATATAAATTTGAGGCCTAGTATTTAGGCGCTGGGTGACAGGTATGGGTTTAGTGACAGAATTAGACTTAGAAATACACAGTAGCGGGTGTGTGTGAAGTTATTCTGAATGACCCAATGTGCACCTTGAATATTATATACCCTTTTAGGGATAGATTTCAAATAGCTCTGATATAGCAGAAACCACTAAATTATGAAATTGCTAAATTGGGAATTGTATTTCAACCCAGAACAAAAAATGTGCTTTGACGGACACTAAATAACTTTCCCAGCCACAACAGGACAGCGTTAACGAGAGATTTAGCAGGATATAAATTTGAGGCCTAGTATTTAGGCGCTGGGTGACAGGTATGGGTTTAGTGACAGAATTAGACTTAGAAATACACAGTAGCGGGTGTGTGTGAAGTTATTCTGAATGACCCAATGTGCACCTTGAATATTATATACCCTTTTAGGGATAGATTTCAAATAGCTCTGATATAGCAGAAACCACTAAATTATGAAATTGCTAAATTGGGAATTGTATTTCAACCCAGAACAAAAAATGTGCTTTGACGGACACTAAATAACTTTCCCAGCCACAACAGGACAGCGTTAACGAGAGATTTAGCAGGATATAAATTTGAGGCCTAGTATTTAGGCGCTGGGTGACAGGTATGGGTTTAGTGACAGAATTAGACTTAGAAATACACAGTAGCGGGTGTGTGTGAAGTTATTCTGAATGACCCAATGTGCACCTTGAATATTATATACCCTTTTAGGGATAGATTTCAAATAGCTCTGATATAGCAGAAACCACTAAATTATGAAATTGCTAAATTGGGAATTGTATTTCAACCCAGAACAAAAAATGTGCTTTGACGGACACTAAATAACTTTCCCAGCCACAACAGGACAGCGTTAACGAGAGATTTAGCAGGATATAAATTTGAGGCCTAGTATTTAGGCGCTGGGTGACAGGTATGGGTTTAGTGACAGAATTAGACTTGGAAATACACAGTAGCGGGTGTGTGTGAAGTTATTCTGAATGACCCAATGTGCACCTTGAATATTATATACCCTTTTAGGGATAGATTTCAAATAGCTCTGATATAGCAGAAACCACTAAATTATGAAATTGCTAAATTGGGAATTGTATTTCAACCCAGAACAAGAAATGTGCTTGAACGGACACTAAATAACTCGCCCAGCTACAGCACTAAGGACAGATTTAGCTGGATATAAATTTGAGGCCTAGTATTTAGGCGCTGGGTGACAGGTATGGGTTTAGTGACAGAATTAGACTTGGAAATGCACAGTAGCGGGTGTGTGTGAAGTTATTCTGAATGACCCAATGTGCACCTTGAATATTATATACCCTTTTAGGGATAGATTTCAAATAGCTCTGATATAGCAGAAACCACTAAATTATGAAATTGCTAAATTGGGAATTGTATTTCAACCCAGAACAAGAAATGTGCTTGAACGGACACTAAATAACTCGCCCAGCTACAGCACTAAGGACAGATTTAGCTGGATATAAATTTGAGGCCTAGTATTTAGGCGCTGGGTGACAGGTATGGGTTTAGTGACAGAATTAGACTTGGAAATGCACAGTAGCGGGTGTGTGAAGTTATTCTGAATGTCCCTATGTGCACCTTCAATATGATCTACCCTTTTAGGGATAGATTTCAAATAGCTCTGATATAGCAGAAACCACTAAATTATGAAATTGCTAAATTGGGAATTGTATTTCAACCCAGAACAAGAAATGTGCTTGAACGGACACTAAATAACTCGCCCAGCTACAGCACTAAGGACAGATTTAGCTGGATATAAATTTGAGGCCTAGTATTTAGGCGCTGGGTGACAGGTATGGGTTTAGTGACAGAATTAGACTTGGAAATGCACAGTAGCGGGTGTGTGAAGTTATTCTGAATGTCCCTATGTGCACCTTCAATATGATCTACCCTTTTAGGGATAGATTTCAAATAGCTCTGATATAGCAGAAACCACTAAATTATGAAATTGCTAAATTGGGAATTGTATTTCAACCCAGAACAAGAAATGTGCTTGAACGGACACTAAATAACTCGCCCAGCTACAGCACTAACGACAGATTTAGCTGGATATGAATTTGAGGCCTAGTATTTAGGCGCTGGGTGACAGGTATGGGTTTAGTGACAGAATTAGACTTGGAAATGCACAGTAGCGGGTGTGTGAAGTTATTCTGAATGACCCTATGTGCACCTTGAATATTATATACCCTTTTAGGGATAGATTTCAAATAGCTCTGATACAGCAGAAACCACTAAATTTTTAAATTGCTAAATTGGGAATTGTATTTCAACCCAGAACAAAAAATGTGCTTTGACGGACACTAAATAACTTTCCCAGCCACAACAGGACAGCGGTAACGAGAGATTTAGCGGGATATAAATTTGAGGCCTAGTATTTAGGCGCTGGGTGACCGGTATGGATTTAGTGACAGAATTAGACTGGGATATGGCCAAAAAATAACCACACTATTGCTGGTTAAATGCACTTGGTGATGGGCGCAGCTTGCCCCTGATGTAGTATATGGCCAAAAAATGAACAGACTATTGCTGGTTAAATGCACTTGGTGTCACAGCTTGACCAACCACACTACTGAGGGTTAAATGCACTTGGTGACGGGCGCAGCTTGCCCCTGATGTAGTATATGGCCAAAAAATGAACAGACTATTGCTGGTTAAATGCACTTGGTGACGGGCGCAGCTTGCCCCTGATTTAGTATATGGCCAAAAAATGAACAGACTATTGCTGGTTAAATGCACTTGGTGTGATAGCTTGACCAACCACACTACTGAGGGTTAAATGCACTTGGTGACAGGCGCAGCTTGCCCCTGATGTAGTATATGGCCAAAAAATAAACAGACTATTGCTAGTTAAATGCACTTGGTGTGACAGCTTCACCCTGATGTAGGCTTTAGCCAAAAAACAAACGCACCATTGAGGGTTAAATGCACTTGGTGACAGGCGCAGCTTGCCACTGATGTAGTATATGGCCAAAAAATAAACAGACTATTGCTGGTTAAATGCACTTGGTGTGACAGCTTCACCCTGATGTAGGCTTTAGCCAAAAAACAACCACACCATTGAGGGTTAAATGCACTTGGTCGCAGCTTGTGCTGGCGCACCACAAGACACAAAATGGCCGCCGATCACCCCAGAAAAATGTGACTGACAAACGGTCTGGGCAGCCTAAAAACAGTGAGCAATTGAGGATCAGCAGCTCAATGATCCACAGCTGCAGATCGATCAGTTAATCAAGTCCTTTGGAGGAGTTAATCTGCCTAATCTCGCCCTACTGTCGCAGCCGCAACCTCTCCCTACGCTAATCAGAGCAGAGTGACGGGCGGCGCTATGTGACTCCAGCTTAAATAGAGGCTGGGTCACATGGTGCTCTGGCCAATCACAGCCATGCCAATAGTAGGCATGGCTGTGATGGCCTCTTGGGGCAAGTAGTATGACGCTTGTTGATTGGCTGCTTTGCAGCCTTTCAAAAAGCGCCAAGAAAGCGTCACAAAAGCGCGAAGAAAGCGACGAACACCGAACCCGAACCCGGACTTTTACGAAAATGTCCGGGTTCGGGTCCGTGTCACGGACACCCCAAAATTCGGTACGAACCCGAACTATACAGTTCGAGTTCGCTCATCCCTATTCTTGGGGTAACTATGGCCCCCGCCGCAATAAACACCCGCTCTGATGCCAGACTACTGGCCTGGCAGGAGAGCTTTTCCAGGGCAAACTCAGTTGCGGCCACAAATCCAGTTCAGCTGCCCAGTAGTCCAGCGGATCTTTAATGTGGGTTGGCAGGGTGCCGTCCAAGTATGCCACCACCTGCTGGTTCAGGTCCTGCTCCAGGTCTAGCTGCTGCTGAGTAGTATCTTCATTAGGCGGATGAAGAAAGCTGTTCGTCAGCGACTATATACTCAAGTTGCTGCTGATGGAGATGGAACTATTCATATCCCCTCCCCAGCCTGCCACAGCAGCCAATGCAGAGGAAAGTGAGCGCAGAGGGCCCCCTGGTCAGACCTGCGAGCGGATGGATGATGGCGCAGATATGCAGCGGCCAACTGACTACATAGGATGTCTCTATAGTAGTTCAGTTTGTCCTCCCTTTCAGCGGGTGTAAAAAAGGTCCCCATTTTGGACTGGTAACGAGAGTCCAACAAGGTGGAGAGCCAGAAGTCTTTCCTCTGCCGAATGGTGACAATTCGGCTGTCACTAGTGAGCATGCTTCGGGCCATTTGTGCAAGTGACTCAGAGGGACTCTCTGCGTCCATCTCCACTGCATACTGCCACGACGTGTCTGGGTCCTCTGCCTCCTCTTCCTCATCGCCATGTAGCTCCTCTGGCTGCTCCTGTTCCTCCTCTCTTCTCACATATCTAGAAAAACCAACCAATTCTCTATACATTGCTTGTGCTCCAATGTCCTCCTCCTCCACCAGTTCAGCCCCCACAGGGCTCATGTGGCCGTGAGATCTAGGCGCCACGTTTCCTGTCCCCTGACCATCCAGGTTTACCAGCGTCTGTTCTAGGACATGAAGTAGTGGAATGACGTTGTCCATCCCGTAGTCCTGGTGACCAACAAATAACGTCGCCTCCTCAAAGGACCTGACCAAACAGCAGGTGTCATGCATGACCTGCCACTGGCTGACATCGAAGTTACACAGGGGAGTACTCCTGTCTGCTTGGATCATCAAGAAACCGTTTATGGCCTTTCTCAGTTCGTATTGTCAGTCCAACATATGGAGGGTGGAATTCTAATGGGTGGAAATGTTGCATATCAGCCTATGTTGGGGGATGCCGTTCTGTCACTGCAGCTCAAAGAGGGTGTGCTTTGCAACGTTTCCTGGCCATTTTTAGGATGTCTTGCCCTCCTTGGCGCAGCATCAACACCATGTTTTTCCCTTTGTCGGTCACCATGGTTGCTATTTTGAGTTTTTGCAGAGAAAGCCAGTATTCGATTTATTAATGAAGGACACAGAGCAGTTCCTCCCCTGTGTGACTCAGTTCGCCCAAGGAAACGAGGTGCAGAACAGCATGACACCACCATGCCCTGCACATGTGGAATGCAGGGGGAGCACTGTGAATTGTCCCTGCACTGGAGGCTGAGGACAGAGTGGAGGATGAGGAGACAGAGGCGGACATTGTCGTTGGACCAACGGTGTGAGAGCATGGAGGTGGAAGCAGCGTCACCGAGCCAAGTTGCTGGTGTGGCTGTGCAGGAATCACATTCACCCAGTGGGCCATAAAGGACATGTATTGTCCCTGTCCATAGTTATAGCTCAACACGTCGATGCTGCTGCGCACTTTGGCAGACACCGACAGGATCAAGGACTGGCCCACCTTCTGTTCTACATACAGCACGTGTACAGGGCTGGTACTGCCTTTTTGGCCAAAAAATACGGCTTGGGACTTTCCACCTTGGCTAGGCACAAGCCATCAGTTCTCTGAAAGGTGCAGAGTCCACCACTTGGAAAGGGAGGGACTGCAGCACCAGCAACTTGGCCAGGAGCACATTCAGTTTCTGCGCTGTTGGATGAGTGTTGTCTCTTGGTAATCGCTTTGGTGATCGATTGCTGATGGAATGACTGACGAGGAGGAGGAACAGGAGTATCAGGACCAGCAGATGATGGGAATGACACACAGCTCCCTTTGACTGAGGTGGCGGAGCCTTGACTGCCTGAAATCGGGTGCGGTACACTGGGTGATGCAGTGGTTTCTGTAGCAGGCTGGACAACCACATCGGACCCACAGTTCTCCCAGGCCACTTTATGGTGACACTGCATATGTTGACGCAGGGCCATGGTGCCAACATTGCTACCCTGGCCATGCTTCAACTTCTGCCCACAGATTCTACAAATGGCCATGTGCATAGTATATAAAAGATGGAGGGCACTCAGATGTCTGTATATATAGAGAAAGAAAACAATTGTAGTAAGGTATATCTCTTTTATTTATTGCTTCTAAAGTTATACCTTTCTGTAAAAATATCAATATATCAATGGATAAATATTTTTCAAGGATAGTAGGACATAGAGGAGTAAAATCTTAATTCACAACGATACAGATTTCTCAGCTTGTGTTAGGAACAATATGGTCCTTCCTTTTATGACAGAGTAATATCAAATATAATATTTAAAATGCTTGGGATAAATAAAATAAAATAGATATAAGTCCTTATATGACTAAAAACTAACTCCTGCAGATGATCAGTCTGCGTGTGGGAGTCATATATCCTATATAGCAAATCCTGGGGTAATAGGTCCGCTTAAATCCTGGGAATGTATTTACTTTTGGTAAAGCGCCGGAACAGTCTTACCCCATATGAGTGTATTCCAAGGTGCAGCTGCAGGGAGATCTCCTTACTGTGTTGTCCGGTCCTCTGTGGTGTGGCCATGTGCACCTCTTCTGGCAGATTAATGATGATTTTACCCCAACACTACGCACTGACTGACTGCTACCACCGCTGCTTCCGTGAACCCCTGCACCACTACTTTCCATTCAGTTAGTCTCCTGCAAAGTGGGGGGTCTACCCCGGGCACATTTGGCTCCTGACCTCCCACTGCTGCCACCCTGCTGACTCCTGGCAACGCTAGCGACTTGCTGGCTCCGTCCCTGCTTCACGGGCGAGCTGCCACCCTCTTCTCTCGATGATGATGAAGCCCCTCATTCACCTGGCTCCAAAGTGCGATCAGCTACATCATCATCGAGTACTGTCTACACATCACTTGTCTGGCTGATAGATCAGAAAAGGACAGAGGCAGGTTGAGGACAGGTGAGGGGACAGGGTCTGCTCCCAGGCCATGTCAACTAAGTGTTGTGTCTGACAAACCCACCGACTCTTTTCTGGGGGTGTCTGATGTCACTTGGGATGAACTGGATGACCGAGTCAACAATTCGAGAACCGCTGGGTTGCTGGTCAAGAAACGACCGCTAGATGACACCGGGAGCTCAGGCCTTTAGGCACTTACTTTTTTCCACTTATACATGCCACAAAAGTCATTAGAACATATAACTGTACCGTTGAATGGCAAATAGGCCCTTACTTTTTTCCACTTATACATGCCACAAAAGGCTTTAGAACATATAATTGCACCGCTAAACGGTAAATAATACATTTTTTTTCCACTAATACGCGTCAAAAAGGGCTTTAGAACATATAATTGCATCACTGAACGGCAAATAGGCCCTTACTTTTTCCACTTATACACGCCACAAAAGGCTTTAGATCATATAACTGCACCGAAGTACGGCAAATAATATATATTTTTTGCCACTAATACGCGCCTTTAGAAAATATTCAGGTAATAGAAACCCAACAGATACAACAGTTATGACATGCATGCTGCTGATTCTCTGTAATTCAATCACTTATTTAAAATAATAGCAGCGTGGAGTTCAATGAGTGAGGTCATTCATTCTTTGAAATAACGGTGGCAATTATTGCGCTTATTTAAGGAAGGAAGGTTACAGTGCATTTCTCTCTGAAATTCTGAGGAAAATGGTTTGTTCCAAACATTGTTCAGAAGAACAGCGTACCTTCATTAAAAAGTTTATTGGAGAGGGGAAAACATATAAACAAGTTCAGAAAATGATAGGCTGCTCAGCTAAAATTATCGCAAACGCTTACCATGCTAATGGATAGAAGAATAGCCAAAATGGCAAGGCCAACAATCAGCTCCAGGAAGATCATAGAAGGTCTAAAGTTACCTGTGAGCACTGTTACAATTAGAAGACACCTATGTGAAGCCAAACTATCTGCAAGAAGCCCCCTCCAAAGTCCCACTGTTGAAAAAAAAGACATGGGCTGAAGAGGTTACAATTTGCCAAAGAGCACATTGACTGGCCTAAAGAGACACTTTGTGGACTGATGAAAGTAAAATTGTTCTTTTTGGGTCTAGTGGCCGGAGACAGTTTGTCAGATGACCCCCAAACACTGAATTCAAGCCACAGTACACTGTGAAGACAGTGAAGCATGGTGGCGCAAGCATCATGAAATGGGGATATTTCTCATACTAAGATGTTAGGCCTATTTATCGCATACCAGGGATCAGTTTTAATTAGAGTTGAGCGAACACCTGGATGTTCGGGTTCGAGAAGTTCGGCCGAACATCCCGGAAATGTTCGGGTTCGGGATCCGAACCCGATCCGAACTTCGTCCCGAACCCGAACCCCATTGAAGTCAATGGGGACCCGAACTTTTCGGCACTAAAAAGGCTGTAAAACAGCCCAGGAAAGAGCTAGAGGGCTGCAAAAGGCAGCAACATGTAGGTAAATCCCCTGCAAACAAATGTGGATAGGGAAATGAATTAAAATAAAAATTAAATAAATAAAAATTAACCAAAATCAATTGGAGAGAGGTTCCATAGCAGAGAATCTGGCTTCCCGTCACCCACCACTGGAACAGTCCATTCTCAGATATTTAGGCCCCGGCACCCAGGCAGAGGAGAGAGGTCCCGTAACAGAGAATCTGTCTTCATGTCAGCAGAGAATTAGTCTGCATGTCATAGCAGAGAATGAGGCTTCACGTCAGCCACCACTGCAACAGTCCATTGGCATATATTTAGGCCCAGCACACACACAGGCAGAGGAGAGAGGTCCCGTAACAGACAATCTGGCTTCATGTCAGCAGAGAATCAGTCTGCATGTCATAGCAGAGAATCAGGCTTCACGTCAGCCACCACTGCAACAGTCCATTGGCATATATTTAGGCCCAGCACACACACAGGCAGAGGAGAGAGGTCCCGTAACAGAGAATCTGGCTTCATGTCAGCAGAGAATCAGTCTGCATGTCCTAGCAGAGAATGAGGCTTCACGTCACCCACCACTGCAACAGTCCATTGGCATATATTTAGGCCTAGCACACAGGCAGAGCAGAGAGGTCCCGTAACAGACAATCTGGCTTCATGTCAGCAGAGAATCAGTCTGCATGTCATAGCAGAGAATGAGGCTTCACGTCAGCCACCACTGCAACAGTCCATTGGCATATATTTAGGCCTAGCACACAGGCAGAGCAGAGAGGTCCCGTAACAGACAATCTGGCTTCATGTCAGCAGAGAATCAGTCTGCATGTCATAGCAGAGAATCAGGCTTCACGTCAGCCACCACTGCAACAGTCCATTGTCATAAATTTAGGCCCAGCACCCAGGCAGAGGAGAGAGGTCCCGTAACAGACAATCTGGCTTCATGTCAGCAGAGAATTAGTCTGCATGTCATAGCAGAGAATCAGGCTTCATGTCAGCCACCACTGCAACAGTCCATTGGCATATATTTAGGCCCAGCACCCAGGCAGAGGAGGGAGGTCCCGTAACAGAGAATCTGTCTTCATGTCAGCAGAGAATCAGTCTGCATGTCATAGCAGAGAATGAGGCTTCACGTCACCCACCACTGCAACAGTCCATTGGCATATATTTAGGCCTAGCACACAGGCAGAGCAGAGAGGTCCCGTAACAGACAATCTGGCTTCATGTCAGCAGAGAATCAGTCTGCATGTCATAGCAGAGAATGAGGCTTCACGTCAGCCACCACTGCAACAGTCCATTGGCATATATTTAGGCCTAGCACACAGGCAGAGCAGAGAGGTCCCGTAACAGACAATCTGGCTTCATGTCAGCAGAGAATCAGTCTGCATGTCATAGCAGAGAATCAGGCTTCACGTCAGCCACCACTGCAACAGTCCATTGTCATAAATTTAGGCCCAGTACCCAGGCAGAGGAGAGAGGTCCCGTAACAGACAATCTGGCTTCATGTCAGCAGAGAATTAGTCTGCATGTCATAGCAGAGAATCAGGCTTCATGTCAGCCACCACTGCAACAGTCCATTGGCATATATTTAGGCCCAGCACCCAGGCAGAGGAGGGAGGTCCCGTAACAGAGAATCTGTCTTCATGTCAGCAGAGAATCAGTCTGCATGTCATAGCAGAGAATGAGGCTTCACGTCACCCACCACTGCAACAGTCCATTGGCATATATTTAGGCCTAGCACACAGGCAGAGCAGAGAGGTCCCGTAACAGACAATCTGGCTTCATGTCAGCAGAGAATCAGTCTGCATGTCATAGCAGAGAATCAGGCTTCACGTCAGCCACCACTGCAACAGTCCATTGGCATATATTTAGGCCTAGCACACAGGCAGAGCAGAGAGGTCCCGTAACAGACAATCTGGCTTCATGTCAGCAGAGAATCAGTCTGCATGTCATAGCAGAGAATGAGGCTTCACGTCAGCCACCACTGCAACAGTCCATTGGCATATATTTAGGCCTAGCACACAGGCAGAGCAGAGAGGTCCCGTAACAGAGAATCTGTCTTCATGTCAGCAGAGAATCAGTCTGCATGTCATAGCAGAGAATGAGGCTTCACGTCAGCCACCACTGCAACAGTCCATTGGCATATATTTAGGCCTAGCACACAGGCAGAGGAGAGGTTCATTCAACTTTGGGTAGCCTCGCAATATAATGGTAAAATGAAAATAAAAATAGGATTGAATGAGGAAGTGCCCTGGAGTCCAATAATATATGGTTATGGGGAGGTAGTTAATGTCTAATCTGGACAAGGGACGGACAGGTCCTGTGGGATCCATGCCTGGTTCATTTTTATGAACGTCAGCTTGTCCACATTGGCTGTAGACAGGCGGCTGCGTTTGTCTGTAATGACGCCCCCTGCCGTGCTGAATACACGTTCAGACAAAACGCTGGCTGCCGGGCAGGCCAGCACCTCCAAGGCATAAAAGGCTAGCTCTGGCCACGTGGACAATTTAGAGACCCAGAAGTTGAATGGGGCCGAACCATCAGTCAGTACGTGGAGGGGTGTGCACACGTACTGTTCCACCATGTTAGTGAAATGTTGCCTCCTGCTAACACGTTGCGTATCAGGTGGTGGTGCAGTTAGCTGTGGCGTGTTGACAAAAGTTTTCCACATCTCTGCCATGCTAACCCTGCCCTCAGAGGAGCTGGCCGTGACACAGCTGCCTTGGCGACCTCTTGCTCCTCCTCTGCCTTGGCCTTGGGCTTCCACTTGTTCCCCTGTGACATTTGGGAATGCTCTCAGTAGCGCGTCTACCAACGTGCGCTTGTACTCGCGCATCTTCCTATCACGCTCCAGTGCAGGAAGTAAGGTGGGCACATTGTCTTTGTAGCGTGGATCCAGCAGGGTGGCAACCCAGTAGTCCGCACAGGTTAAAATGTGGGCAACTCTGCTGTCGTTGCGCAGGCACTGCAGCATGTAGTCGCTCATGTGTGCCAGGCTGCCCAGGGGTAAGGACAAGCTGTCCTCTGTGGGAGGCGTATCGTCATCGTCCTGCCTTTCCCCCCAGCCACGCACCAGTGATGGACCCGAGCTGCGTTGGGTGCCACCCCGCTGTGACCATGCTTCATCCTCATCCTCCTCCACCTCCTCCTCATCCTCGTCCTCCTCGTCCTCCAGTAGTGGGCCCTGGCTGGCCACATTTGTACCTGGCCTCTGCTGTTGCCAAAAACCTCCCTCTGAGTCACTTCGAAGAGACTGGCCTGAAAGTGCTAAAAATGACCCCTCTTCCTCCTCCTCCTCCTCCTCCTGGGCCACCTCCTCTTCCATCATCGCCCTAAGTGTTTTCTCAAGGAGACATAGAAGTGGTATTGTAACGCTGATAACGGTGTCACCGCCACTGCCCATGTTGGTGGAGTACTCGAAACAGCGCAACAGGGCACACAGGTCTCGCATGGAGGCCCAGTCATTGCTGGTGAAGTGGTGCTGTTCTCTAGTGCGACTGACCCGTGCGTGCTGCAGCTGAAACTCCACTATGGCCTGCTGCTGCTCGCACAGTCTGTCCAGCATGTGCAAGGTGGAGTTCCACCTGGTGGGCACGTCGCATATGAGGCGGTGAGCGGGAAGGCCGAAGTTACGCTGTAGCGCAGACAGGCGAGCAGCAGCAGGATGTGAACGCCGGAAGCGCGAACAGACGGCCCGCACTTTATGCAGCAGCTCTGACATGTCGGGGTAGTTGTGAATGAACTTCTGCACCACCAAATTCAGCACATGCGCCAAGCAAGGGATGTGCGTCAAATTGGCTAGTCCCAGAGCTGCAACGAGATTTCGCCCATTATCACACACCACCAGGCCGGGCTTGAGGCTCACCGGCAGCAACCACTCGTCGGTCTGTTGTTCTATACCCCGCCACAACTCCTGTGCGGTGTGGGGCCTGTCCCCCAAACATATGAGTTTCAGAATGGCCTGCTGACGTTTACCCCGGGCTGTGCTGAAGTTGGTGGTGAAGGTGTGTGGCTGACTGGATGAGCAGGTGGAAGAAGAGGAGGAGGAAGCCGAGAAGGAGGAGGTGGCAACAGGAGGCAAAGAATGTTGCCCTGCGATCCTTGGCGGCGGAAGGACGTGCGCCAAACAGCTCTCCGCCTGGGGCCCAGCTGCCACTACATTTACCCAGTGTGCAGTTAGGGAGATATAGCGTCCCTGGCCGTGCTTACTGGTCCACGTATCTGTGGTTAGGTGGACCTTGCCACAGATGGCGTTGCGCAGTGCACACTTGATTTTATCGGATACTTGGTTGTGCAGGGAAGGCACGGCTCTCTTGGAGAAGTAGTGCCGGCTGGGAACAACATACTGTGGGACAGCAAGCGACATGAGCTGTTTGAAGCTGTCTGTGTCCACCAGCCTAAATGACAGCATTTCATAGGCCAGTAGTTTAGAAATGCTGGCATTCAGGGCCAGGGATCGAGGGTGGCTAGGTGGGAATTTACGCTTTCTATCAAATGTTTGTGAGATGGAGAGCTGAACGCTGGCGTGTGACATGGTTGAGACGCTTGGTGACGGAGGTGGTGGTGGTGGTGTTGGTGGTACATCCCCTGTTTGCTGGGCGGCAGGTGCCAACGTTCCTCCAGAGGCGGAGGAAGAGGCCGAGGCGGCAGCAGCAGAATAGGCCGAGGCGGCAGCAGCAGAAGAGGTAGCAGGGGGAGCCTGAGTGACTTCCTTGGTTTTAAGGTGTTTACTCCACTGCAGTTCATGCTTTGCATGCAGGTGCCTGGTCATGCAGGTTGTGCTCAGGTTCAGAACGTTAATGCCTCGCTTCAGGCTCTGATGGCACAGCGTGCAAACCACTCGGGTCTTGTCGTCAGCACATTGTTTGAAGAAGTGCCATGCCAGGGAACTCCTTGAAGCTGCCTTTGGGGTGCTCGGTCCCAGATGGCGGCGGTCAGTAGCAGGCGGAGTCTCTTGGCGGCGGGTGTTCTGCTTTTGCCCACTGCTCCCTCTTTTGCTACGCTGTTGGCTCGGTCTCACCACTGCCTCTTCCTCCGAACTGTGAAAGTCAGTGGCACGACCTTCATTCCATGTGGGGTCTAGGACCTCATCGTCCCCTGCATCGTCTTCCACCCAGTCTTGATCCCTGACCTCCTGTTCAGTCTGCACACTGCAGAAAGACGCAGCAGTTGGCACCTGTGTTTCGTCATCATCAGAGACATGCTGAGGTGGTATTCCCATGTCCTCATCATCAGGAAACATAAGTGGTTGTGCGTCAGTGCATTCTATGTCTTTCACCGCTGGGGAAGGGCTAGGTGGATGCCCTTGGGAAACCCTGCCAGCGGAGTCTTCAAACAGCATAAGAGACTGCTGCATAACTTGAGGCTGAGACAGTTTCCCTGGTATGCATGGGGGTGATGTGACAGACTGATGGGGTTGGTTTTCAGGCGCCATCTGTGCGCTTTCTGCAGAAGACTGGGTGGGAGATAATGTGAACGTGCTGGATCCACTGTCGGCCACCCAATTGACTAATGCCTGTACCTGCTCAGGCCTTACCATCCTTAGAACGGCATTGGGCCCCACCATATATCGCTGTAAATTCTGGCGGCTACTGGGACCTGAGGTAGTTGGTACACTAGGACGTGTGGATGTGGCAGAACGGCCACGTCCTCTCCCAGCACCAGAGGGTCCACTAACACCACCACGACCATGTCCACGTCCGCGTCCCTTACTAGATGTTTTTCTCATTGTTATGGTTCACCACAACAACAAATATATTATTTGGCCCAATGTATTGTATTCAAATTCAGCGGGATATAAATTTGAGGCCTAGTATTTAGGCGCTGGGTGACCGGTATGGATTTAGTGACAGAATTAGACTTGGAAATGCACAGAAGCGTGTGTGTGAAGTTATTCTGAATGACCCTATGTGCACCTTCAATATGATCTACCCTTTTAGGGATAGATTTCAAATAGCTCTGATATAGCAGAAACGACTAAATTATGAAATTGCTAAATTGGGAATTGTATTTCAACCCAGAACAAAAAATGTGCTTTGACGGACACTAAATAACTTTCCCAGCCACAACAGGACAGCGGTAACGAGAGATTTAGCGGGATATAAATTTGAGGCCTAGTATTTAGGCGCTGGGTGACAGGTATGGGTTTAGTGACAGAATTAGATTTGGAAATGCACAGTAGCGGGTGTGTGAAGTTATTCTGAATGACCCTATGTGCACCTTGAATATTATATACCCTTTTAGGGATAGATTTCAAATAGCTCTGATATAGCAGAAACCACTAAATTATGAAATTGCTAAATTGGGAATTGTATTTCAACCCAGAACAAGAAATGTGCTTGAACGGACACTAAATAACTCGCCCAGCTACAGCACTAGGGACAGATTTAGCGGGATATAAATTTGAGGCCTAGTATTTAGGCGCTGGGTGACAGGTATGGGTTTAGTGCCAGAATTAGACTTGGAAATACACAGTAGCGGGTGTGTGTGAAGTTATTCTGAATGACCCAATGTGCACCTTGAATATTATATACCCTTTTAGGGATAGATTTCAAATAGCTCTGATATAGCAGAAACCACTAAATTATGAAATTGCTAAATTGGGAATTGTATTTCAACCCAGAACAAGAAATGTGCTTGAACGGACACTAAATAACTCGCCCAGCTACAGCACTAAGGACAGATTTAGCGGGATATAAATTTGAGGCCTAGTATTTAGGCGCTGGGTGACAGGTATGGGTTTAGTGCCAGAATTAGACTTGGAAATACACAGTAGCGGGTGTGTGTGAAGTTATTCTGAATGACCCAATGTGCACCTTGAATATTATATACCCTTTTAGGGATAGATTTCAAATAGCTCTGATATAGCAGAAACCACTAAATTATGAAATTGCTAAATTGGGAATTGTATTTCAACCCAGAACAAGAAATGTGCTTGAACGGACACTAAATAACTCGCCCAGCTACAGCACTAAGGACAGATTTAGCGGGATATAAATTTGAGGCCTAGTATTTAGGCGCTGGGTGACAGGTATGGGTTTAGTGCCAGAATTAGACTTGGAAATACACAGTAGCGGGTGTGTGTGAAGTTATTCTGAATGACTTAATGTGCACCTTGAATATTATATACCCTTTTAGGGATAGATTTCAAATAGCTCTGATATAGCAGAAACCACTAAATTATGAAATTGCTAAATTGGGAATTGTATTTCAACCCAGAACAAGAAATGTGCTTGAACGGACACTAAATAACTCGCCCAGCTACAGCACTAGGGACAGATTTAGCGGGATATAAATTTGAGGCCTAGTATTTAGGCGCTGGGTGACAGGTATGGGTTTAGTGCCAGAATTAGACTTGGAAATACACAGTAGCGGGTGTGTGTGAAGTTATTCTGAATGACCCAATGTGCACCTTGAATATTATATACCCTTTTAGGGATAGATTTCAAATAGCTCTGATATAGCAGAAACCACTAAATTATGAAATTGCTAAATTGGGAATTGTATTTCAACCCAGAACAAGAAATGTGCTTGAACGGACACTAAATAACTCGCCCAGCTACAGCACTAGGGACAGATTTAGCTGGATATAAATTTGAGGCCTAGTATTTAGGCGCTGGGTGACAGGTATGGGTTTAGTGCCAGAATTAGACTTGGAAATACACAGTAGCGGGTGTGTGTGAAGTTATTCTGAATGACCCAATGTGCACCTTGAATATTATATACCCTTTTAGGGATAGATTTCAAATAGCTCTGATATAGCAGAAACCACTAAATTATGAAATTGCTAAATTGGGAATTGTATTTCAACCCAGAACAAGAAATGTGCTTGAACGGACACTAAATAACTCGCCCAGCTACAGCACTAAGGACAGATTTAGCGGGATATAAATTTGAGGCCTAGTATTTAGGCGCTGGGTGACAGGTATGGGTTTAGTGCCAGAATTAGACTTGGAAATACACAGTAGCGGGTGTGTGTGAAGTTATTCTGAATGACCCAATGTGCACCTTGAATATTATATACCCTTTTAGGGATAGATTTCAAATAGCTCTGATATAGCAGAAACCACTAAATTATGAAATTGCTAAATTGGGAATTGTATTTCAACCCAGAACAAGAAATGTGCTTGAACGGACACTAAATAACTCGCCCAGCTACAGCACTAGGGACAGATTTAGCGGGATATAAATTTGAGGCCTAGTATTTAGGCGCTGGGTGACAGGTATGGGTTTAGTGCCAGAATTAGACTTGGAAATACACAGTAGCGGGTGTGTGTGAAGTTATTCTGAATGACCCAATGTGCACCTTGAATATTATATACCCTTTTAGGGATAGATTTCAAATAGCTCTGATATAGCAGAAACCACTAAATTATGAAATTGCTAAATTGGGAATTGTATTTCAACCCAGAACAAGAAATGTGCTTGAACGGACACTAAATAACTCGCCCAGCTACAGCACTAGGGACAGATTTAGCTGGATATAAATTTGAGGCCTAGTATTTAGGCGCTGGGTGACAGGTATGGGTTTAGTGCCAGAATTAGACTTGGAAATACACAGTAGCGGGTGTGTGTGAAGTTATTCTGAATGACCCAATGTGCACCTTGAATATTATATACCCTTTTAGGGATAGATTTCAAATAGCTCTGATATAGCAGAAACCACTAAATTATGAAATTGCTAAATTGGGAATTGTATTTCAACCCAGAACAAGAAATGTGCTTGAACGGACACTAAATAACTCGCCCAGCTACAGCACTAGGGACAGATTTAGCGGGATATAAATTTGAGGCCTAGTATTTAGGCGCTGGGTGACAGGTATGGGTTTAGTGCCAGAATTAGACTTGGAAATACACAGTAGCGGGTGTGTGTGAAGTTATTCTGAATGACCCAATGTGCACCTTGAATATTATATACCCTTTTAGGGATAGATTTCAAATAGCTCTGATATAGCAGAAACCACTAAATTATGAAATTGCTAAATTGGGAATTGTATTTCAACCCAGAACAAGAAATGTGCTTGAACGGACACTAAATAACTCGCCCAGCTACAGCACTAAGGACAGATTTAGCGGGATATAAATTTGAGGCCTAGTATTTAGGCGCTGGGTGACCGGTATGGATTTAGTGACAGAATTAGACTGGGATATGGCCAAAAAATAAACAGACTATTGCTGGTTAAATGCACTTGGTGTGACAGCTTCACCCTGATGTAGGCTTTAGCCAAAAAACAACCACACCATTGAGGGTTAAATGCACTTGGTGACAGGCGCAGCTTGCCCCTGATTTAGTATATGGCCAAAAAATGAACAGACTATTGCTGGTTAAATGCACTTGGTGTGACAGCTTCACCCTGATGTAGGCTTTAGCCAAAAAACAACCACACCATTGAGGGTTAAATGCACTTGGTGACAGGCGCAGCTTGCCCCTGATTTTGTATATGGCCAAAAAATGAACAGACTATTGCTGGTTAAATGCACTTGGTGTGACAGCTTCACCCTGATGTAGGCTTTAGCCAAAAAACAACCACACCATTGAGGGTTAAATGCACTTGGTCGCAGCTTGTGCTGGCGCACCACAAGACACAAAATGGCCGCCGATCACCCCAGAAAAATGTGACTGACAAACGGTCTGGGCAGCCTAAAAACAGTGAGCAATTGAGGATCAGCAGCTCAATGATCCACAGCTGCAGATCGATCAGTTAATCAAGTCCTTTGGAGGAGTTAATCTGCCTAATCTCGCCCTACTGTCGCAGCCGCAACCTCTCCCTACGCTAATCAGAGCAGAGTGACGGGCGGCGCTATGTGACTCCAGCTTAAATAGAGGCTGGGTCACATGGTGCTCTGGCCAATCACAGCCATGCCAATAGTAGGCATGGCTGTGATGGCCTCTTGGGGCAAGTAGTATGACGCTTGTTGATTGGCTGCTTTGCAGCCTTTCAAAAAGCGCCAAGAAAGCGTCACAAAAGCGCGAAGAAAGCGACGAACACCGAACCCGAACCCGGACTTTTACGAAAATGTCCGGGTTCGGGTCCGTGTCACGGACACCCCAAAATTCGGTACGAACCCGAACTATACAGTTCGAGTTCGCTCATCTCTAGTTTTAATACATCAGAATACTTGAAGAGGTCATGCTGCCTTATGCTGAAGAGGAAATGCCCTTGGAATGGGTGTTCCAACAAGACAACTACGCCAAAAACACCAGTAAATGTGCAACATCTTGGTTCCAGACCAACAATATTGACGTTATCCAGTGGCCAGCCAAATCCCCGGATCTTAATCCAATAGAAAACTTGTGGGGTGACATAAAAAATGTAGTTTCTGAGGCAAAACCAAGAAATAGAGAAGAACTGTGGAATGTAGTCCAATCATCCTGGGCTGTAATACCTGTTCACAGGTGCCACAAGTTGGTTGACTCCATGAAACACAGATGTACAGTAGTTCTCAGAAACAGTGTTTATAAAACTAAATATTAGTTAAGTGATTCAAAGGAAAGCAAAATCTTCAAACATTTTTCAGTTTAAGTGACTGTTTGAGTTTGTAAAGAAGAATACAAACACTGCTATTTTTTTGAACAATTCACAACAATATTCACTTTTCTTCAATTTTTTTGAGGAACAACACAAATTTGATATATTTTTCTTAATGTTTTGATTTGAAATAGAATGTGTAGTGTTCCCAATGCATTTGTGTGTAAGGGAATTAAAAGCTATTGAAAGGATTTTAACCCCATAGGTACCCATGACATACTGGTATGGCATGGATCCCGAATCCTTAAGGACCCATGACGTGCTGGTACGTCATGGCTTTAATTCGCGTTTACGGCGCCGCGGGGGTTAATCGGAACGGGATGCCGGCTGAAATCATTCATCGGCATCCCGTAACAACGCGGGGGGGGTCATTTGACCCCCCCCCCCCCATATCAACGATTGCAGAAAACCGCAGGTCAATTCAGACCTGCAGTTTTCTGCGTTTCCGGTCCATTTGGGTGTCCTGTGACCCGATGAACCGGAAAAAGACTGTGATCGGTGGCGTGATTACACACCACCAATCGCAGTGTGAAGATTTGGAGAGGCGGTGCTGGCCCTGGTGCTGAACACTGCTGTCCAGGGTGCTGATTGGTGCAGGGGAGAGAGGCACGAGATTCAAACTTCCTGCGCTCCTCTCTCCCCTCCTCTTCCTGTCCAGCACCCTCACCGTGCAGCACCGTTCAGCACCAGCTCCTGCATCCCCCTAATCGCTATCCATCACCCTCCTGCACCCATCGCCACCCAGGTAGGTTATGGTCAGTGAGGGAGAGGCACCATTAGGAAGGGACAGAAAGGAAAAGTTAGTTAGGAAAAAAAAAAAAAAAGAACTTTTACCCTAAACTTTCCTTGATCCATCTATCAGACCCCAGACCCCCCCTGCCACTTGCTTCAGGGAGTATCACACTTTCATGGAGTACAACATTTTTATAATCCCCAACAGTCCACTAGAGAACATAAAAAACTATGGCTCTCAGACTTTGGAGACACGAAAACAATTCTTTTTCCCCCAAAAAAATATTAGTTTTAGAGCAGGCATCCTCAAACTGCGGCCCTCCAGATGTTGTAAAACTATAACTCCCAGCATGCCCAGACAACCTACAGCCATCAGCAGGGCATGGTGGGAATTGTAGTTTTACAACATCTGGAGGGCCGCAGTTTTTAGGATGCCTGCTTAGTGTCTCCAAAGTCTGAGAGTCATACATATTGGGCATCGTCGCGTGCGTAAAAGTCGTCGCTATAAAAATAACTTAACCAAACGCCTCGGATGAACGGTGTTAAAAATATAAAATAAAAACGGTGCCAAAACACCAATTTTTGGGCAAAATTTCCATTTGAATCCTTTTTTCCGGTAATAAAGCAAGGGTTAACAGCCAAACAAAACTAAATATTTATTGCCCTGATTCTGTAGTTTGCAGAAACACTCCATATGTGGTCGTAAATGGCTATAAAGCCGCACGAGAACGAAGGGAACTCCATACGGTTTCTGGAAGGCAGATTTTGATGGACAGTTTTTTTTTTTGACACCATGTCCCATTAGAAGCCCCCCCTGATGTAGCCTAGACTATAAACTCCAAAAAGTGACCCCATCTAAGAAACTATGTTAACCCTTTAGGTGCTCCACAAAACTAAATTGCGAATGTAGAAACAATTTTAGAATTAAAATTTTTGGTTACCTTGCCTCAAAAAAGTTGAATATAGAGCAACCAAAAATCATATTTACCCCTAAAATAGTTCCAAAAAACCAACCACCTTATCCCGTAGTTTCCTAGATGGGGTCACTTTTATGGAGTTTCTACTCTAGGGGTGCATCAGGGGGCTTGAAAGGGTACATGGTGTAAATAAACCAGTCCAGCAAAATCTGCCTTCCAAAAACCATATGGCTTTTCCCCTTCTTCTATGTCCTGCCGTTTAGCCAAATAGTAGTTTACGACCACATATGGGGTGTTTATGCAAACGACAGAATCAGGGCAACCCATTTTGAGTTTTGTCTGGCTGTTAACCCATTTTTTCCAGTAATAAAGTAAGGGTTAAAATGGAAAATTTTCCAAAAAATTGAAATTTCAAAATTGTTTCTCCATCTGCCATTAACTTTTGTGGAACACCTAAAGGGTTAACAAAGTTTGTAAACCCAGTTTTGAATACCTTGAGGGGTGTACTTTCTCAGATGGAGTCACTTTTTTGAAATTTCTATTCTAGGGGTGCAACAGGGGGCTTCAAATGGGACATGGTATAAACAAAACCAGTCATGCAAAATCTGCCTTCCAAAACCCATATGGTGTTCCCCTCCTTCTATGTGCTCCCGTTCGGCCAAACAGTAGTTTACGACCACATATGGGGTGTTTCTGCAAACTACAGAATCAGGGCAACCCATATTGAGTTTTGTTTGGCAGTTAACCCTTGTTTTACTCCTGGAAAAAATTTATTAGATTGGAAAATTTTCAAAAAAATAGAAATTTCGAAATTGTTTCTCCATCTGCGATTAACTCTTGTGGAACACCTAAAGGGTTAACAAAGTTTGTAAACTCAGTTTTGAATACCTTGAGGGGTGTACTTTCTTAGATGGAGTCACTTTTTTGAAATTTCTATTCAAGGGGTGCAACAGGGGGCTTCAAATGGGACATGGTATAAACAAAACCAGTCCTGCAAAATCTGCCTTCAAAAACCCATATGGTGTTCCCCTCCTTCTATGTGCTCCCATTTGGTTTACTCCAGGAAAAAATTGATTATATTGGAAAATGTTCCAAAAAATAGAAATTTCAAAATTGTTGATGAATACCTTGAGGGGTGTAGTTTCTAGAATGGGGTCATTTGTGGGAGGTTTCTATTATCTAAGCCTCACAATATGACTTCAAACCTGAACTGATCCATAAAAAGTGGGATTTTGAAGATTTCTGAAAAATTTCAAAATTTGCTTCTAAACTTCTAAGCCTTGTAACATCCCCAAAAAATAAAATATCATTCCCAAAATGCTACAAACATGAAGTAGACATATGGGGAATGTAAAGTCATCACAATTTTGGGGGGTATTACTATGTATTACAGAAGTAGAGAAACAGAAACTTTGAAATTTGCTAATTTTTCTAAATTTTGGGTAAATATGGTATTTTTTTATGCAAAAACATTTACTTTTTTGACCCAATTTAGCAGTGTCATGAAGTACAATATGTGATGAAAAAACAATCTCAGAACGACCTGGGTAAGTCAAAGCGTTTTAAAGTTATGAGCACTGGTCAGATTTCCAAAAAATGGCCAAGTCCTTAAAGTGAAATAGGGCTGAGTCCTTAAGGGGTTAAACTTTTTTAAACACACTGCTATTATTTTGAACACAACATATAACTGCACCACACAAGGGCAAATAAGACGTAGAAATTTTTTCTTGTAATAAATCCTACTAATGTCTGTATTAAACAGCACTTGCAGCCCAATAACAAGAACGGTTTGATGGAATTACAGAGCTCTATAATGGGAATTTGGATCCCCAGTCAGTGCAGCTAGGTGTTATTGGATTGTTTCTATTACCCAGGCTGTAAACCCCCTACTGAACCCTGTTCTGCTTCAATGCTGTGGAATGATTTCTCACTATCCTTTCCATGAACTTCTATACAGCAAAATAAAAGTTTTAAAGTCTTTTATGGCACTGTCCCTAGCGCCTGCTGACGTCTCTCCCTGCACTAAGTACACTGGAAAATGACTGAATCCAGGATGGTTGAGGCTATTTGAGGCTATTTATAGGGCTGTGGCATCACAGGGCTGGATGGCTGCTGATTGGCTGCATGCATGGCATTGTGGGTGATCCCTTGTTTCCAGAGTTCCTTGATCCATGTCCTAACACGTGTTACTACGAAGCGTGAGGAAATTTGGATTCAGTGAAAATCTAATTTTTACTGAAATTCGGAGCGAATTCCACTTCGTCAACTTCGATTCGCTCATCTCTAATTGTGATAAATTTGGCACATTTTTGATTGTCTAGTCTAAGTGATGTGGGGTTTCGCTCTGGTAGATAGGGTAAGCGGACGCCGTATAGAGGCAAAATACAAGTTCTTAACTCAAACTTTAGTATTTATTCACACTTGCGTTAGTTGCACAAAATAACACAACCTTTGCAGTCTTTGGTGTTAATTCACACACAATGAAAAGTTAATATTGCACAAGTCACCTTGTCGGTAGTTCTGCCTCTAGTAGTCCACAGCAGGCTTTAGGGGGCCTGTTCCCCCTGCACATGGGTCTCAGCCCTCCAGTCCAACACAAAACCTCAGATCCCAACACAGAGACTCTTCCGGATCTCAATACTGGAAAAGTTAAACGCAAGTGTGAAAGTAGCCTAATGTAGTAAAGGGTTTGCACCAGAAAAGTTGAGTGTTCTTAGAATTTGCAAAAAAATTATGAATTGTCTGCAATATTTTATTGTTTGTTGTTGTTTGCATCATGCTCCGCATTTTGCATGTACTGAGGGGTGGACAAACGTTTTTAGCCTTATTTATTGTCATTTTTTGTTGCAAGTCTACTCCAGGTGGACAAGTAAAAACTAATGGCACATTTATAATAAATAACATTGAAGTTAAGACTAGAAAATAACTAGGCAATTTGTGAGACATTTGATTTTCTAAAAAAAAAAAAAAAAAAATAAAAAAGCAGGCACTCTAGATCTATTACCCTCATGATACAGAACCCCCCAAGTTTACTTTAGTATACAGTTAGACCGTGTTAGTTAATCTGTCCTATCATTTCTCTTCTACAACCAATAAATGAGGCTTCCCTTTAAGAGAGCAGCATAAAGGCTCATCGAGGATTGTGACAATGTGAGATAATGCCGTCAATCTGCTCTGCTCGTATATAGTCTTATGCTTATAACAGTGTTGTCAGCCTATTAAGAGCTATGGATGATCGATGGCTGTTAGAGTCATTCATCGTATGCTGTCAACTGAGAAGACAGAGATGTTTCTGTATATTCAGGTCGGGCTGCATATTGCCAATGCGCTGCTATTTCAAATAAATATAATATAATCTATGGAGAATAGATAGAGAACAAGCAAACCAATTCGATCTGTATTTGAAGGGACATGATTGTGAAATAATGCAGAATATTTTAAAACAATGAATGGCGATAAAGTGGGAACTATCATGGGTGCACTTAGCTTTCTGCTGCCTGAGGGAAAAGATGAAATGGTCCCCCCCAATGCCAATTTCTTAACCTAACCCCTTCATCACAATGAAACGCTCATTGCCCATTACTCTTTTGCTACCCCCCTCTTTCCCCTAACTGGTGCTGCCTGAGGCGATCGCCTCACCTGGCCTCATTGGTGGTGCACCCCTGGAAATTATATATACTAAGGGCACATTAACACGACCGTATAATTTTATCAGCATCCGTTCCGCATTTTGCGGAATAGATGCGGATCCATTCATTTCTATGGGTGAATAAAATGTGCGGACAGCGTTCAGTATGTTGTCCGCATACGTGTTTTCGCATTTCTAGTCCGCAAAAATATAAAGCTTGTCCTACTATTGTCCGCACAGATCGATCCGCAGCCTCATTCAAGTCAATAGATCCGCAAAATGCAGATAACATACTGAATGGTTTCCGGATCTGTTTCCGTATTTCTGAAGGCCTTAATCATTTTTTTTTTTTCTCTCTATCTTTTTTATCCTTCCATTTTTTGCGGACCGTAAAAAAACGGAAGACATACGGAACACAAACGGAAGTCATTTGTCCGCAAAATGAGTACACACGGTTCCGTTATTTGCGGACCGCAAAACGGAAAGGATTACACACGGTCGTGTGAATGTACCCTTAAGCAGATTCTCTCCTGTGGTTTACACTGCAGAATTACAGGTACTTTTTCCTTTTACCGCATGTGGAAAATGTGCATTGACTTCAACTATTTATGGTGGGACCATTTACTTTTTTTCAGTATTGCTACATAAAACCTTGCCGAACTAAAGTGACCTTGTTCCGATTTTGCAATGAGCATGCAACGGTCCCCAAATTCCAGGAGTGATAAGGAAAGGAGGCATGCTATGTGTCCATCCTCGTCATATACGGTAGATTATCCCATCGGCATATAACATGTAATAGCCACTTTGGAATATCTCTGGGCTCTTTATGGCTTCTCTAGACTACCGCAGCAAGTCAAGTATAAAGAGTCTCTAAACTGTATTCTAAAACTAGTAAAATTCATATGCATTAGAAATCATTTGCATAATTCAGCTAACAAGTCAGCCAACCATAAGACACAAACAACCTCATACGACGGCAGGCTTCATTAGTCTGGGTACAGTCATCAGAATATTATAGTGATAGAACGGTCGGGTAAGAAGACGTCTATTAAATAGAAATGTTAACTTCTCTTTTAAAGAAATTGTTTTTTTTTTTTCGAAAGATCAATTTAGAAAATTCTTTAGGCATAAATTTGCAGTAAAAAAAAAAATAGAACTGAAGTCTAAGATACTGGTTCACACCTAAAAAGTGAATTTTCCTTGTAAGGAAAGATGAGAACCTTTTAATAAAATAGAACATGTGTCCTTGAAGAGATTATAGATTATTGCTTTCTAGTAGGCCTATCTAGTCTATTAGTGATCCCTAGCATCGCAATATACTGTATGGTGTATTTCTTTCAATAATTCCTGAAATTCCTGTTGAGCTTGAAGGGGTTATGCTTCATTAATGTAAAGAAAACACAGACATCATATAGTACATGACAGACTCTTTCTAATAAAGCTAGAACCAGCCCTGTACAGTACCTCACATGGATCCAGGGATCTCCCCATTCATTGCTCCAATTGCTCTGCTAGATTTATTTCAAATTTCCAGCTCAGGGGGTTGTGTCTATTATGAGAGTGCGTGTCCTTTCTCAGGGGGGTGCACTTTCTGCAGCAGCTTTCCCTGTAACTGTAACAGCAGATATGGCTATTGGCATGTGCAGGACCATGTTCCTCCAGTTCATTTGGTGGACGGACACATTACTATATAATGATCAAACTCCAGGGTCACCACTGTAATGCAGTAAAGAGAATACTAACCCAAAAAAGAAGATGCCACCCACTATATCAAAAAAATTACAATTAATCTTTATTAATAAATACAATAAAAATACACCAATTTAATTAAAATTCATCCACACTTCAACAAATAGAACTAGAAAGGACTGCGGGGACACACAGTGGAAAAATTAGTGATGGCACAGTATCGTAATCACATAACCATAAAAAAAAAAAAAAAACTATGTCAATAGTGCAAAGTCAAAAATAAAATGACTATATAGATTACATTAAATACATATGAGACAAAGAGTTACAGCCATAGTATATATACATTTGACCCAGACATATGTAAAGGCACATTAAACCATTATTTACAATTAGTCCGTCAGACTACTATTTGCCTTATCTTGACATATGTCTTATATATCCCCATAAAACTTAACTTTTAGTGTTATTTATTATGAACCTTCTCACTGACCATTAAACTATTGTTATAAAACTATCAGTTGTGTCGCCTTTTTGTTAGTGCATTTGTCATCAGCTCTAATATTGAAGTGTTGTTATAATGTGGTTAGAGGCTGGCAGCCGTGCGCAGGCTCCAGACTATTTCACTCTGTATATTCCCTGCCTACCACATGCAGTATTGTCGTATACTAATACTAAGGCTTCACTTCTGTCCTAAAACAACATCCCTCAAACACTGCAGTGGTATGCCAGCCTCTAACCACATTATAATAGCACTTCAATATTAGAGCTGATGACAAATACACTAACAAAAAATACAGTCGTTTAATGGTCAGTAAGAAGGTTCATAATAAATAACATCAAAAAGTAATTTTTATGGGTATAAATAAGACATATGTCCAGATAAGGATAATAGTAGTCTGACGGACTAATTGTAAATAAAGAGTTACAGATAACCTCTGGGTAACAATATACCATGAGCGATAAACTACCAGAAAAACAGGCGCCAGCCACCAATGGTGTCCACTCCAGACGCTTCATTGTAAAAAGAATATCTCACAACAGGAGCATTTTTGTAACAGATAGCAAATTACAAAAGTAAATTATTTTTCCTGCTGAAATATTTTTAAAACAACATTTAAAGGACACCTGTCAGCGTGATCAACCCTAGTAAATCAGGCATACCACCTATAGGGTTGTTCATGATTGTAATAACTCCTCTCTTGCTGAAATCTGATATGTCTTTATTGAGAAAGTCCTTATTTTATGTTTGTGTAAGGGGCTTACGGTAGTACAGTGAAGAGCCCTGGGAAAGCAGGGAATGAGTGCAGTCGGTTGTGGTGTGCCGAAACCGAGGATGAGGTAGGCCTGAGAAAGAAGAGGGCCTACCCAAGGAAAAGATATGGAAGAAATGAGTTGTAAAAGAGTGGAGTGGTGGGAGGGTCAAAAGCTCAGACCTCAATGATGCAGGAGCCAGGTAAGGGGAGTGCCCTAAATAGGCTGGAGACGGACCTCAGCCCCTCCCACAAATCCAGGCAATCTGCCTTAATACTTGTGTAAGGGGCTTACGGTAGTACAGTGAAGAGCCCTGGGAAAGCAGGGAATGAGTGCAGTCGGTTGTGGTGTGCCGAAACCGAGGATGAGGTAGGCCTGAGAAAGAAGAGGGCAAAAATGGAAATAACCAGTTTATTGTAACCAATTGATGTATCAATGGCTTAACCCGACATGTTTTGGAAAGCCACTCTTGACTCTTGTGTTGGATTGGGAATGTATTGCGCGTAAGCGGATGACTCCCAGCGCCCCAATCCCCTGATGACATGAGTGAGGATGTTGGCACTGGAGGCCGTGGACGTGGCTCCAATGCGACAGGAGTGCCCTGAGTAGTTGGCTGCGTTGAGGCCTAGTTGTGTGAGGGATGACCCGGCATGGGTCATGAAGGTGGTGGTGGTGAGTACCGAACCATGTAGTTGAAGTAGCGGTTGAGAGGGTAGAACTTGTGACGCTGATTGTGAGCATCCAGGACCCTGACTGGAACTGTTGTGCGTGGGGTAATGAAATGTTGACAGGTAAGTGCTGACTATTCTTGGAGTGAGGTAAGGACAGGATGTAGGGAACCATGTGTTTTAACAAGTGGGAGACAAGAAGACAAGGTGAGGTTCGTGTCGTGGAGGCTGTAGTGAATTTCCAGGAACTCAGGAATCCGTAGATGGTCAAGTAAATTGCTGTTTTGATGATGGAGTTGGTATCTGTTTCAAGAGGCGTGGTGTCCAGTAAGTCGGATAATGCTTTGAAGATACGATTGACTATGGGTAGCCTCTGGGCTGGACGTGCGGGTTCCGTTTCCTGAATATCTCTGTGTATGGATTTGATCTGGTGCGAGGACATGAAGCTGATATTATTGGGGTGTGTGATTAGCATATGATGTTGAAATGCCAGTGAGATATAGTTTGATGGTTTTGTATGACATGATTTTGAGGTGGCAAAAAGAAGCCAACCCCGGAAGAGACTTCATGATAAAAAGGGTGCGGGATGTTGTGTTCCAACAGGACCTGTTGAATAGTGTGAACGCTCTGTCGTGTGTTCTATGTGTATCGTCTGATAGTGCTGAGCGGGACAAAGACTGGCTATGCCGCATGATGCCTTCTGATCCAGAATGAGCTGTTTGAATGATGGAGTGATGGAGGCCGTGGGTGACGCTGATGGGAGAGCTTGATGAAATGCCTGAAATTTGACGCGAGACAGACTGACAGCTGCCGTATTGCCCACCCCCGGGACATGGAAACAATGTGAGAAGAAATTATTATTGCAAGCGGCCAACCAAGGAAGTCTCCGCAGAAACCTCACGATTGTGAGAGATTTGGAACGATCCTGTTGATGAACTGGCAGGTCGTATGGTTGTCTGGCTAGCACCGGACTGACATGTTTGCCCCTGAATGACCCCACTGCTACGGCAGCCGCCCCGACGGGGTAGAACTTGAAAAGCGCTGAGGCAGCGGAGAATCCCTCCACACCCTGGACCGCAGGAGGCCAGCTGCCCCACAGCCAATCGTTCCCCAAAATGGCCGCGAAGCCTGTGGTAGATGCCGCATCTGACCAGATAGAGGGGGAAGAGTCCGACGGCTGAGGGAGAAACAAGCCCCCGCCACTCCAGGCGGACAGAAATCTCCCCCACATGCCCAGAGCTGCCTGCAGCGTGGGCATCCAGAGACACCCCGTGCGAGTCGTGTAGGAGAAAGGGGAGAGGTGCAGGAGCCGTGATATAAATGAGCGACCCCGAGGTGGATGCGCATGGCAAAGATCAGGGAGCCCAACAGGGACTGCAGTTCTTTGCGGTTGCCGGTGCTGAGTTGAAGGTAGTTGACTATGTGGGCGAGAATGTCCTGGATCTTCCCGGATGGCAAACTGGCTTGCATTGAGGCTGAATCCAACTGGGCACCCAGGAAAAGTGATGACCGTGTCTGGCCCTTCTGTCTTCTTGGTGGCGATGGGTACCCCAGGTTCCTCCTCCGGTATTATGTGCGCCGGGCTGACTTCTTGGTCCTCCAGGCTAACGGTCGACGTGATCACTGGCAATCCGGCCGGCGCCGGTGATGCTGCCGGTGGTGGCCCTGCCAAGGAGAGGGTCGCGGTGACTGATTCCAGCCTCTCCAACCTGGCATTGACTTTAGACATGGATGACATTTAGGGAGGACAGCATGGTATGTATATCCCCTGTGCTGGACTGGCTAGGTCCTTCCCCTGCCTCCCTGTTTATCGATTGGCGTGTGCAGCAGCCGGAAAAGCTCTGCTTCCCTCGCCGTGGCGGGGAAGGGAACATGCAGTCACCTTAACTCTGTCATTATGCGCGGGTTTGTCCAGGATCTGATGGGTGCTGGACTGGCTAGACCGTCTCCCTGGGTAGCAGTGACGGATCTAGCAGGGGTTCCAGAGACATGGTAAAACAAAACAGTTGATTAGCTTGGGGAAACACAGGATCGTGCTGGCAGGCTAGCTAGGCCGGATGGCGAAAAATTATACTTGCATGGTGACAGATGAGGCCCTGCTAGTTGCCAAGCGGCTTTGAGAGGCTCTACCTATGATTTGGCGCGAGGGGATAATGAGGCCACTCGAGGTAGTGGCAGGATCGTTGGCCTCTCGGTGACTGTAAGACAGGACTAGGGGAAGGGAGTGACAGGTGAGGCCCTCTCTATGCGACATGCGAGGCGGCTTACTAACGAGATGGCGCGTTGGGCAGGTGCCTCCGTACGTTTGAGGCGGGGTGTCGGCCTCGCGGGACCACTAACTACTGGCGAAGCCAAAGAAGGGGGGGGGTACCTAGTGGGATGATGGTGGCCCTAAAGCCAGCACGCTGACCCTAACGGGACCGTCCGAAATGTGAGGAAGATTTAGGTAAATGAGCAGGTGAACGTACCTGGTACCAAGAAAAAATTCTCCGGCTACACGGTAGTGTAAACAGTATAGGTTAACCGCCTAAACACAAGGGGGGGGGGGGTAGACATGACAAAGTGTGAGAAAATGTGTAAAGCATGTGGTACATGTGCATGACCGGGAGGATCATGGCGGTTGTCCGTGAAATGACAGCTTGCGCCTGGTATGAAAGGGGGGGCCGGTGCGTGCCGTGTGGCCATGCCCAGGTGAAAGTGCGTGTCTGCAATTGGATGGCGCATAGGGACCGTGCCCCAGCCATTCCACCTGTCCATTTGTGTGTGAAGCAGCGACGTGAGTCTTTTATTTATTTATTTATTTTTATTTTTATTTTTATTTATTTATTTATTTATATTTTTTTTTTATTTTTTCCGTCCCCTGATGATCTGATTATCAAAAAGGGGAATGAAACATGCATCACACTGCCGGTCCAACTGATGAGATTCACATTTGGCACTGAAATCCATCGCAATCCGTGGGACATGCTGAATCCCTGGTGAACACCGGTAAGAAGGATGATTGTGAATATGCAAATTGCTGCTGCATGATGATGGTAGTGCCCATGATGGAGAACACGGGGGGGGCTGCTGGGGAGTATGATGATGGGGCGTGCAGGGAGGTTCTCTCGTCGTCCGCCGGCGTGCCCCCCGCACCCGATGCGGCCCGCAGGGCCGCCGGGACACCGCGCACGCGGCGACGGAATCGCCGCGCATGCGCCGAATCCCGGCCGCGCATGCGCAGACCAGGCACCAGGACGCGGGCGGGCGCCACCGGCCGCGCGGCGGGAGGAGTGGTGATCCAGCAGGAGGTAGCGGGGAGGGGACGACAGGGCCGCGGTGAGCCCTGTGAAGGTGAAATGAGCCGCCCGTAATGACCGGGGGGGGGGGATGAGTGTGTGCGGGTGTGGTGTGCGCAGGAGGCGGCGGGGAGCGCCAGCCTGATGATGACATGAACGGGGGAGGAAGGGGGGGCCTGACTGATGGTGGCCGCATAGAGCGACATCGGTGACTACCCCCTGGCGGTGAACCCATGCGCCCGGAGTCGCCCGGGATACCGCGCATGCGCCGAGAAAATCGCCGCGCATGCGCCAAAAAATCGCTGCGCATGCGCAGAAAAAATCGCTGCGCATGCGCAGAAAAATCGCCGCGCATGCGCAGAACCGGCCCCAGGACGCGGCCGGGCGCCATTGGCCGCGTGCAAGCGGAGCGGCAACAGGCAGGAGGCTGCGGGTCAGGAGGAGAGAGTCTTCCCACGTGAGTGAGACAACGAGTGGAGAGGAGGCCGCAACAAGCAAAGGAAAGTTTGGCTGTTGTTTACCTTGGTGATTTGTCTTCTATGCAGGATTCTGCCATCCGCATGGGGCCATACTATCTGTATGTAAGAGCGCCAGCCTGGTGAAGTGGACATGAACGGGGGAGGAAGGGGGGGGCCTGAATGATGGATGTTGGGGGGTGATCCCACCAGGGAATGGGGCTGGGACCGACAGGGGCTGACCGGAATCTGCTGGGGAGACGTGAGAAATGCCTGAGAACGAGCTGGCGGTGACTGCTGCGAGAAGCCGTGACCTGGGTGCAGCGTGTGTGAGACCAACAGAAAAGGGGGGACCCTGCCGCATGCCGTCAGAGTGTAAGGCCGGAGGTGGTGCAGATGTGAAAGAGAATGCATGCCCAGGTGTGACAGAAATGCTTAGTGACTTGTATTGAAACCGTGACATTGGTGCGCCATGATGAAAAGAGCTGAACCAGTACTGGGGCAACCGTGAGGCCCTGCTGACCCGTACGAAATAACTCATACGCATTTGTGCCCCTGCAGCCGTGCACATGAACATGAGGAGGAGGAGGGGGGGGGGCATGAATGTGGATGATTGTGGGGTGATATGGACTGAAAAGGAAATGGGGAACGAGCCTGGAAACCACAGGGGTGCTGACCGCAGTGTTGCCTGTGGGAAGATTGCTTGAACGAGACATGACAAAATGAGATGCTGGTGACTGTGAAAAAGGCGTGATATTGCGCAGCGTCTATGAAATGAAATAAACAGAAATGGGGGATTAGGCCAGAAACCATGCCGCATGCTGCAGAGGTGTTGACCGGAATGGTAGTACGGTGTGGACAAATTGCGCATGAACAAGGCGTGACAGAAATGAATACTGGTGACTTGTATGAGAAAACCGTGACATGGGTGCAGCGTATGATGAAATGAAATGAACCGGTACAGGGGCAACCGTGAGGCCCCGGCTGTACCGTATGGATGACTCAGAACTACTGCCTGCAGCCGCAGGGGTGTTGTCCGGAGTGGTGATACGGTGTAGGTAAATTTATACATGAACAAGACATGACAGAAATGAAATGCTGGTGACCTGGACGAGAAAGCTGTGACATTAGTGCAGCGTTTGGTGAAATGAAATTAACAGAAATGGGGGATGCCCAGGAAACGACTGCATGCTTGCCGCAGGGGTGCTGACCGGAATAGTGGTACGGTGTAGACAATTGTGCATGAACAAGGGGTGACAGAAATGAAATACTGGTGACTTGTATGAGAAAACAGTGACATTGGTGCAGCATTTGGTGAAATGAATTGAACCGGTACAGGGGACAACCGTGAGGCCCCGGCTGCACCGTATGGATGACTCGCAATTTAACGGGCAAAAACGTGACCCCCAGTGAACCTGAGTAAAGCCGGAAAAATAGAACCGAAATGCTCCAAATCCAGAACTGATGGCAACGAAAAACTCCCAGAAATTCAGCGACTCGCAGGCAACTCTCCAGACACTCCACAAGCGACCTCCTCTCTCAAAAGCTCAGACCTCAATGATGCAGGAGCCAGGTAAGGGGAGTGCCCTAAATAGGCTGGAGGCGGACCTCAGCCCCTCCCACAAATCCAGGCAATCTGCCTTAATACTTATGGTAATAAGGTGCTTGGAGCACCAAGGGCTGGACCTAGCCCTTTAAGTACCACTTCTGCTGCCTTCCCATTTTCCCATTTAGTCTGCTGTCCTTGCTCTTGAGATCTGAACTACACCAACTGAACTCTCACCAGCGCATACTTCAGGGCCAGGCATTGGCCAATCCTGGACTTCAAATCTTGTGCATATCCCCAAAAAATGTGCCTATATTGGCGTTTGGACAATCCCTACCTTGTTTGAAGTGTCCCTCCAGAGCTAAAGTTGATCTGTTAACCTGCTTTCCAATTTCCACCTAATGAGGATTATTCAGTTCTTATAAGCACATCAGTCTTTGTTACACTGAAATGCCATTGTAACATATCAGAAGTTAATATCAATGGAAGACTTTGAACTGAGACCAATCAACAGATGTAAGGGTAGGTTACCACCTCCACTTAAATGATCTGACAGGCTGTTCCAGCAGAGAATAGTCTGTCTGAGATCACTGGATGTGAATTCGGTGGGAATCTGGCTGCTTACCAGCATGAATACCGTTTTTTGGCTGGACAAAAACTGTTGCATACAAAAACATACTGGTGGAAAGCGACTGGATCCCTGCCAGATCCCGTTATAGTCAATAGAGTCTGGCGGTGAATAGCAGTATCCAGATAGTTCGGATCTGATGAACTGTGCTGGAACAGCCTGCCGGATCCTATCCTAAGGGGTCCATCACTATCTAACAACAAAAAATGTCCCTTTTATTTAAAGGGGTTGTCCCACAAAAAATATTCTACAGTTTTTAAACCATCACCTGGATCTAAATACTTTTGTAATTGCATGTAATTAAATGTTTTGTACAGCTACTGAGGTATTCAATAAAATGTATCTGTATACGGATGTAGCAGGGTTAACACACATGCTTTATGAGACATGTTATCTAAACAAAATGCAACTAAGTGCGTTAAGCAATTGCTTTTCAATGGCTTTTGTTTCAAGATAACACGATGAGTTAAGAAATTTTAGTTAAGAGTGTGTGTGTTATCCCTGCTACGGGATTCCGATCCCGAAAAAAATAGAACATGTCCTATTCTTGTCCCCAATTGCGGACAAGAAAAGGCATTTTCTATGAGAATGCCGGCGATGCCCGTGTTTTGCGGATCCACGGATCCGTGGATCCGCAAAACACACACAGGCGTGTGAATGGACCCTAAGATACAGTAGCAGTGCAGAAAAAAAAAAAAACATTTTACTTTACTGATGGTATGGCAGTACTGTAAAATAGCAATATGACAGTCCTGCCCAGCTGGGATGCAAAGCACAGAGTCTTCACCAAGGGGTGTCACAGTTCTTAAAGGGGTTACTTGGTCTTGTACTATTTTATATTATACTGTATTACTTATATTACTTTTACTATTACTATGGTCTTTTACAGATATGCTCATGTAGTTGCTTAGTTCATGTACATCTTCCACATGCTTTCTCCTTTTCAGCTTGGACTCTCCTGACTCATTTCCACAGTGTAAACCAACCTGGGTTGTTTCTATCCTGTATGTAGCACTTTCTGTGGCTGTATCTAACCAATCCCATGCTGCACTACTTTGTCTACCACACCTCCTCCCACTCAGCTAGTTACGTAGACACTCCCCTATCACTTACACTCCTATGGACATAACATTGCAGGGAATAGGAAAGAGCTGTATGGACATGGTCATGTGACCACGGCCCAGAACATATGATTGGAGCAACAAAGGTAAATGAAATACATTACAAAATTGCATCTACCTTCATAAATGATTATTTTCAAGAATATTGAGGCAAACTGGAAACCCTCCCTTTAAACACTGCACAACGTTCAACAGGGTATCACAACCTCTTTTTATCAATTGAAGGGACTGAGCAATGCTGTCTCTTCTTCTTGTTTAGTTTTACAAATCCCCCCTAAATTCTTTATAATGCATTTGTACCTATTATCACACACTAAAGGCATTTTCTAGGATGTCCTGGCCTTGGATCCTCATGCAGTAACTCTCATAGGGTGGCAGATCCACCCGCTACTCAGACTTTGTAATCTCTTTGTTTCTGCAGGGAGTCCGCTCCACCCATTTGTCACTAGCAAGTGAGAGATTCACTGGAAAATCCACCTACTTATGGCTTCCGTTTCACCTTTGAGCTTCACATTACCTAGCCTATACAGGCATAGTCAAACACTTTCAAGTTTATGTCTAACATGCTAAGGGGCATAGACCTCCTTGTTATTGCCAATTTGGACAGGGCATTTTGAAGTTAGGAAAACCATTAAAACACAAACTATTTATTCCTATATAGGATGTAACACCATATCATATACAATACATGAACAGTACAGTACAGGTCTCCATGACAATACTGTGATGAACTGGAAAAAGCATGTCACACACAGTCCAGAATACAGCAACAATGACCACTAACAATTAAACATCAATCATGGCTAATATTTGGATTTTGGAGTATACGTAGAGGGGATCTGTGTTACAGTAAATTCTGAGATTCAGAAATAAGATAGGCTTGACAAGGCTTAGGTGCATAAAAGGTTTTCTAAACTATGATAAAATACATAGTAAAGTAAGTAATAGTCACCTAGGCCATGAACCAATGAGTGAGCTTCCTATTTACCAGTAGTGATGGACAAACATCTGCCAGGATGGTTCGAGAACGCGATCACGCGAACACGATCAAATGTTCGTGAACCGCAAGTTCGCGGTGGGTCCCATTCACTTTAATGGCAGGCGAATCTGAAAAACCTTCAGCTCATATTTGCAGCCAAAAAATAATTACTGCAGAAATAGTCCCACAACATGGACAGTGACATACCAGATGTATTATTCGAATTTGCGATCTCCATTTATATATTTTTTCAATGCGAAATATCGGCAATATCATTTGCGTGTATGCGCATGCGCAAATGCACTATACATTACCCAAATACACTATAAAGAGAGTGTATTGGTATATAACACCCCACTTCAATCAGTTTTTTGGGGGGTGACTGGTATATCAAACTAGTAGAAATTATTTGTTCCAATAACGCTTGTGCTCTACATACCTTTGGTATCGCAGCAGAACCGCACACAACTGCCGCACAATACAAATGCACTATAATATACTTTCTAACATAGAAAGTATATTATAACATTGTACAAGGAAGACAATCCATTAGAATATACATAAAGATAAAAAGTAACCTTTAATAATGTTACTATGAGGGTCCATTCACACGTCCGTAAGTGTTTTGTGGATCCGCAAAACACGGACACCGGCAATGTGCATTCTGCAATTTGCGGACCATACATCGCCGGCACTATAATAGAAAATGTCTAATCTTGTCTGCAATTGTGGACAATAATAGGACATGTTCTATTTTTTTACGGAAACGGAAGCACGGATGCGGAACTGTGGATCCGCAAATGCGGATGCGGACAGCACATTCCGGCCCTATTGAAAATGAATGAGTCTGCACCCGTTCAGCAAAATTGCGGAACAAATGCGGAGCCATTTTGCGGACGTATGAATGGAAAAGATATCCCTCAAAATGAAAATAAATGAAATTATTAAAGTTAAGCAAAAAGCATAGATGTGGTAGTCAATAACAAGTGCTCGGCGGCACTAAATCAGGTGCTCGGCAGCACCAAATCAGAAACCATATGTCCTACCACAATCCGGGGGGTTCCAGTGCACATCCATGAATCCCGGAGGGAAAGCAAAAAACATCTATCCCTGGGCTAGATGATGATGTGGTATTGAAGGACAGAGTGGACAAACAACTGTCCCTTTTATTGCCCTACAAGGGCGTGCTATTCTGGCCCTGATAGCCTAACCACAGACCACCCGCCCTGATAAGAGTGACCCCGTCCGGAACCTTACCCTATATAAAAATGGCCCTAGTAAGCCCCTAGCCCCTAGGCCCCTGACTTTCAGGTGATCACTATATAGATCTATGTGTTTTTGACTCATTATAAAAGTATATTATAAGTATATTGCACACCTCTGTGTATCACACCTATCGATAGCACACCTATATGTCCTTAAAGGGACTTTTGTGGCCCTATTATCTAGCGTTTGGTGTCCCTAACAGCCTGTCCCTGCTCCACACAGGAACCTCTCCCTACACTGGCAAAACACTGAATGTAAATGGCAGCCAGATCAGGTTTATTTATAAGGCAGGGGGTATGTCCATGGCTGTCCTGTACCACCTGATGGATGTGTCATGGGTCAAAGTTCTTGACAATGTAAAAGAATATGGCGGGCGCGAATATCTCCATATGTTTGCATGTTTGGCGAATCGCGAACACGCAAAATTCGCCGCAAAACAACTGCCAGGAAAACCGCCAGGCCATCTCTATTGACCAGTTCCATCATGGCATAGCGTCAATGCCCATGTGATACAAAGAGACAGATAGTTACAAGACATCTTGTCCAATGAATGTCATCAGAGGAGCTTTTTCTTAAATACTTAGACGTTTATACTTATGTAGTTTCTACCTCCTTAAGGTGTGTAGGACGCATATACAGTTACCTCAACTCTTAGGAACGCGGTCTGGTTCCAGGTACCAGTCTTGAAAACTGTAGAACAACAGGGGCCTGTATATGCTCACTAACTAACTGCATTACCGGGAATATCACCACATTAAAGGGGTAACAAATACAGGTTATAATTAATGGTAATAATTAAAGAGAAAAAAACCACTAAAAATATACCTTGCCGCACGGGATCACTCCCCCACTTTAAAATATAGAGGACTGATACATATAACTATGTGCAAAATGGCTTAAGCTCTGTTTTGTAATTGGTCAAAAGCTTTAAACTCGACCTATAAAACTTTCCAAGAAAAATAAAATGCTTCAGTTTGAAATATCACACAAAATGCGAAATGGATAAAATGAACAGGGATTTGCAGACAAAGACATGGACTACTAGCTATGACCTTGCTTGACCTCGACAAGATAAATTGAGTCTCACATTGAAAGATAGTGTGTTCAGAGTCACATCCACTGAGCCTGGTTAAGCCTCTGGATTTATTAGTCTATTGGTTACAGGACAAAGTCAACAATAAAAGGAGGGTTAGACAAAGGTTCATATAATATCTGCACCAAGATCACACTATTCCTATACCAAAAGAAGCAAATAATATATAATAAGCACCGTGCTGCATACATACCCTTACAAAAAAAACTGTCCAGTTGCTACATTGAATATAGTTGTATACCTCTACTGTAAAACCAAATCATAGTTACAGAAGCTGCACTCCAAACCACTAGTGGCAGCACTGAGCTGTAATAAGTGTACTGGATGGGGGCTCCTTAAGGCGCTGAAACATAGTGCCTTGAAAGGTTTTTTTCTTAAAATGTATGTCTTCTGCCTTAGTCCCACACTTCATAATTATGTATAGCATACATGTAAAAAGAAATAATACAAATTTAACCATATAATATTATAATATTGAACAGATATATGCAGTTCTGATCAAGTGTAGCCAGAGGAAGAATAATCAGCAATTTCTGACACGTCTGAGTAAATAATATTATATATTGCATTCCATTGCCCATGAAATTATAATTCTGTAGCATATTTCCTTATAACTATATTGTGCTATTCCACTGTTATACCTCCTTGAAATTATGACTTAAATTGACAACTGGGTGTTACCAATTGTAGGTATTAGATATTGGAAATGGCAACATTCAGTCGTCAATGTATTCATACATTTCTAAGAGGAATAACAAAGGAAGGGCACAAAGTAGATTTCTGGAAAAATATGCTCCAGAAAAATTCAAAGATGCATGTCAGGAGAGGTGTGCTTTTTTAAATCCAATGACTCCTAGTTATTGTCCTGTCTCTTGCTGGATACTTGACACTAGAAAACCTCAACCTTCAGTCAAGAAGCTGGAACCAGAGCCCAGCAAAATAGAACGGCTGATCAGCACGGGAAAGTAGGAGAGTGGCGGACATGAGCTGTCAGTCTAACAAATGGGAGATAATGTTCAGAAAAGTTTCTATAGACTAAAACAGGTTTAGAAAGGGATAAAATATGGAACCTTCCCAAGAAACAAGGGAGTGACAGGGGAGTTCCATTCTGTGTGTATAGTGCTGATATCCTGCTTTATATTGGCCTCCAGCAGTACAAGAAAGCTGTCAAATAACTGATGATCTAGCCCCAGTCTACACAACAAAGTTATAGGACTCCAGCAGTACAATAGGGCTGTTAGATAGCTGCTTATCTAGCCCCAGTCTACACAGAAAAGCTAACAAGTGAGCTGCAGAAAACAGGAAATGTCAGGCTATTGGTTTTGCTTCAGTGTGTTTTAATTTGCATTGTCACAAAAAATATGTTTATAATCAATAGCTGATCTAAATAATACAGTGGGATGCGAAAGTTTGGGCAACCTTGTTAATCGTCATGATTTTCCTGTATAAATCGTTGGTTGTTACGATAAAAAATGCCAGTTAAATATATCATATAGGAGACACACACAGTGATATTTGAGAAGTGAAATGAAGTTTATTGGATTTACAGAAAGTGTGCTATAATTGTTTAAACAAAATTACTCAGGTGCATAAATTTGTCATTTTTGTCATTTTTTTGTTGTCATTTTATTGATTCCAAAATCTTTAGAACTAATTATTGGAACTCAAATTGGCTTGGTAAGCTCAGTGACCCCTGACCTACATACACAGGTGAATCCAATTATGAGTAAGAGTATTTAAGAGGGTCAAATGTAAGTTTCCCTCATCTTTTAATTTTCTCTAAAGAGTAGCAACATGGGGGTCTCAAAACAACTCTCAAATAACCTGAAGACAAAGATTGTTCACCATCATGGTTTAGGGGAAGGATACAGAAAGCTGTCTCAGAGTTTTTATCGCTGTCTGTTTCCACAGTTAGGAACATATTGAGGAAATGGAAGCCCACAGGCTCAGTTCAAGTTAAGGCTCGAAGTGGCAGACCAAGAAAAATCTCGGATAGACAGAAGCAACGAATGGTGAGAACAGTCAGAGTCAACCCACAGACCAGCGCCAAAGACCTACAACATCATCTTGCTGCAGATGGAGTCACTGTGCATCGTTCAACCATTCGGCGCACTTTACACAAGGAGATGCTGTATGCGAGAGTGATGCAGAGGAAGCCTTTTCTCCGCCCACAGCACAAAAAGTGCCGCTTGAGGTGGGCTAAAACACATTTGGACAAGCCAGCTTCATTTTGGAATAAGGTGCTGTGGACTGATAAAACAAAAATTTTGTTATTTGGCCATAACAAGGGGCGTTATGCATGGAGGAAAAAGAACACAGCAAGAAAAACACCTGCTACCTACAGTAAAATATGGTGGTGGTTCCATCATGCTGTGGGGCTGTGTGGCCAGTGCAGGGACTGGGAATCTTGTCAAAGTTGAGGGACACATGGATTCCACTCAGTATCAGCAGATTCTGGAGACGAATGTCCAGGATTCAGTGACAAAGCTGAAGCTGCGCCGGGGCTGGATCTTTCAACAAGACAACGACCCTAAACACTGGTCAAAATCCACTAAGGCATTTATGCAGAGGAACAAGTACAACGTTCTGGAATGACCATCTCAGTCCCCAGACCTGAATATAATTGAAAATCTGTGGTGTGACTTAAAGAGAGCTGTCCATGCTCAGAAGCCATCAAACCTGAATGAACTAAAGATGTTTTGTAAAGAGGAATGGTCCAAAATATCTTCAACCAGAATCCAGACTCTCATTGGAACCTACAGGAAGTGTTTAGAGGCTGTAACTTCTGCAAAAGGAGGATCTACTAAATATTGATTTCATTTCTTTTTTGTGGTGCCCAAATTTATGCACCTTCCTAATTTTGTTTAAACAATTATAGCACACTTTCTGTAAATCCAACAAACTTCATTTCACTCCTCAAATATCACTGTGTGTGTCTCCTATATGATATATTTAACTGACATTTTTTATCGTAACAACCAATGATTTATACAGGAAAATCATGACGATTAACAAGGTTGCCCAAACTTTCGCATCCCACTGTATATCATTTTCTAATGAAACATTCCCTTTTTACATGCTAACGTTTGATTTAGAAATTATTGGATTAAGAAATTATATGTCAGAGATGAGCAAATATATTCACAGATTCTGTGATTCGCTTCGAATCTCTGATTTTTTTTTAGGCACCGGACCGAACCCAAATCTTTTTAGTTTGATTCAGACAAAGCTTGTAAAACGGCGCCCAGCGCATAAGCAATCAATAGTGTTCTGTCACCACCATGCATGAGGTAATTGCAGTCAGTTGCGCTGGCAACGATAAAAATGGATACAGTTACACCTGACGCAGTATCAGACAGAGGGGACAAGCGAAGGAAAATGTATTTATTTTAAAAAAATTAACAAAATGAGATAGGAGCTTTTTATTAAAAACAACTGTGTTTTAGAGGACGAGAGGGGGCTATATACCAATTTTCAGGGCAATTAGAGCAACTTTGTTTCAGAACTATGAAACCAATAGATGGCACTGTTCATGAGTAATGTAGATTGCAAATGTTCCATGCAAATGGCTTTTCAGCTGAAAAACAAGGCAGATTCTGCTAATTTGCATGTCTTTCACATATGCCCATGTTTATGTAAATTCATTTTTACATGACAAAACTGTAGAGAAAGGTTATTGAATATTATGTTAGGACAATCAGAAAACTTTTTGTCACCCTAATGATACTGATGTAGGTGTGCAGGTCCACCCAAGCCATCCAACAGATCTGGAGTAACTTTGAGGCTAACTGGCTCTCAGTCAGATAAGAGCTGGTTTGGAATATCTTATAGTACACAAGGCTGCCATTGTTAGGTATGCTGACTAAGCCTGTCATCTGTCTCATGGATAGATTGTTAGCCTTTGTCTGATTGTCTATTGTATGTCGTAGATAATAGAAGTCCAAGATGCATCCAGCTATTCTCTTAATGCTGTTTACTAACCATTTTGATGGAGTTTCCATCAATTTCTAACCTTTTTTTGTGATCCAGACACCGTCTTCTCTTCCGAGCAAGGGGTACCTGGGGTTCTCTCATTGACTTCTATTGTGCTCGGGTGCTCGGTAGAGCACACAAGCATGCCAATGTGTTTGACCAGAGCACCCGAGCACTTTGGTGCTCGATCAACACTAGTTTAAACCACAGTATTATCACACAAAGCTCTTTTCTTTTTTAGTAGTTTTGTATTTCAATAGTAAAGTAAGTACAATGTCAAACAAACCTAAAACGACAGTTCTGGCAGGTGCACTGAATAAAAGAGAATTGTCAAAATGCTACCTCTTTGATAAATGTAGAGGTTGTTGCTTTTTAGACTATGTACAGATGCAATTTTCTGTACCCCGGCCACCTACCCAGCCACTTATCTAAATGTGACTGAGCAGAAACCAATTTTAATGACTATGTTAGAGCCCCCATTGCAATTAACGCAGAGACTACTACTAAGTAGAACGAATAAAAACGTGTTTGCTTAATCACAGAGTAATCACTGCAAAAGTGCATAAGGAGGTGGTGGAAGGGGGTGAGCTCCCACATTGCAGCAGCTAAAAAAACAGTTAGACGGTAGCAGCGCTCCGTGGGTTACCTAGGTAAAACCATGACCTTCCATTGCCATTTAATGTCTATCATTCTCTGAACAACTGATGTATTAGATAACGAGAAGGAGGTGCAGGAGGGCAACCAAGAGCTGCGGCCACAGCTTCTGTTATATTTGCTCTTCGGTTTATTTCAGAATCAATGGATGCGGCTGTTTATAGGCAACAGAAATGGAAAATAACAAAAAGGTTTTGCCTTGAATGAACATATAAAGAACATAATTCTAGTGGTTGTCCAGGACCTGGTTTATTTAAAGGCAAACACCATCAAAAAAAATGTATAGTTGCATTCACCGTTTGACAGTCTGCAGTGCTTTCTGTATGCTCCTAACACCAACAGACTTGTACAAATCCTGCTGAGAACATAGATCTCTTCCATCTTCTGCTGGTGGCCAGATGAGGGTCAGGGCTTAGAAAGGGACAGTAACTGGCATTATTTTTGCTTTCTGCAGTGGGGAGTCTGCTGCTCCAGGGGGTCGTCTTACAGCCAAGCAAAGGACAGTGAGGAGGAGGAGGAGGAACATGACTGATCTATGACATACTGTATATAGAGAAGATTTATTTATATATTTCTCAGTTTTAATTGTAATATGAGACAAACTAGGAAAAGATTAGATTAAAGGAAAAGTGTCACTAGGTTCAAGCTTCTTTACTAGATTTACTCTATCTATCTATCTATCTATCTATCTATCTATCTATCTATCTCTATCTGATTGTCTGTCTACAGAAATACAAATCAACACAAATGTACTATTCTCCCTGAGAGCTGCTATACCAAATCAAGGACATAGTATTACATATCCGACTATATACTGTAACTGTGACTTACATTCCTGTCTCTGTGTTTGAAAATAAAATATTTTCAAACATATCCCAATGATCCCTGAAGATTCATTTTCCATATGTTTGGTTATGTCCAGGAAAATAGTCCTTTAGTTCATTCTCCTACTTTGAAACCCATAAACAATCCAAACCAGAGACACCAGTGGGGTGAAAGCTGGATTATTGATGGTACTTATCCAAGAAGTCTGTGGTGTGTCTATGATGGCACAGTCTGTGTTTCTATCTATCTATCTATCTATCTATCTATCTATCTATCTATCTATCTATCTATCTAGAGTTGGGCAGCACTGCAGTTTCTTGCGTATAAATGGAGTGCCAGTGGCTGAGGAGACGATCCTGCTCCAAATGATTAAATCGAAGAAATTCCACAGCACATCCAAGAAGTAAAATAAATGAAGTGACTTTATTCACCAGACATGCAATGTTTCTGAGAAAGATCCCAGAAGGCAGATCGAAACGCTGCATGTCTGGTGAATAAAGTCACTTCATTTAATTTTCTTCTTGGATGTGCCGTGGAATTTCTTCGATTTCTCTATCTACTTATCTCTATTATCTTTTATCTATTTAGCTACAGGGTGCAGTAAAAGTTGCAGGACACACTTTCATTTCAGAAACTAAACAGAAAATGAAATATCTGAATACCTCAGCAAGTAATGGGTGAGGGGGGCCTATATTTTAGGCTATAGTATTTCCAGAACATGGCCACCATCTTGAAAGCCACCATATTGGATCAAGGGCAAATTTTTCCAATTGGAAGAGGATCATGGAGCATATCAAGGAAGTCTAGAATTTCCTCAGAAATCAATTGCCATTATCAGATTTTCAATATCTCTTGCAACTGAGCTATTTGACGTGTTCAATGTGTTGTCCCTGGGCTGAACACAGAACTTTGAACTTTGAAGTTTTGAACTTTCTGTGTTGATAAATTTTGAACCACACAATGTTTGAACCAGCACAATGCTCGAGACTTCTCCTCGCACGATTGATGGCTGCTACGTACAGCCAATAAACGTGCAGGTAAGTACTGCCATTCACTGTAATGCCATAGCCATGTTGGCTACTGGCATTACAGTGATTGGCTGGCCGGAATGGATCACCGGGTGCTATTTAGCACCCGATGACACGTGTTCGGCTCAGTCTTAGTCAGGGAGAGCTGGAGAGCAGAAGAGAGAGATAGTGTAGGGATTGAAATAGCAATATTTTAGTTTTTTGTTACTTGTTATAGACCCAAAAGTCCTTTTAAGGACTATTGTGTGTGGCAGCAATATATATATTTTTAGTGCAACCTGCACTAAATAGCTAAAACATTTTAGAGACCCAAAAGTCCTTTTAAGGACATATCCAGTATAACGTTAGCACATCCGAAATATCAGTGACATTTAGTGTAATTTTTTTTGCCGTTGGTGACAGCGACATTATCTGCACTATATCTCCTGTATAACGTGTGCGCAGCCTAAAAATATCTGTGCATCCAGTGAACTTTTTCTGTAGAAGGTGTCTGCTGCAGACAGTTACATTACCTGCGCTACATCTCCTGTATAACGTCAGCGCATCGGAAATATCAGTGACATTCAGTGTAATTTATTTTCTCCACTGGTGACAGTGACATTATCTGCGCTACATCTCCTGTGTAACGCGTACGCAGCCTAACTTTTTAGACTGTGTCCGCTGCGGACAGTTACATTACCTGCGCTACATCTCCTGTATAACGTTTGCGTATCCAAAAAATCTGTGACATTCAGTCAAATTTTTTTTGTTGCTGGTGACAGCGACATTACCTGCGCTACATCTCCTGTATAACGTTTGCTCATCCTAAATATCAGTGACATTAATTCAGTGTAATTTTTTATTAGCCGCTGGTGACAGCGACATTACTTGTGATCAGTGACATTTATACAGTGTCATTTTCTATTAGGCGGTGGTGACAGCGCCTCCTGTATAACATTTGTTCACTAACAAGAGATGAAAAACAATAGAGAAAATGCTCCCGGAGTGAAAACTATAGACATGAGGTCCCAGAAGGGGAATGAAGAGGGAGCTAAAACTTAGATTTTACTTCTACTTAATAAAATATAATAGGAGCACCAATTTAGGTAAATAATACTCACAAGCATAAAAACTCCCCGGTGAAAGGAATTTGCTCAAAAACTAAATAAAACGGAACGTCCTTACCAGTTTAGACGTACTCCAGGCACGACAGGCCAAACTAGATTTGGGATCAGCGAGGTCTGTCGGATATCACAATGGCGTGACTGGGTGACTACATGCATAGAAAAGGCAGGGAATGCTAACCCTAAATGTCCATGGTTATTGGGAAGGGGCAGCTAATCCGACACTGCCTATCTATACAGAGCAACTCGCCCTGAAAGGGGAGACCACGCCCGGATACCTAGCCCTATATATGGGCAGTATCCCTGTTGTGCCCTGCAGGTTATTCCCGACGTGTCACGTTTCAACTAATGTATCATCAGGGGAGATAATCCAGTTAGAGAAACACAGGCATCCTTAGGTCAGTGGACCAAAAGGACAGAAAAGCGGGACACGAGAAGGTGTGTCCCTGAATAGTTAAAGGAGGGCACCTATGGAGCAGCTGCAGCAGCAGCGCAGGACACCACTCTCAAAGTCAGACCAGTGCGACCATGTGGTCAGTTGGATTGCAGCAGATAATACATCCCGAGCTGTTCTACTCAAGCACCCGAGCACTTTGGTGCTCGACCAACACTAGTGAACACAACAACATTGATGCATTTAAATTACCTCCATTACTATCATATAGGAGACCCAAAAATCTAATGAACAAATTGGTACACACTGATATTGGCCCACAAAAAAAGACAGGACAAAGCTTCCTACGCCCACAGAAACAGGGTTGTTTTCCATGCCTTAATTGTATCAATTGTCGCTACATACAAAAGGGCAGTACGTTTATTCATCCTATTACATCTAAATGATTTTCCATCAAACACTTTCTTACTTGTGATTCGTCATTTGTTATGTACGTGTTATGGTGTCCTTACAATATGCTTTATGTAGGAGACACTTCCCTTGATTTCAAAACCCAACTAAATCAGCATTGGTATACCATCTGTAAAAAACGGATGGATCTTCCTGTAGCGAAGCATTTTACTGACTTGTGTCACAAAGAGAGCGATCTTAAATGTGTATTAATAGATCACTTCCCCATCTCTTGCAGGGGGGGTAATAGGATTTTGCTTTTGAAAAAACGAGAAATTTATTGGATAGCCACCTTGAACTCCTTGAGACCAAATGGGTTAAATGTGGATTTTAGACTGAACATTCTTTTGTAAGGTTTTCTTTTTGATATGTTTAGGATTATATTCTGCCCGATTTTGGATATGGTGCTTTTTATACTAATAACCTTTTTTTCTGTTTTGTTTTTAGCTGATACGGATGTTGGGTGGCTTTTGGAATGACCAAACTAGCATGGACTGCATTTGCATATAATTTTTTCTACGTATTACGTTTTTTTTTTACTTTCTTTACTTTTTTAAATACTTACTGTGGAATTGACGACATGTGGTTACATACCTAATAGGGGTCTTTGTGCTGTCGATCCAGTGGTGACCCCCGTTTGGCAATTGTTGCTGTTGCTGCGGTTTCATTTGTGCATTACAATGGCATGAAGGTTTCTGATGGGCACTTTGATATTATTGTTTCTTTTTCCTTCTCTCTTGTGGAGTTAATATCCGTATGGTGCGCATCTTTGATTAGAATGGCAGCCATGGGTGTAATTACTAAGTGACTTTTCCATCAGTTGTGGGGCCCAGATGTTTCTCTCCATGTACATTGTCAACTTTAACTCTTTTTAAAGTTTAATATATCGATAATTTGACATTTTTACATGTTGATCTATAACACATTGTCGCATATTTTATTTTTCAATTTTGCTTCTGTAGCTACAGCTTTTGTTTACAGCTGTGTGTGAGGTCTCAGTGGTACGCTGTTGTAGTTGGGTGGACATACGTCGTAGTGACGTGTTTCATCCCTCCCACTGATTCGCCCATCCGAGTTCCTCCTCTCTCCGTGACATAAGGCTTACATAGCAACCATGTTATAGTTAACTTACACGTTCCAGCGCATGCCTCTGTGAGTGCTGATTTTTGTTTAAGGTGCTCCCATGGTGACGGCGTTCATGTGATCGATTTTGATCACGTGATCGGAGGTCATGTGGTCTTTTGTGCACACGTGACCTCCATCTCCGCCCGAACTATACTTTCTGCCATGCACGTTTTTATGTCTAGAGACGCCAAATAGCACATGTGCGGGTCCATGCTGGACAGGCAAGATCCTCCTCCCCCATCCATTAATTATGTATTTATGAATTACACATGGCAGGTCACAATTGTTTTTTAATACAATAATCATGAGGCACTTGTCACTAATATGTTTTTTTTATACATATATTATGGATTTTTTACAATATATCATGAGATCACTAGTTCTACTATCTTATTATTTGTATTCATGTCATTATTTATGTATTATTGTGGACACATTTTGCTTTTTATGTAAATTGTTTTAATTGTCTGATTATCATGTGGGAGGTATTTATACATGTACTTTGCACCATTGTATTGTCACTGCTTGAAAAAGGTTCCATAGAAAGGACCGAAACGTAGCGTCTGGCAAATAAATACACACATTTTTTGAAAGTGCCGTGGAATTTTTTATTTTTTTTTAATCTATCTATCTATCTATCTATCTCTATTATCTTCTATCTATTATCTTCTATCTATTTAGCTACAGGATGCATCAAAAGTTGCAGGACACCTTTTAATTTCAGAAACAAAACAGAAAATGAAATATCTGAATACCCCAGCAAGTAATGGGTGAGGGGGGGCCTATCTTTTAGGCAACAGTATTTCCAGAACATGGCCATCATCTTGAAAGGCACCATATTGGATCAAGGGCAAATTTTTTCAATTGAAAGGGGATCATGGAACATATCAAAGAAGACTAGAATTTCCTCAGAAATCAATTGCCATTATCAGATTTTCAATATCTCTTGCAACAGAGCTATTTGACGTGTTTAATGTCTTGTCCCTGGGCTGAACACAGAACTTTTAACTTTGAAGTTTTGAACTTTATGTGTTGATAAATTTTGAACAACAAGAGGTATTGCAAATCTGATTGCAGCAATTGATTTCTGCTCCATTTCTTTAATATGCTCCATGGCCCTCTTTCCATAAAAAAAAATTGCTCTTGATCCAATATAGTGGCTGGGGTATTCAGATATTTAATTTTCCCTTTTATTTCTGAAATAAAATGGTGTCTATCTATCTATCTATCTATTTCTATAAAAAGAAGAAACAACAGCAGCATGGTCACAAAAAGATGAAAATACTGAGTGCAATTCCTTTAAATAGACCATTGGCTAGTAGTCCAGACAAAAGTATTCAACCCCCTTGACGTTTTTCGTATTTTTTTACATTACAGCCTTAAGTTCAATGTTTTGTTAATCTGAATTTTATGTGATGGATCAGAACACAATAGTCTTAGTTGGTGAAGTGAAATGAGAAAAATATATAAATAAAACTATTGTTTATAAATAGAAAACAAAAAAATTGGCATGTGCGTATGTATTCCCCCCCTTTTATTAGGAAGCTCATAAAAACCTCTGGTGCAACCAATTACCTTCAGAAGTCACATAATTAGTAAAATAATGTCCACCTAAGCAAGAGGCATCACTAACGAAACACTGCCATGAAGACCAAGGAACTCTCCAAACAAGTAAGGGACAATGATGTTAAGTACAAGTCAGGGTTAGTTTATAAAAAAATATCCAGATCTTTGATGATCCCCAGGAGCAACATCAAATCTATCATAACCAAATGGAAAGAACATGGTGCAACAGCAAACCTGCCATGAGACGGCTGCCCACCAAAACTCACGGACCGGCAAGGAGGGCATTAATCCGAGAGGCAATACAGAGACCTAAGGTAACCCTGGAGGAGCTTCAGAGTTCCACAGCAGAGACTGGAGTATCTATACATAGGACGACAATAAGCCGTACGCTCCATATAGTTGAGCTTTTTGGCAGAGTGGCCAGAAGAAAGGGTATTACTTTCAGCTAAAAACAAAAAGGCACGTTGTGAGTTTGTGAAAAGGCATGTGGGAGACTCCCAAAATGTATGGAGGAAGGTGCTTTGGTCTAATTAGACTTAAATTGAACTTTTCGGCCATCAAATAAAACGCTATGTCTGGCACAAACCCAACACATCACATCACCCAAAGAACACCATCCCCACAGTGAAATATACTGGTGGCAGCAGAAGCTGGGACTGGGAAACTGGTCAGAGTTGAGGGAAAGATGGATGGTGCTAAATACAGGAATATTCTTGACCAAAACCTGTACCACTCTGTGCGTGATTTGAGGCTAGGACGGAAGTTCACCTACCAGCAGGACAATGACCCCAAACACACTGCTGAAGCAATACTTGAGGTGGCAAGGTCATAGAGACTTATCCAAAGCGAATTGGAGCTGTGATTGCCGCAAAAGGTGGCTCTACAAAGTACTGACTTTAGGGGGGTGAATATTTATGCACATTGACTTTTTGCTTCACAATAATAATAAATACATAAAAATCATCTTCAACATTGTGGGCATGTTCTGTAAATTAAATGATGCAAATCCTCAAACGATCCATGTAAATTCCAGGTTGCGAGGCACCAAAATACAAAAAAAGTCAAGGGGGGGGGGTGGGGGGTGAATGCTTTTGCAAGGCACTGTATCTATGTATCTATCTATCTAATATATCTATATCTTTCTATCTAATATCTATCTATATATCTATGAATCACCTATATGTCATATTACATCAAGAAGAACAAACGCTCCATACATATATTCCTGACTTTGCTAGTAATAAAGCGTTTCTCCTCTACAACACCCCAATGTAATATATTTGCATTCAGCTTAATGTTCTATCACTGGTTACAAGGTTGAAACATACTTTCACATAATGCTCAATTTATTTTCAATGCAGATTTATTTGCTTGTGTAAAGACTGTTCTGAAAATATAACAGGATAAATTTGCTGTGAAAATAAAGGGTTACAGAGAATTACATAGAAAAAAAGTTGCACGGCATATTTTATTTTTCATGGAGGATTGTTAAACGTCTAAGATTTAATCTACAGTCATAGGAGAAAAAAATGATAGCTGTGTTCATCAAATTATCAGTGCCCTGGTGAAAGCATTTACATTCTAAATGCTTCAGCACCTCCGTTTCTTTTATGATGTTGAAAAGGTCATCCTTCAAAAACTGCAATCCAATTCATATAGAAGATTTAATGTCCGCACATCGAAAACATTCTATTGCTCCTTTGAAATCTTAAAGATACCTACTATAAAATGTGCATTTTTCACATGTTCCTAGACAGAAAATATGAAGAATTCTAAATCTAGCAAAGAAGTAATTTAAAGGGGAGTTCTGCTTAAAAATAAATCTGACCTGAGAAATGTCAGGACAAATGATCTTCCCATTGTGATTACAGTATTATCCCCACCTTAAGCATTTATGGTGAAGCCACAAAACCTCTGGGACCTTCACCAATCAAGAGAATGAGGAGGGGGTGGTTGTCAGCTTCCACAGGTTTCAAATAGCTTATTAGACAGAGGGCCCTGAGCTGCATTATTGACTCATTTGGTAACTTCTCATTGGAAAGGTCTCTGTGCACGGAAACCTGTTTTAAACTTAAAAGGGTTGTGAATATTTTTGTAGTTGCATGTAATTAAAAAAAATTGAAAACTATTGAGCTATTCAATACAATTCAATATCTGTAGAGCACCACCTGCTCTTTGTTCTTTTCCTTATGTCTCCTTCACTTCACTGAAGTGGTCACACATGCTCAGTTTAAATCTTTAACTGCCACCAGCTGTGTATTCTGTTAAAAGCTGCAGCAGAAAGGACATGAGCCCTGAGCTACCAGCTTGAACTCAATCTAGCAGCACAATTGGAGTAATGAATGGGGAGATCTCTGGATCCATATGAGGTACAGGGCTGGTTCTAGCTTTGTTACAGTGGCGTACTAAGGGGGGCATGGGGGGCTCAGGGGGGTGCCAGAAGCAATGAGCGCTTCTATCAATACATATGGAAGCGCTCATTGCTGGAGCGCTGGGAGCTGCGGTCCTGTCACTCACCCCTCAGCTCCCAGCGCTCCTCCACTCCTTCAGGCCGGCAGTGCACAGAATGGTGAAGCAGGAAGACTTCTCCCCGCTCCACCATTCAGCCTGCAGACACAGATCGCACTGCCAGCCTGTGTGGGTGGAGCCTGCAGCACGGAAATCTGAATGCTCCTCCCACACCATGCTGCAGAGCTATCTGTTCCTGCAGGGAAGAGAGGTATGTGAGATACAGAGGAGGTAAAGAGGGCTTTAATACTATGGAGGGGGCACAGAGGACTTTATTACTATGGAGGGGGCACAGAGGACTTTATTACTATGGAGGGGGCACAGAGGACTTTATTACTATGGAGGGGGCACAGAGGACTTTATTAATGTGAAGGGGGCACAATGGGTATTTCTACTATGGAGGGAGCAGAGAGCCAGGGGGCATTACTACAATGAAGGGGGCACAGAGGGCATTATTACTGTGAAGGGGGCACAGTGGGCATTATTACTGTGAAGGGGGCACAATGTGGATTTCTACTATGGAGGGGGCACAGAGGGCATTACTAGCACAGTGGGCATTAATACTATTAAGGGGGCACAATGGTCATTATTAATATTAAGGGGGCACAATGGGCATTATTACCATAAAGGGGGAACAATGGGGATTATTACCATGAGGGGGGACAATGGGTATTATTACTATGAAGGGGGCACAATGGGTATTTTTTACTGTGAAGGGGGTACAAATAGGGCATTACAACTGTGAAAGGGGCACATAGAGGGCATAACTACTGTTAGGGGGGCACAATGTGGGCATAACTACTGTGAGAGGGAATAATGTGGGTGTACCTACTGTGAGGGGCACACATCTGTACAAAACTACTGTGAAGGTTGTAAAATGAGGGCAATACTACTAAGAGGGGGTACAATTTTTTTTTTAAGTATTGGGAGGTGCCAGAGAAAGGACCCGCCCGGGTGCCAAACACCCTAGGCACGCCACTGCTTTGTTAGTAAGAGATCGTCATGTACTATATGATGTCTGATTTTCATTTTTTACATCCTAGTTAATCGAGAAAGTGGTAGCAGGTAAACAGTAATTGAGGTTCACTGGAGCCCCAGGCTCCCAGCAGGTAAGGGACTCAAAGACGGGATCATATACAGTATATTAGCATTTATGGTAGAACATATAATATTACATAAATACTTAAAGTATACCTTTTGTTTCAGGTCACTTTGCACCAAGCGCAGTCCAGTGTCTGGCACTATAGCACCATATCTGCCCACTATATGACTTGTATTCTGCATTTTCTACCGATTTATCCCACTGCAGGCACTGTCTTGATTTCTCAGTTGCCCCTGAGCTAGTGTGTGTAGACTAGCTACTATGATGTCTCCCATACACTGCACACAGAAACTAGAGGAGAGTGTTCTCCCCTGTCACTATACCGCACACATAGAGAAGCAGAAGAGCATGGAAGACATTGTAGAGAAGATGTCTAGCAACATGCATCTATATTTTTCTTACCTCTAGAAATTAACCTAAGAAACATGCATTTGAGGAAACAAAGTAAAATAAATAACGTCCCTGGTGTGTGACATTATTCTAGCAGCATCATTTAAAGGATATGGACACCTTTGTAAAAAAAAGAATTAATTTATTTTGTGGAGAAAATCATTTCACCAATTGGTTGTGTTTATTTAAATATTATTTATTTATTTTTTTTTCGTTTCTCTTTTACAGCCTTCACAGGCATCCGGCTTGCCATAGTATATCTAAGCCTGATCAGGAGCCTGATCAGGCCAAGTGCAAATTCACAATACACTGCAGTACACTATACAGTGTACTGCAGTGTATTGTAAGCCTTCAAGCCCACTGGAGCTTTTTTTCCTCCCTTTTTTGGTTTTGTTCCAATACACACAAAGGGACTAAACATGTGTATAGCAAAATATGTGTTACTGCAATACTTTTCTGTGAGAAATACTTCATTTTCTTGAAAAAAAAACAACAAATCGGCAGAGTTTTTATTTTTATTTTTTTACAATGTTCACCTGACAGGGTAGATCATGTGATATTTTTATTGAGCAGGTTGTTATGGATGCAGCAATACCTAATATATCAATTTTTTTAATTTTTTTTTGGTTTTCCAGAATAGAAGAATTTTTGGGGAAAAAAATCATGTTTTTGTGTCTTCATTTTCTGTAAGCCATATTTTTTTTATTTTTTGGGCGATTGTCTTAGGTACAGTATTATTTTTTGCTGGATGAGATGACGGTTTGATTGGTGCTATATTGGGGCACAAATGACTTTTTGCTCGCTTGGAATTACACTTTTTGTGATGTAAGGTGATAAAAAAATTGCTTTTTAGGCACATTGTTTTATTTATTTTTTACGGTGTTCACCAGATGGGTTGGATCACATGATATTTTTTATAGAGCAGGTCGTTACGCACACAGCGATACCTAATATGTGAATTTTAAAAATTTTATTTTACACAATAAAAGCATTTTTGAAAAAAATCTTGTTTTTGTGTCTCCCTTTTCTGAAAGCCCTATTTTTATTATTATTCTTTTTACAATTGTCTTAGGTTAGGGTCTCATTTTTTTTCGGGATGAGATGAGTATGATTAGTACCATTTTGGGGCATATATGACATTTTGATAGCTTGGTACTACACTTTTAGTGATGTAAGGTGATAAAAATAGCTTTTTTGGCACATTTTTTTAATGGTGTTCACCACATGGGTTGGATCACATGATATTTTTTTATAGCAGGTCATTTTTTTTTAACAATCATGTTTTTGTGTCTCCATTTTCCATTTCAGGGGTGCCAACATTTACGTCCATGACTGTGTATATATATATATATATATATATATACACACAATACACAACTACCTGTAGCAAAAGATTTATAAACTGTAGAAGTAAACCTAATTTTATATATATATATATATATATATATATATATGTTGGTAGGGCTGGTTAGTCAGCCTGCATTTGTGAGAGGGGCGGAGGCTCTTCATATACGAGCCACAGTCTCACTCACAGGGGCGTGTTCTCAGGTGCACAGCTGCCGCTGGGTGTCATTAGCAAATTAACTTCTCTGGTGGTAGGATTCTTTCTTTGCAGCATAAAGCTTGTTACTTTGCTCTCTGCTACCGTAGCATGCATGTGCCATACTACGTAAGTAGGTCGGGCCGGGGCTGCCTCTCCTGGCCGGTTGGAACCAACTTTGCTAGCAAACGGGAGGCTTCGCCTCAGAATCTGCTACCTCAGGTTTGCTCGTTGGGGCTAAATACTTCTATTGTTGGTAATAGAAGTTAGTTCCTATAAATCTTCCTATGTTAATCTTGTATGAAAAGTTACTTCAGCCGGTTTGCTGTAAAGGAAGAGTTACCCGGGCCGCACGTGACGTCATGTTTGGAGATCGGACGCAGCTATTATTGTTTAGGCCTCTTGCTGTAGCTGTTCCTTGCCACGTGTCTCCCCCTCCGCCGCTACCACCATCTTTAGACTTCACGTATTTCACTGCTCCATATACTTAAAAACCCTGCCATACTTTCATGCTCTTCTGTTATCCTGAGCGGCATTTACACTTTCGGCTTTTATTTTATGTCTTATGCTGCATCCGCACGTCCTTACTGTCCAGCACTTTCCTACTCTTGGTTCGTATTCACTCAGATTGGTCTCTCATTCAAGCTGCGGTCACCTGTTGGCTGTTACATCTCATTCCGTACCCAGCCGACAGCCGGATCCGTATTACATGCCTGTTATTACATGTTGTGTACTCAGCTTACAGCTGCTACTGTTACTCCATTTTATTCTCGGGACGCACCACCTTGCTCCACTCACAACCAGAGCTGCGTTCGTGCATCGACTGGTATACCATGTTTGCTCTGCTCACTGTGAGAGCTGTGTTTACACGTCCGCTGTCACAACATGTTCATACTAGGCTTGTTTCAGAGCTGCATTCACGTTCACTGTTACATCATGTTTATGCTCCACTCACATTTAGAGCTGCTATTCTACCAATTTTATTCTCAGCCACACCCAGGGGTGCATTCACACTATGCTGTCAAATCATTTTTTGCACTCCACCCACGACCAGAGTTGCATTCATACGTCTATCGGTATATCATGTTTGCTCTACTCGCACTCAGATGTTCAATGAGATTTAGATCTGGACTCATTGCTGGCCATTTCAGTACTCTCCAGCGCTTTGTTGCCATTCATTTCTGGGTGCTTTTTGATGTATGTTTTGGGTCATTGTCCTGCTGGAAGACCCAAGACCTCAGACGCAAACCCAGCTTTCTGACACTGGGCTCTACAGTGTGGCCCAAAATCTGTTGGTAATCCTCAGATTTCATGATGCCTTGCACACATTCAAGGCACCTGGCGCCAGAGGCAGCAAAACAACCCCAAAACATCAATGAACCTCCACCATATTTCACTGTAGGTACTGTGTTCTTTTCTTTGTAGGCCTCGTGCCGTTTTCGGTAAACAGTAGAATGATGTACTTTACCAAAAAGCTGAATCTTGGTCTCATCTGTCCACAAGATGTTTTCCCAGAAGTACTTTGGCTTACTCAAGTTCATTTTTGCAAAATGTAGTCTTGCTTTTTTATGTCTCTGTGTCAGCAGTGGGGTCCTCCTGGGTCTCCTGCCATAACGTTTCATTTCATTTAAATGTCGACGGATAGTTTGCGCTGACACTGATGCTCCCTGAGCCTGCAGTACAGCTTAAATATCTTTGGAACTTTTTTGGGGCTGCTTATCCACCATCCGGACTATCCTACATTGACACCTTTCATCAATTTTTCTCTTCCGTCCAGGCCCAGGGAGATTAGCTACAGTGCCATGGGTTGCAAACTTCTTGATAATGTTGTGCACTGTGGACAAAGGATAATCTAGATCTCTGGAGATGAATATTTTTCCACAATTTTGATTCTCAAGTCCTCAGACAATTCTCTTCTCCTCTTTCTGTTGTCCATGCTTAGTGTGGCGCGCACAGACTCACAATGCAAAGACTAAGGCCTCATGCACACGACAGTTTTTTTTCACGGCCCGCAAAAACTGGGTCCGTGGGTCCGTGATCCGTGACCGTTTTTTCGTCCGTGGGTCTTCCTTGATTTTTGGAGGATCCACGGACATGAAAAAAAAGTCGTTTTGGCGTCCGCCTGGCCGTGCGGAGCCAAACGGATCCGTCCTGAATTACAATGCAAGTCAATAGGGACGGATCCGTTTGAAGTTGACACAATATGGTGCCATTTCAAACGGATCCGTCCCCATTGACTTTCAATGTAAAGTCTGGAGTTCTGTTATACCATCGGATTGGAGTTTTCTCCAATCCGATGGTATATTTTAACTTGTAGCGTCCCCATCACCATGGGAACGCCTCTATGTTAGAATATACTGTCGGATATGAGCTACATCGTGAAACTCATTTCCGACAGTATATTCTAACACAGAGGCGTTCCCATGGTGATGGAGACGCTTCAGGTTAGAATATACAAAAAAACTGTGTACATGACTGCCCCCTGCTGCCTGGCAGGTGCTGCCAGGCAGCAGGGGGCAGACCCCCCCCCCTGTTTTTAACTCATTGGTGGCCAGTGGGCCCCCCCTCCCCTGTTGTTAACTCGTTGGTGGCCAGTGTGCGCACCCCCCTCCCTCCCTCTATTGTTTTAATACATTGGGGCCAGTGTGCGCGCGCCCCCCAACCCCCCCTCTATTATTTTAATACATTGGGGCCAGTGTGCGCGCGCCCCCCCAACCCCCCCCCTCCCTCCCTCTATTGTTTTAATACATTGGGGCCAGTGTGCGCACCCCCCCAACCCCCCCCCCCCCCCCTCCCTCCCTCTATTGTAATCATCATCGGTGGCAGCGGAGTAGAAGATTTTCATACTTACCTGCTTCTTGCTGCTGCGATGTCTGCGTCCGGCCGGGAGCTCCTCCTACTGGTAAGTGACAGCAATGCGCCGCACAGACCTGTCACTTACCAGTAGGAGGAGCTCCCGGCCGGACGCAGACATCGCAGCAGCAAGAAGCAGGTAAGTATGAAAATCTTCTACTCCGCTGCCACCGATGATGATTACAATAGAGGGAGGGAGGGGGGGGGGGGTTGGGGGGGTAGCGCACACTGGCCCCAATGTATTAAAACAATAGAGGGAGGGAGGGGGGGTTGGGGGGGCGCGCGCACACTGGCCCCAATGTATTAAAACAATAGAGGGAGGGAGGGAGGGAGGGGGGTGCGCACACTGGCCACCAACGAGTTAACAACAGGGGAGGGGGGGGGCCGCACAATGATATTCAAACTGGGGAGGGGGGGGGGGTCTGCCCCCTGCTGCCTGGCAGCCCTGATCTCTTACAGGGGGATATGATGGGGTTAATTGTACTATCATATCCCCCTGTAAGAGATTGGGTGCTGCCAGGCAGCAGGGGGCAGTCTTGTACAAAGTTTGCAGTGTATTCTAACTAGAAGCGTCCCCATCACCATGGGAACGCTTCTGTGTTAGAATATACTGTCGGAAATGAGTTTTCACGAAGTGAAAACTTAGATCAGAAAAAGCTTTTATGCAGACGGATCTTCGGATCCGTCTGTATGAAACTAAAACCTACGGCCACGGATCACGGACACGGATGCCAATCTTGTGTGCATCCGTGTTCTTTCACGGACCCATTGACTTGAATGGGCCCGTGAACCGTTGGCCGTGAAAAAAATAGGACAGGTCATATTTTTTTCACGGCCAGGAAACACGGCTCACGGATGCGGCTGCCAAACGGTGCATTTTCCGATTTTTCCACGGACCCATTGAAAGTCAATGGGTCCGTGAAAAAAAACGGAAAACGGCACAACGGCCACGGATGCACACAACGGTCGTGTGCATGAGGCCTAAGTGAACTTCTCTCCTTTTTATCTGCAGCGCACTTTTGGAGTTTGGTGTGATATTATGTCCAATTTGCTTTTTTTTTTTACTCTCACTCAGAGCTGCGTTCACACGTCCTATGCTACTACAGGTTCTTTCCAGGCCCGTTTCAAGAACTGCATTCATGTTGCTGTTAGATCTGTTATGCTCCGTTCACAACCAGAGCTGCTGTTATACCAAATTTCATGCTCTGCTTATACCCAGAGTTGTGTTCACACTTCTACTGTTACACCAGGTCGTATACCCCACTCACCAAAGCCGCTTTCCATGTCTGCTGTCACATCAAGTTAATATTCCGTTCACATCCAAAGCTGCGTCCGCATGTCTGCTTTTACATCTTGTCCTATACTCTATTCACTACTAGAGCTGCGTTCACGTGTCTGCTTTCACATCACGTCAATACTCTGCTCACTTTCAGATTGCATTTATACCATGCTTTTCATGCGCTACCTATACTCAGAGCTGCGCCCATACTATGTTTTTTAGGTACCACTCACATCCAAAGCTCCATTCACCCATTTATTGTTACATCATGTGTTGTACTCTGCTCCCACTCAAAGCTGCATTCTCCTGTTCATTGCTACATCATAGTTTTACTCAATAATCTCACCGGGGCAGTCTGCACTCACCGCTCTGGTACCTCTCTCCCGACAAACATAACTGCGTTCTTTTCAGGCTTACGCTCCTTTCCTCGGTGGTCTGTTACATTCCATAGGCCTACTTTCTGTTCACATCAGGCAGAAAAATTATTATTATTATATTTTATATATTTTTTTGGTCTTCTTTAATCCTGGTTCATAATCACTCAGACTGGTCTCCTTTTACTTCTGATTCGTATTCACTCAGATTGGTCTCCTGCCCCAGTTCACCAAACAGCTCCTCAGCGGAGGTCAGTGGGCCAGTAAGTTTCCTGCTATGTTTTCACAAGCTGTTCATTTGTTTGTCACGATAAGAGACTTCTCTTAGCGAACTTGCAATGCCTCAGGCTCTTGTTTTTCTCCTATCTGTTTCAATTTCATGTTTACGTTTTATGGTTCGCGGTGGTTAGTGTTTTATGTATGCACATGCTTCAGATTACTAATGTCTATATTTTCAACGCCTGTTGGCAGTTATGTTCTTTAGGCCACCTTCTAGCCAATCCAATCATTAATTACTTATTGTCACCGCAACGTCATCCCTCTGGCTTCGGGGGCCCTATGACTGATCCGGCCTCATGGCTCCTGGGGCCCCATGACCGTTTTTCATGTTTTGTTTTGTTTGTTAGGGGTACGACATGGTTGTAGGCTGGTTAGTGTCCCAGGTTTGCTGTTGCTAGGGGGTCATGGTTATGCGAGTCCCCAAGACATTCTGGTGCTGCATAAGTGGTTTAAAAAAAAAAAAAAAAGGCTCGCCCGAGTGGCTCTTCGCTTATAGGACCTCACGACTGGCATCGTCATTCGTAGTTCGCACGGCCATCTGATGCTTTTTTCCGCCATAAGAATCTTGCACGCGTGGCTCCCGCCATATGAGACTCGCACGCATGGCTCCCGCCATAAGGGACTCGCACGCATAGCTCCCGCCATACGGGACTCGCAGGCATGGCTCCCGCCATACGGGACTCGCAGGCATGGCTCCCGCCATAAGGGACTCGCAGGCATGGCTCCCGCCATAAGGGACTCGCAGGCATGGCTCCCGCCATAAGGGACTCGCAGGCATGGCTCCCGCCATAAGGGACTCGCAGGCATGGCTCCCGCCATAAGAGACTCGCAGGCATGGCTCCCGCCATGAGGGACTCGCAGGCATGGCTCCCGCCATGAGGGACTCGCAGGCATGGCTCCCGCCATAAGGGACTCGCAGGCATGGCTCCCGCCATGAGGGACTCGCAAGCATGGCTCCCGCCATAAGGGACTCGCACGCATGGCTCCTGCCATAAGAGGCTCGCTGGAGTGGCTCTTGGCTTAGAGGATTTCACAGTTGTCATCGACATTGGTAGGTCATACCGCCATCTGATACTATTTTCCATGGCACACCTTTCAGAAGTTTTCTTTTGTTCATTTATATTTTCCAGATTAGTACTTGCGGTTCATTTCAGCCTCATTTCATTAAGTAGCTTTACCCCATGTCTGTTTTTCTAGGTTATCAAGTCTTGGTTGATTACTAAACCCGTCGGGTTAAGCCCTAATCTTTTCCCCAGCCGTCCTTAATTCTAAGGTTCGCATTCCGGCAGATGCCCGGCCCCATGGGCCCCTGGTGGTTGCTTCGGCCCCATGGCTTTAGGGGTCCGACCAATGGTTGTCTGTCCACCGGTGCAGCTATGCTTTTGGTTTTGAATGACTCACATCTTTACCTGCTTGCCAGCTTATGTTATTTAGGTTTAATTTTAGTTAATGTCCGTTATTATCTCCATTTTCTGTCACGTTTCCCTTCGTCTTTTCAGGTCATGCAGTTGAATTCATGTTGGGGGTCACCTTCCACGTCGGTCAGGTCTCGTTCCTAACGATATTTCGCCTTGCATGTTATTCAGGCCACGTAGTTTATCTTAGGTATCGCCTGCCACATCAGTCAGGCTCATGGTTTAATTTCACCTGCACCTTATTCAGGTCACTTATTATAGTTATAATTTCTTGATAAAAAAATAAAATAAAACTCGGCCCCATGGCTTCGGGGGCCCGATGACGGCTTCGGCCCCATGGCTTCGATGGTCCGATGACGGCTTCGGCCCCATGGCTTCGGGGGCCCGATGACTGTTTTCACTCCTGCTGGGCTGATTTCCTGGTTGGTTGTCCATCTGTGCATCTGGGCTGATTTGGCCCGTATGTATCACATACATACCTGCTTCCCTAATTTCCTAATAATCCATGTTGATCGCTCACTTTATGTTTTGACCGCAAACTGGTCCGGTTCGCCCTACAGCATCATTGTCATGTCTTACGCAGATATTTCGTCTTGCTTTAATTGTTCATGCTTTCGTTCAGGTCCTGCCAGAGGAGGAACAAGTAGGGTAATTCCCTCTAGCATTTCAGTCTCTGATCGCAGTCGATCATATCTTGTCAACCAGGTCCCTACGCAAAGTCTTTGCCTTTTTACCACGACCAGGAATTCATTTTCGCCGGTAGCTTCATTGCAATTGCATTCCCTCACTCATGGGAGGGCAGAGACAGAATCTTGTATATTATGGCTTCGTGGCTTCTTCCGCACTAACCTCAGACTCCCTACAACCGCGTTGAATTGGGTTTTGGACAAGGTTCAGCATTTCCTCACGGTAGAAGATTCAGATAGTAGGTCGGTCTTAACGTCTCAAGCGTCAAAACTATTCTCAGGGGCACACAGTAGAACAACGCGCGGACCACGGCTAGCAGATAGCTGTGGTCTGGGGAACTATTCAAGGATTCTCTTCCTATCTACATAGTTCTTTTTGGCCCTCATTCCTGCATAGTCTAGGCAGTTAGGTTTCGGTACCATGATCTCCTGAGGCTTGGGCATTGCCAGTACTCCCTAGAACCAAAACTTTACAAGGTTCAGTTGGTTTTCATGATCCATTTCACAACGTATTCCCGATCCTCCATTCCGCTTTTGGGCAGTATCCGCAATATTGAGCATCATGTCTCTGGCCTTGTCATCCACAAGATGGGTTGTAGGTCTCCTTCTGGCCTTGCCTCATACACCCCGAATTTTTCGCTCTAGATCCCTGACACCTTGCAGTTGGCTTGGGGATTAGTTTGCACATGCCATTCGAGTTCCTTTTCTACCCTACTTGGCTTGGTTTTTGCCCACTTATAGACCTACCCACGATCATGGCTTCGGGCACACAACAAGCCATTTAGTCAGGTTAGCTAAGACACGCCTAGCTGGGTTAGGTTGTTCCCGTTGTTTCTCTCCCTAGGGTTCTTCGGATATCTCTTGGCCATAGCCATGACCACAAATATATATATATATATATATATATATACACAAACAGAATGGCAGCACAGCAGGCTAAATATAAATATGGAGGTGCATGCCAATGGATCCAGCAACAAATCCAGGACAATGTAAGAATAAAAAAAATGGCAGCACTCTCACAAAAAACTGAGTGTAAAGAAAGTGTCATTTGACTTACTGTAAATTCTCTTTCCTTTAGTCCAAAGCAGCAGCAGTACCAATGGGGATTCCTAAACCTCCTGAAAGATACAGACAGGAGATGTCAATTAACTGACTGACTTTTTTCCTGTAAGAACCTCTAATACAACCTAGCTCATTGAGTATTTATAAAGTCTAATATATAAAAATTACTCTTCAAGGTCTGTTTCTCAAGCAAAGACAATTTTATTGGGTGGGAAATATGTGCTTTGGACTAAAGGAAAGATAATTTACGGTAAGTCAAATTACACTTTCCTTGTCGTCCTACAGCAGCAGTACCAATGGGAATTTAGCAATTAATCCTCTCTGGGGAGGGTACCTATATCACGGACTTATTTAAATAAATTAATGAAGGCACCCTAGGTTGAAAATATGGTAACGTTCTCAGTACTACTTTGTCTTGAAGGAAGATTATATAGGGTTCAATGCATGATAGCGCTTGTATTTAACTGACCTGTTTTGCCGAAGTAATAGCCACCAGGAACCAGACCTTGAGAGAGAGAAATCTGATGGTCGCATCTTCTAGTGGCTCAAAGAGGTGTTTGCATAAATGGCCTAGTACAATTGAAAGGTCCCATTTGGGAACTGGTTGTATGATCTGTAGTCTGATCTTTAGTATCACTTTCACAAATCTTTGTACTAGAGGTTCATGTGCCAATCTTTTATTCAGTATAGCTGACAAGGTTGAGATCTGTACCTTTAGTGTTCCAGGTTTTAGGCCTTTATCAAACCCCTGTTTGATGAAGGCCTAATTGAAGGGTGGTTCGTAGATACCTGATTTTCCACACACCAGGTAAAGAAAACTTTCTCTACTCTAAGGTATACCTTATTTGTAGACTGTATTCTCGACTGTAACAAAGAATTCACCACCGCCTCTGAAAGACCCTCTTTGTTTAGAATGGCGCGGTCAATCTCGAGGCTGTCAACTGCAGCTGGCTCAGGTGTGGACAACATCTGCTGCCCTGTGTCACCGGGTGTGGAATTTCTAGCATTCTCGAGAATGTGTTGCGGCTCATTTTGATCAGAGACGTAAACCATGCCCGTTTTGGCCAGTATGGGCACACTAGAATTGTAGAGACCTGATCCCGTTTGATCTTCTGTAAGATCTTTGAGATAATCGGAATAGGTGGAAACACATGGGCTAGTCTGAAGTGCCATGGAACTGAAAGGATATCCAATGCCCAGGAACTGTTCTCCTTGAATAGAGGACAAAACCAGGCTACCTTGGCATTGGTCCGTGTAGTCATCAAGTCTATTTGGGGAGACCCCCATATCCTTGTCAGGTGGAGAAAGACTCCCTAGTCTAGAGACCACTCCCCCAGGAGGGGCAGATTGCGACTTAGTGTGTCTGCCAAAGTATTGTCTTTCCCTCTATGAGGAAGGTTAAGGATTTGGTGCCTCCCTGATGGTTGATGTAGTGACATTGTCCGATTTTATCCTTACTGCTTTTCCCAGGAGGAGTGAAACTATCGGAGCGTATTGTACACAGCCCTCATCTCTCTGAGGTTGGATTGCATAGAGCGTTCTGTCAATGACCATTTTCCCTTCGCCTTCTGGTCTTTCATGTGGGCACCCCGTCCTGACGCTGATGCGTCTGTTATTTCTGCACATGGTGGAAGAGCGAAGGATCTGCCATTTTTTTGTGCCAGCCACCACCTCAAGGACTCCTTTGTATCTTGAGAAATTATTGTTGTCTCGTCCAGAGAGTTGAGGTCTCGATTCCATTTCTGCAGCAGTTCCCACTGCAGATGTCTCATATGCCATCTCGCCAACGGTACCGCTTGACTGGCGGCTGTCATGAGACCTACTGTCTTCATCATATGACGAAGTGACACCAACTTTGCCTGTTTCAAGACCAGTATGTTCTGTAGTAATACCATCACCCTCTGTGAAGGAAGAAAAACAGACATTGTCTCCATGTCTAGGATAAAACATAGAAACATGTTTTTGTCAAGCCAGCTTTATATTCGATTTTTGCCAATTTATGATCCAACCCAGTGATCGTAGTCTCTGGCACAGTATCTGCAAATGTGTCTTTGAGATTGTTTTTGCTGTCTGCCTTTACCAGCCAGTCGTCCAAATACGGAACTATCGACACTCCTAGTTCTCTCAGACCACCTTTGTGAATGTGAACGGGGCAGATGAGATCCCAAAGGGTAGAGCCGTGAACTGGAGATGATGGAGTTCTCCTTTTATATATATATATACTTCTATGCGCAGGAGTTTCCTGTGTTTCATATGGATGGGAATGTGCAGATATGCATCTTTTAAATCGATTGTGGTAAGATAATCTCGCGACGACTCTTATATGTTGAGTACGGACTGTACCGTTTCCATGCAAAACCTATTTTTCTTTATGTACCAATTTAGGTACGGTATCTTAGATCTATGATAGTCCTCCACCTCATCTGAGGCTTTGGAACTAAAAACACTCTGGAGTAAACACCTTGTTTTATCTCCAACTGAGGGACCACCTCTATTGCGTTCATCTTAATGAACTCTATTATTGTCTGCTCTAATAGGAGCTGTCTTTGTGTGGCCAACCTTGGTGTTATAATGTATCTGTCTGGGAGATGAGTGATAAGTTCTATACGATAACCTCCTTTTATTACATCTAGAACCCATAGGTCTCTTACTACTTTCTCCCACTGTGGGTAAAAAAATTTAGCATTCCCCCTACAGGCATACCTCAGGAGTCAGAATTCCAGTTTGCGGCTGTAGGATTAGTTTTCTCTTCCACGCCCTCTTCTCTGTTGGATTGGCCTCCTCTGTAGAGCTGCACCTCTTGCCATAGGTGGTTCTACGATCCGTCTGGTTGAATTAATGAAAGGAAGATGACCGTTTCCTTCTGTTAGGATAAGGGAGTGATTTTCCTTTCTTATCTGGAAGATTTTCCATCAGAGAATCTAATTTGGGACCGAACAGCCTATTAGGATGGAACTCCATAGAACAGAAGGTGGATTTGAAGTGGACATCAGCCCCCATGGTTTAATCCATAACGACCTTCTGCCTGCTTAGGTTAAAGACATAGATCTTGCAGCAAATTGACAAATTCACTGAATCCCAAGATATCCCTCAAAAGAATTGCTAGTTTAAAATGGACATCACTGAGGGCAATTTCCTAAAACGTAACTTTTAATCTACATACAATAAAAAAAAATACTAAATTGTTCAACTAAGCACAGGTTGAGTGTGATACCTATAGTACAAAAAAAGGCTGTCAAACCAAAGGACAGTTAGTAAGAGTCAGTGGTAGGATACATCTGGGACAATTTAAAGAAATATACTGTAGATGTCTCTAGGTTTCCCTGAAACCCTACTGCTCAGAACAGAAATACACCTTAAAGGTAGATGTACTCTGTCCATGTACCTAGGCTAACCTGTCCTTATGCAACCCTATCAATTTCTAACACCACATACCATATCCCTTAATACAGCAAGACTGCTGAATCTGAATATTTAGAATGTAACAAAAATTATCAAAAACATTGGACGGTTAGCAAACAGCAAGGACAGGATGCATTTGGGACAGAACATAAATGTGTGTCGAATCTGTCCCTATTCTTGCCCTTATCAACACTGCTCAGACCAGAGATACACCTTGAAGGTAGATGTACTCTGTCCACGTACCTAGGCTAACCTGTCCTTATACAACCCTATCACTTTCTGACACACCATCACTGTCCCAACAGACAGCTCCATTATGCCAGGGAAAAAGGCTGCATTTTAAATAGTACTAATAGGGTGGGCTAAATCCTAATTGGTGGACCCGATGTGAGTGTCCGCCCCTAATAATCCGATGATCAGATATACCCATTTACACTGGTTGATAAACTGAAAACAACTCCCCATATATCTCCTCCAGTAAACTTCGGACGCCAAGCGTCCCACACCTCGCTCTGAGGTACTAAATCCCACCCCTCAACTGCCAAGACTCGTTCTCCTTTTAAACCCTTCATACATGCACTCCCGTCCCATCACCATCCAGCACTCGGCCACATGATCAAAAATGGCCGTGTGCTCCACAATAAATGCCTATGGACCGCACCAAGATACCCGATCCAACATGGCCATGCATTCCACGCCATGTAACTGTGGGGCGCATGCATGGAAGGATCCAAAATTACTACCAAGTTACTTGCAAGTGCCAGCAGCCTATAAGTAAGTGGCTGCTAGCTGTGCTGTGTAGCAGGATGTGGGGGTGGGACTGTGCTGTGTAACAGGATGTGGGGGCGGGGCAGCAGAGCTTGTGCTGGTGCATGTGAAATCCACAGGAACGCCTACAGAGCCTCACAGGAGATGACAGCAGTGAGCAAACCTCATTGAAGAGCATTTCTGTGTGCATGTGAAGCAAAGCTGATACCAGTGCAATTTTATTATGTGCTGCATTACAGTAAGATATGGAGTTATTGATCTTTAGTGCACAAAGGTGTCCATAGCCTTTAACCAAATACAAAAATTTATTTTCAGTTGAATCTCCTTTGTATTATAGCTTCCTCTAGTTTGCTCTATACTACAGATAAACTCTTGAATTATTTTATCACTTAATATGAGGAGGACACTGGATTTCATTATAATCATTTATATTACTGGTATAAAGACTGTTGTATAAAGTATAATTTCTTACATTATTTTTCAGTAGTTCCTCTTAGTTTCTGATAAACTCCTGAAATTTTCATATAAATAATGTTGGCAGACCATGAGGCCATTCCATAACACGCTTATATTACCCTATATTATATATTCTTTCGCACAGTTTGTTTGCTATAGGTCACAGTATATGACAGGTGTTATATGTATATGGCATATACATCATGTAATATTTATGCACATTTTCCTAAAGAATTATTGATGACACTATATAAACCTACGTGAAATCTGAGAGATTCAACAGAGATGAGGCCTTTAAGTAACTTTCACGTGAGCGCAATTTATATAACCTAGTCATCTGGCTGCAAACTATCGGATGCACTGTGAAAAAGATTCTCTCCGGTAGAGCCTTGTAGTTGAAAGTTCGTCCCGCTCATGACCATCTCATTGACACAGTTCAGTAGCTGGAGAGAAAAGCTTCAGAAGATAAATGTTCCAGGTCAGTAGGTATAAAACCACATAGAAAACCCACCTCACAGTTTATTCATAAAACAAAGGCAATAGTTGTCAAGGATGCCCTTTCATGACCATGCCACCATACCGATGATACAGTGAGGAAATAGGACATTTAACAGAGGAAAATAAATATTCTATTCTCACCACACGAAATGCACAAGGAACATAGACAATTCTCATTGCTAAATCTTAAAGGGGTTGTCTAGTTTAGAAAACCAATTGTCAAATACCATGTTAATAGATGTGCTCTGGAGGATCTGCCCATCCAACCATTACATGGACAACCCATTCATTTTAATGGAAACTGTGTGATGTTTCATTTCCCCTGTGGCGACGCTGCAAGGGATTTACACAGTAGCTCTCAGGCTCACCCAAGGACTATACACGTAGCTTATCACTGGAGTTTCCACCAGTGAGACACCTTGTGATCACCTTATCACTGTAGGAGCATTCTAAGGAGAAATGGATTGTTCTAAGAAAAAAATGGATTGTTCAAAGTCCCCTTTAAATGCTGCTCTTTTCAGATATTTCAGAATTGAAGAATTTCCCTCATTTGAACATTACAAAAGAATTATGACTGTAGATTCTCAGATAATAATATATAAATCAGGGGTGACCAACCTTACAGACACAAAGAGCCGGAAAAAAAATAGGTCCTTCTCACAAAATTAGCATATTGTGATAAAGTTCATTATTTTCTGTAATGTACTGATAAACATTAGACTTTCATATATTTTAGATTCATTACACACTAACGTAAGTAGTTCAAGCCTTTTATTGTTTTAATATTGATGATTTTGGCATACAGCTCATGAAAACCCAAAATTCCTATCTAAAAAAATTAGCATATCATGAAAAGGTTCTCTAAACGAGCTATTAACCTAATCATCTGAATCAACTAATTAACTCTAAACACCTGCAAAAGATTCCTGAGGCTTTTAAAAACTCCCAGCCTGGTTCATTACTCAAAACCGCAATCATGGGTAAGACTGCCGACCTGACTGCTGTCCAGAAGGCCATCATTGACACCCTCAAGCAAGAGGGTAAGACACAGAAAGACATTTCTGAACGAATAGGCTGTTCCCAGAGTGCTGTATCAAGGCACCTCAGTGGGAAGTCTGTGGGAAGGAAAAAGTGTGGCAGAAAACGCTGCACAATGAGAAGAGGTGACCGGACCCTGAGGAAGATTGTGGAAAAGGACCGATTCCAGACCTTGGGGGACCTGCGGAAGCAGTGGACTGAGTCTGGAGTAGAAACATCCAGAGCCACCGTGTACAGGCGTGTGCAGGAAATGGGCTACAGGTGCCGCATTCCCCAGGTCAAGCCACTTTTGAACCAGAAACAGCGGCAGAAGCGCCTGACCTGGGCTACAGAGAAGCAGCACTGGACTGTTGCTCAGTGGTCCAAAGTACTTTTTTCGGATGAAAGCAAATTTTGCATGTCATTCGGAAATCAAGGTGCCAGAGTCTGGAGGAAGACTGGGGAGAGGGAAATGCCAAAATGCCTGAAGTCCAGTGTCAAGTACCCACAGTCAGTGATGGTCTGGGGTGCCATGTCAGCTGCTGGTGTTGGTCCACTGTGTTTTATCAAGGGCAGGGTCAATGCAGCTAGCTATCAGGAGATTTTGGAGCACTTCATGCTTCCATCTGCTGAAAAGCTTTATGGAATTGAAGATTTCATTTTTCAGCACGACCTGGCACCTGCTCACAGTGCCAAAACCACTGGTAAATGGTTTACTGACCATGGTATTACTGTGCTCAATTGGCCTGCCAACTCTCCTGACCTGAACCCCATAGAGAATCTGTGGGATATTGGGAAGATAAAGTTGAGAGATGCAAGACCCAACACTCTGGATGAGCTTAAGGCCGCTATCGAAGCCTCCTGGGCCTCCATAACACCTCAGCAGTGCCACAGGCTGATTGCCTCCATGCCACGCTGCATTGAAGCAGTCATTTCTGCAAAAGGATTCCCGACCAAGTATTGAGGGCATAACTGAACATAATTATTTGAAGGTTTACTTTTTTTGTATTAAAAACACTTTTCTTTTATTGGTCGGATGAAATATGCTAATTTTTTTAGATAGGAAATTTGGGTTTTTATGAGCTGTATGCCAAAATCATCAATATTAAAACAATAAAAGGCTTGAACTACTTCAGTTGTGTGTAATGAATCTAAAATATATGAAAGTCTAATGTTTATCAGTACATTACAGAAAATAATGAACTTTATCACAATATGCTAATTTTTTTAGAAGGACCTGTACATTTACAAACGAGTCACCGTATTTTTTGCCATATAAGATGCACCTAGGTTTTAGCGGAGGAAAAAAAGATATTTGTCATCTGACCCTCAATGCTCATTTGACCTAAGATAAGATCCCCAATCCTCATCAGACCCCCCATGCTCAGATCAGACCCCCCCATGCTCAGATCAGACCCCCCCATGCTCAGATCAGACCCCCATGCTCAGATCAGACCCCCCCTGCTCAGATCAGACCCCCCATGCTCAGATCCGACCCCCCATGCTCAGATCTGCCCCCCCATGCTCAGATCAGACCCTCATTGCTCAGATAAGATCCTTCCATGCTCAGATAAGACCCCCCCATGCTCAGAGTAGACCCTTCATGCTGAGATCAGGACCCCCCATGCTCAGATTAGACCCCCATGCTCGGTACAATAATTTAAAGAAATCGCCTAACTCTCCTGATCGGGCACTGGGCTCCTGATCAGGCACCTGCTACTCTGCAGGTCTGACCCGGTCTCCACTGTAACCTGATGTGCACAGCATCAGGTCATAGTGCGCATCTCCACCTACCATGTTCTGACACTCTGCGCATCAGGACATAGTGACGAGCGAGCTGGAGCTGCAGAGTAGCATTGGTGCCCGATCAGGAAAGGAGATCTGAGCATGGGGTTAAATGGCTCCACCGCTAGAGCCACACTTGAATAGGCAAAGATCTGCATGCGGCAAGAGAGCCGTGGGTTGGTCACCCCTGATATAAAGGTACATTTAGCTGCTCCTTCCTCATTAATACCTATTTCTAGGGGCAGATTAAGAACTCACAGTGGACCTAGAAAAATACTGTATATGTGGCCCCATGTTGTGGCCAGAGCCAAACTGCCACAGGCAGGCAGGCCTCAATAGGAACATCACTGTGAAGGCCTCAGAGTGTATGTAAAGTCCTGACTTACGTACACTGTACATGTATGGTGGATGTCGGGAAGGGGTTAAAAAAGTATTTTTCCCATAATAATAGTGCTTGAATACCCCTGTGTATTAAAAAAAAAAGAAATATTCCCCTTTTATCCAAATTGTCACTGCTGCATCTCAAACCCAGGACCTTCTGTATGGGAGGCAAAAACCTTACCAGGTAAGCCACAGACTTGACTGTGATGAATGAGGGGAATTTCTCCAACTAAAAACCTTCACTAGTATTCATGTACAATGCACTGGTATACATCTACCAGGACATTGGAATAACAACAAAAGTCTAATTTATTTAGTTATCACAAAAATTTAAGGGAGCAAAATAAATTACAATAATAACAGGGTGTCTGTAGCACTCTATTAAGGCATCAGTCTCCCATACAGAAGATTGTGAGTTTGAGACCTGGGATTACATTAAATGTCTAATGTATTTACTAGGCAACTAGGTTGGTTGCTGAACATGTGAGCCAAGCTGGCCATATGTATATGAGGCTTGGCCCCACACCCACAGCAAAGATTTCAATAGCCCCCCCGCCGCCATTGGACATTAATACAGCAAAATGCACACTAAAGGAGTTTTGAAAAGTAGCACCCAACAGTTCCAAGCGGCTTAGGAAGTAGAGGACTGTGGAGGCTGTGCAGCATACACTGTAAGTAATGCTGCACATGCTCCACTCTTTTCATTGATTGTGTGCCAGGTGGGACCCCCTTACATTATGGGCCCCGTAGCACCTACTATTGCTGCTATAGTGATAGTTATGCCCCTGATTGTGTATTCCTGGAAACCCCATTTAAGTAGTATGTTATCATACTGAATTATATAAGTTTTTTCCATAATTTATGCAAAGACATGCATCAAATGTATTACTGGTTTTAGAAAACCCTTGCTGCTACAGGTTTGAAAAGTGTCTAGAAAAGGCATGTGGTTAAGATAAGTCAAGATAAGCTACATGTCTATTAACCCCTTCCCCTTGTATGCATTCTGGGCATTAAGGATCAAGAAAATCTCTTTTTTTTCATCATCATATTTTTCCGTCTATGAGGGCATCTTTTTTGAAGGACAAGTTGTAGTTTTTAATGGTGTCAATTTGGAGTATGCATCACTTACTGAGTAACTTTTATTAAGTATTTCTGGGAAGAAACTGCAACACTGCCACTGAGTTTTAATGCTATAATTTGTGCCGTGTTCATTTTTCAGTTTAAATACGGGAACTCTGTGGGTCAGTACGATTAAATATAAATCAAATACATATAGCTTTTTTAACATTTTACTACTTTTGCACAATAAAACTAATTTAAAAAAAAGAAAATGTTTTTGCATTGCCGCATCCCAAGACGCAGAACTTTTTCTTTCTATCGAGCTTGAGTTTTACAGGACGATGTGTATTTTAAATTTAAATCATTTTTGGGGTAGATAACACTTTTTGATTGTCTTTTTTTTTGGGGGGGGGGGGGGCAAATAAGCAAAGACACTGCCAATCTGGCTTTTTTATGGGTTCACTGGTTTTGCATTTCTTTTCATGAAAAGGTTTTCTTTTCAATGGAAAAAAAGGTGTATTTTTTTACTTGGAATTTTTTTATTCCAAAAACTTTTTAAAACTTTTTTTTAACCATTTACTAGCCCCACAGTGGGGACTTTAATAGTCTTTGAAGTCTTATGCACTACATTATATGCTATTGTCAGTGCTGCACTCAGAGTGACCAGCAGGATGCACCAGAGAGGAGCAACCTGCTATGAATTCATTGCAGGCAGGCCTGTGGCCTCCACTAGGTATTAGGCAGCCATCCAAAGACATTGGCACCCCGTTATCTCATTTATGTGGTGCCGATGGGAGACAGAGGAACGTCTCTCCTTCTAAACCACTGCCGCGGTCGCCATTGAAAGTGGAATCTAAGTGGTTAAATGGCACAGATTTATGCTTCTGCCTGTCCAGGCCATTAGAGCAGTAGCCGAGCTTTCATGTGAGACTTGTGCAGCGCCTATGTAGGAAGCCAGCACTATAGGAATAAAGCCGACTAATGACAGCCGTAGAAACCCGTACTGGCGGTCATTAAGGGGTTAACAATATGTTCCTTTTTTATTTTTAGGAAAGCCAAAAACAATAGTTTTTGCCATTAACCACACATGGCCCATGCAAAAAGCAATGAAAAAACATCCCATTATACATCCATGAGCAAAGAAGCTTAAAAGGGTTATCCAAAATCTATAATACCCCCACCATATACCTGGTCCTCTCACAGAGGTTGTACTTACCTCATTCCCCGGCACCTGTGTCGCTTGTGATGCCGGGACCGCCACCTCTGCATCTCCCCATTGCGCTGATGAAAACATCGTCCCTGTCACCTCCTGCTATTGGCTGCCCCAACCCACCTACCGCTGGATGTTTTCATCTGCTCAACGGGGAGATGCAGCAGCGGCCATGTCGGCATCAGAAGCAACGCGGCTGCCAGAGAGCGAGGTAAGTACAACCTCTGTGAGAGCCCGGGCATATGGTGGGGGCATTATACTGTAGATCTTGGACAACCTCTTTATGTAAGGCAGTTGCTCCATGATGACATCTCATGTGAGATCTGAATGCAAATTATGGTAGCATGCACCATGAGTGTAGGGAGTAAGAGGCGGAAAATAATAGTGATTTATGAACATTCATTGTCCTATGACCTGATGGAGGTGACACAGCAGTACTGGCGATACCTGATTTCACCTATACATTTCTTACCTTATAAATTAGCACGCTACAAAGACGAATATCTGTAACAATGCCTCATAAAAGACCAGCCTGATCCCCTGACAAAATGCAGTAACACAAAGCTGTTTTGTTGCATTTGTAATATTTACCGTAGATTTTTTTTTCCTTCTTTCTAGTAGAAAATCTAATGAAGGCAATCATAATGGCAGGTTAGGATTTCTGGCCAAACAATACATATCATACAGTGAGCCATTACAGAGGAGGGGCAATATTTACACTCACTGATTCCAATTATGCTTTTTCTGGAGAGTAACTTTTTTCTTTTTTTAAGATGATAATTGGACATAATAAGCAGTAGCACAATATAAGCAGTGATTTGTCCAGTGGCGATGTTTTGTCAGCAGCTTAGGAGAGGCGTGCTGTTCAAGAGAAGACTTTGCTGCATGAGGGATTTCTTTCGCCAGAAAATAATTTTATATATATATTTTTTTTGTGTGTGAAAGTAATCCAAGCATATGCAGCCTTTTCACTTTAACAATGGAAGTTTATACATTTTCCTGTTGGCAATTGAATCCATTATGGTGAGGGTTTGTACATGTCTGAATGTTCTTCAGTAGCAAATATAAACTGTGCATAGTGCTCTCGAGTCTAAGGTTTCTTTAACAGGTGAGTGATTCAACGACATGTGGATGGACAGCAAACTTACCCGTTGACAAGAGTTAAGCGAACCCGAACTGCAAAGTTCCGGTTCGTACTGAACTTTGTGAGTTCGGGTACCCGAACCCAGACATTTTCACTGAAGTTCTGTGTTCAGGTGATTTTATTTTATTATTTTTCGTTATAACATGGTAATAACGGTTCCCTCCGAATATATTCATGGCGAATTACGTTAAAAAATGGCTATTTCCTGGGTGCAGAGAGCCTTTATAGTTTTGTAGTAACACGCATAGGTAGTGAAATAATACTGTGAATCAGTATGACATGCAGATGACAGGCGTCGCTCTTAGAATCACTGCACACTTAACTTATTAGGGCAGTCACGGGGCCAAAACTGGCAAAATAACTCAAGTATGAACTCAGCCTTACAGGTCGATGTTAGCACCAAGAAAAGGACACTCCTTTTACACCGTCGTCAGCTGATTCCACATAGATGTTATTAGTACCTTTTCTATTAAACGCTTATACAAGTAGAGCCCCCGACAGAGTGGAGAGGGTGTCAGCAGTAAGTTTGTTTTGACGACACTGATTAATTTTTCCCATTCTCTGATCTGTCAGAACAAAAACCCACAAAAATTGATCCTGTCTGTGGAGCATACGCCTTCACTCGGTCAACATTTGCTCAGTAATCCATCAGTATTGCTAATGCAAAAAAAAAAAAACAGGACTGGATCTAAAACAGAGATGACAGGTAAATGGAATATTTGCCTGTCTTCTGTGTTTTGTACCCACTCCTGCTTTTGGCTACCAAATTATAGGCCAATTCTGATGGGACCATGCAGGCCTTAAAGCTGCTACACAGACAGGATCCATTGTGCGTCTCATTTTTCCTTCCTTCTGACAGATTAGAAGAAGGGTCAAACAAATGACAATGTCAACCAGGCAAAAAGGAAAAATAGTGGCCCAGTCAAGAAGTGGGGAGGTTAGGAACAGCATGAGGAGACCACAGAGTGGCCCAAAGACAGGGTCTGGAGGTTGCGGCAGCATGAGGAGGACACATAGTGGCACAATGACAGAGTCTGGAGGTGGTGGCAGCATGAGGAGACCACAGATTGGCACAATGACAGAGTCTGGAGGTGGCGGCAGCAGCAGCATCAGGAGAAGGCCACCGAGTGGCACGATGACAGAGTGTGGAGGTGGCGGCAGTATGAGGAGGCCACCAAGTGGCACAATGACAGAGTCTGGAGGTGGCGGCAGCAGTAGCAGCAACAGGAGAAGGCCACCAAGTGGTACAATGACAGAGTGTGGAGGTGGCCGCAGCAGCATCAGTAGGAGGCCAACAAGTGGCACAATGACAGAATCTGGAAGTGATGGCAGCAGCAGTAGCAGCATCAGGAGAAGGCCACCAAGTGGCACAATGACGAGAGATTGTGGAGGTGGCAGCAGTATGAGGAGACAACAGAGTGGCCGCTTCGTCTATTCATTTATAGGGAATATGGAGCGGAATAGAATTTCTCAATGTTGCTTAAAACACAATTTAATAATACACATTCTCTGGCACAAAAGGCTTGGCAAATTGATTGTCCATGAATTTCCCTCGAAGATTGGGATAATATATTGGTGAATTTAAGTTTACTTTCTTATAATTTTAATCAAGTTTTGGTTCAATTTAATATTCAATATTTAATAAATTTAATAATAAAAATTAAGTATTGCCTAAGACAGGAGCGAATCCGCCAGTCTTCTGTTTATTCAACAACCTGGTTACAAAGGAGAAAGCATTCCAAAAAACAATTTCTCTCCACCTGGAGACGAATCCTGTCAAGATTGATGCAAGTGCGGTACCGGCTCCTCATCGACCCAGATACTTCTGGGGGAACCTGCCTGGCATGAACAAGCCTCTAGTAGCTACAGACAATGAGAAGACAAAGCGTCAAGATAGCTTTGAGCCCGGAAAAGTCACGAAGGTCATCAAAATACGTCACTAAAGATTTCACCACATATAACCGCACCACAGACCATTGAATATATTTTGTTTTTCGACTGAAATACTTCAATAAAGATTTTACCGCATATAACTGCAGCACTGAACGCTGAATAAAATTAGTTTTTCGACCAAAATACGTCACTAAAGGTTTTGCCACATATACAGTAACTGCAACAGTGAAAGCTGAATATATATTTTTTTCTACCGAGATACGTCACTAAAAGTTTTGCCACATATCATTGGCGGATCCAGGGGGGGGGGGGGGTAATGGGTCAATTGCTGCACCTTTCCCGCCCCCCAGAGAATTTAGTGAGAGAGAGAGCTTCCAGTGGCCTATATAATCACATGATCTGATCATCCGAATCAAGTCACTGCGCAGAGCGCACTGATGTCACGTGCTGCCTGCAGATTCGTGCCAGACCAGTCAATTCTGGCTTGCAGGCCCATGGCCCGGCGGGAAGTGGAAGGAAGGAGCAGCTCCAAGCAGGAGGAACAGACTCATTCTCAGGACTCTCAGGAGCGCCGCTGAGCTGAGGCAGTGTCACTGTCAACTTGGTCTGAGACTTAGACTGAAAACTTTGCTGTGGCGGAGAATGGGGATTGCTGAAACTGAAAGGGCCGGGGGGGGGGGGGGGAGTATGTTCATGGGGGAAGTAGTGGGGGACTGACTGTCATAACTATGGTAGGGGGAAATGAGGTACTACTAACTGGTCTGTGCTGCCGGGGATTGCTGAAAGGGGTTAATAACTATTGTGAAAGGCCCTTCAAAGTAGTTATTAACTGCTGAAAGGGGTTAGTAAATACTGTGTGAAGGGGGGACTGGCTGGCCCCTCTACAAGTTCTCTTTCCTCCACCCGTTCCCCCATAACAGAGTCATCCACTGATGCCCATAACAGTGTCATCCCCACAGATGCCCAAAATGTCTCCAAAACTGTTAAATAATAAAGTTATATGTGGTTAAATGTCACCTATTTGTTGGTAATTTAAAAAATCCGTAATTCGGAAAGACTGTTTTTAAATAAGGTTAGAGCTGTACAATAGGTTAAATAAAATAATCGGTTCTATAAGCACCACTTTATTTTCTGTCCGCCGCCACAAAACAATCTGGAAGTGCCCCTCCTGAGACCAAGATCTGGATCCGCCACTGCCACATATAATGCAAAAGGGAACGCTGAATATATTTTGTTTTTGGAATGAAATAAAAATAGCTGCAGAAGTGAAATGCATATACATTTTTCTTTTTGTACTGATAAAGGCCAGTAAACGCTTCCATCACATATAACTGCAGAAGCGAAATGCGTATAAATTTTTCCTTTTTGTACTGAAATAGGCCACTAAACGCTTTCAACACAAATAACCGCCGAAGTAAACTGAAAATATATTTTTCTTCTTGTACTGAAATAAAAAAAAACACAAATAACCGCCGCACTGACTGACTGCTACCACTGCTACTTATGTGAACCCCTGTACCACTACTTCCCAGGCAGGTAGGCTGCTGCGAACCAGGTAGTCTACCCCGGGCACGTTTGGTTCCCGACCTTCCACTGCTGCCACCCTGCTGACTCACTGCTGCCACCCTGCTAACTCCCAGCCATGCTTTCAACACATATAACCGCTGACGTAAACTGAGAATATATTTTTCTTTTTCTACTGAAATAGGCCACTAAACACTTTCAAGTTATATAACCACCGCCGACTTGAACTGAGAATGTATTTTTCTTTTTCTACTGAAATACAAAATAACACATATAACCGCCGCACTAACTGACTGCTACTGCTGCTACTTCTGTGAACCCCTGCACCACTACTTCCCAGGAAGGTAGGCTGCTGCAAACCAGGTGGTCTACCCTGGGCACGTTTGGTTCCCTACCACCCACTGCTGCCACCCTGCTGACTCATTGCTGCCACCCTGCTGACTCCCAGCCATGCTTTTAACACATATAACCGCCAACGTGAACTGAGAATATATTTTTATTTTTGTACTGAAATAGGCCACTAAACGCTTTCAAGACATATAACCACGGCCGACGTGAACTAAGAATGTATTTTTCTTTTTGTACTGAAATACAAAATAACACATAAAACCGCCTCACTAACTGACTGCTACTGTTGCTACTTCTGTGAACCCCTGCACCACTACTTCCTGGGCAGGTAGGCTGCTGCAAACCAGGTGGTCTATCCGGGCACGTTTGGTTCCCGACCTCCCACTGCTGCCACCCTGCTGACTCACTGCTGCCACTCTGCTGCCTCCCAGCCATGCTTTCAACACGTATAACCGCCGACGTGAACTGAGAATGTATTTTTCTGTTTTCACTGAAATAAGTCACTAAACGCTTTCAGGACATATAGCTGCCGCCAACGTGAATTGAGAATATATTTTTCTTTTTGTACTGAAATAGGCCACTAAACACTTTCAAGACATATAACCGCCGCCAATGTGAACTGAGAATGTATTTTTCTTTTTGTACTGAAATGCTAAATAACACATATAACCACCGCACTAACTGACTGCTACTGCCGCTACTTCTGTGAACCCCTGCACCACTACTTCCCGGGTAGGTAGGCTGCTGCGAAGCAGGTGGTCTTCCCCGGGCACGTTTGGCTCCCGACCTCCCACTGCTGCCACTCTGCTGACTCCCAACCATGCTTTCAACACATATAACTGCCAACGTGTACTGAGAATATATTTTTCTTTCTGTACTGAAATAGGCCACTAAACGCTTTTGCCACAAATAAGTGCACCAGTGAAGTGCATATATTTTTTTCTTTCTATATGCTTTCAACACATTTAACCGCCGACGTGAACTGAGAATATATTTTCTTTTTGTACTGAAATAGGCCAGTAAACGCTTTCAGCAGAAATAAATGCACCAGTGAAGTGCGTATATATTTTTCTTTCTGTACTCGAATAAGCCAGTAAATGCTTTCAACACATATAACTGCAGAAGTGAACTGAGAATATATTTTTCTTTTTGTACTGAAATAGGCCAGTAAACGCTTTTAGCAGAAATAAATGCACCAGTGAAGTGCGTATATATTTTTCTTTATGTACTGAAATAGGCCAGTAAACGCTTTCAACACATATAACTGCAGAAGTGAACTGAGAATGTATTTTTCTTTCTGTATTGAAATAGGCCACTAAACGCTTTTGCCACAAATAAGTGCACCAGTGAAATGCGTATATTTTTTCTTTCTATACGCTTTCAACACATTTAACCTCCAACGTGAACTGAGAATACATTTTTCTTTTTGTACTGAAATAGGCCAGTAAATGCTTTTAGCAGAAATAACTGCACCAGTGAAGTGCGTATATATTTTTCTTTCTATAATGAAATAGGCCACTAAACCCTTTTGCAACAAATAACTGCTCCAGTGAAGTGCGTATATTTTTTCTTTCTATAATGAAATAGGCCACTAAACGCTTTTGCCACAAATAAGTGCACCAGTGAAGTGCGTATATTTTTTTCTTTCTATATGTTTTCAACACATATAACCGCCAACGTGAACTGAGAATATATTTTCTTTTTGTACTGAAATAGGCCAGTAAACGCTTTCAGCAGAATTAAATGCACCAGTGAAGTGCGTATATATTTTTCTTTCTGTACTCGAATAGGCCAGTAAACGCTTTCAACACATATAACTGCATATTTTTCTTGTTTGAAAAGATATAAGCCACTAAAGGCTTTTCAACATAGCACTTGCACCCCAAGACCAAATTGCTGGAATGGACAGAGCTGTATAATGGCTATTTGGATCCCCAAATAATCTTTTCCTGCACTTGTAAATTGCTTTTCTAGCAGTGTCCCTGGCGCCTTCTGACGTCTCTCCCTGCACTAAGATGCTGTGAAATGATTCCTCACTATCCTTTCCCTGCACTTATAAATCGTTTTTTTATTTTTTTTTCATAATCAGGTTTTTCCAATTGCTGTCCCTAGCGCCTTCTCACGTCGCCTTCTCACGTCTGTACCTGCACTCAGAACGCTTGAAAATGTCTGACTCTAAGATGGCCGCTGTATTTATAGGGCTTTGACATCACAGGGCTGGCTGCTAATTGGCTGCATTTATGGCCTTATGGGTCAGCTTGCCTTCCCAGAGTTCTTTGCCCCATTGTCCTCACATGTGTAGCCACCATTTTAGCCACCATTTTAGGAAAATTTGCTATTCGTTACCACGAAGCATGAGGAAATTCGCATTCGTTGCTAATTGAATTTTTCTGATTCGATTCGCTACCAAGGACACAACACTGATGCTATTCGTGCTCTGATTACCAGCCTTGCAGTGTCAGTGGAATACAGATAACAAACGGAGGGCAAAAAATGGACACATGGACCAAACATGGATTTGTCATGGTTATCTTTACAGAAGAACCACTGGCCATCTTGTCATGGATGTCATCACAGACATGGATGTGTGAAAGAAGCCTTAGTGAAAAGTCTGTTGGCTCAATATGCTCCAGATTTATTAAGGGGGACCGTGTGCCAGAAATGTAAATCTAGCTGGTGTAGAGTTGAATTATAATTTACACCACCCGCTAAGCCACAGCCTCTTTTGAAAAGTAATGAGAGAATTGGCAATCAAAAAGTTTACTTTGATAAATTTAACTAGTATACATATTACTTCCTCAGTGTTTGTGTAAAGATAGCCATCATTAAGTCAGAATGCTCATTTGGCTACTTCATCTCTCCTCACCCCGCTATACACACATACCCTCCTCTTGATTATGAAGAGAAAGCCACTGCCAAGGAGACAACTCCAGTAGCAGCTTATCTCCAGAGAGCAAAACATCAGGCATGTTGAAAATAAATTGCCAATAAGTCTCTCCCTGATATCTGCCACCAGAGGAGAATTAAAATGCCAGTCAGTTGGTCAGATCAATATACTGTTACGGTGGTGTCACGATCTTGTTGCTGTTTGCCGTGCATACGGTTGCCAGGGGCAACGTGCCGTTTTCTCTGCATGTGTGTGCACTTTCCCTTATATCTTAGTTCCTTCCCTGTCTTGTTCTGGAGGGGTTAACTCCCAGACTGGGTGTGGCCACTAGGTTTATTTAACCTGTGGTTTAAAGGCTGGAGTGAGTTGTCCTCCAGCCTTTGCTGGAGCTTTGCTCAAGTCCGGCTTATTCCATCTGCCCAGTACTTGAGAGCCACCTTGTGGAACATCAAGGTCCCAGCAATGTCTCACCTATGTCTTCCCGGTGTCTCCTTCCCTTCTCTACCCTACTTTATGTGTGGTGTCATTTGTAGGGGTAGGTGTTATGTCTGGTTGTTGTTACATGTCTGGTGATGTTTGTTGTCCAGCATGCTTGCTAGACATCGTCCTGTCTATTGGTGTGTTCTCTGGAAGGGTGTAACAGGGTTCTCCGGAGGGGCAACTACAAGTCTGTATGCAGCTCTGTCTGGGGCAGCCATGCGTCCTGTTTGCATGGGGGTCCAGGCAGTAACTGGTTTGCTGGATACCTGGGGGTGGTTGTTTGTACTGTGTCCTGTATGGTGCGTGGGCACCAGTACTCATGCTCAGGTTCCAGTCATTGTGGCTGCGGCAGGTAAGTGTGTTGTTCTGTGTGCTTAACTGCCGATCCAGTAGCTGTACGCGGGTCTCTACTTTTTCCTGGCATCTTGGTCGGTTGAAACTCCTGTGCTTCCGTGTAATGGAAGAACAGGTCGTCTCAGCCCTTTCCCTATTTTTAAGGGATTATCAGGGTGCCTCAGGGAGATGCTGGTTCCTTCATCTGGAAAGGAACCAGTAGTCTCATTCTCTGCCATCTATTCCTAGGGCCTTCCAGGGTCTTCAGGACCTAGGTTACGGTGTATGAGTATTTCCACCTTCAGGGTCTACTTATACTGGCAGGAGTCAGGGAGAGGTCTACAGATTTCTAGGAGGTCACCATCCCTCTATTAGCTTTGAGGCCTAGACTCTGGTCTATTCCTTCTGTGTGTCATTTGGTTATCCCCTCCCCATTACTCTTGACTAGGGATGAGCGAACTCGAACTGTATAGTTCGGGTTCGTACCGAATTTTGGGGTGTCCGTGACACGGACCCGAACCCGGACATTTTCGTAAAAGTCCGGGTTCGGTGTTCGTCGCTTTCTTCGCGCTTTTGTGACGCTTTCTTGGCGCTTTTTGAAAGGCTGCAAAGCAGCCAATCAACAAGCGTCATACTACTTGCCCCAAGAGGCCATCACAGCCATGCCTACTATTGGCATGGCTGTGATTGGCCAGAGCACCATGTGACCCAGCCTCTATTTAAGCTGGAGTCACATAGCGCCGCCCGTCACTCTGCTCTGATTAGCGTAGGGAGAGGTTGCGGCTGCGACAGTAGGGCGAGATTAGGCAGATTAACTCCTCCAAAGGACTTGATTAACTGATCGATCTGCAGCTGTGGATCATTGAGCTGCTGATCCTCAATTGCTCCCTGTTTTTAGGCTGCACAGACCGTTTGTCAGTCACATTTTTCTGGGGTGATCGGCGGCCATTTTGTGTCTTGTGGTGCGCCAGCACAAGCTGCGACCAAGTGCATTTAACCCTCAATGGTGTGGTTGTTTTTTGGCTAAAGCCTACATCAGGGTGAAGCTGTCACACCAAGTGCATTTAACCAGCAATAGTCTGTTCATTTTTTGGCCATATACAAAATCAGGGGCAAGCTGCGCCTGTCACCAAGTGCATTTAACCCTCAATGGTGTGGTTGTTTTTTGGCTAAAGCCTACATCAGGGTGAAGCTGTCACACCAAGTGCATTTAACCAGCAATAGTCTGTTCATTTTTTGGCCATATACTAAATCAGGGGCAAGCTGCGCCTGTCACCAAGTGCATTTAACCCTCAATGGTGTGGTTGTTTTTTGGCTAAAGCCTACATCAGGGTGAAGCTGTCACACCAAGTGCATTTAACCAGCAATAGTCTGTTTATTTTTTGGCCATATCCCAGTCTAATTCTGTCACTAAATCCATACCGGTCACCCAGCGCCTAAATACTAGGCCTCAAATTTATATCCAGCTAAATCTGTCCCTAGTGCTGTAGCTGGGCGAGTTATTTAGTGTCCGTTCAAGCACATTTCTTGTTCTGGGTTGAAATACAATTCCCAATTTAGCAATTTCATAATTTAGTGGTTTCTGCTATATCAGAGCTATTTGAAATCTATCCCTAAAAGGGTATATAATATTCAAGGTGCACATTGGGTCATTCAGAATAACTTCACACACACCCGCTACTGTGTATTTCCAAGTCTAATTCTGTCACTAAACCCATACCTGTCACGCAGCGCCTAAATACTAGGCCTCAAATTTATATCCAGCTAAATCTGTCCCTAGTGCTGTAGCTGGGCGAGTTATTTAGTGTCCGTTCAAGCACATTTCTTGTTCTGGGTTGAAATACAATTCCCAATTTAGCAATTTCATAATTTAGTGGTTTCTGCTATATCAGAGCTATTTGAAATCTATCCCTAAAAGGGTATATAATATTCAAGGTGCACATTGGGTCATTCAGAATAACTTCACACACACCCGCTACTGTGTATTTCCAAGTCTAATTCTGGCACTAAACCCATACCTGTCACCCAGCGCCTAAATACTAGGCCTCAAATTTATATCCCGCTAAATCTGTCCTTAGTGCTGTAGCTGGGCGAGTTATTTAGTGTCCGTTCAAGCACATTTCTTGTTCTGGGTTGAAATACAATTCCCAATTTAGCAATTTCATAATTTAGTGGTTTCTGCTATATCAGAGCTATTTGAAATCTATCCCTAAAAGGGTATATAATATTCAAGGTGCACATTGGGTCATTCAGAATAACTTCACACACACCCGCTACTGTGTATTTCCAAGTCTAATTCTGGCACTAAACCCATACCTGTCACCCAGCGCCTAAATACTAGGCCTCAAATTTATATCCCGCTAAATCTGTCCTTAGTGCTGTAGCTGGGCGAGTTATTTAGTGTCCGATCAAGCACATTTCTTGTTCTGGGTTGAAATACAATTCCCAATTTAGCAATTTCATAATTTAGTGGTTTCTGCTATATCAGAGCTATTTGAAATCTATCCCTAAAAGGGTATATAATATTCAAGGTGCACATTGGGTCATTCAGAATAACTTCACACACACCCGCTACTGTGTATTTCCAAGTCTAATTCTGGCACTAAACCCATACCTGTCACCCAGCGCCTAAATACTAGGCCTCAAATTTATATCCCGCTAAATCTGTCCTTAGTGCTGTAGCTGGGCGAGTTATTTAGTGTCCGTTCAAGCACATTTCTTGTTCTGGGTTGAAATACAATTCCCAATTTAGCAATTTCATAATTTAGTGGTTTCTGCTATATCAGAGCTATTTGAAATCTATCCCTAAAAGGGTATATAATATTCAAGGTGCACATTAGGTCATTCAGAATAACTTCACACACACCCGCTACTGTGTATTTCCAAGTCTAATTCTGGCACTAAACCCATACCTGTCACCCAGCGCCTAAATACTAGGCCTCAAATTTATATCCCGCTAAATCTGTCCTTAGTGCTGTAGCTGGGCGAGTTATTTAGTGTCCGTTCAAGCACATTTCTTGTTCTGGGTTGAAATACAATTCCCAATTTAGCAATTTCATAATTTAGTGGTTTCTGCTATATCAGAGCTATTTGAAATCTATCCCTAAAAGGGTATATAATATTCAAGGTGCACATTGGGTCATTCAGAATAACTTCACACACACCCGCTACTGTGTATTTCCAAGTCTAATTCTGGCACTAAACCCATACCTGTCACCCAGCGCCTAAATACTAGGCCTCAAATTTATATCCCGCTAAATCTGTCCTTAGTGCTGTAGCTGGGCGAGTTATTTAGTGTCCGTTCAAGCACATTTCTTGTTCTGGGTTGAAATACAATTCCCAATTTAGCAATTTCATAATTTAGTGGTTTCTGCTATATCAGAGCTATTTGAAATCTATCCCTAAAAGGGTATATAATATTCAAGGTGCACATTGGGTCATTCAGAATAACTTCACACACACCCGCTACTGTGTATTTCCAAGTCTAATTCTGGCACTAAACCCATACCTGTCACCCAGCGCCTAAATACTAGGTCTCAAATTTATATCCCGCTAAATCTGTCCTTAGTGCTGTAGCTGGGCGAGTTATTTAGTGTCCGTTCAAGCACATTTCTTGTTCTGGGTTGAAATACAATTCCCAATTTAGCAATTTCATAATTTAGTGGTTTCTGCTATATCAGAGCTATTTGAAATCTATCCCTAAAAGGGTATATAATATTCAAGGTGCACATTGGGTCATTCAGAATAACTTCACACACACCCGCTACTGTGTATTTCCAAGTCTAATTCTGGCACTAAACCCATACCTGTCACCCAGCGCCTAAATACTAGGCCTCAAATTTATATCCCGCTAAATCTGTCCTTAGTGCTGTAGCTGGGCGAGTTATTTAGTGTCCGTTCAAGCACATTTCTTGTTCTGGGTTGAAATACAATTCCCAATTTAGCAATTTCATAATTTAGTGGTTTCTGCTATATCAGAGCTATTTGAAATCTATCCCTAAAAGGGTATATAATATTCAAGGTGCACATAGGGTCATTCAGAATAACTTCACACACACGCTTCTGTGCATTTCCAAGTCTAATTCTGTCACTAAATCCATACCGGTCACCCAGCGCCTAAATACTAGGCCTCAAATTTATATCCAGCTAAATCTGTCCCTAGTGCTGTAGCTGGGCGAGTTATTTAGTGTCCGTTCAAGCACATTTCTTGTTCTGGGTTGAAATACAATTCCCAATTTAGCAATTTCATAATTTAGTGGTTTCTGCTATATCAGAGCTATTTGAAATCTATCCCTAAAAGGGTATATAATATTCAAGGTGCACATTGGGTCATTCAGAATAACTTCACACACACCCGCTACTGTGTATTTCCAAGTCTAATTCTGGCACTAAACCCATACCTGTCACCCAGCGCCTAAATACTAGGCCTCAAATTTATATCCCGCTAAATCTGTCCTTAGTGCTGTAGCTGGGCGAGTTATTTAGTGTCCGTTCAAGCACATTTCTTGTTCTGGGTTGAAATACAATTCCCAATTTAGCAATTTCATAATTTAGTGGTTTCTGCTATATCAGAGCTATTTGAAATCTATCCCTAAAAGGGTATATAATATTCAAGGTGCACATAGGGTCATTCAGAATAACTTCACACACCCGCTACTGTGCATTTCCAAATCTAATTCTGTCACTAAACCCATACCTGTCACCCAGCGCCTAAATACTAGGCCTCAAATTTATATCCCGCTAAATCTCTCGTTACCGCTGTCCTGTTGTGGCTGGGAAAGTTATTTAGTGTCCGTCAAAGCACATTTTTTGTTCTGGGTTGAAATACAATTCCCAATTTAGCAATTTCATAATTTAGTCGTTTCTGCTATATCAGAGCTATTTGAAATCTATCCCTAAAAGGGTAGATCATATTGAAGGTGCACATAGGGTCATTCAGAATAACTTCACACACACGCTTCTGTGCATTTCCAAGTCTAATTCTGTCACTAAATCCATACCGGTCACCCAGCGCCTAAATACTAGGCCTCAAATTTATATCCCGCTGAATTTGAATACAATACATTGGGCCAAATAATATATTTGTTGTTGTGGTGAACCATAACAATGAGAAAAACATCTAGTAAGGGACGCGGACGTGGACATGGTCGTGGTGGTGTTAGTGGACCCTCTGGTGCTGGGAGAGGACGTGGCCGTTCTGCCACATCCACACGTCCTAGTGTACCAACTACCTCAGGTCCCAGTAGCCGCCAGAATTTACAGCGATATATGGTGGGGCCCAATGCCGTTCTAAGGATGGTAAGGCCTGAGCAGGTACAGGCATTAGTCAATTGGGTGGCCGACAGTGGATCCAGCACGTTCACATTATCTCCCACCCAGTCTTCTGCAGAAAGCGCACAGATGGCGCCTGAAAACCAACCCCATCAGTCTGTCACATCACCCCCATGCATACCAGGGAAACTGTCTCAGCCTCAAGTTATGCAGCAGTCTCTTATGCTGTTTGAAGACTCCGCTGGCAGGGTTTCCCAAGGGCATCCACCTAGCCCTTCCCCAGCGGTGAAAGACATAGAATGCACTGACGCACAACCACTTATGTTTCCTGATGATGAGGACATGGGAATACCACCTCAGCATGTCTCTGATGATGACGAAACACAGGTGCCAACTGCTGCGTCTTTCTGCAGTGTGCAGACTGAACAGGAGGTCAGGGATCAAGACTGGGTGGAAGACGATGCAGGGGACGATGAGGTCCTAGACCCCACATGGAATGAAGGTCGTGCCACTGACTTTCACAGTTCGGAGGAAGAGGCAGTGGTGAGACCGAGCCAACAGCTTAGCAAAAGAGGGAGCAGTGGGCAAAAGCAGAACACCCGCCGCCAAGAGACTCCGCCTGCTACTGACCGCCGCCATCTGGGACCGAGCACCCCAAAGGCAGCTTCAAGGAGTTCCCTGGCATGGCACTTCTTCAAACAATGTGCTGACGACAAGACCCGAGTGGTTTGCACGCTGTGCCATCAGAGCCTGAAGCGAGGCATTAACGTTCTGAACCTGAGCACAACCTGCATGACCAGGCACCTGCATGCAAAGCATGAACTGCAGTGGAGTAAACACCTTAAAACCAAGGAAGTCACTCAGGCTCCCCCTGCTACCTCTTCTGCTGCTGCCGCCTCGGCCTATTCTGCTGCTGCCGCCTCGGCCTCTTCCTCCGCCTCTGGAGGAACGTTGGCACCTGCCGCCCAGCAAACAGGGGATGTACCACCAACACCACCACCACCACCTCCGTCACCAAGCGTCTCAACCATGTCACACGCCAGCGTTCAGCTCTCCATCTCACAAACATTTGATAGAAAGCGTAAATTCCCACCTAGCCACCCTCGATCCCTGGCCCTGAATGCCAGCATTTCTAAACTACTGGCCTATGAAATGCTGTCATTTAGGCTGGTGGACACAGACAGCTTCAAACAGCTCATGTCGCTTGCTGTCCCACAGTATGTTGTTCCCAGCCGGCACTACTTCTCCAAGAGAGCCGTGCCTTCCCTGCACAACCAAGTATCCGATAAAATCAAGTGTGCACTGCGCAACGCCATCTGTGGCAAGGTCCACCTAACCACAGATACGTGGACCAGTAAGCACGGCCAGGGACGCTATATCTCCCTAACTGCACACTGGGTAAATGTAGTGGCAGCTGGGCCCCAGGCGGAGAGCTGTTTGGCGCACGTCCTTCCGCCGCCAAGGATCGCAGGGCAACATTCTTTGCCTCCTGTTGCCACCTCCTCCTTCTCGGCTTCCTCCTCCTCTTCTTCCACCTGCTCATCCAGTCAGCCACACACCTTCACCACCAACTTCAGCACAGCCCGGGGTAAACGTCAGCAGGCCATTCTGAAACTCATATGTTTGGGGGACAGGCCCCACACCGCACAGGAGTTGTGGCGGGGTATAGAACAACAGACCGACGAGTGGTTGCTGCCGGTGAGCCTCAAGCCCGGCCTGGTGGTGTGTGATAATGGGCGAAATCTCGTTGCAGCTCTGGGACTAGCCAATTTGACGCACATCCCTTGCTTGGCGCATGTGCTGAATTTGGTGGTGCAGAAGTTCATTCACAACTACCCCGACATGTCAGAGCTGCTGCATAAAGTGCGGGCCGTCTGTTCGCGCTTCCGGCGTTCACATCCTGCTGCTGCTCGCCTGTCTGCGCTACAGCGTAACTTCGGCCTTCCCGCTCACCGCCTCATATGCGACGTGCCCACCAGGTGGAACTCCACCTTGCACATGCTGGACAGACTGTGCGAGCAGCAGCAGGCCATAGTGGAGTTTCAGCTGCAGCACGCACGGGTCAGTCGCACTACAGAACAGCACCACTTCACCACCAATGACTGGGCCTCCATGCGAGACCTGTGTGCCCTGTTGCGCTGTTTCGAGTACTCCACCAACATGGCCAGTGGCGATGACACCGTTATCAGCGTTACAATACCACTTCTATGTCTCCTTGAGAAAACACTTAGGGCGATGATGGAAGAGGAGGTGGCCCAGGAGGAGGAGGAGGAGGAGGAGGAAGAGGGGTCATTTTTAGCACTTTCAGGCCAGTCTCTTCGAAGTGACTCAGAGGGAGGTTTTTGGCAACAGCAGAGGCCAGGTACAAATGTGGCCAGCCAGGGCCCACTACTGGAGGACGAGGAGGACGAGGATGAGGAGGAGGTGGAGGAGGATGAGGATGAAGCATGGTCACAGCGGGGTGGCACCCAACGCAGCTCGGGTCCATCACTGGTGCGTGGCTGGGGGGAAAGGCAGGACGATGACGATACGCCTCCCACAGAGGACAGCTTGTCCTTATCCCTGGGCAGCCTGGCACACATGAGCGACTACATGCTGCAGTGCCTGCGCAACGACAGCAGAGTTGCCCACATTTTAACCTGTGCGGACTACTGGGTTGCCACCCTGCTGGATCCACGCTACAAAGACAATGTGCCCACCTTACTTCCTGCACTGGAGCGTGATAGGAAGATGCGCGAGTACAAGCGCACGTTGGTAGACGCGCTACTGAGAGCATTCCCAAATGTCACAGGGGAACAAGTGGAAGCCCAAGGCCAAGGCAGAGGAGGAGCAAGAGGTCGCCAAGGCAGCTGTGTCACGGCCAGCTCCTCTGAGGGCAGGGTTAGCATGGCAGAGATGTGGAAAACTTTTGTCAACACGCCACAGCTAACTGCACCACCACCTGATACGCAACGTGTTAGCAGGAGGCAACATTTCACTAACATGGTGGAACAGTACGTGTGCACACCCCTCCACGTACTGACTGATGGTTCGGCCCCATTCAACTTCTGGGTCTCTAAATTGTCCACGTGGCCAGAGCTAGCCTTTTATGCCTTGGAGGTGCTGGCCTGCCCGGCAGCCAGCGTTTTGTCTGAACGTGTATTCAGCACGGCAGGGGGCGTCATTACAGACAAACGCAGCCGCCTGTCTACAGCCAATGTGGACAAGCTGACGTTCATAAAAATGAACCAGGCATGGATCCCACAGGACCTGTCCGTCCCTTGTCCAGATTAGACATTAACTACCTCCCCATAACCATATATTATTGGACTCCAGGGCACTTCCTCATTCAATCCTATTTTTATTTTCATTTTACCATTATATTGCGATGCTACCCAAAGTTGAATGAACCTCTCCTCTGCCTGTGTGCTAGGCCTAAATATATGCCAATGGACTGTTGCAGTGGTGGCTGACATGAAGCCTGATTCTCTGCTATGACATGCAGACTAATTCTCTGCTGACATGAAGCCAGATTGTCTGTTACGGGACCTCTCTCCTCTGCCTGGGTGCTGGGCCTAAATTTATGACAATGGACTGTTGCAGTGGTGGCTGACGTGAAGCCTCATTCTCTGCTATGACATGCAGACTGATTCTCTGCTGACATGAAGCCAGATTGTCTGTTACGGGACCTCTCTCCTCTGCCTGTGTGCTAGGCCTAAATATATGCCAATGGACTGTTGCAGTGGTGGCTGACGTGAAGCCTGATTCTCTGCTATGACATGCAGACTGATTCTCTGCTGACATGAAGCCAGATCCTCTGTTACGGGACCTCTCTCCTCTGCCTGTGTGTGTGCTGGGCCTAAATATATGCCAATGGACTGTTGCAGTGGTGGCTGACGTGAAGCCTCATTCTCTGCTATGACATGCAGACTAATTCTCTGCTGACATGAAGACAGATTCTCTGTTACGGGACCTCCCTCCTCTGCCTGGGTGCTGGGCCTAAATATATGCCAATGGACTGTTGCAGTGGTGGGTGACGTGAAGCCTCATTCTCTGCTATGACATGCAGACTAATTCTCTGCTGACATGAAGACAGATTGTCTGTTACGGGACCTCTCTCCTCTGCCTGTGTGTGTGCTGGGCCTAAATATATGCCAATGGACTGTTGCAGTGGTGGCTGACGTGAAGCCTCATTCTCTGCTATGACATGCAGACTAATTCTCTGCTGACATGAAGACAGATTCTCTGTTACGGGACCTCTCTCCTCTGCCTGTGTGTGTGCTGGGCCTAAATATATGCCAATGGACTGTTGCAGTGGTGGCTGACGTGAAGCCTCATTCTCTGCTATGACATGCAGACTAATTCTCTGCTGACATGAAGACAGATTCTCTGTTACGGGACCTCCCTCCTCTGCCTGGGTGCTGGGCCTAAATATATGCCAATGGACTGTTGCAGTGGTGGGTGACGTGAAGCCTGATTCTCTGCTATGACATGCAGACTAATTCTCTGCTGACATGAAGACAGATTCTCTGTTACGGGACCTCTCTCCTCTGCCTGTGTGTGTGCTGGGCCTAAATATATGCCAATGGACTGTTGCAGTGGTGGCTGACGTGAAGCCTCATTCTCTGCTATGACATGCAGACTAATTCTCTGCTGACATGAAGACAGATTCTCTGTTACGGGACCTCCCTCCTCTGCCTGGGTGCTGGGCCTAAATATATGCCAATGGACTGTTGCAGTGGTGGCTGACGTGAAGCCTCATTCTCTGCTATGACATGCAGACTGATTCTCTGCTGACATGAAGCCAGATCGTCTGTTACGGGACCTCTCTGCTCTGCCTGTGTGCTAGGCCTAAATATATGCCAATGGACTGTTGCAGTGGTGGGTGACGTGAAGCCTCATTCTCTGCTATGACATGCAGACTGATTCTCTGCTGTCATGAAGCCAGATTGTCTGTTACGGGACCTCTCTGCTCTGCCTGTGTGCTAGGCCTAAATATATGCCAATGGACTGTTGCAGTGGTGGGTGACGTGAAGCCTCATTCTCTGCTATGACATGCAGACTAATTCTCTGCTGACATGAAGACAGATTCTCTGTTACGGGACCTCCCTCCTCTGCCTGGGTGCTGGGCCTAAATATATGCCAATGGACTGTTGCAGTGGTGGGTGACGTGAAGCCTCATTCTCTGCTATGACATGCAGACTAATTCTCTGCTGACATGAAGCCAGATTGTCTGTTACGGGACCTCTCTCCTCTGCCTGTGTGTGTGCTGGGCCTAAATATATACCAATGGACTGTTGCAGTGGTGGCTGACGTGAAGCCTCATTCTCTGCTATGACATGCAGACTAATTCTCTGCTGACATGAAGACAGATTCTCTGTTACGGGACCTCTCTCCTCTGCCTGTGTGTGTGCTGGGCCTAAATATATGCCAATGGACTGTTGCAGTGGTGGCTGACGTGAAGCCTCATTCTCTGCTATGACATGCAGACTAATTCTCTGCTGACATGAAGACAGATTCTCTGTTACGGGACCTCCCTCCTCTGCCTGGGTGCTGGGCCTAAATATATGCCAATGGACTGTTGCAGTGGTGGGTGACGTAAAGCCTGATTCTCTGCTATGACATGCAGACTAATTCTCTGCTGACATGAAGACAGATTCTCTGTTACGGGACCTCTCTCCTCTGCCTGTGTGTGTGCTGGGCCTAAATATATGCCAATGGACTGTTGCAGTGGTGGCTGACGTGAAGCCTCATTCTCTGCTATGACATGCAGACTAATTCTCTGCTGACATGAAGACAGATTCTCTGTTACGGGACCTCCCTCCTCTGCCTGGGTGCTGGGCCTAAATATATGCCAATGGACTGTTGCAGTGGTGGCTGACGTGAAGCCTCATTCTCTGCTATGACATGCAGACTGATTCTCTGCTGACATGAAGCCAGATCGTCTGTTACGGGACCTCTCTGCTCTGCCTGTGTGCTAGGCCTAAATATATGCCAATGGACTGTTGCAGTGGTGGGTGACGTGAAGCCTCATTCTCTGCTATGACATGCAGACTGATTCTCTGCTGTCATGAAGCCAGATTGTCTGTTACGGGACCTCTCTGCTCTGCCTGTGTGCTAGGCCTAAATATATGCCAATGGACTGTTGCAGTGGTGGGTGACGTGAAGCCTCATTCTCTGCTATGACATGCAGACTGATTCTCTGCTGTCATGAAGCCAGATTGTCTGTTACGGGACCTCTCTGCTCTGCCTGTGTGCTAGGCCTAAATATATGCCAATGGACTGTTGCAGTGGTGGGTGACGTGAAGCCTCATTCTCTGCTATGACATGCAGACTGATTCTCTGCTGACATGAAGCCAGATTGTCTGTTACGGGACCTCTCTCCTCTGCCTGTGTGCTAGGCCTAAATATATGCCAATGGACTGTTGCAGTGGTGGCTGACGTGAAGCCTCATTCTCTGCTATGACATGCAGACTAATTCTCTGCTGACATGAAGCCAGATTGTCTGTTACGGGACCTCTCTCCTCTGCCTGGGTGCTGGGCCTAAATTTATGACAATGGACTGTTGCAGTGGTGGCTGACGTGAAGCCTGATTCTCTGCTATGACATGCAGACTGATTCTCTGCTGACATGAAGCCAGATCCTCTGTTACGGGACCTCTCTCCTCTGCCTGTGTGTGTGCTGGGCCTAAATATATGCCAATGGACTGTTGCAGTGGTGGCTGACGTGAAGCCTCATTCTCTGCTATGACATGCAGACTGATTCTCTGCTGACATGAAGCCAGATTCTCTGTTACGGGACCTCTCTCCTCTGCCTGTGTGTGTGCTGGGCCTAAATATATGCCAATGGACTGTTGCAGTGGTGGCTGACGTGAAGCCTCATTCTCTGCTATGACATGCAGACTAATTCTCTGCTGACATGAAGACAGATTCTCTGTTACGGGACCTCCCTCCTCTGCCTGGGTGCTGGGCCTAAATATATGCCAATGGACTGTTGCAGTGGTGGCTGACGTGAAGCCTCATTCTCTGCTATGACATGCAGACTAATTCTCTGCTGACATGAAGACAGATTCTCTGTTACGGGACCTCTCTCCTCTGCCTGGGTGCCGGGGCCTAAATATCTGAGAATGGACTGTTCCAGTGGTGGGTGACGGGAAGCCAGATTCTCTGCTATGGAACCTCTCTCCAATTGATTTTGGTTAATTTTTATTTATTTAATTTTTAATTTAATTCATTTCCCTATCCACATTTGTTTGCAGGGGATTTACCTACATGTTGCTGCCTTTTGCAGCCCTCTAGCTCTTTCCTGGGCTGTTTTACAGCCTTTTTAGTGCCGAAAAGTTCGGGTCCCCATTGACTTCAATGGGGTTCGGGTTCGGGACGAAGTTCGGATCGGGTTCGGATCCCGAACCCGAACATTTCCGGGATGTTCGGCCGAACTTCTCGAACCCGAACATCCAGGTGTTCGCTCAACTCTACTCTTGACAAATACATCTAATACATGTGGCAATTTTTTTAAACCTTAAAGCGTAACTAAACCTTCACACATACTTTTTTTTTATTTTTGCAAATGTTATGAAAAGTTTTTGTAATGTACTTTTATTTTATTTATTTTTTAACTTTTCCTAGCAAAATAGACACCTGAGGTTCTTTGTCTGTACCAGCGCTGCTCTTCTCAAGCCTGGCTAGCATACATAGGTCTGGAAGTGTTTTTAGATTAAATAACTAGCATGTATTTTAGCCTGTGACTGGAACCTCTGAAGGTGTTTGACCCACCTCCCCTGTCTGCACCCTAGTGAAATACATAACATTTGAAGATTTAGCACAGCAAGTGCAGGCACAGCAGCAAGCTGATATGAGACCCCCTGCCCTTTGCTCGCTCTGCTTTACTTATAGCCTGTACCAACACAGGACAGGAGCATTACAGTCCCAGTAGTTGTAAGATCAAAGCTCCTGTGTTTTTGGAGGCTGATGTTATAAGTGAATTGGCATGCTTAAAGGGGTTATCCGACACTAACAAATGTCCCCCATATGCGGGGCCCCTCACACTGATTTTATTTACCTGGCTCCCCGCTCCTTGCGCTGCACTGGTTCTCCCCAGTGGTTCCCACACTGCCGCCGCTGCTTCTCCCCATGCATGGATGAAAACATCTGGTGTTGGGGGGGGGGGGACAGCCAATGGCAGGTGGTGACAGGGACGAGGCTCTCTAGTATCACGGGTGAATACGTGTGTAGGGTGATATATCTACAGTGTTGAACAGAGTCAATCACTTACAATATAGACCCCAGGAATAAAACAAGGGAAAAGGAAAAAAGGGGAAAACGAGCGCCAATCCCCGTTAGGGCACAAAGTCGTGGAGAAAAGGAAAGACAGGAATGGGAAATAAGAAGTAGGACTGGATGGCTCTATAACATGATATACGGATAGTACGTGGTACTATAAGTTGTGAATGATAATGATAAAAATAAATAATAAAAATTAATGATAGAAATGGTGAAATGCCCCACAGGGCAACTTCACACAAGTGGCATTAACTTATACTAATTTAAATGGTATAAAAAATATAATATAACAGGACAATTTCACTCAAGTCTCACTCACTTCACTGGGGGGTAGTCATCAGGATAAGCACATGACACCTGTGACTAAACCCCCCGGCCAGGATCGCATGTAGAGTAGTAGTGATGGAAGGCAGCAGGAATCCAGTGCTTCTGATCAATCACCTTTAATACAAATATGTGGCTCAACACGTTTCAGGGATAACAATTCCCCTTCTTCAGGAGCATTACATAACAGACTATCAGTAAAACACAAGAATTTATACCTTGATAGTCCAGAAAAAGGGCACGTTTTTTGAACGACCGGAAGTAGTATGGCCGCTCTTCCGGTATTTTGGAACGCAAATGCGTTTCACCTGATAGTTGTAAATAAAAGCATCTTAAATGGTAATACTAACAACAGAACAAGACAAAACAAAACAGCCAGTTTTATTATATTATATTTTTTATACCATTTATATTAGTGTAAGTTAATGCCACTTGTGTGAAGTTGCCCTGTGGGGCATTTCACCATTTCTATCATTAATTTTTATAATTTATTTTTATCATTAATTATACTATCCATTTATATATTTGTATCCCTCTTTCATAACTGTGTTCATTCACAACTTATAGTACCACGTACTATCCGTATATCATGTTATAAAGCCATCCAGTCCTACTTCTTATTTCCCAATCCTGTCTTTCCTTTTCTCCACGACTTTGTGTCCTAACGGGGATTGGCGCTCATTTTCCCCTTTTTTCCTTCTCCCTTGTTTTATTCCTGGGGTCTATATTGTAAGTGATTGACTCTGTTCAACACTGTAGATATATCACCCTACACACGTATTCACAAATTTGTGAGGTGTTTATAGTCACGAACACTTTGAGCTGCCTCCCCCCTTCTTCCTCTTCCTCTTTTTTTTACACGATTTGAAGCACCCCTGTCGGCACCCAGATTTTTTCATTCCTTTGGGATACGGTGTGATCCCCAAGTGTCTGAATTAACTTCCGCTTTTTTTCTGTTCTATTTAGTATCACGGGTGACAGGGAGGCTTGTCTCTGTCACTGCCTGCCATTGGCTCCCCCCCTTCTCCCCTGACACCGGATGTTTTTACCCGCACACGGGGAGAAGCAGCGGAGGCAGTGGGTGGACCCTGAACAGTGCAGGGAGCCAGGTAAGTAGAATCCATGTGAGGGGTCCGACATATGGGGGAGCATTTTTTTTGTGTTGGATAACTCCTTTAAAGTCAAACAAGGGCATGGGTCCAGGTAGCATCCACCCCAGAGACCTTAAAGAACTCCAGTCTGTGATTGCTGCTTCTCCAACGGATTTGTTTAACCAGTCCCTCTTAACAGGTGATGTTCCTCAAGATTGGAGAATGGCCAGTGTTGTACTCATCCACAAGAAGGGTAGTAGAGAGGAAGCTGGAAACTACAGACCAGTGAGCTTGAAACACTGCATGTCGTAGTAAAAATTATGAAAATCCTCCTAAAAGAGAAGATAATTGACCACCTAAAAACCAACAACTTATTGGACCCAAAAGAGCGTGGCTTAACTGAGGGACGATCATATCAAACTAATCTTATTGGTTTCTTTGACTACTGTATGTCACATAACTGTTGGATGAAGGAGGTGTTGGGGATATTGCCTACCTGGATTTTAGCAAAACCTTTGATACAGTGCCACATAACGAGCTGATAGATAATCCCAGGATAGTCCAGTAGATCCTCAGTTAGCTGTGGGAAAGATATCAGAGTATTGTTGTTGATAATGGGGTACATTCTAAGGAGAGACAAGTCACAAATGGTGGACCTCAAGAATCCAGCCTGGGTCCTATTCTTTTTAATATCTTTGTAGGCAACATACTGTAGGAGAAGGTTTGGTAGGTAAGGTTTGTCTGATTGCCAATGACGCAAAAGTTAGTAATAGAGTTGATATTCCTGGAAGGGTTTGTAACATGAAAAAAATATTTAGCGCCACTAGATAAATAGTCCAAACAATATAAATTGCAGTTCAATGTTTCCAAATGTATAATAATGCACTTGGGGAGAAGGAATCCTCACTTTGAATATCGTATTGAGAAGAGAAGAGTTTAGGTGTCCTGATATCAGACAGCTTCAAAATGAGTGCACAGTGTTAGACAGGCAGCATGGAAAGTGTCAGGCAGCCAAGGAGACAGACGCAGTCTCACCGGAAGCATGTCACTAAGCGAAGACGTGTCTCTTATCTCTCATTCTCCCAGGTGGTCCCTGGCCCTCCAACGGGACATCCCTCACTGGCCACGAGGGGCAGGGTGTCAGCCCGGTGGGCGGTGCTAGTAAAGATTTGTCTGTACACGCGCCCATCACTCTGTAAGATCCACTCCGGATCTTGGTACTGTTGGGAGACGGGACACCGTCATTTCCAGCGGTGACGCTGGTCAGGGGTCCCGGGACGCCGGAACCCCTAGCGTCAGCTGTTGCCAGGAAACCTCTGTTGTTATGTCTCCTGACTTGGACATGTGGTGGGAGGTTCCTTCCTTTGCACTCACCTGTGCTTCCCTGGGCTGAGGGTAGAGATTGGGTGTGACCTCAGCAGTGTCAGGTGGTCTGTGGAGGGATATTTAAACCTGGTCTTTTCCTTCATTCACTGCTGATTATTCAGTCACTTACTGGCTCTGGATCTGAAGCTATCTGGTGAGTGGTTTCTCTGGTTATTGACTCTGGCTTTGGTTGTCTTCTGGTTCTTGTGCCCTGGCTTACGTTTACTGACCATTCTCGTGTTTGACCATTGCATAGTGTAACCGTATTTACTTTGGGATTTTGCCCAACTGCAGCTGGAGTGCCCAGTGACAAGCTGCCTTGCTATTTGACACCAGGGAAGAGCTCTGCCAAAGTCCACCTTCCTGCTGGAAGCGGGTGAAGAGTACCCCGGCCCTCAAGGGTGTTCAGAGTGTGACTGCTTGCACAAAGTGTGTCTGGTTCGCCGCATTTGCTGGCCATCGGTTTGGCTTTATCATTACATTAGCATTAGGGCTCATGCACACGGCTGGGGGGCACAATCTGAAATCAGCTAGGGGTAAGATCAGGAGCAACATCAGAAAATATTATTTTACTGAAAGAGTAGTTGAAGTTTGGAGCAAATTTCCAGCAGATGTGATTGGGAATTGTACAGTAAGTGAATTTAAATATATCTGGGAGAAACACATCTATCTTAAGATAAAAAAGAAATTATATAAGGGTAGACTAGATGGAGCAGGTGATCTGTTTATGCCGTCAACAGGGGCGGATTAAGTGCATGATAGGCCCGGGGCTGTCTACCCAACTTGGGCCCCCCCCCCCCCCTCCATTTTAGTTTAGTTTTTTTTTTGTATGAAGAGGCTGCGGTGCTTCATGGGCGCCACAGTCTCTTCTTAGGCCATATGACATCTTCAGACTAAAAAAAATACCCCAAATTGGGTCCTAAACTGAAGAATTTGGTCGTCAAATTTAAAATACATATAATTGTAATAAAAAAGACATGGAGGAGAATACAGCACCACATACCTGTTACATCCAGTGACATCTCCTGTCATGTAGATCTTCTCTTTCCTCTTCTCCTCCATTTGACCCAGACCACCATGGCAAATTCTTTTAGCCGCATCTTGTCTCTACAGTTTGTAACACAGACACGTTAGATTTCTCAATTTTTCCATCAACCTCCTCATCCTGGTGTCCCCACAGTGTCATCCTGCCACCCCCAAAACTGTGCCCGTTGTGCTCCCCAATGCCCCAGGAACTATACTGCTGAAAAAATAGTGACCCTGATAGATATAATTGGGGTAATTTATCAAACTGGTGTAAAGTAGAACTAGATTTCCAAAAGAGCTGTCAAATATGAAAGGTGGAATCTGATTGGCTGCTATGGGCAACTAAGCCAGTTCTGCATTACACCAGTTTGATAAATTACCCCAAATGTTCCTATAGTGTCTACAGCAGTTATAATGTCCCCTAGAGTGCCCCAGTAATAATACCACCCTCTATTGTGCTCCAGGCAATAATCCCTGTATAGTGTCCCCAGAAATAATAGAATTGCCCCTACAGTGCCTCCCCAATAGCAACACCCCCATATAGTAATTTCCACCACACTGCCCCCACATAGTAATCCCCCCATAGTAATTTCCCCCCACACAGTAATTTCCCCCAAACTGCCCCCATATAGTAGTTTGCCCCCACACAGTAATTTGCCCCACACTGCCCCCACATAGTAATTTCCACCACACTGCCCCCACATAGTAATTTCCACCACACTGCCCCCACATAGTAATTTGCCCCACATAGCAATTTCCCACACTGTTCCCACATAGCAATTTCCCCACACTGCCCCCACACAATAGTTTTCCCCACACTGCCCCCACATAGTAATTTGCCCCCACATAGCAATTTTCCCATAGCAATTACCCCACACTGTCCCCACATAGAAATTACCCCACACTGTCCCCACATGGCAATTTCCCCCACACAATAGTTTCCCCCACACTGCCCCCACATAGTAGTCCCTCTCATAATAATTTGCCCCACATAGTAATTTGCCCCCACATAGTATTCCCTTATAATAATTTGCCCCCACACTGCCCCCACATAGCAATTTGCCCCCACACTGCCCCATCTAGTAATTTGCCCCCACATAGTATTCCCTCATACTAATTTGCCCCCACACTGCCCCCACATAGCAATTTGCCCCCACACTGCCCCATCTAGTAATTTGCCCCCACATAGTATTCCCTCCCATAATAATTTGGCCCCATACAGCCCCCACATTCCCCCCAATGTAATTGATTTATCTTCCCTAATATGTCCTCCTGTGTGTCCCCCCCAAGTAGGCACATTAAATAAAAAATGAACAAAAAATGAAAAGATAAATACTCACCTATGTCCAGGGCCAGGCGCTTGCTCGCAGAGGAAGGCGCGTCCCGGCACAGGCGCGCGATGACGTCATCACGCACGCCTGCGCCGGGATTTCACTACCGCATAGGCCTCAGGCCTACAAGGCCTGAAGCCTATGCGGTGAATGCCGGTGATCGGCGACGGGACAGGGAGCTATGCGCTCCCGTGCCCCGCCGCAGTATGTGGGCGTTCGGGTCAGCGTTGGGCCCCCCAGCGGTGCTGGGCCCGGGGCTGCCGACCCGAACGTCCCTATTGTAATCCGCCACTGGCCGTCAATCTTCTGTCTGTCTGCTATTAGCAACATCTATGGTAAATCTGCTCGGCTGCCAGTTGTGATAGAGAGGATGAGATTGTGTAGCATTTTCCATGTCAATAGGAACTAACGATATACACATCATAGGTGCTGTCACTAGGAGAGCAGCTATATATGGAGTCATCAGTTCAAGGACATAGCAACACTGGATGTGGCAAATAACAATAGAAAATGTAGCCCCACTCTTTATTAAGGAATCATTGTAAAATGTGTAACAACAATTACTGTGTAATATATATATATAGTTAGGAATCTAATAAGTCAATGTTGCCAAAACCGACTAACAATAGATGTAAGGTACCACTAAAATGTGAGGGATAATGTCCCAATATTACAAGTCTTCAAGGAGTATCCATATGAAGGCAAGAAACTGCAGGCAGAGTACATTAACCCCTTAATGCCCTGGCCTAAATAAGTCTTAATGACCGGCAAATGTTTTTTGTTGTTTTTTTTCCTGCATTTTTTTTGCATTTCAACAGGTCTGAGGTCTTATTTTATGGGGGAGAAATGCTATTATTTGTTTGCCATTGTTTGAGAGTACTGTACATATAAATTATTTATGGTATTTTTTATGCAGTTGTATGGATACCTAGTAGTTGATGTGCATAGAACAAAATGTATTTTACAATAAATAATGGCAATATTTTGGGGGGGGATGGAGCCACAATTTTTATTATTGCATTATTTATTTTTAAAAAATCTTTTAAATCCCATTATAACATTACTATTTTATAATTTTATTTCCCACTTATAATGTATTAGAATACTTCAGTGTGCTAATACATTTTACTCTGTGTCATTATGACCCAGGCTGCTGTAGTGGGCTCTAACAGCAAGCTTACTGTGCAGACACCCCTGGGATCCTTCATAAGTCCTCAGCGCTGACTTTGGATCACTCCCCCAGTCTCTGATTGGGTCACTGGGCAACCTGATGATCTGATTGCACTGTGAAACCCCCCTTGATCATTGACTGTGGCACAATCAAAGGGTTAACAGCCAGGAGCTCCTATGACCCCAGTTGTAAGGCGGAGCCTGCAACAAGAATTGAGGCTGATACAAAGGAACCTTTCAGACAAGCAAGTTCCACACTCTGGACTCACATCATGAGTATGCAGCAGCTCCAATCCTGACCTCCCAGCACTGCCGGGGTCACATAGCATTGTATTGATTTATGATGCTATGTAACCCTTACAGTTCTGGAATGCATTGGATAACACTGAAAACATTATATCAATATAATGCTATCCAACCACCTCAGTGCTGGGAGGCCAGGACGGGAGCTGCTGCATACTCATTCTGCGAGTCCGGAGCGTGGAACTTGCTCGTATGAAAGGTGCCTAAGAGCCTGTTCATAGCGCTGGAGCCCTCTGGCAGGCTTTAACCTTCCTCTTCTGCAGTGATGCTAAAAGACACTGCTTAAAAATGAGGACCTGCACTGTTTCCCGCCAAAAGACAGTGGGGAGTCATTTTTTTTAACAGTAAGGGTAGAAGCAGACGAGATAGACAGCAGATGGAGGTGCGAGCTCCAACTGTTTGTTATTATTCTCTCCGAAAATGATTGTAAATCACTTGCTCAATGTTAACGGCCATGCAGTTTTGCAGGAAAATGTACAAAACCTTGTGGTCATACCAATAAGCAAGCGATTTACTATCAATTTATAATAATAACATAATAAATACAATACACTACGGCCCATAATGTTGCATGGTTTTGGCTGCCGTATCTGGTTCTACCCTAACATGTCCTCCACTGAGTGATAACATATGTATAGTTTTTTTTTTGCATTTTAATACTAGAAAAAAAAAACTTTAGATTTTTTTTTCTTTTATCACCATATTCTGACCCTCATAATTATTATTTCTAGTTCACTAGTTATGGTTAATACCATTATGAGGGGGTTGTATAACTTATTTGGGAGGTAAAGTGAACAAAAAACGGTGAATCAGCCATTATTATTTTTTTTTTACGATTACACCATTCACCATATGGGATACTTTTTTTTATATTTTAATAGTACAGGAGTTTTTGAACATGGCTATGCCTATGATGTTTTTTTATTGTTTAAGTATTTTGATTTTGATTTGGGGCAAAGGAGGATGATTTGAATTTTTATATTTTTTATATTTAAAAAAATATATATCTTTTTTAAAAAAAATGTAGGTCCCCAATTGGACAACAACATGCAGTCATCAGATTGCAATTTGTATAGGGTATTTGAATTTTCTCCATTATGCTTTACAGAATTAGCTACGTATATTACAGTTCAATGCTGGCACCTGCTGGCCTGAATTGTAATATACAAGTAATGAGCCTGGATGCTTAGTACTTTCAAGGAATGATCTCCGCAGGGGGGGACACATTCCTGATCATAAAGCGCAGAGATCAGGACATTAGTGGATGTCTGCTGCACCATCTTTAGCCCTTAGGATAACAGAGTTTTTTTTTTTTTTTGCGTTATCATTTTCCTTCCCTATCTTCCTTGAGACATACATTTTTTATTTTTCTGTTCACATAGCTGTATGAGGGCTTATTTTTTGTGGGACAAGTTGTACTTTCTAATGTCACCATTTAATATGCCATACAATCTAGTAGGAAGCGGAATTCGTCAACCATTTTAAGGGTTCTGTTTATGGCAAAACTGACCTATGCCCTATATTCTCTGGGTCAGTAAAATTGCAACAATACCACGTATGTATAGATTTTTATATTTGAATAGTGTAAAAATAAATTTAAACTTTCCAAAAAATGTTTTTTTTTTAAATCACTATATTCTGACCCCCATAACTTTTTGATGACATTTTCTTTTGGACATTTTTTGGGGGTAAGAGAAGCGATGAAATTTGCAATTTTGACCCTTTTTTCCATTATGTCATTCACCGTATTGGAAAAGTATTTTTATATTTTAATAGTACAGAGGTTTACGGTCGTAAGGATACTCATGATGTTTATATATTTTTTTATTTATGTATTTATTCTACGGAAAGGGGGTGATTTAAACTTTAATATTTTTAAAAATGTATTATATATTTTGTAACAGTTTTTTTTTACTTTTTTATGATTTTGAAGCTCGTATTTGAGGCTACAAAATCCTTTTTTTTTCTGAACAATAATGGATTTTTTAGATCCATTATTTGTACATAATTGCTCATTCCTTATATTGGCCTCCCATCTGCTGGCCAAAATAAGAATTGCAGCTTCAATGCCCTTGGTCTTTTCAGCAAGACCCAGCGCATTGAAATCAATTATCGGCACCCTCATAATGACAGCGATCAGCAGTATTGCTGGTTGTGATCATTAGCCGCGGGTCTCTGCTGTTTGACAGACCCTCTGGCCATGACGCCCGCTACACGCTCGATGTTTGCACTTCGCTCCAGCACCGTACATGTACAGCACTGGTAACAAAGGGGTTAAAGACCTGCCATCCACCGTACATGTACCACAAAGTGTAGAGGATGCAGTAATTGCAGAGAGAGAAGAGCCTCTAGGAGTAATGGCAACCCCCCCCCCCCCCCCCCGTTGCTTCTAGAGGCTCATTTGCATATATTCATATATAATTTTTCTCATATGAACATGGGACCAACACAGATGTCTTCAGCTGCCAAGTGCACATGGAACAGGTCAGCCAGTGTCACAGGTACAAATCTACTGAGCAATATATTTTAACTTTTCTTAATTTTTTGATAATTTACAATTAACTGAAAATTTATTTGCAGAAAGTCAGTTTTTTCTGTACTTCACAGCACTTGAACATGTCATTTGTATTTTCCATGAAGCTTAGAACAACAACAACACATCTATACAATGGTTTACAAAAGGCTATTTAGCTGACTATGGAAATCATTGCATTGTTCTTTGGCATGCTACCAATAGCTTTTTTGTCAATACTACCAGCCCTGTTAGAACATTGACAAAATGTAGCTGGTGGGTACAGTGGATAAAACAACAAAATAATTATCAGCACATATGAGTCCTGTCTCCACTATTTCTCAATGTTTGCCAAGAATGGTAGCGATGAAGAGCCAACTTCCTCCCACTGCAGATATTTGTCAAACTGTTTGAAGTCAGAGATTTTACACTTTCAATGTTGGCAGCAAAGATTAACACAAGATTAGCAAAGCAATCCTTAGTGGGATGGAAAGAAAGAAATAAAACGAGTCAGTGGGGTTTTCCATAAGAAATGTCACATCTTCAAGTCAATATGAGAGCATATATTACTTACGGCAAATTTCAACACTTGAAGACCATTTCTTTTTATCTAAATAGCTTTGTGTTTCTGATACAGAGCCCCAGCAAAAGATAACATTCTGCCTGCCTGCAATCCCTACTAGAGGGAGCTGCCTTTTCCAACAAAAGAGAAGGTTTTGCAGGAAATGAGTGTGGCCTGGAAGGAAATAGGTATGGCTTAGGACAAATTGCACAAAAATTTTGAGGCAAAATTCAGGCTTCAAGTAAACGTATAATAAGGATAAATAATTGGAATCACGTTTTTGGGAGTGTCTGTATTTTTGAAACTTTTTTGGATCAAGTGAAAATCATGTCCCCCTTGATCATTTATTTTATTTTACTTCACTAAATTTATTAACACTTGCCATAAAATTTTATGATAACAATTAATTAATGTTTGATTTACGTAATGTATAGCTTGTTTTATATTTCATTAAGAAATTTTGTAAAATAAAATAAATAATCTAAGAGGACATGATCTTCACTTGACACCCCCCTTCTTTTTTTTACAACAAATTTACCCAATGTCGCAAGTTGGACCCCCATTGATTAGATACTGATGACCTTTCCTCGGAAAACCTCTTTAAACCCGTTAGTATATCCCGTGTTTGTGTGGGTTTCCTCCCATGCTCCAAAGACTTAAGGAAGGCTACTGAGCTGAAACGTTGCATGTGCTGGATATGCATCTGCAAAAAATCTCACATTGTTTATTGCAACAAGTTGGAGTGCTGCCTCGATTTTTTTTTTTTTTAAGGATAATATTGGGCTAAGTTGGTCCAAACCGCTCTGTGGTGGGCGCCCACATCCCTATGGTTTCTTCAAATTTTGTACATGGAGTGCTGTTCCTGTACACATCATTCGACCATAGTGTCATGCTCCATAATGGCCCGTCTTCACATGCATAGATGTATACTTGTTACTTTCTTTTACTTGTTTGGTGCTTATATATGTTTTTTCAATGCTATGGGTTTATAACATGTATATTGAGAACATGGCCATCTCCCTTAATGGACTATAGGTAACTTCTCCACCTTCAAACGTTCCTTAAAAACACATATTTTTAGACAGGCTTATCAAGCTACCTAAAATGACTATTCCCCGAGTTAACCTCTCCCCCACCAACTCCTCTGGCCTGAACTTAATCCTCTAAGACCCCTTTCACACGGGCGAGTATTCCACGCGGGTGCAATGCGTGAGTTGAATGCATTGCACCTGCACTGAATCCTGACCCATTAATTTCTATGGGGCTGTTCACATGAGTGGTGATTTTCACGCATCACTTGTGTGTTGCGTGAAAATCGCAGCATGTTCTATATTGTGCGTTTTCCATGCAACGTAAGCCCCATAGAAGTGAATGGGGCTGCGTGAAAATCACAAGCATCCGCAAGCAAGTGCGGATCTGGTGCGATTTTCACGCACGGTTGCTAGGAGACGATTGGGATGAAGACCCGATCATTTTATTATTTTCCCTTATAACATGGTTATAAGGGAAAATAATAGCATTCTGAATACAGAATGCATAGTACAATAGCGCTGGAGGGGTTAAAAAAAAATAATAATAATTTAACTCACCTTAATCCACTTGCTCGCACTTGCTGATTGCAGTCAAAGGACCTTTGGTGATGTCACTCCGGTCATCACATGATCCATCACATGATCCATCACCATGGTAAAAGATCATGTGACGGACCAGAATGCTATTATTTTTCCTTATAACCATGTTATAAGGGAAAATAATACAATCTACAGAACACCAATCCCAAGCCCGAACTTCTGTGAAGAAGTTTGGGTTTGGGTACCAAACATGCAGATTTTTCTCTCAAAACGCATTACAATGTTTTGCACTTGCGCGGAAAAATCTTGCGTGTTCCCGCAACGCACCCACACTTTTTCCTGCAACGCCCGTGTGAAACCAGCCTAACAGTCCCATACCCGAAGCAGATCGTCTGGCACCACTCCTTTCAGTTCAATAATGGCTTGAATACTACTTATCGCAATCAACTACCTTATGTGTCACTCCCAATTCTTCATAGATTGTAAGCTCTTCCGAGCAGGGCCCTGACTCCTAGTGTTTCAGTTGTATGTTAGCCAGTTACTTTTGCTTTTTACATGAACCATATGCATTTTTAAAGCGCTGCGGAATATGGTGGTGCTATATAAATAAATATTATTATTATTATTTGTAGCAATGAAAGGTATTATCCCTAAACTACAAGATCAGTAATGAATTGACAACCTAAATAGTGATCAATATTTATAACTATTTTTATTGTCATTCAAAATTTGTGTGTATATATATATATATATTAGTGGATATAACAGATGCCCAAACTGGTCATTTCTAAGTTAATGACTTTCACTTATTATCCAGTGGCTGGGGATGTTGTGTTGAAGTGATGATTGTCTATTAGTTGCTTTTTTGCCTCAGAATTTATATTTTTTAAGATGAAAAGAGACCACCACTGACAACCTGACTGTGAGAAGAAAATTGGTAAATGCGAGGAATAAGAGGTTTACACAAGATGTAGCATAAGACAAAAAAGCACAGAAGTCGGGGTTTGTCATTATCTGCTGAGTTATTTTATAGATTGTGGAGACAACACATTTTCCTCTCAACTTTTTGAAACAAATATTGTGTGCACTGCTGAGTATATGGCAATTGCTGGTTTACCTCTTAAGTAGTTTCATCGAGTTTCTGAAGAGTTATCTGAAAGCTCACTTTACAGTAAAGGTGGCTTAAAATATATCTAATTGTGGAGAGTTTGTCTAATCATAAGAGTCCAAGAGGAATATCTATCTATCTATCTATCTATCTAGTTCTAGTTTTATAGTTTTATAGTTCATATCTATCTTCATACATCTTAAACTTCTAATTCTATAACAAATAAACAATAAAACAAACTGTAAGTAAAATAAATGATAAAAGTTAAATATGTAAGACATGCAATATTTTTATTTACATGTGAAATTTACTTTGCTATACTGTAACATTCATGTGTCATTATACACCAGCATAAAAAAAAAATTCAACTTCACTGCCCTATATGACAGTTCTAAACACCAAGTGTATTGTGCCTCTTTACTGTGAAGGAAGACAGAAAGTACATTTAACAACATATTGTGGTATGTGACACCAATCGTATGTCTCGTTACATTCTGAACTAGTCAAGTCCTTTAACTTTGATAATGCAACAATTTTCTATCTTCAATAAAAGGTTGATAATGGATTGTAATGTCAGCATGACCTATTAATTACTTATTTTGATGTTAATTGCTTTCTGTTTGCAATGCGTTGTTCACTTGTAAATTATGTCTGTCTTATAAATAATTTCCATTATAAATAATTCAAATGCAGTATGCCTCCAGCTTCTAGATCAGACTCAATTTTTCTTATCATCATTCTTCAGTTTCTACAGTTAAGTCAGCATTTTTAGTTAGGTAATGAGAATTGATTATTATGTTAATAAGAACCACAGATTTATTCATGCACATTATATTTGGTATATGCAGTATATATCTCATGATGGGCATGGAACAGTGCAGCCTGTACTCCACCTCCACCCGTACTACTATCTGGGCTTGGAAGAATCACTAATGGTACTCATGCTCTTCTTATACAAGACAAATGTCACGGCGCGGTATGGGTAGTAAACTCCACACCGAACACAAGAGGGAACGGAAGGGAAAGGGTACTAGGCCTGGAAACTAGGGAAAGGTCACCACCTAGTGAACACAGTGAATCCCTAAACCGAGCCCTGACTGCTATCAGTATGAACAGACCTCGATGGTAGGAATGTTCATATGCAGGAACCTAGAGCCCTATCTGACCCTAAAGGACCCTGAGAATAGTGTCAGGACAATGAAGTCCTGTTCCTTCCCAGCTGAAGGAACAGGAGACTCCCTCAGGCTTAATACCAAAAGATAGGGGAATACCACAAACAAGAAATAAGGAGAAGACACTTAACTCCGAAGTACAGGGACAAGCAGGAATTTAGAGGAGAACCAACACCAGCACTTCCACAACCCAAAAGGAGATATCAACCACATAGCATGATGGGTGAGACCAGATTAAATAAAGGTGTTGGAATGACCACTTAAGCTATACCTGAGACAAGAGGTGTGGTCATACCCAGAAACAACACAGAAACAAGTGAAACCAAAGAGGCTGTCAGATCACATCATGTGCATCCAGTCTCTTAGATCTTCTGACCCCTGTCTCGGGAGAGACCGTGACAGTAGCCCCCCTTCTACGGACACCCAGGGCCGACTTTATCCCATGAGCTATGTGAAAGGCGTTCACCAGATGACTAGCATTAACGTCGGCCGCTGGAACCCACATCCTCTCCTCTGGTCCGTAACCCCTCCAGTGAACGAGATACTGGAGGAATCTACAGAGAATTCATGATTCAAGTATCCTGGCGATCTGAAATTCCAGATTACCGTCCACCTTGACAGGAGCAGGAGGCATGGAGGATGGTTCAACAAATTTGACATATCTCTTCAAAAACGACTTTTAGAACACATTATGAATTTTCAAAGCCTGAGGAAGTTCAAGATGAAAGGCTAACGGGTTAATAATGGCAGTGATCTTATATGGACCAATAAACCTTGGACCCAACTTACAAGAAGGTATCTTCAACTAAATGTTTCTTGTGGACAGCCACACAGAATCACCCACTCTCAGGTCCGGACCATTCATACTTCTCTTGTCAGCCATACGTTTATACTTGTTGCCCATTTTCTTCCAGATTATTTTGAATTTTCCACCAAATAGATGACAAAGAAGAGGAAAATTATTCCTCTTCAGGTATAACAGAAGTCTCTGTACCGGAAATTCAGTGTACTTTCTACGGTTATTTATGGCAAACTCGGCTAAAGACAAAAATGAAGACCACTCCTCCTGGATCTCCAAGACAAAACATCTCAAATAAGTCTCCAGATTATGATTAGTGCATTCAGTCTGTCCATTCGACTGAGGATGAAAGGCTGAAGAGGACAATTGTACCCCCAGATGAGTACAGAACGCCATCCAGAATTTGGAAACAAACTGAGCACCCTATCTGACACCACATCAAAATACAGTTTTTCCTGAAGAATTAGATAAATCTGTGATACAATCCATGGATAAATGAGTCCAAGGTCAGGACAGGATGGGCAATGGAAGTAAAGATCTGGAAGGCCAAGTATGTGTCACCTTAACATGTGCACAAGTACTACAGGCAGACACATAGTCCTCAACACACTTACGCAACCCCAGCCACCAGAATCTACGAGAGATGAGATCGACAGTGGATCTGCTTCCAGGGTGTCTTGTGAGAACCGTACAGTGATGTTCTTCGAACACCTTGTGACGTAATTCAGAAGGAACAAACAACTTCCCCGGAGGACAAGAATCTGGTGCATCTCCCTGGGCCTCCAACACCTCGGCCTCAAGGTTGGGATATAGGGTGAATCTAACTAACCCTTCAGACAATATCGGACCAGGATCTTCCGAATCATCTTCCACAGGAAAGATACACGATAAAGCATCAGCCTTGACGTTCGTAACCCCAGGGTGATAGGTGACGAAGTAATTAAATCTGGTAAAAAGCAACGACCATCTCGTCTCCCTTGGGTTCAGTCATTTAGCTGACCCCAGGTAAGCCAGATTTTTGTGATCAGTAAGCACAGTACTAGGATGAATTGCTTCTTCCAACCAATGATGCCACGCCTCAAAAGCCAACTTAATGGCCAGCAATTTTCTATTACCCACGTCATAATTCCTCTCTGCAGCCGAGAGTTTCTTAGAAAAGAATGCACATGGGCGCCATTTACTAGGTGAAGGACCCTGTAACAAGATTGCTCCTACCCCTACCTTGGATGCGTCAACTTCCACAATGAATGGCTGTGACACATCCGGTTGCACCAGTATAGGAGCAGGAGCAAAACATTCCTTCACTGCAGAAAAAGCTTGTAATACCTCATCAGACCAGACTGAGACATCCAAACCTTTCCTAGTCATGTCCGTTAAAGGTTCAAAATGAATTTATGGTAGTAGTTGGTGAACCCCAAAAACCGCATAAATGCTTTCTGATTTTCGGGTCGATTCCTGTCCAACACAGCACGAACCTTCTCTGGGTCTATACGAAAACCTGAAGATGAGAGAAGGTAACACAGGAATTGCACTTCCTGAACTGCAAATACACACTTCTCCATCTTAGAATACAATGTATTCTCTCTTAGGTTCTGTAACACCTGTCTCACGTGATCCTCATGAGTCTCCATATCTGGAGAATAAATTAGTATGTCATCCAGATACACAACAACAAACCTCCCCACCAGATGATGAAAGATATCATTAACAAAATGCTGGAAAACCGCAGGAGCATTAGTTAACGCAAACTCCCAGGCTATGAGCTGTGCGCTGCGATTGGCCAGCGTTGCAGCAAGGGACACGCCTAATACAAAAAATCCGTCCAGTACAACAGAGGGAGCTGCAGACACCGGAGCCTATACCGGGCGAACAAAGCGGCGCCCAGACATACTAGTAAGTGCAGGGGGACCCCTGGGCGCCGCTCTGCCCACTGATATAGTTAGTATTTTGTTTTTAAACTAGTGTAAGGTCTACTTTAAAGGTAAACTCTCAAAAATGTGCCCTGCTGGGCAATTTTACTGTTGGCCAGTTAGATTACAGGCCCCAAAAACGATGCATTCACCGTATAGAAAAGATCAATTCATTATGTGGCTGGAGGTACAAACCGGATTCCAAAAAAGTTGGGACACTATACAAATCGTTAATAAAAACTGAATGCAATGATGTGGAGGTGCCAACTTCTAATATTTTATTCAGAATAGAACATAAATCACGGAACAAAAGTTTAAACTGAGAAAATGTACCATTTTGAGGGAAAAATATGTTGAATCAGAATTTCATGGTGTCAACAAATCCCCAAAAAGTTGGGACAAGGCCATTTTCACCACTGTGTGGCATCTCCCCTTCTTCTTACAACACTCAACAGACATCTGGGGACCGAGGAGACCAGTTTCTCAAGTTTAGAAATAGGAATGCTCTCCCATTCTTGTCTAATACAGGCCTCTAACTGTTCAATCGTCTTGGGCCTTCTTTGTTGCACCTTCCTCTTTATGATGCGCCAAATGTTCTCTATAGGTGAAAGATCTGGACTGCAGACTGGCCATTTCAGTACCCGGATCCTTCTCCTACGCAGCCATGATGTTGTGATTGATGCAGAATGTGGTCTGGCATTATCTTGTTGACAAATGCAGGGTCTTCCCTGAAAGAGATGATGTCTGGATTGGAGCATATGTTGTTCTAGAACCTGAATATATTTTTCTACATTGATGGTGCCTTTCCAGACATGCAAGCTGCCCATGCCACACGCACTCATGCAACCCCATACCATCAGAGATGCAGGCTTCTGAACTGAGCGTTGATAACAACTTGGGTTGTCCTTGTCCTCTTTGGTCCGGATGACATGGCATCCCAGATTTCCAAAAAGAACTTTGAATCGTGACTCGTCTGACCACAGAACAGTCTTCCATTTTGCCACACTCCATTTTAAATGATCCCTGGCCCAGTGAAAACGCCTGAGCTTGTGGATCTTGCTTAGAAATGGCTTCTTCTTTGCACTGTAGAGTTTCAGCTGGCAACGGCGGATGGCACGGTGGATTGTGTTCACTGACAATGGTTTCTGGGAGTATTCCTGAGCCCATTCTGTGATTTCCTTTACAGTAGCATTCCTGTTTGTGGTGCAGTGTGGTTTAAGGGCCTGGAGATCACGGGCATCCAGTATGGTTTTACGGCCTTGACCCTTACGCACAGAGATTGTTCCAGATTCTCTGAATCTTCGGATGATATTATGCACAGTTGATGATGATAGATGCAAAGTCTTTGCTATTTTTCGCTGGGTAACACCTTTCTGATATTGTTCCACTATCTTTCTGCGCAACATTGTGGGAATTGGTGATCCTCTACCCATCTTGGCTTCTGAGAGACACTGTCACTCTGAGAAGCTCTTTTTATACCCAATCATGTTGCCGATTGACCTAATTAGTGTTAATTGGTCTTCCAGCTCTTCGTTATGCTCAAATTTACTTTTTCCAGCCTCTTATTGCTACTTGTCCCAACTTTTTTGGGATTTGTTGACACCGTGAAATTTTGAATCAACGTATTTTTCCTTTAAAATGATACATTTACTCGGATTAAACGTTTGATCTGTCATCTACGTTCTATTACAAATAAAATATTGACATTTGCCATCTCTACATCATTGCATTCAGTTTTTATTCATGATTTGTATAGTGTCCCAACTTTTTTGGAATCCGGTTTGTACATTAGACGGTCATTGGATATCAATTTTACTGCAGGCCAGTGGAGTACAGGCCCCAAACATTAGGCATTCACAGAAAAGAAAATATCAAGTGATTATGTGGCTGGAGGTACATTAGGCAGTCAACCTTTAACAATTTTACAGTTGGCCAGTTAATTACAGGCCCCAAAAATTATGCATTCACCATACAGAAAAGATCAAATCATTATGTGGCTGGAGGTATATTAGACAGTCAATGTATATCAATTTTACTGCAGGCCAGTGGAGTACAGGCCCCAAACATTAGGCATTAAACATACAAAAAACATCAAGTGATTATGTGGCTGGAGGTATATTAGACGGTCATTAGATATCACATTTTACTGTAGGCCAGTACAAATACATGTCAAATACAAATGTTTAAAAGAACTAACAATATAAAATTGGATTAAAAACATGGCTACCAAACTCACCCCTCTTGAAAAAAAAAATGGTAAAACAGTAGGTGAAATTCAATTAAACGTGCTCGTTACCGGTGTTGAATTCCTCAGAGATCCATGCCTCATTCATTTTTAGAAATGTGAGGTAGTCCACACTGTCGTGAGCTAGGCGAGTACGCTTATTGGTCTTGATCCCCCATGCAGCGCTGATCCTCCTTTCGGACAGGACACTTGACGAGGGGAAAGCCAAAAGTTCCATGGCAAATTGTGCCAGCTCTGGCAACAGGTCAAGACTGCACACCCAAGGGGTTCCTCGCTTCTCAGAGCATGTGCACATCGGCCGTTGACCCGTTGTAGTCAGACACCTGTGAGGCTAGATCCGAAGGGCGGCTGTCAATGGGTTGGCTGCAAGAGTGATCTCATATCCGAAGTGACCAACTCATCTTCAAACCGCCCTCTTCTTGCATGCGTGGTAGGATTGGTACCCACAACTGTTTCTCTGTGGGTGGAAATTCCACTGCCAGCGCCCGCAACAGCAGGATGCAGCATCTCTCGAAGCAAGGCCTGGAAATGCTGCATTCTGTCAGCTGTCTGTGATACTCTTAACATGTCCGCCATTTTGTGTTTGTATCGGCGGTCTAAGTACATTGCCACTCAGTACTGGTCCTTGCCCTTTATGCTTTTTATACTGGGGTCCCTCTTAAAAACACTGGAGCATGAAGGCCCCCATTTGCACTAAATTGGAAGTGGTGGAGTGGTTGTCCTCGGTCTCCTCCGCCAATCCACGGACAACACTAGGGATTAGGGATGAGCGAACCTGAACTATATAGTTCGGGTTCGTACCGAATTTTCGGGTGTCCGTGACACGGACCCGAACCCGAACATTTTAGTAAAAGTCCGGGTTCGGGTTCGGTGTTCGTCGTTTTCTTGGTGCTTTTTGAAAGGCTGCAAAGCAGCCAATCAACAAGCGTCATACTACTTGCCCCAAGAGGCCGTCACAGCCATGCCTACTATTGGCATGGCTGTGATTGGCCAGTGCAGCATGTGACCCAGCCACTATTTAAGCTGGAGTCACGTAGCGCCGCACGTCACTCTGCTCTGATCAGTGTAGGGAAAGGTTGCAGCTGCGACTGTTAGGGCAAGATAAGGCAGTGATTAACTCCTCCAAAAGACTTAAGTCAGTGATCGATCTACAGCTGTGGATCATTGAACTGCTGCTATTCAATTGCTCACTGTTTTTAGGCTGCCCAGAGCGTTATTCATTCACTTTTTTCTGGGGTGATCGGCGGCCATTTTGTGTCTTGTGGTGTGCCAGCACAAGCTGCCACCAAGTACATTTAACCATCAATAGTGTGGTTATTTTTGGGCTATATCCTACATCAGGGGCAAGCCGTCACCAAGTGCATTTAACCATCAATAGTGTGGTTATTTTTTGGCTATATCCTACATATGGGGCAAGCTGTCACCAAGTGCATTTAACCATCAATAGTGTGGTTATTTTTTTGCTATATCCTACATCAGGGTCAAGCTGTCACCAAGTGCATTCAATCATCAATAGTGTGGTTATTTTTTGGCTATATCCTACATATGGGTCAAGCTGTCACTAAGTGCATTCAATCATCAATAGTGTGGTTATTTTTTGGCTATATCCTACATATGGGGCAAGCTGTCACCAAGTGCATTTAACCATCAATAGTGTGGTTATTTTTTGGCTATATCCTACATCAGGGTCAAGCTGTCACCAAGTGCATTTAACCATCAATAGCGTGGTTATTTTTTGGCTATATCCTACATAAGGTGCAAGCTGTCACCAAGTGCATTTAACCATCAATAGTGTGGTTATTTTATGGCTATATCCTACATATGGGGCAAGCTGTCACCAAGTGCATTTAACCATCAATAGTGTGGTTATTTTATGGCTATATCCTACATATGGGGCAAGCTGTCACCAAGTGCATTTAACCATCAATAGTGTGGTTATTTTTTGGCTATATCCTACATCAGGGTCATGCTGTCACCAAGTGCATTTAACCATCAACAGTGTGGTTATTTTTTGGCTATATCCTACATCAGGGGCTTGGCTGTTCTTTCCAAATTATATTGAGGGGTGAAATACAATTGCCAAAATAGCAGTACCCTAAATCTGGTGTTTCAGCTGTGGCCAGCCAATTGTAATACTGTCTGCTGTCTGGCAAAGGATATATTTTTGTTCAGGGTTGAAATACAATTCCCAACTTAGCAATTTCCTAAATTTGTGGTTTCTGCTGTATCAGGGCTACTTTAAATCTATTCATTAAAAGGGTATATTAGATTCAAGGTGCTGATAGGGTCATTCTCAATAACTTCACACACACGCTACTGTGCAATTCCAAGTCTAATTCTGAATGTAAACGTATACCTGTCACCCAGCGCCTAAATAATAGGCCTCAAATTTATATTCATCTAAATCTGTGGTTATTGCTGTGGCTGGTCAAGTTATTTAGTGTCCGTCAAAGCACAGTTTTTGTTCTGGGTTGAAATACAATTCCCAACTTAGCAATTCTCTAAATTAGTGGTTTCTGCTGTATCAAGCCTACTTTAAATCTATCCCTAAAAGGGTATATTAGATTCAAGGTGCAGATAGGGTCATTCTCAATAACTTCACACACACGCTACTGTGCATTTCCAAGTCTAATTCTGTCTGTAAACGTATACCTGTCACCCAGCGCCTAAATAATAGGCCTCAAATTTATATTCATCTAAATCTGTGGTTATTGCTGTGGCTGGTCAAGTTATTTAGTGTCCGTCAAAGCAGTTTTTGTTCTGGGTTGAAATACAATTCCCAACTTAGCAATTCTCTAAATTAGTGGTTTCTGCTGTATCAGGCCTACTTTAAATCTATCCCTAAAAGGGTATATTAGATTCAAGGTGCTGATAGGGTCATTCTCAATAACTTCACACACACGCTACTGTGCAATTCCTAGTCTAATTCTGTCTGTAAACGTATACCTGTCACCCAGCGCCTAAATAATAGGCCTCAAATTTATATTCAGCTAAATCTGTGGTTATTGCTGTAGCTGGTCAAGTTATTTTGTGTCTGTCAAAGCACAGTTTTTGTTCTGGGTTGAAATACAATTACCAACTTAGCAATTTCCTAAATTAGTGGTTTCTACTGTATCAGACCTACTTTAAATCTATCCCTAAAAGGGTATATTAGATTCAAGGTGCTGATAGGGTCATTCTCAATAACTTCACACGCTACCGTGCATTTCAAAGTCTAATTCTGTCCGTAAACGTATACCTATCATCCAGCGCCTAAATACTAGGCCTCAAATTTATATTCAGCTAAATCTGTCGTTACTGCTGTGCCTTTATTAGTGTAATACGGTACCTAAATAGATAGCCAGATAGTGTTAGGTGTCTGAATTTGAATTCAATACATTGGGCCAAATAATATTTTTGTTGTTGTGGTGAACGATAACAATGAGGAAAACATCTAGTAAGGGAAGCGGACGCGGACATGGTCGTGTGGTGTTAGTGGACCCTCTGGTGCTGGGAGAGGATGTGGCCGTTCTGCCACAGCTACACGTCCTAGTGTACCAACTACCTCAGGTCCCAGTAGCCGGCGGAATTTACAGCGATATTTGGTGGGGCCCAATGCCGTTCTAAGGATGGTAAGGCCTGAGCAGGTACAGGCATTAGTCTATTGGGTGGCCGACAGTGGATCCAGCACGTTCACATTATCTCCCACCCAGTCTTCTGCAGAAAGCGCACAGATGGCGCCTGAAAACCAAGCCTATCAGTCTGTCACATCACCCCCATGCATACCAGGGAAACTGTCTGAGCCTCAAGTTATGCAGCAGTCTCTTATGCTGTTTGAAGACTCTGCTGGCAGAGTTTCCCAAGGGCATCCACCTAGCCCTTCCCCAGCGGTGGAAGACATAGAATGCACTGACGCACAACCAGTTATGTTTCCTGATGATGAGGACATGGGAAAACCACCTCAGAACGTCTCTGATGATGACGAAACACAGGTGCCAACTGCTGCGTCTTTCTGCAGTGTGCAGACTGAACAGGAGGTCAGGGATAAAGACTGGGTGGAAGACGATGCAGGGGACAATGAGGTCCTAGACCCCACATGGAATGAAGGTCGTGCCACTGACTTTCACAGTTCGGAGGAAGAGGCAGTGGTGAGACCGAGCCAACAGCATAGCAAAAGAGGGAGCAGTGGGCAAAAGCAGAACACCCGCCGCCAAGAGACTCCGCCTGCTACTGACTGCTGCCATCTGGGACCGAGCACCTCAAAGGCAGCTTCAAGGATTTCCCTGGCATGGCACTTCTTCAAACAATGTGCTGACGACAAGACCCGAGTGGTTTGCACGCTGTGCCATCAGAGCCTAAAGCGAGGCATTAACGTTCTGAACCTTAGCACAACCTGCATGACCAGGCACCTGCATGCAAAGCATGAACTGCAGTGGAGTAAACACCTTAAAAACAAGGAATTCACTCAGGCTCCCCCTGCTACCTCTTCTGCTGCTGCCGCTTCGGCCTCTTCTACTGCTGCCGCCTCGACCTCTTCCTCCGCCTCTGGAGGAACGTTGGCACCTGCCGCCCAGCAAACACCACCACCACCTCCATCACCAAGCATCTCAACCATGTCACACGCCAGCGTTCAGCTCTCCATCTCACAAACATTTGAGAGAAAGTGTAAATTCCCACCTAGCCACCCTCGATCTCTGGCCCTGAATGCCAGCATTTCTAAACTACTGACCTATGAAATGCTGTCATTTAGGCTGGTGGACACAGACAGCTTCAAACAGCTCATGTCGCTTGCTGTCCCACAGTATGTTGTTCCCAGCCGCCACTACTTCTCCAAGAGAGCCGTGCCTTCCCTGCACAACCAAGTATCCGATAAAATCAAGTGTGCACTGCGCAACGCCATCTGTGGCAAGGTCCACCTAACCACAGATACGTGGACCAGTAAGCACGGCCAGGGACGCTATATCTCCCTAACTGCACACTGGGTAAATGTAGTGGCGGCTAGGCCCCAGGCGGAGAGCAGTTTAGCGCACGTCCTTCCGCCGCCAAGGATCGCAGGGCAACATTCTTTGCCTCCTGTTGCCTCCTCCTCCTACTCGGCTTCCTCCTCCTCTTCTTCCACCTGCTCATCCAGTCAGCCACACACCTTCACCACCAACTTCAGCACAGCCCGGGGTAAACGTCAGCAGGCCATTCTGAAACTCATATGTTTGGGGGACAGGCCCCACACCGCACAGGAGTTGTGGCGGGGTATAGAACAACAGACCGACGAGTGGTTGCTGCCGGTGAGCCTCAAGCCCGGCCTGGTGGTGTGCGATAATGGGCGAAATCTCGTTGCAGCTCTGGGACTAGCCGGTTTGACGCACATCCCTTGACTGGCGCATGTGCTGAATTTGGTGGTGCAGAAGTTCATTCACAACTACCTCGACATGTCAGAGCTGCTGCATAAAGTGCGGGCCGTCTGTTCGCGCTTCAGGCGTTCACATCCTGCCGCTGCTCGCCTGTCTGCGCTACAGCGTAACTTCGGCCTTCCCGCTCACCGCCTCATATGCGACGTGCCCACCAGGTGGAACTCCACCTTGCACGTGCTGGACAGACTGTGCGAGCAGCAGCAGGCCATAGTGGAGTTTCAGCTGCAGCACGCACGGGTCAGTCGCACTGCGGGACAGCATCACTTCACCACCAATGACTGGGCCTCCGTGCGAGACCTGTGTGCCCTGTTGCGCTGTTTCGAGTACTCCACCAACATGGCCAGTGGCGATGACGCCGTTATCAGCGTTACAATACCACTTCTATGTCTCCTTGAGAAAACACTTAGGGCGATGATGGAAGAGGAGGTGGCCCAGGAAAAGGAGGAGGAGGAAGAGGGGTCATTTTTAGCACTTTCAGAGGGACTCAGAGGGAGTTTTTTTGCAACAGCAGAGGCCAAGTACAAATGTGGCCAGCCAGGGCCCACTACTGGAGGACGAGGAGGAGGTGGAGGAGGATGAGGATGAAGCATGGTCACAGCAGGGTGGCACCCAATGCAGCTCGGGCCCATCACTGGTGCGTGGCTGGGGGGAAACGCAGGACGATGACGATACGCCTCCCACAGAGGACAGCTTGTCCTTACCTCTGGGCAACCTGGCACACATGAGCGACTACATGCTGTAGTGCCTGCGCAACGACAGCAGAGTTGCCCACATTTTAACGTGTGCGGACTACTGGGTTGCCACCCTGCTGGATCCACGCTACAAAGACAATGTGCCCACCTTACTTCCTGCACTGGAGCGTGATAGGAAGATGCGCGAGTACAAGCGCACATTGGTAGACGCGCTACTGAGAGCATTCCCAAATGTCACAGGGGAACAAATGGAAGCCCAAGGCCAAGGCAGAGGAGGAGCAAGAGGTCTCCAAGGCAGCTGTGTCACGGCCAGCTCCTCTGAGGGCAGGGTTAGCATGGCAGAGATGTGGAAATGTTTTGTCAACACGCCACAGCTAACTGCACCATCACCTGATACGCAACGTGTTAGCAGGAGGCAACATTTCACTAACATGGTGGAACAGTACTTGTGCACACCCCTCCACGTACTGACTGATGGTTCGGCCCCATTCAATTTCTGGGTCTCTAAATTGTCCACTTGGCCAGAGCTAGCCTTTTATGCCTTGGAGGTGCTGGCCTGCCCGACGGCCAGCGTTTTGTCTGAACGTGTATTCAGCACGGCAGGGGGCGTCATTACAGACAAACGCAGCCGCCTGTCTACAGCCAATGTGGACAAGCTGACGTTCATAAAAATGAACCAGGCATGGATCCCACAGGACCTGTCCATCCCTTGTGCAGATTAGACATTAACTACCCCCCCCCTTAACCATATATTATTGTACTCCAGGGGACTTCCTCATTCAATCCTATTTTTATTTTCATTTTACCATTATATTGCGGGGCAACCCAAAGTTGAATGAACCTCTCCTCTGTCTGGGTGCCGGGGCCTAAATATATGACAATGGACTTTTCCAATGTTGGGTGACGTGAAGCATGATTATCTGCTATGACATGAAGACTGATTCTCTGCTGACATGAAGACTAATTCTCTGTTACGGGACCTCTCTCCTCTGCCTGGGTGCCTGGGCCTAAATATCTGACAATGGACTGTTCCAGTGTTGGGTGACGTAAAGCATGATTCTCTGCTATGACATGAAGACTGATTCTCTGCTGAAATGAAGCCAGATTCTCTGTTACGAGACCTCTCTCCTCTGCCTGGGTGCCTGGGCCTTAATATCTGACAATGGACTGTTCCAGCGTTGGGTGACGTGAAGCATGATTCTCTGCTATGACATGAAGACTGATTCTCTGCTGACATGAAGCCAGATTCTCTGTTACGGGACCTCTCTCCTCTGCCTGGGTGCCTGGGCCTAAATATCTGACAATGGACTGTTCCAGTGTTGGGTGACGTGAAGCATGATTCTCTGCTATGACATGAAGACTGATTCTCTGCTGACATGAAGCCAGATTCTCTGTTACGGGACCTCTCTCCTCTGCCTGGGTGCCTGGGCCTAAATATCTGACAATGGACTGTTCCAGTGTTGGGTGACGTGAAGCATGATTCTCTGCTATGACATGAAGACTGATTCTCTGCTGACATGAAGCCAGATTCTCTGTTACGGGACCTCTCTCCTCTGCCTGGGTGCCTGGGCCTAAATATCTGACAATGGACTGTTCCAGTGTTGGGTGACGTGAAGCATGATTCTCTGCTATGACTTAAAGACTGATTCTCTGCTGACATGAAGCCAGATTCTCTGTTATGGGACCTCTCTCCTCTGCCTGGGTGCCGGGGCCTAAATATATGACAATGGACTGTTGCAGTGGTGGGTGACGTGAAACCAGATTCTCTGCTATGGGACCTCTCTCCAAATGATATTGTTTAATTTTTATTTATTTTATTTTTTATTTTAATTCATTTCCCTATCCACATTTGTTTGCAGGGGATTTACCTACATGTTGCTGCCTTTTGCAGCCCTCTAGCCCTTTCCTGGGCTGTTTTACAGCCTTTTTAGTGCCGAAAAGTTTGGGTCCCCATTGACTTCAATGGGGTTCGGGTTCGGGACGAAGTTCGGGTCGGGTTCGTATCCCGAACCCGAACATTACCGGGAAGTTCGGCCGAACTTCTCGAACCCGAACATCCAGGTGTTCGCTCAACTCTACTAGGGATCCCAGAAAAGTTTAAAGCCTGCTCTTCTTGCTTCTCCTTTTCCTCTTCCCCCCAGGCACCATCTTCCTCTAACTCCTCTTCAGACTCCTGCTGACTTGTCTCAGATGGAGTAGACCCCCCTTGGAATTCATTCAGCATTGCAACTTCCTCATCTTCCTGCTTCTGCTCCTCAACGGCTTGATCAATGACATGATGCAATGCACGGTCCAGAAAGAAGGCTTGAGGTACGATGTCACTGATGGCGCCCTGGCTGCGAACTGACCAGTTTAGTGATCTAATCAAATGGCCGCAGAAGTCTGCATGCATTGCGCATGAGCTGTAACTGGCGCGGTGAAAAGAAACCAAGCTCCCCAGAACCTGTCCTGCTACAAAGTTCGTACAGGTAGTCGTTAATGGCATGTTTCTGCTGGAGCAGCCTATCAAGCATATACAAAGTGGAGTTCCAGCGCGTCAGGCTGTCATAAATCAGATGTCTGATGGGCAGGTGGTGTTGCAGATGAATGTCAGCAAGGCGAGCCATGGCCGTGTTAGATCTTCTAAAATGGCCAGAGATTTTCCTGGCCTGCCGCAAGACGTTCTGGACTCTGGTGTATTTGGCAACGAATCGCTGCACAAATTAGTTCAGGACGTGTGCCATGCACGGCATGTGTGTAATTTTGACCTGTTTCAGTGCGCTCAGCAGATTAACACCGTTGTCGCAGACCACTTTACCAACTGTCAAATTGAGCGAGGTTAGCCACTGATCGGCCTGTGACCGCAGAGCTGAAAGGATTGCAGGACCGGTGTGGCTCTTGGCTTTTAGTCACAACAGCAGCACAGCATGGCAAAGTATCACCTGGCATGTCAAATAGGTTCTGGGGAGCTGGGGGGTGCAGCGGAAGAGGCGGTAGCAGTGGAAAAGGAGGAGTTAGCCGAGGAGAAGACGGAGGATGGAGTAAGAGGAGGAGAAGAAGAGGCAGGCCTGAATGCAATCTGTGGCGGTAACACCAAATCCACACAGGTGCCACGGTTTGCATGCCTGATGGCTATCAGAAGGTTCACCCAGTGGGCATAAAAAGTTATGTACCTTCCCTGCCCATGTTTGCTAGACCACATGTCTGTGGTCAGATATATCTTGGCACCGACACTGTGTGCTAGAGATACATTCACTTAGCGCTGAACATGGCCATTTTGCTCTGGGATGCACTTCTAGCAAAAAAAAAATCCTTCCTGTGATCTTCCTTTGTGGTGTGCCAATCGCCACAAATTTTCTAAAGGCATCTGAGTCCACCAGTTTATATGGCAGTAGTTGGCGGGCTAGCAGTTCCAACAAGCTGGCAGTCAGCTGTAAAGCAAGAGGGTTATTTGGCGTCATCAACTTTTTATGTTCAAACATTTGGGTCACGGAAGCCTGCCTTTTGCCAGATGACCACGACGACAGCACGGTGGAAGGTGGAGAACAAATGGGAGGAGAAGGAGAAGAGATAGGATGTGGAGCGCCGGAGTGTGGCTTTGTGGGTTCTGACGGTGTTGCTCCCATTGGGCTAGGTGATGGGATGCCAGGTGCATTCTTAAGACAGTCGTCCCTAGGTGAGTGTTGGACTTACCGCGACTTATGCGTTGACAGCAGCGGACACGTTGAAAGAAAACACACTGCGGAGCCATGTGCCGGCGTCCTGGAGCGCAAGATGTGACCGTGCATGGTGTATGGCTCATCCCAGATACATTAGCAGTCTGCTTTTTGCCTCCTGTGCACTGCGAGTTCTGCCTGCTTCTTCTCCTTCTATTCCCTATCTGCTGCTCTGTCTCTCCCTCTGAACTCCCCTCCTCTTCTTTCTTTTGGACACCCATGTGACGTCCATCGATACGTCATCATCGTCACATTCACCACCACTGACATTATAGATCTCTGAGTAGGCAGCAAAAGCGGTGACTTCCTTTCTTGGGCTGATTTGGGTACTGTCGTCAGACCGCTGGGTGGTGGCTGTTGCTACCTCCTCTTCCTTATCCGATGCCAAGAATGGTTGCGCATCGGTAAGGTCTGGAAATGGATGGGAAAATAATAACGCTGACTCGAGTGGAGGGGCTATGGTGGTGGTGGTGGTGTCTTTTGGGGTACACACAGCAGAGATTGAGGAGGGTGCAGAAACAGAGGATGAGGCAGGTGCAGAAGCGGAAGGCTGAGTGAGCTACTCAACCAACTATGGTGCGTCCTTTGACATAATCGCACGCACATTCTCCAACTTCCCAATTAGGCTCCGGCCTGGTGCACCTGTCCAACCCGTACCACCCCTGCGGGCCTGCTTCTTCGTCTGCCAGTCATTTTCAAAATGACCCTGTGAAAAAGTCTCTATGGAAGAGCAGTATTTGTGGAAGAAGGTAAATAGAACCCCATAATGATTATTTGCTGGAAGCAGGTATATCAAACCCCTGAATCAGTTTTTTGGGGGGGCCACTGGTATATCACACCAGTTGCAAGTAGTTGTTCCAATAGAGTTTGTCCCTCTGTATAGCTACGGTATCACAGCAGAACCACACACAACTGCTACACAATACAAATGCACTATATAGAAAGTATATTATAGGTATATTACACCCCTGCCTAAATTAGTTTTTGGGGGGGCAACTGGTATATCACACCAGTTGCAAGTAGTTGTTCCAATAGAGTTTGTCCCTCTGTATAGCTACGGTATCACAGCAGAACCGCACACAACTGCTGCACAATACAAATGCTCTATATAGAAATTATATTATAGGTATATCACACCCCTGTCTCAATCAGTTTTTTGTGGGGCAACTGGTATATCACACCATTTGCAATTATTTGTTCCAATAGCGTTTGTCCCTCTGTATAGCTGCAATATCTCAGCAGAACCGTAAACAAATATGAAACAATACAAATGCATTATATAGAAGGTATATTATAAGTATATCACACCCCTGCCTCAATCAGTTGTGGGGGCCAACTGGTATATCCACAAAGTTGTTCCAATAGCATTTGTCCCTCTGTATAGCTGCGGTATCGCAGCAGAACCGCACACAACTGATGCTCAATACAAATGCACTATATAGAAAGTATATTATAGGTTTATTACACCCCAGCCTCTATCACTTGTTTTAGGGGGCAAATGGTATATCACTCCAGTTGCAATTAGTTGTTCCAATAGCGTTTTTCCCTTTGTATAGCTGCGGTATCTCAGCAGAACCGCACACAACTGCTGCACAATACAAATACACTATACAGAAAGTATATTATAGGTATTTCACACCCCTGCCTTAATCTGTTTTTTGGGGGGGCAACTGGTATATCACACTAGTTGCAATTAGTTGTTCTAATAGCGTTTGTCCCTCTTTATATCGGCAGTATCGCTGCAGAACCGCACACAACTGCTGCACAATACAAATTCTCTATATAGAAATTATATTATAGTCATATCACACCCCTACCGTAATCAGTTTTTTTGGGGGGCAACTGGGATAATCACACCAGTTGCAAATAGTTGTTCTAGTAGTGTTCATCCCTCTGTATAGCTACGGTATTGCTGCAGAATCACAAATAACTGCTGCACAATACAAATGCACTATATAGAAAGTATATTATAGGTATATCACACCCCTGACTCAAAAATTTTTTGGGGGGGTAACTGGTATATCACACCAGTTGTAATTAGTTGTTCCAATAGCGTTTGTCCCTCTGTATAGCGTCAGTATCGCTGCAGAACCGCTCACAACTGCTGCAAAATACGAATGCACTATATAGAAAATATGGTATTGGTATATAACACCCCTGCCTCAATTACTTTTTTGGGGGGTAACTGGTATATCACACCAGTTGCAATTAGTTGTTCCAATAGCGTTTGTCCCTCTGTATAGCGTCAGTATCGCTGCAGAACCACACACAACTGCTGAACAATACAAATGTACTATAAAGAAAGTATATTATAGCTGTATCACACCCCTACCTTAATCAGTTTTTTTGGGGGGGCAAATGGTATATCACACCAGTTGCAATTAGTTGTTCTAATAGCGTTTGTCACTCTGTATAGCTGCGGTATCTCAGCAGAACCGCACACAAATTCTCTATATAGAAATTATATTATAGGCATATCACACCCCTGCCTCAATCTGTTTTTTGGGGGGGCAACTGGTATATCACACTAGTTGCAATTAGTTGTTCTAATAGCGTTTGTCCCTCTTTATATCGGCAGTATCGCTGCAGAACTGCACACAACTGCTGCACAATACAAATGCACTATAATATACTTTCTATATTAGACACCCTCAGTAAGTCACACCTATCAATAGCACACCTATACCAGTCCTTAAAAGGACTTTTGTGGCCCTATTAGCTAGCGTTTGGTGCCCCTAACAGTCTGTCCCTGCTCCACAAAGCAACCTCTCCCTACACTGGCAAAAGACTGAATGTAAAATGGCAGCCAGATCGGATTTATTTATAGCGTAGGGGAGTCCATGTGCTGAAACGTCTCAATTGGCTGTCCTCTCCCACCTGATGGATGTGTCATGGGTCAAAGTTCTGCATAAAGCAAAAGAATATGGTGCCGGCGGACATCGCCATATGTTCGCCTGTTCGGCAATCCGCAAACCAGCAAAGTTGGGAAAAGGCGCCCTTCCAATAAGAGGGACCTGGAGCAGTTTGCTAAGGAATAGAGTTCCAAAATTCCAGGTGAGGTGTCAGAAGCTCATTGATGGTTATAGGAAGCAAATGATTTCAGTTATTTTTTCCAAAGGATGAGCAACCGAATATTAAGTTAAGGGTGCCAATAATTTTGTCCAGCCTATTTTTGGAGTTTGGTGTGACATTATGTCCAATTTGTTTTTTCTCTCCCTTTTTTTGTTTTGTTCCAATACACACAAAGGGAATAAACATGTGTATAGCAAAACATGTGTTACTGCAATACTTTTCTGAGAAATACTTCATTTTCTTCAGGGGTGCCAACATTTACAGCCATGACTGTAACTCCGAAGTACGCGGACGAGCAGGAACTCAGAGGAGAGCCAACACCAGCACTTCCACAACCAAAAAGGAGATATCAACCGCATAACACACATTGTAAGTGTTAAAAAAATAGTCTTGTATGTGACTTCCAAGAGATCCGTAGGGCAGGTTTTTTGCATTTCACCTCATAGTGTTCATTTTCAACTTTTACAATCACTATATTTTTGCGACACTTGGCACAGAAAAACAGCTCAGTTATGTGCGTCCCTTAGTTAAAGATACACATCCTGACATTTTGTCCTCACAGGGCTACTTTAGCTACTCAGAGGAAATTGTCTTCTACATAAATGTGATGGTTTGTAGGCCAAAGGCAAAATCATATGTTGTGTCATATTAGTGTATCGTAGTAAATGCCAAGAAGAATTACACTTGTAAAAAAAGACAGTCCACGTGTTACTGGGTTAGTATGTACAGTAACATGTAATGGGAAAAAAAATAGGTGTCTGATCGAGACATCTTAGAATAAAGCTCATCATAATAGTTATAGTTATTTCAAAATTTAAAAAAATTGCTGTACTCTGGTTACCTCACCTTTTAAAACAAAGTGAAATAAAAAGTGATCAAAAAGGCTTTAAAGAGGTTCTCCAAGATTTTCACCATGTAAGCAAATCTCTTTGATTTGTTTCTATCCTGTATGTAGCCCTTCCTGTTGCTGTATCCAACCAAATCTATGATGAACTTCTGCTTTCTCTGCCATAGCTCCAGTGCCACCCCCAACGCGCATAGAGTTTATAGCTCCTCCCATCAGCTAGTTACATAGACACTCTCCCTATCACTGCCCCTAGCAACAACCAGCAAGCTTATAGCTCCTCCCACCCAGTTGCATAGACACTCCCCTATCACTGCCCTGGTGCTTCTTTGACAAGCAACATAACATCATAGGAAATTATAGAGAACTAGATGGGCATGGCGCAGAACGGAAGATGGGGGCTATAAAGATAAAAGGAATGTATCACAAAGTTACATCTACCTTCATAAATGATTATTTTAGAGGACGTTGATGCAAACTCGAAAAAAAGTTTAATGTTCCAAAATGGTACCACAAAATGGTATTACAAAAAATTACTGATCAGACCCCTGTATACAGACCCTTGAATAAATGCATACCTCAGATTAAATACAGATCCAACTGTATCTGTGCTTATAGAACACACAGTTGTCGAAGGAGCCTGGTGCAGCTGCCCTTGTTGCTCTATGGTTAAAGCAGCCTTGACCAAGACTATGGAGCTATGACAGCAGAACAATAAGGGTGTGCAGCCTCCAGTCATTGTTTTGGTGCTGGGAGTCAGACCCGCACTCAGTGTCGGACTGGGGTGCCTAGGGCCCACCATTAAAATTTATTTTGGGGGCCCACAGTACGAATTCATACAAATATTACCTGCTCATATAGCTGGGGGGGAAGGGGGGGCAGCTGATACAAGATGATTTAATATGGGGGTCCCTGCAGTAACTGAAGGTAGATCCTGGGGAAAAGAGGATACTAGCAGCTTTCCTCTATAGCTAGAAGTCATCTCAGCTATCTGACCGTGTCTATAATAATTAAGTGGGTAGTTTCTTTAATAATCTTTAATGTTCATATATGAACATAGGCTGGTTGAGGTGTTGTACATTGAATATATGTATGTAGTGCAGTAACTTATATGCCGCTTATGCAGGGGGTGGGAGACTAGGGGCCCACCTTGCTCAGGGGCCCACCGAGGGATTCCCCTGTACCCCTGTGGGCCAGTCCGAGCCTGCCCGCACTAATCTGATGTTGATGGCTTATCCTGAGGATGGGTCATTAGTATTATAGATCACATCAATCCCCTTCAACCATACGATTATCTGTGCAATGGGACACCTTGAGAAAGAATATATATATATTATATGGAATATTAATACAAACGGCAGCTCTCACTTGCTCCTGCCCGGATGCCGCACCTGGAAGCGGTAATCTCATGACAAAGAAAGAGGAAAACCCAGCTCCATATCATGGTCAAGCCGCAATTGTTATATGGTCTGAAACGCGTTGACAAATTGTCCTGTACATTATGATTTTAACCGTGAATAAAGAATGTTTTCCTGCCATGATATGGAGCTGGGTTTTCCTCTTTCTTTGTCATTATATGGAATGTGTATATAAAGACAATAATTAGATGTTGATTGGTCATTTTAACTTCCGTATTTGCAGGTGGAAAATGTGAAGCATAAGGGTTCATGCACATATGTAATTTGCAGTCCACAAAACAGGGATCCGCAAAATAAAATGAATGACATCTGTGTGACGTCCATGTTGCATCCGTTTTTTTTATTTATTTTTGCGGATCCTTTGTAACAATGAATGTCCTTGTCTGCAAAATGCACAAGAATAGGACTTGCCCTATTTTATTGAGCGGAACAGACATGTAGACATATGGACACAGAATGCACACTGAGTCATTTATGTTTTTTTTTCCAGTCCCATTGAAATTAATGGTTCCACATACGGACCTATAAAAAAAACTGAACGGAAACGGAAGAAAAATAAGTTCATGTGCATGAGCCCAAATACTGTAGCACAAATCATATGAGATTTGGTAAAACTTTTAATATATGTTATAGAAATATATCAAAAGTTTTGATCTATGAGGTTCTGAGCACTGAGGTCCCTACCGATCTCCAGAATGGGGAGAGAGAAGGGCTTGCATATCTTGCTCTCTCCTCAAAATTTTTACCAAAATGTAGTGACCTTTTAACAAATCTCATCTACCTACTGTGAAAAAAAAAATCTGGAAATTGACCAGTAGATTAAACTTTCAATTAACAATGTGAAATCCATAAAAAATCTTCAGCAAAATCTGTGACAATTATTTGCCATGTAATAGGCAGCAAAATTCATAACAGATTCTGCTGACAATGGTAACTATAACATATACAGTATTCACTTTACCGTGCAGAATATTTGTCAGACACAGTTTTTTTGTGCACAGTAACTTATGTCATTCTGCAAAGTGTATTTTTTATTTCTCACATGACATGGATTTTTATTTGTAAAAAAAAAAAAGACCCCCACATAGAACTTTGTCATATCTGTCGCCTTTAGAAAATTCATTTAATCTTAGCAGATGTGAAAATCTTACTTACTTCTATTTATTTGCATATCTGCTTCTGTTCTTCGAGAAAGATCGAAAGATTTTAAATTACATTTCCTCATCCCTCCAACTCCTTTTGGCGGCTAAATAAAAAAAGTGCATCACTTGGGAAGAAGTCATGGGCGACTCTGGATTTTTAAAAAGGGGATTTCAAGTGTATTTGGATCTATGATGAAGACGCAAAGGTTCTCCAATTAAACCAACTATAAACCAATTTTCTAAAGGGCCCTTTACACTGGCTGCGAATCCGCCAGGAACTCTAGCTAACAATTATCTGGCAGTGTAAAGGTGCCGCCGTTTTCCCGATGAATGAGCAAAACACTAGTTTGTGTAGGCATCTAAATTGTAGTTTGCCGGCAGCAGATTGTGCTGTGTAAACATGCTCTGCTGCTGGCAAACGAGTCTGTATGGGTGCGAGCAAAAGCATTAATGATCACTCCTCCTCATACTGTGGAGGAGATTGCTGCATGTAAATGCAGCAGTCTCCTCCACTGACAAGTAGGTTCAACCATATATGCCTTTTAGTGTTGAGCGAGCATGCTCGGCTAAACACCAGTTCGACTCAAGCATCTCAATGTTTGGCTGAATGCCTCGTGTACGATGCTCGAGTCAGTCTTTTTAAATCCAATTTAGCCGCTATTTCTGAAAAGTTTCTGCTGATTTGAACTCACAACCTTCTACATTAGAGGCAAGGACTTTAACCACTCAGCTATAAAGCTGAATGATAAACTGTGTCAGAAAAAGCTCATAGTAGTTTGTCCTGTAGTAAGTATTCCTATACAGCAGAAGTACCATTTCATATTTCACTGTAGATTAAAATGTAGTAGTGGTAGTGGTTAAGGGTCTTGGCTCTACTGTAGAAGGTTGTGAGTTCAAATCTCATCAGAAATAGAGGCTATATATATACATATGTTTTTAGCCATAATATATTTACATATATTATTTATATATAGAATATATAATATATTATAATATATGTAAATATATTATGGCTAAAAACATCAGTAGTAGTTTCCCACATATTATGCATGTATTTTCACCCCATAAGACACACTTTTTGGCAGTGCGTCTTATGGGGCGAATGCTGCCATTTTTACATTGCAGGCTGCGATGTTTCAGCAGGGAGGGAGGAGGGGCTGGAGGAAACTCGCAGCGGGTCCTGGTGCAGTCACTGTACTCTTACACCGGGCTTCGCACATACAAGTATTCAGATGTAAACTGTAGGCAATTGATATGTTGACTGTAGGCAATCCATATTTAAACTACAAGGTAACGCAATCCGCACCCTAAACTCTTCAGAGCAGGGGGTGCCTGGTTTAATGCTTGGTTTCTTCCATTGTGCTCTGTAGAGCACCCAAGCATCGCAAAGTCTTCTACCAGAGCACCCGAGCACTTTGGTGCTCGATCAACACTAATGCCTTTAGCACTGGGGCTGGGGGGTTTGGATCAAGAATTTGACATGTATGCATTGAGACTTGAGCCTTAAATCTTTTGAGACTCTAGCAAAGCCCCTCAAAGGAAGGAAAAGTTCTTCTGCAATAGTAAACTAGACAAATACAATTAATCACAATTCACAATCTTTTTTTCCCCTGTCTTTTGGTAACCTGTACTTTAGCACTAGGGGACAGCAAGACATTATAATTAGCATTGATCGAGCACCGTAGTGCTCGGGGGCTCGGGCCGAATACATCGGGATGTTCAGGTGCTCGACCAAGCACCCGAGTATAATGGAAGTCAATAGGAGAACCCGAACATTAAACCAGGTACCCCTGCTCTGAAGAGGGGAGGGTGCCTGGTTCATAGGAAAATGTCAGAAATTGATGGAAACACCACCAAAATGGTTCTGGAACAGCATGGGGAGAATGTCTGGAGGCATCTTGTACTCGCAGGTCGCTGCTGGGAACGATGTTGTCTGAATAGTACACAATTTTTACAGACTGACAATAATACACACAAAACGACGCTCACCATCTGTGATTCCTCAAAGTTTCTTAAAACGTTACAGAGGTCAGACATCCATGCCCAGCCCACTCCTCGCTTCTGATTAGCGGAAGCTGACTAGAAAGGCAACAACTATCTTACAGCTGGTATTCCATTACTGCCCTCTGCTGCTCACAAAGACTGGCCAACATGTGGAATGTGGAGTTCCAGCGCATGCTCACTGCGCACAACAGCCGGTGAGCTGGCAAGTTAAAGCGCTGCTGCAGCGCTGACAGACTGGCTGAAGCTGTCAATGACTTGCAGAAATGTGCACACACGTGGCGCACCTTCACTCAGGCAAATTGGGGTAGGTTTTGAGAAACCGCTGAACCACTAAGTTTAAGACATGGGCTAGGCATGGTGTGTGTGTGTGTGAGCCGCCACCAAGTTACAGCCATTATCACACACAACCACACCTGGTTGCAGGCTGAGTGGCGATAGCCACAGCTCAGTTTGGTATCCCCTGCAATAACTCTGCGGCGGTGTGCTGTTTGTCCCCTAAGCATATCAGCTTCAGCACTGTCTGTTGACGCTTCCCCACTGCAGTGCTACACTGCTTCCATCTACCAGTTGATGGCTGACTGGTGCTGCACACGGATAATTTGGAGGTGAAAGTGAAGGAGGAGGCAGAGGAGGAGAAGTGGGGTTTGGAGCCACTAACGAAGGTGCTGGTGGAAACCCTGATGGAATTAGGGCCCCAAATCCTCGGCATCAGTAGCACTTGTGCCATCCCAGTGTACGACTCGCTCCCGGCCTCCACAATGTTCACCCAGTGTGCCGTCAGGGAAATGTAGCGTCCCTGGCCAAATGCACTTGTCCATGTGTTCATGGTTAAGTGGACCTTCCCAGTAACTGCATTGGTCAGGGCACGTGTGACGTTTCAGGACACATGTTGGTGTAAGGCGGGCATGGCACACCTTGAAAAATAGTGGCGGCTAGGGACAGAGTACTGCGGGACAGCCGCCGACATCAGGCTGCGGAAGGCCTCAGTGTCCACAAGCCTAAATGGCAACATTTCCAGGGCCAGTAATTTTGAAAGGTGCACATTTAGTGCTATGGCCGGTGGGTGGGTGGTTGGGTATTTGCGCTTACATTCAAATGCCTGCGGTAATGACATTTGGACGCTGCGCTGGGACAGGGAAGTGGATGTGGTCGCTGATGGTGCTTGTGAAGGTCCAGGTGCAGGGCATGAGGCATCCCCGCCTGCACCTTCGACAGGCGATTGGCCAGCAAGTACCATAGGTGAAGAGTAGGCAGTGGTGTGACCCAGAGACACAGATTGTGGACCCAGGCGTTCGTCCCACTTATTACGTGCTTGGATGCCATGTGGTGGATCATGCTGGTGGTGGTGAGGTTGCTAGTGTTCACGCCCTGGCTAAGTTTGGTATGGCAAAGGTTGCAAACTACTATTCTTTCCTCAAAAAGCGCTAGACTACGGAACACCCACCCCATGGCAAGGAAGATTTACGCAAGGGGGTGCTCCGCTGAAAAGTTGCGTGCCTGTTTAGTGTGGCCTGGCTTCTCCCTTTTGCCACCCCAATGCCTTTTCCAGCCTGTTGCGGTGCTGCAGATCCTTTCCCCACTGTACTGCTGTCCTCGCTCGGCTTTCCACCTTCCCAGGTTGGGTCAGTGACCTCATCGTCCACCACCTCCTCTTCCACTTCCTGACTCTGATCATCTTCTTGATTTGTTGACCTAACCACAACCTCAGTGATTGACAACTGTGTCTCATCCTCTTCATGAACCTCTTGAGACAGTAATATATTCGCTATATTGATATATATTTGTTTTTTAGAATATTCGTCATATTCGTCATATTCTAAAACACAAGTTATAGCAATATAGCGAATATTCGTGAAATACACATATAGACTGCAATTTAGCTAATATAGAGCTATAGTATTTTTTTTTATAGTGTACATTTTTTCCAAATCTGAACTTCAGAAGAGGAAAAAAAAAATTAGACTATAAAAAAAAGATTATAGCACTATATTAGCTAAATTGCAGTCTATATGTGTATTTCACGAATATTCGCTATATTGCTATAACTTTGTGTTTTAGAATATGACGAATATTAAAAAAAACGAAGTTATAGCAATATGGCGAATATGTACATTATTTGGAATATTCGTCTTTTTTTTTTCAATCTGTACTGTTATTCCACGTTGGCATTCTGCCTGTTGGTTAGAATATACCATCGGATCTGAGTTTTCATGATCTCAGGGAAAACTCATGGTATTTTGTAACCCACAGGCGTTCCCATGGTGACGGGGATGCTTGTTGGGGTCAAGTAAAATTTGAATATTTTAAATAACAAATATAAATAGCCAACCAATAGGAAAGTTGCCTTATACAGTTAAAAGAAAATCACAATACGCGAATAATTAAATCGCATATTATTCGCGGTAAATAGAATAATGACGAATATTCGATTTCGACGAATATAAGACAAATTGGTGATGACAGTACTTACCTGCATGTTTATTGGCTGCATAGCAGCTGCAAAATGTGCAGGGAGGAGACTCAAGCATGGCGCTCGAGCACATGCGGTACTCAGCCGAGTGCCGCCATGAGCCAAGCATAGCGATGCTCGAGCCGAACAGCAATTCGGCTGAGCATGCTTGCTCAACACTAATTATAATGTTAGTTAGGCACTGCGTAAAATATCAGTGCTATATAAGAAAGTCAAATCTATATATATAAAGAACTACGTATATATGTATGTATGCATGTTCCGCGATCACTCAAGAACGCAACCAACAATTTCAACGAAACTTGGTATACACATCCCTTGCTACCTGGAAAGAAATCTTGTAGGGGTCACAGCTCTCTAGGACATAACGTTCCTGAGATATTCCCAAACAATTACCTGCCAAAAAATTAGCCAATACAAGCCAGCAAGTCTTTCTCTTCATATCCCAACTGCCATACACACGGTCACATGTCCCTTATCAGCCAATAGAAGCTCACAGGACCTTAGTCTTCACATAAACACAGTTTTACTCCAGATTTCTATAACAATTCAGCCATTTTTCTTCACTGCTGTAGGTCAGCTTTAGGCTAGGGGTACACGATGACATATGTCGCGCGACAATAAGTCGTACGACACATAGGGCACAACTACACTGCTACATGTGTCATGTGACAATTTTTATAATGATAGTCTATGGTGTTGCACTGCGACATGTGACATGCTGAGACTGCAATGCGACAGTCACAGAAAAATCCATCTTTTGCAACTGTCGTGTCGCAGTCGCAGCATGTCACATGACGCAGTGCAACACCATAGACTATCATTATAAAAATAGTTGAGACAAAATGTCACGCAACACATGTCGTCGTGTAGCCCTGCATTAAAGGGACAGGGCGCTGTCGAGGTAACTGTTAAAGGGTACTGTGGAGGTCACTGTTAAGGGGGCAGGGGCCACTATTAAAGGGGCAACTGCTGTGGAGGTCACTGTTAAGGCAGCGGGGTACTGTGGTGGTCACTGTTAAGGAGGAGGGCCCCTGAGGAGGTCACTGTCAAGGGAGTGGGGTGCTGTGAAACTCACTGTTGAAGGGGCGGGCTGCTGTGAAGGTCAAAGTTAAGGGGATGGGCTGCTGTGGAGATCCCATTTTAAAGTGGCCGGGCACTATGGGGGGTCAGTTTTAAGGGGTGGGGGACTGTGGAGTTCGCTGTTAAAGGGGCGGGGTGCTGTAGAGGTCACTGTTATGGGGGATACTGTCAATATCTTTTAACGACACACACAATCATTAAATGTAATAGATCAAATATACCCCTGCAAAGCCGGGTCCTTTTGCTAGTAAATATATAAAATTATTCGCACTACCCATTGTGATGTCCTGACTAATCTGTAATTCAAGCTAATTACAGACAGGTCAAAGAAAATTATGTTTCTTCAGCAAGGTCCTTATATTTTTCACTGGAATTGTTCGAGTAAAACCAATGGATGAGATCATCATAGGGCTGTGGATGGAATGTATCATTTTATAAATCATCTACCCTTTGTCTCTCAGACCTCCGCTAAGCAAACAGAACGCGAAACTAATTAAATTATCTTAGACACAAGAAATTTTTTGCCCTATTAAATGTAGCTGGAGGCTAGGCTGACCCTATTACAGCAACTTAGCACTGATGTGCACATTGGGATACCCACGTAGAAAAGACAAATTGAGCTGCTGCAAGGGATCTGGAGTGAATGCTAGCTGTAGTTCCAACATCCACACATTAGAGAGGTGACATCATTCACAATATATGTTATTGAGAAATACATACATACATATACATTTATTAATGTCAATAGAAGAAAATGGTCGACTATCAGTAAGAATTATTTGACACATGGTTAATAAGCTGAGATGAGCACATTTCTTAAAATTTATTTAGGATCTAATTCAAACTCAATTCAGGTGTGAATTAATTCAGAGAGGAGGATAAGAATCTGCCTTCCAAAAGGAAGAAAAACTATCTCTTCATAAAACACCTTTGGAAAAGAGGTGTGCTCCAAAGAAAAAGAAAACTGAGTGTTTCACCATCAAACAGCTCTTTCTTTATCACAGGTGAGCAAAGAAAAGTAGCTTAGCCTGAGAGGCCTTGGTTGGTATCCTTGAGGATACTATTTCTCTTTATGGAGAGTGTGTGACGAGTATTTAGTCCAAGCATGATGCAAATTAGTACGTCTTACATTTACTGGCATCAGAATGGCTTTGTTTATTTTTCTTTTGGATGAAAACAAATTTGCATATCTTTGGGTTTTTGGCATAGAAATTCAAAGTTGATTTCCTTCCAAATCGAAAAGAATTCTTAGCCTATTTGATGCCAATAAATTTTTTACATATACTTTTCACAGAAACCCAGGGGAACAACCATTGCCTGGCCTACAAAACTGCTTATGCATACTAGGCATTAGGAGAAATAGTACTTCCTGGACCCTGACCAAGGCCTCTCAAGTACCTAAATTAATTATTAGTGTTGATCGCAAATATTCTAATCGCAAATTTTTATCACGAATATCGGCACTTTGAGAATTCGCAAAAATCTACAATATAGTGCTATATCTTTGTAATCGCGAATATTCTAGATTATTTTTTCATCAGTACCCTCACTGCTTCTTGCTTGTGTGCCAATGAGAAGGCTGCAATATCTTTGTTTGAGCTTAGCAACATCCCTAGCAACCAATCGGAAAGTTGCCTACCCCTTACTGTATAGGAGACTCCCCAGCAGCCATTTTCTGCTGTTTTTTGCAGTTCTGAGAGAGAGAGAGCAGTGTCATTGCTGTGCTCTGTGGTTTGCTGAGTCACCTGTGATCCTTATTCAATTACATTAGATAGTTAGCTCATATATATAATACAGATAGTTAGTGGGAGATAGTCAGTGTAGATTAGATAGTGATATAGTGTAGCTGATAGGTTCCAGTGCAGGGTGTTAGGTAGTGTGATAGGAATTACTGTGCTGTGATAGGGATTAGTGTCTTTGTCTTTATTTAAAAAATAATAATAATGCGAATATATTGGAGCACTCTATCTGCAGATAAAGCTATTATTCTGCCATGCATGCGAAATGTAATCAAAAACAGTGCTGTAATGTAAAATTACTTACAGTGATCAGGAGTTATTCCTCACAGTCACGGAAGTTGCTGCCAACCATTTTCTCCAGTCTCAGGAAACCTCTAGCAGCTTGAAAAATGTAGCAAAAGTAAGCCACGCCTGCATTGCACATGCAATACGCGCATATTACATTGCTGATTTTCACAATCAAGAAAATAACGACTGGAGATCACGAATTTGAGAATTTATGGCGAATATTAGGCCAAAAATTCACGAAATATTGTGAAAACAAATCATCCAGAAACAGCTGTTTTCAGATGAGATGTTTGTTTAGCTATTATATAAATTATGCTTAAAGACCTGTTTGAAAGGCTAAGCACTAACTGAATAGCTGGTGAGAGGCTCAGTTTCTTTAGCTATTTGAAGGAAACTGATTTGTGTGCATTTTACTAGAAAATCTTTGACTGACCTACTCTCTCCTAGATCTTCTCACAGTCCGTAATAAAGTCCCATCTGAATAAGATAATTTGCTCCCTCTAATATACAGTCCTATGTAAATATTCTTCCGTCTTCAGCCCCTTCAATGTATAGTCCTATAAAAACAGCATTAATCCTCTCCAATGTACAGTCCCATGTAAATAACATCTCTACTCTCCCTCCTGCCACCGTCGACATACAGTCCAATGTACAGTCCCATCTTACATCTACTAGCATCAGAGAGGCTTAGCTTCCTTTTCCTTTTAGAAGGAAAACCAATTTGAATATCTTTCCCAGAAATCCAAAGATATGCAACTTTCAATGTTAAAGAAAAGAAGCTAAGCCTCTTTGATGCCAGTAGATGTAAGATGGGTCTGTATATGGGACTGTAAGATGTGCTAATTTTATGAAACATTGATTGGCTAACAATACTCCTCATGCATTTTCAACCTATGCGCTTTCCATAAAGAGCAATAGTACCCCCCAGACCCCAGCCAAGACCCCCCCCCCCCCCCAAGCAGCTCAGGTTTCTGTAGTAACTTGTGCTCCTCTGTGATTAGAACAGGTTCTGTGTGTACTAATAGGACCGTGGCCATTTTATTTCCTCTGATGATTTCTCCGTAAACAAAACAAGCCATTAAAAATAATGAAAGGTACTTGGAAATATATTTTAAATAAAGTAACATTTAGGTATTTTCAGTAATTCTGTAATTTTCAGTTATTTTCTTAATTCCGGGGAGACCCATTTTAAGCTAGTTCTCTCTGCTGAGTTCTGAAAATGAAACAGTTGTTTGCTGGCATGAGACGCTCCATTTTTATTTTATTTTTGAAAGGAAGACTGGTTTGCACATTTCTTTTGCAGTAATTTAACTCCCTTTTATAAGAAGGAGTGTTATGTGTTCCTCTCATTCTCAAAAGAAATCTCAAGACTTTTTTATGAATTCAGAATACATTTGCTCATCTCTAGTTTATAATCTTCAGTAAAATAACTTGGCCTATATTTTAATTAGTAGATTATTATAATGAAACGTTAAAAGTTCAAGTTAAGTGTACCTCTAATTCTTAATTAGCATCAATATTATATGCAGGAGTCAGCAGAATAATCTTTCTTCTAAATAACGTGTACAGCACAGTTTTCTATTAAAAGACTACTCACACTGGCCGTAGTCCACACTGAGGGCTGCCCATATTTATGCAAAGAACCCCACACTGTCTCCTACGCTCCCTATCTACTAGATAAGGGATGCCCAACATGCGGCCCTCCAGCTGTTGCAAAACTACAACTCCCAGCATGCCAGGACAGCCTACATCTATCAGCCTACAGCAGGGCATGAAGGAAGTTGTAGTTTTACAGCTGGAGGGACTCGGGTTGAGCATCTCTGTGCTTGATGATGTAATATGATTCTGCACACGCACCCCCTTTCCAAGAAAGCAGGATGCACTGTCTCTTAGTGCATAGCTTTGAGCACCTTGAGCCACAGACTGCTAAGAAGCTAAGCTTTGCCTGTAATCAGTAGAGGGTGGAGATGTCTTGTTTGACATTCGCCTCACCTAGTATGCACTATCTGTGGACATTTAGTGGATTCTTTGCTGTATTGCATTCATATAACCCATTCTAAGGTAAGCCTCCACTTCCTTTGAAAACTTGTAAGGACAACGGGGAATGTGCACCAGTTTATACTGGGGAATTTATTAGAAACTTTTTATCAAACTTTATATGACATGTACAGTGGATTTAAAAAGTCTACACACCCCTGTTAAAATGTCAGGTTTCTGTGATGTATAAAAAAACAGTCAAAGATAAATCATTTCAGAACTTTTTCCACCTTTAATGTGACCTATAAACTGTACCACTCAATTGAAAAATAAACTGAAAACAAAAGGGAAGAGAAGAAAACAAAAATAACTGGGGATGTAGCTGTGTTCAGAATAAAGCAATCACATTCAAAATCATGTTAACTAGGAGTCAGAATACACCGGCCATAATTTAAAGTGCCTCTGATTAACCCCAAATAAAGTTCAGCTGCTCTAGTTGGTCTTTCCTGAATTTTTCTTAGTCGCATTCCACAGCAAAAGCCATGGTCCACAGAGAGCTTCCAAAGCATCAGAGAGATCTCATTGTTAAAAGGTATCAGTGAGGAGAAGCGTACAAAAGAATGTCCAAGGCATTAGATATACCATGGAACACAGTAAAGACAGTCATCATCAAGTGAGGAAATATGGCACAAGTGACATTGCCAAGAACTGGACGTCCCTCCAAAATTGATGAAAAGACGAGAAGAAAACTGGTCTGGGAGGCTACCAAGAGGCCTACAGGAACATTAAAGGAGCTGCGGGAGTATCTGGCAAGTACTGGCTGTGTGGTACATGTAACAACAATCTCCCGTATTCTTCATATGTCTGGGCTATGGGGTAGAGTGGCAAGACTTAAGCCTTTTCTTCAGAAGAAAAACACCCATGCCACGCTACATTTTGCAAAAACACATCTGAAGTCTCCCAAAAGCATGTGGGCATAGGTGTTATGGTCTGATAAAACCAAGGTTGAACTTTTTGGCCATAATTCCAAAAGATATGTTTGGCGCAAAAACAACACTGCACATCACCAAAAGAACACCATACCCACAGTGAAGCATGGTGGTGGCAGCATCATGCCAAGGGGCTGTTTTTCTTCAGCTGGAACTGGGGCCTTAGTTAAGCAAGAGGGAATTATGAACAGTTCCAAATACCAGTCAATATTGGCACAAAACCTTCAGGCTTTGTCATGGTCTTACCTCCTTGCTGTTCCCTTCGTTTGACATGTGCTGGCGGCCATCTTGGTTTCTGGGTTTTCTTGTAGCCTCCCACCCTGCGGCTCCTCCTTCCCACTGGGAGGAGCTGGATGCCCAGCTCATATATATAGGAGGTCTGTGGCTTCAGTTCCTTGCTTGGTCCTCCTGTGTTCACATGCTTCCAAGACTGCTGCTGCTTCTGGTTCCTGATCCTGGCCTCGTCTGACTACCCCGTTGGTTCCTGATTCCGGCTTCGTCTGACTACCCCGTTGGTTCCCGATTCCGGCTTCGTCTGACTACCCCGTTGGTTCCTGTTCCTGGCTTCGTCTGACTACCCTTCTGGTTCCTGACCTCTGTCTCCGCAAGACCCTGCTTCGGTTTAGCCATCCGTTCGGACTTTGCTTACGGCTTGCTCTTCAATAAAACCTTCTTATTTTCCACCTATCTCTTGTTGTACGTCTGGTTCATGGTTCCTTGACATTAGGACCAAGCCATGAATTCTGACGGTACAGGGCCACCCTCGCTACCTACGCTGGTTGCCAGACTTGATCAGCAGGATCACCTGTTGGGTCGGTTCGCTGTGGCGTTGCAAACCCTGCTTGAACGCACGGCTCATTTAGCTTCCGTTGCCGATGGGTCGGTTGTCGCTCCTAGGCCCGCTCCTACTGCCGCTCCGGTTGTTGCGCCAGAGTCTACCCTGACACCTGTTGCTGCGCCTGTGGTGTTTCAGGGTATGACCGGTTCTGCCCCCCTTCCACAGCGCTTTGGGGGAGAGCCAACTCAGTGCCGAGGTTTCCTTAACCAGGTGGGCATTTACTTCGAGTTGCTGCCACATGCCTTTCCTACTGAGAGATCAAGGGTGGGCTTCTTGATCTCGCTGCTCTCGGACAAGGCCTTGGCCTGGGCCAGCCCTTTATGGGAGAACAACAATCCGGTGGTTGCCGAGTTTTCCGGTTTTGTTGCTTCTCTTCGGAAGGTATTCGATGTGCCGGCTCGTGCTGCCTCTGCTGCGAAGCTCCTTATGTCCATCAGACAGGGTTCACGATCCGTAGCTGAATACGCCATTGAGTTTCGTACCCTGGCAGCAGAGGTGGGCTGGAATAATGAGGCTCTGGTCGCTGCTTTCTCTCATGGTCTCTCGGATGCCTTGAAGGATGAGGTTGCAGCTAAGGACCTACCAGTGGAGCTCGAGTCTCTTATTTCTTTCCTGATTTTGATTGACACCAGACTCAGGGAGAGACCTTCCTTTAAGGAGAGCCTGCGGAGGTCTCCTAACAGATTGGCGCCTACGTTTGCTGTCCCACCCGTGCCTCCCTCTCCTCCCACGCCTCCTGGGGATGACTTGTCTGGGGGTGAACCCATGCAGCGGGGGTTTGCTCGCCTGTCTGAGGGGGAGAGGGTACTCCGGAGACGCGAGGGCCGATGCATGTACTGTGGTCTCGGTGGGCATTTTCGGTTGGCATGTCCGAACCGTCCGGGAGAACGCTCGCACCTGAGGTCCTGTCGGGGGCAGATCTTGGGTGGAGTCTCCTCGTCCCCGGTTTCCCGTGTTGACAAACCACTGATCACGGTTGTCCTCTCCTGGGTCGGGGGCTCGGTGACGACCCAGGCGTTGGTGGACTCTGGTGCTGGTGGTTTGTTCATTGATAGAGTGTTCGTTGCCGCCAATTCCATTCCTCTGCAGCCTCGAGGTTCCCCACTGGCTCTTGAGGCGATAGACGGCAGACCCCTTCTGCCGCCACACGTGACTCATGAGACCCTTCCAGTGGGGATAGCCATTGGTGCCGTTCACAGAGAGTCGGTCTGTCTCCAGGTTATTTCGTCTCCACACTACTCGGTGGTCTTGGGGTACCCCTGGCTCCAGAAGCATAATCCGACTTTCGATTGGAGATCGGTCGAGATCCTCTCGTGGTCACCGCAGTGTGGGGCTAGTTGCATCCATGGGCCTGTCAAGTTGCTGTGTACTTCCTCGGACTCTCTGTTGCCTCCTGAATACGAAGAGTACCGGGATGTATTCGATAAGGTGCGCGCGGTTGCCCTACCTCCGCACCGCCCATACGATTGTGCCATAGAGTTACAATCCGGTGCCGTTCCTCCTCGTGGCAAAGTCTATCCACTGTCGGTAGCGGAGAATGAGGCCATGGAGGAGTACGTGAGGGAGGCGCTTTCACGCGGACACATTCGCAAATCCTCGTCCCCGGCAGGGGCTGGATTTTTCTTTGTGAAAAAGAAGGGCGGCGAGTTGAGGCCTTGCATCGATTACAGGGGTCTCAATCGCATCACGATCAAGAACGCTTACCCGATACCCTTGATTTCCGAGCTGTTCGATCGCCTCAAAGGGGCCACGGTCTTTACCAAACTCGACCTGAGGGCGGCATATAACCTGGTAAGGATCAAGGCGGGCGATGAGTGGAAGACCGCGTTTAACACCAGGACCGGTCATTATGAATCCTTGGTTATGCCCTTTGGGTTGTGCAATGCGCCCGCAGTCTTCCAGGAATTCATCAACGATGTTTTCCGTGACCTGTTGCAGCAGTGTGTGGTGGTCTATTTGGATGACATCTTGGTATATTCTGCATCCATGGAGGCCCACATTCTGGATGTCAGACGAGTGTTGCAACGCTTACGAGAGAACAAGCTGTTCGGTAAGCTTGAGAAATGCGAATTTCACCGATCCCAGGTAACCTTCTTAGGTTACATCATTTCCGCTGAGGGGTTCTCCATGGATCCTGAGAAGGTTTCGGCTGTCTTACAGTGGCCCCAGCCCAGTGGGCTTCGTGCCCTGCAGCGCTTTTTGGGCTTCGCCAATTATTATCGGAAGTTCATCAGGGACTTTTCCATGCTAGCCAAGCCTCTCACGGATCTGACCAGGAAGGGCAGTAATCCTCAGGTCTGGCCGCTCGAGGCCATCCGAGCTTTTGAGGCTCTAAAGTCCGCCTTTGTGTCGGCTCCGATTCTGTCGCATCCCAACCCTGGGTTGCCTTTTGTCCTCGAGGTGGACGCGTCTGAGACGGGAGTAGGCGCCCTCCTGTCTCAGCGTAGAACACCAGAGGGTCCTCTGCTTCCTTGTGGGTTTTACTCCCGGAAACTGTCTTCCGCGGAGTGCAACTATCAGATTGGTGACAGGGAGTTATTGGCCATCGTGCAGGCCCTTAAAGAATGGAGGCACTTGCTCGAGGGCTCGGTGGTTCCGGTTCTCATCCTGACGGACCACAAGAATCTGACCTACCTCTCTGAGGCCAAGAGATTGACACCACGTCAGGCCAGATGGGCTCTGTTCTTGTCACGTTTTAATTACGTGGTCTCCTACCTACCCGGCTCCAAGAACATCAGAGCGGATGCCTTATCACGGCAGTACTCCGAGCTGTCCGGGGAGGAGTCGATTCCGACTACGGTCATACCCCCGAATCAGATCCTGGCCGCTATTCGCACCAGCCTGACTTCTCCTCTGGGTGAGCAGATTTTGGCGGCTCAATCTGGTGCTCCCTCTGGGAGACCCAACGGCAGATGTTTTGTGCCTGAGGAGTTGCGCACTCGGTTGTTGCGAACCTACCATAACTCCAAGGCCGCGGGGCACCCTGGAAAGAATCAGCTGTCCTGGGCGGTTTCACGTCTGTTCTGGTGGCCTTCTCTACGTTCCGACATCGCCGCATATGTAGCGGCATGCTCCGTTTGTGCCCAGAGTAAGTCCCCTCGGCACCTTCCGTTGGGCCTTTTGCAACCCATAGCCACCGGGGAGCGTCCATGGTCACACCTGGGGATGGATTTCATTGTGGACCTCCCTGCATCCCGAGGCCATACGGTCATTCTCATGATTGTGGATCGGTTTTCCAAAATGTGCCACTGTGTTCCTCTCAAGAAGTTACCCTCTGCACAAGAGTTGGCCTCGATTTTTGCCAGGGAGGTCTTCCGGTTGCACGGTTTGCCCAAGGAGATTGTGTCGGATCGGGGGAGTCAGTTTGTGTCCAGGTTCTGGCGCGCCTTTTGCTCCCAGTTGGGGATTCATCTCTCTTTCTCCTCGGCCTACCACCCTCAGTCCAATGGGGCCGCAGAACGATCCAATCAGGCCTTGGAGCAATTCCTTCGTTGCTATGTCTCCGATCACCAAGACAATTGGGTTGACCTCCTGCCTTGGGCTGAGTTTGCCAGGAACACGGCGGTGAACTCTTCCTCTGGGACGTCTCCCTTCATGGCCAATTATGGGTTCCAACCTGCCGTGTTACCGGAGGTATTCTCTCCCCAGGATATTCCGGCTGTGGAGGATCACCTTTCCGTCCTACGTGCTTCTTGGGTACAGATCCAGAGGTCCCTTGAGGTCTCTGCGCAGCGCCAGAAACTCCAGGCTGATCGCAGACGAGCGCCCGCTCCTTCCTACCAGGTCGGAGACCGCGTATGGTTGTCCACCCGCAACCTCAACCTTCGAGTGCCCACTCCCAAGCTGGCGCCTCGCTTTGTTGGTCCCTTCCGAGTGCTTCGCAGGGTAAACCCGGTAGCCTATGCCCTTGCGCTTCCTCCTGGCATGCGGATCTCCAACGTGTTTCATGTCTCCCTGTTGAAGCCACTGGTGTGTAATCGTTTCACTTCCTCGATTCCTCGGCCTCGTCCGGTCCAAGTGGGCAATCGTGAGGAGTATGAGGTGAGCAATATCCTGGACTCACGCCTGGTCCGCGGCCGGGTGCAGTTTTTGGTCCATTGGCGTGGTTATGGTCCAGAGGAGCGTTCCTGGGTTCCCTCCGCAGATGTCCATGCTCCTGCTTTGCTCCGAGCCTTCCACGCACGCTTCCCTCAGAAACCGTTCCTTACTCCGCGGAGGAGGGGCCCTTGAGGGGGAGGTACTGTCATGGTCTTACCTCCTTGCTGTTCCCTTCGTTTGACATGTGCTGGCGGCCATCTTGGTTTCTGGGTTTTCTTGTAGCCTCCCACCCTGCGGCTCCTCCTTCCCACTGGGAGGAGCTGGATGCCCAGCTCATATATATAGGAGGTCTGTGGCTTCAGTTCCTTGCTTGGTCCTCCTGTGTTCACATGCTTCCAAGACTGCTGCTGCTTCTGGTTCCTGATCCTGGCCTCGTCTGACTACCCCGTTGGTTCCTGATTCCGGCTTCGTCTGACTACCCCGTTGGTTCCCGATTCCGGCTTCGTCTGACTACCCCGTTGGTTCCTGTTCCTGGCTTCGTCTGACTACCCTTCTGGTTCCTGACCTCTGTCTCCGCAAGACCCTGCTTCGGTTTAGCCATCCGTTCGGACTTTGCTTACGGCTTGCTCTTCAATAAAACCTTCTTATTTTCCACCTATCTCTTGTTGTACGTCTGGTTCATGGTTCCTTGACAGGCTTTTGCTAGAAAGCTGAACATGAAGAGGAACTTCATCTTTCAGCATGACAACGACCCAAAGCATACATCCAAATCAACAAAGGAATGGCTTCACCAGAAGAAGATTAAAGTTTTGGAATGGCCCAGCCAGAGCTCAGACTTGAATCCGATTGAAAATCTGTGGGGTGATCTGAAGAGGACAGATTTGGCAATCTGACAGATTTGGAGTGTTTTTGCAAAGAATATTAGGTAAATCTTGGCAAATCAAAATGTGCCATGCTGATAGACTCATACCCAAAAAGACTAAGTGCTGTAATAAAATCAAAAGGTGCTTCAACAAAAAATTTGTTTAAGGGTGTGCACACTTATGTAACCATATTATTTTATTTTTATATTTTTTCTTCCCTCTACCTAAAAGATTTCAGTTTGTTTTTCAAATGAGTTGTACAGTTTATAGGTCACATTAAAGGTGGAAAAAGTTCTGAAATGGTTTATCTTTGTCTCATTTTTTTACATCACAGAAACCTGATATTTTAACAGGGTTGTGTAGACTTTTTATATCCACTGTATATGGTGTGGTGGTAATTTTAGCAGGTTCCTACAGGAAGATAGAAGTTGCTTGCAGCTTATAGGTGCAGTAAGGTGGTGTAGTGTGGCTGAGTAGGGAAAGGATGACTTTCTTTCAGTATGGTGCTGGGGGGTATCTGTATGCAGTTGCCTTGATTGATAGGGAAGGAGAACATGTTAGCTTCAATGACCAACCTAGAGACGCTGATGTGTGGAGGCGTGGTGTCACCCACTTGTGCTATGGCTGGTGTAGGACTGGGGTCTTTTCCCACCAGTCAGGTCACATGACGGGCAGCAGTGCAGTCAGTTTTTTGTCCCTGGAGTTGAGGGATCTGCAGCTAATAGGATCTGGGACAAACCGTGAGTGGAGAAATTTTACGTAGAGTTATTGCTGTAGCCTCATATCATGTCTGAGTTGGCTTATTCCAGTCCATTGTACTGAACTGTGGCTGTGGTTCATCTAAAATTATAAATGTTTGAAGAACAAGAACCCTGGTGTCACCTTGGAGCATTTGGTGCTTCATCCCAGTAAGTGAGTGACTGGATCTGCGTCTTACAAACCTTGTATTACATGCAAGACAGGAAAGAAAGGGGCTTTCCAAGACCCTCAAAACTTTAAAACAGAAGATTTACTCACCTGTCCACTTCCCCTCCGTTTTTGTTGCTGCAGCAATGACGTCCCTGACTATCCCATGTAATCACTGCAGAGAGTTACTAGTCTTAGCACTAAAATACATCATTGCAGCAGACCAGTGCTTCAGTGATGTCCCCGACTACCTCACATTAGTGTGGAGTGTGAATATTCGAAAAGCTAATTTTTATCGCGAATATCAGCACTTCGAGAATTTGCAAATATTTAGAATATATGACGAATATTCATTTTTTGTTTTTTTTGTTTAGTACACATCAGGTGATCATCCCTCCCTTCTTCTAGCTTGTGGGCCAATGAGAAGGCTTTGTCACAGCTTGCCAACAACCCTAGCAACCAATAGAAAAGTTGCCTGCCCCTTACTATATAAGAACCTCCCCAGCAGCTATTTTCTAAAATTTATTGCAGTTATGAAAGAGACAGCAGTGTCATTGCTGTGCTCTGTGCTTTGTGGTATTACATTAGACAGTTAACCTATATATATAATTCAGATAGTTAGGGGGAGATAGTCAGTGCAGGTTAGATTGATCTATAGTGTAGCTGATAGGTTGCAGTGCAGGGTGTTAGGCAGTGTAATAGGTTCTGCTGTCCATACATACATGCTACAGACATAGTGCTGTGATGTCACAAGTTGCATGTATTGCGAAAAAATATGTGCATCATTAATTGATAGAAATTTGCAAGCGCAAGTATATTGGAGCACTCTATCTGTATATAAAGCTATTCTAATGTTCTGCCGTGCCAACCAGTTTCTCCAGTGTCAGGAAACTTATACCAGCTTGAAAAATGTAGCATAAGTGACCCACGCTGGTATTTCGCACGCTTTATGTGAATAATACATTGCCATTTTTCGCAATCAAGAATATAATCTCGAATTTGCGAATATATGACGAATGCTCTACAAAATATTAGTGAAATATCGCAAATTGGAATATTGCCCCTGCCGCTCATCACTACTTCACATGACCACTGAGACAGCAGTGATCACATGAGGTAGTTGGTGACTTATCAATGCAGTGCAGGAAACAAAGACCCACAGGGTATACCAAATATTCGGCCCTGGAACAAAGTGGACGTGAACAGATGAGTAATTGTTATTTTACAACAATTCTTGCTGTTGTCTAAAATGTTAGTGTTCTTGGAAAACCCCTTTACGGACGGCACATCCGGATTTTGCTAAATTGTGTCCTAATTACTTAGATCTAGCGTAAATGTCTACAGCCAGCACTAGGGGGAGCTAAAAAGCCTACAGTATATTGTGTTATTGCGGAGTTCAGTTATGCTGTAAGCTAATGTGCTCCCTCTAGTCGTGGTTGCAGGCAGCTACAATCTTTTTATCTCTTCACAGAGGATTTGGAGCACTGTATGAGAAAAGAGTTTTGACCCCTATAAACACATAAATAAATGAATCAGTGCAGCATATTTGCCTTAAAACAATGTTATGTTCCATTCGCCATTATTGTTACTGTTATTTTACTAGTATTAAAGAGCAAAAAAGAAATGCCATTACAAAGCTAAAATAGGTAAAACATATATATGTAAATAATATTCCAAAACAAGAGTGGCACATATACATGGCTTGTCTACCCAGTGGACATGGCCCTTAAAGGGGTAGTTCAGGATTTTAATAGTGATGGTCTATCCACAGGTTAAGCTCTCGATATCAGGTCGGCAGGGGTCCGACGCTCAGTATCACCACTAATCAGAGGTTTTAGAGCAGCAGGAACTACACAGCTCCGTCCAATGTGCAACTCCTTGCTGTTCGTTCATGTGCATATTTAACAGCAGCTCCAGAACAGCTCATAACTACAAGTTTATCAAAGTTTTTAGTGAGGTCGCAAAATCACCATGGCTGACATCCTAGCAGAAGTCCTCTACAGTGACAAGAGTAATTATAAGTTCTACGGCCCCTGCGGCAAAGACTCAAACACAGAAAGCATTAGGAACAGAGACAGCAGGAAACTCAAAGTGTGACATGCGAATTAAAGGCTGGGGAGACAACACAGTGAAATGGCAATAGGAATGTTCAACTTTACCGAAAACAACGAGTACAATTCTAGAAAATGCAGTATCTAATATTGGACTATAAGGAAGACTGGGGGTCCAAATACTAGAACAGTGTACAGTTGTAGTGAGGAGAAGTTTGAATGGAGTAGTGGTTAGACTCCCTGAGCCACCATTTCTAAGGGACTGTTTCCACTAATCATATACACATTAAAGGTAGAGATGAGCGAATCAAAAATTACGAAGTGAAATTCGATCCGAGTTTCAGGAAAAATTTGATTTGCACTGAATCCGAATTTCCTCACGCTTCGTGGTAACGAATCACATTTTTTCCTAAAATGGCTGTTAGGACATTGAGCAAGTAACTCTGGGCACGAGGGACCACCCACAATGCCATGAATGCAGCCAATCAGCAGCCAGCCAGCCCTGTGATGTCACAGCCCTATAATTAGCCTCAGCCATCTTGGATTCAGCCATTTTCCAGTGTACTTAGTGCAGGAAGAGACATTAGCAGGTGCTAGGGACAGTGGTAGAAAAGACTTTAAAACTTTTATTTTGCTGTATAGAAGTTCAGAAAAAGGATAGGAAGGAATTATTACACAGCATCGAAGCAGAACAGGGTTCAGTAGGGGAGTTTACAGCCTGGGTAATAGGAACAATCCAATTATATAATATTGCCATTATACAGCTCTGTAATTCCAGCAAACCGTTCTTGTTATTGGGGTGCAAGAACTGTTTGATACAACCATTAATAGGGTTTATTACAAGTAAATATTTCTTGTATTGTCTTATTTGCCCTTGCGTGGTGCAGTTATATGTTCTCAAGCATTTTTTGACTTGTAATAGTGGAGGGAAAAAGGGTTAGGGTTGTGTGGTTAGCCGTTGTGTGGTGAAGTAAGAAAATTACAGCCCTTTTTGGCGTGTATTAGTGGCAAAAAAATATATATTATTTGCCGTTCAGTGGTGTAGTTAAATGTTCTAAAGCCTTTTGTGGCTTGAATAAGTGGAAAAAAAATAAGGGCCTATTTGCCGTTCAGCGGTGCAGTTATATGTTCTAAAGCACTTTGTGTGTATTAGTGGCACAAAAAAAAGTATTTGCTGTTGTGTGGTAAAGTGAGAAAACTACAGCCCTTTTTGGCGTGTATTAGTGGCAAAAAAATATATATTTGCCATTCAGAGGTGCAGTTAAATGTTCTAAAGTCCTTTTGGGCGTGTATTAGTGGCAAAAAATATATACCGTATTTTTCGCCGTATAAGACGCACTTTTTCTTCCCCCAAAATGGGGGAGAAATGCCCCTGCGTCTTATACGGCGAATGCAGTCAGTTTTACATCGCTGGATGCGATGTAAAGCGAGCGGGGACTCGGGGAGGGACTGGGAGGAGGAGCTGGGGCCGGCAATAGCGGCGGGGCGGTGCAGTCACTGTACTAAAGGCCCGCCCCGCCGCTCCGGTGTACTAATAAAATGTCATATTCAATTAATGGTTACTAGATATGCCCCTTTATGCCTAATGGTACCTTAAATCCTAAGCGCATCCGTACAATGCAGGCCGGGCGGGCGGCAGCGTAACTCCCTGATGTCACGTGCCTGCCGGCATTGTACTAAAGCGCTTAGGATTTAAGGTACTTTTAGGAATAAAGAGGCATATTTAATAACTATTAACTGAATAAGACATATTATATTAGTATACTGGAGCGGCGGGGGATCTGTGGATGGCACAGTTATGGGCTGGGAGGGTCTGTGGATGACACATGTATAACAGTGCCATCCACAGATCCCCCCCTGTAACAGTGCCAGCCACAGATCCCCCCATAACAGTGTGTCATCCACAGTTCCCTCATAACAGTGTCCGTCATCCACAGTTCCCCCCATAACAGTGTCCGTCATCTACAGATCCCCCCCATAACAGTGTCCGTCATCTACAGATCCCCCCATAACAGTGTCCGTCATCCACAGATCCCCCCATAACAGTGTCCGTCATCCACAGATCCCCCATAACAGTGTCCGTCATCCACAGATCCCCCCATAACAGTGTCCGTCATCCACAGATCCCCCCATAACAGTGTCCGTCATCCACAGATCCCCCCATAACAGTGTCCGTCATCCACAGATCCCCAGTAATAGTGCCATCCACAGACCACCTAGTTCCAAACCCACAGCACACCTTTTGGTTAAAAATTTTTTTTTTCTTATTTTCCTCCCCAAAAACCTAGGTGCGTCTTATACGCCGGTGCGTCTTATACGGCGAAAAATACGGTATATTTGCTGTTCAGCTGTGCAGTTATATGTTCTAAAGCCTTTTGTGGCGTGTATGAGTGGAAAAAAATAACTGCCTATTTGCCGTTTAGCTGTGCAGTTATATATTCTAAAGCCCTTTTTGGTGTGAATTAGTGGAAAAAAAGGGCTTATTAGCCGTTGTGTGGTGAAGTGAGAAAATTAAAGACTTTTTGGGGGTGTTTTAATTTCCTTTTTATTTATTTATTTGATTTAACAGTATGTCTGACAGAGAAGTGCCAGACCCTGCACAGGGGAGTGGCGGAGGCCTAAATGTTTCTGGCATAGGCACAGATCGCAGCAGAGTAAGGGGGCGTGGCATCAGGAGTCGCAGTGAGAGGCCCGAGCTCCCGGTTACATCTAGCGGTCGTGTCTTGACCAGCAACCCAGCGTTTCTTGAATGGTTGACTCGGTCATCCACTTCGTCCCAAGTGACATCAGTCACCCCCAGCCAAAAGTCAGTGGGTTCGTCAGACACAACCCTTAGGTGGCATAGCCCGGGAGCAGGCCCTGTGTCCTCACCTGTCCTCAACCTGTCTCTGTCCTTTTCTGTTCCCTCAGCCAGAGAAGTATTATATGCTGTAGGCTCAGCTCCACTATACAGCGAGGGTGAGCTACTAGAGGACAGACAGCAGCTACTGGCCAGCCATGATGTCGTGGAGGCTTCATCAGGCGGGCAAGTAGTGAATGAGGAGTGTGGCGTGGGAGCTGGTGTTGCGAGCGGTCAGGCTCCTGAACCAGAGACCATTAAGGAGGACATCAGTGACATGCAGACAATACTCAATTATAATGATAATGTAGCTCATCGCACTTGGGACCCGGGTGAATTAAGGGATTCATCATCATCGGGAGAAGAGGGTTGGAGCTTGCCCATGAGGCAGCAGCGGAGCCAAAAAGTCACTAGAATTGCCGAAAGTCAGCAGGGATGGCAGCACTGGGAGATCGGGAGCCAAACGTGCCCTGGTAGACCACCCGCTTCACAGGAGCCTACCTACACGGAAAGTAGTGGTGCAGAGGTTACACAGAAACAGCAGCTGTAGCAGTCAGTCAGTGCGGAGTGTTGGGGGTAAAATCACCTACTCGGCGGTGTGACAGTTTTTTGTTAAGCCGCCAGAGGAGGTGAACATGGCCATTTGTAGAATCTGTGGGCAGAAGGTGAAGGGTGGCCAGGGTGCCAATGTTGGCACCACGGCCCTGCGTCAATATATGCAGTGTCACCATAAAGTGGCCTGGGAGAACCGTGGCTCTGATGTGGTGGTCCAGCCTGTCGCAACAATCTCTGCATCACCCAGTGGCACGCCTCCAAATTCAGGCAGTCAAGGCTCCACCACCTCAGCCGAAGGGAGCTGTCTATCCTTCCCATCATCTGCTGATTCTGATGCTCCTGCTCCTCTTCCTCATCAGTCATTCCATCAGCAATCGATCACCAAAGCGATTGCCAAGAGACAACAGTATGTGTGCACTCATCCAACGGCGCAGAAGCTGAATGTGCTCCTGGCCAAGTTGCTGGTGCTGCAGTCCCTCCCTTTCCAAGTGGTGGACTCTGCACCTTTCAGAGAACTGATGGCTTGTGCCTAGCCAAGGTGGAAAGTCCCAAGCCATCATTTCTTTGACAAAAAGGCAGTACCAGCCCTGCATACGTATGTAGAACAAAAGGTGGGCCAGTCCTTGAGCCTGTCGGTTTCTGCCATAGTGCACTGCAGCGCCGATGTGTGGAGCTATAACTATGGTTAGGGACAATACATGTCCTTTATGGCCCACTGGGTAAATGTGGTTCCTGCGCAGCAACAACAGCATTTTGGCCAGGTGACGCCGCTTCCGCCTCCATGTTCTCACGCCGTTGGCCCGACAACACTGTCTGCCTCTGCCTGCTCATCCTCCACCGTATCCTCAGCCTCAACTGTAGGGACAATTCACAGTGCCTCTCCAGCATACCACATGTGCAGGACACTACACTGTCGCCAGGGGTCGAGTGGAGGGGGAACGCATGGGAACGGCGTTCCTGCACTATTTTCATGGCAGGAACGCCGTTCCCCTTTCAGCCTCAAGTCAGGAGAACACGGCTGAATCAGATTCACAGGGGGAGACGGAGCGCACTGTGCAGGGCAGGCTAAGGGAGGAGGGGCGGCTTCAGTTGAGAGGAAGCTGTCTGTGCCGCTGCCTGCGACTCCTCTCATGGCGCCCCGCCCCCTAATGACATCATCTCCTTCACTACGAGATCATTCATTTAGAATGTCTTTTAGAAAAGTTTGTCCTAGGATTCGAACTCACGACCTCTACACATCAGAGGAAGGCATTTAACCTCACAGCCATGAAAGCTGTCTAGGTAGTTGCTTAAAAAAAAAAAAAAATAAGACTTCTACTTATACCTAGTGTACTGATACCTAGTGTACAACCATACACATGACAGCTGCCCACTGTGTATGGATGTAGCAGAGCTGGGTGTGTTGGGGCAGCTGTCATGTGTATGGTTGTACACTAGGTATCAGTACACTAGGCATAAGTAGAAGTCTTATTTTTTTTTTTTTAAACAGCTACCTAGATAGCTTTTATGGCTGTGAGGGTAAATGCCTTGCCTCTGATGTGTAGAGGTCATGAGTTCAAATCCCAAGACAAACTTTTCTAAAAGTGTTTTTTTTTTTTTTATAAGACTTCTACTGATACCTAGTTTACTGATACCTAGTGTACAACCATACACATGACAGCTGCCCACTGTGTATGGATGTAGCAGAGCTGGGTGTGTTGGGGCAGCTGTCATGTGTATGGTTGTACACTAGGTATCAGTACACTAGGTATAAGTAGAAGTCTTAGTTTTTTTTTTTTAAGCAGCTACCTAGACAGCTTTTATGGCTGTGAGGGTAAATGCCTTGCCTCTGATGTGTAGAGGTCATGAGTTCGAATCCCAAGACAAACTTTTCTAAAAGTGTTTTTTTTTTATAAGACTTCTACTGATACCTAGTTTACTGATACCTAGTGTACAACCATACACATGACAGCTGCCCACTGTGTATGGATGTAGCAGAGCTGGGTGTGTTGGGGCAGCTGTCATGTGTATGGTTGTACACTAGGTATCAGTACACTAGGTATAAGTAGAAGTCTTAGTTTTTTTTTTTTTAAGCAACTACCTCAATAGCTTTTATGGCTGTGAGGGTAAATGCCTTGCCTGTAATGTGTAGAGGTCATGAGTTCGAATCCCAGGACAAACTTTTCTAAAAGTGTTTTTTTTTTCTTTTTCTGATACTTCTACTGATACCTAGTGTACTGATACCTAGTGTACAACCATACACATGACAGCTGCCCCAACACACCCAGCTCTGCTACATCCATACACAGTGGGCAAAGTTACCTACAGTAGAAGTCTTATATTTTTTTTTTTTTAGGTAACAAGCTAGACAGCTTTCATAGCTGTGAGGGCATATGCCTGGCTTCTCCTGTGTAGAGGTCATGAGATCGAATCCCAGGACAAACTTTTCTAAAAGTGTTATTTTTTTTATTTATTTTTTTAGTCCGCAGCGGCACAAATTACAGCATGCTAGATTTTCTGTGCTTTTTTATTTTTTGGAGGGGGGGGGGGGGGGGGGGTTGCAGTGGATCTTGGGTGAGTTCCCACACTTTTTTTCCCAGGACTTGACCCCTGACTGTCGCGCTCTTTTGCACCACGTTTTCCTGGGCGGACGGAGTCACACAGGGGAGGAACTGCTTCGTGTTTTTCATCAAGAAATCAAATCCTGGCTTTCTCCGTGACAACTCAAAATCTGAACCATGGTGACCAACAATGAAAAGAACATGCTTGTCGGCGCAGCGTTAATGAGGGCTGAGCCATGTGCCCTGCATGGCACACGTGTTCAGTCTGGTTGTCAAGCGATTCCTGAAGTCTTCCACCCATCTGCAAGACATCCTAAAACTGGCCTGGAACCTTTGCATGCACTAACACTAACATTGACCTGTAAGGCTGAGCTCATACTTGAGTTATTTGGTCAGTTTTGGCCCCGTAACTGCCCAAATAAGTGAAGTGTGCAGTGATTCTAAGAGCGACGCCTGTCATCTGCATCTCATACTGACTCACAGTATTGTTTCACTACCACAGCAGACTCCCTATGTGTGTTACTGCAAGGCACAGTGTTCTACACCAATATAAAGGCTCTCTGCAGCCAGGAAATAACAGTTTTTTAATGCAATTTGCCACAAATACATTTGTATAGAAACATTTGCATAGAAACACATTTTTTCAAAAAATTTGGCGAATCAGCCAAATAGAATTTTTTAGAAATTCGCTCATCTCTAATTAAAGGGTTTATGCCAAATGTATGTTATCTCCTATCCGCTATAACAAGCTACTCAATGGGGTCTGACCAATAGGATGCCCACCGATCCCAAGAACGTGGGTCCTGTTTCCCCACTCTGATGGACAACCTGCCACTCCATTCATTCTCTATGGGAGCACTGTAGCTGAGTACAGTGCTCAACTATCTCTGGCCGTTCCATAGAGAATGAATGGAGTGGTGCCTTAAAGAGCAGCTGTCAGCAGGATCATGTCTGTTAAGCCAGACATACTGAAAGGTAGGGCTGATCCTGCTGATTAAAATAAAACCTGTCCTTATGAAAATTGGTTCCGGTGTGCCTGAGAAAAAAAATATTATTTTTGCAAATGAGGGCTTCAGTGCACCAAGTGGCATAGTCAGTACTGTAGACCCTACAATTCAGTGCACAGAAGTCCTCATTTGCATAAAACTTTCACGGGGCAGGTATAATTTTGACCAGCGGGATCGTCCCTACCAGGCAGTATGCCTAGCTTAATAGGGATGCTGTGTCTTAAATGTGCTGCTTAACAACTGGCTGCCCTAGCTTCCCAAAAGAATCTCCTGCCCTTAGTTCTAAATTAGGCATCTGAGAGCTGGCATTCTCCGTATGTGGAATTACACTTCAATCAGCAATTCAGCCCTTCTCCTTTCTGTGAATGAGGTCTGTAAAACAGTTGACAAGGGTACGGAAAACTGAAGCTCAGTCACGCGCTGCTACCGACCTAACAGTAGTTCCAACGGGTCCATCAACCTAAAATATGTCTGACTACACCAACTGCCCACAGCTAAAATACCACCTAAAGCGAAGTGTCTAAAAACAAGAAAAAAAATAAACATTCAGCTGGAAAACTGAAAATTATTCCCAAGAGAGTTACTTTTTCAGGCCAGCTTAAAAAAAAAACTATGTCGCGTTTACAAACATCTGACAACATGAACGACAGATGATTTCCCATAGAGGGATCCAACAAGTTAGCTCATTTATTAAAGGGGTCAAAGTACATGCTTGCTCATGTCTTTCAAGAAAAATAACAATTAACCTTCTGCCATGCACACAATTGTTTGAAAACAGACACCAAAGGTTGCGGAGAAAGAGCGTAAAGTTAATTAGCTTGTATGTAATATGGTAATTTTTATATTATCATCCTCGGCAGCTGGTAGGAGCAGAGCTGTTTAGAAACATTAATCAAGCGCCAAATATATTCTGATTGTCTGATTGCACCTGTAAATTAAAAATGTTTCCCATGAGCATATTTAAATCTGTATATACATGTAGAGAAATGTGAGCCTGATTCTACAGCTATTACCCATCAGACAGGAGTGTTATTAAATTATTTACTCCTAGCCAATGAGGAGCACGGCTTAGCAGAGTTAACACATACATTGGTAACATGACATCACTTCCAATAATAAAAGCATGTCCACACAAGTGAATATTAACTAGATCAGGGGTGATAATATTCCATTTATTTGTTTATCTAGGAAAAGATACATTGGGCTCTGTTTACAGTGCATTTGGAAAGACTTTAGACCCTTTCTCTTTTTTCACATTTTGTTAATTTGTGGACTTCTGCCAAAATAAGGCTACTTTTACATCTGCATTTTCCTTTCCGGTTTCGAGATCCGGCAGAGGATGCATTCCGTTTTGATTTGTTGCATTCCCATGCCAGACACAAAACTGCTGCAAGCATGTTCATTTTCATATAATACAACCGAATCCATTCTGAACGGATGCAGCTAGTTGTACTGATCAAACAGATGTGTTTTGCTGTGGTTTTGAGATTCCTTGCCGGATCTCAAAACCGGACAACAAAAACATATATGTGAAAGTAGCCTTAATTCTTTTTTAAAATTCACGTTTTCCCCCATCAATCTGTACTCAGTACTCCACAATGAGAAAGTGAAAACAGAATTTTACTATTTTTAAAAAATGTATTAAAAAGGAATCATTTTGCATGATCAGATGTATTAATGCCTCTATGACACTTGACATTTAGCTCTGGGGGATTCCCATTTCTCTTGATCATCTTTGAGATGTTTCCACACCTTGATTGATTTCCACCTGTGCTAAATTTATTTGATTGGACATGATTTGAAAAGACTCAGCCATGTCTATATAAGGTTTCACAGCTGCATATCAGAGCAAAAACCAAGCCATGAGGAGGCAATAGCTGCCTGTAGAGCTCAGAGGACAGGATTGAGTGCAGGCACAGATCTAGAGAAATAAATTCTGCTGCACTGAAAGTTCACAAGAGCCCAGTGGCCTCCATACTTCTTAAATCGAAGAAGATGGGAACAGCCAGAACTTTCCTTCAAGCTGGCCACCCCACCAATGTAAGTAATCAAGGGAAAAGGGCCTTGATAAGAGAAGTGACCAGGAGCTAGTGGTGTACATCCAATAGAGGCAGACCATGCAGCTGCTGTGGGCCCCATGGGGGAAAAGGGGCCTACAGTGAAGCAAAGGCCGCGCTCCCTAATTACACATATTACTGTCCAGCTCCAGCATAGTATTCCTACCATCAGTGGAGAAAGCTAAAGAATCTATGATGATGTCATCACAGGTTCTGTACTTTTAAAAAAAGGAACTGCACAAAGAATGGTTTAGTTCCCAGGTTAGATATGAGCATCTGCCAGGACCTGTGATGACATCATTTTCAGCATCACAGGTCCTGTATATCTAGTAAAGGAACTACACAGAGCATGGTGTAGTTCCCAGGTTAGGAGCATCTGCCAGGACCTATGATGACATAATCATCACAGGTCCAGTACATCTAGTAAAATAACTATCCAGAGCATCATCATAGGTCCTTCAACCCTAACAGCATGGAGAAGAACTGCAGAATGAGCTCTCCGCTAAGATTAAAATGGAGTGGTAAGAGGAGGTCCTCCTCCTTTCTCTTCATTTGAACCCAATTCCCTACTTTTACTCATGTTTTGCTCATATGAATAGTACTACAGACAGTTACAACCACTTTTAAAAAGACAGATTTCTCGGTTACATTGCCTATTAAATGCGCTGCAGGTCCCAAAGTGAAGTGGACTTGTTTCACATGATGCGTAAATAAGTCTTACATGTAGGACCGCACTGCTTGAAGTGTCCAGGGGGTATTCTTCTCAAGATCGAGCCAGAAAACACATTTAGATATAGGCTATCATCGATAAACCACAGGGAACTTTCACTTTTCAAGTCATTCCTTCTGTGGAGATCAAATTTGCGCAAATAGTGAAGAACCACCAACGAAGGTAAAATGAATAAATATTTATTATACTCACAAGAGTGGCAGAATAAAAGGCATATCGTAAAATTGTATCAACCCTCGTAACTCAGCCCGACCTAGGTTTCGCTTTCGCTTCATCAGGAGCGCACACTACACCCTCCTTAGGGCATGCCATTTATATGCTCAAAATTAAGGGGCAAACCCCTATTTAATGGTTGCAAATATCAAATGAAACTCATTCAATAAAACTACCTTAAAATACACCATACAGCCAGGTCCATAAATATTGGGACATCAACACAATTCTAACATTTTTGGCTCTATAAACCACCACAATGGATTTGAAATGATACAAACAAGATGTGCTTTAACTGCAGACTGTCAGCTTTAATTTGAGGGTATTTACATCAAAATCAGGTAAACGGTGTAGGAATTACAACAGTTTTCATATGTGCCTCCCACTTGTTGAGGGACCAAAAGTAATGGGACAATTGGCTTCTCAGCTGTTCTGTGGTCAGGTGTGTGTTATTCCCTCATTATCCCAATCTAATTTCAGAAGTGCTATTTGTATTTGGAATCTGTTGCTGTCAACTCTCAAGATGAGATCCAAAGAGTTGAAGAAAGCCATCATTAGGCTGAAAAAACACCAGAAACCCATCACAGAGATAGCAAAAACATTAGGCATTGGCAAAACAACTGTTTGGAACATAATAAAAAAGAAGGAACGCACTGGTCAGCTCAGCAACACCAAAAGACCCGGAAGACCACAGAAAACAACTGTGGTGGATGACCAAAGAATTCTTTCCCTGGTGAAGAAAACACCCATCACAACAGTTGGCCAGATCAAGAATACTCTCCAGGAGGTAGGTGTATGTGTGTCAAAGTCAACAATCAAGAGAAGACTTCACCAGAGTGAATACAGAGGGTTCACCACAAGATGTAAACCATTGGTGAGCCTCAAAAACAGAAAGCCCAGATTAGAGTTTGCCAAACGACATCTAAGAAAGCCTTCACAGTTCTGGAACAACATCTTACAGGGAGTGTAGAATTATTAGGCAAATTAGTATTTTGACCACATCATCCTCTTTATGCATGTTGTCTTACTCCAAGCTGTATAGGCTCGAAAGCCTACTACCAATTAAGCATATTAGGTGATGTGCATGTCTGTAATGAGAAGGGGTGTGGTCTAATGACATCAACACCCTATATCAGGTGTGCATAATTATTAGGCAACTTCCTTTCCTTTGGCAAAATGGGTCAAAAGAAGGACTTGACAGGCTCAGAAAAGTCAAAAATAGTGAGATATCTTGCAGAGGGATGCAGCCCTCTTAAAATTGCAAAGCTTCTGAAGCGTGATCATCGAACAATCAAGCGTTTCATTCAAAATAGTCAACAGGGTCGCAAGAAGCGTGTGGAAAAACCAAGGCGCAAAATAACTGCCCATGAACTGAGAAAAGTCAAGCGTGCAGCTGCCAAGATGCCACTTGCCACCAGTTTGGCCATATTTCAGAGCTGCAACATCACTGGAGTGCCCAAAAGCACAAGGTGTGCAATACTCAGAGACATGGCCAAGGTAAGAAAGGCTGAAAGACGACCACCACTGAACAAGACACACAAGCTGAAACGTCAAGACTGGGCCAAGAAATATCTCAAGACTGATTTTTCTAAGGTTTTATGGACTGATGAAATGAGAGTGAGTCTTGATGGGCCAGATGGATGGGCCCGTGGCTGGATTGGTAAAGGGCAGAGAGCTCCAGTCCGACTCAGACGCCAGCAAGGTGGAGGTGGAGTACTGGTTTGGGCTGGTATCATCAAAGATGAGCTTGTGGGGCCTTTTCGGGTTGAGGATGGAGTCAAGCTCAACTCCCAGTCCTATTGCCAGTTTCTGGAAGACACCTTCTTCAAGCAGTGGTACAGGAAGAAGTCTGCATCCTTCAAGAAAAACATGATTTTCATGCAGGACAATGCTCCATCACACGCGTCCAAGTACTCCACAGCGTGGCTGGCAAGAAAGGGTATAAAAGAAGAAAATCTAATGACATGGCCTCCTTGTTCACCTGATCTGAACCCCATTGAGAACCTGTGGTCCATCATCAAATGTGAAATTTACAAGGAGGGAAAACAGTACACCTCTCTGAACAGTGTCTGGGAGGCTGTGGTTGCTGCTGCACGCAATGTTGATGGTGAACAGATCAAAACACTGACAGAATCCATGGATGGCAGGCTTTTGAGTGTCCTTGCAAAGAAAGGTGGCTATATTGGTCACTGATTTGTTTTTGTTTTGTTTTTGAATGTCAGAAATGTATATTTGTGAATGTTGAGATGTTATATTGGTTTCACTGGTAAAAATAAATAATTGAAATGGGTATATATTTGTTTTTTGTTAAGTTGCCTAATAATTATGCACAGTAATAGTCACCTGCACACACAGATATCCCCCTAAAATAGCTAAAACTAAAAACAAACTAAAAACTACTTCCAAAAATATTCAGCTTTGATATTAATGAGTTTTTTGGGTTCATTGAGAACATGGTTGTTGTTCAATAATAAAATTAATCCTTAAAAATACAACTTGCCTAATAATTCTGCACTCCCTGTATGGACCAAAATAACAAGAAAAACGGTCCAGCTTCACTGAAGATACTTGAGGCTTTATTTAAATCCCGTGCAGATAAAAACCAACATACAGCAATGCAGAAAATCGACCGGTTTCGGATCACTACAAGTACGGATCCTTAGACATGATGTAAGGATCCGTACTTGTAGTGATCCGAAACCGGTCGATTTTCTGCATTGCTGTATGTTGGTTTTTATCTGTACGGTATTTAAATAAAGCCTCAAGTATCTTCAGTGAAGCTGGACCGTTTTTCTTGTTATTTTGGAACTTACTGTGCGCCAAGGTTCAGGGCGAGGTCCGGGCTCCTGGTTCCCTGTGGATGAGTGCGACATTTTCCAGTGTTGTTTCCAAACATCTTATGGACAGATGAGACCAAGATCAACTTGTACCAGAGTGATGGGAAGAGAAGAGTATGGAGAAGGAAAGGAACTGCTCATGATCCTAAGCATACCACCTCATCAGTGAAGCATGGTGGTGGTAGTGTCATGGCATGGGCATGTATGGCTGCCAATGGAACTGGTTCTCTTGTATTTATTGATGATGCGACCGCTAACAAAAGCAGCAGGATGAATTCTTAAGTGTTTCGGGCAATATTATCTGCTCATATTCAGAAAAATGCTTCAGAACTCAGTGCAGATGGACAATGACCCACAGCATACTGCAAAAGCACCCAAAGAGTTTTTTAAGGGAAAGAAGCGGCATGTCATGCAATGGCCAAGTCAATCACCTGACTTGAATCCGATTGAGCATGCATTTCACTTGCTGAAGACAAAACTGAAGGGAAAATGCCCCAAGAAGAAGCAGAAAATGCCTCAAGACAGTTGCAGTAGAGGCCTGGAAGAGCATCACCAGGGATGAAACCCAGCGCCTGGTGATGTCTATGCGTTCCAGACTTCAGGCTGTAATTGACTGCAAAGGATTTGCAACCAAGTATAAAAAAGTGAAAGTTTGATTTATGATTATTATTCTGTCCCATTACTTTTGGTCCCTTAACAAGTGGGAGGCACATATGCAAACTGTTGTAATTCCTACACCGTTCACCTGATTTGGATGTAAATACCCTTAAATTAAAGCTGACAGTCTGCAGTTAAAGCACATCTTGATTGTTTCATTTCAAATCCATTGTGGTGGTGTGTAGAGCCGAAACAAATTGAATTGTGTCGAAGTCCCAATATTTATGGACCTGTCTGTATATCTCTTTTTTATTAAAACTTAGTACTCCTTCCTCTTATCCATATAAACCGCTATCTATATAGTTATTAAAATGGTTAAATTTAACTAATAGTTACATATTGTTTCATTAGTAGAAATATCCTCCCCTCAAGAGTCTCCCAGTAATACACAAAGTTCCATACAAAGAACTCTCCCGATCACATGGTTAAGTTCAACCAATAGAAAATCACGCTTTTTTCATTCATAAAATCTCATTCATTCCTCCAGTCACATATTCTTCCCCAACCACTAAGGAGTTTCCTCCACTTACTATTATTCATAGAGCGGAGAAGCCAGGTTAACATGCAAATTAAATAGTACAGGACAGATCTATCATATCAAGCAAGGTTTAAGATCGAATTTAATGTTAAGTAATTTTAAACAATAGATCTCTTCTCCGCCATTTTTGGTTAACCCTTTCAATTCCAGTTACAACTAGTGTTGGGCGCGAATATTCGAATCGCGAATATTAATCGGGAATATCGGCACTTCGAGAATTTGCGAATATTTTTAATATAGTGATATATATTCGTATTTTCGAATATTCACGATTTTTTTTCATCTGATCCCATGATCCCACCCTGCTTCTTGCTTGTGGGCCAATGAGAAGACTGCAATGTCTTTGTCTGAGCTTAGCAACATCCCTAGCAAGTCCAATAGGAAAGTTGCCCACCCCGTACTATATAGGAACCTCCCCAGCAGCCATTTTCTACAGTTTTTTTAAAGTTCTGAGAGAGAGAGAGCAGTGTCATTGCTGTGCTCTGTGCTTTCCACACTACATTAGATAGATAGTTAGATAGTAGCTTAAATATATATATAATACAGATAGTTAGTGGGAGATATAATCAGTGTAGGTTAGATAGTGATATAGTGTTAGGCAGTGTGATAGGTTCTGCTGTCTATACATACATGCTACAGACATTGTGCTGTGATGTCACAACAATACATAGTGCACCAATCAGAAATATGTAGTCAGACCTGCTAAAATGTGAAGTTTCACATATTGCGCCAAAATATTCACATCATTAGTGCCGATTAGCGCAATTGCAAATATATTGGAGCACTCTATCTGCATATAAAGCCATTTTTAATGTTCTGCCGTGCCGCCCATTTTCTTCAGTCTCAGGAAACTTCTAGCAGATTGGAAAATGTAGCAAAAGTGACCCACGCCTGTATTGCGCGCGCATTACGTAAATATTACATTGCCGATTTTCGCAATCAAGAAAATAATCGCAAATTTGCAAATATATGATGAATATTCTACAAAATATTCGCAAAATATCGCGAATTCGAATATTGCCCCTGCAATATTACCACTATTACCTCATGTGTCTCACACAATAGCCATAATATATAACTGACCACATATATCTGCATATACTGCATCTATTATACCTTGAACTTCTCACATCAGCACACTGCTCTTTATAATATATATAGGACTTTTGCAACTTTTTACACTAGGTTGCATAAAATGTTGTGACTTTTAGCATTTTTACACCACTATCTTAATGAGTTTAACTCCAGATTTATCATTGAGACTTTTTTTTTTTATCGCAAAAAAGTAGCAATCTCATTCCTGGAGGAGGATAAAGTAGAAGAACTGAAGAAGCTTTTCTAGACAAAAGTGTTGGTTCTAAGGATATGACAAATTTATCAAGTAACATGAGACATTTGATAAATGTGGAATAAAGTACTCCAATGCAGACTCAAGCAAAACGGACTTCAAATTTTTCCCTCATGATAAATTACACCCCACACACACACACACACACACACACACCACCACCACTGTGTGCAGATGGGAGAAACTTCCTGAAGGTCAACCATCACTGTAGTACTCTACCAATCTGGGTTTTATTGTAGAATAACAAGAAACAAGCCTCTCCTCAGTAAAATCAGTAAAAGACTGAAATTCCGACTGGAGTTTCTGAAAAAGCACATAAAGGACTCTAAGACTGTGAGAAACAAGATTTTCTGGTCTGGTGAAAACATGATTGAACTTTTTGGCCTCAATTCTAAGCATTATGTCTAGAGGAAACCAGGCACTGCTCATTACCTTCCCAATACCATCCCTACAGTGAAGCATGGTGGGGGCAGCATATTGCTATGGGGTTGTTTTTCAGCAGCTGGGACAAGGAGACTGGTCAGGGTTTAGAGATAGCTGAATAGAGCAAAGTACAGAGATATTCTTAAATGGCTTCTGTCACCCCCCAAACACCAATTTTAAGTTTTTGACTTATTATATTTACTAATGTACGCAGATTCCATATATACCCCTCTTACCTCTGGCTGTGCTGTAATTTCGTACTTTTGTGATATGTAAATTTCTTAACTACCAGCAAATTGGGTGGACTTGCTGGTAGCCGCCGCATCCTCTGTCTGGAAAAACACCCCCTCCTTCCCTTGATTGACACGGCCAGCAAGCGCTCTCATCATCCAGCTGGCCCTGCCTGCAGCTCAAATCCCGCGCCTGCGCCATACCTGTCCTCATTTGGCTCAGGCGCTCTGAGAGAAGTAGAGAATATCTCTCTTCATGCATGACCCAATGGAGTCTGTGCAGCAGTGCATGGTGCCCTTACAGTAATTAAATTGTGTATGCCCCCAGTCTTATGGAAAGAGTGATAATGAGTGAAAAGGTATAGCAAACATTACAGGCAGGTTTGAAGGGTATGAATACCTTTGGGGATATTTTTATATTATTGTACTTTACTAATTTTGGGCTGAAAAAAATGTTTTTTTAAATTTGTCTTCATTAAAAATTTTCAGCAGTTTGTGTTCCTCATCTCTGACCTCCTGGCAGCTCATAAACACTAATTTAAGCTATATTGGTATCAGTTTGATAAGAATTTAGCTATAGTGAGTACTTATGAGCTATCAGGAGTTCAGAAAGGAGGGCTTTACTGTACGTAACTGTCAGATAATCAACATCACAGGACTTTGTGTAAAATTGAAGATTTTGAGCTAGTTGAGCTAGGCAGTTGAGCTAGTTGAGCTAGGCTAAAACTGTTCACATAGACACATAGCTGTGGTTCACCTTAAAACATAGCTTTTTTATTGATTCAAGGCTCAATTCCCGAGTTATGATACTTTTTCTTATATACAAATTCAGCCTTTGGTGCAATGAGGGTATTACCATTGTTCTTGTTGCACCCAAGTACCGCTCCTTTCAGGGGCCAGCCCTCCATGGCTGCTTTGATTAATGGAGCCAGGCAGTGACAAAACAAGTGGGGAGGGGCTGGCCACAGAAAGGCGCGGAGCCAGGTTCCATCAAGATCAACGGTGATGCCCTCATTGCACCAAAGGCCTAATTTTGCATATTAAGAAAAAGTATCATAACTCTGGAAGAGGGCCTTGGATAAGCAAAAGAAAAACAGCATTTTGATCAGGTGAGCCACAGCTATGTGTCTATGCAAACAGTTTGATTCCCTTCAAAAGTAGTGAACAATGTACAACCTTAGCATCTGGCAAGTAGTGGTAGAAGTTACATTAGGGTCTACCCTACTAATGTCCAGGAGCTCACAGAAAAAAAAAATATTCCTCTTTATTACAGTATAAAACAAGTAGAATTACTGCAGAGGACACATTGCTATTGCTACTGGATTAGCACATGCTTAGTATTTTGAACATGGTATGGGTATTAAATATGAATTTATTATCAGGTCGTAATTTAGCATTTTATTAGTAGATTAGAAATGTGTTACTTCCAGTGATGGTTTCCAGATCAACAGATGGACACTGTGAGCTGCGAGCATTTGAGGATATAACTCTTCATAGTTTCACACATATAACACAGCATAAGGCTTCATTTTATTAAGAGCAATGCCAGTTAAAAAATGTCTCCAAAGCTTTGATAGACTCAGAAGGTATGCAGATGTTGATGAATACGTAATCAGAGCGTCGTGGGAGCAGAACGCAGGACAGTTACTTTAAGAGAAGTTCTGATTATAAAGTCAGAGGCTTTCACTTTTAGTGCACATTAGGAGAGCTTTTTGCTGCAGGTGTGCTCAATTTATATTGATTGAGTTTGGCTGACAAAGAATTTATGGTATTTTATGCAAAAGAGAACAACGTATTTTTTTTTACTTTGAGAAAATCCAGCTGAAGTAATGAGATAAGTATTCATGTATTGAGATTAGCCGGGTTCGTAGTCATTAGGAAAAACATCAAAGAGACAACAGAATTAAATTCTTACCTACCGCTTTGCAACTCTGGTCATAAAAGTACAAAATTACAAAACGATCCAGTAGGAGAAGGTAAGTTGAGACTCGATAATAATGCATTTGATAGGAGAAAAGACAGCAAGTGACAGGAGATCTGCAAATTTGGTAGGGAAACCAAGGGACCACAAAGGGTTTTATTTAGTATGGCCGACATGACACCAATGTCCCACAGCTGGTAAGGTGGCAGACTAAGGGCTCATGTATATGGCTGTATAACAGTTCTATACAAGTACAGTTGTAAGATGACATAATATGGTACAAATGTAAATTTATAGACCGATGCTGTACCTTCTTGCAACTCAAATTTACAAAAAAAAATAAAAGACGTTGTCTGCTGCATTGACTTCCTAACTTCCAGTGGAGAATATCTCCAAACTATGAAGCCATGTAGAGACATTTTAGAGTCCATATTACAATTACAACCACAACAGCTAGACCTCCCACTGCTTTACTGAACTGGACTTAAAAAGGAACTTAAAAAAAAACTTTCTGGAACTCAACATAACCCAGAAACCCACCTTAATAAATCAAATATTGGCTGCAATAGAAAGTTTCCAAGAAACTTACTGTCTTGAAGTTGCTTGGATGGGCCCCTCTGGGATCCAATCATTTGACAGTCTTCATCAGAACATTTCTACATCAGTTGACATCACAACCTTTACCTGGTTTCTGGTCTATGGACTCTGATGTCACTTCTGCTCCCCAGGATGGGGAGGTGCCCGAATGGTGCCAGAATTACTTGCTTTCCTGGCACTTGCGCAAATGAGGTAGATTCAAGAAATTCTGAGCCCATCCAAAGTAGCTCTCCCATTGTACTGGTCCATAGACCAGACCAGAAACCTAGTAAGGAAATAATTTTGGAGGATGCAATATCTTCCGAAGGGGAGCATCACATGACCATTTTCCAGAGCGGCCATTATACTCAACTTTGAGACAGTAAGTCTATGCTAACAGGGGTGGTACAAAACACGTAGAACTTTGAGGTATCCACATACCAAAAGCTATAAATCCAGTTTAAAATGTGTAAGGTCCACACCAACCATGTGCCATTTAGAATACTGGTGTCTTGTGTGGCAGAAGAGTCTGACTCTGCATACCTCTGCTTGCTATGCACCTGTATGCATCCTATTAGCACAAGTTATTTTAGTGCAATATACAGTTCAGGGGCTTACCGACATTTTTTAGCTGATGACTTATCCTCTGTATAGGTCATCAGTATCTGATCAGTGGGGGTTTGACACCAGAGACCTCCACCAAACAGCTGTTTGGGAAGGCACCAGAGCTCACAGTAGCACCAAGGCCTTCTCGTTGTTTTGGTTAGGCCATATGACATCATGTTCACTGGTTACATGGCCTAGGCGCAGTTCAGCTTCATATCAAGCACAGTCAGTATACAATGTATGGTGCTGTGCTTGGTGAGCTGAAGGAAAGCTGCAGCACTGAGCACTGGTTCCGTCTCAGACCCCCAGTGATTAGATACTGATGACCTATCCAGAGGATAGCGTAAATTTGTATGTAGGGCAGCACCTTGATAATTGAACATAGGTGCATACATTTGTTAATTACTTGCAGGTATGACCCTATTGGTAGTTTTCCAAGTGGGGGGGTGGAGGTTTAAAAGATGTCTATTGTGATTGGTGATGTGTGAACCAGAGGGGGTGACAAGTATGGTATAAATGTTTGGAGTAAGCACTGTATACTGAGCCTGACAAATACTACACCGTAGTTGAAATGTTGCTGTTTTTATTGGTCATTTTTGTACTTATATCATGGATTAATAACTAATAAAGAATTAATGGAGAATAATGCTGCTGTCATCTGCTAACTGAACGTCTATCCAGAGGATAGATCATCAGTTTAACAATCTTTGAAAACTTCTGTAAAATCCCAGAGGCTATGAATGTTAACAATAAGGTGATCCTCCCACTAAACAGAACAATTCAAACAATAAGAATATAATAGAAAATTGCTCTCTATGCCATTCCTTAATAGCGCCAAAATGCTGGTCAGCTATTAGGTTTCATGCCTATGGCAGGGCTGCATTCACAGAGTATGAACTATGAATCCACAGGTACTCTGCATGGCATCCCATTACATACGGAAGCACAGAAGGGTCCCCTAGCACTCTGTGGGTGATATACAGTATTATTGCTCCGTACAACATGAAGGTTGTAAGGAGCTGTAATACAGCAGCAAGCATGAGCCTAACTGCCTGAGCCATAAACCTTTCAGGACATTCTGGTACTTTAGATATAATATTTGGTTCATTTTTCCAATTGAAAAATATTAGAACTCGCATTTACTCATATGATTTGTGGAATACTTGTCTTTTTTCGCAAGCTTTAGGGCTGGGACATAGCAAGGTCATTTCAGCAAATGATCAATACCTCAATAGGCGACTTCATTTTTCTTTCTGGCCCGCTGCCTTTTGTTTATAGGAAGCAGGACGAGTATGTCAAACTCATAAGAAGTCAGAGCTGCATGCAATTTGTAAGTCATTCTTATTTATTGGGACAGAATAGTTATTAGCAGAAAGGTGCAAGGCCCCTTGATCTTTCATTCAAACTCGCATTTCTTTTCAGTCTTTGACTGGCTGTGTGGAGCACTGTAGAATCAATTTCCTTGCTGAATGGGATTGGTAGATTACCTGTCAGCTACATTGTTAGCGGGACGACTTCAGTGAGCGAATGTCTGCTCTGATGAAATCTACCTTCTCTTCTTCAGAATATCTCTTTCCAAACAGCACATCATAAACTAGGACAGATTATTATGTAACAATGTAGATAGGACAAAAGACTTGCAAGACAGAAAAGAGACAGATGAAGCAGCAAAGAGCTTGAGTGCCGAAGAACTATTTTCATAGATAGCTTGTCTTCTAATAGATACAAGCTGTACAAATGTGAAGTGTGAAAAGAAATAAAAGAGTTAAATATGGTGCACTGCGCTTCTTGTATGATAAGGGGTCATATACACAGTTATGTCACAGTACAGGGATAATAAACACAGTGATGTCATAGTACAGGATAACACAACAGTGATGTACACACAGAACAGGGAATATAAACACCTGATGTCACAGTACAGGGATAATAAACACAGTGATGTCACAGTACAGGGATAATACACACAGTGATGTCACAGAACAGGGATAATAAACACAGTGATGTCACAGTACAGGGAGATAAAACACAGTGATGTCACAGTACGGGATAATACACACAGTGATGTCACAGTACAGGGATAATAAACACAGTGAGTCACAGTACAGGGATAATAAACACAGTGATGTCAAGCACGGGATATAAACACATTGATGTCACAGTACAGGGATAAAAACACAGTGATGTCACAGTACAGGGATAATAAACCAGTGATGTCACAGCAAGGGATAATACACACAGTTGATGTCACAGTACAGGGATAATAAACACAGTGATGTCACAGTACAGGATAATAAACACAGTGATGTCACAGTAACAGGGGATAATACACACAGTGATGTCACAGTACAGGGATAATAAACACAGTGATGTCACAGTACAGGGATAATAAACACAGTGATGTCACAGTACAGGGATAATAAACACAGTGATGTCACAGTACAGGGATAATAACACAGTGATGTCACAGTACAGGGATAAAAACACAGTGATGTCACAGTACGGATAATAAACACAGTGATGTCACAGTACAGGGATAAAAACAAGTGATGTCACAGTACAGGGATAATAAACACAGTGATGTCACAGTACAGGGATATAAACACAGTGATGTCACAGTACAGGGATAATAAACACAGTGATGTCACAGTACAGGGATAATAACACAGTGATGTCACAGTACAGGGATAATAAACACAGTGATGTCACAGTACAGGGATATAAACACAGTGATGTCACAGTACAGGGATAATAAACACAGTGATGTCACAGTACAGGGATAATAACACAGTGATGTCACAAAGGGATAATAAACAGTGATGTCACAGTACAGGGATAATAAACACAGTGATGTCACAGTACAGGATAATAAACACAGTGATGTCACAGTACAGGGATAATAAACACAGTGATGTCACAGTACAGGATAATAAACACAGTGATGTCACAACAGGGATAATAAACACAGTGATGTCACAGTACAGGGATAATAAACACAGTGATGTCACAGTACAGGGATAATAAACACAGTGATGTCACAGTACAGGGATAAAAACACAGTGATGTCACAGTACAGGGATAATAAACACAGTGATGTCACAGTACAGGGATAAACACAGTGATGTCACAGTATAGGGATAATAAACACAGTGATGTCACAGTATAGGGATAATAAACACAGTGATGTCACAGTACAGGGATAATAACACAGTGATGTCACAGTACAGGGATAATAAACAAGTGATGTCACAGTACAGGGATAATAAACACAGTGATGTCACAGTACAGGGATAATAAACACAGTGATGTCACAGTACAGGGATAATAAACACAGTGATGTCACAACAGGGATATAAACACAGTGATGTCACAGTACAGGGATAATAAACACAGTGATGTCACAGTACAGGGATAATAAACACAGTGATGTCATAGCAAAGGGAATTTATACACACGAGTGATGTCACAGTACGGGATAATAATAACAGTGATGTCACAGCCAAAGGGATAATAAACACCAGCGATTTGGTCAACAGTACAGGGATAATAAACACAGTGATGTAACAGTACAGGATAATTAAACACAAGTGATGTTCACAGGCAAAGGGATTTCTAAACACGTGAACTGTCACAGTACAGCGGATAATTAAACACAGTGCATGTCACAGTTACAGGGATAATAACCAGTGTTCTGTCACAGCAAAGGAATAATAACAGGTGCATGTCACAGCACAGGGATATATAAACACAGTGATATCACAGTACAGGATAATAAACCACAGAGTGATGTCCAACAGTGCAGGGATTACATAAACACATTGATGTCACAGTACAGGGATAATAAACATTAGTGATGTCACAGCAAAGGGATTTATAAACACAGTGAATTGTCACAGTACAGGGATAATAACACAGTGATGTCACAATACAGGGATAATAAACACAGTGATGTCACAGCAAAGGGATTATAAACACAGCGATGTCACAGTACAGGGATAATAAACACAGTGATGTCACAGTACAGGGATAATAAACACAGTGATGTCACAGTACAGGGATAATAAACAGTGTTGTCACAGCAAAGGGATAATAAACAGTGATGTCACAGCAAAGGGATAATAAACACAGTGATGTCACAGTACAGGGATAATAAACACAGTGATGTCACAGTAAAGGGATAATAAACATAGTGATGACACAGTACAGGGATAATACACACAGTGATGTCACAGTATAGGGATAATACACACAGTGATGTCACTGTATAGGGATAGTAAACACAGTGATGTCACAATACAGGGATAATAAACACAGTGATGTCACAGCAAAGGGATTATAAACACAGTGATGTCACAGTACAGGGATAATAAACACAGTGATGTCACAGTACAGGGATAATAAACAGTGTTGTCACAGCAAAGGGATAATAAACAGTGATGTCACAGCAAAGGGATAATAAACAGGGTGATATCACAGTACAGGGATAATAAACACAGTGATGTCACAGTACAGGGATAATAAACACAGTGTTGTCACAGTACAGGGATAATAAACACAGTGATGTCATAGCAAAGGGATTATAAACACAGTGATGTCACAGTACGGGGATAATAAACAGTGATGTCACAGCAAAGGGATAATAAACACAGCGATGTCACAGTACAGGGATAATAAACACAGTGATGTCACAGTACAGGGATAATACACAGTGATGTCACAGTACAGGGATAATACACACAGTGATGTCACAGTACAGGGATAATAAACACAGTGATGTCACAGCAAAGGGATTATAAACACAGTGATGTCACAGTACAGGGATAATAAACACAGTGATGTCACAGTACAGGGATAATAAACAGTGTTGTCACAGCAAAGGGATAATAAACAGTGATGTCACAGCAAAGGGATAATAAACAGGGTGATATCACAGTACAGGGATAATAAACACAGTGATGTCACAGTACAGGGATAATAAACACAGTGTTGTCACAGTACAGGGATAATAAACACAGTGATGTCATAGCAAAGGGATTATAAACACAGTGATGTCACAGTACGGGGATAATAAACAGTGATGTCACAGCAAAGGGATAATAAACACAGCGATGTCACAGTACAGGGATAATAAACACAGTGATGTCACAGTACAGGGATAATACACAGTGATGTCACAGTACAGGGATAATAAACACAGTGATGTCACAGTACAGGGATAATAAACACAGTGATGTCACAGCAAAGGGATTATAAACACAGTGATGTCACAGTACAGGGATAATAAACACAGTGATGTCACAGTACAGGGATAATAAACAGTGTTGTCACAGCAAAGGGATAATAAACAGTGATGTCACAGCAAAGGGATAATAAACACAGTGATATCACAGTACAGGGATAATAAACACAGTGATGTCACAGTGCAGGGATAATAAACACATTGTTGTCACAGTACAGGGATAATAAACATAGTGATGTCACAGCAAAGGGATTATAAACACAGTGATGTCACAGTACAGGGATAATAAACACAGTGATGTCACAATACAGGGATAATAAACACAGTGATGTCACAGCAAAGGGATTATAAACACAGCGATGTCACAGCAAAGGGATAATAAACAGTGATGTCACAGCAAAGGGATAATAAACACGGTGATATCACAGTACAGGGATAATAAACACAGTGATGTCACAGTACAGGGATAATAAACACAGTGATGTCACAGTGCAGGGATAATAAACACAGTGATATCACAGTACAGGGATAATAAACATAGTGATGTCACAGCAAAGGGATTATAAACACAGTGATGTCACAGTACAGGGATAATAAACACAGTGATGTCACAGTATGGGGATAATACACACAGTGATGTCACAGTATGGGGATAATACACACAGTGATGTCACTGTATAGGGATAATAAACACAGTGATGTCACAGTACAGAAAATGAACAAGAAGTATGAGTAAAAAAGGAGGAGGAAGCGGATAAGAGAGGAGGGTGAAGAGGATTCGGTGTTGAAGGAATGTGTGACTTATCAGTGACGATGCTATGAGGATATTCTGTTTAATAGAACCAGAGAAAAAAGAAATGGTGATGACAAAATTGAAAATTAAAAAATAACGAATGTGCCTTAAAAATTTAAGATAGTTGTTTGAAGATGGAACCTGGTGGGAACATGGACCAGGCTAGAGCATTAATCACATATCTATACTATGTGGTCACACCAGAGTTGTGTCTGTTGCAACATTATGGTAGGCATACCGTAACTTTTGGTGGGTGGCACCATCTCTTTACTTTGCTGTGCTTCACTAAAAACTGCCTTTGTGCTCCGTTTTTTTATTTTGAATGAACACAATGATGTCACAGTACATGAATAATAAACACAATTATGTCACTATACAGGGGTAATAAACACAAAAATGTCACTATACAGGGGTAATAAACACAAATATGTCACTATACAGGGGTAATAAACACAATTATGTCACTATACAGGGGTAATAAACACAATTATGTCACTATACAGGAGTAATAAACACAGTGATGTCACAGTACAGGGATAGACAGAGTTCGGGCAAATCCATGAAAAAGAACTGAGGTCAGGGTAGTCAGCAAAGGGTCAATAAGTTAATCAGTCATAGGTCAGGTAAGGCAGAGGTGGAACAGAGCCAGGAATTGGGAAAAGCTTGGTATACTGGCACACAATATAACAAAACACTATGCAGGGTCTTAGTATGCTAGGAGATTTTAGTGCTCAGGTACCCACCCACTGGGGATGGTGCCTGATGTACCCCAGGGTTGCCAGCCATCATCTGGTGAAGACGGGAACATGCGCACAGAGCTGAATGGCGCACAGTCTCAATGGGTACAGGAGGCAAGGCTAACTAACAATCAGGATGCTGCCTGCACGGGGAACACAGTGGGCTCAATGGCCAGGCCCAGCCAGGGAAGATCAGCAGGAGGCTCATGGGTAAGTTTAGCAGAGTTGATGTCATCGCACCAGAGTATAAGGATAATGCACATATTGTTGTCACAGTATGATGATAATACACTTTGACATCACAGTAATGAGATAACTCTCTTATTCACTTATATAGCAAAGCAGTCACTGGGCCTCCTCAAGTGCAAGGACATTTTTCTATATCTCCAATAGTTACCCCATAACATTCTGGTATTGCTGTTGTTATATTTAGCCTTTAATCAGTTCTACTAAACTTAAGGCTCATAAGCTGCTCTCTCCAAAGGGTTCCATTATGTCATTATCACTGGGCCACTGTATAGGTCAACAGTATTTTTTGGAAAACTACAGTACAAGCTCCACTCTTCAATTTCTATGGCTAGTAGTCATTCCTTCGCTTTTCATTCAGGACAAAGACTCATTTTGTTACCCTAGCCCTAGATATAAATTCCATACCTTGGTGATGTAAGATCGATTATTGGCGTAAGCTACTTCTCACCTATATTGTCTGTATAGCGGGGAGCACATATTGTTTATTTTGCTATATGAACAAAATTTCATTTTGGACTGAAGGTATTCATTAATAGATATAATCCAATGTATCATTTAAAACAGGTAAAGATTTAACCAATTACTACTCAGATTGCTGTGAAATCATTCTTAAAAAAAAATAACAAGGTTACAGAGATTACGAGACACAATATATTTTGACATTGGAGGAATAGCACATCCTACGGTTATTTTGCCAAGTCATTGCCTTTTGAATGGCGTCAAATGCACACTTGCCCTGTTAAATTTTGTCTGTCACAGCATCGCATGATACATAAAATCCATAGATTAATCAACCTGTTTTTGCACTGTAAGAAGGAAGCAATTAAAGCGGTCACATCCTATCTCATAATAGCACCTCCACTGTACCTGAAAGAGAAGCCTATTGTTTCCGAGGATAATTGTCGTCTATGTTCCACTTATTCCCAATGTACAAAATGTTATAATCATTTCAATGGTTTCAGAAGCTCCATTGTTAAAGAAAATGAGTTTGTAAGAGCCGGCGCTCTCAATCACCTTTAATCTAAAAGTGACAAATTAATACTTACTAAATGACCTTACTTTTTATACAGATAGATGTCCTTGGTGAATGGAGGCTCATTAGAGGATTAATACATTACATGTAATACAAGGCTTCCATAGAGAACTCAAGGAGCTGTCTCTGTGATTAAACTTCAGCGTCATGACAGATGACAGCGAGAACTTAATAGCGGGAGAAACGTAACAAATCTTGCTCTATATTGGTCACAATGGCTCAAGTATTTCAGGTTACAATGTCAGAATCATCAATTATAACTAAGGAGAAGTTATGGTGGGCTCTTAACCTTCAGTGGAATGCTAATGATAGAATCTGGATGTTAAATAACACTTAAAGACTGAATACATTTACATATAAGGACAGAGTTCCTGATAATATTATTGGGATTTTTGGTTATTAAACATCGGAAAACCCTCAGGGCATTGACTTTTTTATTTAAAGAGTATGTGTGACGGCAGTGACAGTAAGACAGAAATAAACTTTCATCCCAGTGGCTGATGCTGCATGATAAATCTGGCGCACCTTTAGACTGTCTAGTCTAACTTTACGTTACGGATCAGTCAGTGTGAACCCACTGTGCCAACCAACAGATTTGACTTAAGGCTAATCATATGGGCAGGCATTATCCTGGCAGTCACTTTTTAACCCCTACGCAGGGATCTGGACTTCGCTGTAAAGGAACCAACAGGCAAATATCTCCTAGAATAGTTTCTGCGTGATTGACAGCTGGCCCACAGGGGTTAGAGACACTGGTGCTTGGCACTGAGGGGTTAGGCAAAATTGTAGTCAGGGACATGCCAAGGTCAGGGCAGGAGAAGTACGTGGAAGCCTAGAATGTGAGCAGGACTAGTTGTGATAGAGTAAGATTATTTTAAACATATTAAAATCTTGGATATATCTAGGGTGCAATATTTGGTATAAAAGCTCGATGGCTACAGAAGGGATGTCATGTATTTAGACAAGAAATTCCTCTGCTGGTTTTCCCGCTTAGAGTATACTAATTGTGTCAAGATGCATACTATGAAGATAATGTCACTCGCTAAACCAAATGTCACATACCTATTGGCTCATTTATATTTTTAGGTTGTAAGGGTGACACCCAGGGCTTGGCGAATAAAGAAAGAGTCTTCTGCCATTTGGAGTTAGAAGAGATGGAGGAAGGCTTAAATACCACCATGATTCATGTCTTCTCATTCATTTAGCCCTAGACTAAGTGTTAAGATTTGGAGCATTGCAGACAACATGGTTAGATCCCTTGTTTAGAAATAATACAAAAATTATACCATGACAGTTTTTGGGGCTCTGTGTCTGGGATTCCAGTAGCTGTCCAGAGAGAGGATCACAGAGAAATGATGATATTGAGCACCTTGGAATGCATAAAAGCCACAGTAAGTTATATACGTATTCTTACTTTGCCTTCTTACTTGCTTAATATCATACTTCCAGGTGTTTTCTTTCTGTGACTCCTTGGAATCCATAGATACCCTTGTCTGTGGTGCTGTGTATATGTGAGTGTGTGAGCTGTGTATATGTGTGTCTATACCTCTGTAATGGTTACATATGATTACATGCTATGTTGTTGTGTGTATGTGTGTCTGTGCCTATATGTGTAACAGTTACATGTGTTACATGTGATTACATGCTTTGATGGTCTCAGGTAGAATATCTGTCCTTATGTGATTCAATCCATAGTCTGGATATATTTTGGTGGCCACTGTATAGTTTGGTAATATGCTGAGAGATCCTTCTAGGATCAATTTGGTCATATATGAAATAAGTACTGTAATTGTACTAACTGATTGCAGAATGTTGTTTGAAGGAACTCATTTACTGTGTTATGTTTAAGGTGTAACTGACCTTTGGATGAAGTTTACAATAATCAATAATACAGTCTCTACATGAGGAATAACACTTTCTGGCAATTGTTTCATCTCTGACCATGTGGCTCTTGCTGGTCTATATGTGCCCCATCTCACTTCTTCCCTTCTTCATAGACTGACATTGATATGTGTAATGTGATCTTCCTCCTATGAAGTTGCTCCTATGTTGGAAAAGTAACTAGTAAGTGGGAACGGGGGGGGGGGGGGGGGGGGGGTTAAACATAGACAATCCTAGATGATGGGACTGCAGGGCTGCAGGGTTTCTTGTGCTATGGAAAGCTTAATGAAAGCTGTGTGGAAAATCAGTGACCGTTCAAATATATTCCAGAAAAGAACCCTAGGCCAGTCAAGGTGTGTGTATTCAGGAATAGTGAGACCATAGAAGTATGTGTAGTATGAAGTGTGTGTGTGACAAGTTAAAATCTATGTACACCTTCGGGGACACATTTTTTTTCTGATTGCATTTTAATAATTTTGGGCCAAAAGTCATCTTTTCATTTGATCTTTATTAAAAATATTGAGCTGTTCTATCACAAAAAGATAACTGTCTCTAGCTGTGTGAATCGCACTTACACCTTCAAATTGTGCTGGTCACCTAATAACCCTTATCTCTAAATTACTAACAGGTCATAGACACTTATTTAAGCCACATTCTTATCAGTGAGATAAGGATTGAGCTATAGTGAGAGAGAGCAGAGATAAGGAGCCCGTCAGCTCCCTGACTGATGGAAAAAAGATAAAATCCAAAGTGTGCTACCAGAGCATCTCAGCTCTGTACAGAAAAAAGGACTCCATATTTGTAATAAAGACCAATTTAAATGTGTTTTAGCTGAAAATGAGTACAATGCAATAATAAAAATAATAAAAAATTTCCCACAAAGTTGTACATACACTTTAAGGTCTGTACATGTTACGCTATATTAGGGATGGATGATGAGTGCAAATGCAAGTAATAGCAGATTAAATCCATAAACTTCATGTCATGTCACAAGACTTTTGGATTAATTAAGAGTGTGTTGGTTGGCATATAAGATCTGTGTGAGAGTGTCTGCAGAGTAGACGAAGGACCTGGGTATTTCTAAGTGGCTGTGGTTTATAGTGGCTGTGTGGATTTAGCATTTTTTTCGAGGGAGTGCTTTGTGGTGTGTGCTGTGTCTGTCCTATAGGGACGGGGCATATGATTGGGATTGCTTAGTGATTCTCCCAAAAATACATTGTCTGTGTTCTGAAGACAGGCCTACTGGAATTGTTGTGTGAATGTTTCCAAATGTATGCATCTATGTGGCCTGTCTCTTAGATAGGGCGTACTGGAACTGCTTTGTGATTATTTCCAATAGTGCGCATCTGTGTGACCTGTCGTTTGTCTGGAAAACTTGCACAGGAGACTGCTCATCTCCTGAAATTAATGAATTAATTAATTAATGCCATGGGTATGCCTACATCCAAAAATGTCTGTGGGTACAAACCCATCCAAGCTTAGTGAATTGTGTGATGTAGGATGGGAGGGTTGACCGCTTAAAGATGTAGTGGAAAAAAAAAATGCAGAATGAGTGGTGAAAAATCTTGAAAAAAGGAAAAATGAAAGTCAAGGCATAGATATGTGGTTCTGGAAGTTGTAGAATTGTAGAAAGTAAGTGACATGGATGGAGGTATGTGAGGACTTTAATAAAAAATCAGGGAATGGGTTAATCCAGTCTCATGTGAGGTCTATGGATTTGAATCTAATGATAATAATTAAGATGTTTGTTTTCTTTCCTAGGAGATGAAGATGTTGTAAGATTTTACCATTGCTTTTTGCTATACTGTGTAATGAAAAATGTATGAAATGTAGGGTGTGGTGTATGGTACCTTTTGTGAAGTTGAGAATCTAAAGAGTACACTTCTAATATTTATACATTGTAATCAGATATCAAAAAAAGAAGTTGGGTTATAGAAAATCCATATGGTAAAAAAAATTAGCTAAGGCTCTTTTCACACTAGCGTTCCATTACAATAATACAACCGCGTGCATCCATCATGAATGGATCCGGTAGTATTATGTCTTCTATAGCCATGACGGATTCGTCTTGAACACCATTGAAAGTCAATAGGGGACGGATCCATTTTCTATTGTGCCAGATTGTGTCAGGCAGCATTTTGGTGTCCGCCTCCAGAGCGGAATGGTGACTGAACGGAGGCAAACTGATGCATTCTGAGCGGATCCTTTTCCATTCAGAATGCATTAGGGCAAAACTGATCCATTTTAGACCGCTTTTGAGAGCCCTAAACGGATCTAACAAATGGAAAGCCAAAACGCTCATGTGAAAGTAGCCTAATTTTTAAATTTGGTGATTCCCTTACGTCCTCAACAGCAGCACAGATGGGGTTAACTGCCCCTGTGGACTGGTAGGACCGGCGGAATTTTAATGAGCCCAAGAACCAATAAACGATCTTCAGCTCCCTGAAAGGGAGGAGATCACCCCCCAGCCCACCGTGTTTTTTTCTGTCCTCTGGACAGGTGGACTGGCGTGTCGCTCCCTCTCTGGGAGCTGAAGATTGCTTAAGGGTTCCTTTTTCCCTCCTTAAAGCTTAGCTCGCTTTCTATGGATCTCAGTGCCTTTATTTTAGGCCTGATCATGGCGATTTCGGTCGGGGGTACCGTTGGGGAGGGGGGCGTCCCCTAACCTCCTGTGCTTTGTGATATTCCTGCAGTATTGCTTTGCTTTTTGTACTTCCTCTTCTTTCAGCTCTATTTCTTCTAGTGCTGGTGGGCCCCCTTAAGGTCTGGTTTTCTCCACCTCCTGATGTTGTAGGTGTTATGACCTGTTTTGTTTCTTCCATTACAGACTATGGCTTCCCCTAAGGAGGATCAGCGGAAGGCTGGGGCCAAGAGGAAGCATTTGGCATGTTACGAATGTAACACACCCCTAGTTGACAGCTGTCCTTACTCCAGATGTGAGAGTTGTCGCACGGCATCCACGGAACCCACGATGCAGGAGATGTTCCAATGGACCAAGACATACGTGGATGATTCCATCAAGGGAGTAGTTCAGCTACTTAATGAGAGGCTACCAGGTCCCTCTCAGACTCCCATGGAGGTGGTCGCACCGGTCGAAAGACCTACCCCCTGTTCAGTGGGGTCTTCTTCTTCTGAGGAAGAAGAATCTACTTCTTGCTTTTTTCCTCCAGAAAAGACGCAGAAGTTACTCAAGTCCATCAGGTCGGGGGACCAGGATGTTGACATGGGGGAGTCCTCCGATCCCGCCGGTCGGACACAGCGTGTCTTTAGAGCGGATGAGACCCTCCTCTCTGTGATGCGCACAGAGTGGAAAAAGCCTGAGAAGGGTCCAGTGCTTACCAGAAAATTCAGACTCATGTACCCGATGGCTAAACCCTTGGTGGAATCGTGGGGTTCCGTTCCCAAGGTGGACATGGCTATAGCCAAGTTGTCCCGGCGCACTCTAGTCCCTGCAGACGATGGGTCTAGCCTGCAGGACCCTCTAGACCGACTGAGGTAGCCACCTATCTACGCTCTAGGCTTAATCAAATCCAGACGGATGTGGACCAGAGCGTATCAAGAGACGACATCCTGGCAGCCTTCAAGTCAGCCAACCTGGCTATGGACTTTTTAGTTGATTCCTCCCAGATGCAGCTAAAGCTAGCCGCCAAAACTATGGCCCTAGTTTCAGCTGCCCGCAGACCACTCTGGCTGAAACCGTGGATAACGCATCCAAGTTTAACCTTTGTGGGCTCCCCTTCGAACCAGATAGGTTATTCGGGTCCGAATTGGACAAAATAATGGAGGGGCTCTCCGATAAAAAAGGGAAGAGCCTCCCCCAGCAGCCCTTTCGGGGACGCCCCAGACAGGAAAAGAAGGGCGGAGGTCGTTCTGGGCAGCAGTCTAGGCGCAGAGATTGGGGGGGGCTGTCTCGTAAATATCCGAGACGCCCCCGCAAACCCACCAGGGAGGCAAAACCCTCCTGACTATGGGCCTCCTCGAGGCTCTTGGATAAGCCCTGCTGCCCCTGCAGTGTCTCCTCTAGATTTTCCCGTACCCCTCCCCCAGATTCCCGTGGGGGGCCGTCTTACCCACTTCAAAGACTCTTGGAGCCGGTTGATTGCAGACCCCTGGGTCCAGGACATAGTGTCCGCCGGGTACCGGGTAGATCTTATCTCTCTCCCCCCAGAGAGATTCATCGCCACACGAAGCTTCGGGTCTGCCAAACAGGTGGTCCTAGAATCTTACATTCAGGACTATATTTCCAAGGGAGCCCTGGAGGAGGTACCGGCAGGGGAGAGGGGCCTAGGGATTTATTCACCAGTGTTCCTGGTTCCCAAGAAGACAGGAGATCTCCGGATGATCATCGATTTGAGATTCCTCAATCGATTTATTGGGTCATATTGACTACAGACGCGTCCCTTGTAGGCTGGGGCGCTCACCTGGACGGATCCCCAATTCAGGGATCTTGGTCTCCTCTGGAGCGGCATCTTTCCTCCAATCTTCGCGAGATGCGAGCTATCCGGCTAGCCCTCCTTCACTTTGCGCCTCAGATCCGGGGCAAAGCAGTGAAAGTCCAGTCAGACAATATGACTGCAGTCCTCTATATAAACAAACAGGGAGGCACAAGATCATTGCCCCTTCTGTCAGAGATCGGGGTAATTCTTCGGTGGGCAGAGCTGAACCTTTCCCATCTATCTGCCGTTCATATTCGAGGCTCCCTCAATATGATAGCGGACCGCTTAAGTCGAGGATTACCGACCATGGAGTGGTCTCTGCATCCGGAGATCTTCAGGCAGCTAGTTCACAGATGGGGTATGCCAGAAGTGGATCTCATGGCAACCAGGTTCAACGCCAAGGTGATGAGGTTCTGTTCCCTCTACAGGGAAGACAACCCCCTGGCGATAGATGCTCTGTCAATACCGTGGAGGTTCAGGCTGGCTTACATCTTCCCTCCCTTTTCCATGATACCGAGGGTATTGATGAAAATCCGTCAGGATCAGGCCTCGGTAATAGCCATCATACCGTTTTGGCCCAGAAGATCCTGGTTTACCCAGCTCATTCAGATGAGTCGGGGACAATACTGGAGACTCCCCCCGGAGCAGACCCTGGTGTTGTGGGACACTCACCTCTGCCCAGATCTGCACAGGTTCAACCTGACAGCCTGGAGGTTGATCAGTCCCTTCCCAATATAGAAGGGCTTTCCGAGTCGGTCCTGAGAACTTTGTCGCATTCCCGAGCAGAGTCTACAAAGAAGGCCTACTCCAGGATCATGAGAATCTTCGAGGCATGGTGTGATTCCAGACAGGTGGCGTCTGCAGATCCGCCCCTTCCTGCGATACTTCAATTTCTTCAGGATGGATTAGATAGAGGCCTATCTCCAGCTACCTTGAAGGTACAGGTTTATGCCATCTCGGCCTGTCTCAACAGGCCACATTCTCGGGACCCACTCATCAAACGCTTCCTGAAGGGAGCTGAAAGACTAAAGCCTACTATACTGAAACCTATCCCCCAGTGGGATCTTTCAGTAGTGCTCAGGGGGCTAGCATCTCCCCCCTTCGAGCCCTTGGAGGAGCTAAATTTTAAATTTTTGACTTTAAAGATGGTCTTTCTTCTGGCTATAGCTTCAGCCAAAAGAGTTTCTGAATTGCAGGCTTTCTCCGCAAATCACCCGTACATTATTTTTCTACAGGATAGAGTACTCCTGAAGTTTTTACCTTACTTCAGGCCTAAGGTGCCTACTTTCCAGAACATCAATCAGGTAATATATTTACCAGTTTTGTTTACAGCCTCCTCCTCTGATACTCCAGCTAGAGACCCGCTGGATATTTCAAGATGCCTCCAGATCTATGTGGATAGATCTAGTGAGTTCAGGATAGATGAGAATCTTCTTATCCTGTTTGCCGGTAAGTCTAAAGGCCGTAAAGCGTCTAAAGCCATCATTAGTCGCTGGATCAAGGAGGCCATTATGGAAGCTTTCGTCTCCCAATCCTTAGATCCTCCCGAGTTTGTGAGGGCCCATTCTACTAGGGCGGTCTCCACCTCGGTTGTGGAGAGAAGACTCCTCCCCTTAGAGTTGATCTGTAAGGCGGCCTCCTGGAGCTCTGAGTCAACCTTCATCTCCCATTATAGGATAGATGCTAGGATGGCAGAGTTTTCGGCTTTTGGGCAGACTATTCTTAGTTCTGCCAGGCATGAGGACCCTCCCTAGGGGATTCTTCTTGCTATCTCCCCATCTGTGCTGCTGTTGAGGACGTAAGGGAATCGTTAATTTCTAACGATAATTTGTTTTCCCTTAGTCCTAACAGCAGCACACAAATATCCCACCCTAAATACATTATGCTTGTTAAAAAACACGGTGGGCTGGGGGGTGATCTCCTCCCTTTCAGGGAGCTGAAGATCGTTTATTGGTTCTTGGGCTCATTAAAATTCCGCCGGTCCTATCAGTCCACAGGGGCAGTTAACCCCATCTGTGCTGCTGTTAGGACTAAGGGAAAACAAATTATCGTTAGAAATTAACGATTATTCTTATTTTGGAATTTTTTTATTATTCTTATTCTGAAATTAGAATTATAAGTTGTTGTTTTTTTTCACAGCTATACCTTATCAATGTCAGGACATAGAGGCTTCTTACTAAATTAGTTTTAATTTGAAGGGATGAGGAAAGAGACTCTAACAAATGTGCATATTTATTAGGAGCTCCAATACATAATTTTAAGTGTGAAATGGGCCTTTTGTCTGTTTTATGTTTGCATTGTGTGTTCCATGTTCCATGTATGTTATGTATGTTACATGTTAAATGTATGTTGGGACATCTGGTTAGGACTAGTGCATTGTTAAACAACAAAGCAGAACTGATTTAGAAAACGAGTTTACACCCCAAAGGGTGATGTAAATACTTATAGGATCCTATAGACAAGATGCAGCCGTCTTATTAACTCAAGAAGAACAAGATGTTCTACAAACTATTATATCTAGATCAAACCCAGAGATTTCTCCAGTGTAGTAACAGCCTTTCTTTAAGGTTAATGTTCTCATATGTAGTGAGTGAATCACTTGAACAAATCCATAGTAAACATATGTCTAACTCAAGTCTTTCCAAGTAGAAAACTCCCTTCCTCATTCTTTCCAGTTTGATTGTTAGATGTTGTACTATACTGAACTCTGCAATAAAAAGCATTTTGAAAGGAAAAAAAAAAAACATTTTGGTAGGAGGGTGGGTTAATATATCTCTTGTATCCAAAGAACATAGAGGACATGGAAATGCAAACTGTATGTACATCTAGTTCCAATTAATAACCCAGACTTTGAGTTTCTTGTCAAGGGTTCCAGGTTTTGGAAAGATGGATCATCTTGGACAAGATATGCTGTCACTACCCAAACTGATGTTGTCAGGTAAGTATTACTCCCTCTAGCAATGGCAGTGCAGGAGGAAAAGTAAGACTGTCAACATTACCATAGATTCTACATATGCCTTTGGTATCATCCATTATTATATTCTGATTGCCTGATTGGAGTCGGGAAGGAATTTTTATTCCCCTAAAGTGAGGAAATTAGCTTCTACCTCACAGGTTTTTTTTTGCCTTCCTCTGGATCAACTTGCAGGATGACAGGCTGAACTGGATGGACAAATGTCTTTTTTCGGCCTTATGTACTATGTTACTATGTTACTATCTGTAGGAGCAGAGATTTTGTTGGATCCACAGGAAAGTCCATCAAGAATGCTTAATGTTTGAGAGTGTTGTTTGATGCCCTGATGCTACCCGAGGAGATAGAAGTGGTTACAAGTACAAGTTCACACTAAGCTCTTAACTGAAGTCTATTGTAAGTAGGGGTCTATGTAATTTGGTCCAGTTTAGGGTTAGTAGTCCTTTCCAGAAACTGGCTACAGAGACTGAAGGGAAACAATAAAAGGAAAATTAACTAGTGATGAGTGAGAATAGACTCTGGAGGGTTGGTAGGAAACTCTGCTTTCAGAGGACACTCTACCCAAAGAAGATGGATTTAGAGCATGGGGAAATCAAGATAGAGAATGTATGATTTGCTTCAGTGGTGGATGGTTCCTGGACTTAACAATGCTTCCACCAGGTTAGTCCAAGTTGGATAATGTGTGCCTGTAACAATGGTCAGAGAACTATTGGAGTTCCAGGGAGGCATATGCCCAAGTCATCTTACCCATTTCGGAGACTACATATTGACTACATTCAGTTACCAAAGGTGGGACAATATGAACATTTCCTTCCCTGTGTTGATCTCTTTTCAGGATATTCAAGGACCTGGCCTGAAGTGAAAGCAGCAGCCACCGCTACAGCTAAAGAAGATATAGGCTTAGGTGATATGGGGTTCCAGAGATGATGGATAATTGAACTAATTTCACTAAAGTAGTAATGCATAAAATTATGAAAACATTGGGTATAGTGGAACGATATACTGTAACAATGAAATAATGTAATGGTATCAAAAGATCAAGGGAGAGGGAAAAAAGCCTTGCATAAAATGCATCTCCATAGTTCTGTTTCAGTACGGATCATGTCTTAGAAGAACATCTTCTTGTCACCGTATGAGATATTCTTGGGCTAAGCTTCTAGGACAGGGCTATTTTATCTACAACAGGCTGAGATACTGCATATTGATCTTACGTTACCACCTTTTGTTATGGTCTGTGGATTCTGACCCATGATGATCAGAGACACCAGTGAGGTACAGGGAAGCAGGCTATACTTTGTATAGGAAACAGGCTGTGGTATTGGGCAGAGTTTGAGCACATCTGCAATGCCGTTCAAATCTTGGCATACAGTAAACAAATTAAATAATAGCTCTTTTAAAGAGGAACTATGGAGACAGGCCACCAGTGTAACATCTATATGGGAGTCCTATAAAATCAACTAATTTCTGTACATTACCAAGTGTATGATTCCCTTCCAGATCTAAATTCTGTGGCTTTACTTTTCCCTAAAACCTGATAATTGAGCATGTGTTAAAAGATATAAGGAAAAGTCTGGATCCCAGATTTGATGGTAATTTCCAGGTGCAGCTAACCACTCCAACACTGGTGAAGTTTGAAGGAGAACCCACCTTGACATATGACAGCCATTACAAATACATCTATAACTCAAGGAAACTATATTGAGTTTCTTCATTGTCATAGTTACTGGACTTATGAGGTTTTAAAGGACAACTGGGACAATATGTTTATTAATCACCATATGGCGGCTGTAAAATAGTAGGTGGATCAAGGCTTTTCTGGTGAGTGATAGGCATCTCAAGAAGGTCAATCTTATAATGGCAGATTAAGTGGCGTGCCTAGGGTGTTTGGCACCCAGGGCGGGTCCTTTCTCTGACTCCCCCCCAATACTTAAAAAAATTGTGCCACCTCACAATAGCCTTGCCATCATTGTACAACCTTCACAGTAGTTATATCCAGATATGTGCCCCGTAATAATATCCACATTGTGCCCCCTCACAATAGTTATGCCCATATTGTGCGGTAGTAATGCTCTATCTGTGCCTCCTTCATAGTGGTAATACCCTCTTTGCTCTTCCTCATGGTAGTTATGCCCTCTCTGTGCCCCCTTCACGGTAGTAATGCCCATTGTGCCACCTACACAGTAGTAATGCCCACATTGCCACCTACACAGTAGTAATGTCCACTCTGTGCCTCAATAATAGGTATGCCTCCTCACAGTAGTTATGCCCTCTCTGTGCCCCTTTCACATTAGTAATGCACTCTGGGCCCCCTACACAGTAGTAATGCCCATTTTGCCCCCTTCATAGTAGTAATTACCACTGTGCCCTTTTCACAGTAGTTACGCCCACTCTGTGCCCCATAACAGTTATCCTCCCTCACAGTAGTAATGCCCATTGTGCCCTCTTAACAGTAGTAATGCCCATTGTGCCCCCTTTATAGTAAAAATATAGAGATGAGAGACAATGGATATTAACTTACTTAAATTCGAGAACACTTGGGTTAAAAAGATATATGATCCATATTAGAGGTGGGAATAGAATTTTCCAGAGGAGGATAATGAATCTGTACTAGGAATGGAAAAATCCCAGACCCCAGGGAAGATATGAACTGTTATAGTGGCATCATAGGCCCATGGTAAATTGATGAAGTTCTGCTTGCTATCCTTATATAGAGTCATCTGGCCTGATGTAATTAAAACATGATTTGGGAAAGATAATTTCAAAGATGATAAGGAGGTTATAAGGCTTAATGGTTTTAATTAGTAATATCAGCTAATTGGTTCAAGGGTATTGATGGTTTTGGGATCTTGCACTGTGTCTTTTATGTGATATTAGTGAAGTTAATATTTGTTCTATTTGTGAATCTGTTTTATGGTTGTATACAAGACAGAAATTTATATGGTTAGCGCATAAAAGAAACTGATAAACATGTATCAGTATTCTTAGGGCTGTATTACACCATCAGATTATTTGACCAATTTCTGTCCAATCAGACTAATAGTTGGTGTGTATAACAAAAGATCAGTGTGTAAACAGCCATCACTAATGATTGGTTCGAAAATCTGTCAGATAATCTGTTGGTGTAAACGCACCCTATGGTATAAATATTTCATCAACCCCCATATCAATGAAGCTCAGATAAGATTCCTTTAGCAAACACTAGTGGGTGTTTAGAAGGAAAAGGGTTAAATTCTGATGATGTTCTATAGGTGAGACCCTCTGTATATAGGTAATGCCAGGAAGTGATTATAACGTGGATCCAGAGGGTGCCTTTCCTGGTAAATAGCTCTACCCTACCTTTTAGAAGGGTAAATGTAGCTGGAAGAGGTGAACCTTGAGATCCAAGATTTGGAATTATGTTTAACAGAAGGAAAATTATATACTATGATTACTTTAAACATAATTAAATCTTGGAAATACCTACGGTAGGTTGCAATATTTTGTACAAAAGCTAGATGGCTACAGAGGGGACATCATGTATCTAGACAAGGAATTCCTCTGCTGGTTTTCCTGCCTGGAGTACCCTAATTGTATTCAGATGCATACTATGAGGATATATGTCACTGTTTGCTAAACCACATGTCACATTCCTATTGGCTTATTTGTATTTTTCGGTTGTAAGGGTGATACCCAGGGCTTGGCTAATAAAGAGAGGGTCTTCTGTGGTTTGGAGTTGTTAAAAGGTGGAGGAAGGCTCAAATACTACCTTGAGTAGTGTCTTCTAGTTGTTTTACCCCTAGACTAAATTTTAAGATTTGGAGCACTGCAGACGACATGGTTAGATTCCTTGTTTAGGCATCATACCATGACAGTTTCCACCATTTGCAGAGCTGCCTAGGAGCTGTAAGTAGACAGGGCCTCACTGCACATTATGCTCCGGCACTTGGATATACTACATAGTGGTGAGTGTTTCTGTCAGGCTGCTCAATCCTGGTGGCGTATCATAGGCAGGATCGCATCATTACCATCCATTGTAGAGCAATGCAATGTGTAGTGAGACCCTCACACCCTTAGGAAGCTCTGCAAGTGAAGGCAACCAGTCCCATTTACAATCTAAGACAGGTTGCTGGCGACCATTTTGCAAAGTGGACTTTAATCCAAATTTCTGTGAAAATCCGATCCACCACGAAGGCGAATTTCCTCATGCTTCGTGGCAACGAATAGATTTTCCGTGAAATGGGGTAATTATTTTTTTAAAATCATACTTATCTCATCCATTTTTAGCGCGAAGAGCTCATCCATTTGATTGAAAATCCTGCTTGAAATCCTGTGCACGGTGACATATGACGTCCCCACACAGGCCGACATTATGATGTCTTCACGTGCTGCAAGAGCTTTCGCTGTGGATCTTTAATCAAGATGGCGATGGTGGGCTCTTAGCAATCAAATGGATGAGGTAAGTATGACTTAAATATAAGTCAGATGCTGCGATCAGTGAAGAACGTGGCATCTAAGGGGTACAATGACGGGGAGCGGTACAATCGCCGTTCCTTGTCATTGCACCCACTTTTTTTTGTTTGTTACATTTGGTGAAGCAGCCAAATCGAAATTTCTATAACTTTAAAGCCTTTAAATATATTTGAGTCATTTTTTGTTACAAACAAAAGGGTAAGAAAATATGTGTTATTACTGTCCTCAATGCAAGTGTTCATGCTTTGTTTGCCTATAGATGATAAAAGAATCTATTACCACCTTCACTCTACAATGACACATATATACACACAAAAAGAAAACAATATAGAGCATAACTGTGAAAGCATAAAAAAAAGTTTGATATAAAATGCTGAAAATATTTTTTTTTATTTTCATTGTGCTTTATTGTAAAGATTGTGAACCTGCTATGGTTGTGCTCATAATATTATGATGTAAAATAAAATCCAAAAGAAAATAACAGAAATTAGTGTGGTTTTCAGCAGATAAATATAGTGGCAGTTATGTACCATTAGCTGGAAAAACACTTCAAACCTTCGTGAGGGCAGAGCTGCTGAGCTGAAAAAATCCTTAAGTGATCTATTCTATTTTAAAAGAAAAGTAATGTCAAAGAAAATTGATATTAAAAGTAATAATATTAAAGGATATCAATAAACCTGGCATGTGAACCACAAAAAACCATGACAAGTGAAATGTGAACAATAAGCAAGCATGATAATGGTGCCACAGCTACACGCAGAGACCATGGAGATAGAAAGTCAGAGCAATGATCCTTTTACCCCTCAATTTTGGAAACTACGGTAATAGCTAGTCCCATTTACCATGTATCTTGTTCTGTTATATTACATGGACCACAAACTGCTGCCATCCTGGCAGAAGCACCAACCAACCCCATTTTGATTGTGGTGCCAAGTTAGAGAATATATCTAGAAACTATTGATATTCAATATCTAATACTCAATATGTCTTCATTTTCAGGCCTCTGCAGGATGAAATGCTGGGAGCTTAAAGGCTATGTACACCTTCGGGGGCAATTTTTACACAATTGCATTTTACTCATTTTGGGCTCATTTTTTCAGTTGGTCTTTATTAAAAATATTGAGCTGATCTGTCACATCGGGTTGACTGTTTTTCTAGCAGTGTGAATGTACTTTCACTTATACTTTACGCAGGTCATCTAATAAACCTTGGGGTCATTTACGATCAGAAATACGACTATATTAGGCATATTTCTGGTGCAGCTGCCCTACATATTATTATTATTATTTATTTGAAAGCGCAATTAATTTAATGACGTTGTACATCAAGAGGTGCTTACACATTCATAATATAAAATTACAAGAAACTATGTATTAACAGATTAGTACAGAGGGGGAGAGGACCCTGCCCACAAAAGCTTACAATCTACAAGCAAAGGGGGAAGAACATAGTAGGTAAGGGTAAAGAACAGGAGCATACAATGAAGTCAAACCTAATTAAAAAATACAGAGATCGACATCAGGTTGTTTGTCTAAGCACATTCTAAAACATGCTTACAAAGGCTAACATTTTCTCAGCAAGTCTGTCATCTCTGAAGGTCCACGAATTGGGACAACCATGCAGATACCAGGCTGCCTGTTGTGTAACTAAGCTTGCAAAAAACATATTAAAGTTTATGTTCGACCATGTAAATTTTTTTAAATGAGGCTCTGCATGGTATAAAGTGACAAAATAAGTCATACTCAACCTACCGATGCACCATCACTCCTGTAGTGATGCTTCACGGTCCACCTGGTGGTCTATGCTTCCTCTTGTGATTGGCTGAGCAGTTATTTCCTGCATTTTAAGAGGGACCGGAAGTAGAGACTGGTAAGAACTATGAAGTGCTGGAAAATGAGTGGAGGTGATCCATAAGGTGAATATGACTTATTTTATTAATTTAGACCATGTTAATTTATTTTTTTTATTCAAATTTTCTGGACAACTGCTTCAAAGCTCCCTAGCCCAACATTAGCCGCTGGACAAATATGGACAACTTTATTTATAAACTCATGCCACATTTATGCATTCCTGTCCCCTGGTTCAAGGTAATCCAGGCCAAGATGGTCAAAGATGTCTTGTTCAGTTCTGGCTCTCAGAAAAATGTGCTGCAAAACACAAAAAGAATAAAACTGATCATTGCTATAATATGCAATTAGTAATTGGGTTATATGGTTATGAGTAGTACACCGGCAGCATATTATTTAAACTAAATTGGGAATGGGGCTACACATACGTATGGTAGTTTAAATTTCAACCCATTTCTTTCACACAACTGGTTTTATATAGACTGTAATTGTTACACACCAGTTCATGTTGGAGAAGTTACTTAACAAAATGTCATTGCATTACCCCATCCTAAGCAGTTGGTCTACTAGATGGCTTTCTACCTTTTTCTATATGATAACGCCTGTGCTTCACCATTGTGTAATGTCCATGACTTGCAAACTAGGGGCACTTCACCAGTGAGATCCATTTCTAGTCTTCCATATGGTTTCCTTCATGCCACTTCCTGTAGCAACAATTGTCACTATCCAGGCCACCTCAGATCTTGGTCATTTTGTATCATGGGCACAGAATTTATACATAAGTCAATTATGGCAGATGTCAATGCAATGTGTGCTGTGTGTTTAATATACAGTACTTATGAAATTACATTATTAGACCTACTGATATAAAATGAAATATGTTAATTATCAAAAATATAGAAGAAAGGTCGGAAGGAGGGAAGGGAGAAAGTATGAAATAAGGGTGGGAAGGGAGAAAGTAGCGATAAGTAAATTGATTCTAATGAATTTAATACATTGAAAACAAATCAAGTTCCTTCCTTCCATGTGATTGACAGGGACAGATATCTTGCCTAGTCCTGTAAATCTTGCTCTGATTGCGCAGGTCCAAATGCATAGAACCTGCTGCCTATAGATACAGACTGTGCATGTGCTGCTCCATTTCCAGGTGTATCCAGGCATTAGTGGCACATGCACTGTCGGTATCTGCACTGCTCAGGTACTCAGAGAAACAGCTCAGGTACGGGATTGACAGGGCCAGGCGAGAGTTCTGTCCTTGTCAATCAAAAGGGAGAGGGAAGTCTCTTGAGCAGCAGAGTCAGCCCCTCTCTGCTCAATTAGTCAGATTTTTGAATTAATTATATTTATTAGAATCGATTTGCTTATCTCTAGAAGGAAGGAAGAAAGGATGGAAGGACCTTTTTAGATGAGAGCTTCAGTACAGTGCCATACTAAAGCTGGACTAGTGCACGTACTGTAGCTGCACCCAATAAATGGCCCCTAAAAAGTGTCATTTGGAGGTGGAGACAAAAAGGGCAAGGAAGTCATTTAACCCCTACTGACTACACTGAATAGATGTGAATGATCCAATTTTTTTTATGGAAATCAATCAAGCATATATGTGTAGGCATACAATTTGAAGCACCTCAGGCAGCGACCATTTCATGATTAATTAAATTCCTGAATATGGTGTTTAAAGGAGTTGCCCGAGTTATATAAAAAATAATAATAAAGCACTGTAAGTCTGACGGTTATCAATATATACATAAGCTATACAAGGTTTAGGCACAAGAAAAATTATATTTACTCATCTAACTAGTTCTGTTCTCGCCCTTTGTTTACATGCAGTTGCAGAGCTGTGGGGGGTGTAACAGCAATCTCTGAGGGTGTTTACAAAGACTGCCTTTCCCCTCCCTCTGCTCTGCAAAGGGAGTGAATAAAACTGCTGCCCTGCCTGCAGTCTGACTGCTGGGATATAGCGAAAAAAGTAGATTGTCCAGCTTCACCTCATAGTGCGTATTTTATTAGGAAACGTGCTTAAAAACCAAACATCAGGCTCATTTCATCAACTTGTTTCGGATCAACATAAATTACAGATCCTTCCTCATGACACAGAAAATAAGACTGACAAATCTTATATAAAGAGTAAAAGCAGTTATTCAGCTGTGGATTATTAATTGGCAATTAGACTGCTTTCACCCCACCCACAGCATATACCAATCTACTTTTTTTGCTATTTCTCAGCCTTGGTTCCGGTTCTGTGTCCGTGCTCCTCGGTGGTGTATGGTGAGGTGAGCTCCAACTTGGTGTTTTTACCTGACTGCTGGGATACTCTGCAGCATGTTATATGTGTAGGACTACAAGTCCCAGCTGCACAGTACAATGACATTGCTGATACACACAGGATATTCCCACTACCTTTCCTTGTACAGTGCTCTGCAGACACTTCCCCACAGCCAGCAAAAAAGTACAGAGGAGATAAATCCTCTGTTTTTTTGTCAGCTTTGTGTTTGCAGGGTAAGAAAGGAGGAAAGAGCCTGTGCTCAACATTTGTCTCTTCACTGCCTATAGAAGAGGAAACCCGGACAGTGCTCAGTACCTGAGGCAGAGCCTCCAACCCTGAGTCTGCGCTGCTGACAGTAGGAGGTGTTAAACTTTGCTGAAAAATCCAGTGGGAGGGGAAACACAGGGAAGACAGCTATTCCAGCAGATCGGGCAGTACAGGGTTTGTGGCCAGCAGATCAGGCAGTGCAGGGTGTGTGGCCAGCAGATCAGGCAGTGCAGGGGGTGTGGCCAGCAGATCAGGCAGTGCAGGGGGTGTGGCCAGCAGATCAGGCAGTGCAGGGGGTGTGGCTTGTTGCTCCAAAAAGCACAGCCCTCACAGTGATGTTCCGTGCACAGAGGCAGACCTGCTCCTCCTTCTCCCGCAGGCTTGTGCACAGAACATCATCACAGCAGAGAAAGAAGCTGACATCACAGGTAAGGTGATGAGCAGCTAACTAGGAGAATGGGGCCACTACAGATGAAGTAAGTAAATTGAAAACCATTTCCTTCATTAGATAACTTGGACAACCCCTTTAAGACTTGAGCACTGTACATTTCCTCTTTCAGCCTTATTCCTTAAGATATTTTATGTGGCATCATGCTTAGTTGCAATAGGGGGTGGTATTATTCTTAGTGCCTTTCAGCATATCCATTCAGGAAGTTGGTATGGAACCAAGAACAGACAGATATGCTCATTTTGCCATTAAGCAAATTCATTTGACATTATTTTTTGCATTCTTGTTTTACTACGTTCTTCATCCATGTGGCGAAGGTGTTTATTTGAAGATTCCAATCAGTACTATTCTTTACGCCTTCCTGGCGGAGGAAGAAAATAATGAATTGTGAGTCTTCGTCTACATTGTTTGCCATTTCCAGAGTGTCATTCAAAGAGCTTATAGCTGATCTCTAATCAGCATCAATCAAGCTTATATAAAATGCTTAAGAGCAGCTGGCACTGCCTTGTCTTCTCCGTGCCAATCAATTCTGTTATTTCAATGACTGCAAATAATGCTTCTGTGGCTGTAAACATGACCATTAACTACACTTAGTGCAGAACAAATGCAGAGAGAAAGCCATGCGGTCGGATTTGCAGCTTCCTATATTTATTTGTTGACATTGATAATCAATACCACTAAAACATCATTAATTGAAGTGTATTTCCTAATCATGACTAATCAGGGCTGGCTACATGAGCTCTTCGCTTTCAATTTAGCCTTCGTCTTGTAATTAGTAGTGTTGAGCGCGAATATTCGATTCGTGAATTTTAATCGCAAATATCGCTACTTCGAGAATTTGCAAATATTTAGAATATAGTGCTATATATTCGCATTCGCGAATAGTGTTGAATATTCTAATCGCAAATTTATCGCACATTTATCACAAATATATTACATTGCCGATTTTCGCAATCAAGTAAACAATGACTGGAGATCACGAATTCTCGAATTTATGGCGAATATTCGGCCAATAATTTGTGAAATATCACGAATTCGAATATTGCCTATGCCGCTCATCACTAGTAATAAGAAAACTATAGTAAGCAGTATTTGTGGTCTACCATATATTCAAATTCCGAAACTTTATCAGACCTCAGATTAGACCCTCAATCTCTATCAAACCTCAGATCAGACACTTGATGTGCAGAAGACCTCAAATCAGACCCCCCCAATCTGTCTCGTTCATCAGGTGATCGGCGGCACATTTAGATGGGCAGATTGTCAGGAATGAGCATTTGCAGGACAATCGGGCCATGTAAATCCACCTTTAGCCTAAAAGTGTGCGGGTGTGGAGGAGGGGGGGGGGCAATAATAACTACTTAGTTTTTATAAATTAAGAAAAAAGGTCAGCTGGGCTTTAAACTGAAAGGCTTCACAAAGGTACTGCACATGGTGACCTAAGAACAACTATAAACTTAATACAAATGCATTTAAGAAAGATGTTTCACTGCACAACAGTATTATAACTAAGCAAGGATCCAGTACAGGGATACTAAATGCAGTGATATCACTGTACAGGAATAATAAACACAGTGATGTCACAGTACAGGTATAATAAACACAGTGATGTCACAGTACAGGGATAATACACACAGTGATGTCACAGTACAGGGATAATAAACACAGTGATGTCACAGTACAGGGATAATAAACACAGTGATGTCACAGTACAGGGATAATAAACACAGTGATGTCACAGTACAGAGATAATAAACACAGTGATGTCACAGTACAGGATAATAAACACAGTGATGTCACAGTACAGAGATAATAAACACAGTGATGTCACAGTACAGAGATAATAACCACAGTGATGTCACAGCACAGAGAAAATAAACAGTGATGTCACAGTACGACGATACTAAACACAGTGATGTCACAGTACACGGATAATGAACATAGTGATTAGAGGTGAGTGAATCGAAGCTGAGGAAGTGGAATTAAATCCAAAATTCTGGAAAAATTTATTTTGCAACGAATGCGAATTTCCTTGCCCTTCGTGGTAACGAATTGCAATTTTTCCTAAAATGGCGGCTACACATGTGAGGACATGGGGCAAGGAACTCTGGTAAAGCGGGATGACCCATAATGCCATGCATGCAGCCAATCAGCAGCCAGCCAGCCCTGTGATGTCACAGCCCTATAAAAACGGCGGCCATCTTGGATTCAGACATTTTCCAGCATTCGGAGTGCAGGGACAGACGTGAGAAGGCGCTAGTGACAGCAATAGGAAAAACCTCATTGTTAAAAAAAAAAAAAAAAAAAAAAAGATTTATAAGTGCAGGGAAAGGATAGGCTGGAATCATTTTTTTACAGCATTTTAGTGAAGGGAGAGACGTCAGAAGGCGCTAGGGACAGTGCTACAAAAGCTATTTACAAGTGCAGGGAAAGATTATTTGGGGATCCAAATAGCCATTATAAAGCTCTGTCATACCAGCAATTTGTTCTTGGGGTGGAAGTGCGATATTGGAAAGCCTTTGTGGCTTACATCTGTGGAAAAAGAAAAATATATACGCAGTTTACTTCTGCAGTTATATGTGGTGAAAGCGTTTAGTGACGCATTTCAGTACTAAAAAAATATATATACCCAGTTCACTGTTGCTGTTATTTGTGGTGAAAACATTTAGTGGCCTATTTCATATTTTAGTACAGAAAGAAAAATATATATGCACTTCATGTTGCAGTTATTTGTGGCTTAGTTCAGTAAAATAGTAACATAGTACATAAGGCCGAAAAAAGACATTTGTCCATCCAGTTCGGCCTGTTATCCTGCAAGTTGATCCAGAGAAAGGCAAAAAAAAAAAAACTCTGAGGTGGAAGCCAATTTTCCCCACTTTAGGGGAATAAAAAATTCCTTCCCGACTCCAATCAGGCAATTAGAATAACTCCCTTGATCAAGGCCCCCTCTCTAGTAGCTATAGCCTGTAATATTATTACACTCCAGAAATACATCCAGGCCCCTCTTGAATTCCTTTATTGTACTCACCATCACCACCTCCTCAGGCAGAGAGCTCCATAGTCTCACTGCTCTTACCGTAAAGAATCCTCTTCTATGTTTGTGTACAAACCTTCTTTCCTCCAGACGCAGAGGATGTCCCCTAGTCACAGTCCTGGAGATAAATAGATGATGGGAGAGATCTCTGTACTGACCCCTGATATATTTATACATAGTAATTAGATATCCCCTCAGTCATCTTTTTTCTAAAGTGAATAACGCTAATTTTGATAATCTTTCAGGATACTGTAGTCCACCCATTCCAGTTATTACTTTAGTTGCCCTCCTCTGAACCCTCTCCAGCTCTGCTATGTCTGCCTTGTTCACAGGAGCCCAGAACTGTACACAGTACTTCATGTGTGGTCTGAATAGCGATTTGTAGAGTGGTAGGACTATGTTCTTATCACGGGCATCTATGCCCCTTTTGATGCAACCCATTATCTTATTGGCAGCAGCTGCCTGACACTGATTTTTGCAGCTTAGTTTTCTGTTCATTAAAATTCCTAGATCCTTTTCCATGTTAGTGTTTCCGAGTGTTTTACCATTGAGTATGTACAGGTGACTTGCATTATTCCTTCCCATGTGCATAACTTTACATTTGTCAGTGTTAAACCTCATCTGCCACTTATCTGCCCAAGCCTCCAATCTATCCAGATCCCTCTGTAGTAGTATACTGTCGTCTTCAGTGTTAATTACTTTACACAGTTTAGTGTCATTGATACTTTACTATGCATGCCTTCTACAAGATCATTAATAAATATATTGAAGATAATAGGGCCCAATACTGAAATAAAAATATATATGCATTTAACTGTTGCAGTTATTTGTGGTGAAAGCGTTCAGTGGCCTATTTCAGTACAGAAAGAAAAATATATACGCTCTGCACTAATAGTAAGGCTGTTAACAGCCTGCGTTTGTGGGAGGGGCGTCTGGTACTTAAACCCCTACCAGCCGCTCAACCCAGCGCCCGAGCCTCACGCATTACTTGCGATTCGAGCTCCCTCCTCTTCCGGCCGATACGCACTTCCGGGTTCGCGCTCACGTGCCGCCGGCGTCCTTCGCAACGCACAGGTAATGGAGGCGCAGCTGGCTCCGTCCTAGCTGCGTCTCTCTCCCGACCGGTCTCTCGCCCCCTGGTGGTGCTGTCTTGGTTGCCGCTCTCCCCCAGCGTGATGCGCTCGCACGGGTGCGGGCGTCAGGGCTGGGGGAGCGGCATCCCGGTTTAGTAAACTGCCGGTTACATTCCGGCTCTGCATGAGTGTCCAGCGCACAGGTGGCATTTCAGCGCCAGGATTCTCAGGTCAAACTGTATATGGGGGACAGGACAATCAGCTGCAGCTGATCACCTTGACATCACAATATAATACACTGTATACAAGTGTCGGGACAATCCGCTGCAGTTGGTCACCATGTCTCCCTATATGATACACTACATACATGGGACAGCAACCTGCTGCCGCTGGTCATTATGACATCCGCTTTTGGGGGTCATCTGTGGGGAAGGCTATTTCAAGGGCCTTGAGGTATAGTTGGGTTCTGGTTTGGGGATGCAGGCAGCCCTCCCCACTTTTTCAGGAGGGGGCGTAGTTTTCTTTATTTTATCTGCCTTGCATCGTCAAATTAGAATCTGCGGTCTACACCTTACTGTTTCAGGAAGCAGGGGTCTTGTGTCCTAGTTCAGTCCTGCTCCTGCCTCCGGGTTTTGTATGGCCAGGGTCCCCTGGCCCTCCCGGGGGCTCAGGGCCCCCGGGTCACCCAGGTTGTCAATGTTCCTGGATCGCCCAGGTTGTCAATGTTCCTGGATCGCCCAGGTTGTCAATGTTCCTGGATCGCCCAGGTTGTCAGTGTTCCTGGATCGCCCAGGTTGTCAGTGTTCCTGGATCGCCCAGGTTGTCAGTTTTCCTGGATCGCCCAGGTTGTCAGTGTTCCTGGATCGCCCAGGTTGTCAGTGTTCCTGGATCGCCCAGGTTGTCAATGTTCCTGGATCGCCCAGGTTGTCAATGTTCCTGGATCGCCCAGGTTGTCAATGTTCCTGGATCGCCCAGGTTGTCAGTGTTCCTGGATCGCCCAGGTTGTCAGTGTTCCTGGATCGCCCAGGTTGTCAATGTTCCTGGATCGCCCAGGTTGTCAGTGTTCCTGGATCGCCCAGGTTGTCAGCTTTCCTGGATCGCCCAGGTTGTCAGTGTTCCTGGATCGCCCAGGTTGTCAATGTTCCTGGATCGCCCAGGTTGTCAGTGTTCCTGGATCGCCCAGGTTGTCAGTGTTCCTGGATCGCCCAGGTTGTCAGTGTTCCTGGATCGCCCAGGTTGTCAGTGTTCCTGGATCGCCCAGGTTGTCAGTGTTCCTGGATCGCCCAGGTTGTCAGTGTTCCTGGATCGCCCAGGTTGTCAGTGTTCCTGGATCGCCCAGGTTGTCAGTGTTCCTGGATCGCCCAGGTTGTCAGTGTTCCTGGATCGCCCAGGTTGTCAGTGTTCCTGGATCGCCCAGGTTGTCAGTGTTCCTGGATCGCCCAGGTTGTCAGTGTTCCTGGATCGCCCAGGTTCTGTCTTTGTTTCTAAAAGTTGTCACACATGTTCTGATGTCAGTTGTTCCTTCCCTTAGATTGGGGCAGTTGTTGTTTTCCTTCCTGTCTTTCGTGTCATCTAGGAATTTCAAGGCAATATCAGGTAAGTCGGTTCAGAAACGGTCACTGGGACGGGGTCAACCGTCAGTTTAATACTCAAGTCGGTTCTTTTTCATCAGTTCCATTTAAACGTTCGGGGGTTTTTTGGAGCCGTGTTTCCAATCCGTCCTAATCCAGTCAGGTAGGTTCTCACGTTGGCCTCTGTCACACACGTTCAGTCTCACACCTTCTCTCGACCGCCTTCTTCGCATCGTCTGTGTCTCTCTCCGTTATTTAGGTAGGCATAAGTTCGCTTTTGTTTCTCAGGTCGACATGTCTCATATGTCCGAGTTGGATGACAACCTCTCCTTGCCAGGATCGGCCATTTCGGAGCATAATAGCTGCACGTCTCTAAGGAGTTGGACGGTGCCGAAGTTGATCGCCGAGCTCAGACGCAGGGGGATTCGGCATCCCGCAACTGCCCGCAAGGCTGAACTATATCGCTTGCTGATGACTACTCCGGGTTCGTCAGCTGAGCAGTCCGATAACGACTCCATCCGGCTGGCACTGGCGCAGATCCAGTCATCCATCACCGGACTCGTTAGCTCAGTCGCGGACATTCAATCCAGGGTCGCGGTTTTAGAAACCAGGCCAGCGGCTTCACCGCAATATCCGGGTTCGGCAGTCATCTCTGCCATTCCCCCGGACGTTGCAGGTAGGCCTTCTGCCACCCCCCAAATTGCTCCTTCCCATTTTGTGCCAGAACACATTAAGAAGGATATCCTGGCAGGCAAGGACGTCAACTTGGCATCCATTTTGATTGCCTCCCAGGATATTTCCGAAAACCGGGTGATCAATTGCGGAGAGGTTTCCGTGGTTTTGAAGGCCAAGGATGCTCGTCTAAACAGGAAATTGTCCGTTTCCGAGTTCGTCCTGGCCTTCAGCCTCTACAGGGACGTGGTGTGCTCCGCCCAGCCTAACCGCAGGGAGGAATTGGATACCTACTTGTACCGGATTGCGGATTTAGGGCATAAATACGGCGGCTCGGCATTTTACGATTATCATCGTTCGTTCTCTGCCAAAGCCGCCGCAGCCCTGCATCAGTTTCAGTTCATGTCCAATTGGGCAGACTTGGACATGGAGTTATTCTGCCGGCACTTCGCGGGTCTGAAGGCTCCTTTGTGCGCTATCTGCCAGTCCATCTTTCATTCTACGGAATGGTGTCCCAATCCGGTACAAGATCCACAGTCAGCGGCCAATCCAGGTCCTTCCGGGTCCTCCAGGACTTCCTCTTCAACAGACAAACTGGGCAGGCCAATTGTATATCTCGGCAGTAGCCAGGTATGCAACAATTTCAATGCCAAGGGCTGCGCCTTCAATGCTTGCCGAGCACTGCACATTTGCTCCCTTTGTTTTCGGGCCCACCCTCGCCCTTCCTGTCCCAGGAAGTCAGCCAGGGACTCCTGACTAGCCGACCTCAACTTGGATTTACTGGCTGCTCTCCTGCAGGGCCATCCGGATCGTTCCTTTGTCACCTTCTTGTTGGATGGGTGCAGAGAGGGGTTTCACACCGGCATTATCACACGTCCCCAGGGCTGCTGGCTGGGCCCCAATCTGCTTTCCGCCTCCAGGGACCCTGAGGCGGTGACCACCCTCATTCAAGCAGAGGTTGACAAGGGGTTCGTCATTGGTCCCTTCCTAAAAATCCCGTTCCAGTCATGGCGCATAAATCCCATCGGCCTTGTCACCAAATCTTCATCTAATAAAAAACGTCTCATCTACGACCTCTCTGCGCCTCATATGTCCTCCATCCCCAGTCTCAATTCACTCATTCCCTCTGAGGAATATTCCATGCAGTATTCCTCAGTTGATGAGGCCATCCAGCATATCCTTCAAGCAGGTGCCGGGGCTTGGCTGGCCAAAGTAGACATTGCCGATGCTTTCAAGCTGCTCCCAATACACCCTCAGCTTTGGAAGTACGGCATTCAGTGGGCAGACAAATTTTACTTTGCCAACCGGCTCACCTTCGGGTCCAAGAGCAGCCCCTGGCTTTTTGAACAACTGGCCAAGGCCCTGCACTGGATTCTCATCCATCACGGTGGCTTATCCAGGGTCGTCCACTACTTGGACGACTTCCTTCTCATTGAAAGACCCAGTCAGGTCCCGTCCATTCCCCATTCACTCCTGGACATTTTTTCCCGCCTTCAGGTCCCTGTGGCCACGGCCAAGACGGAGGGCCCGGCCACCAAGGTCACCTTCCTGGGCATCATTCTGGATACCATCAAAATGGAGGCTAGCCTCCCCAGTGAGAAGTTGCTCAGGATTCGCTCCGCTATTTCCCGGGCGGTCCAGTCTCATTTCCTTACCAGGGCGGAGCTTCAATCCTTGCTGGGGATGCTCAACTTCGCCTCCAGAATTATGCCTCAAGGCAGGGCCTTCCTTTCCAGGTTGTTGTGTCTCCTGCCCTCTGCCCCAGAGCAGGATTCTGTCGTCCATCTGGACGGCCAGGCCTTTGCAGATCTTGACATGTGGAGTAGGTTTCTCTCTGATTGGAATGGCATTTCTTTGTTCGTTCCTCAGTGGGATTCCTCTTCCCCCATGGTTTTCTCCGACGCCGCGGGTTCCTCCGGGTTCGCTGCCATTTTCAGGTCTCATTGGCTGGCCGCCGGATGGCCGCTAGAATTAGTCGCAGACACAGCAGCGCTCAAATCCTCCCCTCTTTTGGAACTATATCCCATTGTGGCGGCTGCTCAGGTCTGGGGTCACCATTGGGCCAACTCTTCAGTAACGTTCGTTACGGATAGCCAGACTTTAGTGGACATCGTCAACAAGGGCAGGGCCCAGTCTCCCAGGATCATGGCGTTGTTGCGCAAGCTAGTCTGGTTATCCCTCCTCCACAATTTTCACATGCGCTGCGTACACATCTCAGGCGAGCAGAATAGGGCCGCAGACGCTCTTTCCCGTGCTAATTTTGCGTTTTTTTTCCAGGAAATGCCCGACGCGGATCAGTCAAGCACGCCGGTGCCCCAATTCAGCACTCTCATCCTGGCTTAAATTCACTCCTAGAGGAGGCCAAGGGTCTGGTCGCAAAATCTCTGTCGCCCAATACGGCGAGGAACTATCAGGCTGGCCTAAGGGCTTTTGAGAAATTCACTAAGAGTCATCCGAGGGGTCAACACTCCGAAATCTCTCACATCATGGCTTTCTTGGCCTATTGTCACTCGCATCTCTCTCTATCACACAGCACCATCAGACTCTATTTAGCCGGCATTCAACATCACGCCATGCTGACCACTCCTCACCGCAAATCCCTCTTCTCCGTTCAAGCCATCAAGGCCACCCTTCGGGGTATTCAAAAGGAGGGGAAAGGGTCCGTGTCCCATAGGCAACCGGTATCCAGCAAGTTGTTCAGGGATCTCTCCTCTTCATTGGACGGCAATCCTTTTGGGCCCTCCACTAGCCTGATCCTGAAAGCAGCCATGTATCTGGCGTTTTACGGGTTCCTTCGGCCCGGAGAGGTTTTGGCCGGTCCAAATCGACATAACCATCCTCTGAAACAGCACCTGTTATGGGGCCAGGGCCATTTCACTCTCCTGCTGCCCTCCACTAAAACCAATCAGACGGGTCCCCCGTCCGAGGTCAAGTTCTATCCAACATTGAACGACTGGTGCCCAGTTCAAGTGCTGCATCAACTGCTGGCACACATCCGTGATTCATCTCCTGACAGCCCGCTCCTGCCACAGGCAGGCAAGCCTCTCGGCGCCTCACAGTTCGTAGCGTACATCCGGGCCCTCGCCCAGGGTCTAGGCTATGATCCCAAGGTCATTTCGGGGCACTCATTCCGCATAGGGGCGGCCTCCGCTGCTTCTCGGCACCGGGTGCCTGCCCACGTCATCCGGTCCATGGGGCGGTGGCGGTCCTCCTGCTTCACCCGGTATATCCCCAATCCTCAGGTAGAGATTTCACGTGCCTTTCGATCTCTGGCTTTGTAATTGTAATAAAGCATTGTACCTAACCGATGGCTTTTTGCCCCCTTTTTTCACTGGTGTACCCGCGCCCGTGGCTCCCGGCACAATTCAGCCACTATGTTCAGGGGCAGGTTTCTCTGCGTACGCCGACGTTGTCCTAGCCCTGACCATAAATAGTAAGGCTGTTAACAGCCTGCGTTTGTGGGAGGGGCGTCTGGTACTTAAACCCCTACCAGCCGCTCAACCCAGCGCCCGAGCCTCACGCCCCTCCCTCCCGCCCTTTTTCTCAGGCTTCCATCAGGTATGCCCCCTTTTTTCACTGGTGTACCCGCGCCCGTGGCTCCCGGCACAATTCAGCCACTATGTTCAGGGGCAGGTTTCTCTGCGTACGCCGACGTTGTCCTAGCCCTGACCATAATTGCAGTTATTTGTGGTGAAACCGTTTAGAGGCCGATTGTAGTACAGAAAGAAAACTATGTACGCACTGCACTGTTGCAGTTATTTGTGGTGAAATCATTTAGTTGCCTATTTCGGTACAAAAAGAAAAATATATACGCACTTCACTGTTGCAGTTATTTGTGGTGTAAGCGTTTAGTTGCTGATTTCAGTACAGAAAAAGAAAAATATATACGCAGTTCACTGTTGCAGTTATTTGTGATGAAAGCGTTTACTGGCCTATTTTGGTACAGAAAGAAAAATATATACCGGTACACACTTCACTGTTGCAGTTATTTGTGGTGAAAGAGTTTAGTGGCCTACTTCAATACAGAAAGAAAAATATATACGCACTTCACTCTTGTAGTTATTTGTGGTAAAAGCATTTAGTTGCCGATTTTAGTACAGAAAGAAAACTATACACGCACTTCACTGTTGCAGTTATTTGTGGTAAAAGCGTTTAGTAGCCTATTTCAGTAGAGAAAGAAAAATATATACCAATACGCACTTCAAACTTCACTGTTGCAGTTATTTGTGGTGAAAGCGTTTAGTTTCATGCTCCACCACCTCAGCCGAAGGGAGCTGTCTGTCATTCTCATCTTCTGCTGGTCCAGATGCTCCCCCTCTTCCTCGTCAGTCATTCTGTCAGCAATCGATCACCAAAGTGATTGCCAAGAGACAGCAGTATGCGTGCCGTGCACTCATCCAACGGCGCAGAAGCTAAATGTGTTCCTGTCCAAGTTGCTGGTGCTGCAGTCCTTCCCTTTCCAAGTGGTGGACTCTGCGCCTTTCAGAGAACTGATGGCTTTTGCCGAACCGAGGTGGAAAGTCCCAAGCCGTCATTTCTTTGCAAAAAAGGCAGTACCAGCCCTGCACAAATATGTAGAACAGAAGGTGGGCCAGTCCTTGAGCCTGTCAGTGTCTGCTAAAGTGCCTGGTAGCACTGACGTGTGGAGCTGTAACTATGGTCAGGGACAGTACATGTCTTTTATGTCCCACTGGGTGAATGTAGTTCCTGCACAGCCACACCAGCATTTTGGCCAGGTCACGCCACTTCCGGCTCCATGTTGTCATGCTGTTGATCCTGCGACAATGTCAGCCTCTGCCTCCTCATCCTCCACCATGTCCTCAGCCTCCACTGCAGGGACAAGTAACAGTGCCCCTCCAGCATACCACATGTGCAGGGCACAGTGGTGTCACGCTGTTCTGCACCTCATTTCCCTGGGCGAATGGAGTCACACAGGGGAGGAACTGCTCCGTTTCCTTCGTCAAGAAATCAAATCCTGGCTTTCTCCCAGACAACTGAAAATAGGAAACAAGGTGACCGACAACGGGAAGAACTTTGTGTCAGTGCTGCGTCAAGGAGGGCTGAGCCATGCGCCCTGCATGGCACACGTGTTCAATCTAGTTGTCAAGCAGTTCCTCGAGTCTTCCACACATCTGCAATACATCCTAAAAATGGCCTGGAAACTTTGCATGCACTTCAGCCACTCGTACACTGCAAAGCACACCCTCCTTGAGCTGTAGAGGCAGAACGGCATCATAGGCTGATATGCGACGTTTCCACCTGTTGGAATTCCACACTACATATGTTGGACCGACTATATGAACAGAGAAAGGCCATCAACAATTTCTTGATGATCCAAGCAGACTGTGTCATTGTGCCACTCGATGGCCTTCTCCTGATGCTGCCAACTCCAGATTGTGTCACTTGGTGGCAACCTCATACTGCTGCCACCTCCAGACTCGGTCATTGTGCCACTTGGTGGACTCCTCATACTGCTGCCAACTCCAGACTGTGTCATTGTGCCACTTGGTGGCCTTCTCCTGATGCTGCCAACTCCAGACTCTATTATTGTGATACTCGGTGGCCTTCTCATGATGATGCTGCTGCTGCCACCTCCAGTCTCTGTCATTGTGCCACTTCCATACCCTGTCATTGTGCCACTCGGTGGTTTCCTCATATTGCTGGCACCTCCAGACTCTGTCATTGTGCCACTCGGTGGCCTCCTCATACTGCTGCAAACTTTAGACTCTGTCATTGTGCTACTCGGTGGCCTTCTCCTGATGCTGCCAACTCCAGAATCTGTCATTGTGCCACTCAGTGGTCTTATCCTGATGCTGCCACATCCAGACACTGTCATTGTGCCACTCAGTGGCCTTCTCATACTGCTGCCACCTCCAGACTCTGTCATTGTGCCACTCGGTGGCCACTGCTACAAACTCCAGACTCTGTCATTGTGCTACTCGGTGGCTTTCTCCTGATGCCACCACCTCCAGACTCTGTCATTGTGTCACTCGGTGGCCTTCTCCTGATGCTGCCACCTCCAGACTCTGTCATTGTACCACTCGGTGGCCTCCTCATACTGCTGCCAACTTCAGACTGTGTCATTATGCCACTTGGTGGCCTTCTCCTGATGTTTCCAACTCCAGGCTCGGTCATTGTGCCTCTCGGTGGCCTCATCATACTGCTGCAAACTTCAGACTCTGTCATTGTGCTACTCGGTGGCCTTCTCCTGATACTGCCAACTCCAGACTCTGTCATTGTGCCACTCGATGGCCTTCTCCTGATACTGCCAACTTCAGATTGTGTCATTGTGCCACTCAGTGGTCTTCTCCTGATGCTGCCACATCCAGACACTGTCATTGTGCCACTCGGTGGCTTTCTCATACTGCTGCCACCTCCAAACTCTGTCATTGTGCCCCTTAGTGGCCTTCTCATGATGCTGCTGTTGCTGACGCATACCTCCAGACTCTGTCATTGTGCAACTCGTGGCCTTCTCCTGATGCTGCCACCTCCAGACTCTGTCATTGTGCCACTCGTTGGCCTCCTCTTACTGCTGCAAACTACAGACTCTGTCATTGTGCCACTTAGTGGCCTTCTCATGATGCTGCTGCTGACATAATAATTTATTTCACCTTTTCTCTGATCTGTCAGAAGGATGTAAAAATGAAAGGCACAACAGATCCTGTCTGTGTAGCAGCTGTAAGGCTTGTATGGTCCGAATTGGCTAATGATTTGGTAGCCAAAAGCAGGAGTGGGTACAAAACACAAGAAGACATGCAATTATTCAATTCATGTGTCATCTCTGTTTTAGATCCACTCCTGTTTTTTTTTTTTTGGCATTAGCAATACTGATAGATTATTGAGCAAATGCTCAACCAAGTGAAGGCGTATGCTCCACAGACAGGATCTGTTTTTTTGTGGGTTATTGGATCAGAGGAAGGGCAAATTAATCAGTGACGTCAACACAAACTTACTGCTGACACCCTCTCTACTCTGTCGGGGGCTCTACTTGTATAAGCGTTTTAGAGAACAGGTACTGTAGACATCTATGTGGAATCAGCTGACGACAGTGTAAAAGGAGTGCGCTTCTTCTTGGTGCTAAAATCGACCTGTAAGGCTGAGTTCATACTTGAGTTATTTTGTCAGTTTTGGCCCCGTAACTGCCAAATAAGTGAAGTGTACAGTGATTCTAAGAGCGACGCCTGTCATCTGCATGTCATACGGACTTACAGTAATATTTCACTACCAAAAAAGAGTCCCTATGAGTGTTACTGCAGAGCCCAGTGTTCTACACCACTATAAAGGCTCTCTGCAGCCAGGAAATAGCAATTTGTAACGTAATCCACTGCGAATAAATTCGGATTGAACCCAATTTTTCCCCCCAAAAAAATTGGGGAATCTGCTAATTGAAATTTTGAAAAATTTGCTCATCTCTAATAATGATGTCACAGTACAGGGATATTAAACTCTGATATCACAGTACAGGGATAATAAACACTGTTATATCACAGTACAGGGATAATAAACACTGTGATATCACAGTACAGGGATAATGATGAAACTGGTTGCTGAGACAGCAAAGACAGCAAAATAAAACAACAGTGTGCTGCACAGAGCTTCTGATAAAAAATATTTTGTAAAAAAAAAACCATTAAAAACAAATAAGGGATGCACGTTTCAGTGAGCCTGATGAAGGTGACGAATTATAGTGCATTGCCATTACACATTTTTGGAGGACTTTAATTAAATTCATAATTCCAATTCACAACACAAATGAAGAGCAATCCTCTCCGTACCCACACTTGTCCTAACTTAATGAAAGCTGGCATTCATTTTTACGCTGGAAATAGTTGGATACATGAAAGACATTTGACTGTTCCCCATGGCATTATCTGCATCCCCTCTCTGGACTTCTCATTCACTGGACATATTGCTATAAATAGGCCAAATTAAGCTCAACAGCGCGGCTTGAGTCAAGCACAGGCTGTGACTGAAATAAAAAGGGTTTTAATAGATCGAGAGAGCAGAAGATGGCTTGACGTTATGTGGTTATCTTGCTTTTGGATCCCGGTGACTGCTGTGTCCAAACGGAAAACAACTCAGAAATCTTAGATTTTCTGATTAGACTCAGCGTGAGTTAAAAAGCAGCCGTATAAAAATAAAAAGCACGACGTAGCTGGAGATGCTCTATTTTTTCTTCCATCATTTCCTACCTTCACTATTACATTTCCCTAATTTCAGAGTATAAAAGCAAATTCTGTTACCTTTATATTTGGAGCATCAAATTATGTAAAACTTGATGCATTTAAAAGGCTTAAAGGCTGAGGTGCTTCACTTATGAAGTGAGGAACAAAGGCCACCTCGCTAATGATTCCACCGCACAAAATGATCATGGAACCGAGATCAAGTGGAGCTGGTTACTGACACAGCTTCAATCAGAATGAAATGTATACAGGTGCAAGGACATTCGCAACAGCCAGCGTGCTTACAGTCCAAAGGGTACACGTGCCCTGGGCTCAACTGATGTGTTAGGAGCACACAAAAAATATTTTTGGGCAAAGTGCATGTGAAATATTACTGTTAAATCTATCACCTCATCGACGTTGGTTTTAGAGGTGATAGGTTACTTTTTTGCATTCCCCATGTAATAATTATGGATCATTTATTCTTATAGCTCCATGTTGTATCTATTTTTATTATTCCTGCTAAAAGTTCTAAATTAATTAGTAGCAGTTTGTAATAAAGGTCTAGCATGGTGTTACCAATTTTGTGGTTGGTGCCCTGCCCAGTCAGACACTGGCAGCACTGATTGGATAATGTCAGACTATACAGAAACACAAATATTAGAAAAACCCATCTGGATCATTAGTGCAAATGGTTAGCAATTCGTTCATAACTTCTCAAAGGAATGATAAATGAATGGTACAACATAGTCAGAATTGTGGTTACATGGGGGATGCAAGTAGTTGGGAAAACAGACATGTCAGAAGAGGGGGCAGTTTCTCTTAACATCTGGATCGTTTACGCAAATGTATTTTTAATCATTTGGTTTTATGAAGATATAAAACGTTACACCAAGAGGCGTAACAAAGCCCCAATACATAAATTTGTAACAGGTCCTTCCAACTACTGAATGTCCATTTATAATACTGACCTCCATTCTCATCAGGGACATACAACGTGAAGGGAGTCTGAAACCCCAGCCTGGGCCACACAACACACATACTGCAAAGGAAGTCTCAGCTCTGTTTCTGTGCTCCAAATGTATGACTGTGTTGTAAGAGTACTTTAACTAAGTAGTGATTGGTTCAGTCCCCTTTAATTCTGTCCCTTTTATATTATCTTCTGTATTTTGTGTAATGATGTTCCTTGGAATATAGTGAGTAAGCGATAATTAGTCATACACAACATCCTTGGCGCTGATAAGGCCGCATTCCTGAGTGCACACTGGAGGAGAGACTGAAGTATAAACCTGGTTTGCACACACAATTAATTTGCACTTAATTGAAGAACTTCATCCAGGTAGGATGTTGATTGAAACACTATCGCTATCTCTTCTATAACCATGGGGTGTCAGCCATGTGCTACGACATGGTAACCGGAGTCCCACCCCATATTGTATGTGTAGGCCAGTGATCATTATTTACTTTTACTACTCTGTATATGATTTGTATATTATACCTCATATTTATTCACTTAGCCTGTGTTAGCTTATTTATTCTGAAATCGTCTAATTCACAATATAAAACAATGGCCAAGTGTCACTTTGTCCACAGCTGCTGCATTGCTTGCTGTGGCTGATCTCATAATTTTGCAAGTAATACTGCAGTTTTACCCACAGAACCATGCAACCATTAGCATGATTGATTAACCCTCTAATTGATAACCTTGCCCACAATATGTGATCATGGTTTCGACCACATCTGGCTGCCACTATGTGAAAACCAAGCCTAATAATTAAGCCTCAGACAAAAATTGACCCAATACATGAATAACCCAAACTATCTTTTGCTAAACTGACCACAGAGGCAGCAGCTAGCAGTCCAAAAATCACGTCATTTATTAAAGGCACTAACATACCAGGCGTGGGTCACTATAGCTACATTTTTCAAGCTGCTAGAAGTTTCCTGAGACTGGAGAAAGTGGTTGGCACGGCAGAATATTACAATAGCTTTTTTATGCAGATAAAGTGCTCCAATATATTGGCGATTGCGTAATCGGCACTAATGATGCAAATATTTTGGCGCAATGCATGCAAATTCACATTTTAATAGGTCTGACTACTTATTAGTGATTGGTGCACTAAGTATTGTTGTGAACTTGTGACATCATAGCACTATGTACAGTGGGATGGGAAAGTTTGGGCAACCTTGTTAATCGTCATGATTTTCCTGTATAAATCGTTGGTTGTTACGATAAAAAATGTCAGTTAAATATATCATATAGGAGACACACACAGTGATATTTGAGAAGTGAAATGAAGTTTATTGGATTTACAGAAAGTGTGCTATAAATGTTTAAACAAAATTAGGCAGGTACATACATTTGGGCACCACAAAAAAGAAATGAAATCAATATTTAGTAGATCCTCCTTTTGCAGAAATTACAGCCTCTAAACGCTTCCTGTAGGTTCCAATGAGAGTCTGGATTCTGGTTGAAGGTATTTTGGACCATTCCTCTTTACAAAACATCTTTAGTTCATTCAGGTTTGATGGCTTCCGAGCATGGACAGCTCTCTTTAAGTCACACCACAGATTTTCAATTATATTCAGGTCTGGGGACTGAGATGGCCATTCCAGAACGTTGTATTTGTTCCTCTGCATAAATGGCTTAGTGGATTTTGAGCAGTGTTTAGGGTCTTTGTCTTGTTGAAAGATCCAGCCCCGGCGCAGCTTCAGCTTTGTCACTGATTCCTGGACATTGGTCTCCAGAATCTGCTGATACTGAGTGGAATCCATGCGTCCCTCAACTTTGACAAGATTCCCAGTCCCTGCACTGGCCACACAGCCCCACAGCATGATGCAACCACTACCATATTTTACTGTAGGTAGCAGGTGTTTTTCTTGGAATGCTGTGTTCTTTTTCCTCCATGCATAACGCCCCTTGTTATGGCCAAATAACTAAATTTTAGTTTCATCAGTCCACAGCACCTTATTCCAAAATGAAGCTGGCTTGTCCAAATGCGCTTTAGTCCACCTCAAGCGGCACTTTTTGTGTTGTGGGCGGAGAAAAGGCTTCCTCTGCATCACTCTCGCATACAGCATCTCCTTGTGTAAAGTGCGCCGAATGGTTGAACGATGCACAGTGACTCCACCTGCAGCAAGATGATGTTGTAGGTCTTTGGTGCTGGTCTGTGGGTTGACTCTGACTGTTCTCACCATTCGTCGCTTCTGTCTATCCGAGATTTTTCTTGGTCTGCCACTTCGAGCCTTAACTTGAACTGAGCCTGTGGTCTTCCATCTCCTCAATATGTTCCTAACTGTGGAAACAGACAGCGGAAATCTCTGAGACAGCTTTCTGGATCCTTTCCCTAAACCATGATGGTGAACAATCTTTGTCTTCAGGTTATTTGAGAGTTGTTTTGAGACCCCCATGTTGCTACTCTTCAGAGAAAATTAAAAGAGGAGGGAAACTTACATTTGACCCCCTTAAATACTCTTTCTCATAATTGGATTCACCTGTGTATGTAGGTCAGGGGTCACATAGCTTACCAGGCCAATTTGAGTTCTAATAATTAGTTCTAAAGATTTTACAATCAATAAAATGACAACAGTGCCCAAATTTATGCACCTGCCTAATTTTGTTTAAACAAATATAGCTATTATTCGCATCCCACTGTATGTATGTATGTAGCATACATACAGCATTATGTATGTAGCATGTATGTATGTATGTATGTATGGACAGCAGAACCCATCAGCTACACTATATCACTATCTAACCTACATTGACTATCTCCCACAAACTATCTGTATTCTATATATAAGCTAACTAACTATCTAACGTAATGACACAGAAAAGCAGAGAGCACAGCAATAACACTGTTGTCTGCCAAATACTGCACACAAGGGCTTCTGGGGAGTTTCTTATATAGTAAGGGGTAGGCAACTTTCCTATTGGTTGCTAGGGATGTTTCTAAGTTCAGACAAAGACATTGCAGCCTTCTCATTGGCCCACAAGCAAGAAGGGAGGTTACTGATGAAAATTAATCTAGAATATTCGAAATTACGAATATATATCAAAGCTAAGCTTGTGAAAGTGCGATCTAATTCTTTTTTCTCTTTTTTTTTATCATGTACAGTATGAATATTCTGTCCAGGATCAGCACTCCTCCCATTCGGCACCAGTGCTTTTAATTAGTAGTAGCCTGAATATAAGTATGAAGTGATCTACCAGCCCTCAGTCTGAGTCTCTGAGAGCAGGTAATAATGTGAGCTTTGACAACTGTTCACATGGTGCGGTGCTGGGTGGCGACTGTTGTTGCTGTGTCGCTGCACTGGTGGGTTGGTGGGACCTGATGCCAGGGTGGCATTGGCAGGCAGCAGGGGTGCTGTTTGGCCGCCGGATCCCGCCACCTGCTGGTGCGGAGCTGTGGCACCGGTGGTCGCCAGGCAGTGCCGTGCCATATTTAGAGTATGTCCCATTCCAGGAGGCAACCTTGGCACGGTTGGTGGGCTTATGCCTTTTGATCAAAACGTACACTAATGCCTCTTTTATAGCATGTAGCATAGGTGGCCGTACACTAATTATTGCGCTGAGAAGCTATGTTAATTTTGCTGAGAAGCAGTTATGGATCAAAGCTAAGCTTGTGGATGTGCAATCTAATTCTTTTTCTCTTTTTTTTTAAGAATATATATCACTGTATTCTAAATATTCTCGAATTATCAAAGTGCCGATATTCACGGTTAATATTCGCTATTCGAATATTCGTGCCCAACATTAGCTGGCACATGGCTTCGCAGTGTGGGCTTTTTTTTTACGTGACAGCTGCAGACAATAGTGTTGCCATCTGCAGCCTGTGCTGTCAACGAATAAGTCACGGTAAGCCCAACACTCACCTAGGGACAACCATCTTAAGAAGGCACCTGGCCTCCCATCACCGAGCCTAGTAGAAGCAACACCGTCAGAACCCACAAATCCACACTCCCGGCGCTCCACGTCCTGGCTCGTCTCCTTTCTCCTCCCATTTGTCCTCCACTCCACCTTCCACGGTGCTGTCGTCGCATTCATCTGGCAAAAGGCATACTTCCGTGGCCCAAATGTTCGAACGTAAATAATTGATGACGCCGGATAACCCTCTTGACCAAAGGCTGACCACCGGATTGTCGGAACTGCTAGCCTGCTAACTACTGCCATAAAAACTGGTGGACTCTGAGGCCTTTAGAAAATTTGTGGCCATTGGCACACCGCAATGAAAGGTCCTCTGAAGGAAATATTTCTCCCAGAAGGGCATCTTAGAGCTATATGGCCACGTTCAGCGGCAAGTGAATGTATCTCTGGCACACAGTCTCGGTGCCAAGATGCATCTGACCTCAGACACATGTTCTAGCAAATACGGGCAGGGAAGGTACATAACTTTTACTGCCCACTGGGTGAACCTTATGAGGGCTGTCAAGCATGCAACCTGTGGCACCCGTGTGGATTTGATGTTACCGCCACGGATTGTATGCAGGCCTGCCTCTTCTTATCCTCCTCCTACTCCATCCTCCATCTCCTCCTTGGCTGACTCCTCCTTTTCCACTGCTACCGCCGCTTCCGCTGCATCCCCCCCCCCCCAGCTCCCCAGAACCAATTCGACATGCCAGGTGAGACGTTGCCATGCTGTGCTGTGGCTGTTGTGCCCGGAAGCCAAGAGCCACACTGGTCCTGCACTCCTTTCAGCTCTGCAGTCAGAGGCCGATCAGTGGCTAACCCCATTCAATTTGACAGTTGGCAAAGTGGTGTGCGACAACAGTGCCAATCTGCTGAGTGTGCTGATAAATGGCAAAATGACACACGTGTCTTGCATGGCACATGTCCTGAACTTCGTTGCCAAATACCCTGGAGTCCAGGACGTCTTGCGGCAGGAAAATCTCTGGCCATTTTAGAAGATCTTACACGGCCACGTCTCGCCTTGCTGACATTCAGCGGCGACACCACTTGGCCGTCAGATGTCTGATTTATGACTTCCCGATGCACTGGAACTCCACCTTGTATATGCTTGATAGGCTTCTCCAGCAGAAACGTGCCATTAACGACTACCTGTATGAACTCTGTGGCAGAGCAGGTACTGGGGAGCTTGTTTTTTTTTTCACCGCGCTAGTGGCTGCTCATGTGCGACGCATGCAGACTTCTGCGGCTATTTGATGAGATCACCAAACTGGTCAGTCGCAGCCAGGGCGCCATCAGTGACATCATACCTTACGACTTCTTTCTGGAGCATGCATTGCATCGTGTCATTGATCAAGCCTTCGAGGAGCAGGAAGATGAGGAAGTCGCAATGCTGAATGAATTCCCAAGAGGAGCTACTCCATCTGAGACAAGTCAGCAGGAGTCTGAAGAGGAGACTGAGGAGGATGGTGCCTGGGGGGAGGAGGAGGAGCAAGAAGAGCAGGCTTTGAGGGGGACTTTAAACTTTTCGGGGATCCCTAGTGTTGTCCGTAGCTGGGGGGAAGAGACCGAGGACAACATTCTCCTGGTAGATGAGCAGGAGCCAGGGTGCTTCTTCGCTTCCAATTTAGTGCAAATGGGGGCCTTCATGCTCCAGTGTTTAAAGAGGGCCCCATGTATAAAAAGCATAAGGGGCAAGGTCCAGTACTGGGTGGCAACGTACTTAGACCCCGGTACAAACACAAAATGGCGGACATGTTACCAGCATCACAGAGGGCTGTCAGAATGCAGCATTTCCAGGACTTGCTTCAAGAGATGCTGCATTCTGCTGTTGCGGGCATTGGCAGAGGAATGTCCACCCACATAGTAACAGTTGCAGGTACCAATCCTACCACGCATGCAAGAAGAGGGCGGTTTGAAGATGTGTTGGTCACTTCGTATATGAAATCATTCTTGCAGCCAACCCATCGACAGCCGCCCTCCTGATCCAGCCTCAGGGAACACCTAGACCTACAGGTGTCTGACTACATCGGGTTAAACGGCCGATGTGAATGTTCTGAGAAGCGAGGAACACCTTGACTACTGGGTGTGTTGGCTTGACCTGTGACTAGTACTCTTGGCTTGCCCCTCGTCCAGTGTCCTGTCCGAAAGGAGGATCAGTGCAGCAGGGGGGATCGTGACCAATAAGCGCACTCGCCTATCTCACGACAGTGTGGACTACGTCACATTTCTAAAAATGAATGAGGCATAGATCTTGGAGGAATTCAATACCTGTGACAACCACGTTTAATTGAATTTCACCTATTACCATTGGGGGATTTTCAAGAGGGGGGAATTTGTTAGCCATGTTTTTAATCCAATTTTATATTTTTAGTTCTTTTAAACATATGTATTTGACATGTATGTGTACTGGCCTGCAGTATTATTGATATCCAATGACCGTCTAATATACCTCCAGCCACATAATCGCTTGATGTTTTCTGTCCGGTGAGTGCCTAATGTTTGGGGCCTGTACTCCACTGGCCTGCAGTAAAATTGATATACAATGACCGTCGAATATACCTCCAGCCACATAATGACTTGATCTTTTATGTACGGTGAGTGCATAATTTTGGGGGCCTGTAATCTAACCGGTCAACAGTAAAATTGTTATACGGTGACCGCGTAATGTACCTCCAGCCACATTATCACTTGTTCTTTACTGTACGGTGAATGCCTAATGTTTGGGGCCTGTACTACACTGGCCTGCAGAAAAATTTATATCCAATGACCGTCTAATATACCTCCAGCCACATAATCACTTGATCTTTTATGTATGATGAATGCATAATTTTTGGGGCCTTTAATCTAACTGACCAACAGTAAAATTGTTATACGGTGACCGCCTATTCTACCTCCAGCCACATAATGGCTTGATCTTTTCTGTACGTTGAATGCATAATTTTTGGGGCCTGTAACCTAACTGGCCAACAGTAAAATTGTTATACGTTTACCGCATAATGTACCTTCAGCCGCATAATCACTTGATATTTTCTGTACGGTGAATGCATAATTTTTTGGGCCTGTAATCTAAATGGCCAACATTAAAATTGTTATACGGTGACCTTAATGTACCCCCAGCCACGTTATCAATTGTTTTTTACTGTACGTTGAATGAATAATCTTTGGGGCCTATAGTCCACTGGCCTGCAGTAAAATTGATATCCAATTACCGTCTAATATACCTCCAGCCACATAATCACTTGATGTTTTCTGTCCGGTGAATGAATAATTTTTGGGGCCTACAGTCTACTGGCCTGCAGTAAAATTGATATCCATTGACTGTCTAATATACCTCCGACTACATAATCACTTGATCTTTTCTGTACGGTGAATGAATAATTTTTGGGGCCTATAGTCCACTGGCCTGCAGTAAAATTGATATCCATTTACTGTCTAATTTACCTCCAGCCACATAATCACTTGATCTTTTCTGTACGGTGAATGCATAATTTTTGGGGCCTGTAATCTAACTAGCCAACAGTAAAATTATTATATGGTGACTGCCTAATGTACCTCCAGCCACATAATCACTTGATCTTTTCTGTACGGTGAATTAATAACTTTTAGTTCCTGTAGTCCACTGGCCTGCAGTAAAATTGATATCCAATGACCATCTAATATACCTTCAGGCACATAATCACTTGATGATTTCTGTCCGGTGAATGAATAATTTTTGGGGCCTGTAGTCCACTGGCCTGCAGTAAAATTGATATCCATTGACCGTCTAATTTACCTCCAGCCACATAATCACTTGATCTTTTCTGTACGGTGAATGCATAATTTTGGGGGCCTGTAATCTAACTGGCCAACAGTAAAATTGTTATATGGTGACTGCCTAATGTACCTCCAGCCACATAATCACTTGATCTTTTCTGTACGGTGAAGGCATAATATTTAGGGCCTGTAGTCCACTGGCCTACAGTAAAATTGATATCCATTGACCGTCTAATTTACCTCCAGCCACATAATCACTTGTTCTTTTCTGTATGGTGAAGGCATAATATTTGGGGCCTGTAGTTCACTGATCTGCAGTAAAATTGATATCCATTGACGGTCTAATATACCTCCAGCCACATAATCACTTGATGTTTTCTGTCAGTGAATGCCTAATGTTTGGGACCTGTATTCCACTGGCCTGCAGTAAAATTGGTATTTACTGACTGTATAATATACCTCCAGTCACATAATCACTTGATGTTTTCTGTCCGGTGAATACCTAATGTTTGGGGCCTGCACTCCTGTGGCCTAAAATAAAAATTTTCTAGGCTCCAGCAGGGCACATTTTTGAGAATTTCCCTTTAAGACTTATACAAATGGCCCCTGATTAAAATACATATTTTTTGTGTGAATTTTTGCCTTTGAGCCCCCTCTGGTATGTCACTGTCCATGTTGTGGGACGATTTGCGAACATTTGATCGTCTTCGTGGGATCGCGTTATCGAATCGTCCCGGCTGATGTTCATCCATCCCCATCAGAGAGGTTTTCAACAATTTGGCATGAAAGTGGCATGAAAAAGGGACGGGACATAGTGGGAGAAGTAGACCTTTGCTTGGCCCATCGGATTTACTATCATTTACGCCAGAAACTGGCATAGACTTCAGTTTCTGATACACGGACTGCAAGAGAAACGACTTATTTATTATGAAGCATCTGACTCTTAATAAATTAGGTTCATCTCACTCTGGTGCGCAGGTGTATGGGAATGCCAGTCTTGATAAATGTTCCTTAATGTATCTCCTCTTACTCCATAAAATGCAGGCTGATGAGAACAATATGCATAGACTGTATAGAAATCTGACCAAAAATTCCGAAAATACATCTTAAATACATTAATACATCTCATCTATTCAATTATTATAAAGCCCAAGATCCTAAAGAGAGTTCAAAGGTTGAAGATATGGTCCAGTCAAAGGCATTATGAAAAACTATAATACTACTATTGTATATTATGACTACATATGTGTTGTGTGGTTACGTATGGCAGAAGGTTGTCAGAAATGAGCAGTTCTCATTAAGTATACTGTACTTAAATTCACAAGTTTAGTTCTGACACATTTCCTTGTAAAGGTGTATTTTGGTTCATTTGATTCAGGTGCAAATAAAATCTACCCAAATCGAATGCGCTTTAAATCTCTCTCTCTCTCTGTTGTGTTGATGGTTGGAAGCTTATGGCTACCATAACTAGCGGTAATTCTACAACGAGGTTAAAAAATGCCTTGAAGATATTGCTTCACTTCCTTGCATAGTTCAAATTGTATCTGAAGGGTTACACAATCAATTTACTCCCCAAACAATATTTCAGGAAGGATCGTGCAAAAGAAATATTAAAGCATTTCCGAAGAATACCAGCCAAACATAAATGATACACTGTGTTAATATGGACAAAGCGGATTTGAAAGGAATTTTTAATAAGACCTGGAAGAACAGCCACGGTCTCTTGCAGGCTTGAAAGATGCACAGTTATTAAATGTAATTTATGCCGTCAGCCCAAAGCTATCTTCTTTCAGCCTAAGGATGGGGGAAAAATATTGAGAAATAAATGGAGCACTGTAAGTAAAAACTTGAACTTAGACCCTGCTCCATTTTCTAAACTATAACAATTTGTTGAACGCTAAAATATTGGACAAGCATAAAGAAAGCTGTAAAAAAATAAATGGCTTTAGCTACAGGGGAGCCATTGTACAAGTCACATAGAGGAAAGCTGAGTTTTTTTTTTTCTTCTTTTGCTAAGCGATTATGTATTATGCTAAACGAGTCTATGACTTATGTTTAGAACTTGTAATGTGTAGGCATTGTAATCCTGTGCGCTGTGTTCCCAAAGCCTGATTATCATATTTATTGTCTTTTTTTTCTACATATATTTTTCAGACTCTGCATCGTATATTTTACCTTTATGAGCTCGTTCAATTATCTTCTAGGTTTAAGTGGATCCAGTAAAAAGGAAAAATTGGGCCGAATTGAAATTACCGAAGTATTATTCTTTTATGAAATAAATAATGAAAGGCAAGCCTATACAAAGAGTGCAGAGATGCCAGAAATGGGTGGAAAATAAAATTACTTTATATATAGCATGAGGGTGTTGTTATATGTTTTATAGCAGGGGGTCTCAAACTCGGCTGCATATATGGGCCACACATACAAAAAATTTCCTGTGTTCATTTCAAATACAATATTATAAAAAACAATTATTGTTATTCAGCTATTTATTTGAACTACTATAACAATACTACTACATTACTGCAATAATACCGGTAGGTTTATCAGAAATTTCACAAGTAAATATAAATCATCAGTAACTTTAATTCATTTAATTTCTGAATTGTGCTGTGAGTCTCCAGCTAGAGAGACACCACAAGTCTCAGCATACCATGCAGCAAGGAGGAGCTGTACTACGTAATGCACAGGCTACATATAGATGCAGTGAAGTGCAGTAATCACAGCCCACACAGGATCCTCGCAATTCTGTGTGACAGGTGCCATGTTAGTAGGTAGGGACAGACACGGACAATGTGCCCTAACTGGATCCCCCCCACTTTCCCTGCCTACTTGCAGTGCAAGCTCTAGGTAGTAAGTCCACAACTGGTCGATATTCCCTACTCTGCTAAGGTGCAAGACAAACATTACCAAGGGACATAACAATACAAAAAGATGAAGTCGTACATAAAGATGAAGTCGTACAGAAAAATGGGTCACAACCAGCAGGACAAGAAAGTACCAAATTGAGACAAAGAGTAGTCAAAAAGCCAAGCCGCGAGCAGAACCAGATGAGAAACTCAGTACCAATACAGTAGACAAAGAGTGGTCAAAAATGCAAGCCAAGCCAAATGAACAAGAACTAGGAATAAAGCTAGTGAGTCAGAGACTATCACTGGCAAAGGTGTATAGCGAGGAGGGAATTTAAATTGAGTACCAATAGGTCCATGGACTTGGCACTCCATAGGTTAGGATACAATCCACACAGCAGCTGGCTATCACTCAGCTGATTGCCAATCTCCCCCAACACATGCAAGCTGCGAGGAGAAAGCATCGGTCTCTGTTTCTAGGGATGCAATTGAGTCACTGGGGGCATGGCCTGGCAGTGCATCTCACCCAACGCAGCCACGCTGAAGACAGAGACCACAGTGAGCCCAGAAAGGTAAGTTCATGACAACAGAAGTGTAATATCCATAGTGTCGATTCCACATATATCACTTGTACAGCACATAAGTGTTTCACACTCACCACCCCTGAGCTTCACCTCAGCAGGCCACACCTGGGAATGAAGTCAAGAGCTCCCTAGTGGTGAGAACAGTGGGAGGCAAGAGGTATTGCTACTTTTTTTGTGGTATTCCAATCAGTTTTCAAAAATAAAATTCAAATGCTGGACGATCCCTTTATAATACAGACCCCAGATGAGACCCCAAAATTTATACAGACTCCCAGACCAGACACCAGAATTAATTCAGACGCCCAGACCAGACCGTAAAATTAATACAGACATAGATCAGCCTCTAAATTCAGGCCAGCCCCCAAATTCATACAGACTACAGATTAAACCCTAAACAGCCCATAAATTCATACATACCCCAGATCAGCCCACAAATTTATACAGACCTCAGATTAAACCCCAAATCATCCCACAAATTCATGCAGACCCCAGATTAAACCCCAAATCAGCCTCCAAATTCATACAGACCACAAATTTATACAGATACTCGCCTCTCCTTTTCCTTGGGCGCCACCACTAGTCATGAGCGGCATAGGCAATATTCAAATTCGCGATATTTGCAATTGCAAAAATCTGTAATGTTATATGCGCATACTGCACGCACAATTTCATTACCTATAACATATAATAAAGAGACAATTACACAAAGGCTGTATGCCAAAAGCCAGGTACTGTATGTGCTAACCAATAGCCTATCCATAAGACAGGTACAGTCAGCATACCTTACAATGGCAGCCTTGTGCACTATGAGACTATTCAAATCCAGCTCTCATCTGACTGAGAGCTAGTAAGCATCAAAATTGCTTGATTTAAGTTGGATGGCTTGGGGCAGGCATCCTCAAACTGCGGCCCACCAGCTGTTGTAAAACTTCAACTCCCACAATGCCCTGCTGTAGGCTGATACCTGTAGGCTGTTCGGGCATGCTAGGAATTGTAGTTTTGCAACAGCTGGAGGGCCGCAGTTTTCAGTTTTCTAATTGTCCTAATATTATATTCAATAACCTTTCTATACTGTTTTGTCATGTAAACTATTTGCATAAACTTGAATATGGGAAAGACATGCAAATTAGCAGAATCTGCCTTGTTTTTCAGCTGAAACACTATTTGCATGTCTTTCCCATATTTAAGTTTATGCAAATGAGTTTACGTGACAAAACAGTATAGAAAGGTTATTGAATATAATATTAGGATAATTAGAATTCCAATTAGCCCTCCTAAGCAGTGAGAGAAGAGCTTGTTGGCATCCCAATTTTTTTTTTACAATTTTTGTCACCATAATGATCTAGGTGTGCAGGTCCCCCCAAGCCATCCAACTTAAATCAAGCAACTTTGAGGCTTACTGGTTCTTAGTCAGATGTAGAGCTGGTCCTGGCAATATCATAGCCAATAGGGTCTATCCGAGGTGTGATTATTGTTAGTTGTATCATAGTGCACAAGGCTGCCATTGTAAGGTATGCTGACTGTACCTGTCTCATGGATAGGCTGTTTGCATACTGTCACGAGGCGCTGGCTTCACGTTCCCCCTCCCCCTCCTCAGTGCCGCCAGCGCCCTGCGGCTTGTATGGAGCGAGAACATGTTCTGCGTCCTTGTCTGCACAGCAATGGGGGGTGGGGAGTACCCGGCCGCACTTACCTCCTTAGCGTGGTCTGCGTTCTCCACTCTTATGGCAACTGTAAGGAGTCCAAGCACCGAGCTGAATGCTTGGCTGGTTGCAGGGGAATAAGTTATGTGGCGCTGGCCTCGTCACATGACTCCTCTTGCTGGGGAATGAGTCATGTGGAGCTGGCCACGTCACATGACTCCTCTTACCCACTATATATACAGGCAACCTGCTGGCCACAGGTTGCCTGTGAATAATGTCCTTTCCTGAGTTCTTTAGTGTAATTCCGTGGCTATTGACTCGCGACTCATTTATCGTCTCCGTCCTTGCTTGCTCCTTATGTCTGCCTTGCTTCTGCTGGTTTTTGACTTCTGGCATGTTATTGACCTGTCTTTGCTTATCCACCTGGTACTGTAGTGATCTCCTGGTTCTTACTAGACTTGTTGACCATTCTATGTTTGTCAGTCTTGTTTGTCCCTCCGCACTTACCAAGGCTGGGGAACGCCGCCCAGTTGTGCTCCGTCCTCTGTTAGGACGGATAGTGCAAGTAGGCAGGGACAGGGTTGTGGGTGGAGTCAGTGGTGCACCATCCCCTCCCCCTCTTTGTGACACATACAGCCTTTGTGTGATTGTCTGTTATATGTAATGATTTAATAATATAACATCTATAAAAAGCAATTATTAAAGATAGGTTAAAAAACATTTCTAACAAAAATGTATTAATTATAGTTAAAAAAACACTTATAATAAAAATATATTAACGATAGGTAAAATAATAACTATAAAAAAATATGGAAGATAGATAGCATAATAAGTAGTGTTGGGTGAGCATGCTCGGCCAAACACTAGTTCGGCTTGAGCATTGCTATGTCCTCGAGTCTCCTCTCCGCTACGCAGCCAATAAACGTGCAGGTAATACTGCCATTCACTGTAATGTAGTAGCCATGTTGGCTGCTGGCATTACAGTGATTGACTGTCCGGAACGCGTCATTGTGTGATATATAGCACCAAAATGACACGTGTTTGGCTTAGTATTAGTCAGGGAGAGCTAGAGAGCAGAAGGGAGAGATAGTGTAGGGATTAAAATATCAATATTTTTGTTTTTATACTTGTTATAGACCCAAAAGTCCTTTTAAGGTCTACTGTGTGTGACAGCCAGGGCCATCTTTAACGCGGGCCAAAAGGGGCAGCTGCCCCTATTACAGTGCGTCATCCATACATGACCCCATAACAGTGCGTCATCCACAGACCCCATAATAGTGCCTCATCCACAGATCCCCTCCATAACAGTGTAATCCACAAATCCCCCATAATAGTGTCAGACCACCATTAGTTCAAAACCCACCAAAGCACACCTTTTGGTTCAAAATATATATTTTTTCTTTTCCTTCTCAAAAACTTAGGTGCATCTTATCATCAGGTGCATCTTATAAAGCGAAAAATACGTTACTTGCCTGCTCCTCCTCCCGACCTCCCCTGCCCTTTGCATATGCCGCGCGCTGTGATGTCACGCCGAGGCACTGCAACGCTAGGGTGAGCAACAGTCTCCTTCCTAAACTGCCCACTTCCAGCCCAGCTGATTGAGGGGTGTGATATACCTATAATATACATTCTAACATAGAAAGTATATTATATTGCATTTGTATTGTGCAGCAACTGTGTGCGGTTCTGCTGAGATACCGCAGCTAGAAAGAGGGACAAACGCTATTGGAATAACTAATTGCAACTGGTGAAATATACCTGTTGCCCCCCCCCCCCCCCAAAAAAAAAAAAACTACTGATTGAGGGGTGTGATATGCCTAAAATATACCTTCTAACATAGAAAGTATATTATATTGCATTTGTATTGTGCAGCAGTTGTGTGCGGTTCTGCTGAGATACTGCAGCTATATAGAGGGACAAGCGCTATTCGAATAACTAATTGCAACATGTGTGATAAACCTGTTGCCCCCCCAAAAACTGATGCGATATACCTTCTTCCCCAAAATACAGATTGAGTGGTGTGATACATCGGCTTACACAAAATATTAAGAGGTTTGATATACCAGCTTCAAGCAAATACTCATTATTGGGTTCTATATATCTGTTTCCACAAAATACTGATAGAGGGGATTGATATACCGTCTTCCACAAAATATTGATTGAGGCCTGCGATACACCAGGTCCCCACAAAGATTGATTAAGGGGTTTGATTTACCAGGTTCCAGTAAATACTCATTATTGGGTTCTATATACCTGTTTCCACAAAATACTGATACAGGGTATTGATATAACGGCTTCCACCAAATATTGATTGAGGCCTGCGATACACCAGCTTCCACCAAATATTGATTAAGGGGTTTGATTTACCAGATTCCAGCAAATACTCATTATTGGGTTCTATATCCCTGTTTCCACAAAATACTGATAGAGGGGATTGATATACCGGCTTCTACCAAATATTGATTGAGACCTGCGATACACCGGCTTCCACCAAATATTGATTATAGGGTTTGATTTACCAGCTTCCAGCAAATACTCATTATTGGGTTCTACATACCTGTTTCCACAAAATACTGATAGAGGGGATTGATATACCGGCTTCCACAAAATTTTGATTGAGGCCTGCGATATACCTGCTTCCACAAATACTGCTCTTCTGTAGGGACTTTGTCACAGGGTCATTTTGAAAATGACAGGCAGAGGAAGAGGCAGGCCATTACGCAGGGGTGGTAGGGGTCGGTCAGGTGCACCAGGCCAGAGCCTAAGTGGGAAGTTGGAGAAGGTGCGTGCGATTACATCAGACGCACCAGAGTTGGTTGAGTGGCTCACTCAGCCTTCCGCTTCTGCACCCTCCTAATCATCAGCACCAGTACCTTCCTCACTCTCTGCTGTGAGCAACCCAAAAGACACCACCACTACCACCATAACCCCTCCACTCCCATCCATTCCCAGACCTTACCGATGCCCAGCAGCGGTCGCCACTCAGCGGTCTGACGACAGATCTCTAATGTCAGTGGTGGTGAAGGTGATGATGATGACGTATCGATGGACGTCACGCGGGTGCACACAAGAGAGGAAGAGGAGGGGAGTTCAGAGGGAGAGACAGAGAAGCAGATAGGGAGGAGAAGGAAGAGAAGCAGGCATAACTCACAGTGCAAAAAGCAGACTGAAAATTTATCTGGAGCGAGCCATCCACGATGCACAGTCACATCTGGTGCTCCCAGGACTCCGGCACATGGCTCCGCAGTGTGGGCTTTTTTTAACGTGTCAGCTGCTGACAATAGTGTTGCCATCTACAGCCTGTGCTGTCAATGCATAAGTCGCGGTAAGCCCAACACTCACCTAGGGACGACCGCCTTAAGAAGGCACCTGGCCTCCCATCTCCGAGCCCAGTGTGAACAACACCATCATAACCCAAAAACCCGGCGCTCCACGTCTTGCTTCTTCTCCTTCCCCTTCTCCTCCCATTTGTCCTCCACTCCACCTTCTACCGTGCCGTCGTCGCGTTCATCTGGCAAAAGGCAGGCTTCCGTGGCCCAAATGGAACTTCACCTTGTATATGCTTGAGGAGATCTTGTGCCCTGATTTTCTTGACAATTCTCTTTTTATTGAAAAGTACATCACAAATGCATACCACAACAGAGTACAATGGTGAAGATAATGGGGTACAGCATGTATATTACCAAAAGGTTTCACAGTAGCATGACAGATTGAAGGCATGAACCTCATTACAGAATCTGCATAGGAATGACAATAACAGCGATTACTCCCAAAATCAAATATAGACAGAGTAATCAGACCACATTATTCAATTATTATCCAGAGGCTGCGGATGCTCAACTTAAGTATGCAAACGACATTTCCATACAACTAGTGAACATAATGACAAAAAAAACATAGGAAGGAGTGGGGAAGGGGAGGAAGGGGAGATGAGGTTGGGGAACACAAGGAGTGGGGGAGTATGGGATGAAGAAGAAGGGGAAGGAACAGGAAGAGGGTACAAAAACAGTAAGCTATCCATGACACATGCACAAATATAGCATATCAAATAAAGAAAATACTCACCAAGAGTACCTATGAGTGCAGGTAAATTTATATTGACTACTCACTCACACTAATGGTAACTAATAATTAGATCATACGTGGTCCATCCGACATAATGCTTACACTGCATTGTTGCCCGTGGTCTCATGTGCCGTTTGTTTGCTCAGTTGGTCACCCCTAAACATGAACCAAGGTGTCCATAGCTTCATGTACTTTTTATGAGTCCTGTCCTCCCAACTCGCCAGTTCCTCCATACGACAAATATGGTCTACTTTGTTCAGCCATGCCTCAATAGTGGGAGGGTTCTGTGCACAACCATTTCTGTGGGATGAGCAATCTGGCAGCTAGAAGTAACTGAGTGGTCAAGCATTTTTTAGAGGGAGAAAAAGAGGGAGTTGGGAGCCACAGGAGTGCAAGAGTGGGGGGCACCTCTACGGTGACATGTGTTATTTCCCGAATAGTGGATAAGACCCCCTCCCAGAATGGACGGATCTTCGGGCAAAACCAGAAGATATGTGTCTTCTAGGCACCTCCAGCATTTGTCATCGTGTCTCATACACCTTACGTACAGTTGCTTCAGAGTCTGATACCATTGGGTAAGGACTTTATATGTGTGTTCCTGTATCCTAGTGCACCTAGAAAAAACATGAGAATGCGCATGAATACGCATAATGTTAGTTTCATTCAGCTCCACATCAAGTTCAGCAGCCCAATGCCTCAAGTATTGCGGCGTTCCAGGGGAGCAGGTACTAACCAATGCCAAATAGCACAGGGAAATGAGAGGGATGGTTTCAAACGCCAAGAGTTTCTCAAACCAAGACTGGGTAGGTCTATGTCTATTACTCCCTATCAGTGGTTTGGAGACTGAGTTAAGCTCAATCAGTTCCAGAAAATTACATGCCTTAATAAGTGTGTGCATCGGTCGGTGGTCAGGGAGGTCTCCAGAGGTCGCCCCTAGGAATTCCTCTGTCTTAAACTTACATAATTTAAGCCAAGTCGAGGCTGTTTGTTTAGTGTTTGGGCGCGTAGCAAAGGGGAGAAGGTCTGCTGGCATAGAAGGCGAGGGGTTATTCAAGAGATCGAGTCTGGCATTCAACTGCTGAATCACTGAGGCAGTTCCCGCAAGCAAAACTTGCGATCTGAGATTAGAGGTGTTACCCCAGAGGCCTGCTCTCTGTACAGATGAGAGTTGGGCTAATTCCACTGGTATTTGGGGGCATGAAGTTGAATCCATCTTTTCAGATGTATTGCCTGATAGTATAGGTGCGCATCCGGTAACCCAAACAGTGTAGCCTTCAACCACGGACCCTTCCCCCGATTAGGACTATACAGACTTGCCAATGTCACCAGAACTGTCCCTATCTTGCCCTTTACAAAAGTATAGCGTCCCTCTGGATCAGTCAGAGATGCAATAAGGGAAAAGGGAACCCTCTTGGAAATAGCCATCCCCGCCCCTCTGGAAGCCTTGGCATAGGAGCTGATGAACCAGTGCTGAGAGTAGGTCTGGGGGAGTTTAGGGACATGTCCTAGCTTAAGGTGCAGTTCCTGAAAAAAAAAAACATCTGTGTGCCGCTTCTTCAGGAGTCGGATTACCTGCGAGCGTTTTTGAGGGGTGTTAAAACCCCGTACATTAAATGAGGTGCAATTAACTAAGGCCATCGGTACAATATTGTACGCATATACATGCAATTAATGATACATGTGAGTATGGACAAGTAAACAGGGGTAACGTAACCAGATGCATAACCAGAAAAGGCCTTGCCATGAGCAAGGATACTTGAACCCCTTTGCCAAAACCTTGCAAACATAGGCAGAATGTGCGGTTTGTAAAACGAGGGGGGTTCAAAGGAGAGGAAAAAACACCATGCCAGCGTAAAGGAAACCCCGGCGGCTAGGTGAGAGCAGGCTGACATTAAAGGTGTCAGTCAGTACTGCTCCCAGAGCCACAAATCAGGATCCCATGCACCTACAAAGTGTGGCAAAAGTATACATAGGTAAACATAGATACTCGCCTGACCACGCGCGCGAGTCAGATATAACATGGGAGGGAATCAAAGTATACGGTGGTGCACAACTTTCTGCAAACATAAGAGCATTCGTTACTTAAAGGAACTGAAGAGCTCCCAATATATGCTGACTGGCACCCTTCTTACATGACTCACTTCGAGCCCGCTCCAAAAAGGCGCTCCTTAAACAAACTGAACCGCAACTTAGGAGGCCTCTTTTTTAGAAAACAACATACACCCTTTTCCTGCGGGAAATGTTCAGGTGATCCTTTGTTTAGACCCTAGTCCTTTTCTTGGTGTCACTTTGGACCATCTGGAGCTTTCAGGGAGGTCTGAAAGCGGGACGCCAGTGTCCGCCGAGGGCAGCCATGATGGAATGTCCTGTGGCGTAGTGTTAAGTAGCTCCCACGCCGCCGGCAAATCACTGGGGGTCCAGATCGTGCACCTCTTGCCTTCTTTAGAGAACGTAAGGCCAAAGGGAAAGATCCACTTGAATGGAATCTTGCTCAGCCGTAGTATCTCTGTGACTGGACGCAGGGATCTTCTCTTGCTTAAGGTTGAAGGCGCGAGATCTTGGAATAGCAGGATCTTGATCCCTTCATACTTCAGGTCCTCCTTCTCTCTGGCCGCCTTAAAAATCGCAGGGGTATCTACATAACGTAGAAGTCCACAGACCACATCACGAGGGGGGTCTCCTTTGGGTTTAGGGCGCAGGGAGCTGTGAATGCACTCAATTGTAACAGCAGAAGCGCCCTCTGGGCCTAGCAGAGAAGAGAAGATGGCGGACGCTGCATCAGGTAGCTCATCATGAGACACCATCTCTGGCAGACCTCTAATGCGTACATTATTGCGCCTGCTTCTGTTTTCTTGACCTTTGATCAAGGCATAGGCGTGATTCAGAGAGGACATGTATGCAGAGCAGTTGTCTCCGACTGTGCGGGCATAATCCAGAATGGCCCCTTGCGTGTTTTCGAGCCGTTCGACTCTATGGCCAATATGTTTAATGTCCCCTTTGATTTCAGTAAGCTCCTGCATCACCGGTAGCAATGCTGACAAGAGTGCCTGCTGTGTGTGGGCTCTGGATTGTCAGCATGCGATCCCAGGGAACCCTCAGTGGACAGGGTGTCAGCTCTCTCAGCGTCCTCATTGCCCTCATCAGTGTCTGGCGGCGCCATCTTAGGTCGCTCTGAAGCCGAAGCTGCAGTCTTCTTATTAAAGTATTTCTCTATGTCGGAGGGTCCCCGGTCTTGCTTGAGGGGTTCTGGTCTGTCTCTAGGCAAGTATTTGCCAACTTTTTCCATCATGCGATCAGGGAGCGAAATAAACTACTTTGTAGGGTAGTGGAGAGGAGAGCTCTCTTCACATGCGGCTGGTCAGGTGGACGGTCAAACTCCGCCCCCGTGCCCTGATTTTCAATCCACAGTCAGAAGAAGATGCCAGTGGGGAACAGCAATTAGTGTTTTTTAAGGTGGATGATGATGATGAGACACAGCTGCCAATAAGTCAACTGCAATTAGTGTCTCAAGAAGTTTATGATGAGGATGAGACACAGTTGTCAATAAGTGAGTTTGTTGTTAGGTCAACAAGTCAGGAGGATGACCAGAGTGAGGAAGTAGAAGAGGAGGTGCTAGACAATGAAGTCACTGACCCAACCTGGGAAGGTGGCAAGCCGAGCGAGGACAGCAGTACAGAGGGGGAGAAATCCACAGCACCGCAACAGGCTGGAAGAGGCAGTGGGGTAGCAAAAGGGAGAAGGTGGGCCACACCAAACAGGCCCGCAACTGTTCCCCAGAGCACCTCCTTGAGGCAATCTCCCTTGCCAAGGTGTTCCGCAGTAGTACGGATGAAAAAAGAATTGTCATTTGCAACCTGTGCCGTAACAAAATGAGCAGGGGCTTGAACACTAGCAACCTCACCACCACCAGCATGATCCGCCACATGGCATCAAAGCACCCTACGTTAGTGGATGCAACCCCCTCTTCTCCCCCTCCTCCCCTTCCACCTCTGAATTATCATTTTTCAGCACCAGTCAGACATCAGTCAGTAGCTGGAAGCAGTGTAGCACTGCAGTGGGGAAGCGGCAACAGGTCGCGCTTAAACTGATCTGCTTTGGTGATAAACAGCACACCGCCGCAGAGCTGTGGCAAGGAATAAGGGACCAGACTGAGCTGTCGCTCTCGCCACTATACCTAGAACCAGGCATGGTTGTGTCTGATAATGGCCGTAACTTGGTGGAGGCTTTGGAGATCGGCAAGCTCACACACATACCATGCCTAGACCACGTGTTCGACCTAGTGGTTCGGCGTATCTCAAAACGTACCCAAATTTGCCTGAGCAACTGGTGAAGGTGTGCCGCATATGTTCCTATTCTGCAAGTCATCGACAGCTCCCGTCGGTCTGGCAACGCTGCAGCAGTGCTAGCAATTGCCAGCTCCCCGACTGATGTGCGACGTGAGCACGCCCTGCGACTCCACGTTCCGCATGTTGGCCAGGCTTTGCGAGCAGCAGAGGGCAGTAGTGGAAAACCAGCTGTAACATGGTCGTCGCCTTTCCAGTGAGCTTCCGCTCTTCACAAGCGATAAGTGGGCATTGATGTCTGACCTTGTGAGGTTTTAAGCAACTTTGAGGAATCAACACAGATGGTGAGCGGCGATAATGCTATTATCAGCGTAACCATCCCAATTCTGTGTCTACTCAAACGCTTGCTGCTTACAATTGAACAACACATAGTGCAACAGCACTCTACAAACCACATAAAGTACAAAAACATATTACATTGCCGATGCTATGCTAATAAAATTAAAGATGCTTGGGAAATATATTTTGTACAAAAATATTTGAGCCCGTCTGCCGCACATCAAGGCGATCTCTATAAGACGGGAACCTAACACTAAGTTCACCTGTTATGTGCCATGACAGCGACCATGAAGTTCAGGAGGTGTAGGTTCCACATGCATGCTGTGCCCCCTGGGCCCCTTTTGGTTTATATCTCTGTGGTGTCAAAATGGCCTCCATTGAATCCAGGGACTACAAGTACCAACATGCATGCAGACCAAATTATATACTCGTGCTAATCACTCAAATGCTCGCTGCTTACAATGAACGCTTTGCATGTGGTAGAGGTGGAAATGGGGGAAGAAAGTACACAGGGTGATAGCCAGACCACCCACAGTTCGTCTTCTCAGAGCAAATTGGATGATGATGAGGAGGAGGAGCAGGAGACAGTTGCTTCTGCTACAGAGGGTAGCACCCATGGAAGTTTTATTCCATCTGTTCAGCGTGGATGGGTAGAAGAGAAGGAAGAGGATGAGGAGATTGAGAGTCATGCGCCTTATGAGGACAGCGAAGCCTTGTCTTTTGGGACTCTGGCACACATGGCTGACTTTATGTTAGGCTGCCTTTCCCGTGACCCTCGCGTTAGAGAACTTCTTATCTCTCATTCCTGTGGTGGAGAGGATGAGCAAAATGGTGCAATACCAGAAGGTCCTTGTGGAAAAAATGCTCCAAAAATTTTCAGCTGACAACGCTGGTTGCAGAGTACATGGTTCTTTGGCCAACCAAGGAGGGGAGACGAGGGGAACACACAGCAGTTCCAACAGAGGCAGGGCAACACTCTCCAAGGCCTAGGACAGTTTTATGTCACCCCGCCAGCACCCTCAACCTGATGCGCAGCCCCTTCAAACGGAGCTCACGAGCGGACACCTGAACGCAGGTGTGAAAGGAGCCTTAGATGGTCAGCTCAGCAGCAGGCCCTCGCCCACAAAATGTTTTAAATAGCCAGCTCGGAAGCAGGCCCTCGCCCATAATGTTTTAGATGGTCAGCTCAGCAGCAGGCCCTCACCCCTAAATTTTTAGATGGGCAGCTCGGCAGCAGACCCTCACCCCTAATGTTTTAGATGGTCAGATCAGCAGCAGGCCCTCGCCCCTAATGTTTTAGAGGGTCACCAGCAGGCCTTTGCTCCTAATGTTTTTGAGGGTCACCAGCAGGCCAGCAATCATAATTTTGCAAGGGTGTGTATGATGCCCTCCTGTATGTGTAATAAAGTGTGTATTGGCGTGCTGGGTCCTTGTAACTTTTGGCAGCCCTTTCCCTTAGTGCATAAGCTTTATGAGTGTAGGAGTCCCACAACCTGAACAATTGTACCACAATGTGAATGAAGCCCTCCTTTATCTGATATACAGGTTGTATCTGAGTGCCTCTTCCTTGTAGTTTTTGGCAGCACTTGCACTTTATATACAAGTAAATATACAGGAAAGATTGTTTCCTAACAATTTTTCCTCTAAAATCAATTTTATCTTCAGTTTGGTGCGTATTATTGTCAGTCTGTAAAAGTGGCGTACTACTCAGACAGCATCGTTCCCAGCAGCGACCTAGATGTCCAAGATGCATCCAGACATCCTCCCCAAGCTGTTCCCGAATCATTTCAGTGGTGTTTTCATCAATTTCTGACCTTTTACTATGAAAAAGACACCCTCCCTTCTTCAGAGCAGGGGGTGCCTGGTTTAATGCTCGGGTTCTCTCATTGACTTCCATTGTGCTCGGGTGCTCAACCAACACTAATAATAAGGATTAAAAAAATCTAGAATATTCGCAATTACAAAGATATAGCATTACATTCTAGATCTTCGCGAATTCTCGAACTAACGATATTCGCGATAAAAATTTGCAATTAGAATATTTGCGCTGAACACTAGCCACCACCACTCTTCTTCGACATGCAGCACAGCACTGGGTCCTGTAGCTTGCGCTAAATTGAATCTTCATGTCACACAGAGTGAGATCATAGTGCACGTCTACGTGCCCTATGTCGTGAAGCTGTACCCCTTCAGGACGGGTGTGCCTGTGCCTAGAACAGAGGGAGCAGTGAGTAATGCCAGCACTAGTGGTGCCCTACTCACTGCTCTCTGGACCTCCTGTCCTGTGCTACTGAGCGCTTCCACAATGAAAGCACACATTAGTTAATAGTGCCCCCCATCCTGGAGCTAGTGAGGTGGGCACCCTGTACTGTCACATCCCTCACTTGGTGCTTTAAATGTCCCTGGATATTTTGGTCACTCAGACTCTGAGTGGACTATAAAAGCTGCAGGGAACACTGGTTGTTGGCCACAGAAAATTGCCTCAGGAAACCAGTACGAGCCCCAGGGCTGCTCGTACTGGTGTGGGCCACAGGGTCCCTAGCATGTGGGGCCCCTCGCTCCGCCTGGCTGGCGTCTCTGCCAACTTGGGGGCTCATTGTCATCAGATAATGATGAGGAGGATGCAGATGACAAGAGGAATGTGGGGTCATCCTCATACTCACTGAGGCTCTCGGAGTCGGAGAGTATATGGGCATATGCCTCCTCCACCGAGAACATCCGGCGGGCCATGGGTATGTGTGTGTCTGTGTGTGTATGTGTGTATGTGCGTGCGTGTAAAACTTTATTGTATGTGCATGTGTTCACGTACTAAAAAGAAAAAGTCAAAAAAAAATATGGACAAGTGTTAGAAAAAAAAAAAAGGTATAACGCTGATCAGCGGTGGGGCGGGCAATGCGCTAACAGTGGCCGGACGTCAGCGCACGGGCGGGGGGGGGGCAAGTGGCAGCACTCCTGGGTGAGTCTAGGATGTGCTGTGGACCCCAACCACCAGAAACACTGAATCAGTTAAAGTTTTTTTTTTTTCCCCTAACTAACTCTCCCTTATATCCCTGCCTGATCGTGCCTCTCCCTCACTGACCCTAACCTACCTGGAGGGTAATGGGTGCAGGAGGGTGATTGGTGCCGACGGGGGGGTCACAGGAGTTGGTGCAGAACGGTCCTCACAGTGCAGGAGCAGCAGCAAGAAGAGGAGGGGAGAGAGGAGCGCCGGGAGTTTGAATCTCCCACCTCTCTCCCCACACCAATCAGCACCGAGGAACGCAAAGCCGCCCCCAAATGCTCGGATTGTGATTGGTGGTGTGTAATCACACCACCGATCACCGTCCTTTTCCGGTACATCGGGTCACCGGAGACCCGAATGGACCGGAAACGCAGCAAACCGCAGGTCTGAATTGACCTGCGGTTTGCTGCGATCGCCGATATGGGGGGGTCACATGACCCCCCCGGTGTTGTGTCAGGATGCCCGCTGAATGATTTCAGCGAACATCCTGTTCCTATTAACCCCCGCCGTGTACAGGTACGTCATGATACGTCATAAGTCCTTAAGGGGTTAAATTGGGTCGAGGATCGTCCAGTGTCTTGACGGACAGCCAATTCGATCCTCTGTCTCAGTGCTGATGACATTTTTTGGGGTCTTCCACTTGACTTTTTTGTTCCATAACCCTCAGGATCATTTAAGAAATTCCAAATGACTGTCTTACTGAGTCCCACCTCAGCAGCGATGGCGCGCTGTGAGAGACCCTGCTTGTGCAGTTCAACAACCCGACCACGTTCAAAAAGGGAGAGTTTTTTTGCCTTTGCCATCACAACGTGTGACTACCTGACAGAAAATGACAATGAATTCACATTTTTGCACAGATTTGGCCCTTTAAAGGCACATGGTCCAAAACTTTTGATCAGCTGAAAAACAGCCTGTTTCAGTTTATTCATTGTTTTCATTAAATTGAATGCTCAAAAAATGTTTTGTCTCACTCCCATTTCTTCTTGTTGCATGTTGAAGCTCTACTTGGAACCTTGTTAAGATCCAGCCATGCTAAATATGATTTTTTGCCATTTTTCTAGTGGTCTTAAAACTTTTGATCTAGACTGTATAACCGCCGCCAACGGGAACTGAGAATGTATTTTTCTTTTTGTACTGAAATACAATATAGCACATATAACCGCCGCACTGACTACCTGTTACTGCCGCTACTTCCGTGAACCACTGCTGCCACCCTGCTGACTCCCAGCCATGCTTTCAACACATATAACTGCCGACGTGAACTGAGAATATATTTTTCTTTTTGTACTGAAATTGGCCATTAAACACTTTCAGCAGAAATAAATGCACCGGTGAAGTTTGTATAAATTTTTCATTCTGTACTGAAATAGGGCACTGAACGCTTTTGCCACAAATAAGTGCACCAGTGAAATGCTTATATATTTTTCTTTTTTCACTGTAATACGTCCCTATACGCTTTCAACAGAAATAACAGCAGAAGTGAACTGAGAATATATTTTTCTTGTTGGACTGAAATAGGCCACTATATGCTTTCACCAGAATTAACTGCAGAAATGCACTGAGATCATATTTTTCTTGTTGCACTGTAATACGACCCTATAAGCTTTGACCAGAAATAACTGCAACAGTGCAGTGCATATATTTTTTAAGTTTTTTTTACTGAAATATGCCCCTATATGCTTTCACTAGAAATAACTGCAGAAGTGGAATGCATATATATTTTTCTTGTAGTACTGATATAAGATACTAAAGATACTAAGATATAAGCCACTAAAGGCTTTTCAACATAACACTTGCAGCCCAACAACAAATAGCTGGAATGACAGAGCTGTCTAATGGCTATTTGGATCCCCAAATAATCTTTCCCTGCACTTGTCCCTAGTGCTTTTTGACGTCTCTCCCTGCAATAAGATACTGTGAAATGATTCCTCCCTATCCTTTCTCTGCACTTATAAATCCTTTTTTCAGTTTTATTTTAAAACATAGAGGTTTTTCCAATTGCTGTCCCTAGACATTTTGCCTGCACTCTGAACACTGGAAAATGGCAAAATCTAAAATGGCTGCCATATTTAAAGTGCTGTGACATCACAGGGCTGGCTGGCTGCTGATTGGCTGCATGCAGGCATGTTAATCTGGGTGATCCCGCCTTCCCAGAGCAATACTGGCATGTTCTAGCAATAGTTACATTACAATTCAAGAGTTCAACTAGGTCATGGTTGTCATGGCCCTCCAGCTGTTGGAAAACCAGCTTCCAGCAGTGGCGTACCTAAGGTATTTGGCACCTGGGCAGATCTTTATTCTGGCAATCCACATACAAAAAAAATAAAATAAAAATAAGGTTTAAAGAGAACCTCACAGGTCATATGACATATTGAATGTAATGCACCATTAGAAAGCTGTCACAGCTCTGAATCCAGCATGATGCAGCTTTCCTTCCTAGCCCCCTGCTTTGCAGAGATATCATTGCCATTAGGCAGAGGGGCAGTGATTGAAGCCAAGTATCATTGCTTGGGTGGAGTGAAAGACCCCCTTCACAATGCAAGTGTCCAATCAGGGGATGTTCCTCACCACCCAGCCATAAGATCCCTGTAGCCCCCCACACAAACTATAGTGCACCATGGTGACCCCACACAGTAAAATGTCCCTCTATGGCCCCCACACAGCATAATGATCCCAGTGGCTGCCCCATACAGTATACTGTTCCCCTGTGGTCCCTCACAGAGTATAATCACCTCCAGTGACCCCCCCCCCCCCCAAAAAAAAAAAACAACACAGTATAATGACCTCCAGTGACCTCTCCATACAGTATAATGACTCTCAGAAATACCCCATACAGTATAATGACCCCCAGTGGCCCCTCACATACCTGTCATTGCTGGCGTGCTGGGAAGCTGGCGGTCCTTTCACTCCCCGAGGGCACTCATCATCCCATGCTCCTTCTCTCCTCTAGCTTGGCCCAGTGGAGCAGTGACGCACACATCATGATGTCAACGCTGTGTCGGGCCTGGAGGAGAGAAGGTGCACATGGGGCTGAGTGTGATCAGTGAGGACCACTTCCATCTTCCACCTGCACCCTCTTGACAGCAGGCACCAGGGCCGGACAGCACCCCCTTCCCCCATCCTTAGTACTCCACTCTCTCCCAGCATGCCCTGATAGCTGTAAGATGTCTGGGCATGATGGAAGTTGTCGTTTTGTAACAGCTGGAGGGTCACAAGTATGACATCCCTGAACTAGGTGGTATTGCCACTGCAACAGGGTCAAATGATAGCCCATAGCAACAGTTCTGTAAAGAATACAGTTTTCTGTGTAAGGCTACTTTCACACTCGTGCTTTGGCTTTCCGTTTGTGAGATCCGTTCAGGGCTCTCACACGCAGTCCAAAACGGATCAGTTTTGCCCTAATGCATTCTGAATGGAAAAGGATCCACTCAGAATGCATTTGTTTGCCTCCGATCATTTCTCCATTCCGCTCTGACGTAACTGAGCCAAATGGATCCATCCTGGCACAAAATGTAAGTCAATGGGGACGGATCTGTTTTCTCTGACACAATCGAAAACGGATCCGTCTCCCATTGACTTTCAATGGTGTTCGTGATGGATGCGTCTTCGCTATGTTACAGATAATATAAACGTATCCTTTCATGACGGATGCATGCGGTTGTATTATTGTAACGGATCAGTTTTTGCAGAACCATGATAGATCCGCCTAAAACTCGAGTGTGAAAATAGCCAAAGAAATACAGGGCTGATTTCCAAGCCTAGTATTAACGTCAGTATAGTTCTTGTAACACTAATTAACACCTTGACTGTCTGTACATCTTTCTGGTAGATCTAACAAATGCTTTAAACAACAACTCAGTGCACTTTTACCATTCATTAATTAATTGATATCATCACCCTATCATCCTGGAAAGTTCCCCGATTAATTCAGCTCGTGGTGTATTGTTATGGTAACCGGTTAGTTACGGTACTCCATTTAGCAGATTCTTATACATCTTTTGGTGCTTCTTCATACTCATTATAGCTCGAAAACTTCCAACCCAATGAATTTGCACAGACTTTAGAACTCATTAAAAGCTACCACTTCTATACATTAAATAGGTGATATCCATACTTCTGCTAATGAATATGAAGACGTTAACTTGCTGCTTATCTCTGTCACTTGTTACTAATTCTGGCATTTTATTAAAACGTTAATTATATGAAGGCAGCAGATACTCATTAAACTTTATTTGCATTTGCATTATTGCTAATAAGTTATCTTTCCCTGTGCTAACATAATATCTTAGTGACAGGTGCAAATGGGCTCAGTGATAAATGCTTATCTAAGTCATTTATTAATTATCTCGCCTGGCTGATTATAAGCGCACTTTGCAAAATTCACCTGTTTATTAAACCTCTACTATTTAGTAAGATTTAAAGAGCGTCAGTCACCTCCGAAAATTGTTCTCAAAGTCATGCCTCCATGAAAGGTATGTCCCCTGAAACATTACATCAACTTTCTTGTGAAAAATCCAGTCCTAAGATCCTGAGAAATCGATATTTCTGCTTTCATGCAAAAAAGGTTTAGATGGATTGTAGACATGGCTAAAGATGAGCGAATGTAAAAAAAATGCGATTTGCCGGTTCGCTCAATTTTTTGGCGAACAATTTGATTCGATCCGAATATATTTGCGGCAAATTACATTAAAAAGCGGCTATTTCCTCGCTGCTAAGAGCCTTTATAGTGATGTAGAACACTGTGCCTTGCAGTAACACGCATAGGGAGTCTGCTTTGGTAGTGAAATAATACTGTCAGTCAGTATGACATGCAGATGACATGTCGATGTTAGCGCCAAGAAGAAACGCACTTCTTTTACACCGTCGTCAGCTGATTCCACAGCAGTACCTGTTCTATTAAATGGGTATACAAGTAGAGCCCCCCGACAGAGTGGAGAGGGTGTCAGCAGTAAGTTTGTGTTGATGTCACTGATTAATTTACCCTTCCTCTGATCCATCAGAACAATAACCCACAAAAAACGAATCCTGTCTGTGGAGCATACGCCTTAACTAGGTCAGCATTTGCTCAATAATCCATCAGTATTGCTAATGCCAAAAAAAACAGGAGTGGATGTAAAACAGAGATGACACGTGAATGGAATATTTGCATGTCTTCTGTGTTTTGTACCCACTCCTGCTTTTGGCTTCAAAATCATAAGCCAATTCTGATGGGACCATACAGGCATAAAATCTGCTACACAAACAGGATCCGTTGTGCGTCTCATTTATCCTTCCTTCTGACAGATCAGAAGAAAGGTCAACTAAATGATGATGTCAGCCAGGCTGAAAGGCAAATTAATGGACCAGTCATGAAGTGGGGACGGTGGGAACAGCATGAGAAGTCCACAGAGTGGACCTATGACATAGTGGTGAGGTGGAAGCAGCATGAGGAGACCACAGAGTGGCCCAATGACAGAGTCTGGAGGTGGCAACAGCAGCAGCATCAGGAGGATACCGCAGAGTGGCAAGGTGACATAGTGTGGAGATGGCAGCAGCAGCAGGATACCACAGAGTGGCAAGGTGACATTGTATGGAGATGGAAGTAGCAGCAGCAGCATCAGGATACCACACAGTAGCAAGGTGACATAGTGTAGAGATGTCAGCAGCAGCAACATCAGGAGATCACAGAGTGGCAAGGTGACATAGTGTGGAGATTGCAGCAGCAGGACACCACAGAGTGGCAAAGTGACATAGCGTGGAGATGGCAGCAGCATCAGGATACCATAGAGTGGCAAGGTGATATAGTGTGGATATGGCAGCAGCAGCATCAGGATACCACAGAGTGGCAAGGTGACATAGTGTGGAGATGGCAGCAACAGCATCAGGAGACCACAAAGTGACCTGTGACAGGATGGGGCAGTGGGTTGCAATACCAGTACCCGCTGACGAAGGTGGGTGAAAGAAGGAGCACTTGGCATCAGACGTGTGACATCAGAAGGGTGGCAGCATCAGAGTAGTAGCTGAGGCAGGTAGCCAGAAGAAACCAGTCTCTTTTTTATCAAAGTGCTAGTGTGGCACTATGGATGATCTAGTCTGATGCATCAGGAATTAGTGGATGGAAATCCTGGCTGATCCACGCCTGATTCATCTTGACAAAGGTCAGTCTCTCCTCATTTTGGGTGGACAGGTGAGTTCTCCTTGGGGTAACTATGGCCCCCGCCGCACTAAACACCCACTCTGATGCCACATTACTGGCTAGGCAGGTTAGCTATTCCAGGGCAAACTGCTAGTTGCGGCTACAAATCCAATTTGGTTGCCAAGTAGTCCAGTGGATCTTAATTGTGGGTTGGCAGGGTGCTGCTGGTTCAGGTCCTGCTCCAGGTCTACCTGCTGCTGCCGGTGAGTAGTTTCTTCACTATGAGGGTGAAGAAATCTACTCATCAGCGACTGGAGACTCAGGCTGCTGCTGATGGAGCTGGTACTTCTCCTTCCACCCCACCCCTCCCCAGCAGCCTTGGCAGTGGAACGTGAGCGCAGAGGGCTCCCCCGGTCAGACCTGCGAGAGGATGGGCGAAGGCGCAGATAGGCAGCGGCCAACTGACTACATAGGATGTCTCTGTAGTTGTTCAGTTTGTCCTCCCTGTCAGTGGGTGTAAAAAAGGCCCCCATTCTAGACCAGTAGCAAGGGTCCAACAAGGTAAAGAGCCAGAAGTCATCCCTCCGTCGAATGGTGACAATTCGGCTGTCACTACGCAAACAAGTGAGCATGCATCGGGCCATTTGTGCAAGTGACTCGGAGGGACTCCCTGCCTTCATCTCCACTGCATACTGCCAAGGTGTTTCAGTGTCATCTGTCGTCTCGTCTTTCTAATTGCCCTGTAGCTCCTCTGGCTGCTCCTACTCCTCCTCTTCTTTCACCTGAGTAGAAAAACCACCCATTTTGCTACACATTGCCTGTCCTCCAATGTCCTCCTCTTCCAGTTTAGCCCCCACAGGGCACATGTGGCCATTAAATCTAGGAGCCACATCTCCAGTCCCCTGACCAGCCATTGTTACCACCATCTGTTCCAGTACATGAAGCAGTGGAATGATGTCGTTCATCCCGTAGTCCTGGCGACTGACAAATAACTTGGCGTCTTCAAAAGGCCAGAGCAAACAGCAGGTGTCACGCATGAGCTGCCACTGGCTAACATCAAAGTTACACAGGGGAGTACTCCTATCTGCTTGCATCATCGTTGATGGCCTTTCTCTGTTTGTACAGTCAGTCCAACATATGGAGTGTGGAATTCCAAGATATGGAAATGTCGCATTTCAGCCTATGTTGGGGAATGCCGTTCTACAGCTGCAGCTCAAGGAGGGTGTGCTTTGCGGTGTACGAGTGGCTGAAGTGCATGCAAAGTTTCCTGGCCATTTTTAGGATGTCTTGCAGATGGGTGGGAGACTTCAGGAACCGCTTAACAACCAGATTGAACATGTGTGCCATGCAGGGCTCATTGCTCAGCCCTCCTTGCTGCAGCACCGACACAATGTTCTTCCCGTTGTCGGTCACCATGGTTCCGATTTTGAGTTGTCGGGGAGAAAGCCAGGATTTGATTTCTTGACGATTTTATTTGACCATGAAGGAGAGTGATGGGGTGCTGCGCCAGATGACCTGGCCTCCACAGTCACTGGACCTGAACCCAATCGAGATGGTTTGGGGTAAGCTGGACCGCAGAGTGAAGGCAAAAGGGCCAACAAGTGCCAAGCATCTCTGGGAACTCCTTCAAGACTGTTGGAAGACCATTTCAGGTGACAACCTCTTGAAGCTCATCAAGAGAATGCCAAGAGTGTGCAAAGCAGTAATCAAAGCAAAAGGTGGCTACTTTGAGGAACCTAGAATGACATATTTTCAGTTGTTTCACACTTTTTTGTTATGTATATAATTCCACATGTGTTAATTCATAGTTTTGATGCCTTCAGTGTGAATCTACAATTTTCATAGTCATGAAAATAAAGAAAACTCTTTGAATGAGAAGGTGTGTCCAAACTTTTGGTCTGTACTGTATATATATATATATATATATATATATATATCTATACTAACTAACTAACTATCTAATGTAATTAAACAGTAAAGTACATAGCACAGCAATGACACTGCTGTCTCTCTCAGAACTCCATAAAACTACAGAAAATGGCTGCTGGGGAGGGTCTTATATAGTAAGGGGTAGGCAACTTTTCTATTGGTTGCTAGGGATGTTGCTAAGCTCAGACAAAGACACTGTAGCCTTCTCATTGGCCCACAATCAACAAGGAAGGTTACTGATGGAAAAAAAAAAAATTGAATATTAGCGAATATGAATATATAGCACTATATTCTAAATCTTCACGAATCCTCGAAGTGGCGATATTCGCAATTAAAATTTGCAATTTGAATATTCGCGCTCAACACTAATGTTGATGTAGGGGCGTAGTGCCAGCATTGGCATCCTGGCCACGCTTCACCTTCTGCCCACATATTCTACATATGGCCATGTCCACCTTCTCCAGCAGCTTAACAAAAAACTGTCACACCACTGAGTAGATGATTTCCCCCCCAGCATTCCACACTGACTGCTACCGCGCTGGCTCCGTGAACCCCTGCATCACTACTTCCCGGGCAGGTAGGTTGCTGCAAAGCAGGTGGTCTACCCCAGGCATTTTTGGCACCCGACCTCCCACTGCTGCCACTCTGCTGACTCCCAGCCATGCTACCACCTTGCTGCTCAGCCGCTGCCTCATGGGCAAGTTGCCACCCACTTCTCCTTATGATGATGAAGCCCCTTCGCCACCCAGCTCCCAAGTGTGACTGTCCTCGAGTAGCTCGTCCTCGCTGAAAAGTGGAGCTGAGCCCACAGCATATAATAGTCTGGGTGAGGGAACAGAAAGGGACAGAGACAGGTTGAGGACAGATGTGGGCACAGGGCCTGCTCCCAGGCCATGCCAACTAAGAGTTGTGTCTGACAAACCCACTGACTGTTGGCTGGGGGTGCCTGATGTCACTTGGGATGAAGCGAATGAACAATTTAACCAATCAAGAACTGCTGGGTTGCTGGTCAAGACACGACCGCTAGATGACACCGGGAGCTCAGGCCATTTGCTGCAACTCCTGCTGCCACGCTCCCTTACTCTGCCTGCGCCAGAAACATTTATGCCTCTGCCACTCCTCTGTGCATGGCCTTGCACTTCTCTGTCTGACATACTTTTACCTGAACTAAATAAATTAAAAGCAAATTAAAACACCCCTAAAAGCGACAAAAATAATTGTCTTTTTGTACTGAAATAGGCCACTAAATGCTTTCACCACAAATAAATGCACCAGTGAAGTGCGTATATATTTTTCTTTCTGTACTGAAATAGGCCACTAAACACTTTCAACACATATAACTGCAGAAGTGAACTGAGAATATATTTTTCTTTTTGTACTGAAATAGGTCACTAAACGCCTTTGGCAGAAATAAATGCACCAGTGAAGTGCGTACATTTTTTATTTCTGTACGGAAATAGGCCAGTAAACACTTTTATCACAAATAACTGCACCAGTGAAGTGCGTATATTTGTTTCCTTTTTGTACTGAAATAGAACACTGAACGCTTTCACCACATATAACAGCAGAAGTGAACTAAGAATATTTTTTCTTTTTGTACTGAAATAGGCCAATAAACACTTTTAGCAGAAATAAATGCACCAGTGAACTGAATATATTTTTCTTTCTGTACTGAAATAGGCCAGAAAAACGCTTTTACCACAAATAACTTCAATAGTGAAGTGCGTATATATTTTTCTTTCTGTACTGAAATAGGCCAGTAAACACTTTTACCACAAATAACTGCACCAGTGAACTATTTTTACCCAGAAACTATTTTTCTTTTTCTACTGAAATAGGCCTCTAAACTCTTTCACCACAAATAAATGCAACAGTGAAGTGCAGATATTATTTTCCTTTTTCTACTGAAATAGGACACTGAATGCTTTCACCATATATAACTGCAGAAGTGAAATGCCTATATATTTTTCCTTTTTGTACTGAAATAGGCCACTAAACTCTTTCAACACAAATAACTGCAGAAGTGAAATTCGTATAAATGTTTCTTTTTCCACAGATATAAGCCACTAAAGGCTTTTCAACATAGCACTTGCACCCCAATAACAAGAACACATTGCTGGAATGCCAGAGCTGTATAATGGCTATTTGGATCCCCAAATAGTGTTTCCCTGCACTTGTAAATCGCTTTTTTTTCTCAATGAGGTTTTTCTAGCACTGCCCCAGACATCTCTCCCTGCACTAAGATGCTGTGAAATTATTCTTCCCTATCCTTTCCCTGCACTTGTAAATCGCTTTTCTGGCACTGTCCCTAGCACCTTCTGATGTCTCTCCCTGCACTAAGATGCTTTGAAATGATTCCTACCTATCCTTTCCCTGCGCTTATAAATCGTTTTTTCAGGGTTTTTTTTCACAATAAGGTTTTTCCTATTGCTGTCCCTAGTGCATTCCCATATCTGTCCCTGCACTCAGAATGCTGGAAAATGTCTGACTCTAAGATGGCCACCGTATTATGAGTCAGCCGCTTTCCCAGAGATCCTTGCCCCATGTCCTCACATGTGTAGCCGCCATTTTAGGAAAAATTGCAATTCGTTACCATGAAGCGCGAGGAAATTCGCATTCATTGTGAATTTTTTTCTGAAATTCGGATCGAATTCCACTTTGTCTGATTCAATTCGCTCATCTTTAGACATGGCCCCTCCATTTGGTGCACCATCGCTCTGCCAGAAATGACCATCCAGCACCTAACCCTCTTGTTTGATTGAAAGCCCCTGAGATTTTAGAGCCTACAGCCATGATGCAGAAGAATCCAGGTGAACAAAACAGAGATGCCCCACGTCCAGTGCACCGAAAACATAAATTATATATTTTTTTAAATGAAGCATTTTTCAGGATTAGGAAACCGGGCATCTACCTACATAGCATTATGCCTACTTTGAAACTTATTTTGGTGGAGACAACTCTAATATGAATGCATTTGAATGCATAAAAGTTGTAAGCTGAGAAACACAAGACAAAAATATAATATTCCAGTCTATGTTGACTTTGATAAGGCGTAGAGTTATGCGAGGTATATAGATTGCAGTTGCACCTGGGTCCCGGTACCTGAGGAAAATCAATAGCCCTTCTGCCATATCAGAGAGTAGTAGTACTATAAATGGAGTGTGATGGCTGGGAAGTTTGGTAAAGATTTTGCACCGAGACCCAGGAATAGAGATGAGCGACGTATTCAAAAATTCGATTTGGCTGCTTCGCTGCTTTGTGACAAATTACTTCATTACGAAGCACATTTATTTGTAAGTAGTGGGTGCAATGACAGGGAGTTTCACCGCCCCTGTCATGGTACCCCTCAGATTTGGCATTCATAGCTGATCGCGGCATCTGTCAGTAATAACAGAGCATAAAATAAAAGTAAAAAAATGAATCAAACTTACCTTATCCATTTGCTCATGATGCACCACCCACTGCCATCTTAATTGAAGATCTGGCGCAAAATCTCACACGGCCAATGGGCGCGCAAGATTTAATGCAAAATATTCAATCAAGATGGCGGCAGCCGGCCCATCTAGAGAAAATAGTTGAGGTAAGTTTAATTTACTGTATTTCTTTTTAAATTTTACAGGTAAGTATGATTTTTTTTTTCTGGGAAAATCAATTCGCTACCACGAAGCACGAGGAAATTCAGCTTTGCGGCAAATCAAATTTTCCCTGAAATTCTTTGTGGACTTCGATTCGCTCAAATCTACCCAGGAACTACAAGTTATACCACTGGCTGGGATGTTTTTTTTCTGATCCTTGAGCAGCATTTTACCAGTTAGTGGCTGTGGTATCGATAGATTGCTGAGTGGTTCCTATGAAAGTGGGTCCAATAACGCGCGTCTGTCATTATGTGACATTCTGCAAAGATCCATAGTTAGGGCTCATGCACGCAAACATATATTTTGTTCAGTTTCTGTGTCTGTTTTTTGTGCCCCGTATGTGAATCCATTCACTTCAATAGGTCCGCATAAATCCATCTGTCCGCATGGCCGTTCTGCAAAAAAATAGAACATGTCCATATTACGGACAAGGATAGGACTGTTCTATTATGGGCCAGACGTTGTGTTCCACAAAATACGGAGTGCACGCGGCTAGTATTTGTGTTTTGCGGACCGCAAAACAGGCAACAGCATGTGCATGAGCCCTTACAGTTATGTTTTCTGATATTTCTATAGAAAACATATTAAAAAAATCTATTCAAAATATTATTTTTTAATTTGCATATGTGCACTCAGGTTCATGTAATACAGAAGAAAGACACTTTTAGCATTTTCCTCCAAAACTATTTATTTAATCTTTCCAGCCCTGGGGTTTAGGTTAACCTTGACCAAAGGAAATAGCATTAGCAGTAATAAAATTCTCTAATAAGCTAAACCCCTAATCAAAGAGAGATGTTATTGTGGAGAGCACCACACTCCTTTAACCTGGTGCCCACTCTCAACTTGAGTCTAAAAATACTGCTTAATGCCTTGTTCACATTTCCGTTTTTCACCGACATATGTTGTCCGCATTTTCCTCGGACAGCACAGGTACCCATTGATTTAAAAGTGTCTGTTCACACATCAATATTTTTTTACTGACCGTGGGTCAGTAAAAAAACCAGGGGGACATGCACTACTTTAATCCGTGATGCGGACCAAGCACGCCCATTGAAGTCTATGGGTCCGTTAAAATCACTGACACATATCCATGTTGTGTCCGCGTTGCTTCCAATTTTTACTAAAGACTAATAGTAGGTTATTTGGAAATTAATTTTCAGCTGAGCAATGTCAGTGAATTACGGATGACACACGCATGGTATAAATGGACACACGGATCCTTCATGGACAGCTTCACGGATGAAACATGGCACTGACATGGAAAAGTGATCAAGGCCTAAGGGGGTTGTCCAGTTTTAGAGACTTTTTTAATGGTGAACCCCAGCCTGGTACTATATATCTGTTGAAAAAATACTCGCCTGTCCATCTGTGGGACCACCCCGATCTTCATGTTCACTCTATAGATCCCTCCATGCACCTTCTGGCAGCTGTGGGATGCCTTGCAGTCAGAATACCTGGGACAACAACCTACCAGGACCTTATTGAGTGACCCCCAACCTATCTAGCTGCCGCCCATGCTGCACGCGGAGGTTACGCAGAATATTAGCTGGTGTTCATAATAATATGACTCGACTGTGTACTGTACATGGCCGATGCGGCATATCGCTGGTCTCAGTGGTATATGGCACGGGGCCAGATATATTTTATATGACTCTGTGTGGTTTAAGTGGTTTGTCCACTGTATGGAAATATACCATATGGGAAGGGGTGGCCTACAGAGAATACGGTAATGATGTCAACCAATGTAAGGCTCACCCTTATTTATAATGAATATTCACTGTTTGTGGGAAAGGGTTAAACATGTAGGTTATGAATAAAGATATAAGAGATATATAGAAGAGATATATAGCCCGACTGCTCATATGCTGATATCTCTTTATGTATGTAATGAGGTCTACATATTGTAGGTTGGCAGATTTTCCTTGTTTACTGTAATAGCCGTATCCATGTCTTTAGGAAACACTATGTACGCTCTGCTCAGTGTAATTACCTTGTAATCTTATTTTTGTCTTCCTCCTCTACTCACTCGTGCAATTTTCTATTTTATTTAGCATTGAAAATTATTGCAGAGGCGAAACACTGCGCTTTGATGTGTCTTTGAAAGACATTATCTGAGATGAGAGGAGCTCTACTTAACAATGATATATTTAAAATGTAAATTTCCCAGTGATTTTTCCCATCTGTTTTCATTATTTGCTAAAAGATTGGTTTCAAAAATAATTTCTAGTTAATCCTTGTGTAGGCTCAGTGTCAGATATGCATAAAAGGAATAACTCTCTACACTGTCATGAAAAGTTTGATAAAAGGGGTATACACAGTTAGATGGCCCTTGTAAGTTAAAGGGACATTTAGGACATATCAATATCTATCAAGAATGGGGCCCCACAGTGAACAGAGTGGACTCTGTGCATGCACAGCATCCTCTTCATTCACTGCTATGGAACTGCTGAAAATAACAGCATTTGGCTTTTTTTGAAATTCCTATAGCTGTGAATAGAGAGCAAGGGGCCTATGAGTGGCCACCACTTCATTCACTGCTATGAAACTACTGAAAGTATCTAGGCCAGCACTCAACTATTTTCACAAGTCCCATAGTCGGAAATGGAGGGGTGGCCGTGCATGTGCTGCTTGCTTTCCATTCATTGCTATGGGAGTTCCAAAAAAAGCAGAGTGCGCTTGGACCTATAAGACATGTATTGGATTATAGCATATCCTACCAACATGCCATCAATGTTCCTGATGGGAATACCCCTTTAAGAAGACAAATGTCTTCACTTAGGGTTTCCATACAGTTCAATTGAAATTGGCTACAAAATATAGTATAATGTTATAATAGCCTATGATTTTGCAGAAGTGGACATAGAGGAGAGTGGGCTCCATACAAGGAGAAAAATGGCGTCCTCCTTGGTGTTGGATGATGTCACCATGCCATCCTTGTAACAGGATGGTCTCATGCTTGTTAAATGGTTTTTTCCATCTCAGACAATGGGGGCATGTCGCTAGGTCCGGGTCCCAATGAGAATGGAGTCCTGAAAGTGGTGAAGGGAGCACTGCGCATGCGCAGCCACCCTCCATTAATTTCTATGGGGCCTCTGAAAATAGACGAGCGCTAGCCTGGCTTTTTCCATCAGCCCCATAGAAATTCATAGGGGCGGTGGCCGTGCAAGCGTGGTGCGCTCCTATTCACTTTTATAGGGAGATCGCTTGGTGGTGGCTGGACTTGGGGAAACCAAGGGTCCTCCAGCCACAACTTTGCCGGGCTCCATCCTCGATATAGGTGCAGGTCCCAGCGGTGGGGCTCACACCTATCAGACAATGGAGACATATTCAAGTGATATGCCCCCATTGTCTCAGATGGCAAACCCTTTAATTTCATTAACTTCTACTGTAGAGTTTTCCAGACACTCTCTATGACTTGTGCAGAGTTCATTGTGCAGGGAAGGGAAGTAGATAAGATGGGACCATCACCTAGTGGAACCTGTGTTATCTATACTGAGGTGTATATGTCATTGTAATCTTGTTTGATGATAATTAAATGACTGCTAAAAGTGATCTGTCAGCTAATTACAAGACTTCAGAGGTCAATTGAAAAACTACAGGATCGTATAATTTAAAAAAAAAATACAGATAGCAACATTTTTACATAAATCACTGAATTTTTAAAAATATATATTTAACATAAAAACTTGAGTTAAACAAAAGGCCATTTTTTTTTATGATGCGTACCCTTTAAAGAGGTTTTCTTCTTATAGACCCAATAACTTTGAGAGCCACTACAGCTTTCAGCTATTCACCGCTGGTTCCTCAAGATGTGACCAACTGAACTCCTCTGCAGCGGCCACGTAGCAATGCATGGAAGCCTTTCAGATTAAACAGTTGTTGATGTAAATCATGGAAGACTCAAATCTGCTAGAGCGGGAGCTGATGCTTATCAGCAACGCTTCACTCTGCTCATACAGTGGGATCTCAAGATGGATATTCCCTCTTCCCGCTCTCTGACATCCATGTGCCCTAATAGGAATTATGGAAGTGGTGAAACCTCACTCATGAAATACCCATATTGTCTGATCTTTTTTTAAAGATAAAATGTTAGGAATGTAATAACCAACACAACAGTATTAACCATCGCAGGTCATTGGTATCTATTTAGTGAAAAGCACGCATGGATACTTTTCCTATTAGATGTCTATTTTGTTCTCTGTGCACCTCATTATCTCCATTTATTTGTGGACTTGCTATGCTGTTTGACTTGCTAATGCTGCTTACTGGGGCTTTAATAAAAACACATTTCCAGTTCTCACAGGCAATAGAGAAGGAAGTAATCTCTATACAAACAACTCTGCATTGCACTAAGTACATTACAATGTACACTATGACAAAATTATCTGTAAGATCCAAGTTGATGTGCCATGCAAAATTAAATAGTGTTGACCCATGAATAGAAAGGCTTATCAATTTATTACAGTTTACAATCATAGGGCCACTGTGAGCAGAAATGTGGCTACAATTCGGAAAAGAAAATGGTGGAAAAGACTCATCACTTCTCACAAGTAGACATTTCTCTTAAAGGAGCATTCCATATTCAACTACATTATTCATTTCCGGTCCTAAAAGTAATCGAATTCAAAAAAGATTTATTAATTCTATCTTTGGATTATTATACACTACTAAAGTTAGGGATATTTGGCTTGTGGGTGAAATTTCAGGATGAACCTAAAATGCACTCTGAACTTATTGTGACCTTCTCTAAACTATTGAATGCACATGTGCAACTGTTTAATGTTTCAGTACTTTTTGCACAACTTGCTGTTATCTAACAAGGAGCTTAACAGCAAAATTTGCAACAAGTGTTTGATCCACGAATCGCCAAATAAATGTCCTGGTTCAATTCGAATTGCTAATTAAACAGTCCTCCTCATCATGCTGTTCACATTTTGACATCATGAGACCAAGATGACACCTAACAATTGATCAACAGTACCTCGCCATTGCGAGGCTTCAAGCAGGATGTTCTCAGACGGAAGTGGCCACTGAACTTAGAGTGTCACAGAGTGTCATCAGCAAGTTGCAACTGAAATACAGAGAGACTGGAAGAGTCACAGAAATGTATAGAAGTGGATATCCTTTGGCCACATCCCACACCGATGACCGATTCATTGTGAATAATGCCCTGTGGAACTGAATGATGAGTTCCACACAACTCCAGGCACATTTAAGGGAGGTGATAGGCACCCAAGTGTCACGTCAGACCATTTGAAACTGTTTACATCACCGTGGTCTGTGCGTTACTCGACAACCAGCAAGGGTCCCTGACCACACCACCAGGCGCAGGCGTCATCATCTTGCATTTGCCAGGGAGCATCTATGCTGGATGAGAGACCAGTTGTTCACTGATTAAAGTCGATTCACACTGAGCAGAAATGATGGCCTCCAATGATGTTTGAGACGTCAAGGAGAGTGCTATGCATCAGCCACTGTTGTCAACAGATGAGCCTTTGATGGTGGTGTTACAGTCAATACAGAAATGCCCTACACTTTGTGAATGGTACAGTGACAAGCCCATACTACTTGAATAACTTCATTAATCCAGTCATTGTGCCTCTGCATGAACAACACAGGCCTAATTTTATATTCATGGACGATAATGTGCCAGCTCATTGAGGTACCTCAAATGCAGTGGCCTGCACTTTCTCCAGACCTGAATCCCATAGAAAACTTATGGTATCAGCTGAGTTGTCGTGTAGAGGCTCGTAATTCTGTACCCCAGAACCTCAATGACCTGATGGCCTCCCTTCAAGAAGAGTGGGATGCCATGCCTCAGCAGACAATGTCGACTTGTGAACAGCATGTGACATCATTGTCAAGCTGTAATGGATGCTCAAAACCACATGACAAGTTATTGAGACATTTTCCATAAATTTCACCTGAAAGCCAAATATCCCTAACGTTTTGTGAGTAGTGTATATACTGTAAAGATTACTCTTTCAAAAATGAAAATCACCAGGCCAAACTTTGTTCAGACACTGAGGCCCACAGGATGGGGAATTTTACCTCTGAAGTCTGCAGAATTATGAGCTCCACTCCGGCCTACAATACCTGCAGTTACCCAGGATTAGTGTAACACCCCATAGTTGTGTTACTACACACCTCTACCCCGCTACTATCTGTTAAGAGATTTTACACTGTCATCAGATATAGCTTACATTATGTCTTTACAAATGTGCATCTAAAACTATGTTAAATGTATGTTTTCCTGTCATTTTCCAGGTTTACCAGCAGGTGGCAGCAATGCATTGGTAAGGTACAAGTTCTAGTTTAGTGTATCTAGGCTGGAATGGATTTTTCCAGCTTAGCTCCCCCTCTGTGGAGGTGTGGACTGTTCCCACATCCTACAGCATGGGAGGAGTAGGAAGTTAGAGTCAGTGTAGCCCACCCCCTGCTAGGGGTAGGGTTCATGTGTAGGAGATCCCCTGCATAGGGAAGAAAGCCAGGATCTTGTCTCGGCCGGGACATTGATCATATCCCCAGACTGAGCCCTGCAGCCTCAGCTGGATGAGAAGAAAGCAGACAACCTTCAGAGACTGTGATTACAGTCCTGAGACCTAGGATAAGCCATATCCCTCCTCAGCTAGTCAGTCCCCACAAAGCAGCAGATAAAGAGAAGTGCAGAAGATAAAATCCTGCCAATGATTACAGAGCTACTAAGCAGACAAATTATCCTGCAAGCTCACATTTAAAGTGCAGAAGATTTATTCCTGCCAACCATTACCAAAACCTGCTGGGACCAGAGACCAAAGCTGCATTCTGCTTGTATACCAGTTATCTTCAGTAAAGAAAAGTTTGAACTTCACCTAAAGGTCTGGACATCATTTCTGCTGCAAAATTCCTCTATTGCGCCTACTATCACTACACTCAAATTTATTGCAAGTGAGCCAGGAGCCAGGAGTCCAGCTGTACCCAGGTAGGAGACACCGTTGACACAATTATCATCACCCTATAGAGACATTATAGGTCATTATACCACTCTGGCATTCCTAATCTTGGACGTGCGTTATAACACCTTGGAAGGGCCCTGGGGTAGTACCCTGCGCACACTGCAATTGGCGTCACGACAAAATACAGAACTTTAAACACCCGTATCCTGTGCTGCTGTGCTCTATTGCATTAGTAAAAAGTTAAGTCTTTGTTATTAATATATCAAAGGTGACTAAATGCTGGATGATCACAATGGAAGCATTCCCTGATTTTGTATATCCTACAGGGCCCTAAATAGGACAGAAAAATAGACAGGCACTAACATGTAACGTGCAACATTTTCAAGTCAAAGATCACTGCTCAATGCTCCACCTGTAAATTACAAAAAGCCTTGTATAGAGCTGAAACGCATCAGGATCTTTACACCTGTGTTAAAGTTGAAGAAGTTATAAGCCACACTTCAGAGGCGGGCTTATTCAAATACTTTTGAGGCCTCCATTGTACGTATATGTAGCACAGACTGATGGAGGGCCGGCTAGATGCCTGCAACACTTACTGAAAAAATATTTATAGACATAAAGACTTCATTATAATAAAGACTCATATGGGAAACTTGCAGCAAGGAGAAAACCCATTCAAATTTGGGGTTGTCCAAACTGTTCAAATCTTGGACACCCCCTTTAAAAATGTGTTGTCCAAAAGTAGAGGGCTCCTTTAACATTCTCCTTTGAAAATTAATACATGAATAAATTAAGATAAGAGACCAAACTGTCTTGGAATTCTAACACATTTCTCACTTCAAGGGGGAACGTAAACTAATTACAGTAATGTTCCCTTCAACCAGGTGCGAAGACAAACAAATAACTCAATTCAAAGCACAACTGCTTGCTGCAGAAACATGATAAAGGCCGGGGAATCACTCAGGTAATGAAGGAATATGCATCTGCTATTATGTCTGCAATGTGATAGTATTTAATTGTGGCAACGAGCTACATGAGCAACACATATCAAGTTGGAAATCAATATTATAACCTGCGTATATCTTTATGGCTCGTCTCAGTCATTATTGCAGACATCTGAAGGAAGCGTTGCAGATGTGGAATGTTTAATTTATCAAAATGTTCTCGGGGCGGACTATTTCCCTGTTATAACCATATAATCTTAGAGCGGAGACTGCCAAAACAAGACTATTACATCTAACTTAAAAAGGCATAAAAAGTCTGTTTAACTGTGCAAGCAAATAGCTCGAGGCTTAGGCAATGAAAGACAACCAGAGAAACAAGCTCTTCGCCACCTAATCTTGAAGGATGCCCCCTCCCAACTATTTAATATAGCAGGCAAATTAATAATGTTGAATATGAAAATTATGACGACTTAAAGGAGAATTGTAAAGGGTTTTAGTGAGATCCAAGACTCCATGTTGTCAACAATATGATAATTCTCTACAGTAAAGATACAAAATACAGTAGTAATATGATGCTCATAGACAAGCTAAAGGAATCTGCATATCGATGTTCTATATTTTTTTTTTTACTTTAACACTTTTAAAACGGGTTTCCAATGAGTATCAGTATATTGTAAAAATAATAATTTATAAAGCAAGCTGTAATTTTGTAATGTATTTCTTTTACCTTGATTGCTCCTATCTCCCGTTCTGGGCTGTGGTCACATGACCATGTCCATGCAGCTTTTTATTTATTTCCAGTAATGTTAGGTCCATGGACGTGGCAAAGCAGCAACAGGGGCAGTGATAAGGGAGTATCTATGTAACTGGTTGTGTGGGAGGAGCTATAAACTATCTGGGAGTTGTTAGGGGCGGTGCTGGAGTTGTGACAGAGAAAGGAGAAGTAAAAAAAGAATCTCCAATATTACAAAACCACAATTGGTGCAATATGTGCGACACCATACCTAAAATCACCAAATATTCAAAAGCACACATATAATGTAAAATGATAATTTATTGATGCAATTTAATACAAAACTCAATGAATAACATTATAAAAAGTTTAGCAGCAATACATGAGATGCCATGACAAAGATACGGTCACATGTTAACTATAACTCACACGGGTATAGACAAAAGTCAATGTATAGTGACCACTATAATCGGTAGTGTACCACACTTATATACTCCACCCTGATCCTGTACATGGCTTTAGGAACACACATTCAAAAAGCAGCCCAAATATTTAAGGCCAAAAAAATTACCATAACACACCCCACTTGGGCACCAGGCTACTGCTACATATGTTATAAAATGCCAAAAAATAACACCAGATCATTATGAGGCGTTTTCTATATAGACCGAAAACTTGGAGAGACCACTGAACCCCGACGCGCGTTTCGCTGACGCTTCCAGGAGGACTTTTGTGTATACTCGTGTGAGTTATAGTTAACATGTGACCATAACCTTCGGGAGAGTATCTTTGTCATGGTATCTCATGTATTGTTGCTAAACTTTTTATAATGTTATTCATTGAGTTTTGTATTAAATTGAATCAATAAATTATCAAATTACATTATATGTGTGTGTTTGAATAGTCAGTGATTTTAGAGAAAGGAGAAGTGCATCATGGGTTTGGTTGGATGCAACAACAGGAAGTGCTACCTACAGGATGTAACAAACCTGAGGGATTGGTTTGCATGGTGAAAACGGTCTAAAACCGTCTAAATTGAAAACAAAATACAACAATTTTATTTGGTTCAAAATGTTGGTGTAATGTACCACCAGATATGAGGTGGTATAAGGAAGAAGGAATTGTCAAAAATAACTAGCCAGTTGTACTATATGGACCTTAGAAGACATACGTTACAGATCGTATGTGGCTCCTGGAAGCCACTTGAAGATATAGCTCAGATATAGCCTAGGACCCTTGGGTGCCATCTGAAGACCTAACTGTGCAATCAAGTCTACAAGTTTAAGAGGAATGTAATGATGATGCTATGAGGTTCTGGAGATGTTCTTCTGCAGGAATGATGGGAGAAGCACAGTCATCATTCACTTCAGTACTTGTCACATGCTAACTTGGTCTTTCTGGCAGTCATATTACCTCCTATAAGAACCTGCCTGCTGTTCAGCAAGCTTCCCGTTGAGTTCTACTAATACTTGGGTATGCTTACTATGTTACATTCACTTATAAACTAGTGTATTTCTTACTTGCTTCAAACTGTATCTGCACTCTCAACCCATATTTCAGCTACTGATGTAAAGTGAGCCTGGAGCATATTAGACAGTCTTGACAAAACAAAGGCTAGGCTCAGGAGAGTTTGATAGTGCTTAGAAGGCTTGTTAGGTAGATGGTGTTGGGACTTGAAAAAGATCTGCAACCATTTTATAGGCAGTAAAAAAATAATGTTTCAATGTTAGCAATTTCTATACATATAACTATTCACTTCTACTAGTTATAGGTTCACAGCTCAATGGGATTTTGCTGTCTATATGTGGCCAAGTCCTTGACAGAATATGAGGTGAGGCAAAAGTTCAATAAAAAATAACATGTTTTTCGGAAACAATGGGTCAGATTTACTAAGTACTATTGATAGAGATGTGGCCATCATTCTTTGAATCAGCTACGAAAGCTCCGATATACACCAGCTCTCAGACACCACCTTATCTTCTCCAAAGCATCCTACCCAAGAGAACATGCCTCCTCGCTACGTCATAAATGCTTTTCTGCTGTTAGTGAAGACTCTATTACAAGATGGCCCCTATAGATAGATATTTACATAGTTCACATACCAGACTTAGTAAAACAATGCACAATGCGCAGATGCCAAGTGTTATCTCTTTTCATAGTTTCATATTTCAGCCAATGTAACAATGCCTCTTTTTATGTCTATATAAACTGCTGTACTTCCTGTAATAAATGAGGAACTGCTTTGACCCCTGCCTGGTGTCAGTGAGGGTTCTTCCATGTATGTAAAATCCTAGGATCAGAACAATTTGGAGCAGTAGAGCAAACGTAATTAGCCCCAATTGAGGGCATCTTCAACACTATCTACGGGCGGGCTTACATGGCCAGATAGATCAAGCAAATGTCAGGGGAAAGAAGCTTTCCTTCCTGACAATTGCCTGCTCATAAGTGGAGGTGAAGAGCTACATATACATGCAACGATCACCTCCACTGTATGGGGATGAGCGATGGCTACTGCCATAGTTTCTGGGCAGCAGAGTGCTGTTTAAATAGCACAATCTGTTGCCCAGCAGAAAGGACGACTGAGGTGTCAGCACCAACAATCATTTCACCAGATGAATGAACACTTTGCCTGTCTTCGATGGTCGCATCTCCTACGTTTAGGTTGTGTTGAATCTTTTACTGCTCAGTTCTGTAGATCATTAGTAGATACACTTTGACCTGTAAAAGGTTTGGGTGCTGTTTAAAATAAAAACCTAGAAAATTGCATACTAAGCTCAGCCTCTATTTACTAAGCTGCCGAGATTGCCTGGCATCAGGGACACTAGGAGGGCACTACCAGTTTTCTTGATGTCAGTGGTTCAGGAGAACTAGTCTGAAAAAGAGCATTTTCTGTTCTGCTTTTAAGGGTTCTACTAAACATTGTGTGAGTCATTTCCTATGCTGAAATATGCCTAAATTAGGCGTATTTCAGGCACAGTTAGTTGCGCCGTTATCAGCGACTTCGTCCCACTCATGCCAGGTCTACAATTGTGGGCATGGCATTGGCAGGGAAGGGGACGGCCGGAAGGCCCATCTCATTCACCATTTTCTACACCTGTTTTTGGCAAAGAAAAAGGTCTAAACGTAAGACAGCTTGGAAGCTGTCTTACATTTACAACTTGCGCTGGATGCACCAAAGTTATGGAGAGACCTGCATCTCTTCATAACTTCGGTGGAACCACCGCCAGCTATGGGGCTTTATTAAGACCGGTGTCTAAAACGCTGGTCTTATTAAATGTGCACCTGTATGTATAGATAATATAATTTTCTTACATTCTACTATAAGGAACCAAGTTATTACCAAAATCTCCTCTCCTAATTTAATGTGCCCATCAAATGTACACAATGGGGTACAAGACAGAGAATGGGAAAACAGTTATGAAGTCCAAAGGGCACAGACAACTTCACTGTATGGGGTATACATGCTTCAAATGTCTACCTTGGAAAGCTTTACATGGTACAGATGCTATACAGTATGTACGAATTTGTCAACTGATCATTGGGAATCACAGCTTTGAAGTTGTTTCTGAATTGACAGCCGGTGCCATAAAATGTTAATACAAATGGGAAAAAAAAAATATTCAATATGTTTTTGTGCGAATGAACAAAATGCATGATCTTGTATTCAGGCCTTTACTTTAAAGTGGGGGAATGCAGAAAATACATTTACTGGCATGATCTCAGTAAATAAGCTTACAACTCATATATATAAAACTCTGTGGGGCTCCAATTTAGCCTCTCAACTCATAAGCAAAGAAAATAGATTGACTCTCACTGTAGGCAGGTTGGAGACGAAAAGCAAATATATGAATTTTTCTCATCAGTAATATGTCATATATACAAAAAAAAGTTATTCTAAGAACAAACTCCATCATTTTATGACATTGGAAAATAACAGGATTTACATGAATACTATGGGTCACCTAGGGTGTCTGTATATAAGGCCCTTCTCCCGTGGTTAACCATTTGATTAGCAAAATTACAGTGAGAATAGAGACATCTAGAACAGTGGAATACAGGTATTGAAAGTTTACTTTTTACTACCTATATATTGCATAGAGCTATCATTCACATCAGTCACATCATCTCTGTATCTCAAACACACACTTAAGACCCTTTTTGCACCTAATGACTGATCAGGCAATTATCGGGAACAGACAGTATAATCCAGACACTTGCCTGTAGCAATCACATCCACTGGGAACGAGCGATCAACCACCTCGACTCCTTGTCCCCATACAGATTCATTCTTTCTGGGAAGCAGATCACTGTTTACACAGGGTGATCTGCTGCTCAGAAATGTTGATCTTGGCTGCCATTTTAACAATGCTCATCAGGTGATGGGGAAACATATATATCCTATAATTAGCGCGTGTAACGGGGCCTTTACGCACTCAATGTCACCCAAGACTCCCAGTATGTGTTTGGAATGTGGGAGCTCTGGGGTGGTACTAGTATTCATTGAAGACATTCAGCAGTTTCCAGGCGTTCCATGGCAAAAACATGAAAATTGGGTTATGTTAGCCAAACCAGAGACTTCTACAAATGGAGAGCAAAACATCTATAGACAGCAGTTTCAGAATGTTTCCCTGTTACAGCAGTGGAATCACTGTGTCAACCAACAGATTTGACTTTGAGCAAATCCTAAGGACATTATTTGACAGTCCCTTCGTTTTCACCCTTGAACCCCTATACTGGTTTCTGAACTTTGCTGCAGGGGAACCACCGGGCCACTACCTACTGGAGTAGTCTCTGTGTGTCAAAGACTCTGGTGTGGAACACTGAGGAATATCCCAGATGTCTACCGTGTCAACTTTATGGGAAGACAAAAAGAAAAGCTTTACCAGTTAGAAATTGATACAATTAGGGTAGAACTAAAAGAGCATGTATGATTCAAGCAGTGAGGGAGAACGCTTTCTGCAGCTAGAAAGTCAGAGAAATGTGAGGTTTGTTAGAAATTATAATCACTGTTTTATAATATCCTTTGATATTTGACCTAAGATCGAAAAAGCTCTTTAACCACTTCAGCCCCGCTAGCTGAAACCCCCTTCATGACCAGAGCACTTTTTACACTACGGCACTACGCTACTTTCACCGTTTCTCGCTCGGTCATGCAACTTACCACCCAAATGAATTTTACCTCCTTTTCTTCTCACTAATAGAGCTTTCATTTGGTGGTATTTTATTGCTGCTGACATTTTTACTTTTTTTGTTATTAATCAAAATGTAACGATTTTTTTGCAAAAAAATGACATTTTTCACTTTCAGCTGTAAAATTTTGCAAAAAAAACGACATCCATATATAAATTTTTCGCCAAATTTATTGTTCTACATGTCTTTGATAAAAAAAAAATGTTTGGGCAAAAAAAAATGGTTTGGGTAAAAGTTATAGCGTTTACACACTATGGTACAAAAATGTGAATTTCAGTTTTTTGAAACGGCTCTGATTTTCTGAGCACCTGTCATGATTCCTGAGGTTCTACAATGCCCAAACAGTAGAAAAACCCCACAAATGACCCCATTTCGGAAAGTAGACACCCTAAGGTATTCGCTGATGGGCATAGTGAGTTCATAGAACTTTTTATTTTTTGTCACAAGTTAGCGGAAAATGATGATGATTTTTTTTAATTTTTTTTTTCTTACAAAGTCTCATATTCCACTAACTTGCGACAAAAAATTTAATTCTAGGAACTCACCATGCCCCTCACAGAATACCTTGGGGTGTCTTCTTTCCAAAATGGGGTCACTTTTGGGGTAGTTATGCTGCGCTGGCAATTTAGGGGACAAATGTGTGAGAAGAACTTTGCAATCAAAATGTGTAAAAAATGACCAGTGAAATCCGAAAGGTGCACTTTGGAATATGTGCCCCTTTGCCCACCTTGGCAGCAAAAAAGTGTCACACATCTGGTATCGCCGTACTCAGGAGAAGTTGGGGAATGTGTTTTGGGGTGTCATTTTACATATACCCATGCTGGGTGAGAGAAATATCTTGGCAAAAGACAACTTTGCCCATTTTTTTTATACAAAGTTGGCATTTGACCAAGATATATTTTTCTCACCCAGCATGGGTATATGTAAAATGACACCCCAAAACACATTCCCCAACTTCTCCTGAGTACGGCGATACCAGATGTGTCACACTTTTTTGCTGCCAAGGTGGGCAAAGGGGCACATATTCCAAAGTGCACCTTTCGGATTTTGCAGGCCATTTTTTACACATTTTGATTGCAAGGTACTTCTCACACATTTGGGCCCCTAAATTGCCAGGGCAGTATAACTACACCACAAGTGACCCCATTTTGGAAAGAAGACACCCCAAGGTATTCCGCGAGGGGCACTGCGAGTTCCTAGAATTTATTTATTTTTGTCGCAAGTTAGTGGAATACCCACTTAGCTCGTATGCCCTGGCAAACCAGATTTCTCCATTCACATCAATCGATGTGGATGAATAAATCATTGGCGGGATTTTTTATTTTCTTTTATATATATACAAAGTGTTTGCCAAAGCATAGGAACGCCGCCTCCTCCTCAGCTCGTATGCATCGGCAAACGTATCTGTTACTGCAGAGTAGAAATCTCGTCTTGCAGCGCCGCATACACTGACTTGCGTGTAATCTGACAGCAGCGCAATGCTTCTGTCAGAATGCACATCAGTGCTGCAGCTAATCGATCGGTTGGTCCACCTGGAAGGTAAAAAAAGAAAAAAAAAAAAAGAAAAAACCAGGCCACAACGCAATAATTTTATTAACTTTGCAACAGAACATATAAACTTTAACTTTTTTAACTGAACATTAACTTTTTTGCTTACTGGTGTTTTTTTTGTTTTGTTTTTTACCTTTATAGAACAAACCTCTCCTTCCCCATGGGTCAATGTACAAAGCGCAAATCGCCCAAAGATGTGGCGAAGTGCGTTATGCACTTTGTCCCAGGTGAAAGGAGACGTTTGCAGCAGCTGTGTGAGTGAATGGGCCCTAATAGCCCTGTGTGCCTGTCCTGGTGAGATTATCCCTATGCTAATAGTGTACCTGTGAGTGGTACTTCCGGAAACACTCTCCAAAGCATAGGGCAGGGTGGTCAGGACAGTCAGGACAGAAATAGCGGGTGTCACGCCTTATTCCACTCCTGCTACAGACACGACATCTTTTTCGGGGTGACGGTTGGGTTGAGGTACCAGGAACGACATTGGGGAAATGTCGCTCGTGTAGACGGCTAACTACACTGGTGGATCGGGCCACGGAACCTCCTGGGTACAGGAGGTTCTCTATGATCTCTTCCTGAAATTTGAGGAAGGATCTAGTTCTCCCAGCCTTACTGTAGAGAACAAAACTATTATACAGAGCCAATTGAATTAAATATACAGACACTTTCTTATACCAGCGTCTGGTTCTGCGGGAAACTAAATACGGAGACAACATCAGGTCATTGAAGTCCACCCCTCCCATGTGAAGGTTATAGTCGTGGACTGAGAGGGGCTTTTCAATGACACGGGTTGCTCGCTCAATTTGTATTGTCGTGTCTGCGTGAATGGAGGAGAGCATGTAAACGTCACGCTTGTCTCTCCATTTCACCGCGAGCAGTTCTTCGTTACACAGTGCGGCCCTCTGCCCCCTTGCAAGACGGGTGGTAACGAGCCGTTGGGGGAAGCCCGCGCGACTAGTTCACGCGGTACCACAGGAGCCAATCCGTTCTAGAAACAAATGCCTAAAGAGGGCCACACTTGTGTAAAAATTGTCCACATAAAGATGGTACCCCTTGCCGAATAAGGGTGACACCAAGTCCCAAACTGTCTTCCCACTGCTCCCCAGGTAGTCAGGGCAACCGACCGGCTCCAGGGTCTGATCTTTTCCCTCATAGATCCGAAATTTGTTGGTATAGCCTGTGGCCCTTTCACAGAGCTTATACAATTTGACCCCATACCGGGCGCGCTTGCTTGGGATGTATTGTTTGAAGCCAAGGCGCCCGGTAAAATGTATCAGGGACTCGTCTATGCAGATGTTTTGCTCTGGGGTATACAAATCTGCAAATTTCAGGTTGAAATGGTCTATGAGGGGCCGAATTTTGTGGAGCCGGTCAAAAGCAGGGTGGCCTCTGGGACGGGAGGTGCTGTTATCACTAAAGTGCAGGAAACGCAGGATGGTCTCAAATCGTGTCCTGGACATAGCAGCAGAGAACATGGGCATGTGATGAATTGGGTTCGTGGACCAATATGACCGCAATTCATGCTTTTTTGTCAGGCCCATGTTGAGGAGGAGGCCCAGAAAAGTTTTAATTTCGGAAACTTGGACTGGTTTCCACCGGAAAGGCTGGGCATAATAGCTTCCCGGGTTAGCGGTTATAAATGGTGTGGCATACCGATTTGTTTCTGCCACAACTAAGTCTAAGAGCTCCGCAGTCAAGAACAGCTCAAAAAATCCCAGGGCTGAACTGATCTGAGCTGTCTCAACCCGAACTCCAGACTGGGCGGTGAAAGGGAAAACTATAGGTGCGGCTGAAGTTGGGGACTGCCAATCAGGGTTTGCCAGCACCTCAGGGACTCTAGGGGCTCTACGGGCACGTCTTTGCGGTGGCTGCGACGGGGTCACTACTGCACGTGCCACCGTACCAGCTTCAACTGCCCTTCTGGTGCTCGCTACTTCACCAGGTTGTACGGCAGTGCTGGTACTAGGTCCAGGAAGGGCTGGGCAGCTGGTGTATGCCTCACCACGTAATCTGCAGCACCCACTCTGCTGCTCTTGAAGCGGATCCTGCGCAACCTGCGGTCTAGCGACACGGGGCCGGGTACGCCTGGTGCTATCAGGGACCTCAGCCTCCTCGTCCGAACTTTGGGTCAGAGAGCCACTGCTTTCTACAGGTTCGTATTCTGACCTGCTGGATTCATCAGATGAGGGTTCCCACTCCTCATCCGACTGGGTCAGAAGCCTGTAGGCCTCTTCAGAGGAATACCCCCTGTTTGACATGTGGGCAACAAAATTTAGGGGTATTCCCTGAGACTACCCAAGAAAAAAAAGCAAGCCTGTCTTACAAAGGGGAGGCTAGCGAAGTACCGGAGGCCGCTGCGTTTGATAAAAAATATCAAAACTGATTTTTTTTTTATCGCCGCAGTGCGTGTAAAGTGAATGTGCAGCGATCAAAAAAATATATTTTTTTTGTCACTGCGGTGGGGCGGGTGTGGGCGAACGCACGTGTGGGCGAGCGATCAGGCCTGATCGGGCAAACACTGCGTTTTGGGTGGAGGGAGAACTAAAGTGACACTAATACAATTATAGATCTGACCGTGATCAGTTTTGATCACTTCCAGATACTATAAAAGTACAAATGCTGATTAGCGATACGCTAATCAGCGAATAACGGACTGTGGTGCGGTGGGCTGGGCGCTAACCGATCCCTAAACTACCTAACCAAGGGGCCTAAACTATACTAAAACCTAAGTCAATACCAGTGGAAAAAAAAAGTGACAGTTTGCACTGATCACTTTTTTCTTTTCACTTGTGATTGACAGGGGCGATCAAAGGGGTGATCAAAGGGTTAATTGGGGTTCAAGGGGGTGATCTGGGGCTAAGTGTGTAGTGTTGGTGTACTCACTGTGAAGCCTGCTCCTCTGCTGGATCCAACCGACGAAAAGAACCAGCAGAGGAGCAGGCAGCCATATAACAGATCATATTTACAAATATGATCTGCTATCTGGCACTGTGATTGGATTTTTTAAAAATCAGCCACCTGCCAGCCGCGATCATTGGCTGGCAGGTTGCTGACTTAAATACTCCTGTACGAAATGCCGGCCCGAACTGCGCATGCGCGGGCCAGCAAAGCGCGTCATCTCGCGTCTCGCGAGATGACGCGTATATGCGTGACTCTGCGCAGCGCTGCCGCCTCCGGACCGCACATCTGCGTTAGGCGGTCCGGAGGTGGTTAAGAGAGGAATGAAACAGGAATTGCTGAAATTTCTTTTTTTTTTTTAACAAATCTTTGTTTATTATTTTTTTCGGCAATGATAAATTGCGCAAAACACAAAATTTGAACAGTACAAATAAGATACAAAAAAGATACATCCTTGTTCTGATCCAGACATGTCGCAAAGACTTGAGTGACAAATTACATTAAGCAATGACAATGTAATAATTGAGTAATACAACTCATGCAAGTATGCATGCGTGAAAGTATACACATACATATAGTTATACACATACATACAGTTTTTTCGTGACCATTAGGCCAGCCAACGCCCTTCAACATATTCCCTGTTATACCTCTTAGCCTCCCCCATTCGTGGGTAATCAGGTACATTCCCAATTCACCAGAAACAACTGCGGAACTATACAGCCCCATACATATTTATACCAGCGGCATCGGGCTACTAAATCCAATAACAGCTGACCAGAGGGGGATGACAGGCAAGCTGAACTAGCTCCATCAGCTACCTGGTTGAGGGGTCACAGAACCCCCTGTGCAGTTAACAGTACAGTTACTAGCCTGCCACTTCAACCATGGAGCCCACACTTTCAAATAATTGTCATGGGACAGAGAGCTCCAACTAGACATTTCTTCCAGTTGGCGTATCTCTTGCACTTTATCAATCCAATCTGCCATTGACGGTACCTTATTGGACAGCCAATACCGTGGAACCAAAAGTTTTGCCGCTGCAACCAATGATGCCAGCAGTGAGTGTTTCGTCAATTTAAAATTGATGCTAGGCAAGTTAAGAAAGACCCCTGTAGGGGTAAGTGGAGAGGAAGAAATACCTATCTCCTGAATTCGTTTGGAGACCTCATCCCAGAATGGGGTGATCAAGGGACAATCCCACCAAATGTGTAGTAGAGTTCCCCGTGCTTCCTTGCATCTCCAACACCTGTCTGACTGGGTGGGGTCCATGGTATGAAGTTTGACCGGCGTGTTATACCACCTAGTAACTAGTTTGTAGGAATTTTCCTGTACCCGTATGCACCTAGAATACCCGTGGGAGTGACACAGGATCCTGTCCACCATTCCAGCGTCAAAGGTGGTGCCCAAATCCTTTTCCCATTGGGAGATAAAACTAGGCCTAGTGGGCTCTTCACTATCTAGGACCTTATTGTAAATCTTAGAGACGATCCCCTTCTTATTTGTCTGTTGTAGCAAAATCGGGTCGTACCAGGAGGGGTCAAGACGGTCAGGTGTGCACGCTAAGTATAGATTACATATTTTCCGGAATTGTGAGTAGTGTAGGGATGACCATGGAATATGTGAGAACCTTGACTTAAGATCATGAATGGGAGGGACCTTTCGCTGTTGTAATATATCTCCTATCGCTCCGGTGCCCATTGCCGCCCAAAGTCCCAGATCGTCCTGAAAATCTCTCACCACCAAGTAAGGTATATAACATATGGGTGTAAATGGAGACAAGCAGGGAGAAGGGCGTATGATTCCTGACATCTTGGACCATACAGCCAACACTCCTCCCAGAGGATCCAGTCTCCCTCGGTAAGAACCATCCTTCATCACCAATTTGGGATCCCACAAATTCGCCAAGCCCCTAGGGCCCAATAAGTGTCTCGCTATCTTGCATCCCAATTTATTCAACCTAAGATTGCTAATTTCAGAGTGCAGCCTCATTTGAATAGCCTTATAATAGGTGGCCATGTCAGGAAGCCCAAAACCTCCCCTAACTATGGGTTTAGCTAAGATTTTATATGCTAACCTAGCTCTATGATTACTCCAGACAAAGGAGGAGAAAAGGCTGCGAACCTTTGCCAAGAAAGATTGAGGGAGTGGGATTGGCAGTGTTTGCATAGTATATAATAGTTTAGGTAAGATATAAGTTTTTAGCAGATTTTTTCTCCCTATCCAGGACAAAAAAGGGATTTTTATGTCCTTCAACTGTTGCCTAATGTCAGCAAGCAATGGGGGATAGTTCTGGTGGAATAGTTGATTGGGGTCTCCCGTCACTTTGATACCTAAATACGTGATATGAGAACTGTGCCATTGAAAAGGAAAATCTCTCTCAAGTGACTTCGACATTGAACGTGGGATGTTAATACCTAAGGCAGTGCACTTAGATAGGTTGATTTTAAAATTGGATAGTACGCCAAATCTGTCTAGTTGTTTTAGGAGAGCGGGCAGCGCCTCTTCGGGTTTCGTTAGAAAAAGAAGCATATCGTCCGCAAACGCCGCGACAGTGTGAACATCTTTCCCCACCCTCAAGCCTTCGATAGCAGGGTCCTGCCTCAAAGCTTGAATAAACGTTTCTAAGCATAATATAAATAGTGTGGGCGACAAAGGGCACCCTTGTCTGGTTCCGTTAGAGATCTTAAAAGCGGGTGATAGTATGCCATTAACCTGGACTTCTGCGGAAGGGGTCAAGTACAGGGACAGCACCGCCTCCACAAACAGAGGTGGAAGGCCAAATTTCAACAGAGTGGCTTTCATATAATTCCAGTCAACTCTATCGAACGCCTTTTCTGCGTCTGTACTAAGGAACACAAGCTTCTTCCCATGCTTCAGTGCAAATTGCTGGGCCTGTAATACCCGAAAGGTGCTGTCCCTGCACTCCCTGCCCCCCACAAAACCAGACTGTTCAGGGGAAACTATCCCTGGCAGCAAGGGGGAGAGTCTGTTGGCTAAGAGTTTAGCCCATAATTTCACATCTGCGTTCAGCAGAGAGATCGGTCTGTAGCTGGATGGGGCTTCTAAGTCCTTACCTGGCTTTGGCAGGACAACAATATGGGCTTCCAACGCCTGTGTAGGCAAAGGAGCTCCGTTTAATAGCGCATTGAAAAGAACCACCAATTGCGGGCCTAAGACCGGGAAAAATTTCTTGTAATAAGCCACTGCAAACCCATCCGGGCCAGGGCTCTTTCCAGACGGCGTAGAGTTAAGAACTCTCTTCACCTCCTCCAGAGTAACCGGAGCCAACAAGGACGATCTAGAGGGGCCCTCAAGAACCGGAAGGGTCAAGTGCTTCAAGAAAGACTCTATGTCTCCATCCCTTGCTGACTTTGCCTCCTTAGATTCCTCCGGTCTAAGGTTGTATAGAGCATGATAATAATCTCTAAACACCTTTGAGATCATTTTAGTGTCAGTGGTGGTGAGCCCTTCTTGCGTTTTCATACGCTTAATGAAAACCCGTTCATCTCGTTTTTTAATAAGTGCTGACATGAGTTTACCCCCCCTATTACCATGGACATACTGTTTATGCTTAACCCTCATATAGGCCCTAGACGCTTTAGCATTTAGCAACTCTTTTAGTTCCTGTCTTAGGACTTTCAATTCCTCCAAAACCCTCAAAGCAAGTGAACGCTTGTGGGACATTTCAAGCATAGCAATGCGGGATAGCAGGTCAGCCATTTTGCTCATTCGTCTCTTTTTTATATGGGAGCCAAGCGCAATAAATTCCCCTCTAATCACCGCCTTATGTGCCTCCCAGACTATGGTACTAGGCGTACTGGCAACAACATTATTGCTAAAATATTCTTCTAGCTTTTGGGATATAGACAGCACCTGAGAGCTAGAATCCAGGAGAGTATGGTTCAATCTCCAAGTCCATTCCCTACCACACAAATCCGGAAAATTAAGAACGAAGGAGACCGGTGCATGGTCAGAGACCGTGATATTGTGAACCGTGGAAGATCGTACCTCAGATAGACATCTGTCAGAAATAAAAAAGTAGTCCAACCTCTGATATGACTTGTGGGGGTTGGAGTAAAACGTATAATCACGCCTGTCACCATGCACCGACCTCCAAACATCACTAAGGTTAAGGTTTCTGAGGTGTGACTGCACCGATTTCAGCGCGCGAAAAGAGATGGCTGATTTTTGCGTAGAGGCATCCAGTAATGGGTTCAGAGTGAGGTTTAAGTCCCCGCCTATTAAAAGGATACCAGAAGCAAAAGCCCCAATCTTACCCAATACCTCTCTCAGCCAGTTAGCCGGTTTTATGTTTGGCGCATATATATTACATACTGTAACAGCATGGTGGCCTAGCTCTCCCCTCAAGAAAAGGTATCTACCGTCCGGATCCTTCACCTCAGAGTGCAGCGTAAAAGGGACACCTCGCCTAAAACCAACACTGACCCCCCTGGCCGCAGAGCTGCTGGAGGTGGCGTGATACCAGACATTAAAAGGGGAATTAGTAAGGTTGGGTACATGCGAGTCAGAGAAATGGGTCTCCTGGAGGAGCACAATGTCAGCTGCCATGTTTTTAAGAACCTGAAATATTCTGCTGCGTTTCATTGGGTTATTACACCCGTGCACATTAAAAGTGGAAAAGCATAGCGTTAGTGGAGCCATTAGAATTTAGACCTAGCGTCACGAGCGGAGAACAGTCACCTGGCCAGATATCAAGGATGTACATAACCAAACTGTCAAAACCATAAAACATAAAATAACTGTATGTCAATTCCTGACAAAGTTGGAATTTTGCGCTGGGGGGAGGAAAAATAAAGTTACACATGTAAATGACATGTGCATCCCAACCAGCCCAGAACCCCTACCTTCAGCCTCGCTTGCCATAATACAAAAGGCTGCTATATTACTCTGATGTGCACTTCATATATGTAGGAACATTCCTGGAAATATATAAAAGATGTTAGGCAACACAGCGGCTATTGTGCAGTAAGCTATAAGTGAAATAAGAGCATTAAGAAGAGTCAGCCGCTATAACAAAACAACTCAGGAGTGATGGCACTATAGGCCAAATGAGGGCAATAACTCGTGAATCAAACCCTCAGTCCGGTGCTCCCTGGGTCCAGGCTCTTTTATTCTTGCCGGATCTTTGAGGTTTTGGTCGCATCCACTTCGACACCGAGGGAAGCGGTGGTAAGTCCTCCATAGGTGGCACAGGTAGCCAGGAAGGGATCTCTACCGGCGAAAGCTGCAGCGCCTCCCAGACTGGGGGTAAATCTTCCGGGGTGCGAACAGTTATGCGACGGTTCCCAGCCGTGATCAGAATCCCGAACGGAAAGAGCCACCTATATGGGAATTTTGCGGTGCGTAGGAGGTCAGTGAGAGGCTTTAGCAATCTCCGCTTCTGCAAAGTTGAGGCTGCCAGGTCTTGGTAGATCTGAACACTGGACCCCTGGAATTTTATCTCGCCCTTCTTTCTAGCAGCTTGTGTAATCATTTCAGTATCCCTGTAGCTCAGGATACCACATATTATGTCTCTGGGGTTGTCACGGGATGCCGGCTTAGGCTTCAGCGCCCTATGTACCCTCTCTACCGTAACATGGGCTGCTTGTTCTGGGCCCAGCAACGCTTGGAAAAGGGAGTCCATTACCTTGAATAAGTCCTCTTTTTCTTCAGCTTCCGGTAAGCCTCTAAGCCTGATGTTCCTCCGTCTATTTCTGTTCTCCTGATCCTCCATCTGCAATAGGAGAGTGTTCATAGCTCTGGCGTGGGAGAGTAAGGAGTCTTTTACCGCTGCGTTAAACGTAAGTATGGCGTCTTGTGACTGCTCAAGCGTTTCCACCCGGTCACCGATATGGTGTATGTCCGTTTTGATGGACGCCAAGTCGGCAGCTAACGGAGCTAGCGCTCGCTGCAATGCTCCTTCCAGGAACTCCCTGGTGAGATTAGACCCCTCATCGCCATGCTGGAAACTGTATTCGCTGCATGCAGTCTCCTCTCTCGATGTCAGAGACTCCTGTGGTGCTGGTTCGCAGGCGGCCGCGCCATGCTGTTTCGGCGCCATCTTAGCGGTACGTGCCGGCTGCTGTGAAGCCGCTTTATTAAGGAATTTATCCATTTCTGACTTCGGGCTCGGATCCTCTCTATGCCCTGGGGTGTTCAGCATACAGTCCTTCGATTGGATCTTCATACCTAATCAGAGTAGAGCTGTGATAAAGGCTAAGACAGGGTCTGGTGGCGAGAGCTCTGCTAACAAGCAGCCGCCATCGAGCTCGGTCAGGCCACGCCCCCAGGAATTGCTGAAATTTCAATATACACCTGTACACTCACTAAAGCAGAATATGGTATTCCTTTAGGAATGCCATTTAAGCTTATGTCAAATGCATTTTGTTGCAGGCCTTTCAAGTGCACGTGACCTTTTTTCTATGAAATACATGTGCATTAAATACCAGCAGAAGGCAATGGTTTTATTTATTGCTTGTGCCCTTGTCCTTTGTTACTACAAGTGCACTGCTGAGTAAATGCACTCCCGACCAGTGTTAATATAAAATATTTTATGCAGTTGAATAATGTAATATAATGTTTTAACCTACAGGAAAAAAAAATGAACCACATTATGATCTGGCAGTAAAGAAGAAATATATTAAAAAAAGGAAGGGCAAGAAAACACCCATTAGGAAAAGAACTAAGACAAGAAATAATTTTGTATTAGAACCTTTTTGTTCAACATTCCTGGTGTTATGATGGCCTGTTCCCGCTGCTTTACCACTCCCTGTCCACTTGGCATGGGTGCCGCCTCACTTTACCCAATTCTCTTAGCTTCACCAGAGGCCCGGACCCTCGTGGTCTCTTCTGCTACTGGTTATGGTTCTGCCACACGGGCTGAGCCACTGGTGTCCCATGTGCTTGCTGCTACCCAGCTCAACTGTGTTCTCCTTTCAGTTTTTAAAAGGCCAGCGCACACACGTCTTTATTCTTCCCCATCCTATCAAAGCTCCCTTCTGGGTATTTAAGGCACCATTCCCTAGAAGAAGGTGCCAGAGCTTTAGGTTCCTAGTCTCTAATTACCCATTGAAGGTGCATTCTTCTGATTGCCCATGCACCAAACTTCTGACTGACAACCGATTCTCCTCAACTTGCCATAACCTTAGCCTGTTTCCCATATTGATCTATTACCACCTGACCTTAGACTTTTTCTTGGATACATTTGAACTCTGACAAAGCAAAGCTGTCTCAAGAGGCAGAGAAATGCTCAAAATCCCAAATGCTGTTGCGCATTTATAACTGGGGGAGCAGATCCTACCCATGTGATCTGTAGCAAACAGCAATCCTCAGCAAAAATACATACAATGGAGGATACCTGCAACGGACCACATGTGCCACAAGAACATCCTACACAGGATAGCTAAATGTGTGGATGTGATTGATTATGTAAAACAAAATGGTGCACTACAATGGTAAATGTAACTGACAATATATGGCTAAACTCTTAGGCCTCTTTCACACTACCGTTTTTTTTTTCCGTTTTGCGGTCCGTTTTTTGCGGTCCGTATACGGTCCGTATACGGAACCATTCATTTCAATGGTTCCGCAAAAAAAAATGAATGTGTTCCGTATGCATTCCGTTTCCGTATTTCTGTTTTTCCGTTCCGTTGAAAAATAGAACATGTCCTATTATTGCCCGCAAATCACGGTCCGTGGCTCCATTCAAGTCAATGGTTCCGCAAAAAAAACGGAACACATACAGAAATGCATCCGTATGTCTTCCGTTTCCGTTCCGTTTTTTCTGAACCATCTATTGAAAATGTTATGCCCAGCCCAATTTTTCCTATGTAATTACTGTATACTGTATATGCCATACGGAAAAACGGAACGGAACAACGGAACGGAAACGGAACCACAACGGAAGCAAAAAAACGGAACAACGGATCCGTGAAAAACGGACCGCAAAACACTGAAATGGACATACTGCAGTGTGAAAGAGGCCTTTACTCTGATATAAAAAATGAGACTTTCGCCAATATATTCTTATATCAAGAACATACCGGAGACCGCGCACCTTGTCAAGGTCTCTCATAGTGGCACGGCACCTATCGCTAACCTACCTGTGCCGTATGGGCAATTACAGGGGCCGTATGGGCTATTGCAGGAGCATAAGGTCCGACACAAAGCAATCGAATCATAGTTCCCTCCAGCATGAAGTCACACATACAATGGGAGGAGGGAGGAGGCTATGAGTCCTACCTATCACTGAGTCATGTGACGCAGCCTACACGGGTGCAGCTAAATAATACTCAATCTGGAGTTTCCACAACTCCAGGTACACATATACAAACAAACTGACAAAGCAAAGTGGTCTCAAGAGGCAGAGAAATGCTCAAAACCCCAAATGCTGATGTGATCCATTGCTAACAGCAACCCTCGGCAAAAATACATACAATAAAGGATGCCTGTAATAACCCACATGTGCCACAAGAACAATCTACACAGGATAGCTAAATGTGTGGATGTGATTAATTATGTAAAACAAAACACTGCAAAAATTTGGTGCACTACAATGGTAAATGCAATTGACAATATATGGCTAAATCGTCACTCTGATATTAAAAATAAGACTTTCATCAATATATTCTTATATCTTATATCTTATGTGCCGTGCCACTATGAGAGACCTTGGCGAGGTGCGCGGGCTCTGGTATGTTCCTGATATAAGAATATATTGGCGAAAGTCTCATTTTTAATATCAGAGTGAGGGTTTAGCCATATATTGTCAATTGTATTTACCATTGTAGTGAACCAATTTTTTACAGTGTTTTGTTTTACATTTAAACTCTGCCTGATCTGACCTCGGCCTTTCTGCTGACTATGAATATTGCCTGACTACACGGGACTATTTTAAGAGGTAGTGGCCTGGTGGCTTAAAGGGTGAAAACCAGTGGACAGCCAGGATAATGAACTTAGAGTTAGCCCAAAGCCAAATAGATTAGTTGGTACAGTGGGTCCACACCCCCTGTCCATTACACCTGGTAATCTAGCACAAAGCACTTCACACAACAATATTACAAATTTCTAGACATAAAATGACCCTCTTAGGCTAGTTTCACACTAGCGTTCGGCTGTCCGCTCGTGAGCTCCGTTTGAAGGGGCTCATGAGCGGACCCGAACACTTCCGTCCAGCCCTGATGCAGTCTGAATGGAGCGGATCCGCTCAGACTGCATCAGTCTGGCGGCGTTCAGCCTCCGCTCAGCAGGCGGACACCTGAACGCTGCTTGCAGCGTTCGGGTGTCCGCCTGGCCGTGCGGATCCGTCCAGACTTACAATGTAAGTCAATAGGGACGGATCCGTTTGAAGATGCCACAATATGGCTCAATCTTCAAGCGGATCCGTCCCCCATTGACTTTCAATGTAAAAGTCTGGCCGGATCCGCTCAGGCTTATTTCACACTTAGCTTTTTTTTGCCAATATAATGCAAACGGATCCGATCGAACGCTAGTGTGAAAGTAGCCTTATCCAGCATTCTAAAGCTGGCTATACACCTTAATTCAAATGTTTGTTTGGTTAACTTAATAACTATTGCTCAAGTCAGGACACTCCTAGACAAATTAGATGATCGGCTGGTCCCAAAGAAATTGGCAGTTTGTTCTGCATTCATCTAATTTGTATGGTTACCTTAAAGGCCCCCCAGTACACATTAGTGTATTATTGCCCAAACCCACCATTTTTGGCAGGGTCAACCAGCAATGTAATGGAGGTTAAATTAGATTTATGGAGAGCTCCCCACTCTACCCAAGAAGCATTGGACAGTGTATATGTGCATGAGGACAGATAGCTGTTGAATAAGCAAGTCTCTGATCAACATCTATTGACGCAGAAATTTGGGTACTTTTAGGGTCTGAACATCCAATATTCTGACAGATCTGATAATCCATTTAGATCTGAATATGTTGTATTATTTAAATGTTATTCGTAGTATTTTTGAGGACACGGTTTATCAGTTAAACCTCATGAATAAGGTACAGTAATAAAGTCTCAGTCATTGGTAAGCATCACCCAGGTGTTCAAATGTGTATGTTTGGACAGGATGTGTAGCCTACTAATCCATTTCTGCAAGTACCATGAACCAGGGAGTTAGATTTGTGATTGAATGCTTTTTCATTAGGGCATATATTTTTGTAACGGCCCTAAAAATATAGCTGAAATGCTGAAATAACTAGGTCTTTGAAGTGGTGACTGGTCCAGGTATTACTTGTAAATAATTAGGATAACCAAATCACCTGGAGTGTTTGAAATAGCTTGTTCAGCCAGCAGCTACCGCATTTTTACCAACTCTGCGACACACATGAACATCTCACTCAGCCAACTGAGCATGCTAGGTGCAGAATACACTGCTACCAAAAGCTCTGGCAGTGACCTACTGTATCTCTAATGGAAACAAAGAATGGACCATTTGGGATTTTAACACTGACCACCATGTGAAGTCAAGAGGTTCCTGTGCACATTTGATTGTTGTTTGTTCATTCCAAAATCATGTGGTCAAATTTTATCCTATTTACATGCGCAGATAGATCAGGCAATAATTGGGATGGGAAAAAGGGATGACTACCTTAATCTCTTGTCTCTTGCAATCTCGAGTATTTTGAACGTTTGCTCATTCTTTTTGTGTTCAGCAGCCGATTTTCTGGAACAAGCATTGTTCCCAATAATTGACCAGATAAACACCATGTAAAGGGACCTTAAGGCTAACAAAATATAGTATGTGATTGTGGAACAATATAAGGGTATGGCCAATGTGACAACCACCCGCCAATCCCGTCGTACTAAGCCACAGTTGCCATACAGGTCTCCACTAGAGACTTCTGTAGGCGAGTCCACTGTGAGCAGAAGACGTTTAAGATTGGTTGGTGGGCCCAGACAGGATGCAATCACGATTGGATGTACAATCGGTAAAAATAAAATTACTGATTTCACGCTGGAAATCAAATTAATTTGCTGCCACCACTCTTCGTATAGAATCGGGGCGAAGAGACCCCGGCTAGCTAATCCTAAAGGGACGAAACGGTTATTTGCAACCTAGCTAGTACATTAACAATTTATAAAAATAACACAATTTGGTAGTATGTCTTCTGAGGACAGAGTTCTTAGCATAGATCAGGTCATCAAGTAACAAGGGCAAAACTGGAACGATGAAATCGTTAGTTTTTATTCTAAAACTACACACAAAAAAAAATATATATATATATATATATATTAAAGCTGACAGATAAATCTACCTGCCAGTTGAACAGATTGGTTTGGATGGAAATAGGTAAGAGGTGGAAGGGAATAGAATGTCTGTAAGTTCAGAATTACCGTGGTAGGGTCCAGTAATAGGCAAAGTCTTTGAAAGGAATAATCCAAGATGGTGGGGTGTGCCCGTGTCCCGCGGGCGGTCGTGATGTTAGTCAACGTCAGATGGTAGGTGAAGGACCCAGGACCTGAGTGTGTCACTGTTTTTACCTACTCTGAAGCGGGGATTGGTTATGACACGTTCAGATCCAGCCTTGTGTAATTGGAACAGGGGCAGTCCTTTGCCCCATAGGGAGAAAATCTGGCAGAATCTTTGCTTTGCCCATTTCTCCATATCCCGTAAGTTCAATGAATAAATATAGTTGATATTGATAATCAGTACAATTTTACACATCATCTGATAACAAATACGACTAAAAGATAATACAGGGTGCCTGAGAACCTTTATATCTCAGAGCGGGAATTTCTGATTTACCCGCGGGTTTCCTAGAAGGTGGGTTAGAAGAACCAAAACCATCTCTGAAAAGATGGTTCCTTTCACATTTCCATAACCCATGAAATATTAGGAAAATATGGGAAAAATATGAAGCTTATGGATTGAAGGAGACTTTCAGGTCATCTTCCTTCCTGTACCAACCAGCTGTGTGATAAGGATCTGTCCTTTTCTTCTGAAGCTCGCTGCCCAGGCTAAAGGTGTGAGACCCCTGCTGGTATTAGAGACACTAAGGCTGCAGAAAGACCAGGTTTATGAGGTTCTGTCATAAGAGAACTAGATTGATGGCTACTCAACTTGGCATGGGCTTTTTTGTCTTTGTGATTGCGAAATAAGATAGGATAGGGGCTATCCATAGTATTTAGTATATTGGGCAGACTAGATGGGCCAAATGGTTCTTATCTGCCTACACATTCTATGTTTCTATATTTCTATGTTGATATGGCGCATTTGCGATTTCCTAGTATCGCTGTGGATCGCAAAGCGTCACAGCCAAGTCAACCGTCATCCTATGACACAACAATTAAAGAGAGCATCGGAAACTGCCTTTGCCTTTCTAGGTTAAGACTGAACTAATCATTGTAAACTTTAAAGAACAGGATATTTTGCAAATCAAATGAAATGTAAAAAAATCATTTCTTCAAGGTAGATGCCGTCCTCCTTTGAAATGCTTTGAAGTGTAAATACAATACTCATTTCACGCTCCTTCTTAAGAAATTATTTTTGATTCAGTGACACTTGGAGATAAAGGTTGTAAATCCTGCAATATTTGTTAAATAGTTATGTCATTAGACTGATTTTTTAGTATAAAAAAAATCACAGAAAGAGTTTTGGTTTTGAGGTTAAACAGAACACGCTGCATAAGGTGCGAATTTGAGACGATAATTGATGGACAACATTGGAAGCTTTCAGCACCATTTATGTATTAAGTGAGGAATCTACAAGTCAGGGGAAGGTGCACTTAGAATAATTTCAACACCACTTAAACACATTACAAGCATGATTTCTGAGGGTTGTTTATAAGGTTATGAAATTACCAAAATGTCCTAGAATGGCCTTAGGGTTGTTACAGTCCCTTACAGTATTTCAAAGGGTACTTTCACACTAGCATTATTCTTTCTGGTATTGAAATCTGGTAAAGTGAAAAAACGCTTCCATTTTGTCCCAATGCATTCTGAATGGAAAGCAATCCATTCAGTATGCATCAGGAATGAAAGGACAAAATATCGCAGCTTGCTGTGGTATTTTTTCCAGCTAAAATTCCGGAACACTACCGCACTTGCCGGATCCGGTATTAATTTCCAATGAAATGTATTAATAACGGATCCGGTACCAAGTCTTCCGGAAATTGCTGCATCGCCGGATCTGGTTTTCCGGTCTGTGCATGCGCAGTTCTTTCTAGCTTTGAAAAAATGTAATATCATATCCATTATTCTGGATGATGCAGGAAAGACAGATCTGGTATTTCAACGAATTTGTATCCGGATCCAGAAAAAAATGATATCCGTTTGCATACGGAATTACGGATCTGGCAGGCAGTTCCGGCAACGGAACTGCCTGTCGGATTCTAACGATGCTAGTGTGAAAGTACCCTAACAAATGCCTTTTAAATAGTTGGAGTCAAATTGAAAGACTTTATCAGAAACTAATATCGCTGGTCTCTTAACCACTTCAACCCCGCTAGCTAAAACCCCCTTAATGACCAGGCCACTTTTTACACTTCTGCACTACACTACTTTCACCGGTTATCGCTCGGTCATGCAACTTACCACCCAAATGAATTTTACCTCCTTTTCTTCTCACTAATAGAGCTTTCATTGGGTGGTATTTCATTGCGGCTGACATTTTAACTTTTTTTGTTATTAATCAAAATGTAATGATTTTTTTGCAAAAATTTTTTTTTCACTTTCAGCTGTAAAATTTTGCAAAAAAAAACGACATCCATATATAAATTTTTCGCTAAATTTATTGTTCTACATGTCTTTGATAAAAAAAAAAATGTTTGGGCAAAAAAAAATGGTTTGGGTAAAAGCGTTTACAAACTATGGTACAAAAATGGGAATTTCCGCTTTTTGAAACAGCTCTGACTTTCTGAGCACCTGTCATGTTTCCTGAGGTTCTACAATGCCCAAACAGTAAAAAAAAAACCACAAATGACCCCATTTCGGAAAGTAGACACCCTAAGGTATTCGCTGATGGGCATAGTGAGTTCATAGAACTTTTTATTTTTGGTCACAAGTTAGCGGAAAATGATGATTTTTTTATATATTTTTTTTTCTTACAAAGTCTCATATTCCACTAACTTGCTACAAAAAAATAAAAAATTCTAGGAACTCGCCATGCCCCTCACGGAATACCTTGGGGTGTCTTCTTTCCAAAATGGGGTCACTTGTGGCGTAGTTATACTGCCCTGGCAATTTAGGGGCCCATATGTGTGAGAAGTAGTTTGCAATCAAAATCTGTAAAAAATGACCGGTGAAATCCGAAAGGTGCACTTTGGAATATGTGCCCCTTTGCCCACCTTGGCTGCAAAAAAGTGTGACACATCTGGTATCGCCGTACTCAGGAGAAGTTGGGGAATGTGTTTTGGCCGGTGTCATTTTACATATACCCATGCTGGGTGAGAGAAATATCTTGCAAAAGACAACTTTTCCAATTTTTTATACAAAGTTGGCATTTGACCAAGATATTTATCTCACCCAGCATGGGTATATGTAAAATGACACCCCAAAACACATTCCCCAACTTCTCCTGAGTACGGCGATACCACATGTGTGACACTTTTTTGCAGCCTAGATGCGCAAAGGTGCCCAAATTCCTTTTAGGAGGGCATTTTTAGACATTTGGATCCCAGACTTCTTCTTACGCTTTAGGGCCCCTAAAAAGCCAGGGCAGTATAAATACTCCACATGTGACCCCACTTTGGAAAGAAGACACCCCAAGGTATCCAATGAGGGGCCTGGCAAGTTCATAGAAATTTATTTTTTTGGCATAAGTTAGCGGAAAGTCTCACTTTCCGCTAACTTAGGACAAAAATTTAAATCTTTCATGGACTCAATATGCCCCTCAGCAAATACCTTGGGGTGTCTTCTTTCCAAAATGGGGTCAGTTGTGGGGTGTTTGTACTGCCCTGGCATTTGAGGGTCTCCGCAATCATTACATGTATGGCCAGCATTAGGAGTTTCTGCTATTCTCCTTATATTGAGCATACAGGTAATGAGATTTCTTTTTCCGTTCAGCCTCTGGGCTGAAAGAAAAAAATGAACGGCACAGATTTCTTCATTCGCATTGATCAATGTGGATGAAAAAATCTCTGCCCAAAAAAAAAAAAGGAGGGGAAAGGCGTCTGCCAGGACATAGGAGCTCCGCCCAACATCCATACCCACTTAGCTCGTATGCCCTGGCAAACCAGATTTCTCCATTCACATCAATCGATGTGGATGAATAAATCATTGCCGGGATTTTTATTTTTTTTATATACAAAGTGTTTGCCAAACCATAGGAACGTGTAAAGTGAATGTGCAGTGATCAAAAAAAAAGATTTTTTTGTCACTGCGGTGGGGCGGGTGTGGGCGAACGCACGTGTGGGCGACCGATCAGGCCTGATCGGGCAAACACTGCGTTTTGGGTGGAGGGAGAACTAAAGTGACACTAATACAATTATAGATCTGACCGTGATCAGTTTTGATCACTTCCAGATACTATAAAAGTACAAATGCTGATTAGCGATACGCTAATCAGCGAATAACGGACTGCGGTGCGGTGGGCTGGGCGCTAACTGATCCCTAAACTACCTAACCAAGGGGCCTAAACTATCCTAAAACCTAACGGTCAATACCAGTGAAAAAAAAAGTGACAGTTTGCACTGATCACTTTTTTCCTTTCACTAGTGATTGACAGGGGCAAGAAGGGGTGATCAAAGGGTTAATTGGGGTGCAGGGGGTGATCTGGGGCTAAGTATGTAGTGTTGGTGCTACTCACTGTGTAGCTTGCTCCTCTGCTGGATCCAACCGACGAAAAGGACCAGCAGAGGAGCAGGCAGCCATATAACAGATCATATTTACTAATATGATCTGTTATCTGGCTTCTCATTGGATTTTTTCAAAATCATCAGCTTGCCAGCCGCGATCATTGGCTGGCAAGCTGATGACGCGACCCTCCTTGACGAAATGCCGGCCCGAACTGCGCATGCACTATAGAAAGAGATGGCTTTTTGCTGGAACCCCTTAACAATTCTTGCAACCGCTCTGGAACTTTCACATATGATCTCTGAATAGGTCTGTACTGCAGTTCTCTGCAAGGAAAATTGCCATGAGGGCCACCTTGCAGGGAAAAGGCTGATAGGACCTTAGTTCTTTTATTTCTGGAGCTCCACTGAACAAAACACTTTTGAAATACTATTAAATAGGAATGCCTCTTCAAAAGTTTAGATAAAAGATCTGCCATACCTTTTGTTTGGGAATCTTAAGTAGTGTTGATCACGAATATTCGAATTGCGAATTTTAATCGCGAATATCGGCACAAATATTTTGAATATCGCAAAATACATTTGTAATCGCGAATATTAGATTATTTTTTAAAAACACCAGTTCATGCGAATTTTTATACTAATTTCTTTAGCTGAATTTTATGCGAATTTTCACATGCCTAGAGATCATGAATTCGCAAATTCTCAAATATATGGCTGATATTTGCCCAAATATTTGTGAAATATCGCGAATTCGAATATTGCCCCTGCTGCTCATCACTAATCTTAGGATCTCCAGTTATCTTACATTCATTACACTGAAGTCTCTCTAAACTCCACCTTACTGAGAAGACCACTGGTGCTCTAGATCAGATTTTTCTTTAATGGATTTCTAATTCCCTTATCTCCAATCTAACATGGCCCTTCATTTTCAGAGGATCCTTTTTCATTTTTTTGGGGGTCGTCTCAGAGGTTTCAGTTAGGAGAGGCTCTGAACTCCTTTGCATCCTTTTTTCTTTTCCTGATTTGCATTTAAAATCTCCTTTAAAATAAAGAAAACGTTTTAAATGTGGTTCTAATGAAAAATTCTTAACCATTTTTCTTCTGCAGCCTGCATGTATTCCTGCACAAAGCAAGCTGCTCTCTACCGCTCACAGCAACAGACTAAGGCCTCATGCACATTTAAATTGGAGTTTATACACCTCCATATACAAGCTAGCTTGTGTAGGATGTCTTTTGTGGTATTTGTGGTCCGCTGCGGGCATCCTCCACTGTATGCATTTTTGCTGGGGATCGCCATTAGCAACAAGCCACAAGTGCAGGATCTGCTCCCCTGTATATATGTGCACAACTGCATGTGGGTTTGAGCATTTCCTGCCTGTTTAACACCACGCTATTCTTGTTAATTAGTGTCAACCAGGGCAAAATTTTCTGGGGACAGATTTATCACAAGGAGAATTTTTGAAGTCAGTTTTGTTTTAGTCTGCCTTGTCGTAATTTGTCTAAAATGTATTAAACGTCACACATCTTTTGATCATTTGGATGAATCTTTAAAGATAACACTTTTGTCTAGAGATGTTACTCCAGTTTTTGCCACCCCCATTTTTTTAATTGAACAAAATCAGTGTACAGGACTTAATACATTTTATTGAGTACCAATGGTTTAGGCCGGGCTTGTATTTCTGTATCCATGGTAAAATTGTCAGTGAGCAGTAAGTGATCCAATAATACAGCAATCTGCAGATCTGACAAACAGAATAATAGCAGAGACACTATCCGCAGTATCCAGTTTGCCTTGCGGCAATACCTCCCATACCCTCTTTCCTCCTTACTCCTACACAAAAATATATTAGAAAAAGTCGGAGTCTGCTGCTTACAACCTGAGAAATAATCTAATAAAAGCCTTATCGCAAAAAATTCAATTCCCTGTGGTTTAGATGAAGCCTGGATTAATATGCAGTTATTTTTATTTCTCAGCTTCTCTTGGTTGTTGTTGTTGATGATGTTCTTATTGGAGATTTTAGATAAGAAAGAGCTCAAATCAGTCATATGTTTCTCTTATGTGGTTTGAATCCCCATTGAAAAACAAACAGTTTTATTCAAATTTATGGGCAATTATCAATTTAGTACAATCTTTTTTTGTTGGAATAATACCCCGAAAATAAACTGATCACAGTTTGTCCCTAGGTACGGTAATAAACCACAGCTATCAGCTGTACTGTGCAGGGAAACTTTGCAGTAAGTGTTCAATTTTTGTCAAATAGCTGCAGGTAAGTGGGGCCATCTGCTTGACTCATGATCAGACAAATTTCGTGAACATTCGGTTAATCGTTTGAGCATCAGTAAATGTAAGAGGGCCTTAAAGGGGTTGTCCCATGAAAAATATTCTGCAGTTTTTAAACCAGCACCTGGATCTCCTGAGTTATTCAATAAAATGTCTCTGTATAGCGCCACCTGCTATTAGTTTTTTTTTTTCTTATTTCTTTGACCTGCTCACTGAGATGGCCACACATGCTCAGTTTCATCCTTCAACTGCCTCCTGAGCTGTAATATGTAAAAAAGAGAGCATGGACACGCCCCCTGAGCTGTGATAGGGAGAGCATGTACACGCCCACTGAGCTGTGATAGGGAGATCATGGACACGCCCCCTGAGCTGCAGCAGAAAAGACACTCCCCATGAGGTGCTTGATATAAATCTAGCAGAGCAATAAATGGGGAGATCTCTGGATCCATGGGAGGTACTGGGTTGGTTCTAGCTTTATTAGAAAGATATTGTCATTTATTATATGATGTCTGATTTTCATTTTTTACATTGGTAATGGGATAACCCCTTTAATTAACATTCGGGTATAAAGATCCTTATACATCAGCTGATGTCTAGGCAATTATCAGAAACAAACCAAACATTCCCAATAACTGTTTGTGAGTGTAAGTGATAGGCTGTATTTCATCATTAGTGATGAGCGGCAGGGGCAATATTCAAATTCGAATATATGGTTGAATATTCGCCATATATTCGAGAATTTGTGATATCTAGTCATTATATTCTTGATTGCAAAAATTATCATTATGAAAATTCGCAATCAACACTACTCCTAAAATCAAAGATATTGCAGTCTTCTCATTGGCCCACAAGCTAGAAGCAGGGAGGGATCATTTGTACTGTTTAAAAAAAAATCTTTAAAATTTGAAATTACGAATATATATCACTATATTCTAAATATTCGCAAATTCTCGCGATAAAAATTCGCAATTCTGATATTCGTGATCAACACTATTCATCATTTTCTCTCTTTGGGGATAAATGATCTCTACTGTGATCATTCATCTCCATACGGCTTCATTGTTTGCCAGCAGCAGATCCCTGTTTATATAGGACAATGTGTTGCCCAGAAAGTATGTTTTTATGTGCCACATGAAAGATGCAATCACCTGAGGAATAAATGCTTGATCATTTATTAGGTGTTCAAAGGCACATTTATGCAGGGCAACTATTGGCAATTAGCATATGGAAAGCTTATCCCCCGAAAAAAAGTGCCCTCATCTTATGCCTGTTGAAAAGCACGTCAAAGGGAGGTTCATGGGCTGTTTTTAGCCCATGAACCTAAGCACAGCAGCTGTAAGGGCTTTCAGAAATATTCAAAGCAGTGCCTCTTGTTTGGCAATCTGTTACAGCATTGTGGAGAAAAACATCTTTGTTCAAAAGTGCAAATGATCTGTCTGGAGCCCCAGAATGCCGAAATGCCGTTCCTCTGCAAACTTATCCACTTCTCCCTGTGATTGACAGGGTCAGGATTCTGAATCCTGCTCACGGCTAGCCTAATAATTTTGTGCAAGCTCCATGCGCCAGAATTCTGGTGCCTGCCCACTACAGCTGTTGTCTGTATGGGAATGCACTAAAATGTTGGCACATACGCATTATAGCTCTTGGGCAAGAACAAAAGGCTGTACTGGCCATGCTTTAGAACTCTGGCGAATGGGGGCGTGGCCTGACTATGGCGGTGTGAGGACGCACGGGTGTGGAGCTCCCGCCGCAGGTCTGAGAAGCTGAGAGCTACTTGCTTTCTGATGCACCTAAACCAGCTCATATGGTGCGCACACGCAAAGGGTCACTCGCGGGTGATCCCTCATCAAGATACCCTGGAGAAAAGAGCGGGCTGCTGAAGTATTTTGCAGCGGAGACAGCGGGAGACAAAACAGGCCGCAACCCGAACGCAGCTCCCTTCACGCCGGTGCACCGGAGCAACTCCTCGGAAACAGAGGTACCGCTGAGCTTGCAGGGGTCTCAAAATCAGACCCAGAGTCGTATCGCGGCAAGTCGCTCACCTGACTCAATCCGGTCCAAGCAGGATCATTTGTGTGGCGGTGCCACGAGGCAGACACCATCTTGGGACGAGGCCTCATCTCCCCAGCACTGCTACGCTACAGCACAATCACTTGGTGCAGTGGAAATGGCAGAGGGAGAGACTCCAAATGATAGTTGGGACATTAAGGAGTATATCAAACTCCTTCCCACCAAGCAAGAAATGGAAAAATATGTGGAGCGCTTAGAGAACTCATACAAGCAGGAGTTATCTACGATCAAATCTAATGTGAGAGCTGTTGAAGAGAAACTAGAGGAGGTGGCGTCCATGCATGATCACACAGCTGCTCAGGTGGATGAGCTTATGATTCAAGGGGAAGTTAGAGATTGTCACATTGGTCATCTTTACCGTCTCCACGATGATATTGAAAACCGTAATAGACGGAATAACATCAGGGTGAGAGGACTCCCCGAGGCCACTAAGACGGAGGACTTGATACCCACCTTACAAGGTCTGTTTAGCAACATCTTGGGGGAACCTGTCACAGACCGGCTGGAAATGGACAGGGCGCACAGAGCTCCAGCCCCCATCAGTTCAGACCCCTCTAAGCCCAGAGACGTGATTTGCCGTCTACACTTTTATTCAGTGAAAGAGGCTATAATGAAGAAGGCGCGCAACCTTTCTACAATTGATTTAGACGGGGCCACGCTGACGATTCTTCAAGATTTATCTAGGAACACCTTGGCCCAGAGGAGGGCACTTAAGCCCTTACTGGACCTCTTGAGATCTAAGGATATTCCATATTCCTGGGGGTTCCCATTTCAGCCAGTGGTCCGTAAAAATGGTCACCGTGTAGAACTGCGGGATCCTGACGATCTGGACATGTTCCTGTCTGCATTGAACTTACCACCGGTTCATCTACCTGACTGGCAGGTCATTCCAGCTCTGCCATCTCGGTCCTCAAGTGGGCACCTTAGAAGAGCGGCCTCAGAGAGGACGCACTCTCAGCAACCAGCGAGATCGTAAACCTGAGGCTGAGTCGTATAAGTATTTGTCTCTTCTGATATTCCAGGGACAACCTCAGAAATAAGTGTTTATTTTGGGAGATTGAAAATGTGTTTATGCTTTCTTCTCTCCGATTATGTTACTCTCATGCCTGCGGTTAACTTTCCTATAGTTTGTTTAGGCTTACAGAGTTTAGCTTATAGAAAGCTTAGTGATACAGAAATGCTTTACTAGATACTGAAAGCTGTATGTGCTTGTTTTCATGTTCATCTTTTAGTTGTGTCTCTTGGGCTCCTCAGCCCTGTGGCGGCTTCCTTGGTCCGTCACTGGAAGTCCGTCTCCTACTGTAACCTTCGTTCTATCTGGTATAGGATGAGTCGGTCCCTCTACTTGGGACAGTTACCTGACTTTGCAACTCACCCCTGTCTGTCCCTTTCCTTTTCCTTTCCTTTCCTCTTCCTTTTACCTCCCTGTCTGGATAGTCGGTGATTGTCAGACCTCCTCAGGACGCAGGGTACTCTTGGGGTGGTTTGTGCGAACCCTTGACTATCGCCTTCTCCTTCCCTCTTGAATATAGCCTAAGGTACAATCTGTGTCTATCATTATGGTGGGGCCGCCTAGCGTGAAATTGGCCTCCCTAAATGTTCGAGGATTCAATACCCCGGAAAAGCGCTCAGGGGTTTTATACGGCATGCACAGGGAGAGGGTGCAAATACTGCTGCTGCAGGAAACACATTTCAAAAGTGAGCAGATTCCAAAGATTCTGTCAAAACATTATACTTATTGGCTCCATAGCACTAACCCGGATTCTAAGTCTAAAGGCGTTTCAGTTGCTCTTCATAAATCACTGCCTTATACCTTTTTAGAGTCGCAATCGAATCCTCTGGGCCGGTTCCTGTTCCTGAAACTGTGAATCCATGAGAGAGTGTACACCATTGGGAATCTTTACCTGCCAAACACCAGACAAAGCAGAGCTCTATCAGGTATTCTCACTAAGTTAGATGCTTTTGCTGAGGGATTGGTGCTGCTGGGTGGTGACTTCAACATGATCATGGAGCCCGCTCTGGACTCCTCTTCAGGTAGAACTTTGGTTCCCTGGTCGACAATTACCAGAACTAAACATCTATTACATGCTAGGCAGTTAGTTGATGTTTGGAGGATACTCCATCCTAAGGATAAGGATTTCACCTACTTTTCCCCGGTGCACCAGTCCTACAGCAGATTAGATAGATTCCTGATATCTCATCATGCGCTGTCCTTTTCTCCTGACTCACACATAGGCTCCACACTTTGGTCAGATCACGCACCAATATTTTTATCTCTAGAATTACCAGACCTAGTAGCTAAAGAGTGGACATGTGTGTTGCGGGGCGTTTTGATAAGCCATGGTGCTAGACTCAAAAGAGAGAAGGGGCGAAGATTCTGCAACTTTTGCGACAGATAGCTGATCTAGAGCAATTGCACAAGCAATCATTGGATCCACACGTTCTTTCTGAGCTTACGACGGCTAGAGACCAACTTAAAGTGTTGCTCTCTGCCTCTGTTTTCAGAAACATCGAGTGGTTTCGCAGCTATTTATTTGCACATTCCAATAAACCTGGGAAGGTGTTAGCGCGCTATATAAACCCTAGACAACAAGCCAGTTTCATTCCAAATATACTAGATGCTAAGGGTGCTCTGGTGCATCATCCTAGACAAATAGCGGAAACCTTCAAAGGGTACTACGAGGGCCTATATAACATCCGAGGACAATTTGCGGACATGCCTGCAGAGGCGTTTGATGACCGGATAAATACATATATGGAAGATACGGCTCTTCCCACGATACCCATAGAAAAAGGAGCAGAAATTGAAGAGGATTTCTCGGAACAGGAGATGGGAGATGTTTTGAAGTCATTAAAGGGGGGTAAAAGCCCTGGCCCAGACGGTTTTACTGCACCCTTTTTTAAGGACTTCAAAGAGCTACTATTGCCTTTTCTTCTAAGGGTATTCAATAGTATCTCTCCTTGTCCCTTCCCTAGAGAGTCCCTGGAGGCTCATATAGTCGTAATTCCGAAACCTAATAAAGACCCGAAAGTTTGCACTAATTACCGTCCCATATCCCTGATCAATTGCGACATTAAAATATATTCCAATCATCTTAATAGAATTCTCCCTGGTGTTATCCACGGCGATCAAGTAGGGTTTGTACCTGGTAGGGAAGCCAGGGATAATACTAGTCGCACGATTAACCTTATTTCTAGGGCTAAAAGTAGGGGGGTTCCTCTCTGTTTATTCTTAGTTTACGCTGAAAAAGCATTCGACAGAGTTAATTGGGAATTTGTGATTGTGGCGCTGAAGCAAATTGGCTTAGGCCCTATGGTAATAGAGAAAATTGGTGCTCTATACACAACTCCCACTGTCAGAGTGAGAACCAATGGTATACTAGCCTCCTCTTTCTATATAAAAAATGGGACTCGGCAAGGTTGTCCGCTCTCTCTCTTGTTGTATGTGATCGTTATGGAACATCTGGCTAATGCATTACGAGCTAACCCAGATGTTACGGGCATACAATTGGGGAGCGCGCACCATAAATTGGCATTATACGCTGACGACCTCCTTATGTATGTTTCAAATCCTCATGTCACTGTCCCATCTATCCTACAAGAATTCCATAGGTTCGGCCTCCTGAGTAACTTTAAAATGAATCCCACTAAAAGTGAGATGCTCAATATCTCACTCCCAACGGAGGTAGCTTCCCAAATTCAAAGCAATTTTCCCTTTCTATGGCAGAGCGTTAGTATAACATATTTGGGATTACAGATCCCGAAACAGCTCCACCTACTCTATCCTCTTAATTATCTACCCTTACAGAAGAAGGTGTTGGAAGATTTGCAGAAATTCTCTCTGAAGCACATCTCATGGTTTGGTAGGCTTGGAGTCGTTAAGATGGACGTTCTCCCGAGATTTCTGTATCTTTTTCAAACTGTCCCAATAAGCGTCCCAGGGGGATATTTTGCGGTTCTTCAGAGGGCCATTAATCGGTTCATTTGGAATTCAGGTAGGGCTAGGATCGGTTCTAAGGTGCTGACTAAACATAGGGATAAGGGAGGGCTGAGTCTACCAGATCTTAAGGTATATCATGCATCAGCATTAGTGATGAGGATCATAAACTGGTCAGTTAAAGACTCCCCGAAACCTTGGATTAGGATGGAGAGGGAGCTCTCCCCATTAGATTTATCGGTAGCACCATGGCTTACCAACCGCCCAGCTCAAGAGAGTTGGCCTTTCTTGGTGAGACACGCCTTGGCCTGCTGGGATTATTGGACCTCGAAGTTTCAGATTTCGCATAAAAAAGGTCCTATGACCCCAATTATGAATAACCCTGATTTCATGGCAGGAGAAAGGGCACCCAATTTTCTGATTTGGCACAAATCCCAATGCCCTAGGATCCGTGACGCTATGATACAAAAACGCTTGCAAGATTATGGTTCCCTTGTATCTGATGACAGACAGAATGGCTCCACATGGCTTGTATATACTCAGATAAAGTCTTTCATACACAGCTTATTCGATCAAGGGTCATCTCCTGACATGACGCCTTTTGACAATATCTATGTGAAGCCTGATGTCCACTACAAGCTCATTTCACAGTTGTATGGGCTTCTAATGGATAGTAGTAGTCCTGATTTAGCCCCATTCTTTAGAAAGTGGGAATCTGATCTACAGCTATCTTTATCAAAGGAGGATGTCCTGTAGGTGTGTACACTCTCTCATGGATTGTCTATGGCTGCACATGCGAAGGAGAAGAACTATAAGATTCTATCCAGGTGGTATTATTGCCCTTTGATTCTAAGTAAGATGTTCCCAAATGTCTCTAACCTGTGCTGGAGATGCAACTTAGCAGTGGGTTCAATGCTTCATATATGGTGGGAGTGTCCAATAATAAAAAAAATTCTGGGACCAGGGGTTCCTCATTTGCAACAAATTCACAGGTAAAACGGTTCCCAAATCCCCTAAGATTGCTCTTCTATCGATTATCCCTGGCTCGATAGCTAGTATTAAGAAAAATCCAATACGGTTCTTTCTGATAGTAGCACGTATGGCAATTCCGCGCCAATGAAAGAAGATGGAGGCTCCCTCTCTCTGTGCATGGGCGTCCGAAATCAGATGTTTGTTAAGAATGGAAGAGCTTACAGCGCTTTCGCAGGGCACGGAGAGCCTTTTCTATTGTAAATGGAATTCTTTGATGGATTTTGTACACTCTCCTGATTTTTCAAGGCTAATAGGGGAACTCAGTAACACAGGGGGGGGGGGATGTGAGACCTGGGGTATAATAGTTTTATAGCTTGCTTCTTGTATATCATTCTTTGACGCTAACCATCTGATTACCTATATAGCGTTTATAGATTTCTTTATGGTCACGAGTATGCCTGTTCCCTTTTTTCTTTTTCTTTCCTTTTCTAAGGGTCTGTACAGGGAGATATTTCATTCTTGAATGCTACATGTGTATTGCCTTCCCTTGATTTTTGTAGGGTCTCTAGGGGTGAGGGAAAAGATTATTAATTGGCTATATGATATGTATATTACTGTTTATTTGAGTATATTCTCTATATTTTCTAATGTTCGGTGCTTACCGGTACCATCTGTTCATACTGATTGTTACTGACAATGCGGATCCTGCGTGATCCTTTATTAATATATTGTAATCGTGTCATTTAATGCTCATGTGCTTATTGCGCAAAATTTGACACCTTTTGAAAATAATAAAGTGAAGTAAACTTAGAACTCTGGCGAATTACGCTTGTGCAAGATTATGGGGCTAGGCATGAACAGGATTCAGAAGAGGGTGGCTAAATTTACAGAGGGGCTCTGATTCACCGTTAGTGCTCATAACTGCTAATTTGTGTATTTGATCAAAGATTTTTTTTTCCACAACGATGCTATGGAATGCAAACAAGAGGTACTGTACCAGTCAATGTGCTTAGGTTCATATGAAAAAAATGAACACTAAAAGACTTCCTTTAAGCCTGGTCTATCTATGTAATATGTAATTATGTTTCAGTTGATTCACCACTATTCAGGGAATTAAATTAATTTTGAAACATAATTAAGACTAGATTTCAATTACTTTGATTTTATCATTTTTTTTATTTATTATTATTGTAAGGGCCCATTTTGTTACATAGGCAGATTATTGGGCCAATTATTGAGAACAAGCCTTCAAGTGAATGCTCATTCCTGATAATTGCTCTAAGTAAATGTATCACAGAACATCCAAACTAGTAAACCCATTCCGATCCTTCCGATGAGGTATTATTTTTTTTGTATTTGTTGGCAGCATATCGCCCTGTGTAAGCAGGGATATGCTGACAAGAAACAATGAATTTGCATGGGGAAGTGAAAATGCAGGTAAGTATGCGGGTAATGGAGTCCAAAAGGAAAAACCAATGGGCGTTAATGGGAAAAGGTACTTCAAACCGGTCCAGAAGTTATTAAATTATTTATAGTTGAATTCCAGCTCACCTGATAATAGTCATTAACCCCCAGTGCACGGAGCAAGTCAGGTACGACCTTTGGTAATAGAAGAAATAAACGTAGTTCCAGCACTTCAGTTCCGTTGTGTTGCCAACTTCTTTATTATGGTGATCAATTTACAACATGAAGAAAAATCCAAACATTCCAACATCAGTTAACGCGTTTCGGACAAACTGTCCTTAGTCATAACTTATAAAAAATGCATAACTCAAAGGTATATAACTCAAAGGTATATATATATATATACAGACGTGGACAAAATTGTTGGTACCCTTTGGTCAATGAAAGAAAAAGTCACAATGGTCACAGAAATAACTTTAATCTGACAAAAGTAATAATAAATTAAAATTCTATAAATGTTAACCAATGAAAGTCAGACATTGTTTTTCAACCATGCTTCAACAGAATTATGTAAAAAAATAAACTCATGAAACAGGCATGGACAAAAATGATGGTACCCCTAGAAAACACAGAACATAATGTGACCAAAGGGACATGTTAATTCAAGGTGTGTCCACTAATTAGCATCACAGGTGTCTACAACCTTGTAATCAGCCATTGGGCCTATATATATGGCTCCAGGTAATCACTGTGTTGTTTGGTGATATGGTGTGTACCACACTCGACATGGACCAGAGGAAGCAAAGGAAAGAGCTGTCTCAAGAGATCAGAAAGAAAATTATAGACAAGCATGTTAAAGGTAAAGGCTATAAGACCATCTCCAAGCAACTAGATGTTCCTGTGAGTACAGTTGCACATATTATTCATAAGTTTAAGATCCATGGGACTGTAGCCAACCTCCCTGGACGTGGCCGCAGGAGGAAAATTGATGACAAATCTAAGAGACGGATAATCCGAATGGTAACAAAAGAGCCTAGAAAGACTTCTAAAGAGATTCAAGGTGAACTTCATGCTCAAGGAACATCAGTGTCAGATCGCACCATCCGTCGTTGTTTGAGCCAAAGTGGACTACATGGGAGACGACCAAGGAGGACACCATTGTTGAAAACGAATCATAAAAAAGCAAGACTGGAATATGCCAAACTACATGTTGACAAGCCACAAAGCTTCTGGGAGAATGTCCTGTGGACAGATGAGACAAAAATCGAAGTTTTTGCCAAGGCACATCAGCTGTATGTTCACAGACGAAAAAATGAAGCATATCAAGAAAAGAACACTGTCCCTACTGTGAAACATGGAGGAGGCTCTGTTATGTTCTGGGGCTGCTTTGCTGCGTCTGGCACAGGGTGTCTTGAATCTGTGCAGGGTACAATGAAATCTCAAGACTATCAAGGAATTCTAGAGAGAAATGTACTAGCCAGTGTCAGAAAGCTTGGTCTCAGTCGCAGGTCATGGGTCTTGCAACAGGACAATGACCCAAAACACACCACTAAAAACACCCAAGAATGGCTAAGAGGAAAAAATTGGACTATTCTAAAGTGGCCTTCTATGAGCCCTGACCTCAATCCTATTGAGCATCTTTGGAAGGAGCTGAAACATGCAGTCTGGAAAAGGCACCCTTCAAACCGGACACAACTGGAGCAGTTTGCTCATGAGGAGTGGGCCAAAATACCTGCTGAGAGGTGCAGATGTCTCATTGACAGTTACAGGAAGCGTTTGATTGCAGTGATTGCCTCAAAAGGTTGCGCAACAAAATATTAAGTTAGGGGTACCATCATTTTTGTCCATGCCTGTTTCATGAGTTTATTTTTTTACATAATTCTGTTGAAGCATGGTTGAAAAACAATGTCTGACTTTCATTGGTTAACATTTATAGAATTTTAATTTATTATTACTTTTGTCAGATTAAAGTTATTTCTGTGACCATTGTGACTTTTTCTTTCATTGACCAAAGGGTACCAACAATTTTGTCCACGTCTGTATATATATATATATATATAAATATATAAAAACGGGCAGCAGTCCAACAGATAAAAAATAGAAAGATACTTTATTTACCCACAAAGGTCATGCGACGTTTTGCTCTACACAGGAGCCATCCTCAAGCTTGAGGAAGGCTCCTGTGTAGAGCCGAAACGTCGCATGACCTTTTTGGGTAAATAAAGTATTTTTCTATTTTTTATCTGTTGGAGTGCTGCCCGTTTTTACATATTTTTGTATTCATTTGGATTTGCTTATATCCACATTGGGCTGGGGCACCCTTCACCTATTTTTCATCTAAGACTGTGCTGCCAATCCTTTCTCTTCTTTTTCATATATATATATATATATATATATATAGTATATATACCTTTAAGTCAGGCATTTTTTATAAGTTATGACTAAGGACGGTTTGTCCGAAATGCGTTAACTGATGTTGGAATGTTTGGATTTTTCTTCATGTTGTAAATTGGTCACCATAATAAAGAATAAGGCAACACAACGAAACTGAAGTGCTGGAACTAAGTTTTTTTTTCTATTAAATAAATTATATCTTTACTGACTGTGTATTTTGGCACTGAACTAATGCCTTCATTGGGTCACAGGTTCAGTACCGAAACACATAGCCATTAAAACATAATTAATTCAATCGTCTTGCATAATCTTGAAGTACCTCCTGCCAGCAGCGCCTTATGTTTTTTCCATTTGAACCTGTTTCCACTTACAAGGGGTGGGTCTCCTGCTGTCAGCCCAGGGTAAGGTGCAGCAGATGGATTTTCAAATCTACATGCTCTAATCAGAGTTGTGCCTGGGACATGCACCACTCCTAAAGGTGAGGGCAATATCTACAGCATTCTATCCCCCTACTGGTGTATTTGGGTTACTGCGCTTTGATGCTTTTTTTTATTTTTTATTGTTGTTACTGTAATTATCGGAAATTAGCATTTTGTTCCTGGTCATTGCCCTGTGTATTGGTCCATGAAAATTAGTCCTTAAAAGACTATGTTATCTTGCTTTTATTGACCTCCAATTATCACCCCATATACCTTTCTGACAAGCAGCTGTTACAATGTATTATCTGCTCCCTTTATAACAATGTGACACCATTATGCAGTTAGAGGAGTTCTTTGCTACATTCTGAGGGTCATATATAGTGATGGATTATACAGAAAGCAAGAAGGGGGAGGTGGGGGGCAATGTTCCAGGGGCAGACTGGGAACTTAAAGGAGTTGTCTGGGTTTAGAGATGAAACCAGACATATTTACATTTTCACCTAGGCAGCCCCTCTGATATGAGCAACGGAGCATGAGCCTGTTGCGATGCTCTCCCTTGCCCTGTGCTGTATCGCGCAGGGGAAGGACTTTTTTCATCAGATCTGGTGACATACCGGGTCTGTGCTAGACTGAGGCCTCCACCTTGCAGTGATCCCAGTAACATCACCGGCACTAGTGGGCAGGCTTTATCGGAGCATGTTTCGATGCTCATATCAGAGGGGCTGCCTGGGTGAAAACAGGGATATGTCTGGGTTTAGATCTGAACCCAGACAACCCCTTCAAAGTGGTCCTGGAAAAATAAATAAAAGTGGCCCCATGTTGTAGGATGGTCCAAATTAACAGAAGGCAGAGCGAGCAATACCTTAGTGCAGTATAATATACTGCCCCAGCAGAACCAAATACCACAGTGCAGCACAAAATACTGCCACCCTCTACTGCACTATTTAACCGTATTTAGAGGATGGTGATACAGTTGAATTCAGGTGGGCGCCTGCGGTCGCCTGCCAGCTGCATGTGTACCAGGCCAGCAGCCCATTGGGAAATTTGCCTCTGGGGTCTATGGCCCAATTGTACCCTGGCCACTACCAATTCAAAATAATTTACATATTACAGCGCGTGCTTGCTATTATTTTTTGATATTTGGCTTGAAAGCCTAGGAGATGATCTCTTCTGCATCGTGGTGGAGGCGGGTAACTTCTGTGACCAGTGACCGGCTGAGAGGCTACTACCAAATAGTTCTTGTGTCGAGTCAGGTCCAGGAAAGGGAGAATAGTGGGGATTGGATCAGCATCACAACAGCAGAGGCCGGGCATTGGTGAGGGGAGCAATGCTTATTTATTAATTTAACAAATTCTAACCCTTTGGATGTAGACAAGCTGGTGCCCATTCTCCGATAGCAAGCCGAGCCCTTGATTAACTGCTCAGCACGGCGACTTCTTTCTTTTGGGCAGGATTCAGTAAAGTAAATTATGAAAGTATTCTGCTTTCTATTCCGTAGTGCCACAAAAATTCCCATATTGTTTTATCAGCAAATCTGTTAGTCAAGCTTGTTGAGTACGCAGCTCTGATTGTTGGCATATTATAATAATTTATGAATCACAAACTCTGTACGCCATCACAATAAAAAAGGGCAGGGATCAAATACATTATAAGCTGTAAAATCCTTTTAGTGCATCTTGTCAATCGCTTGTTCCTCATTAGCAACCATAATTATCTTCTTAAATCACAAAAAGAGACTATAGATAAACCAATTAGTCTTGCTACACCAATAAAGAGTCTAGTAATGGATCGTTTATCTACAAATGTAGCTGAGCTGAGGTTGTCAATTAAGCAGAAAGTTATCAAGATGCACAAATGAAGTTTAGTGTCTTCAATATACTTTCTTCAGTGAGGATGTTATTATGGTGAAGTGTTCATTTGCCTTACAAAGCCTACTTTTCAATCTGCATAATAGCCAATAAATCTTATTTTCTTGTGTCAAACTTTATACATATATTTTTTAATCTTTACAAATCTGACAGCAAAAAGATGATGCCATCCAACCAGGGACAAATATAAGACCTGGGCCATCCCCATCAGCTTGTTGTTTGGATATTCAGGCCCCTTTGGCATTGTTAGGGTCTATTAGGATTTATGTTTTCCCACTCAAAAATGTATAACTATATCAATGGCATGAAAGACATGTTAATAGTAATGAGCAGCAGGGGCAATATTCGAATTTTCAATATTTCGCGAATATTTTGTAGAATATTCGTCATATATTTGCGAATTCAAGAATTTGCGATTATATTCTTGATTGTGAAAATCGGCAATGTAATATTCACTTATGCTACATTTTTCAAGCTGGTATAAGTTTCCTGAGACTGGAGAAAATGGTTGGCACGGCAGAACATTAGAATAGCTTTATATGCAGATAGAGTGCTCCAATAAATTCAGCAATTAATGTTGCGCATATTTTTTCTACACCTATATCACAATCTAACCTACACTGACTATCTCCCCCTAACTATCTGAATTCAAATATTCGCGCCCAACACTAGTGGTAAAGTGGTTGGACAACTTTTACCACTGGGACCCATTCTGCGTCGTGCATGGGCTCCCTCTAGCCCAAAAACGACAGTCCATCGAATATACAAAAATATGCACCAAAACTGCAACCATTTACTTACGAGTTTCCACTTTAATCTTCATAGAAAACAATGTAATGAAGACTTATAACACATATCCAGGATTAGTCCATGAAGTGCATAATGTCCACAGAAGTACTTATAAAGTGACAGATTTTAGAGACACAGCATGCGGAGGGGATTAGCATCATGATGCTTGAGAATGGGGGTGGGGTTCCCCCGAAACGTAGCATTTCACACAAGCTGGAATGATGTTCCATGTGTGAGCGTGATTCTAAAGGATTATGATCCTGAATACAGCTGATAAGATCTTCAGCTGAATTTCTGTAGGAACAGAGTTCATGTGGAGACAGCTGAAGTAAAGAGAGGACAGACAAGACAAACTGTGGTAATGTGGGGGTATGGTAATGTAGCAGACTGCATGTATGTGCTGCTGCTCATTACCCCCACCCTCCTCTCTAAACTTCATGCCTCCTCATGAACTCCATTCCTATAGAGATTCAGATGAAGATCTTATCATCTGCATCATCTGCCTCACCTAATGAGGCAGCTCTTTACTAGTATTGATCAAGCACCAAAGTGCTCGGGTGTTCGGGTGCTCGGGTCGAACACCTCGGGATGCTCGGGTGCTCTACTGAGCACCCGAGCACAATAGAAGTCAATGGGAGAACCCGAGCATTAAACCATGCACCCCCTGCTCTGAAGAGGGGAGGGTGTCTGGTTTATAGTAAAAGGTCAGAAATTAATGGAAACACCACCGAAATGGTTCAGGAACAGCATGGGGAGAGTGTCTGCATGCATCTTGGACTCCTAAGTCGTTGCTGGGAACGATGTTGTCAAAGTAGTATGCCACTTTTACAGACTGACAATAAAACGAACAAAACCAAAGATAAAATTGATTTTAGAGGAAAAATTGTTAGGAAACATTCTTTCCTGTATATTTACTTTTATTTAAAGAGCAAGTGCTGCCAAAAATAACAAGAAAGAGGCACCCGGATACAACCGTATATCACATAATGGAGGGCCTCATTCACATTGTGGTACAATTGTTCAGGTAGTGGGACTCCTACAGTCATAAAACCTATGCACTAAGTGAAAGGGCTTAAAAAAAATACAAGGAACCGGCACTCCAATACACCCTTTATTACGCATCATACAACCTTGAAAAATTATGATTGATGGCATGCTGGTGACCCTCAAAAACATTAGGAGCAAGGGCCTGCTGGTGACCCTCTAGAACATTAAGGGTGAAGGCCTGTTGCTGAGCTGACCATCTAAAACATTAGGGGTGAGGGTCTTCTGCAGATCTGACTCTCTAAAACATTAGGGGCGAGTGCTAATGCTGCTGCTGAGCAGACCATTGAAAAAATTATGGGCAAGTTCCTGCTGCTTAGCTAGCCATTGAAACAATTATGAGAGAGGGCCTGCTGGTTGGCTGACCCTGTAAAACATTATGGTTGAGGACTTGCTGGTGAGCTGACCCTCAAAAATAATATATGCGGGGGCCTGCTGGTGAGCTGACCCTCTAAAAGATTGTAGGTGAGGGCCTGCTGGTGAGCTGATCCTGTAAAACATTACATGCAAGGGCCTGCAGGTGAGTTGACCCTCTAAAAGATTGTAGGTGAGGGCCTGCTGTTGAGCTGACCCTCTAAAAGATTGTAGGTGAGGGCCTGCTGTTGAGCTGACCCTCTAAAAGATTGTAGGTGAGGGCCTGCTGGTGAGCTGACCCTCTAAAAGATTGTAGGTGAGGGCCTGCTGGTAATCTGACCCTGTAAAACATTATGGTTGAGTGCCTGCTTGGTGAGCTGACCCTCAAAAACATTACATGAGAGGGCCTGCAGGTGAGCTGACCTTCTAAAAGATTGTAGGTAAGGGCCTGCTGGTGAGCTGACCCTCTAAAACATTACATGAGAGGGCCTGCAGGTGAGCTGACCCTCTAAAAGATTGTAGGTGAGGGCCTGCAGGTGAGATGACCCTCTAAAACATTGTAGGTGAGGGCCTGCTGGTGAGCTGACCCTGTAAAACATTATGGTTGAAGGCCTGCTGGTGATCTGACCCTCAAAAACATTATATACGAGGGCCTGCTGGTGAGCTGACCCTGTAAAAGATTGTAGGTGAGGGCCTGCTGGTGAGCTGACCCTGTAAAGCATTATGGTTGAGGGCCTGCTGGTGATCTGACACTCAAAAAATGATATGCAAGGGTCTGTAGGTGAGCTGATCCTCTAAAAGATTGTAGGTGAGGGCCTGCTGGTGAACTGACCCTTTAAAACATATGTGAGGGTCTGCAGGTGAGCTGGCCCTCTAAAAGACTGTAGATGAGGGCCTGCTGGTGAGCTGGCCCTCTAAAACATTATATGCGAGGGCCTGTTGGTGAGCTGACCCTCTACAACATTAGGAGCGAGAGCAGACTAATAAGCATGTTGATATGATGGAAGAGGAGGAGGACGAGAAAATAAAGATTTAACCATATATCCTTTTTTATGGTGGAAGGGGTGCATGGGAATACAGTGTATTCAGTACATAATAAGAAAAACACATTTAAAGTGCGTTTATGTTCAGCCGCTTTCCTCTGGTGGAGTACAGAAGTCAGGGTCAATCCAGGCCTTGTTAATTTTTATAAGAGTCAACCTGTCAGCATTTTCAGTTAACAGGCAGATGTGCTTATCAGTTTTTTTGCCCCCAGCAGCACTAAATACCTACTCTAACAAGACGCTGGCGGCAGGGCAGGCCAGCACCTCCAAGGCACAGAGCGCCAGTTCATTCCACGTGTCCAGCTTGGATACCCAGTAGTTGTAAGGCACAGAGGGATCATTGAGGACGCTGACACAGTCTGCTACGTACTTCTTCACCATCTTCCAAAATGTTTCCCTCCTTGTGACACTAAGCCGCTCATCAGGGTGAGGGTGCTGGCGGGGTGTCATGAAACTGTCCCAGGCTTTGGAGAGTGTTGCCCTGCCTCTGTTGGAACTGCTGTGTGTTCCCCTCGTCTCCCCTCCTCGGTTGCCCAAGGAGTTATGTATTCTGCCACCAGCGTTGTCACCTGGAAATTTTAGGAGCAATTTTTCCACAAGGACCTTCTGGTATTGCACCATTTTTCTTGTCCTCTCCACCAAATGAATGAGAGATGAGAAGCTCTCTTTGTAGTGGGGGTCGAGAAGGGTGAGCAACCGGTGTTGTCTAAAATGCGTAAAACCCGTGGGTCACGGGAAAGGCAGCCTAACATAAAGTCAGCCATGTGTGCCAGAGACCCAACAGGCAAGAGTTCGCTGTCATCATCAGGAGGATGACGCTCAATCTTCTCTTCCTCCTCTTCTGCCCATCCATGCTGAACAGATGGAATTAAACTTCCATGGGTACTACCCTCTGTAGCGGAGGCAACCATCTCCTGTTCCTCCTCCTCATATCCAATTTGCACTGAGAAGACGAACTGAGGGTGGTCTGGCTATCACCCTGTGTAATGTCTTCCCCCATTTCCACCTCTTCCACATGCAAAGTTTCGGTCTTAATTGTGAGCAGCGAGCATTTGAGTAGACACAGAAGTGGAATGGTGACACGGATAAAAGCATTATCGCCGCTTACCATCTGTGTTGATTCCTCGAAGTTTCCTGAAACCTCACAGAGGTCAGACATTCATGTCCACTCCTCGCTTGTAAAGAGCGGAAGTTGACTGGAAAGGCGATGACCATGTTGCAGCTGGTATTCCACTTCTGCCCTCTGCTGCTCACAAAGCCTGGCCAACAGGTAGAATGTCGAGTTCCAGCCCGTGCTCACTTCGCACAACAGTCAGGGAGCTGGAAATGGCAAGCGCTGCTGCAGCAGCGTTGACAGACAGGCGGAAGCTGTCGATAGACTTGCGGAAAAGGGCGCACACGCGGCGCACCTTCACCAGTAGCTCAGGCAAATTGGGGTAGGTTTTCAGAAACCGCTAAACCAAAGTTGAAGATGTGGGCTAGGACTGGGATGTGTGTGAGCTTGCTGAGCTCCAAAGCTGCCACCAAGTTACGGCTATTATCAGATACAACCATGCCTGGTTCTAGGTTAAATGGCGAGAGCCACAGCTCAGTCTGCTCTCTTATCCCCTGCCATAGCTCTGTGGCGGTGTGCTGTTTGTCACCTAAGCAGATCAGCTTAAGCACAGCCTGTTGACTCTTCCCGACTGCCGTGCTACACTCCTTCCAGCTACCGACTGATGGCTGACTGTTGATGCAAGAGGATAATTCTGAGGTGGAAGTGGAGGAGGAGGTGGAGAAGAAGAAGTGGGGGTTGGAAACACTAACGTAGGTGGAAATATGGCTCACAATCCTTGGCGTCGGTAGCACCTGTGCCATCTCACGGTACGACTCTCTCCCGGCCTCCACAACGTTCACCCAGTGTGCCATCAGGGAAATGTTGCCTCCTCGGCCGAAAGCACTTGTCCATGTGTCAGTGGACCTTAAGTGGACCTTCCAAGTATCTGCATTGGTCAGGGCACGGGTGATGTTATGGGACACATGCTGGTGTAAGGCGGGCACGGCACACCATGAAATATAGTGGCGACTGGGGACTGCGCAATGAGGGAAAGCCTCAGTGTCCACAAGCCTAAATGGCAACATTTCCAGAGCCAGTAATTTGGAAAGATACGCATTTAGTGTTATGGACTGTGGGTGGGTGGCTGGGTATTTGCGCTTGCGTTCAAATGCCTGGGGTAAGGATATTTGTATGCTGCGCTGGGACACGGAAGTGGATGTGGTCGCTGATGGTGGTTGCAAAGGTCCAGGTGCAGGGCCTACGTCTTGAACAGGGGGTTGGCCAGCACATAACACAGGGGAAGAGGAGGCAGTGGTGTGACCCGCAGACACTGGTTGTGGACCCAGGCGTTCGGCCCACCTATTAGGGTGCTTTGATGCCATTTGGTGGATCATGTTGGAGGTGGTGAGGTTGCTAGTGTTCACGCCCCTGCTCATTTTGGTACACACAGGTTGCAAATGACAATTCTTTTATCGTCCGCACTTTCCTCAAAAAAGGGCCAGACTCCCTTGTGAAGCCTGTGGTTACTTGATCGGTACTGGAGCAATCATGTCTCTAGCACCAAGCCTCAATATCACATTGTTTCAAGTATTCTTTCACTTATAAGGGGTAATATTTGCCCTGTTGGGGTAAAAAAAAATATCTGTAGGCTACCTGTTTTTAAGACCCATGTTTTAAGCATTTATTAGGCTTCACTTTTATTTAAAATTGCATATTCTGCCAAAGAATGCAATCTAAGGAGAGATCTGAAGCAAAGATCTAACTACTAACCTGTATGCGCGGAATGATTAGAGATGCTGGAGGTGGTCTGTCGAGAAACTTGGAAATCAGGCCTGATGGGAGATGTCGGTAAACAAAGGGCTCCTCTGCCAATGGGGTGCTTTTCTGTAGCAACAAGGACAGGCTTCATACAGTAACAAACTTATTCTTTGTTTGGAGGCATTTGGGTAAATGTATTTATTATTTTTCCTCTTTGCTCTGATTCCCCAACCCACTGCAGTGAACGGCTAACTGTAAGTTTGCAGCTGTGTGCTTCACACTCTTTGCATACATTTGCTGAATCCTTGCGTTTTCTTTTTTTATCTTTGACATTGCAGTGTGGAGGTGTCTTGGAATTCTGCATAGATGTTGTTTTTTTTCTTCTTTTCTTTTCTTTTCTTTATTTTATTTTTTTTGTTGTTCTTGCAGCAGGCAAATAAATGAATAGTCTGAACGACAAAAAAAAAAAAAAAAAAAGCGCCAGACTGCGGAACACCTACCCCTTGGCAATGGAAATCTATGCAAGGGTGTGCTTCGGGGAACAGTTGCGGGCCTCTTTGGTGTGGCCCGCCTTCTCCCTTTTACCACCCCACTGCCTCTTCCAGCCTGTTGCGGTGCTGCGGATTCCTCCCCCTCTGTACTGCTGTCCTCGCTCGGCTTGCCACCTTCCCAGGTTGGGTCAGTGACTTCATCGTCCATTACCCTACTCTTCCACTTCCTCACTCTGCTCATCCTCCTGACTCGTTGACCTAACAATAACCTCAGTGTTTGACAACTGTGTCTCATCCTCAACATCAACCTCTTGAGACACTAATTGCCGTTGACTTATTGGCAACTGTGTCTTATAATCAGCATCCACCTCGTGAAACACTAATTGCCGTTCCCCACCATCATCTTCTTGTGATTGTGGATGCTCAAGAGTTTGGGAATTAGGGCACAAGATTTCATGTCCGTCTTCAAGCGTGCTTGTCGAGAGTCCCAAATGAAGGAATGGCGCTGAAAAGAGCTCCTCTGAATATCCAAGTGTGGGACCACTTGTTTGGTAAGACTTTCTATGGTGGGAGGAAGGAGGATCAGGGTGAGGATTGACTACTGAGACTGGACTTGGTGGAACACAGGGTGGTGCTTAACCGACTGGAAGCATTATCTGCTGCAATCCAACCGACTACCTGTTCGCACTGGTCTGACTTTGAGAGCATTGTCCTGCGCCGCCCTGCAAACTGGGAAATTAAGCTAGGTATCGTTGATGAATGATTTTCTTGTGCTCTGGCAGAAGATACAGTTTCAATACACCCAGGGCCACGGCCTCTGCCTGCACCATCAGCATCACTGCCACTTTCCTGTCTCTTACTGCTCGCCTTCTTCATATTAAATTTTATATATGCTTGAAAGTATGTCACACGTACAGTAGCATAGGATTTGTAAGTGTATGAGCCAAAAAATAAAAAAAGGTATTTGGGATATGGAAACATCACACAGGAGATATACCACAGATAATGTCGCTGATGTCAGCAGCGGCTAATATAAAATTACAGGAAATGTCACAAGTATTTTGGATGTGGAAACGTTACACAGGAGAAATACTGCAGATAATGTCGCTGATGTCACCAGCGGCTAATAAAAATTACAGGGAATGTCACAGGTATTTGGAATGTGGAAACGTCACACAGGAGATATACCACAGATAATGTCGCTGATGTCACCAGCGGCTAATAAAAATTACAGGGAATGTCACAGGTATTTGGGATGTGGAAACGTCACACAGGAGATATACCGCAGATAATATCGCTGATGTCACCAGCGGCTAATAAAAATTACAGGGCTTGTCACAGGTATTTTAGATGTGGAAACGTTACACACGTCATTATTGCAGCCACCAAATACTTACAAGAAGTGCCTGATTTTAGGCCACGGGATTACAGGCACCAAACATTAGGTATTCACCGGACAGAAAAGATCAAGTGATTATGTGGCTGTAGGTATATTAGATGGTCATTGGATAACAATTTAACTTCAAGCCAGTGGAGTACAGGCCACAAAAATTATTCATTCAATGTACAGAAAAGAACAAGTGATTATGTGGCTGGAGGTATATTAGACGGTCATTGGATATCAATTTTACTGCAGGCCAGTACAAATAAATGTCAAATACATATGTTTAATAGAACTAAAAATATAACATTTTATTAAAAACATGGCTAATGAAATGCCCCATCTTGAATAAACCCCAAATGATAATAGATGAAATTCGATAACACGTGGTCGACACAGGTGTTGAATTTCTCAGAGGCCCCAACAATTAGGCATTCACAGTACAGAAAAGATCAAGCAATTATGTGGCTGAAGGTATATTAGACAGTCGATGGATATTAATTTTACTGCAGGCCAGTGGACTATAGGGCCAAACAATTATTCTCGGTATCTCAGCAGAACCGCACACAAATGCTGCACAATACAAATGCACTATATAGAAATGATATTTTAGGTATATAGCTCCCCTGCCTCAATCAGTTTTTTTTGGGGGGGCAACTGCTATATCACACCTGTTGAAATTAGTTGTTCCAATAGCGTTGGTCCCTCTGTACAGCTGCAGTATCTCAGCAGAACCACACACAAATGCTCCACAATACAAATGCACTATAAATACATTTTATTATTGGTATATCATCCTCCTGCCTCAATCATTTTTTGGGGGGGAGCAACTGGTATATCACACCAGCTGCAATTAGTTGTTCCAATAGCGTTTGTCCCTCTGTATAGCTTTGGTATCTCAGCAGAACCGCACACAAATGCTGCACAATACAAACCGGATTCCCAAAAAGTTGGGACACTAAACAAATTGTGAATAAAAACTGAATGCAATGATGTGGAGATGGCAAATGTCAATATTTTATTTGTAATAGAACGTAGATGACAGATCAAACGTTTAATCCGAGTAAATGTATCATTTTAAAGGAAAAATACGTTGATTTAAATTTTCACGGTGTCAACAAATCCCCAAATAGTTGGGACAAGTAGCAATAAGAGGCTGGAAAAAGTAAATTTGAGCATAACGAAGAGCTGGAAGACCAATTAACACTAATTAGGTCAATTGGCAACATGATTGGGTATAAAAAGAGCTTCTCAGAGTGACAGTGTCTCTCAGAAGCCAAGATGGGTAGAGGATCACCAATTCCCACAATGTTGCGCAGAAAGATAGTGGAGCAATATCAGAAAGGTGTTATCCAGCGAAAAATTGCAAAGACTTTGCATCTATTATCATCAACTGTGCATAACATCATCCGAAGATTCAGAGAATCTGGAACAATCTCTGTGCGTAAGGGTCAAGGCCGTAAAACCATACTGGATGCCCGTGATCTCCGGGCCCTTAAACGACACTGCACCACAAACAGGAATGCTACTGTAAAGGAAATCACAGAATGGGCTAAGGAATACTTCCAGAAACCATTGTCAGTGAACACAATCCGCCGTGCCATCCGCCGTTGCCAGCTGAAACTCTACAGTGCAAAGAAGAAGCCATTTATAAGCAAGATCCACAGGCTCAGGCGTTTTCACTGGGCCAGGGAGCATTTAAAATGGAGTGTGGCAAAATGGAAGACTGTTCTGTGGTCAGACGAGTCACGATTCAAAGTTTTTTTGGGAAATCTGGGACGCCGTGTCATCCGGACCAAAGAGGACAAGGACAACCCAAGTTGTTATCAACGCTCAGTTCAGAAGCCTGCATCTCTGATGGTATGGGGTTGCATGAGTGCGTGTGGCATGGGCAGCTTGCATGTCTGGAAAGGCACCATCAATGCAGAAAAATATATTCAGGTTCTAGAACAACATATGCTCCCATCCAGACGTCATCTCTTTCAGGGAAGACCCTGCATTTTTCAACAAGATAATGCCAGACCACATTCTGCATCAATCACAACATCATGGCTGCGTAGGAGAAGGATCCGGGTACTGAAATGGCCAGTCTGCAGTCCAGATCTTTCACCTATAGAGAACATTCCATATCATTGCATTCAGTTTTTATTCCCGATTTGTATAGTTTCCCAACTTTTTTGGAATCCGGTTTGTACAATTGCACTATACAGAAATTATATTATAGGTATTTCACACCCCTGCCTCAATCAGTTTTTTTGGGGGGGGCAACTGGTATATCACACCAGTTGCAATTAGTTGTTCTAATACTGTTTGTCCTTCTGTATAGCTTCAGTATCGCAGCAGACCTGCATACAACTGCTGCACAATACAAATGCACTATAATATACTTTCTATGTTAGAAAGTATATTATAAGTATATTAAACCCTTCAGTATGTCACGCCTATCGATAGCACACCTACACCAGTCCTTGAAAGGAGTTTTGTGGCTCTATTAGGCTCCTTTCACACTAGCGTTCGCTGGTCCGCTCGTGAGCTCCGTTTGAAGGAGCTCACGAGCGGACCCGAACGCAGCCGTCCAGCCCTGATGCAGTCTGAATGGAGCGGATCCGCTCAGACTGCATCAGTCTGGCGGCGTTCAGCCTCCGCTCCGCTCACCTCCGCACGGACAGGCGGACAGCTGAACGCTGCTTGCAGCGTTCGGGTGTCCGCCTGGCCGTGCGGAGGCGTGCGGATCCGTGCGGATCAGTCCAGACTTACAATGTAAGTCAATGGGGACGGATCCGTTTGAAGATGTCACCCTGTGGCTCAATCTTCAGGCGGATCCGTCCCCCATTGACTTTACATTGAAAGTCTGGACGGATCCGTACTAGGCTATTTTCACACTTAGCTTTTATATGCTAAAATAATGCAGACGGATCCGTTCTGAACGGAGCCTCCGTCTGCATTATTATGAGCGGATCCGTTCAGAACGGATCCGCCCGAACGCTAGTGTGAAAGTAGCCTTAGCTAGCGTTTGGTGTCCCTAACAGTCTGTCCCTGCTCCACACAACCTCTCGCTACACTGGCAAAAGACTGAATGCTAAATGGCGGCCAGAGCGGGTTTATAGGGTAGGGGGGGTGTTCATGTGTTGAAACGTCTCAATTGGATGTCCTGTCCTACCTGATGGATGTGTCATCATGGGTCAAAGTTCAGCACAATGCAAAAAAATATGGCGCTGGCGGACGAGCAAATGACCGCCTGGCGAACTGCAAAGCCATCTCTATTTTTTTTATTTTTATAAAGCCATCTCTATTTTTGGGTCTGTAAATTTTTAGCAATTTACCACAGGTTGCGCAAAAAATATATATTGCTGCTGCCACACACAACAATAGTCCTTAAAAGGACTTTTGGGTCTCTGACAAGTTTTTTAACATGCAAAAATTTCAATAACAAAAAGGAAATTTCACTCCCTACACTATCTTACCCTTCTCCTGCACAGCTCTCTCTGACTAACACTGAGCCGAACATGTGTCATCAGGTGCTTTATAGCACCTGATGATGCGTTCCGGCCATCCAATCACTGTAATGCCAGTAATCTACATGGCTACGGCATTACAGTGAAGGGCAGTACTTACCTGCATGTTTATTGGCTGCGTAGCCAAGAAACGTGTGGGGAGGAGACTCGAGCATTGCGCTCGAGCAAATGCTGTATTCGGCCGAATACCGCCATGTGGCGAGCATCAAGATGCTCGAGCCGAACTAGTGTTCGGCCGAGCATGCTCGATCAACACCACTCTTTACCTTAGTGTTGTGAAGGAACTTGTCCTCCTGTGTGATCAGTTCAGGTTTTGTGTGTACTAATAGGACGGGGGCATTTTATTTCTCCTAATGATTTCTCCCTAGACAAAACGAGCCATTATAATTAATGAAAGGTTTTTATGAATATATTTATTTTAAAGTAATATTATTATTATTTTTTTCAGTAATTTTATATTATTAATTCGCGGAGAACCCCTTTAATAATATTTTTAACATAAAAACATGATTTATACGATAGGTCATCTTCTGATGACACATTCCCTTTAAGAGAATTTTTTTGCAATCATTAATTACATTTAACAATTCACAGAATAAAATGAGAACCAAGCAAAAACATACTTATTTCTTACTACCTTGGTTTTATCAAACAGAGCGTGGTTATCCAGCATCATCTTTTTCTCCTGGGAAGCATATCTCCGTAAATCTCGTTCAAACTGCTGTTAAGGAAAAACAAAGAACACATTTCATTTTTCTTAAAGCTATTGTACGGCTTATCAGCAGAGGTAATATGATGAGTTTCCACCAAACAAATGTCACAGAATATACAATTTCTGTCTTCACAGCGTTAGAATGTGGGTATTAGGGAAGCGGTTTAGATTATAGATGAGCATATAAACCCGGATTAAATACCATACCTGATAAATTGTCTGAGCTCTGTATTAAAAATAATTGGACTGCGAGGATTAACACTTGACAAGACGACGCGCCTCTTCACTCTTAATTTAGAACATTAAAAAGCAGCAATCGGAGGAGAGCCACAGTTATTTCATGCATTTTAATCCCATCTCATACCTACTTTGTGCATTTTCTACAAGGCTTAGAAATAAATCAGAATTATCCTGGTGTGATGTCTTTACTTGGTTAAATAATATTTTTCAGCATTTTAGCACTATTGCTATTTACATGCAAATTTTATTATTTCAGGATGATGTATTTGTCCTAATAGTCCTTTTTTTAATGGGATTGCCCCACGAAAAATATTAAAATATTTAAATTTTTGCAATCCAGAACCCAAATTTGAATACAGTTTTTTTAATAGTTAGCAAGTATACTGCGACACTTGCTGTTTTCCCTATTCCTTATTTCTCCATCCAGCTCAGTTACATCAATGAAGTGGTTGCACATGCTCAGTTCTATCCTCCAAATGCCACCAGCTGGATATTCTGTTAGAAGATGTGACAATTACAGAGAGAGAGAGAGAGAGAGAGCTGCAGCAGATAGTACATGTCCCTTGAGAAAAGACACCCCCAGAGAAAAACATGCCCATTTTTCTGCCAGCTTAAAATAAATATATATATATTTTTTTACATCAATCATGGGATGACCCATTTAAATTTGTACCTATAAAACTGGCTGACCTGTTACATGTGCGCTTGCCCCTAGGACACTGCCTGGTCCTGTCAATCAAAGTGCAGAGGGCGCAGCAGTTGCAGTGAGAGTTGAGCCTCAGGAAGTAACAGAAACACCCCCATTGCTCCTAGTTGCTCATTTGTATATTTTAAAACATTTTTCTCAGCAATGTGGGCACATATGAACATGGGACATGGGACTGCAGCATCCTGAAACACACTGCTTAATATTGCGATTGTGTTTCATGAAAATGTGCTTGTGCCTGAGTTCCCATAAAGTTGCACAGGGAGGGGGAGGTTCTAACAAACCTCCCAGTGCTGACTCCGTGCTGCACACTGATGAGAAGAAGAAGTAGGAGGAGAGTGTGATGTCTGAGGAAAATCTGCATCTCAGCAGCCATTTTGCAGAGTTCTCAAAACTCCAGAGTTAGTTCCATGTACTACCAGAGAGGGAGTGAGACTATTTGCAAAGGAAGGTAATTGTCATTTATCAGGCTCTAGTCTCTTTTGCATTAGGTGGAGAAATTCTAAGCCACCAGCTGCCCACTATAACCAAAGACAGGAGATAGTATTCCTATAGAGGATACAGAAGTATATGACTATACAGTACAGAAGATATAGTACATCCCTCCAGCCTGGGGAAACAAGGGATTGATTGTTATAGAGGAAAACTACCCCTTATGCAACTTTTGAGAACTAACTTGAACCATTGTAGAAGCTACCTTGTTGTAAATGACTTTTGCGCACATTGATGACCTTTTGTCAAGGTGCGGAGTGTGGAAAAAACCCCCACCATACAATGTAAAGGGATAAAGGGTAAGCACCTAAGCCAGGATGCCGGAATCAGGGAGCAGGTCACCTCCTATAGCGTCCCTAATCCTCACCCTAACTCTTCACCGTATGAGCGGACCTGGATGGTAGGACGGCTCATACCAGGATTCCTATGGCCCTGAGTCGCCCTGATAATCCCTCACATAGGAGCATGGGAGAGACGACCTGTTCTTCCCAGACATGGATGAACAGGAGTCTCAAATGGCAGGGAAAAGGGAAGCCCATACACAGCTAGAGGATAGGCAGGTAAGGACAACAAGACTACTAACTTACCTGCCGAAGCCTCCACAACTGGAACCCGTGCATAAGTACAGGAGCTCGAACACACAGTAGGTCACAGTACATACAACCCACACAGGAATCCAGCATACCAACTCTGCCAGAGCCCCCCGTGCTCACACAGTGCATGGCAACCCCAAGCAGCGCTGCATACAGGCTTATGGTTCACCCTTCCAGGAAACCAGCCCCCTCGCTGAGGAAGCACACACAAAGGGAAACGTATTGCACACATGCAGGGACAAACACCAACAACATCTCAGACATGCAACAACAAACAAGACATACAACAAACCTCCAACTCAAACCCACACCATAAACAACACACCAGGAGGGGAAGGAAGAGAAGGAGGAAAAACACATGAACTGGGAAGACCTAGATGACCTTGATGACCACAAGGGTGGCCCTCACTGGACAGATGAGAAAGCCATTAGCAGTGAACCACCAGCAAACACCAAGCCTAGAGGAACACTGAGCTACAAGCTTCAAGCAGAAGCTAAATAGCCCAAAGCGACCACATCCAATCAGGTAGATAACCCTTACAGCACCAGACAGGTGAAGGCTACAACTTAAAGGGGAAGTTCACACACCAGCCACCACAGCAAAGGCTGTGACACTTTTGGATCAGCTTCAGTAAAGTACAGAAAATTTGTTAAGGGAACTGGTATCCTTATTGTACAAACTTATCACCTCTTTGCACCTTACAGGGCTGGAGTCACGAACACCAGGGATCCTGCCTCCACGGCACCTTAAACTCACACCACCAAGGGCACTTCAACCACCATCCGGTGGGATTCCCTGGACAACAGAGTGTGCCCTGATGGAACTGGTGCTGTCCTTCAATTCACTGCACGCCGGCCCAGGGAGCGCTGCTAACCGTAAGTTAAACTACTACTACCCCCATTGGCCCACCAACACTCACATATTGCCCCTGCAGCCCAGTCACTGCAGGACCAACACAGATGTCGTCAGCTGCCAAGTGCAGGTCAACCAGTTCCATAGGTACAAATAAGGTGACAAATTAGGTGATAGATTTTATTTTCTCTGCATTCTGATTGTTTAGAGTCGACAAAGCTGTTTCTTGTCTGAAAGCACTTCCATTCTGGGCTGCAATGGATTGTTTGCACACGCTCAATGTTTGAAGTCCATGACCTCAAGACAGACTGAAATCTTTATGGAATAAAGGTGTGAGAAATGTCCATTCTCATATGATATTCAGGATGCCAATCTATGGTTTTGTTTCATGATATCTGGTAACTTTGTAGTACGTTGTCATGGAATGCAATCTTCTCCAGATGACATTGCCAGTATATTTAATTTCCTTGTAGAAGTAGCCAGTAAAAGATTTTCTGACAACAATGTAACCAAATATGCATGCGGGAATACTCAAGATTAAATACTAAGGCGATGGTGCCCAATTTGGGCCAAGTAGAAGTCCAGTACACTATTAACACCAATACTACCAGCTTGGACTCTAAACACAAGCAATTACCCATCCATGTATCTATGTAGGTTATGCCAAAAATTATCATAATCCCTGGCAACAAGCATTACCTCAGCCTCAGTCTGTTACTCTCTTTTGTTTGGAGTGGACTACAGTGTTTTCATTGCTGCTGTATCTACTTCAAGGCTCAATGGGGAATATAAATTTATGCAAATATACTAATTTTTGTGATATCATTGAATTGAAGAGAACAGGGTAACAAATGACAAGAAAAATGGTAACACCCAGTTGTCAATCCATAAATTTCTAGCAAGAATAAAAGAAGAATGTGAACACAAGAGTTTTAAGAAAAGGTGATGCTCCTGAAATGTTAGATTATGGTGAATACAAGTATCTACTGAAGTGGGCATGTCAAGAGAGATGACGGTATTGTTTGCATATTGGTATTTGTGTATGTTCCTCCACCATTTTCTATGTGTGTCAAGTCATACCTGGCGGATTGTATTGGCTCTAGAGCAAGGTGCCCGGTTTTGGTAACCGGGGACTTTAATGATGTAATGAACCTAGAGGAAGATAGATTTTCCAAGGACCATGTACAAACAAATAAAGATAAATTAACACTAAGAAGGGTCTGCCGGGAAATGGCATTGACAGACATTTGGCGATATCTGTATGGAGAAAAAAAGAGTATTTTCTTGTTTTAGTCAAGCGAATATAGTGATGTCTAGAATAGATCTAGCTTTAGCTAACCTTGACTTTTTAGATATAGTAACAAAAATGAAGTACATACAATCTCCAACCATTCTCCAATAGTGGTAACGACTAAAATGGGGCATTCTAAGAAGAAAACGAGAAGCTTCAGACTAAACCCCCACTGGATTAAGTTGGTTAAGGAGCAGGAAAATATAACAAATGAGATTCTGGAATTTTGGCTATTGGATGCTCCGTCGGCAGCTATGCAGTTTGTATGGGATTCTTTTAAAGCGTTTTTTTTCCTGGAGTTTATATAGCCAAAATTAACTGGAAAAAAAAAGAATATGCGGCAAAAGAACTAGCCTTAAAAAAAAGGGTCCAGTCCCTACAGGGAGAGATAGTCAATAATACGAACGCTGCTGTACAATTACAGTTTGAAGAAGCTAGACTGGAGTACAAAAATTATCTATTAGAAAAAGCACAACAACATAGTTTTTTTTTTACAGGAGCCAGCCAAATACTTCTCTCAGACAGGAAAACCTGGAAATCTTTTATCATCTTTGATCCAAAACCAAAAAAATATCAATAGAATAAAAAATATCAGTTTGGAAAATGGGGTGGTTACTATGTGCCCGGAGGAGATTGAGCGGCAGTTCGTTAAGTACTATAAAACCTTATATATAAATAACAATAAACAGCAGGATGGAGACATTGAAAAGTTCTTGGAGAACATTAATCTCCCTAAACTAACAGAGGAGGAATGTAAAATACTAAATCGGCCTATAGATTTAAAGGAATTATCTGAGGCTGTCAAGACCATCCTAGGAAATTCCTCTCTAGGGACTGATGGGCTCCCATTTGAAATCTATCGCCAGTATGGAGACATAATCTTGCCAATGTTACTATAGGTACTCTTAAGCAAAACTGGTGAACTCCCTTTATCTCTATCTGAAGCTGTGATCACACTTAGTTAGGGTAAGGATGAAAGAGAGATACAGGCATTTGACAGGGTGGAGTGGGAATATATCTGGAAAGTAATGCATAGGATGAATTTGGGCCAATACTTTATCAAGTGGGTCCAGATTCTATATAACCACCCCAAAGCTAGAATAAATATTAATGGAGTATGGTCTGAGCAAATAGAGTTGTATAGAGGAACAAGACAGGGATGTCCTCTTTCCCATTTACTGTTTGCTCTATTTATAGAACCGCTGGCAGCTAAAATTTGATCGGATGAAACGATTAAAGGTTTTGGTATGAATGGGACCTCTGATAAGATAAGTATGTATGCAGATGATATTTTCATTTTCTTGGAGAATCTAATATTGGGAACTAATATATAAGTTCAGCGATATCTCGGGATATAAAATCAACTGGGCCAAACCAGTATTGTTACCGCTTGATCAGGCACCCTTACCGAATTCTACAGAAATCAGGATATTAAAACCTATAGAATCCTTTGAATATTTGGGTGTAAAGCTAAGAGCAAGTATCCTAGACTTTACAAAACGAAATGACTCTCCTTTGTTGATTAGATGTAAAAGTAAAATAAGCGTTTGGCAGAAGTTTTCGATAGGACAAGCGGACAGAATTGCATTACCAAAATTTTGTATATTTTGGCAGCTTGTCTAGTTTGGATAGAGGACTGTTTCTTCAACCATCTGGAACGGCTGCTGAATGACTTAATCTGGGGAAGAAAAATGGGTAAAACTAAACTAAAAATATCTTTGGTTAGCGAAAGAGGATGGAGGGCTATCAGTTCCCTTTTTCCAGGGATATTATTTGGCCTCTCAAGTCCAGGGAAATAATATAAAATAATATCTAGAAAGGGGCTTTAACGGCCCAAAATATAATGTATTTAGCATATTAGAGACAGGATTTATTAAAAATAAAGGGAAAAAGTGCCCAATATGTCAAATGGTTGATTTGACTTGGGGAAAAATTAAAAGAATACTAGGAATCTTGAACACTTCACATTTTTCACCTTTGTGGTGTAATAGCAATATGAAAGAATTTCAATAATTGTAGAATAAAAGTATTGGGAGAAGTATGATATCATTTATGTATCACAGTTAGATAAGAATGGGGAAATAAGAGCACTAAAAGAGTTATGCCGGGGAATAAATTTAGACTCAATGAGTCGGTTTCGGTATTACCAACTAAAACATGCTTTTGAAGCTACACAAAATAGGGAATATTTTACCACAGCAAAATATGAATTTATAGATTTTTGTTATCAACGCACGATAACCAGGGTCACTATCTCTCAAGTGTATAGGATAATAAGGAAGGGGTTGGGTAAAATAGTAAAGTTTAATAGTGAGGAAAAATGGGCAAAGGATATAGGATTAAATACATTAGAATGGGGGAATATATATATAAAAATATAAAAGAGGGCAACGATTTCTAGTAATTTTAGGATAATTTACTTTATCCTCCCTGGTGGTACAATGTCTTCATAAATTTTGTACCCGGAGCGGTACAATTTTCCAGAGCTGCAGCCAGAAGTTCGCGCCGCGCTCCGGAAATGCGCGAACACTGTGTGCTGTCCACATCCATCCCTGCGTCGTTCAAATTATCTCATGTTTATCCCACTGCCTGCAGTGCAATGCAACCCCGAGCCACACTCGGGATTACCGCTAAGGAGGTTAATATTATCCATAAAACATATATGACTCCATTACTGCTAAGTAAGATTTACAAAGAATGAAAATTAAACTATTGGAAATGTAGAGAAGAGGCTGCCGACTTTTGGAGAGATGTTTTTGGTCTCCTAAGTGCAGAGTCCCTAGTATCCCTCTCACTGAAACCGGAAGTGGCTGTCCTGGGCAGTATCCCATTATCAATTAGGGAAAAAAGGGTCTGGATAAGAGGTCTTATGGCGGGATAAGAGGTCTTATGGCGGCAAGAGTTATTATCGCAAGGGAGTGGGGCTCCAAAAGAGCACCCAATATTATTGAGTGGAAAAATCTATTGGTAAAGATTGAGAGGTTTGAGGAATATGCAATAAGTAGCACAATCAGTCGCTGATGGGCGGTGCCGTCGCCCGGCCGGGGGTGGGGTGGTGGGGGGAGGAGAGAGATGAAAAATAATGTATACCCCTTAGGGGGGATCGTTTACCGTGCCCACCGAGACAGCCATCATGGTGTGGGGGGTTCAGAGGGGAGGGTGGACTTAAGGTGGGCGATAATTTGAATAGACAATGAGAGGTCTGAGCATAAGTAATATGGAGCTTATTTGGTAATCCTCCAAAATAGAACAGATTACTTACTATTTTTGTACTGCTTCTGTTTATAGTGATTTATAATTTAATATGATGACTGTCTTTGTAGAGTGTATATTGATGAACTCAGATTTTGTATTGTCAAATTGCATTTTAATTTTGTATTATGAAAGGAATAAAAAAAAATATATATATAAAAAAAAAAGAGAGATGACGGGGCCTGTTTAATGTGTTCTACTTGAACATATTTTCCAATACCTTAAAGGCTTGGACATTATCAAGCCGGTTATTGTCCTGTATGATATATTCTTTGAGACAATTGGTTTCTGCTCTTGTATTCCATATTGTGAAGTCTGTTTGTTGTATCAAAGTTGTATCAAAGTCATGAGAAATTACTTCAGTTCAGACTAGAGAAGTCAACAGTTCTTTTGATTTTTAATTTTGGCATAATTTTAGCAGGTTGTCCACGTCTAGGAGGTCTCTCCACTCTTGTTACCTACCCTTGTCCTTTCACAAGATAGGTGACATAGTAAAAATCCTCGAAATATATAAGGAAATTCTAAAACATTGGCTGGGAAATGGAAATGTTTTTGCACTAGCAGTTTTTTCTTATACTTGTACCATGTTACACGTGACAACCAAAAGAAGATGGGACTCTATAACTCTAAATGGCTCTCCAGTAAAGTGCTAAGGAGCAAAAATTACCCACAGGAGGATCAAACACAAAAAAATTAAATTAAATACAAATTCACTTTTGGTAGCACTTGGAGGTAGCTACAAACTATTAGAAAGACGGCAATGACCTAAGGACCTAATATATTTCTCTACTTCTAATTACAATTTTACAAAAATGGAAAAAATAAATTAAAAAACATTCATTGAAGACTTGTGTTCCAAGGTGAAAATCTCATTTAAAATGAAATTAATTAGCTGAATATTATAACCTCTTGATACCAGAGAGGCTTGCAGATTCCTGTAGGCAGTCCAGGGAGCAGAAATAGATGTTAATGATGGATGGTGTGTCACGGAGGCTGGGAAATAACTGCAAGACAATGAATTAATGTTTGCTAAGGGAAAATTAAACTTTCTTGAAGAAAATAATTATGAAGTTTTTGATGATGGTGATGAGTATATTGTATAGGGGATTAGGCTGCTATTCGCAAAAGGTACTTAAAGTAAATACACCATGCTTGCAAACTTTTGAGAGGTGGTATCTTGGTGCAGAAACATTTTTTCCTGTCATTGACAACTCCCTTTTATGAGGACAACCACATGTTCCCATAGGGACACCCTTATTTGTTAACCTACTCTCCCCATTTTGAATTTCACTCAATGCAGATTTGGGGCTGTGTTTGATGATGCAGTATCCAAGAGATTTCTATGGTATAACAACCAGAGGCATAACTCTCTATCAAGACCTTCAACTATGATGCATCATTTACAGCACTGGTTTTCTTAGAGGGACCTTTTGGCCTCCTTAGCCTCAGGTACTGGTTGTTACTACCCTTAGTTCTCCAACCCTATATGGACAGTAACTAGGTAAGTAACTTTACTAAATTGCATAGGTATTTTAGTTGTTAAGCCTTTCTGTAAAGCATCATATACAGCATGGAAGTCACCAGTACTTCGGACAATCGGAATATTTACAATGAGACATCCCCCAGGTCTTTGAGAAATCAGTGTTTCTAAGAGAAAACATAATTAGTGAAATGGACCCTCACTCAGGGTTGTGACCCAGCAATGTATTAAAGGTTAGAACTTAGAATAAACATGATTGTGTAAGTACATTAGGTCTTAGATGTAGAAAACAGGAAAGGCTTACTCTTATCTACAGGATATGCCATAAATGTCTCATAGATGATGGTTTTAACTCTGGGACAAGTTAAACTGTTTTCAAAACTCCCACAAAGAGAAAACAGACTCATAATTGGCCAACTTTCCATCCAGTCTTGACATGGGTCAGAAGATCCTGAACATAGGTGTGGGTCCCAGAGGTTAAACCTGCATCTATCAAGCATTTATGGCATATCCCGTGGATAACATAATTATCTAAGGTGGAAATACTCCTTTAAGCACTGTCCTAATTCATTCTATGTCTTAGGACCTCATCAACAATAGAGTGGTGTAAAATGTATTAATCTTGACCATAGTGCCAGTCATGGCGGAGATAAGTTCAGAGGAGAAAAAAATAGAACCTAGAGGGAGTTTATTTTTCATTTCATTTTCTCCTTTGCTATACTAGAACAGTCAGGTTATGTAAAAATATACTACATCCACATCGTCAGTTTTTAGGGTTTTTTTGCCAGTAAAGGCAAACTATTCCAAAATATTAATAAATGTGACTTATTCCTATATGTTAATATCCTGTTTGTGGCTCTTGGCACTGAATTCTGACCTTCTTCAAGCTTCAGATTGTGTCTATCTATCTATATCCCAGGTTCCCAATTCATACAAAAATGCTAAATATGGCAGCATTTCAGAAAGTTCCTGTGATAGGACTGAAACACCGCCATTTTCTGTATATGGAAGAATAAATAAACTTTTCTCTTTTTGGAATTCTGCAAAAAAAAAAAAAATTGTGCATAGATAGAGCCTTTCTCAAGACTGTTGAGCTGAAACGTCGCGATCACATAGTTGAATAAAATACCTTTTGCTTACTTTCTTGCTTTTTTTTTAATCTGTATCTGATATAGTCAAGGCCCCTTTGGGTTGCACCTTTTTTTTTATTTTATTTTCCTTTTCTAGTGTTGTCATTTTTGTGTAGATAGATAGATAGATAGATAGATAAGAATATGTAAGCAGCACCAGAAAAAAATTATTGTGGGTGCAAAATCCTTCAGAGAACATGATTTAAAATTTCCACAAAATATAACAAAAAATTTGAAAGCATACAAAAAATAGTGAAAAAGCGGTAACCTTCTTTGCTATGGGTGAAAAAATAAGGTCACTTCTTTTAACTATATTCGGAGTGCTGCCTCATTTTCTATTTTAGTAAGATAGATAGATAGATAGATAGATAGATATGAGAGATCGATAGACAGAAAGACAGATAGATAGATAGATAGATAGATAGATAGATAGATAGATAGATAGATACTAAAATACATAAAAATAAGATCACAGTACAACGCTGCACTGATTAAAATGAATATTTCACTGATTTTCTTCCCCTCCTTCCCTAAACAAACAGCAGTTATCCTTATTTCGATGTAAATAACTATGGAAATTGATTGTGGAAAACACAATATCACTTTTGCTGGCTCATGTTAGTTCTGCCTGCCTGCTCTCCTCTAATTGTGGAGTATATTCTGCTTATTACAGCCTGCACAGTTCTGCATCTGTTTAGGGGAGGGTGCGATTCTGTACATGTGCAGGATTTCATTTTTATGGAGTAAATGATAATAACATTGTGTAAGACAGAGCTCTAGAGGCACATTCCATTTCCTCTTGCAAGAACTTACAATTTAATCAGGGTTTCTTGATGGTAATAGAATGGGGTATATACTGATTGCCTTATAATTGTGTTTCTAAACAGCGCCTTGTAATAACATAAGACAAAGATGGGTTGCACCAGGTATGTCCTAAATGAAAACATATTTCTTCTACACAGGCAATTTTTCATGTGAAAGTCATTTCTTTAGTCAGCTTCACTTTACATTATAATATTCTAGGGAGTGAGAATGAAAAATACTGTATTTCTTTCTGTATTTGATTGGGAATATGTACAGTAACAGAATCAAAGGGGGTTAACTGGTCTACAGATATTGATGACTGGTTTTCAGGATAGGTCATCAATAACAGATCCAATGTTATTACAGTATAAGTTTTCTAGATTATGTAGAGCTGTGAAGTGACCCATAAATAAATTTGTGAAGCTCAGTGTTACTTGGGTACTCATTGTGGTACCAACTGCTACATCGAAAATTTCACTGTAGAAGAGGAAATAATTGCTCAATAATATGAGCTCAAAATTTCTCTGGTTTTCCAGGATTCATCCCTGAGGAAGTAATGAATGCATTGCAGTCCAAGTGATTGCTTAATATCTAGAGTGACCAAGATGTAATCTTTCTGGTGTATTGTTGCAATCCCTGTATTGGTTTTCCAGATCTCTAAGGTAGCTGTGGAGGGAGGTGACCAATTACTCTAAAATGATGTCTAGATACTGAGGCAAGTTGTTGTAAATGGAGCTTATACCTGAAATTATTGGGTCACCTGGAGGGTTAGCTAAGGATTTGTAAAGTTTCGGTAGATTAAAAAAATGGTTTGGAAGGATTGTTGATCACAAGGCATTTTTTGTCATGTTTTTGTTAACAGAGAGTCAGAAAAAAATGAGGAAAAGGGGAAAAGGGTTGTCCAGTTATATGGGGCTTAAGTGGATTATGGGAAGTTGAAAATAAAAATACAAAAAACAGCTCTCCCCTTATTGGTCCTAACTCTGTTCTCCACTGTTCTCCACCTACTGGTCCTAACTCTGGTCCCCACTGCTCTCCACTTCCTGGTCATGGCTAAATACAATGGGAATGCCAACATTAACAGTGCAGCCAGTGATTAGCTAAGCCTTTTCTGGTATCCGATTGTTAACGAGTAAGTATGGTTTATTTTTATTTTTAACCTACCCCCGTGAGCCATATATTAAAAAATGAATAGTGCTGGACAAACATTTTAATCATGGAACAATTTTTTCTTCTTCTATATTTCGGGAAACTGGGCTCCCTTGACCATTCAGTAATACTTTTGGACAGAAGGTCAGTTTTGTGCCTCCTTTATGAATTCATTATAGTTCTGCACCACCATTTCAACCCTTATATCAGCTGATCAAATAACTATCTATCTATAATGTTGTAGAGATTTAATAGATTGTATATCTCAGGTTTGCTGAGATTGTTCCTCATCCTTGAGTCATGAGTGGATTGGGTCATATTCATCAATGTTCCTGTGAATAGTAAACATATCACATTTGCTGCAACTGTAATGTTTACTTGGAAATAAACTAAAGTTGAAGGTAGCAAGTGAGAGGTTAGTCCTCATGCTGTAGAAAAGTGACCTTAGGGTTCATGACATTTTTATTTCTCTTGATAGTACTGTGTATACTCACTCTATGCATAACTCAAAGTGAGTGGTGAAAATATTACTGAAAGATCCTCTTATCAATCACATAAACATGTATAGGAGGGTTACAACTGCAAATAGATTGCTTATACTGTTCAATTACTGATCATGGATGTTCTTAATTCAGCTGGATAATGTGTATCAATCCGATGTTTCAACTGTTCATAATATAATACATTTTTATATCTTACCGGAGAGCCTGTCCATCCAAGGAGTGCAAAGGCGTATTGTTCTTGTGGAGATATTACTAGGTCAACCCGAACAGCCTTCCAGTCTCTAGGATAAGTATCTTCAGGCTCTGTCCAGCCATCATCTTCTGGGATTTGAGCCTTAACTTCTTTTTTCAAAAGTTTCAGTATTATAAAACTCTTCTGATAATGATCGAGAGCATCCACTCTTCTGCTAGGGAGCTTTGTGTCATCAAATGTTGATTCAATTATATCATAAAAAAGAAGACGACCCTTGGAAAGAAATTAGTTCACAGAAAATTAATTTGGCATGACAGCTTACTGCTAGAAGCAGGGAGAGAGAACAGGTGAAACCTAACATGACATTCTGCTTCTACTTTGTTCTGCTTTGCTGTTTTTGTTATTTTACATTATTTTCTCCATTAACCTACATTATGTAGCTGCTTTCAAGCTTCTGCTGGATCCCACGATACAGTATATGCCCTAATAACTAAAAGGGCTATTCTGGTTAGAGAAAGTCATTAGGATAGGGGATAACTATTAGATCAGTAGGGACCCTACTGCTGGGACCCCCAGTGATAGAAACATAAAATGTGTCGGCAGATAAGAACCATTTGGCCCATCTAGTCTGCCCAACCCATCTAGTCTGCCCAACAGGGGTCCTGTACCCCGTACAGTCCCCGTGAAATGGAAGAAGCAGTTGGTTGTAAATGCGCACCCAGGGGTCCATCTAGCTTTTCTGCTGTCAAATTCTCAACCTAACCCCTTCCCTTAAGTCTCATTGTTAAAGGCATTCATGTCTATGGAAGTGCTGGAGACAGCTGGTAGCTTCACAGACAGCTTAGATGGATTTTTAAACTCAACACGCTTAAGCCCCATGGGTTAAATGTGGATTTTAAACTTGGGGTGTATGACTAGTGTGGTGTCTCTCGGCGGTCCATGTATGGTAATTTCCCTAGTCCTCTGAGCTGTTAGGATGTAATATATCATGCCAGGTCCTCATTGTTCATCTTTCATGTTTATTTGTTTACTTACCCTTTTCATTCTTTTCCGGACCCTGTGTCCCCTGGCCCAGGAGCGGTTTCATTCACATCTTTCTTCTCCTTATCATCTAAGTGGTATTGCCTTCCACCTGGTATGGGTACAATATAAATGTGCCCCCCCCCCCCCCCCCACCAGACTGGATTATGGGCACTAGTGTCATGAGGCAATCTGCCCAGTGTCTCTACGGCCCCGCACCGCCAATTTAACAACACTGCCAATTAGACATGGGCCTGTACTGACTAGCTAAAATGACATTGAAGGGGGAAGTTATCATTATGGGAGACTTCAATCTTCCAGATGTAAACTGGAAAACCAAAATAGCTAGTTCTGCCAGGAGTACAGATATTCTAAATTCCCTACTGGGATTATCTCTACAGCAAGTAGTGGAGGAGCCAACCCGGAAGGAGGCCATTTTAGATTTAGTATTCACAAATGGGAATTTGGTATCTGATATTACTGTAGGGGAAAGCTTGGGATCTAGTGATCACCAGTCAGTGTGGTTTACTATAAGTACAGTGACTGAGTCACACCACACAAAAACTAAAGTTTTAGATTTTAGAAAAACTGACTTTTCTAAAATTAGATTAGTGGTATACGAGTCCCTATCAGACTGGAACAGTTTCATTGGAGTCCAGGAGAAATGGGACTACTTAAAAGTGGCACTATTGAAGGCAACAGAAAATTGCATTAGGCTTGTCAGTAAAAGCAAAAAAAGGAAGAGACCACTGTGGTACTCAGCAGAAGTGGCCAAAATCATTAAAAACAAAAAGATAGCATTTAGGAATTATAAAAACAAAACAAAATGAGGATGACAGACAAATTTATAAGATTAGGCAGAGAGAGGCCAAACAAGTTATAAGAGCTTCTAAAGCACAGGCAGAAGAGAAATTAGCTCAGTCAGGGAAAAAAGGCGATAAGGCATTCTTCAGATACATAAATGAAAAAAGGAAACTAAAACAAGGAATTACCAAATTAAAACTAAAGAAGGAAGGTATATGGAAGAAGATAAAGAACTAGCTGACTGCCTCAATGAATCCTGTTCAGTTTTTACAAAAGAAAATGAAGGAGAAGGACCACAGTTAGGAAAGAAGACTAATGAATCTTTTGACGCATGTGTCTTTACAGAGGAAGAGGTTCTAAGTCAACTGTCTAAAATTAATACCAATAAGTCACAGGGGCCTGATGGGATACACCCAAAGCTATTAAAAGAGCTCAGCGGTGAACTAGCAAAACCATTAACAGATTTATTTAACCAATCACTGGCAACAGGAGTTGTCCCAGAAGATTGGAAATTAGCAAATGTTGTGCCCATTCACAAAAAAGGTAGTAGGGAGGAATCGGGCAACTATAGGCCAGTAAGCCTGACATCAATAGTGGGGAAATTAATGGAAACCATACTTAAGGAGAGGATTGTGGACCATCTAAAATCCCATGGATTGAAAGATGAAAAACAGCATGGGTTTACTTCAGGGAGATCATGTCAAACTAATCTTATTGATTTTTTTGATTGGGTGACTAAAATAATAGATGGAGGAGGTGCAGTAGACATCGCTTATCTAGACTTTAGTAAGGCTTTTGATACTGTCCCACACAGAAGGCTTATCAATAAAGTGCAGTCATTGGGCTTGGACTCCCATATTGTTGAATGGATTAGGCAGTGGCTGAGGGACAGGCAACAGAGGGTTGTAGTCAATGGAGTATATTCAGACCAAGGTCTTGTTACCAGTGGGGTACCTCAGGGATCTGTTCTGGGACCCATATTGTTTAATATCTTTATCAGCGAAATTGCAAAAGGCCTCAATGGTAAGGTGTGTCTTTTTGCTGATGATACAAAGATTTGTAACAGGGTTGATGTTCCTGGAGGAATACACCAAATGGAAAGGGACTTAGGAAAACTAGAGGAATGGTCAAAAATCTGGCAACTAAAACTTAATGTTGATAAGTGCAAGATAATGCACCTGGGATGTAAAAACCCAAGAGCAGAATATAAAATCAGTGATACAGTCCTAACCTCAGTATCTGAGGAAAGGGATTTAGGGATCATTATTTCAGAAGACTTAAAGGTAGGCAGACAATGTCACAGAGCAGCAGGAAATGCTAGCAGAATGCTTGGGTGTATAGCAAGAGGAATTACCAGTAGAAAGAGGGAGGTGCTTATGCCGCTCTACAGAGCACTAGTGAGACCTCATTTGGAGTATTGGGCTCAGTACTGGAGACCATATCTCCAGAAGGATATTGATACTTTGGAGAGAGTTCAGAGAAGAGCTACTAAACTGGTACATGGATTGCAGGATAAAACTTACCAGGAAAGATTAAAGGACCTTAACATGTATAGCTTGGAAGAAAGACGAGACAGAGGGGATATGATAGAAACTTTTAAATACATAAAGGGAATCAACAAGGTAAAAGAGGAGAGAATATTTAAAAGAAGAAAAATTGCTACAAGAGGACATAGTTTTAAATTAGAGGGGCAAAGGTTTAAAAGTAATATCAGGAAGTATTACTTTACCGAGAGAGTAGTGGATGCATGAAATAGCCTTCCTGCAGAAGTGGTAGCTGCAAATACAGTGAAGGAGTTTAAGCATGCATGGGATAGGCATAAGGCCATCCTTCATATAAGATAGGGCCAGGGGCTATCCATAGTATTTAGTATATTGGGCAGACTAGATGGGCCAAAGGGTTCTTATCTGCCGACACATTCTATGTTTCTATGTTTAGTTGGCCTGCTATCTATGACTTCGCCCCCACTCACGGCAAGTCTAAAACTGTGCGAGGGGAAGGGCCGGGAGGCCTGTCTCATTCATAATTTTCTACACCCGGTTTAGGCGTTGAAAATGGTCTAAATGTAAGACAGCTCAGAAGCTGTCTTACATTTAGAACTGATGCTAGATGCGCCAAAGTTTTGGAGAGGCCGGAGCCACTACATAATTGAGGAAGATCCACTGCCAGCAAAGGGGCTTTATTAAAACTGGCATCTAAAACACTGGTTTTAATGAAAGTGCCCCTTAGTCTATGGAACCCACATGGTGACAGTTTGATGTATGTATATATGCCTTTCTATTCACTATGTAATCATGCTAGCTAATGCTGCTGATTACATCATCTTGCCTCAGATGAATTGTTTTTATGAACTAATATGCATACTTCGCTGTTTTTAACATCACCCTATGGGAATCATCTATACGTAGATCACGTCCTTCATGTTTTATTGTTATGATCAGGATTATGCACTTCTTTTGATAATTTTTTTTTTTTTACACGATCATGTAATCATTATATTACTCACGTGATTACTGTGCTGCCTCATCTTTCGCTTGTTGGATATTCAGTGGGACAGTTGCCCAGGGCCCCTGAGGGATTGCACCCTTTTCCTTATTGACTGTGCTGCTGTTTTTTCTAGATAGATAAATAGATAGATACTTTGGATGTCTTACCTGATTTTTTAGTACATTGATGGTGTTGTGCAAAATATTTTTCTCAGCTCCTCTTCTAGGACACGTAATTAAGAGATCCACATCATGGCCAACATCCTTACCCCTGTTGATTGAAGGGAACAATTAATTCCTCTACTACAAATATTTTGTCATGTTTGATTGTATGAAGTGCATTTCCATATGTATTATTTCATATGTAACATGATGAATTGAAAAAAATCGCTGAAGTAAAAATCTAACTCTGTAAAAAAAAGCTTTGCTGACACATACCTTATCATTGTTCTTGTTCCTGCACTTCTCTCCCTTCTCTTGATTTTGTTAATACAGTGGGGGAAAATGCTGCATGTAGATGCAGTATTTACCTCTGTTGGTGAGCAGGCAATGATTGTGATTTTGTGGCTCATTCTCGATAATCCCCTAATCAATCAGCTCATGTCGGTAGGCCTTTATTTTCTGAATGATTGGTTATGTCCTGAATGGTTATGTTAACCAAACAGCCCCTGTGTCAATAGCACATGACAAATACCATGATGCCGAGGCTGAAGAAGACTTTGTAACACCCGAGTGCCCTAATCCTACAAAGCCTATTCATCAATAACACACACTGTAGTGAAGAAGTACTTAGGCAATACAGAACAAAGCAATAAATCAGATCCTACAGCGGTCTTCTTCAGCTCTCATCAACCTTCTGCCGTTGATCTTATTAACATGTATAAATACATGTGTGGTCAATACAAGGATCTGGCACAACCTATTTTATTCCAAACAGAGGAAGAGGACTGTATACTGCTACAGATGGATCTGGATAAGTGGCAGATGAGGTTTAACACTGACTAAGGTTAGGCACATGGGAAGAAATAATGCAAGTCACCCGTACATACTAAATGATAAAACACTGGGTAACACTGACATGGAAAAGGACCTAGGAATTTTAATAAACAACAAACTAAGCTGTAGAAACCAGTGTCAGGCAGCTGCTGCCAAGGCCAATAAGATAATGGGTTGCATCAAAAGGGGCATAGATGCCCGTGATGAGAACATAGTCCTACCACTTTACACATCACTAGTCAGACCACACATGGAGTACTGTGTACAGTTCTGGGCTCCTGTGAACAAGGCAGACATAGCAGAGCTGGAGAGGGTTCAGAGGAGGGCAACTAAAGTAATAACTGGAATGGGGCAACTACAGTACCCTGAAAGATTATCAAAATTAGGGACATTCACTTTAGAAAAAAGATCTAATTACTATGTATAAATATATCAGGGGTCAGTACAGAGATCTCACCCATCATCTATTTATCCCCAGGACTGTGACGAGGGGACATCCTCTGCGTCTGGAGGAAAGAAGGTTTGTACACAAACATAGAAGAGGATTCTTTACAGTAAGAGCAGTGAGACTATGGAGCTCTCTGCCTGAGGAGGTGGTGATGGTGAGTACAATAAAGGAATTCAAGAGGGGCCTGGATGTATTTCTGGAGCGTAATAATATTACAGGCTATAGCTACTGGAGAGGGGTCGTTGATCCAGGGAGTTATTCTGTTTGCCTGATTGGAGTCGGGAAGGAATTTTTCCCCCCTCAAGTGGGGTAAAATAAATGGCTTCTACCTCACAGTTTTTTTTTTCCCTTCCTCTGGATCAACTTGCAGGATATGTACTATGTACTATGTTACTATGTTACCATGTTACAAAGCACTAGGGGACATTCTTTATGTTTGGAGGAAAGGTGATTTCAATATGAGAAAGGATTCTTTACAGTAAAGGACCCTTTACACAGGCCATTAATTGAACAGATTACTAGTAACACTCGTTAGCAATGATCTGGCGGTGTAAATGGACCGCCGATTACCCAATGAACAGGCAAAACGCTTGTTCATCAAGTAATTGTATGTTTTGTGCAGCACAAAAGATCATTATTTCCCAGTGGAAGATGTGCTGGGTAACTGCAATCTGCTGCTGGGAAACAATGAGTCAATGGCATTATCGATCGCTCTTCCCCATGCTCTGGAGGAGATTGCTGCATGTAAATGCACCGGTCTCCTCCGCTAGCAGATTATCGGGAAGGAACGCTTCCATCCTGACAATCTGCTAGATCGTTGTCCCATGTAAAGAGATTGCTAGTTAAAGAGAATCTGTCACCAGCATGACAGTATCTCACTGTGCTTATCTAAGGCTACTTTCACACTAGCGGCAGGACGGATCCAACAGGCTGTTCACCCTGTCGGATCCATCCTGCCGCTATTTCGCCGTACCGCCGGACTGCCGCTCCGTCCCTATTGACTATAATGGGGACAGGGGCGGAGCTCCGGCGCAGCACGGCAGTGTATGGCAAAAGGCCGCCGGACTAAAAGTACTGCATGTCCGACTTTTAGTTCGATGACCTCTCACCGCGAACTGCCATGCTGCGCCGGAGCTCCACCCCTGTCCTCATTATAGTCAATGGGGATGGAGCGGCGGTCCGGCGGCACGGCGAAATAGCGGCAGGACGGCTCCAACAGGGTGAACAGCCTATCGGATCCGTCCTGCCGCTAGTGTGAAAGTAGTCTAAGAGTGTTACATAGTGTCTGAATAACACCATGACAGCCACATGACTGAGGTGGTTTAGCTTTGTAAATGATGGAGACCCTGGACCAACTGCACTTTTGGTCGAATCTACAGTATAACGTGGCATATCATTATCCTTTCTAATTACAGCATTGACTAAAATTTGTTACATATTTTACACTTGGTATTAATGTTGCTTCTGTTTTACTGAACTGCGCTTAGATCTAGTTATTTATTCATTTATATAGCGCCAACCTATTCCACAGCACTGTATAAATAAATGAATAAATAAATAGTCTTTAGCAGTGACGTAGCTGATGTGACCATGTCACCTCTGAAGCCAGTAACTGGCTGCAGCAGAGCATGTGACCATGCCCATGCCGCTGCGGATGTCAACACTGCGGGGATCGGAACAAGGGCACATCGGTGGCAGAGCGGGGGACCAGAGAGGCAGGGAGCAGGTAAGTATTAATCTTTTGTTCCGATAGGCAGGCTGCTGGCGCTTGACAAAATGTCATTATTCCAGGAGAACCTCTTTAAGCTTATTTAAAGGGAACGTGTCACATTGAACATCTTGTCTGATCTGCAGTCACAGGTTACAGAGCAGGATATGCTGAGCAGATGGACATACAGTATAGTTCTGTGGGAGCAGATACAGAATACCTTGTAATTTATTAATTTAACCCCTTCCAGCCCTGAATAATTATCTATAGAACTACATTCAGGGCAGTGGTATGAACGAGCGGCCATGCTATTACGGTGCACTCAGGAGCTGTGCCCATGCGTCAGTTGCAGGTGCCAGCCTGTATTACACTGTCTCCAATAACCAGGACTTGAGATAACTAAGATCTGACCCCTTAGATCAGGCATCCTCAAACTGCGGCCCTCCAGCTGTTGCAAAACTGCAACTCCCAGCATACCTGAACAGCCTACAGGTATCCGCCTATAGCAGGGCATTGTGGGAGTTGTAGTTTTACAACAGCTGGAGGGCCGCAGTTTGAGGATGCCTGCCTTAGATGCTGCACTTAAAGCTGTTTGTAGCATCTAAGTGGTTAAAGGGAGGGAAGGTAGAATACATTGGATCCTTCTGTCAATATATGTCAGGGAATACTACATGAGGTTCGACGAGTTTTCTGGTTTAAGAATATTGTTCGGCCATCAAAATCAGATTGGCACCCCCCACCGATCAACAGTCGTTAGAGCACTGTGACCTATTGGGATCTATTGGGTACTTAGTAGAAGCAATGCAGGACATGGAGCTTCCTTCCATCAGCATCCGCAGCCCCTTCGAACAGCTGATAAGCAGCGGCGACTCCCACTAATCTGATACTGATGGCCTATCCTGACTCTTTTAATAATAAAGTTCTATGGACCATTTATAATCCTGAATAATTGAAAATTCGGCACCTAATAGGGGACAACAACTACAGTCAGGTCCATCAATTTTGGGATATCGACAAAATTCTACCAATTTTGGCTCTATACACCACCACAATGGATTTAAAATAAAACAAACAAGATGTGCTTTAACTGCAGACTGTCAGCTTTAATTTGAGGGTATTTACATCCAAATCAGGTGAACGGTGCAGGAATTACAACAGTTTGCATATGTGCCTCCCACTTGTTAAGGGACCAAAAGTAATGGGACAGAATAATAATCATAAATCAAACTTTCACTTTTTAATACTTGGTTGCAAATCCTTTGCAGTCAATTACAGCCTGAGGTCTGGAACGCATAGACATCACCAGACGCTGGGTTTCATCCCTTATGATGCTCTGCCAGGCCTCTACTGCAACTGTCTTCAGTTCCTGCTTGTTCTTGGGGCATTTTCCCTTCAGTTTTGTCTTCAGCAAGTGAAATGCATGCTCAATCGGATTCAGGTCCGGTGATTGACTTGGCCATTGCATAACATTCCACTTCTTTCTCTTAAAAAACTCTTTAGTGGCTTTTGCAGTATGCTTTGGGTCATTGTCCATCTGCACTGTGAAGCGCCGTCCAATGAGTTTCTGAAGCATTTGGCTGAATATGAGCAGATAATATTGCCTGAAACACTTCAGAATTCATCCTGCTGCATTTGTCAGCAGTCACATCATCAATAAATACATGAGAACCAGTTCCATTGGCAGCCATACATGCCCTCGCCATGACACTACCACTACCATGCTTCACTGATGAGGTGGTATGCTTAGGATCATGAGCAGTTCCTTTCCTTCTCCATACTCTTCTCTTCCCATCACTCTGGTACAAGTTGATCTTGGTCTCATCTGTCCATAGGATGTTGTTCCAGAACTGTGAAGGCTTTTCTAGATGTCATTTGGCAAACTCTAATCTGGCCTTCCTGTTTTTGAAGTTCACCAATGGTTTACATCTTGTGGTGAACCCTCTGTAATCAGTCTGGTGAAGTCTTCTCTTGATTGTTGACTTTGACACACATACACCTACCTCCTGGAGAGTGTTCTTGATCTGGCCAACTGTTGTGAAGGGTGTTTTCTTCACCAGGGAAAGAATTCTTCGGTTACCCACCACAGTTGTTTTCTGTGGTCTTCCGGGTCTTTTGGTGTTGCTGAGCTCACCGGTGCGTTCCTTTTTTTTAAGAATGTTCCAAACAGTTGTTTTGGCCACACCTAATGTTTTTGCCATCTCTCTGATGGGTTTGTTGTGTTTTTTCAGCCTAATGATGGCTTGCTTCACTGATAGTGACAGCTCTTTGGAGTTCATCTTGAGAGTTGACAGCAACAGGTTGCAAATGCAAATAGCGGACTTGAAATGAACTCTGAACCTTTTATCTGCTCATTGTAATTGGAATAATGAGGTAATAACACACACCTGGCCACGGAACAGCTGAGAAGCCAATTGTCCCATTACTTTTGGTCCCTTAACAAGTGGGAGGCACATATGCAAACTGTTGTAATTCCTACACCGTTCACCTGATTTGGATGTAAATACTCTCAAATTAAAGCTGACAGTCTGCAGTTAAAGCACATCTTGTTCGTTTCATTTTTCAAATCCATTGTGGTGGTGTATAGAGCCAAACATGTTAGAATTGTGTCGATGTCTTAATATTTATGGACCTGACTGTATGTCAGATTGTAAGTCATTTTGCTATACTATCCAATGATTTTAGTGACAAGGGCATAATTGACCGCAATTAAAAATAGCTACAAATAAAAATGAGATAACAAAACACTAAGGAAATGATTACTTCATTTAAATTTATTGCTAACAGACCATCCATGGGTAAGAGAGTACGGCATCAGGAGCCATTGTGATATTCCTGAACATAGATTCCTGGGGGGATTTTTTTTTCTCTTAAAAACATGAGCTTTTGCTTCAACTGGGAAGAGGATCAGCATCATCGCCTTTAGATGCCTATTTTCAAATCAGATTCACTCGAGTGCAGATCATTTGCTCCGGTACCATCTGAAAATAATTAGAATATGCTATTTCTGTCAGAAGCCTGTTTGTGAGATTTTTTTTTTGTACGTACAATTATTTGCGAGCGTGATATGAATGCAAAATAGATCTCATTTAGTGTTTCTGAAAATAATTTCCTATTGGGATGATAATATGGTAGAGGACATCAGCACCAGGCTACTAGTCTATAGTCGCAGTTATAGCTACAAGAAGATTATAGAGTACAGGGTAGAGATTAATGATATGATGAAAAAGATGGAGAAAGAGCGAGAGGTCATACACAGAGCATGTGCAAACAAAGGGTTACAGATAGAGAAATCTCTTTCTCAAAACAGGCAACCTCGCACACACACACACATAATTAGGCTACATGCACATGAATGTTAAACATGTCCATTTTTAGCAACAATTAAAGTTTATGGTGCTATTTACATGGCCTTTTAACAGTCAGTGAATAACGGCCAGACGGACCCCATTGAAATCCATCGGAACGTTTTCAACAGCCGTTAAAAACGGGTACGCTAGTACAATATGGCCTTTTAGGAGTGTAATAAAATCACTAACCCCCTCCACTTGCAGACACAGAGGCAGTTACTTCACTCTTGATTGTGAAGGACCTGCGCTCAGCGTGATGACGTCACCGCGTGATCCTGCTTGGAGCACGCTGTGATGCTTAGCACAGATCCTTCACAATCAAGAGAGGAGCGACTGCCTCTGCGTCTGCAAGTGGATGAGGTGAGTGATTTTTTTTGCTGCAAAAAAAAAAAAATTACAATGAAATTTATCCATTTTTAATGATCATTAAAAAAATGGATGCAAAACAGCCATTAAAAACGTTTGGATGAGCAGAAAATAGATGCACAATTGGTTGAAAAATGGCCATGAAAAAATGACACTGTGTCCTTAAGGAGAGAACGTGCAGCTGCATTCCCCTCTTCTCTGTTTTTCATTAACTATATTACCAGAGATGGATTAGTTAAAGGGGTTGTGCAAGAATGTTTTTTTTGGCAACCCCCCCACACACACCACTTGGCCGGACCTGTAAAGGAAAGATGACTTACCTGTTTCCTGGTGCTGACTCCCATGCTCCTTCTCTTCCAGGCCTGTGATGCTCTGCTGGGCTCCCTCGATGTCAGCTTCCGGTTTGACATCGCCACAGCCAATCACTGGCCACAGCGAAGACTTTTGCATCCCTTTGCATCATTTGACCATTTGTCATGACATAAGGGGAGCCAATTTGGAGGTGCCATAGAATTCCATTTAGGCACATGGACTGCTGAAGTCTGTGATTAATTTATGATGGACGACATGAATTAGGCCCAATCCTTTGGCAACACTGGGGATATCAATAGCAGCAAAGCATGGACAGGTCTTGATAAATCTCGTCCTTTAGGCATCATGCACACGGCTGAAGTTTTCTGTCCACATACGATCATAATTTTTTGCGGATCGGAGGCCGACCCATTCATTTCAACAGGGCCGCAAAAGATGTGGTCAGCACTCTGTGTGCTGTCCGCATCCTGCACGTCCGTTGAACAGCCCCAGAACTCTTGTCCATTTTGCAGACAAGGATGGGAAATTTCTAGAGGAGTGTGAAAAAAAATGGCAGCATGCACCGCAAAATGGATGCAGTCATTTGCATAAGCCCTTATCTTCAGATATATATATATAGATAAAAACTGACTATTAGAATCCTGGACTATCAGAAGTTATTCTATATAATTTTTTTTAATATTGAATGAAAATGTCCTTTTTTATTGGTTTAGTTTGGTACTTTCTGTATTGCAGAAAATGTTCATTTTAATAATAGACTATGAGTAATGTCCCATGCGTAAAGAAAATGATTACAATGGGAAATACGGGTATAACACATTTGTAAGCTCAGGTTGACCACCACTAAAGCATGAACAAATTATCACAAACCTATGATTACATTTCCAGCCCTAGTGCTAATATTATCTCGGTTAGACCACAGTTATTATTACCGGAGCATGTAAAGAGCCCAGGCTTACAATTAACAATAGGGCTGTACAGGGTAATTATTTTTTAACAAATGGAAACGTGTTTAAATAATGGAGTATTTGTCACATGAAACCTCTCCTGTTTTTAACAGCTATATAAATCTTGTAGGCTGGTGACAAATACATTTTTCAAATTTAAACAATATAGGAAGCTGACTTGTTGAAGCAAAAATAATAAAGCTAGGAATGTTTAACAGGACAAAGAAATGGCCATTTACACAGACCAAAGTTTGGGGTAAATATCCAGGAATAACAATGTGAAAGATGCCACCAGTTACCCACGAAACAAGCACCTGAAATCTGTGATTATCAGCAGTACTATTTTTTTTATTCTGAAATCAATACCATGGGCACTGACAGATAATAATCACAGCGATGTCACAGTACAGGATAATACACACAGTGATGTCACAGAACAGGGATAATAAACACAGTGATGTCACAGTACAGGTATAATAAACACAGTGATGTCACAGTACAGACATAATAAACACAGTGATGTCACAGTACAGGTATAATAAACACAGTGATGTCACAGTACAGACATAATAAACACAGTGATGTCACAGTACAGGGATAATAAACACAGTGATGTCACAGTACAGAGCTAATAAACACAGTGATGTCACAGCGCAGGGAGAATAAACACAGTGATGTCATGGTACAGGGATAATAAACACAGTGATGTCACAGTACAGACATAATAAACACAGTGATGTCACAGTACAGGGATAATACACACAGTGATGTCACAGTACAGGGATAATACACATAGTGATGTCACAGTACAGGGATAATAAACACAGTGATGTCACAGTACAGGGATAATAAACACAGTGATGTCACAGTACAGACATAATAAACACAGTGATGTCACAGTACAGACATAATAAACACAGTGATGTCACAGTACAGAGCTAATAAACACAGTGATGTCACAGCACAGGGATAATATACACAGTGATGACACAGCACAGAGATAGTAAAAGCAGTAATGTCCCAGTACAGGACTAATACACATAGTGATGTCACAGTACAGAGATAATAAGCACATTACAGGGATAATATGCAATGGCCAGGATACGGGCTATTAAAGTTCTGTATTTGTCATGACGCCAATTACAGCGTACGCAGGGTACTATGCCTGGGCCCTTCCAAGGTGTTATAATGCACGTCCCAGACTAGGAATGCCAGAGTGGTGTAATGGCCTATAATGTCTCTGTAAGATATTAATAATTGTGTCAATGGTGTCTCCTACCTGGGTATAGCTGGACTCCTGCACCTGGCTCACTTGTAATACATTTGAGTGTAGTGATAGTAGGAGTAATAGAGGAATTTTGCAGATTAAATGATGTCCAGACCTTTAGATGAAGTTCAAATGCTTCTTTGATTGAAGTAACTTGAATCCAAACAGTATACAGCTTTGGTCTCAGTCCCAGCAGGTTTTGGCAATGATTGGTAGGAATAAATACTTCTGCTTTAAATGTGACCTCTGCTGTGTGGGGAACAGACTAGCTGAGGAGGAATAGGCTTCTCCTAGGTCTTTGGACTTGACTCACAGATAGATTCTCAGGGGATGCTTTCTTCCTGGAACTCTGGAGGTTGTAGTTTCTGCTTTCTTCATCCAGCTGAGCTGAAGGTTCTCAGACTGGGGATATGACCAAGTCTCAGCCGAGACAAGGTCCTTGCTGTCGTCTCTATGCAGGGGGATCTCCTGAATGCTATCACACAGCCTTCCCCTAGCAGGGGGAGGCTAAACTGACTCTAACTTCCTTCTCCACACATGCTGCAGGATATAGGAACAGCCCACTTCGCTCACAGAGAGGGAGCTGGGCTGGAATATTCCATTTGAGCCTATATTCACTAAACACTAAACTATGTACTTGCCAAGCAGTTGCTGCCACCTACTGGTAACCAGGCAAATTACAGGAACAATTGCATTTAACATAGGTTTATATGCACATTTGTGGAAGACATAATATAAATTATATCTGATGACATTATAATGGCTCTTAGAAGATAGTAGTTGGGTAGAGGTGTGTAGTAACACAACTCTTGGATGTTACATTTCCCCTTACTTTGAGTCAAGCTGACCTCGGTTTGTGCTTAGGATAAGAGGATTAAGCTCTGGGGTACCCAATTTAATACAAAGTGCTGCATGAAGTACACATAAAGACATCCAAAGACAAACATATAACGGCTACCCTAAGGTTCCTGCCTGCATGAGTAGGGTGTCTTATTAACAGTTTCCCTCTCGGTATACCCAGTGAACCAACAGTCTGCACTAAGCAATCACTACTGACTGACTTTGAAGTATTGTCCACGGATACCAAAGAAAGCATGGGGGCGTCTTTACTTTGTAATGCCACTATTGTGTAATGAAATACCCGCAAATAGAAGGGTGGCTTTATCCTGTATTCCCTTCCCTGCACCAAAGTCAAAATTAAGGCTTATAGCACTATCACTATGGTGACTAAGGCTAGCTAAATGGCTCAAAGGCGGAGGCGCCATACCTTAGGCAAAGGCACAGAAGGGGGATGAATCAGTTTCTCCAAACGCTTCTGGCATTTACAGGAGGAGGTTATAATAACCCCATGAAACTCCTGGAAGACATACCAGGGTGGGGGCTTTAGTATTCCCATTACCAATCCTGGCACACATAACAAACAGGAAAGAGGGGTATATTATTCCCCTAACTATTTGCGAAGCAGCGGGGATACCCTTGTAGTTTCTGGACCTGCCTGGGACTTACCACTTGTCATACCCTTGCACCAAGAGTAGGCCATAAGTATTAGTATCCGCAGAGGCAGTCTGTATAAAGAGAACAGAGCTGCAAAGCGAAGTGACAAAGAAGCAAGGTGCTACTGATCTGGCTAAGTGCAAAAGTTAGTGCAATTTCACAATTGGCACCTGTAAAAGAGTCCATACAATGGGCATAAGTACTTGAACATTGCATAACCTGTAAACATGTTGGGAAAAACAGTGGAAAAACATTTTGCATTTATTAGTGCAATCAATATTATCATAATAAGCTTGAATATAACTTGAGTCCTTTTTCTTGCAGTGCTTTAAAGTTGGAAACCTTCATCAGAGCCTGTACTTAGTACATATTTACTAGTACTTATTTTTTTTATTTACGGTAATAAACCACACACATCAGTATATACCAGCAGTGCATATATTGCAAGTGAATATACACTCACTTAAAGAATTATTAGGAACACCTGTTCTATTTCTCATTAATGCGATTATCTAGTCAACCAATCACATGACAGTTGCTTCAATGCATGTAGGGTTGTGGTCCTGGTCAAGACAATCTCCTGAACTCCAAACTGAATGTCAGAATGGGAAAGAAAGGTGGGCTACAACAGAAGAAGACCCCACCGGGAACCACTCATCTCCACTACAAATAGGAAAAAGAGGCTACAATTTGCACGCTCACCAAAATTGGACTGTTGAAGACTGGAAAAATGTTGCCTGGTCTGATGAGTCTCGATTTCTGTTGAGACATTCAAATAGTAGAGTCCGAATTTGGCGTAAACAGAATGAGAACATGTATCCATCATGCCTTGTTACCACTGTGCAGGCTGGTGGTGGTGGTGTAATGGTGTGGGGGATGTTTTCTGGGCACACTTTAGGCCCCTTAGTGCCGATTGGCCATCGTTTAAATGCCACGGGCTACCTGAGCATTGTTTCTGACCATGTCCATCCCTTCATGACCACCAAGTACCCATCCTCTGATGGCTACTTCCAGCAGGATAATGCACCATGTCACAAAGCTTGAATCTTTTCAAATTGGTTTCTTGAACATGACAATGAGTTCACTGTACTAAAATGGCCCCCACAGTCACCAGATCTCAACCCAATAAAGCATCTTTGGGATGTGGTGGAATGGGAGCTTCGTGCTCTGGATGTGCATCCCTCAAATCTCCATCAACTGCAAGCTGCTATCCTATCAATATGGGCCAACATTTCTAAAGAATGCTATCAGCACCTTGTTGAATCAATGCCACGTAGAATTAAGGCAGTTCTGAAGGCAAAGGGGGGTCCAACACCGTATTAGTATGGTGTTCCTAATAATTCTTTAGGTGAGTGTATATGAGCAATGAATACTGTATATTGCACATGCCAATATATACCAGCAGAAAATATACTGTACATGAATATATATGAGCACTTTATATACCGCACATACTCATACATACCAGCACTAAAAATATCACAGCAGAAACTCCTACCAATTTCCACACGCACATTGCTTTTTCTAGAACATTAGCCTGCCACATTGGCACTGGCTGTCACATGTGACTCAAATGTCCTTCCCTTTGTCTTTGCTCACCCACTTCTCCTTTCTTGTTGGAAGATTTCAGGAGCCAGATCATAGGGTACAGGGAAATAATGCCATCCTATTGGCCACTGCACCTGTCACCCCTGTGATCATGTCTAAACTTCAAGTCATAGGTGGACCATGAGCAGCATGTTTGCCTGGCTGCTGGACTTGTTCTGTGCACAGGCACTAATAGAGCCTACCAATCCCTCACACTCATTGTAGTTAAGATGCCTATATCTGCTGGTTTGCACCTACCTGCCAGGTAATGGGCATACGGATTTGTGGTCTAATTGAGAGATAAGTAACCAACAAACCTGTTCAAGCACTGAACTTGTGTTTATTCCATCTTCTCTTGCTGCACCTGGCCTGCAACCCCTGACTTGACCACATTACTGTCAAACGTCCCAGGGAGCCAGTAGTGGGGTGAGGAACCCACTGGCAGTAAGCAGCTGACAGCCCAGAAACGCGGTACAAGTTTAGGGATAATCCAAGAGGGGTAGTCAATGTCCAATCCGGGTCGAGGCAGGCAGCGAAGGTTCAAGGCGGAAGACAGTCCAAGGGTCAGTAACCGGGAAGGATACAAAGAAACAACAGGCAAATAGGAGGATCCGCAGGGAGGCTAGGTGTTCACCATAAGGTGGAATAACTCAGCAATGAGCCAGAGGTCAGGCCAGGTCTTTATAGCCAGGGAAGTTAGGAACCACCCCCTGGTCCCCAAGGCAACCAGGAGGCCTCCATCCCGGGAACCAATGGCAGGCGAGGAAGGTGGAAGGTGTGTACTGGGAACCTCCCCCAGCAAGGCTCACATCTGACAGTCGGATAATGCAGGAACGCTATGCACCCGGGAATGCGCGCGCAGCCTGCGTACTGCGCATGCGCACACGCCGCGCACTCATACCTCGGGCACCAGGTGTTCTACCGAGCTAAAGGGGAACCCGTGCCCTGCGCCGTGCCCGCGGTCCCCTGCTTCCTGACAATTGCAGGCATACAGAAGTACAGTGGAGGCTTATGGTCGGGTGCTGTGCCCTTATACAGTATCCTAATATTCTTCTTCTATATATTATATACATATATGTGTATGAACAGATGACAAGCTAGATAAAAGCCGGCATATTTCGCTCTACCGTATATGTAGTGTATTATTCTTTATGATTGGCGAGCGCCATAGTGGCGACCAATATTTGATAAAACAATCTGTTATCGCTACCATAAATTTTGAGCTCTTACAGAAAATATTGCAAGAGGAGGAAAGTTAGGGCAAATCTTGCAAACTTGTTTTACGGTATTCCTGCACCATGTGAATATTGTAATTATTTCTCTACCTTTCCCGGGACTCCTGCGGTGAGAGATCCCTACTGTTTGTTTCATGTGCACAGCATGAACTCCAGATACTCCTGAACAGAATTTTATTAGGATGCGAAATATCTCATGCAGAAAATACATTCAGCACGGACTGGCCACCTTTATGTGCTGCCATGAACATCGGGTTAATGTTTTGTAAGGATTGTATAGAGATGCCCTTTAAAACTTTGCTCTTTGGCTTTACATAAGTAGAGTGCTGCATCGGCCATTTCATATCTTGCTTGACGATAGGAGAGAATTGGAAATAATTTTGGCAAACCATGCTGCATATTAGCTTTGGTTTAAAAATTTACAATTAAGATGAATTACCCTTTGACTCAGTTTAATTACATTTCTCTTTTGCTTCCCTCCTCCTTCCGTGGGTTTACAAGGTGACCAGCGGTCTACAATCAATGGGGACAATGATTGTTTTTCATGAACCACTAATGCTATACAACTAGGGATGAGCGAACTCGAACTGTATAGTTCGGGTTCGTACCGAATTTTGGGGTGTCCGTGACACGGACCCGAACCCGGACATTTTCGTAAAAGTCCGGGTTCGGGTTCGGTGTTCGTCGCTTTCTTCGCGCTTTTGTGACGCTTTCTTGGCGCTTTTTGAAAGGCTGCAAAGCAGCCAATCAACAAGCGTCATACTACTTGCCCCAAGAGGCCATCACAGCCATGCCTACTATTGGCATGGCTGTGATTGGCCAGAGCACCATGTGACCCAGCCTCTATTTAAGCTGGAGTCACATAGCGCCGCCCGTCACTCTGCTCTGATTAGCGTAGGGAGAGGTTGCGGCTGCGACAGTAGGGCGAGATTAGGCAGATTAACTCCTCCAAAGGACTTGATTAACTGATCGATCTGCAGCTGTGGATCATTGAGCTGCTGATCCTCAATTGCTCACTGTTTTTAGGCTGCCCAGACCGTTTGTCAGTCACATTTTTCTGGGGTGATCGGCGGCCATTTTGTGTCTTGTGGTGCGCCAGCACAAGCTGCGACCAAGTGCATTTAACCCTCAATGGTGTGGTTGTTTTTTGGCTAAAGCCTACATCAGGGTGAAGCTGTCACACCAAGTGCATTTAACCAGCAATAGTCTGTTCATTTTTTGGCCATATACAAAATCAGGGGCAAGCTGCGCCTGTCACCAAGTGCATTTAACCCTCAATGGTGTGGTTGTTTTTTGGCTAAAGCCTACATCAGGGTGAAGCTGTCACACCAAGTGCATTTAACCAGCAATAGTCTGTTCATTTTTTGGCCATATACTAAATCAGGGGCAAGCTGCGCCTGTCACCAAGTGCATTTAACCCTCAATGGTGTGGTTGTTTTTTGGCTAAAGCCTACATCAGGGTGAAGCTGTCACACCAAGTGCATTTAACCAGCAATAGTCTGTTTATTTTTTGGCCATATCCCAGTCTAATTCTGTCACTAAATCCATACCGGTCACCCAGCGCCTAAATACTAGGCCTCAAATTTATATCCCGCTAAATCTGTCCTTAGTGCTGTAGCTGGGCGAGTTATTTAGTGTCCGTTCAAGCACATTTCTTGTTCTGGGTTGAAATACAATTCCCAATTTAGCAATTTCATAATTTAGTGGTTTCTGCTATATCAGAGCTATTTGAAATCTATCCCTAAAAGGGTATATAATATTCAAGGTGCACATTGGGTCATTCAGAATAACTTCACACACACCCGCTACTGTGTATTTCCAAGTCTAATTCTGGCACTAAACCCATACCTGTCACCCAGCGCCTAAATACTAGGCCTCAAATTTATATCCAGCTAAATCTGTCCCTAGTGCTGTAGCTGGGCGAGTTATTTAGTGTCCGTTCAAGCACATTTCTTGTTCTGGGTTGAAATACAATTCCCAATTTAGCAATTTCATAATTTAGTGGTTTCTGCTATATCAGAGCTATTTGAAATCTATCCCTAAAAGGGTATATAATATTCAAGGTGCACATTGGGTCATTCAGAATAACTTCACACACACCCGCTACTGTGTATTTCCAAGTCTAATTCTGGCACTAAACCCATACCTGTCACCCAGCGCCTAAATACTAGGCCTCAAATTTATATCCCGCTAAATCTGTCCTTAGTGCTGTAGCTGGGCGAGTTATTTAGTGTCCGTTCAAGCACATTTCTTGTTCTGGGTTGAAATACAATTCCCAATTTAGCAATTTCATAATTTAGTGGTTTCTGCTATATCAGAGCTATTTGAAATCTATCCCTAAAAGGGTATATAATATTCAAGGTGCACATTGGGTCATTCAGAATAACTTCACACACACCCGCTACTGTGTATTTCCAAGTCTAATTCTGTCACTAAACCCATACCTGTCACCCAGCGCCTAAATACTAGGCCTCAAATTTATATCCCGCTAAATCTGTCCCTAGTGCTGTAGCTGGGCGAGTTATTTAGTGTCCGTTCAAGCACATTTCTTGTTCTGGGTTGAAATACAATTCCCAATTTAGCAATTTCATAATTTAGTGGTTTCTGCTATATCAGAGCTATTTGAAATCTATCCCTAAAAGGGTATATAATATTCAAGGTGCACATTGGGTCATTCAGAATAACTTCACACACACCCGCTACTGTGTATTTCCAAGTCTAATTCTGGCACTAAACCCATACCTGTCACCCAGCGCCTAAATACTAGGCCTCAAATTTATATCCCGCTAAATCTGTCCCTAGTGCTGTAGCTGGGCGAGTTATTTAGTGTCCGTTCAAGCACATTTCTTGTTCTGGGTTGAAATACAATTCCCAATTTAGCAATTTCATAATTTAGTGGTTTCTGCTATATCAGAGCTATTTGAAATCTATCCCTAAAAGGGTATATAATATTCAAGGTGCACATTGGGTCATTCAGAATAACTTCACACACACCCGCTACTGTGTATTTCCAAGTCTAATTCTGGCACTAAACCCATACCTGTCACCCAGCGCCTAAATACTAGGCCTCAAATTTATATCCCGCTAAATCTGTCCCTAGTGCTGTAGCTGGGCGAGTTATTTAGTGTCCGTTCAAGCACATTTCTTGTTCTGGGTTGAAATACAATTCCCAATTTAGCAATTTCATAATTTAGTGGTTTCTGCTATATCAGAGCTATTTGAAATCTATCCCTAAAAGGGTATATAATATTCAAGGTGCACATTGGGTCATTCAGAATAACTTCACACACACCCGCTACTGTGTATTTCCAAGTCTAATTCTGGCACTAAACCCATACCTGTCACCCAGCGCCTAAATACTAGGCCTCAAATTTATATCCCGCTAAATCTGTCCTTAGTGCTGTAGCTGGGCGAGTTATTTAGTGTCCGCTCAAGCACATTTCTTGTTCTGGGTTGAAATACAATTCCCAATTTAGCAATTTCATAATTTAGTGGTTTCTGCTATATCAGAGCTATTTGAAATCTATCCCTAAAAGGGTATATAATATTCAAGGTGCACATAGGGTCATTCAGAATAACTTCACACACCCGCTACTGTGCATTTCCAAATCTAATTCTGTCACTAAACCCATACCTGTCACCCAGCGCCTAAATACTAGGCCTCAAATTTATATCCCGCTAAATCTCTCGTTACCGCTGTCCTGTTGTGGCTGGGAAAGTTATTTAGTGTCCGTCAAAGCACATTTTTTGTTCTGGGTTGAAATACAATTCCCAATTTAGCAATTTCATAATTTAGTCGTTTCTGCTATATCAGAGCTATTTGAAATCTATCCCTAAAAGGGTAGATCATATTGAAGGTGCACATAGGGTCATTCAGAATAACTTCACACACACGCTTCTGTGCATTTCCAAGTCTAATTCTGTCACTAAATCCATACCGGTCACCCAGCGCCTAAATACTAGGCCTCAAATTTATATCCCGCTGAATTTGAATACAATACATTGGGCCAAATAATATATTTGTTGTTGTGGTGAACCATAACAATGAGAAAAACATCTAGTAAGGGACGCGGACGTGGACATGGTCGTGGTGGTGTTAGTGGACCCTCTGGTGCTGGGAGAGGACGTGGCCGTTCTGCCACATCCACACGTCCTAGTGTACCAACTACCTCAGGTCCCAGTAGCCGCCAGAATTTACAGCGATATATGGTGGGGCCCAATGCCGTTCTAAGGATGGTAAGGCCTGAGCAGGTACAGGCATTAGTCAATTGGGTGGCCGACAGTGGATCCAGCACGTTCACATTATCTCCCACCCAGTCTTCTGCAGAAAGCGCACAGATGGCGCCTGAAAACCAACCCCATCAGTCTGTCACATCACCCCCATGCATACCAGGGAAACTGTCTCAGCCTCAAGTTATGCAGCAGTCTCTTATGCTGTTTGAAGACTCCGCTGGCAGGGTTTCCCAAGGGCATCCACCTAGCCCTTCCCCAGCGGTGAAAGACATAGAATGCACTGACGCACAACCACTTATGTTTCCTGATGATGAGGACATGGGAATACCACCTCAGCATGTCTCTGATGATGACGAAACACAGGTGCCAACTGCTGCGTCTTTCTGCAGTGTGCAGACTGAACAGGAGGTCAGGGATCAAGACTGGGTGGAAGACGATGCAGGGGACGATGAGGTCCTAGACCCCACATGGAATGAAGGTCGTGCCACTGACTTTCACAGTTCGGAGGAAGAGGCAGTGGTGAGACCGAGCCAACAGCGTAGCAAAAGAGGGAGCAGTGGGCAAAAGCAGAACACCCGCCGCCAAGAGACTCCGCCTGCTACTGACCGCCGCCATCTGGGACCGAGCACCCCAAAGGCAGCTTCAAGGAGTTCCCTGGCATGGCACTTCTTCAAACAATGTGCTGACGACAAGACCCGAGTGGTTTGCACGCTGTGCCATCAGAGCCTGAAGCGAGGCATTAACGTTCTGAACCTGAGCACAACCTGCATGACCAGGCACCTGCATGCAAAGCATGAACTGCAGTGGAGTAAACACCTTAAAACCAAGGAAGTCACTCAGGCTCCCCCTGCTACCTCTTCTGCTGCTGCCGCCTCGGCCTATTCTGCTGCTGCCGCCTCGGCCTCTTCCTCCGCCTCTGGAGGAACGTTGGCACCTGCCGCCCAGCAAACAGGGGATGTACCACCAACACCACCACCACCACCTCCGTCACCAAGCGTCTCAACCATGTCACACGCCAGCGTTCAGCTCTCCATCTCACAAACATTTGATAGAAAGCGTAAATTCCCACCTAGCCACCCTCGATCCCTGGCCCTGAATGCCAGCATTTCTAAACTACTGGCCTATGAAATGCTGTCATTTAGGCTGGTGGACACAGACAGCTTCAAACAGCTCATGTCGCTTGCTGTCCCACAGTATGTTGTTCCCAGCCGGCACTACTTCTCCAAGAGAGCCGTGCCTTCCCTGCACAACCAAGTATCCGATAAAATCAAGTGTGCACTGCGCAACGCCATCTGTGGCAAGGTCCACCTAACCACAGATACGTGGACCAGTAAGCACGGCCAGGGACGCTATATCTCCCTAACTGCACACTGGGTAAATGTAGTGGCAGCTGGGCCCCAGGCGGAGAGCTGTTTGGCGCACGTCCTTCCGCCGCCAAGGATCGCAGGGCAACATTCTTTGCCTCCTGTTGCCACCTCCTCCTTCTCGGCTTCCTCCTCCTCTTCTTCCACCTGCTCATCCAGTCAGCCACACACCTTCACCACCAACTTCAGCACAGCCCGGGGTAAACGTCAGCAGGCCATTCTGAAACTCATATGTTTGGGGGACAGGCCCCACACCGCACAGGAGTTGTGGCGGGGTATAGAACAACAGACCGACGAGTGGTTGCTGCCGGTGAGCCTCAAGCCCGGCCTGGTGGTGTGTGATAATGGGCGAAATCTCGTTGCAGCTCTGGGACTAGCCAATTTGACGCACATCCCTTGCTTGGCGCATGTGCTGAATTTGGTGGTGCAGAAGTTCATTCACAACTACCCCGACATGTCAGAGCTGCTGCATAAAGTGCGGGCCGTCTGTTCGCGCTTCCGGCGTTCACATCCTGCTGCTGCTCGCCTGTCTGCGCTACAGCGTAACTTCGGCCTTCCCGCTCACCGCCTCATATGCGACGTGCCCACCAGGTGGAACTCCACCTTGCACATGCTGGACAGACTGTGCGAGCAGCAGCAGGCCATAGTGGAGTTTCAGCTGCAGCACGCACGGGTCAGTCGCACTACAGAACAGCACCACTTCACCACCAATGACTGGGCCTCCATGCGAGACCTGTGTGCCCTGTTGCGCTGTTTCGAGTACTCCACCAACATGGCCAGTGGCGATGACACCGTTATCAGCGTTACAATACCACTTCTATGTCTCCTTGAGAAAACACTTAGGGCGATGATGGAAGAGGAGGTGGCCCAGGAGGAGGAGGAGGAGGAGGAGGAAGAGGGGTCATTTTTAGCACTTTCAGGCCAGTCTCTTCGAAGTGACTCAGAGGGAGGTTTTTGGCAACAGCAGAGGCCAGGTACAAATGTGGCCAGCCAGGGCCCACTACTGGAGGACGAGGAGGACGAGGATGAGGAGGAGGTGGAGGAGGATGAGGATGAAGCATGGTCACAGCGGGGTGGCACCCAACGCAGCTCGGGTCCATCACTGGTGCGTGGCTGGGGGGAAAGGCAGGACGATGACGATACGCCTCCCACAGAGGACAGCTTGTCCTTACCCCTGGGCAGCCTGGCACACATGAGCGACTACATGCTGCAGTGCCTGCGCAACGACAGCAGAGTTGCCCACATTTTAACCTGTGCGGACTACTGGGTTGCCACCCTGCTGGATCCACGCTACAAAGACAATGTGCCCACCTTACTTCCTGCACTGGAGCGTGATAGGAAGATGCGCGAGTACAAGCGCACGTTGGTAGACGCGCTACTGAGAGCATTCCCAAATGTCACAGGGGAACAAGTGGAAGCCCAAGGCCAAGGCAGAGGAGGAGCAAGAGGTCGCCAAGGCAGCTGTGTCACGGCCAGCTCCTCTGAGGGCAGGGTTAGCATGGCAGAGATGTGGAAAACTTTTGTCAACACGCCACAGCTAACTGCACCACCACCTGATACGCAACGTGTTAGCAGGAGGCAACATTTCACTAACATGGTGGAACAGTACGTGTGCACACCCCTCCACGTACTGACTGATGGTTCGGCCCCATTCAACTTCTGGGTCTCTAAATTGTCCACGTGGCCAGAGCTAGCCTTTTATGCCTTGGAGGTGCTGGCCTGCCCGGCAGCCAGCGTTTTGTCTGAACGTGTATTCAGCACGGCAGGGGGCGTCATTACAGACAAACGCAGCCGCCTGTCTACAGCCAATGTGGACAAGCTGACGTTCATAAAAATGAACCAGGCATGGATCCCACAGGACCTGTCCGTCCCTTGTCCAGATTAGACATTAACTACCTCCCCATAACCATATATTATTGGACTCCAGGGCACTTCCTCATTCAATCCTATTTTTATTTTCATTTTACCATTATATTGCGAGGCTACCCAAAGTTGAATGAACCTCTCCTCTGCCTGTGTGCTAGGCCTAAATATATGCCAATGGACTGTTGCAGTGGTGGCTGACGTGAAGCCTCATTCTCTGCTATGACATGCAGACTGATTCTCTGCTGACATGAAGACAGATTCTCTGTTACGGGACCTCCCTCCTCTGCCTGGGTGCTGGGCCTAAATATATGCCAATGGACTGTTGCAGTGGTGGCTGACATGAAGCCTGATTCTCTGCTATGACATGCAGACTAATTCTCTGCTGACATGAAGCCAGATTGTCTGTTACGGGACCTCTCTCCTCTGCCTGGGTGCTGGGCCTAAATTTATGACAATGGACTGTTGCAGTGGTGGCTGACGTGAAGCCTGATTCTCTGCTATGACATGCAGACTGATTCTCTGCTGACATGAAGCCAGATTGTCTGTTACGGGACCTCTCTGCTCTGCCTGTGTGCTAGGCCTAAATATATGCCAATGGACTGTTGCAGTGGTGGCTGACGTGAAGCCTCATTCTCTGCTATGACATGCAGACTGATTCTCTGCTGACATGAAGCCAGATTCTCTGTTACGGGACCTCTCTGCTCTGCCTGTGTGCTAGGCCTAAATATATGCCAATGGACTGTTGCAGTGGTGGCTGACGTGAAGCCTGATTCTCTGCTATGACATGCAGACTGATTCTCTGCTGACATGAAGCCAGATTGTCTGTTACGGGACCTCTCTGCTCTGCCTGTGTGCTAGGCCTAAATATATGCCAATGGACTGTTGCAGTGGTGGGTGACGTGAAGCCTGATTCTCTGCTATGACATGCAGACTGATTCTCTGCTGTCATGAAGCCAGATTGTCTGTTACGGGACCTCTCTGCTCTGCCTGTGTGCTAGGCCTAAATATATGCCAATGGACTGTTGCAGTGGTGGCTGACGTGAAGCCTCATTCTCTGCTATGACATGCAGACTGATTCTCTGCTGTCATGAAGCCAGATTGTCTGTTACGGGACCTCTCTGCTCTGCCTGTGTGCTAGGCCTAAATATATGCCAATGGACTGTTGCAGTGGTGGGTGACGTGAAGCCTCATTCTCTGCTATGACATGCAGACTGATTCTCTGCTGACATGAAGCCAGATTCTCTGTTACTGGACCTCTCTCCTCTGCCTGTGTGTGTGCTGGGCCTAAATATATGCCAATGGACTGTTGCAGTGGTGGCTGACGTGAAGCCTCATTCTCTGCTATGACATGCAGACTGATTCTCTGCTGACATGAAGCCAGATTGTCTGTTACGGGACCTCTCTGCTCTGCCTGTGTGCTAGGCCTAAATATATGCCAATGGACTGTTGCAGTGGTGGGTGACGTGAAGCCTCATTCTCTGCTATGACATGCAGACTGATTCTCTGCTGACATGAAGCCAGATTCTCTGTTACTGGACCTCTCTCCTCTGCCTGTGTGTGTGCTGGGCCTAAATATATGCCAATGGACTGTTGCAGTGGTGGCTGACGTGAAGCCTCATTCTCTGCTATGACATGCAGACTGATTCTCTGCTGACATGAAGCCAGATTGTCTGTTACGGGACCTCTCTCCTCTGCCTGGGTGCTGGGTAGTGTTGAGAGCGAATATTCGAAAAGCAAATTTTTTTCGCGAATATCGCAACTTCGCGATTTCGCGAATATTTAGAATATAGTGCTATATATTCGTAAAAACGAATATTCGTTTTTTGTTTTTCCCCCCCCCCCCCACAAAATTACAGTACACATATAATTGATTGTTTCCCAAAGGTCCAACAGCTCAGATCTTACTCACATTGCCTAGAAAGTGATTGAGGCGCGAATCTTCGTAAGGCGATTTTATTAGCGCACATGCGAATATCTACACTTGTTCCAGAACAGAGGCAAAGGGCATTGCATTCATACATTAGTGATTGAATTGAGTTGCGAATCTTCGTAAGGCGATTTCATTAGCGCACATGTGAATTTTGCATAGCATATGTATTATGCGATGCGAAAATTCGAATTATCGCATATGCGAAATAATAACGAATTTGAATAATCGCGAATATTTTACGAATATTCTTTCGAATATTCACAAAATTTCGCGAATTCGAATATGGGACATGCCGCTCAACACTAGTGCTGGGCCTAAATTTATGACAATGGACTGTTGCAGTGGTGGCTGACGTGAAGCCTCATTCTCTGCTATGACATGCAGACTGATTCTCTGCTGACATGAAGCCAGATTCTCTGTTACGGGACCTCTCTCCTCTGCCTGTGTGTGTGCTGGGCCTAAATATATGCCAATGGACTGTTGCAGTGGTGGCTGACGTGAAGCCTCATTCTCTGCTATGACATGCAGACTGATTCTCTGCTGACATGAAGCCAGATTCTCTGTTACGGGACCTCTCTCCTCTGCCTGTGTGTGTGCTGGGCCTAAATATATGCCAATGGACTGTTGCAGTGGTGGCTGACGTGAAGCCTCATTCTCTGCTATGACATGCAGACTAATTCTCTGCTGACATGAAGACAGATTCTCTGTTACGGGACCTCTCTCCTCTGCCTGGGTGCCGGGGCCTAAATATCTGAGAATGGACTGTTCCAGTGGTGGGTGACGGGAAGCCAGATTCTCTGCTATGGAACCTCTCTCCAATTGATTTTGGTTTATTTTTATTTATTTAATTTTTATTTTAATTCATTTCCCTATCCACATTTGTTTGCAGGGGATTTACCTACATGTTGCTGCCTTTTGCAGCCCTCTAGCTCTTTCCTGGGCTGTTTTACAGCCTTTTTAGTGCCGAAAAGTTCGGGTCCCCATTGACTTCAATGGGGTTCGGGTTCGGGACGAAGTTCGGATCGGGTTCGGATCCCGAACCCGAACATTTCCGGGATGTTCGGCCGAACTTCTCGAACCCGAACATCCAGGTGTTCGCTCAACTCTATATACAACCCTAGCCCTAACCCCTGCATCAGAAAAGTGGCTTTAAAAAGTTGCAAGCTGTATGTTTGTAACTTTTTAAATGCAACTTTAAAAAAAAAATAAGCTGAAGGTACCTCTTTTACGTCACTTTTGCCACTTTTCCAAAAGGGGCATGACAAGGGAGGGAAAGGGGCATGGCCAACAGCCAAGAGAAATTTATCTACATTTACACCAATTTTCTGGTTCAAATGAAGCTAGAAATGTACGACAGCTGAGAGATTTCTCTTTAGGCACACAGACTGCCTAAAGATGTGCCAAACTTATGACAAGGTGGGCGCTCCATCCTAAATTAGGCGCATCCTCCAGCAGCGCAGAGGATATCAAGACTGGCTCAGAAAGCACAGAACTTGGTAAATCCCCATAGTGTCTCATAGATTTCATTCTCAACAAAACCAATAAGCTGTGCATGGTATAAAGGTATGCAGGACCAGCTGACTATCCTACGTATGTGTATGAGGGTATGCTGACTGTCCCTCACAGATGATGTTAGGGGAAAGAAGGATTGGGCATGTTGGATTTTAATGCCTGATCATTTTGTTCTCAAAAGAGCAGAGAAGTTTGGCAAGGGATTTCTCCCCTACCGCCAAACCAAACATGCATGATTATAGCGGAATCAGGCAGACTCCCAATCAACAGTTATTAAAGGTGTATGGGTACATTGTGGGGTGGTGAATGACACAGAAATACTTCTCGATTCTTCGTATCAGCTATTGCTTAGGTTTTGTGCTAGGCATAACCCATAACACTACATTCGTTTTGCATGATACTTCATGATTTTTCTTTAAAAAATGTTTTTTATTTTCAATATGCCAATTCCTTGCCACAGCTCCTGACACTAGACTGTCCATCAGTCTTGAACAAGGATATACAACTGATATCCTATAGCACATTAGCCAGGCCCTGTGTCCTGTCACAAGTCTCTCAGTTGGACGACAGCACTCTTCTCAGAATTACTTTTTTGTCTCTGTGGCTCTGTCCAACAGCAGCCCATGTCCCAGCTCACATCAACCAGGAAAAACACACACCAGAACAAGCCCGGGAACTTGAAACTCCTCCTACATCCTCTGGGACAAACAAATCCATTTCTTTCTAACTCAAAGACACAGCGGCCTCTTGTGGCTGAAAAAAGTCATCACAGTCTGTGTAAAACAATATCACTAGCAATGCAATGTAACTTGGTCATTCTAGGGACTGACCCTTACAACTGTCCCTCACAGATTATTTTAGGGGAAAGAAGGATTGGGCATGTTGAATGTTAATGCCTGATCCTTTTGTTCTCAAAAGAGCAGAGAAGTTTGGCAAGGGATTTCTCCCCTACCCCCAAGCCAAACATGCATGAGTACAGAGGAATCAGTAAGACTCGCAGTCGACAGCTATTAAAGGTGTATGGGTACATTGAGTTAAAAGTTCAGGGAAAGATTATTCATAGTGTAGTGAAATGATAGGGAGGCATTATCTACACTATAAAAGGAGAGCAGGGTCCAATAGGAGAGTGTACAGCCTGGCTAATAGGAGCGATTCTATTACACCTTTCAGCACTAACTGGGGATCCAAATTGCTGTTATACTGCTGCTTTTAGGTTTGCACTATATGATAGCTCAGTAATTCCAGCAAACCTTGCTTGTTATTGGAGTGCAAGTGCTGTGTGATGCAGCCATTTAAGGTCTGTATTAATAGGAAATATACTTATGTCCTATTAGCCATTCCGCTGTGAATTTACATTGCTATACATTTTTTTGGGGGTGCATTAATAGGAAAAAAAAATTGCCGCTCTGTGGTGAAGTTAATTTGTATTACAGCCATTTATGGAGCTGTATTAATAGGAAATATACGTACGTCCTATTAGCTGTTTTGCAGTGAATTTCCATTGTTATACATTTTTTTGCAGGGTGTATTAATAGGAAAAAAATATGTCTTAATTGCTGTTCTGCGGTGAAGTTACATTGTACTACAGCCATTTACAGGGTGTATTAATAGGAAATATACATACGCCCTATTAGCCATTCTGTGGTGAATTTCCATTGTTCTACATTTTTTTGGGGGGTGTATTAATAGGAAAAAAAAATATGTCTTAGTTGCCGTTCTGCGGTGAAGTTACATTGTACTACAACTATTTATGGGGTGCATTAATAGGAAATATACGTACGTTCAATTAGCCGTTCTGTAGTAATTTTACATTGTTATGTATTTTTTTGGGGGGTGTATTAATAGGAAGAAAAATACGTATTAATTGCAATTCTGCGGTGAAGTTACATTGTACTACAGCCATTTACGGGATGTATTATCTTACTTTTAGTATAATTCTTTTATAATACAGTATGTCAGACAGACTAGTGACTAGTAGCAGCAGAAGAAGGGGGGTGGCAGCAGGAGTCTCAGTGAGAGGCCAGAGTTCCCAGTGTCATCTAGTGGTCTTGGCCAGCTTGAATGGTTGACTCAGTCTTTGACTTCATCGCAAGTGTCAACAGACACTCCCAGACAAGAGTCCGTGGGTTCTTCTGACACAACGCTTAGTTGGCATGGCCCGGGAGCAGGACCTGTGCCCCCAACTGTCCTCAACCTGCTTCTGTCATTTTCTGTTCCCTCAGTGCGAAAAGTCTTATATGTCATCGGCTCGGCTCCACTTTTCAGTGAGGACGAGCTACGTACTAGTGGACATTCAGCAGCTACTGCCCAGCCAAAATCTAGAAGAGACATCATCCGCTTCCTCCAGAGCTGGTGTTGGGAGCGGTCAGGCTCCTGGCACTAGGACCTTTGAGGGGAATATCAGTGCAGACAGTAGCGGATGATGATGTAGCCTATCGCACTTGGGAGCCAGGTGATGAAGGGGCTTTATCATCATCATCAGGAGAAGAGGGTGGCAGCTTGCGTGTGAGGCAACGGCTGAGCCAGCAAGGTGATAGCGTGGCCGTGAGTCAGCAGGGTTTCAGCAGTGGGAGGTCTGGAGCCAAAACGTGCCCGGGGTAGACCACCCGCTTTGCAGGAGCCTACCTGCCCGGAAAGTAGCGGTGCAGGGGTTCAGGGAGGCAGCGGTAGCAGGCAGTCAGTGGAGAGTGTTGGGAGCTGAACGTGCTCCTGGCCAAGTTGCTGGTGCTGCTGTCTCTCCCTTTCCAAGTGGTGGACTCTGCATTTTTTAGAGAATTAATGGCTTGTGCCGAGCCGAGGTGGAGAGTCCCAAGCTGTCATTTCTTAGCGAAATAGGCGGTACCAGCCCTTTACACATAAGGTGGGCCAGTCCTTAAGCCTGTCAGTGTCTGCCAAGGTGCATGGAAGCGCCGACCTGTGGAGCTGTAACTACGGTCAAGGACAATATATGTCCTTTATGGCTCACTAGGTAAATGTGGTTCCTGCCCAGCCACACCAGCAACTTGGCCAGGTGACGCCGCTAGTGCCTCCACATTCTCATGCAGTTGTTCCTGCGACACTGTCCGCCTCTGCCTCCTCATCCTCCACCGTGTCCTCAGCCTCCACTGCAGGGACAATTAACAGTGCTCCTCCAGCATACCACATGCTCGGGGCATGGCGGTGTCACGCTGTTCTGCACCTAGTTTGCCAAGTCGAACGCAGTCACACAGGGGAGGAACTGCTCCGTGTCCTTCATCAAGAAATCAAATCCTGACTTTCTCCTCGACAACTCAAAATCGGAACCATGGTGTCCGACAACGAGAAGAACATGGAGTTGGCGCTGCATCAAGGAGGGCTGAGCCATGCTCCCTGCATGGCGCATGTGTTCAATCTAGTTGTAAATCGGTTCCTGAAGTCTTCACCCTATCTGCACAACATCCTGAAAATGGCCAGGAAACTTTGTATGCACTTCAGCCACTCGTACACCGGAAAGCAAATTCTCCTTGAGCTGCAAAGGCAGAATGGCGTCTCCCAACATAGGCTGATATGCAACGTATTCACCGGTTGGAATTCCACCCTCCATATGGTAGACCGACTATATGAACAGAGAAAGGCCGTAAATGATATAGGGAGACAGAGGTACTTCCTTGTGTAACATCGATGTTACCCAGTGGCAGCTCCAACGTGACACCTGCCGTTTTCTCAGGCCCTTTGAGGAGGCCATTTTATTTGTCTACGGGATGAACAACGTCATTCCACTGATTCATGTCCTAGAGCAGATATTGCTAAATCTGTCTGGCCAGGGGACAGGAGATGTGGCGACTACATCTAACGACCACATGAGCCCTGTGGGGGCTGAATTAGAGGAGGAGGATGATGAGGACATGCGAGCACAAGCAATGCTTAGAAAGTTAGTTTCAAGCATTATATATAGACTAAGCCCTCATTTTGATATAATAAAATCTGAGACTCTTAGCCAATATATTTTGATCAAAACGTATCTGTGCCCACCTACCCCCGCCAAGGTGGTCTCAGTCATGCAGGTCCTACGCTAAACCTACCTATGCCGTTGGGCATCTATGATTTGATCAAAATATATTGGCTAAGAGTCTCAGATTGTATTATATCAGAATGAGGGCTTAGTCTATATATAATGCTTGCATCTATTGTTTTAGTGCATTATTAATTTTAATATTTTTTTCACCATTCGGCAAAGGGATGACTACTGGCTCTCCCCCATCTTAGACACTTGCTACTGGTCCAAAATGGGGGCCTTTTTTCCACTTCCTGAGAGGGAGGACAAACTGAGCTACTATCGAGACATCCTAAGTAGTCAGTTGGCCGCTGCCTTTGTGCACCATCACCCATCCACACGTAGGTCTTACCGGGGGGCCTTCTGCGCTCACATTCCAGTGCCATGGCTGCTGTGGGGGGTGACGGGGTAGGAGCAGTACAAGCTTCATCAGCAGCAACTTAAGTCTAGTGTCGCTGATGAGCAGTTTTCTTCACCCGCCTACTGAAGAAACTACTCACCAGCAGCAGCAGCTAGACATAGAGCAGAACCTGAACCAGCAGGTTGGGCATATTTGGAGTGCACCCTGCCACCCCACATGGAAGATCCCCTGGACTACTGGGCAGCCAAACTGCCCGAGTTTGCCGTAGACAAGCTTTCCTGCCGGCCAGCAGTGTGGCATCAGAGCGGGTGTTTAGTGCGGTGGGGGCCATAGTTATCCCAAGGAGAACTCACCTGTCCAAAATGTGGAGAAACTGACTTTCTAAAGATGAATCAGGCATAGATCAGCCAGGATTTCCACACAGCGGTGCCTGATGCATCAGACAAAATCATCCATGGTGCCACACCTAAACTTTGTCAAAAGAGACCTGTTTCTTCTGGCTACCTGCTTCAGCTACTATTCTGATGATGCCACCCGCCTGATGCCACAAACCTGCTGACAGGTGCTCTTACTGCCACCCACCACCTTTAGCTGGCACTGAAATTGCCCCCCACCTCACCACTCTTTCACTGGGCCACTCTGTGGTCTCCTCATGCCGCTGCCAGCTCACCACTCTGTGGTCTCCTCATGCGGCTGTCACCTCAACACTCTATCATTGGGCCACTATATGGTCTCTTCATGCTGCTGCTACCTCAACAACCTGTCATTGGGCCACTATATGGTCTCTTCATGCTGCTGCCACCTCACCACTATGTCACTGTGCCACTCTGTGGTCTCCTCATGCTGCTGCTACCTAACCATTATGTGGTCTCCTCATGCTGCTGCCACCTCACCACTATGTCACTGGGCCACTCTGTGGTCTCCTCATGCTGCTGCCACCTCATCACTCTGTGGTCTCCTCATGCTTCTGCCAACTCAACAATCTTTCATTGGGCCACTATATGGTCTCTTCATGCTGCTGCCACCTAAACACCCTGTCATTGGGCCACTCTGTGGTCTCCTCATGCTGCTGCCACCTCACCACTCTGTGGTCTCCTCATGCTGCTGCCAACTCAACCCTCTGTCACTAGGCAACTCAGTGGTCTCCTCATGCAGCTGCCACCACCGCAACACTCTTCATTTGGCCACACTGTGGTCTCCTCACGCTGCTGCCACCTCACCACTATTTAACTGGGCTACTCTATGGTCTCCTCATGCTGCTGCTACCTAACCATTATGTGGTCTCCTCATGCTGCTGCCACCTCACCACTATGTCACTGGGCCACTCTGTGGTCTCCTCATGCTGCTGCCACCTCATCACTCTGTGGTCTCCTCATGCTTCTGCCAACTCAACAATCTTTCATTGGGCCACTATATGGTCTCTTCATGCTGCTGCCACCTAAACACCCTGTCATTGGGCCACTCTGTGGTCTCCTCATGCTGCTGCCACCTCACCACTCTGTGGTCTCCTCATGCTGCTGCCAACTCAACCCTCTGTCACTAGGCAACTCAGTGGTCTCCTCATGCAGCTGCCACCACCGCAACACTCTTCATTTGGCCACACTGTGGTCTCCTCACGCTGCTGCCACCTCACCACTATTTAACTGGGCTACTCTATGGTCTCCTCATGCTGCTGCTACCTCACCACTCTGTGGTCTCCTCATGCTGCTGCCACTTCACTGCTATGTCACTGGGCCACTCTGTGGTATTCTCATGCTGCTCACCCTTCAACACTCTGTCTCTGGGCCACTCTGTAGTCTCTTCATGCTGCTGCCAACTCAACACTGTGTCACTGTGCCACTCTGTAGTCTCCTCATGCTGCTGCCACCTCACCACTCTGCAGTCTCCTCATGCAGCTGCTACCACACCACTCTGTGGTCTTCTCATGCTGCTGCCACCTCACCACTCTGTGGTCTCCTCCTGCTGCTGCTACCCCAACACTCTGTCACTGGGCCACTTTGTGCACTTCTCATGCTGTTCCCACCCTCCCCACTCCATGACTGGGCCACTATTTTGCAGTTTGGCCTAGTTGACATAATCATTTATTTGACCCTTCTTCTGATCTGTCAGAAGGAAGGAAAAAGGAGACACACAACGGATCCTGTCTGTGTAGCAGCTGTACGGCATGTATGCCATGGTCCCTATTTTGCATCAGAATTGGCTTATGATTTGGTAGCCAAATGCAGGAGTGGGTACAAAACACATAAGACATGCAAATATTCCACTCATGTGTCATCTCTGTTTTGGATCCACTAGGGTTTTTTTTATTTATTTTTTGCTTTAGCAATACTGATGGATTACTGACCAAATGCTGACCGAGTGAAGGCGGATGCTCAACAGACAGGAACCGTTTTTTGGGAGTTATTGTTCTGATGGATTAGAGGAAGGGCAAAATAATTAGTGATGTCAGCACAAACTTATAGCTGACACCCTTGTCCACTCTTGTCGGTGGGTCTCTACTTGTATCGGTGTTTAATAGAACAGGTTCAGTAGAAATCTATGTGGAATCAGCTGACGACGGTGTAAACGGAGTGCGCTCTTTCACGCTATAGTAGTATAGTAGAACCTCTGCACGGTTCTTAGCCACCTCCCAACCGCTGTACGCACCGATGCGTCCGGGAGGTGGTTGATTTACTCCTCCTGGACGCATCGGCGCGTCATCTCGCGATAGCCAAGATTTCCTGTGAACGCGCGCACACAGGCGCGCACGCTCACAGGAACGGAAGGTAAGCGAGTGGATCTCCAGCCTGTCAGCGGCGATCGCTCGCTGGCAGGCTGGAGATGTGATTTTTTTAACCCCTAACAGGTATATTAGACGCTGTTTTGATAACAGCGTCTAATATACCTGCTACCTGGTCCTCTGGTGGTCCCTTTTGTTAGGATCGACGACCAGAGGACACAGGTAGCTGTGTAAAGTAGCACCAAACACCACACTACACTACCCCCCCCCCCGTCACTTATTAACCCTTTATGAACCACTGATCACCCCATATAGACTCCCTGATCACCCCCCTGTCATTGATCACCCCCCTGTCATTGATCACCCCCCTGTAAGGCTCCATTCAGAGGTCCGTATGATTTTTACGGATCCACGGATACATGGATCGGATCCGCAAAACGCTTACGGACGTCTGAATGGAGCCTTACAGGGGGGTGATCAATGACAAGGGGGTGATCACGCATATAGACTTCCTGATCACTTCCCTGTCATTGATCACCCCCCTGTCATTGATCACCCCCCTGTAAGGCTCCATTCAGACGTCCGTATGATTTTTACGGATCCACTGATACATGGATCGGACCTGCAAAACACATACGGACATCTGAATGGAGCCTTACAGGGGGGTGATCAATGACAGGGGGGTGATCAGGGAGTCTATATGCGTGATCACCCGCCTGTCATTGATCACCCCCCTGTAAGGCTCCATTCAGACATCCGTATGCGTTTTGCGGATCCGATCCATGTATCAGTGGATCCGTAAAAATCATACGGACGTCTGAATGGAGCCTTACAGGGGGGTGATCAATGACAGGGGGGTGATCAGGGAGTCTATATGGGTGATCACCCCCCTGTCATTGATCACCCCCCTGTCATTGATCACCCCCCCCCCCCCCCTGTAAGGCTCCATTCAGACATTTTTTTGGCCCAAGTTAGCGGAAATTTATTTTTATTTTTTGTTTTTTCTTACAAAGTCTCATATTCCACTAACTTGTGTCAAAAAATAAAATCTCACATGGACTCACAATACCCCTCACGGAATCCAAATGCGTAACATTTTTTAGACATTTATATTCCAGACTTCTTCTCACGCTTTAGGGCCCCTAAAATGCCAGGGCAGTATAAATACCCCACATGTGACCCCATTTCGGAAAGAAGACACCCCAAGGTATTCCGTGAGCGTCATATTGAGTCCATGAAAGATTTACATTTTTGTCCCAAGTTAGCGGAAAGGGAGACTTTGTGAGAAAAAACAAACAAAAAAATCAATTTCCGCTAACTTGTGCCCAAAAAAAAAAATTCTATGAACTCGCCATGCCCCTCATTGAATACCTTGGGGTGTCTTCTTTCCAAAATGGGGTCACATGTGGGGTATTTATACTGCCCTGGCTTTTTAGGGGCCCTAAAGCGTGAGAAGAAGTCTGGGATCCAAATGTCTAAAAATGCCCTCCTAAAAGGAATTTGGCCCCCTTTGCGCATCTAGGCTGCAAAAAAGTGTCACACATGTGGTATCGCCGTACTCAGGAGAAGTTGGGGAATGTGTTTTGGGGTGTCATTTTACATATACCCATGCTGGGTGAGAGAAATATCTTGGTCAAATGCCAACTTTGTATAAAAAAATGGAAAAAGTTGTCTTTTGCCAAGATATTTCTCTCACCCAGCATGGGTATATGTAAAATGACACCGCAAAACACATTCCCCAACTTCTCCTGAGTACGGCGATACCAGATGTGTGACACTTTTTTGCCGCCTAGGTGTGCAAAGGGGCACACATTCCAAAGTGCACCTTTCGGATTTCACCGGCCATTTTTTACACATTTTGATTTTAAACTACTTACCACACATATGGGCCCCTAAATTGCCAGGGCAGTATAACTACCCCACAAGTGACCCCATTTTGGAAAGAAGACACCCCAAGGTATTCCGTGAGGGGCACGGCGAGTTCCTAGAATGTTTTATTTTTTGTCGCAAGTTAGTGGAATATGAGACTTTGTAAGGAAAAAAGAAAAAAAATCAAATCATAATTTTCCGCTAACTTGTGACAAAAAATAAAAAGTTCTATGAACTCACTATGCCCATCAGCGAATACCTTAGGGTGTCTACTTTCCGAAATGGGGTCATTTGTGGGGTTTTTCTACTGTTTGGGCATTGTAGAACCTCAGGAAACATGACAGGTGCTCAGAAAGTCAGAGCTGCTTCAAAAAGCGGAAATTCACATTTTTGTACCATAGTTTGTTAACGCTATAACTTTTACCCAAACCATTTTTTTTTTGCCCAAACATTTTTTTTTTATCAAAGACATGTAGAACAATAAATTTAGCAAAAAATGTACATATGGATGTCGTTTTTTTTGCAAAATTTTACAGCTGAAAGTGAAAAATGTCATTTTTTGGCAAAAAAAACGTTAAATTTCGAATAACAAAAAAAGTAAAAATGTCAGCAGCAATGAAATACCACCAAATGAAAGCTCTATTAGTGAGAAGAAAAGGAGGTCAAATTCATTTGGGTGGTAAGTTGCATGACCGAGCGATAAACAGTGAAAGTAGTGTAGTGCAGAAGTGTAAAAAGTGGCCTGGTCATTAAGGGGGTTTCAGCTAGCGGGGCTGAAGTGGTTAATACCTGGCGCTAACATTGACCTGTTAGCCCCATAACTGTCCAAATAAGTAAAGTGTGCAGTGATTCTAAGAGCAACGCCTGTCATCTGAGTGTCATACTGACTCACAGTATTGTTTCACTACCACAGCAGACTCCCTATGCGTGTTTCTGCAAGGCACAGTCTTCTACACCACTATACAAACTCTCTTCAGCCAGGAAATAGCTGTTTTTTAAGGATATTCGCCACTAATAAATTTGGATCGAATCAAATCTTTTTGGAAAATTCGGCAAACCGACCAAATCAAATTTTTTAGAAATTCGCTCATCAATAATTAACACATCGATTTGGTCCCTACAGCTGGCTGTCCACATAAGATAGCTGTCAGTGGAAAGCCAATTAGTTTGACAGCTATTTCTGCCGACATAAATGTATTCTCGGTCAAGTGTTCGTGTTTATTTCAGTGGAGAGAGGGAAAAAAAATTCTGCCAGTCACCTCTGAGTTTTCTCCCAGCAGAGCATATGATGGGACATGTCATATCCCTGTCATCTGCGCTGAACTGGCTGAATCCAACCCCATGTAATCACAGAGGTGGGTAGGTGGATACATTTCAAACCAATTGGAGAGCAAGTAATACATGTAGTTGCGGCAAGTCCTTCAGATCTGGAGGCTTTATGCAGCAGCAGCTTTCTCACTAGGAAAGTATTAGGAGGGAGATCATGGGACCCTCACTGTTATGTCCATGTACCTTAAAGGGAGTCTGTAAGCAGTTCTGACCATGCAAAACTGCTGACAGTGTTAGTTATAAACTAAGGACAACAGTACAAACATACCTTTCATGGAGCTTTTATCATCAGGAGTAGTGAGAATATGAACTTTTATTCTGCCAGATTCTGCTCCTGCAAGTGTCAAGTGCTCCCTTGCATTGAGCTGCTTCACAGTCCCTCTGCACTGAGTTACAGCTGTAGGGCTCTCCTAGCTAGATGCTGCAGCTGTCATTCAGCGCAAAGGGTTTGGCAGTGAAACAGCCCAATGCAGAGGGTGCGTCACAGTGAAGCTCCGACTCCCGGGCAGTTGCAGGAGCAGAACCTGGTAAAACAAAAGTTCATATTTTCACTACTGATAATAAAAGCTCCACAAAATATTTGTCTTGTCCTCACTGCTATTTAACAAGCCATTTGACCTGACAGGCTCTTTAGAAGTATAAAATATACAAAAACTAGGGATGAGCGAACTCGAACTGTATAGTTCGGGTTCGTACCGAATTTTGGGGTGTCCGTGACACGGACCCGAACCCGGACATTTTCGTAAAAGTCCGGGTTCGGGTTCGGTGTTCGTCGCTTTCTTGGCGCGTTTGTGACGCTTTCTTGGCGCTTTTTGAAAGGCTGCAAAGCAGCCAATCAACAAGCGTCATACTACTTGCCCCAAGAGGCCGTCACAGCCATGCCTACTATTGGCATGGCTGTGATTGGCCAGAGCACCATGTGACCCAGCCTCTATTTAAGCTGGAGTCGCATAGCGCCGCCCGTCACTCTGCTCTGATTAGCGTAGGGAGAGGTTGCGGCTGCGACAGTAGGGCGAGATTAGGCAGATTAACTTCTCCAAAGTACTTGATTAATCGATCGATCTGCAGCTGTGCATCATTGAGCTGCTGAAATTCAATTGCTCACTGTTTTTAGGCTGCCCAGACCGTTTGTCAGTCACTTTTTTCTGGGGTCAAGCTGTCACACCAAGTGCATTTAACCAGCAATAGTCTGTTCATTTTTTGGCCATATACTACATCAGGGGCAAGCTGCGCCCGTCACCAAGTGCATTTAACCCTCAGTAGTGTGGTTGGTCAAGCTGTGACACCAAGTGCATTTAACCAGCAATAGTCTGTTCATTTTCTGGCCATATACTACATCAGGGGCAAGCTGCGCCCGTCACCAAGTGCATTTAACCCTCAGTAGTGTGGTTGGTCAAGCTGTGACACCAAGTGCATTTAACCAGCAATAGTCTGTTCATTTTTTGGCCATATACTACATCAGGGGCAAGCTGCGCACGTCACCAAGTGCATTTAACCCTCAGTAGTGTGGTTGGTCAAGCTGTCACACGAAGTGCATTTAACCAGCAATAGTGTGGTTATTTTTTGGCCATATCCCAGTCTAATTCTGTCACTAAATCCATACCGGTCACTCAGCGCCTAAATACTAGGCCTCAAATTTATATCCCGCTAAATCTGTCGTTACCGCTGTCTTGTTGTGGCTGGGCAAGTTATTTAGTGTCCGTCAAAGCACATTTTTTGTTCAGGGTTGAAATACAATTCCCAATTTAGCAATTTCATAATTTAGTGGTTTCTGCTATATCAGAGCTATTTGAAATCTATCCCTAAAAGGGTATATAATATTCAAGGTGCACATAGGGTCATTCAGAATAACTTCACACACACGCTACTGTGCATTTCCAAGTCTAAGGCTACTTTCACACTAGCGTTCGTCGGTCCGCTCGTGAGCTCCGTTTGAAGGGGCTCACGAGCGGACCCGAACGCAGCCGTCCAGCACTGATGCAGTCTGAATGGAGCGGATCCGCTCAGACTGCATCAGTCTGGCGGCGTTCAGCCTCCGCTCCGCTCGCCTCCGCACGGACAGGCGGACAGCTGAACGCTGCTTGCAGCGTTCGGGTGTCCGCCTGGCCGTGCGGAGGCGTGCGGATCCGTGCGGATCCGTCCAGACTTACAATGTAAGTCAATGGGGACGGATCCGTTTGAAGATGCCACAATATGGCTCAATCTTCAGGCGGATCCGTCCCCCATTGACTTTACATTGAAAGTCTGGACGGATCCGTACGAGGCTATTTTCACACTTAGCTTTTATATGCTAAAATAATGCAGACGGATCCGTTCTGAACGGAGCCTCCGTCTGCATTATTATGATCGGATCCGTTCAGAACGGATCCGATCGAACGCTAGTGTGAAAGTAGCCTTATTCTGTCACTAAATCCATACCGATCACCCAGCGCCTAAATACTAGGCCTCAAATTTATATCCCGCTAAATCTGTCGTTACCGCTGTCCTGTTGTGGATGGGCAAGTTATTTAGTGTCCGCCAAAGCACATTTTTTGTTCTGGGTTGAAATACAATTCCCAATTTAGCAATTTCATAATTTAGTGGTTTCTGCTATATCAGAGCTATTTGAAATCTATCCCTAAAAGGGTATATAATATTCAAGGTGCACATAGGGTCATTCAGAATAACTTCACACACACGCTACTGTGCATTTCCAAGTCTAATTCTGTCACTAAATCCATACCGGTCACCCAGCGCCTAAATACTAGGCCTCAAATTTATATTCAGCTGAATTTGAATACAATACATTGGGCCAAATAATATTTTTGTTGTTGTGGTGAACCATAACAATGAGGAAAACATCTAGTAAGGGACGCGGACATGGTCGTGGTGGTGTTAGTGGACCCTCTGGTGCTGGGAGAGGACGTGGCCGTTCTGCCACATCCACAAGTCCTAGTGTACCAACTACCTCAGGTCCCAGTAGCCGCCAGAATTTACAGCGATATATAGTGGGGCCTAATGCCGTTCTAAGGATGGTAAGGCCTGAGCAGGTACAGGCATTAGTCAATTGGGTGGCCGACAGTGGATCCAGCACGTTCACATCATCTCCCACCCAGTCTTCTGCAGAAAGCGCACAGATGGCGCCTGAAAACCAACCCCATCAGTCTGTCACATCACCACCATGCATACCAGGGAAACTGTCTCAGCCTCAAGTTATGCAGCAGTCTCTTATGCTGTTTGAAGACTCTGCTGGCAGGGTTTCCCAAGGGCATCCACCTAGCCCTTCCCCAGCGGTGAAAGACATAGAATGCACTGACGCACAACCACTTATGTTTCCTGATGATGAGGACATGGGAATACCATCTCAGCATGTCTCTGATGATGACGAAACACAGGTGCCAACTGCTGCGTCTTTCTGCAGTGTGCAGACTGAACAGGAGGTCAGGGATCAAGACTGGGTGGAAGACGATGCAGGGGACGATGAGGTCCTAGACCCCACATGGAATGAAGGTCGTGCCACTGACTTTCACAGTTCGGAGGAAGAGGCAGTGGTGAGACCGAGCCAACAGCGTAGCAAAAGAGGGAGCAGTGGGCAAAAGCAGAACACCCGCCACCAAGAGACTCCGCCTGCTACTGACCGCCGCCATCTGGAACCGAGCACCCCAAAGGCAGCTTCAAGGAGTTCCCTGGCATGGCACTTCTTCAAACAATGTGCTGACGACAAGACCCGAGTGGTTTGCACGCTGTGCCATCAGAGCCTGAAGCGAGGCATTAACATTCTGAACCTGAGCACAACCTGCATGACCAGGCACCTGCATGCAAATCATGAACTGCAGTGGAGTAAACACCTTAAAACCAAGGAAGTCACTCAGGCTCCCCCTGCTACCTCTTCTGCTGCTGCCGCCTCGGCCTCTTCTGCTGCTGCCGCCTCGGCCTCTTCCTCCGCCTCTGGAGGAACGTTGGCACCTGCCGCCCAGCAAACAGGGGATGTACCACCAACACCACCACCACCTCCGTCACCAAGCGTCTCAACCATGTCACACGCCAGCGTTCAGCTCTCAATCTCACAAACATTTGAGAGAAAGCGTAAATTCCCACCTAGCCACCCTCGATCCCTGGCCCTGAATGCCAGCATTTCTAAACTACTGGCCTATGAAATGCTGTCATTTAGGCTGGTGGACACAGACAGCTTCAAACAGCTCATGTCGCTTGCTGTCCCACAATATGTTGTTCCCAGCCGCCACTACTTCTCCAAGAGAGCCGTGCCTTCCCTGCACAACCAAGTATCCGATAAAATCAAGTGTGCACTGCGCAACGCCATCTGTAGCAAGGTCCACCTAACCACAGATACGTGGACCAGTAAGCACGGCCAGGGACGCTATATCTCCCTAACTGCACACTGGGTAAATGTAGTGGCAGCTGGGCCCCAGGCGGAGAGCTGTTTGGCGCACGTCCTTCCGCCGCCAAGGATCGCAGGGCAACATTCTTTGCCTCCTTTTGCCACCTCCTCCTTCTCGGCTTCCTCCTCCTCTTCTTCCACCTGCTTATCCAGTCAGCCACACACCTTCACCACCAACTTCAGCACAGCCTGGGGTAAACGTCAGCAGGCCATTTTGAAACTCATATGTTTGGGGGACAGGCCCCACACTGCACAGGAGTTGTGGCGGGGTATAGAACAACAGACCGACGAGTGGTTGCTGCCGGTGAGCCTCAAGCCCGGCCTGGTGGTGTGTGATAATGGGCGAAATCTCGTTGCAGCTCTGGGACTAGCCAATTTGACGCACATCCCTTGCTTAGCGCATGTGCTGAATTTGGTGGTGCAGAAGTTCATTCACAACTACCCCGACATGTCAGAGCTGCTGCATAAAGTGCGGGCCGTCTGTTCGCGCTTCCGGCGTTCACATCCTGCTGCTGCTCGCCTGTCTGCGCTACAGCGTAACTTCGGCCTTCCCGCTCACCGCCTCATATGCGACGTGCCCACCAGGTGGAACTCCACCTTGCACATGCTGGACAGACTGTGCGAGCAGCAGCAGGCCATAGTGGAGTTTCAGCTGCAGCCCGCACGGGTCAGTCGCACTACAGAACAGCACCACTTCACCACCAATGACTGGGCCTCCATGCGAGACCTGTGTGCCCTGTTGCGCTGTTTCGAGTACTCCACCAACATGGCCAGTGGCGATGACGCCGTTATCAGCGTTACAATACCACTTCTATGTCTCCTTCAGAAAACACTTAGGGCGATGATGGAAGAGGAGGTGGCCCAGGAGGAGGAGGAGGAGGAGGAGGAGGTGGAAGAGGGTTCATTTTTAGCACTTTCAGGCCAGTCTCTTCGAAGTGACTCAGAGGGAGGTTTTTGGCAACAACAGAGGCCAGGTACAAATGTGGCCAGCCAGGGCACACTACTGGAGGACGAGGATGAGGAGGAGGTGGAGGAGGATGAGGATGAAGCATGGTCACAGCGGGGTGGCACCCAACGCAGCTCGGGTCCATCACTGGTGCGTGGCTGGGGGGAAAGGCAGGACAATGACAATACGCCTCCCACAGAGGACAGCTTGTCCTTACCCCTGGGCAGCCTGGCACACATGAGCGACTACATGCTGCAGTGCCTGCGCAACGACAGCAGAGTTGCCCACATTTTAACCTGTGCGGACTACTGGGTTGCCACCCTGCTGGATCCACGCTACAAAGACAATGTGCCCACCTTACTTCCTGCACTGGAGCGTGATAGGAAGATGCGCGAGTACAAGCGCACGTTGGTAGACGCGCTACTGAGAGCATTCCCAAATGTCACAGGGGAACAAGTGGAAGCCCAAGGCCAAGGCAGAGGAGGAGCAAGAGGTCGCCAAGGCAGCTGTGTCACGGCCAGCTCCTCTGAGGGCAGGGTTAGCATGGCAGAGATGTGGAAAACTTTTGTCAACTCGCCACAGCTAACTGCACCACCACCTGATACGCAACGTGTTAGCAGGAGGCAACATTTCACTAACATGGTGGAACAGTACGTGTGCACACCCCTCCACGTACTGACTGATGGTTCGGCCCCATTCAACTTCTGGGTCTCTAAATTGTCCACGTGGACAGAGCTAGCCTTTTATGCCTTGGAGGTGCTGGCCTGCCCGGCGGCCAGCGTTTTGTCTGAACGTGTATTCAGCACGGCAGGGGGCGTCATTACAGACAAACGCAGCCGCCTGTCTACAGCCAATGTGGACAAGCTGACGTTCATAAAAATGAACCAGGCATGGATCCCACAGGACCTGTCCGTCCCTTGTCCTGATTAGACATTAACTACCTCCCCTTAAGCATATATTTTTGGACTCCAGGGCACTTCCTCATTCAATCCTATTTTTATTTTCATTTTACCATTATATTGCGAGGCTACCCAAAGTTGAATGAACCTCTCCTCTGTCTGGGTGCCAGGGCCTAAATATATGCCAATGGACTGTTCCAATGTTGGGTGACGTGAAGCCTGATTCTCTGCTATGACATGCAGACTAATTCTCTGCTGACATGAAGCCAGATCCTCTGTTACGGGACCTCTCTCCTCTGCCTGGGTGCTGGGCCTAAATATCTGACAATGGACTGTTGCAGTGGTGGCTGACGTGAAGCCTGATTTTCTGCTATGACATGCAGACTGATTCTCTGCTGACATGAAGCCAGATTGTCTGTTACGGGACCTCTCTCCTCTGCCTGGGTGCTGGGCCTAAATATCTGACAATGGACTGTTGCAGTGGTGGGTGACGTGAAGCCTGATTCTCTGCTATGACATGAAGACTGATTCTCTGCTGACATGAAGCCAGATTGTCTGTTACGGGACCTTTCTCCTCTGCCTGGGTGCTGGGCCTAAATTTATGAAAATGGACTGTTGCAGTGGTGGGTGACGTGAAGCCTGATTCTCTGCTATGATATGAAGACTGATTCTCTGCTGACATGAAGCCAGATCCTCTGTTACGGGACCTCTCTCCTCTGCCTGGGTGCTGGGCCTAAATATCTGACAATGGACTGTTGCATTGGTGGCTGACGTGAAGCCTGATTCTCTGCTATGACATGCAGACTGATTCTCTGCTGACATGAAGCCAGATTGTCTGTTACGGTACCTCTCTCCTCTGCCTGGGTGCTGGGCCTAAATTTATGAAAATGGCCTGTTGCAGTGGAGGGTGACATGAAGCCTGATTCTCTGCTATGACATGAAGACTGATTCTCTGCTGACATGAAGCCAGATTGTCTGTTACGGGACCTCTCTCCTCTGCCTGGGTGCTGGGCCTAAATTTATGAAAATGGACTGTTGCAGTGGTGGGTGACGTGAAGCCTGATTCTCTGCTGACATGAAGCCAGATCCTCTGTTACGGGACCTCTCTCCTCTGCCTGGGTGCTGGGCCTAAATATCTGACAATGGACTGTTGCATTGGTGGCTGACGTGAAGCCTGATTCTCTGCTATGACATGCAGACTGATTTTCTGCTGACATGAAGCCAGATTGTCTGTTACGGTACCTCTCTCCTCTGCCTGGGTGCTGGGCCTAAATTTATGAAAATGGACTGTTGCAGTGGTGGGTGACGTGAAGCCTGATTCTCTGCTATGACATGAAGACTGATTCTCTGCTGACATGAAGCCAGATTGTCTGTTACGGGACCTCTCTCCTCTGCCTGGGTGCTGGGCCTAAATTTATGAAAATGGACTCTTACAGTGGTGGGTGACGTGAAGCCTGATTCTCTGCTATGACATGAAGACTGATTCTCTGCTGACATGAAGCCAGATTGTCTGTTACGGTACCTCTCTCCTCTGCCTGGGTGCTGGGCCTAAATTTATGAAAATGGACTGTTGCAGTGGTGGGTGACGTGAAGCCTGATTCTCTGCTATGATATGAAGACTGATTCTCTGCTGACATGAAGCCAGATCCTCTGTTACGGGACCTCTCTCCTCTGCCGGGTTGCTGGGCCTAAATATCTGACAATGGACTGTTGCATTGGTGGCTGACGTGAAGCCTGATTCTCTGCTATGACATGCAGACTAATTCTCTGCTGACATGAAGCCAGATTGTCTGTTACGGGACCTCTCTCCTCTGCCTGGGTGCTGGGCCTAAATTTATGAAAATGGACTGTTGCAGTAGTGGGTGACGTGAAGCCTGATTCTCTGCTATGACATGAAGTCTGATTCTCTGCTGACATGAAGCCAGATTGTCTGTTACGGGTCCTCTCTCCTCTGCCTGGGTGCTGGGCCTAAATTTATGAAAATGGACTGTTGCAGTGGTGGGTGATGTGAAGCCTGATTCTCTGCTATGACATGAAGACTGATTCTCTGCTGACATGAAGCCAGATTGTCTGTTACGGAACCTCTCTCCTCTGCCTGGGTGCTGGGCCTAAATTTATGAAAATCGACTGTTGCAGTGGTGGGTGACGTGAAGCCTGATTCTCTGCTATGATATGAAGACTGATTCTCTGCTGACATGAGGCCAGATCCTCTGTTACGGGACCTCTCTCCTCTGCCTGGGTGCTGGGCCTAAATATCTGACAATGGACTGTTGCATTGGTGGCTGACGTGAAGCCTGATTCTCTGCTATGACATGCAGACTAATTCTCTGCTGACATGAAGCCAGATTGTCTGTTACGGGACCTCTCTCCTCTGCCTGGGTGCTGGGCCTAAATTTATGACAATGGACTGTTGCAGTGGTGGCTGACGTGAAGCCTGATTCTCTGCTATGACATGAAGTCTGATTCTCTGCTGACATGAAGCCAGATTGTCTGTTACGGGTCCTCTCTCCTCTGCCTGGGTGCTGGGCCTAAATTTATGAAAATGGACTGTTGCAGTGGTGGGTGATGTGAAGCCTGATTCTCTGCTATGACATGAAGACTGATTCTCTGCTGACATGAAGCCAGATTGTCTGTTACGGAACCTCTCTCCTCTGCCTGGGTGCTGGGCCTAAATTTATGAAAATGGACTGTTGCAGTGGTGGGTGACGTGAAGCCTGATTCTCTGCTATGATATGAAGACTGATTCTCTGCTGACATGAGGCCAGATCCTCTGTTACGGGACCTCTCTCCTCTGCCGGGTGCTGGGCCTAAATATCTGACAATGGACTGTTGCATTGGTGGCTGACGTGAAGCCTGATTCTCTGCTATGACATGCAGACTAATTCTCTGCTGACATGAAGCCAGATTGTCTGTTACGGGACCTCTCTCCTCTGCCTGGGTGCTGGGCCTAAATTTATGACAATGGACTGTTGCAGTGGTGGCTGACGTGAAGCCTGATTCTCTGCTATGGCATGCAGACTGATTCTCTGCTGACATGAAGCCAGATCCTCTGTTACGGAACCTCTCTCCTCTGCCTGGGTGCTGGGCCTAAATTTATAAAAATGGACTGTTGCAGTGGTGGGTGACGTGAAGCCTGAATCTCTGCTATGATATGAAGACTGATTCTCTGCTGACATGAAGCCAGATTCTCTGTTACGGGACCTCTCTCCTCTGCCTAGGTGCCGGGGCCTAAATATCTGAGAATGGACTGTTCCAGTGGTGGATGACGGGAAGCCAGATTCTCTGCTATGGGACCTCTCTCCAATTGATTTTGGTTAATTTTTATTTATTCAATTTTTATTTTTATTCATTTCCCTATCCACATTTGTTTGCAGGGGATTTACCTACATGTTGCTGCCTTTTGCAGCCCTCTAGCCCTTTCCTGGGCTGTTTTACAGCCGTTTTAGTGCCGAAAAGTTCGGGTCCCCATTGACTTCAATGGGGTTCGGGACGAAGTTCGGATCGGGTTCGGATCCCGAACCCGAACATTTTCGGGAAGTTCGGCCGAACTTCTCGAACCCGAACATCCAGGTGTTCGCTCAACTCTAACAAAAACACATTCACTCCCAAAGTGAAAATCCACTTTGCTCCTTTTTGGAACCTGTATATGGTTCATATGTACTTCACAGTCTTGTAAACTGACAGCTCGGCTGTGAGACCTCATTCACACTTCCGTGTCTGTGCTCAAATCTGTGAGAAGGTTGTCAATGATGCATCCTTGAAGCTGTCCATGTGTGGTCCGTGTGTCCGTTTTTTTGCTGTCTGAGTGTCACTGACCCTGCAAGGCTGAAAAACCATTTTCTAAGCCTCTCTTTCTAATGATCCATGAATCACAGATGCAACACAGATAGCATCTGTGTTGCATCTGTGGTTTTCATGGACCCATAGACTCTATTGTTCACGGACAAAATAGAGCATGCATCCGTGCTGAAAACACACAATGGTGGAAGAATTGCAGCCTCCCTGTGCAGCAGAACATGCAGTGGCCAATAATCACATGATCTTGAAGATTCTACCTCAGTTTTACTTACAAAATTGAGTGACCATCTGGAATCCAGCTCAGTTCTGAATATATATTTATGTCTAAAAGGAGAACAGAACGTTTCCTAGAAATTTTCCTTTAATCTTCATCTTTCTTAGAATTTCATCTCAACATTGCCCAGGATTGGAGATGATGTTTGTAAGCCAGAAGCATGAAGATCATGTTTTATGCTGAAAACACTTGTCTTGACTAACAAAATACCTATCTTTACCGCATCCAGTTATTATTGCCCCTTTTCTGAAATTGCTGCTTTGATTTGCTTTTCAAAGAAAACACGTTCCCTCTTGACAAGGCATCAGTTTCATTGAAATCTCTAAGAGGGTCTCCAGGGGTGAAGTTTGGGCTGGGGCTCCTTTTATGTAATGTCAAGCACTTAAAAAGGTCCGTGTCACCCGCATGTCACTAATTGTTTCAACTAGCCAGCTGAACTCTGGAGATTAGGCTCCATCAAAACTGCATTATGCATCAATTTGTCCTTAATATCCATTATACATGCTCACTTTGAATCTGCTTCGTCTTGATCCCAGGACAAATATAATTGATTCTATCGCATTGAAAATGCCAGCATTTCAAGAATAAACAGGATTTAATAAGCAATGATGTTGTACATTGAAACTCCATTTGTAATGTAGCCGGGTGCTGAAGACATGTGGACTCCAAGCCTCTGTGCAAGAACAGATTTTGAAAGAACTTTGCCTCAGGCGATAGAATAAAACAAAATGTATCTGAGGTTTCTTCTGTAGGAAATGTAGGGTGAACAGCTGTATTGCCTAATTAGGGAATAGGAGGAGAAACCCTCGCGTGCATAAGAAAATAACATTTTTGTAATCTTTCTGCTTCAATAATCAATTAATTACATTCTGTGTTTTTTTTTTACAATTTTACATTCCGATACTTTAATCTGCTGGTGTGCTTAGAAAACCATTGTAAATAGACTAAGCGGAGGGAATTAAGGTTGCAAGACGGCGCACGCAATCTGTTCTGGATGCTGATCTGTACGTGAAACATATGGATGGTTTAGCATTGGTGCATTGATAGAAATATGAAAACTTGGAGAAAAAAACTTTGTATGGAGTTAAAGAGGACCTTTCACCGCTCCTGACATGCCTGTTTTAATAGCTTCATGCCTGTTTTAATGTAGTAACAATTCTGGAGCATCTATTGTTATGTCTCTATGTTGTGCCATTCCTTTATTATTCCTACTAGAAGTCATGAATGTATTGCTAGCAGTCTGCAGTAAGGGTACAGAGGGGCGGTAACCAGTTGGGGAGGGGTGTGTACCTGCACAATCTGAAAATGGCAACACTGATTGAATAGAGTGAGTCTTTGCAGGTACACCCACCCAACTGGTTACCACTCCACTTTACCCTAAGGCCTCTTTCACACGGGCTTTGCGGGTGACGTGCGGGAAAAGATGCGGGTGCTTGCGGGAAAATGCACAATTTTTCGCCACGAGTGCAAAACGTTTTAATGCGTTTTGCACACGCATCAGAAAAATTGGCATGTTTGGTACCCAGACCTAAACCCGGACTTCTTCACAGAAGTTTGGGTTAGTGTTAGGTAGTCTGTAGATTTTTATATTTTCCCTTATAACTCACCTCATCCACGCTGCCCGGCTTTTCTTTCTTCTTCTTTGATGACCTGGGAGAAAAGGACCTTTGGTGACGTCACTGTGCTCATCACATGGTCCGTCACATGGTCCATCACATGCTCCATCGCTATAGTGATGGAGCATGTGATGGACCATGTGATGAGCGCAGTGACGTCACCAAAGGTCCTTTTCTCCCAGGTCATCAAAGAAAAAGAAAGAAGACAAGCCGGGCAGCGCAAACAAGTGGATGAGGTGAGTTTGAATTATTATTTTTTATTTTTTAACCCCTCCATCCCTAATTTACTTAGCATTCTGTATTAAGAATGCTACTATTTTCTCTTATAACCATGTTATAAGGAAAAATAATAATGATCGGGTCCCAATCCCGATCGTCACCTAAAAACCATGCTTGAAAATTGCACCGCATCCGCACTTGCTTGCGATTCTTGCGATTTTCACGCAGCCCCATTCACTTCTATGAATAAAACAGGCAGGTCAGGAGTGGTGACTTGTCCTCTATAAAGTATAAAAAAAAAAGGAAAAAAAAGAAACATAGTGTACTTTTTTCTCCACAAAAACAGTCCCACTCCTGTCCATTTACTTGAATGGAGAATTGCTGCAATACCAAACACAGCCCGTGGGCACGGGTGGTTCTGTTTCTGTGGAAAAAATTCTCTTCTAACCCCAGATCATCCTGATAAATGAATAAGTTTGGAGATAAATGACTCATTTCTATAATTTTGGTAATTCTACCCGAATTTTCCAAAAAACTCTGATTCGAATGAACCCAAATTTTTGTGATTTGATTCAGAGAAATAAGAAAATTTTCAAGGCAATTTCTAGGCAACTAAAATTGAATTGGCCCGGCCCATTTGGTTGAATCAGACAAGTATTGAACGTTAAAGGGCATCTATCAGCAGATTTGTACTTATGAAACTGGCTGACCTATTAGGGCGGGTTCTCACCAGCGCTAGGAATTCCGTCATATCGCAATATAATGGAATTTTAGGACGGAATGCAAAACGGAAGCCTTTTTAGAGGCATTCCGTTTTACTCTGTCCTAACACATGTCCATGTCAGGACTTTCTTTTCCGTCATGTATAAAGGAACAAAACAGAACATTTATTTGTGCCCATAGACATGTATTAGGACAGAGTAAAATGGAATGCCTCTTAAAGGCTTCCGTTTTACAGTTCCGTCCTAAAATTCCGTTATAGTGCGTTATGACTGAAATTCCTAGCGCTGGTGAGAACCCGCCCTGACATGTGCACTTGGCAGCTGAAAGCATTTGTGTTGGTCCCATGTTCATATGTGCCCGCATTGCTGAGAAAAATTGTATTTTAGTATATGCAAATGAGCCTCTAAGAGCAACAGGGGCGTTGTCATTACACCTAGAGCGCCCTCTCCCTCTCTCACCATTTTAAAGGGCTGATCAGCTATGTGATAGGGCTGCTGCGCTAGTGTGACAGCTGCATTCTCGTCAATGTTTACCTGCATGCCGTCTACATTGTAGTGGCGGTGCAATGTAATTACAAGTGTTCTTCCCATTCATGTGAATGTGAGATAAAGCTGTGACTTCCTGTGCCAGGCCTCGTGTGATCATGTCATCGTACGAGAACCTGGCGTAGGAGGTCATGGTGATATCATCATGACTGCCTGCACCAGGACCCAGCAACTCAGTCCACAGGCTGGGAGAACACTTGTGGCCTGCTGGGCAGAGGATGGAAAACAGGTAAGTATTCTTTAATTGTTTTTTAAATTGTCAGCACTACTGGACAGATTTTCCCCCCAGTCTGATATTGAATGACCTATCCCGAGGTTAGGTCATCAGTATCATAAAACTGGAATACCCCTTTAAGGGTCGAGCTCATTGGTAAATGTGCTTATATGAAATGGCAGAAGAGACTCTGCCTGAATAAATTTGACAAGATGCTTAACTCTTAAAAACAAAATGAGGTTTGTAGATCTAAGAAGACACAAGGCAATAAAGCTCCTCACACCAATGTAAATCCCCTTATCCCAATTTCTTGGGCACAAAATAACGATAATTTTTTAGTTTCTGCATTTATAGTGAAATAAATGTCGGACTATATTTTGCTCCTTTAACTAAATATTTGCTGCGCCTACGTTCATGCTTGTCACAGAGGAACAGGCGTTCACATTTTAGATTCCTCAGCAGATTATTATTATTATTTTCATCTATCTAACAAATTCCACTGATAGCAATAAATGTCAGAAAGTTATTTCAGCAGAGACAAGAGAATCTTTTCTACAAGAAGCAGGATATTGCCTGGATTAATATGCTCCCGTTTCCTGGCCTGAACGCTACATAATGCCTTGTTCCCAATGAGACTGTTTTGGGGCAAAGAATATTTACTAGGAAAGTTTCAGAATAGTTGTAAATTAAAGTTAGTACATTTATAAAATTATAATAATTATGAGTATTGGGCTATTATGGTTTAAGGCCGGTGCCATCCAGTATTTCTGGGCCTCATACAATCATAGATTTTGCCGCCTTCATTCCCTGGGGTTGATCTCTTAATGACCAATAACTTACGTATGTCATAGGTTTCAAGGGAGTATATGGGGTCAGCTCAGGAGCTCCACATATGGTGGGTACACAGCTGTACATCTATCTGCAGCAACTGGTATCGGAGTTAGCTCTGATCCTGGGCATTTAACCTGGTCAATAGTGACCACAGCATCAGAGCTGGGAGACTGAGAGAGGGAGCTCTCTATGTCCCCTGATTGCTTCCCCCCTTCAATGCAGTCATGGGTGCAAATTAGTTGTCATTGCAGCCAAAGGCTTTCTGAAGGCAGAGTGTAATAGGATGTTGGTAAAGTCTGAATTGGGCCTCCATGCCCTGCCCTTTAGCACTACCCACCTCTAGCCCCTCGCACTACCCACCTCTCTTTCTCTCTCCCTCTTCTTTTGCACCAACAAAGAAGAAAAATCTTCTCAACCACCAACCAGGTATTCATGCATTGCAAGTCCGAATTTTTATCAACAGCCTTTACTGACCCCATCATAGACTGCTACCTACCAGACACTTTCCCTCACCCACCATCATGAACTACTGCAGTCTTCTCATGTTCCTCCATGAACTGTATCTGACTGCAACTGTGTCAGGCCTCCCATGAACTGTGTCAGGCCTCTCATGAACTGTGTCAGGCCTCCCATGAACTGTGTCAGGCCTCCCATGAACTGTGTCAGGCCTCCCATGAACTGTGTCAGGCCTGCAACTGTGTCAGGCATCCCATAGACTACATGCACATCCATCCAGTAAAAAATAAAGGGCAAAAAAACACTGCAAGGAGCGGTATTTCATCTGGCATGCTACCTGTACTCATGCCGGATCCCAACGGACCCAGTTATTGTGAATCAGAGAACCAGATGCTGGATCCTGGTAGAGAACAGTGCCCTAGAATTACTGCCGGCAGTGTGAAACAGGCCTTATTGCTGAGAATTAGTAGGCAATACATCTAGGGTGTAAAAGAGGAGAGAACTACAAGTCCCAGCATGCCCAGGCTGTTATTATGGAACACAAGTTGACATTATAGGGAGAGGGTATAAGAGAACTGGAACCGCCAGCATTACCAGACTGTTATTATATAGTATTACTGGACATTATAAGAGGAGAGAACTACAACTCCCAGTATTTCTAGGATGTTTTGGGCTTTCCCAGAATATCAGGAACAGCAAAGAAGCTCCTCCCCCTCACATCATGACATCTCACAGGTCATTCATCACTTTTCCTACCCCACTAGTGAGGTCCTCTTACTGTACTGGTCACATGATGATGACATCCTCACAGGTCCTTCAACATACCTCCCAACCGTCCCAGATCCGGCTGGACAGTCCCGGATTTCAGTGGCTATCTTGCTGTCACGATACGGGGGAGGTATGTCCCGCTTTCTGGCAGCTGTCTCTGCGTCCATAGAAAGCAGAGACCGTTGCCTGTATTAAGATAAAGCAGAGAGCCGGAATCGGCTCCTGGCTTCATCATTCCTCCCCCCGCCGACTCTCCACTCCTCTGGTCTGTGTGGGGGGCGGGGCCGGCTGTCAGTCAGCCTTGGCTCCTGCCTCCTTCACAGACTAGAGCAGCCGATGATTTGCTGCTGCTTGGAAGAAGGTAAGTATGTGGTGTTATTTTTTTTACTTTCTGTTATGGGCACAATGTGGGCATATTACTGGGGGCACAGTGTTGGCATATTACAAGGGGCACAGTGTGGGCATTCATTTTTTTAAACTAATTTAAATTTTTAAGTGTTAATATGGAATTAATACTTTTTTGAAAACGGTTACCTACTACAAATTATTGCTTTGTGCAAAGAAACTAGTATAAAATCCCTCACGGATAACGTTGCAGCTTGTGCAGATTTCTGTGTTTCCTGAGCTCTTAGTTCACTCCACCACTGAGCTCATAAAGACATACAGACATAACAAGCTCCACATAGGGCAAAAACATTTTCTCAAGTCAAATACAATCATACACAAAGGTGTCGGCATGAACTTCATGTCTAATAACAATCAGCAAGGGAGCGTCCTATCAAAGGAGCTGAGTGGGGAGAAGCTGGAGGGCTCAGCTCAGCAGACTCCTCTCTAATGCCTGACTCTATAAAACTATAAAGGAGAATTAAAAAAATCTAGAAAAGAAAAACTGTTTTTGTTACCCATAACAACCAATCAGAGCACAACTTTTTCATTTTACAAGAGTACTCACGAAAATAAGAGCTGTGCTGTGATTGGGTGCTATGGGCAACAAAGAAAGTTTTTAGTTTTAGACAGTTTTGTAAATCTTTCCCCATGTTTTTTTCAACATCACAGTATTTCAAATATGGTTCTTTGTAATGAGGGAGCATTTCATCCTGCCTGTAGTTAAGGCCGCAGACTCCTTTTTGCACGTCCACAGCCTAGTCACTAACACTGGAGTGGCAAGTTCCAGCAACAAAGTATTGGTCCAACAACAGGATAAAAGCAACTCCTTTTATTGAAAAATCACATAAAAAATTCCTGTGCTTTACTGCCAGGTACTACTAATGCGTTTCTATCATACAGTTGATCTTACTCATGGTAACTGTATGATCGAAATGCATTAGTAGTACCTGGAAGTATGGAACATGGATTTTTTAAATGTGTTTTTTAAATAAAAGGAGTTGCTTTTATCCTGATGCTGAATTAATACTTTGTGGCTTGGATTCATCAGGTTGTTGGAACGGGATCCGTGCACTGGATTTGCAACCCGGATTCGGCCAGCTGGTGATGGCCAAGATCCTCCATCAGTGGCCATTTGCAGGGTGCAGCTATGGGAAGCAGGTGACCAGACTTGCAAATAAACATAAATTAAGCATATTAAACCATCTGACGTTGCCACTGATGATGTCTTAATAATGTCTATTACTAGCTGCATGTACGTGCTGTTGCGCAGTGAACCGCTGGTTCACTGCTGAAGGGTTAATGCTATCGTTCACACTTAAACAAAAAATGTTGAAATGTTTACTGAGGTGATCTGTGCACTGTCTATCCCAAAAGGTCATTATTGGGTGGGAGATGCTTAACTGGCAGTTCTTAGTTCCCCCCGCTTGTAGCATAGAGAGTTCATAGAAGAGGTAGAGCGAAGACCTACTTTGGCGTGTTCTGGCGTTTAGGCCCTGCTGAAAATTCTTGTCCAGGAAAATTCCTGAGAGTGAAAAACTGCCTGAGGGCAACTTAGCTAAGGACTATCCCTTGTGAGAGGAAAGTATTGAATTACAGAGAACAATAAAGGCCATGTTGGATGGACAGTAAGAGTAACTAAAACTTATATGAAGTTGTAATATGTTGCCCCTAATGCCATAATAATACTATTTCTAATCTATCTAATTTACTTAATTTTGTATTTTTACTACACTTTTAGTTCCCTAAAGCGCAGCATTCCCTGTGCGCTTAAAACTCTGTTCTCTGTACACTGCTGATAGTTCAGCGGTGTACGGAGTATGGAGTACACATTTTAGCAATGGGCCGCAGTAGCGCTGTGAGTACGGGCAGGAGCGCACATTGCTGCTCCTGACAGTGCTCCCTGGACGATTACTAACTCCTGGCATAGCACAGGGGTACCCTGTACCCATGTACTATGCCAGAATTAGCTAAGCGGAGCGGCTCCCGCTTCTGCCTGCTCCACTAAGCTAAGAGAACTGCATGTCAGCTCTTAGCTTAGCGGAGCATGCAGAAGCAGGAGCCGCTCCACTCAGCTAACCCTGGCATAGTACATGGGTACAGAGTTTTAAGCGCACAGGAAATGATGCGCTTTAGGTAAGTAAAAGTATAGTAAAAATACTAAATTGATTAATAAAGTATATTAGAAATAGTTTTATTAGGGCATTAGGGACAACATATTAAAACCTCATATAAAGGTTTAGTTACTTCTTTAATGCCTCTTGCTTGGGTTATATTGCTTCTGGCACCTGCCACATTACTGAGACGGATTGGCCTCCCGATCTAAGACTGCAACCTATAACTGGGAACTGCAGAAAATATATTGAGAAGAACTGCGCAACTTTGGCAACTGTGGTCAATTTGCGAAGATTGTTGGGTTGCAGTATATAGAAAGGTTTAGGGAGTACTACCATCATTGCCAGCTTTTATATAATGCCTTTTTGCAAAAGTCTACTCTGTGAAATGCTCCAAGAATGTTCTTGCATTTATACTGTAACTCTCATCATTGCCCTACTATTGCATCTTGCCCTCCTGACCTGCACCCCACTACCCATCTACTATCAAGGGCACCCCAGCCACTACAAGGCAGGAAACCCCAAAAGCCCAGGGTGTGTTCTGAGAGGTTTTGTACCCCTCAAACCACTGCAAATCCAGCCCAGGGAGCGCTGGAGTAGCTACTGTAGGTAACTACAACCACCCTCATTCCCACCACCACCACCACTCAAATCCTCTCCAACACCCTCATTACGCATCCTTGGTAGTCCAGTGGGCTGCACGTGTGCAGACTGCAGTTATTAATATATAATGGCCAAACCTTTTCACAACAAGGCTTCTGTTCAACATGGAGCCAGAACAGCTACGGTATGTTTGATTAATTTTTTAAATGAACCCCAAAGATTCTTGATGGACCTCATTGACTGATGATGGGGCTGCAGACTGCAATGTTCTTGTCACAAAAAGAACCCCTTTCTCAAAATTTGTTTTAGGTTTGATTTGAATAAATAGACCCGCATATTTGATTCGGGTACAAATAAATTCGACCTAAATTGAAAGTGCGCAGATTGTCCTGAAAAGTGGTATATGACACTGGTTTAGGTGGCCTGCTAGCTTTTCAAGCTCTTTAATACCAAGACAGCATTTGTAATGTCAAGATGACAATGGCTATGGGTAAACGGTTGGTAGATGGTGGTAACAACCTGTTTAATAACACTCCGCCCTGTCGGATTCTACTTTTAAATTAAAACATGGTCCACAAATGATCCCTTTTTTGGTGGCAGATGCCTTCTTCTCTATCTTTCAACCTGTAAAATGATGACCATTATTCAAGACATCGGTCCAAATCAAAACGCAGAAGATTCTGATTCATCTGGAATCTGAATGTTTGGGAAGTTCAAGATAAATTTAAATAGTTTAGAAACAATTCACTAGTTGTGTGCAATATTGTAATGGCAATTTTGCCCCATGTGGCCATACCCTGATAGCATTTTTCTGTGAGGGGCTCAGCTGCAGTACCAAAGACAGTCAAAAGGCAAAAGTGGCATTGTTTCGAGAAGAAAGGGGACATGGTTACCAAATCTTATAAAACCTCCTTAAAGGCTATGTGTGATGTCACAGCAGTGAATTACGCTACTGAGTTTATGAATTTACCCCATAAAGTCACATTCACCTATTTTTTAAGACAGAATTATGTTAAATTACTCCCATAGTTTTCCAACACCCCAATATTTCATAATACAATTGCTACCACCACCTACACTTGTCTAGGCAATAGGGGACACGTTTCCACATTTTCTCAGTACCAATTAGTCACAATAAAACAGATCATCTTAACGGAACATAAAATTCTGTTTATCAATACAGGTAAAGATTTTCCTCTTCGAAAGAGTAAGGTTTGCAAGACTTCAAGGATCAATATTTTTGATTTAATACACAATAGTGCAGTGCGATACAGAAAGTAATTGTCAGATAAAAAGACGAAAAAAGATACATATAGTTACAATGCATTCAACAGTTTGCGAAAATAAAAGGGATAAAAGAAACAGAATAGTAGCTTACTGATGTGCAGCAGTGATATCCTGGCTGACAGCTGACTGACAATGACCCTCAGTTTTCCATGCAGTTTAACCTGTTCCGGACAAATGATGTACCGGTACGGCATGATGTCCTGGTACGTCATGTGTAGTTCCGATCACCGCCGCCCGGCGGGCGGTAATCGGAACAAGGTACCTGCTCAAATCATTCAGCAGGCACCCAGAGACAATGCGCGGGGGGGGGGGGGGGGGGGTCCTGTGACGGTGATCGCCGCAAACCGCAGGTCAATTCAGACCTGCAGTTTGTGGCTTTTCCAGGTTGCGGCGGCGGCGGGCGGCGGTGCCATCGGGTCCCCCGTGCGGCTGTAGGGGGGACCCAATGGCATGTGTCCCCCGTGCGGCTGTAGGGGGGACCCAATGGCATGGAAGGCAGAGCGATGCCTTCCTTAGGCATCGCGCTGCCTTCTTCTGACGAGCCTGTGAGATCCAGCCCCCTGGATCTCACAGGCCAGAAGATGTATGAGTAATACACATAGTATTACTCATACAGCCAATGCATTCCAATACAGAAGTATTGGAATGCATTGTAAAGGGGATTAGACCCCCAAAAGTTGAAGTCCCAAAGTGGGACAAAAAAAGCGGAAAAAAAAGCGAAAAAAATAAAGTTTTCCTCCCAAAAAATGTAAAGTTTCAAGTAAAAATATTAGACATATTAGGTATCGCCGTGTCTGTATTGACCAGCCTTATGGATGGGATAGGCATAAGGCCATCCTTCATATAAGATGGGGCCAAGGGCTATTCATAGTATTCAGTATATTGGGCAGACTAGATGGGCCAAATGGTTCTGCCAACACATTCTATGTTTCTCTATAAACATATCACATGACCTAACCCCTCAGATGAACACCATAAAAAATTAAAAATAAAAATAAAACCAGTGCTAAATAAACATTTTTTTTGTCACCTTACATCACAAAAAGTACAACAGCAAGCGATCAAAAAGGCGTATGCCCACCAATCTAACCGTCACCTCATCCCGCAAAAAATGAGCCCCTACCTAAGACAATCGCCCAAAAAATAAAAAAACTATGGCTCAGAATATGGAGACACTAAAACATCATTTTTTTGTTTTAAAAAAGCTGTTATTGTGTAAAACTTAAGTAAATAAAAAAAGTATACATATTAGGTATTGCCGCGTCCGTAATAACCTGCTCTATAAAAATATCACATGACCTAACCCCTCAGGTGAACACTGTTTAAAAAATAGCTATTTTTTGTCACCTTACATCACAAAAAGTGTAATAGCAAGCGATCAAAAAGTCATATGCATCCCAAAATAGTGGCAATCAAACCGTCATCTCATCCCGCAAAAAATTAGACACTACCTAAGATAATCGCCCAAAAACTTAAAAAAAACTATGGCTCTCAGAATATGGAGACACTTAAACATGATTTTTTATTTATTTTTTTATGAAATTATTGTGTAAAACTTACATAAATAAAAAAAGTATACATATTAGGTATCGCTGCATTCGTAATCTCGTAATGCTCTATAAAAATATCACATGACCTAACCTCTCAGGTGAATACCGTAAAAAATAAATAAAAAAAGGTGTAAAAAAAGCCATTTTTTGTCACCTTACATCACAAAAAGTGTAATAGCAAGCAATCAAAAAGTCATACGCACCCCAAAGTAGTGCCAATCAAACCGTCATCTCATCCCGCAAAAATCATACCCTACCTAAGATAACCGCCCAAAATCTGAAAAACTATGGCTCTCAGACTATGGAAACACTAAAACATGATTTTTTTTGTTTCAAAAATGAAATCATTGTGTAAAACTTACATAAATAAAAAAAAGTTTACATATTAGGTATCGCTGCGTTCATAATAACCTGCTCTATAAAAATATCACATGACCTAACCCCTCAGGTGAATACCGTAAAAAAAAAAAAAGTGTACAAAAAAAGCTATTTGTTGTCACCTTACATCACAAAAAGTGTAATAGCAAGCGATCAATAAGTCATATGCACCTCAAAATAGTGCCAATCAAACCGTCATCTCATCCCACAAAAATCATATCCTACCCAAGATAATCGTTTAAAAACTGAAAAAACTATGGCTCTCACACTATGGAGACACTAAAACGTCCGTAACAATCTGGTCTATAAAAATACCACATGATCTAACCTGTCAGATGAATGTTGTAAATAACAAAAAATAAAAACGGTGCCAAAACAGCTATTTCTTGTTACCTTGCCTCACAAAAAGTGTAATATAGAGCAACCAAAAATCATATGTACTCTAAACTACCGTATTTTTCGCCCTATAAGACGCACTTCCCCCCCCCCCCCCCCAAAATTGGGGGGGGGAAAGGCAGTGCGTCTTATGTGGCGAATACTAGAGTTTGTATACCGCCGACCGCATGCTGCGTAGCGCGGTGGCGGGTGTATTAGTAGGCATGGATGAGGGAGGAGGGGCCGGCATCCAGCTCTGTAACTACAGCGGGCCCGGTGCAGTCACTGTATTCTGCCACTTTCCGGCAGGCAGCGGGCAGGAGGCTGAACTGGCGGGCGGGCGCTTACAACGTAACTCACTATGTCACGCGCCGGCTCCGCCCACTTTATGAATGAAGAAGGGAGAGCCGGCGCGTGACATACTGAGTTACGTTGTAAGCGCCCGCCCGCCAGTTCAGCCTCCTGCCCGCTGCCTGCAGGAAAGTTAGTATCGTAAGTACAGGCTGCATAAAAGACTACTGTTAGCATTGCCTGCAGTTAGGATTCCTACAGTGAGCGGGCCCGGTGTAGCAGAATACAGTGACTGCACCGGGCCCGCTGTAGTTACAGAGCTGGATGCCGGCCCCTCATCCCTATTGGGGGTCATTCTATGGATGGCACTGTTATGGGGGTCTGTGGATGACACATAGCGTAAAATTCTATTTATGTGTCATCAACAGATCCCCCATAACAGTGCCATCCACAGTCCCCAATAACAGTGCCATCCACAGTGCCCCCCATAACAGTGCCATCCACAGTCCCCAATAACAGTGCCATCCACAGTGCCCCCCATAACCGTGCCATCCACAGATCCCCATAACCGTGCCATCCACAGATCCCCATAACCGTGCCATCCACGGACCCCCCATAACAGTGCCATCCACAGACCCCTATAACAGTGCCATCCACAGATCCCCATAACCGTGCCATCCACAGACCCCTATAACAGTGCCATCCACAGATCCCCATAACCGTGCCAGCCACAGACCCCCATAACAATGCCATCCACCGACCCCCCCATAACAGTGCCATCCCCAGATCCCACATAACACCATTAGGCACACCTTTTGGTTCAAATTTTTTTATTTTATTTTTTCCTCCTTAAAAACCTAGGTGCGTCTTATGGGCCAGTGCGTCTTATAGGGCGAAAAATACGGTAGTACCGACAAAAATGCCACCCTATCCTGTAGTTTCTAAAATGGGGTAACTTTTTTGGAGTTTCCACTCTAGGGGTGCATCAGGGGGGCTTCAAATGGGACATGGTGTCAAAAAACCAGTCCAGCAAAATCTGCCTTCCAAAAACCGTATGGCATTCCATTCCTTCTGTTGCCTGCCGTGTGCCCGTACAGCAGTTTACGACCACATATGGGGTGTTTCTGTAAACTACAGAATCAGGGCCATAAATATTAAGTTTTGTGTGGCTGTTAACCCTTGCTTTTTAACTGGAAAAAAAATTATTAAAATGGAAAATCTGACAAAAAAGTGAAATTTTGAAATTGGATCTCTATTTTCCATTAATTCTTGTGGAACACCTAAAGGGTTAACAAAGTTTGTAAAATCAGTTTTGAATACCTTGAGGGGTGAAGTTTCTAGAATGGGGTCATTTTTGGGTGGTTTCTATTATGTAAGCCTCACAAAGTGACTTCAGACCTGAACTGGTCCTTAAAAAGTGGGTTTTTGAAAATTTCAGAAAAATTTCAAGATTTGCTTCTAATCTTCTAAGCCTTATAACATCCCCAAAAAATAAAATCTCATTCCAAAAATGATCCAAATATGAAGTAGACATATGGGGATTGTAAAGTAATAACTATTTTTGTAGGTATTACTATGTATTATAGAAGTAGAGACATTTAAACTTGGAAATTTGCAAATTTTTCAAAGTTTTTGGCAAATTTTGTATTTTGTTATAAATAAAAATAGATTTTTTTTTTAACTCCATTTTACCAGTGTCATAAAGTACAATATGTGACAAAAAAACACTCTCAGAATGGCCTGGATAAGTTAAAGCGTTTTAAAGTTATCACCACATTAAGTGACACGGGTCAGATTTGAAAAAAATGGCCTGGTCCTTAAGGTGAAAATGAGCCTGGTCCCTAAGGGGTTAATGAGGACCTTTCATGGGCACAGACATTATGAAATAAGTAGGGGGTTGTGTAGGGCATAGTGCAGGTATGTAAGATCACTTACTAGCTTATCTGTCCGGTGCTCCATTCCCCCGCTGTGCCCCCCTTTTACTTTTCCCGCCTGGTATGGAAAGGAATATCATCGGTACAGGGAGGAGGAGTCTGTAGCGTGGTCCAATCGCAGCAGAGTGTCACAGCCAGGGAGTAAAAAAAAAGCTCACCGCCATTAGTATTTCAAATATATATACCTTGCCTGATGATAACTGCTCAAAGTGAAAGTAAGATGTTCACATCTAGGCAAACAGTTAACCCTTTATGACAAAAATTGTTGAATATTTTTTAACAAAGATCAATTGAAAAAAATAATTTTTGGCCAAAAACGAGTAAAATGCAATCATAAAAGAAAAAAATTCCCCAAAGGTATTCACAGCCTTTAAAGGAACAACTGTACATATTGTATAAATACTATAGGTCTATAATATGTTTTTGTAGGTGGTCCAAAAGCGAGTCTATTCATTATAATAATTGGATACTGGTAAATAGAAGGATAACTGAGGTGTTTATTACTGCCTGTTTGGAGTGGTAGCCTGGTATACTGAAGTCAAAAATGGCCACCACCAGCTTCATGATTTTTAATCAAGGAAAAATACTTTACATTTCTACCACCTTTTTCATAGAATGTAAAGTCCATTGAAGTTTCCAGTAATTAAATACATCATCTGCAGATAAATACCTAGCTCAGGCGGCTTCAATAACATGCATTATTAAACATCGCTCAATTCCTTTCTTCTAGTTCTTATTTCAGCCATTATTTAATTACATCAAAGTTATGCACACCTCCTTCATAGAGCAGAGCAGCGCAAATTAAAACTGGAAGCCAGCTTTCATAAAGGTTTTTAATTCTCTGTTAACCAAATGTGTAATGGCAGCAAGCTGGACGTTGATTTGTCTGGGGCCTAAACTTCTTGCATTTCGTTCATAATAAAGATGAATGACGCAGGATTTTCTGTGCATATGGCCTATACATTGGCCTATGTTTGCTTTTTACTTCATGGGGTTATCCCATTGAAATTATATATCACCTTTCAATGTCAAGGTAGGTGAAAAATATTGGACTAGTGGGGCCCGACATGTTGCAATCTCGAGAACGACTGGCCCCAGAGTGCCCTCTCCGAATGGAGCGGTAATACCGGTGGTTAGCGTGTCAGTCCACGGCTTCATTCCCTTCTATATGACTGGCATAGACGGCACTCCATCATACCCATACAAGTGAATGACGAGGTGGTTTGACATTAATAATAATTTTTCCGGATATTCCATTTAAACGAATGCTAAACCTAGAAATGGATCCCACTGTTTGTCACTCTGCAGCATGCTCCTAAAAACCCAGTCCTGTGGAAATCTGCAGAAAACATCAGTTACTCATCCGTTCCATATTTGGCTGGTGAATGGGTGAAGGGGTGGGACTCTGGGCAGAGGAGGGACCCAGGATTGTGGGGAGGAAGAAAGTGGGGGAGCATGGCTGAGCTCCTGGGACACAAAAGTGTAGAGTGCTATGGCAGCAGGCGTGGAACCACTGCGTCAACCAACAGATATGACATAGGGCTAACCCTGCATTATCCTGCCAGTACCCTGGTGTTCACCTTTAACTCCTATACAGAGATCTGAACTTCTCTGCCGGGGAGCCATCAGGCTGCTACCACCTGGAGTAATTTCTGTGTGGTTCACAGCTGACCCCCAGGGGTCCCTGGTGAGGGGTGCTGATCAGGTAAAACCATAGTCAGGGACAGGCCGAGGTCAGGGCAGGCAAAGTACGAGCAATCTGATACACAATACAAGTTCTGGGTCGGCAGCTCAGAGTCAATGTTAAAAGGGTTTATGCCATGATTAATGTAAAAAATGAATTCAAATATCATATAGTACATGATAATATCTGTGTAACAAACATATAACCAGCCCTACACATACCTCACATGCATCCACTGATCTCCCCATTCATTGCTCCGATTGTTCTGGTAGATTTATTTCAAGTGGGCAGCTTAGGCTACTTTCACACTAGCGGCAGGACAGATCCGACAGTCTGTTCACCCTGTCGGATCCATTCTGCCACTATTTCGCCGTGCCGCCGGACTGCCGCTCCATCCCCATTGACTATCATGGGGACGGGACGGAGCTTCGGCTCAGCACAGCAGTGCATGGCGAGAGGCAGCCGGACTAAAAGTACTGCATGTCCGACTTTTTAGTCCGGCGGCCTCTCACAGCGCACTGCCGTGCTGCGCCAGAGCTCCTCCACCGTCCCCATTATAGTCAATGCGGACGGCGCAGCAGTCTGGCAGCACTGCGAAATAGCGGCAGGACGGATCCGACAGGGTGAACAGCCTGTGGGATCCGTCCTGCCGCTAGTGTGAAAGTACCCTTAGGGAGCATGCACTTTCACAGGGGGTGTGTCCTTTCTACTGCGGCTGATGGTAGTTAAAGGAAGGAACTGAGCATGTGCTTTAATCTCATTGAGCAGGACAGAGAAATTAGAAAAAGAGCTACCAGCAGGTGGCCCTGTACAGATAGATTTCAGTGAAAAACTCAGTGACTATACAAAATGTTTAAATTTAATATGTAATTGCAAAAGTATTCAGATCAAGGTCCTGGTTTCAAAAATTGTTAATATTTTTCGTGGGACAACCCTTTTAAGTCAGATGCAGGTCAGACAGTGGAGGGTCAATATTCAGGAAACGAGCAGAAGTCAGTACACAGGAAGTTGGACAAATAAAGCACACCTTTGAAGGAACTAGACAGGCTAAGTAACCTATTGCTCAGGCACCCTCACTGCCAGTATTCTAGCAGTGTAATTTGTTACACCCTAACTCAGTTGCATCTATATATTTGGAACTTTTTCATTATGGGAAACTGGTCATATGATCTCAAGACTAACTCCTTGCTCTAATGTGTAAACAGGAACTTGGTCTCTCCCCTGTGGCTGACTTCCTGTGAACTACAAAATGGCATCATCACCAATCAAATCCCTCCTGGCAGCTCTTAGGCCCCTCACCTTCTTTCATGTTACTCTATATATCAGTGTATTCTGGACCAGGAGGGCAGAATATAGTAGGTATGTGTATACGGTGATTAGCTGCAGTTATATAAACCTACTGACTCACACTGCCGGTCTATACTGTCTGTGTGTACTGACTCTCAAGTGTCCTTCTATGGGATGTAGTGTCACGCTGGTCTCCCTGCCTCCTGCATGTGCTGTAAGAGCTGACAGGGGAGAGAGGGCAGACAGGCACAAGCTGCATCACCTGGAAGAACATGGAGACCCTGCAGTGTGAGGGGATCGCAGCTGTGTCACTAATCTGTCATGGCTGCCATTACAAAGAGCAGTGCATTGTGCTCAGGCTCCACCCCCTCTGAAGGCATAAAGGGGAAATATAGGATTCAGTAGGAAAACCATATCTGAGGGGAGAAGGAATCAAAATGGCTGCCAACCTACAAATGACTCATCAATTTAAACAGGGCTTACACAAGGCACACACAAAAGACTGTATATGGTTCTTCACTAATGGCCTATCTGGCAGTATATAGGTACATAAAAAAGTGCTTCTTTAAGTCGCCTGAGGTGGCCAGCCAAAGGCAAGGGTGAACTAGGGTCCATGTGCGCTGGCTCCGCACGTGAACCCTATAGACAACAGGAAGAGCTTGCTGTGACCTGCAAGAAAACAACACATAGGATTCTGGCGGCTGGTGGATAGCTGAGGAAGGCCAGCAGGTCCAGACTGTGCCTGCCCAGGGGAACATAGAGAAGATTTCTTTATATATTTCTCATTTTCATTTTACAATTTTTTGTGCATTGTCTTTAGAATATCTATCCATCTATCTATCTATCTATAATTCTATCTATCTATCATGCATACAGTATACACCTACACATGTTCTTGACATAAGGCCCATTTACACGGGCCAACGTTAATGGAAGGGCAACTATCAGATGGTCATAAGGAGATGTACCGTTTTCCCATGTACAGTTTTCCCATGTAAAGGGACTTTTAGACAAAAAAATAATTAACATTTTTCAGCCAATAATTACGAGGCCCAATTTCCTCATTCACTTGAATGGTTTTGCAAAAATTGCACATTAGTTTCCTGTGAAGTCTATCTTGGATGTGATCTGATCCTTTTTTAATCCTGATGACTTCCATAGGTATTAGGTATACTGGAGATCGCCGGTCCCTGCCAAAGTTTCCCGAAGCCACCTAAAAATCTTTCTATTGACAGCTTAATATTGTACGTTGTTTTGCAATGCAGCTCCTGAGGCAGGGCGACTTTTCAGGTTGGCATGGTCTGCAGAGGATATATTATCAGCAATTTCCTCTTTGTCTACATTTAAGGTGTTCAGAAATGATAAGATTTGGACAGCCAAATGGAATGTGTTTTGTGCAGTAAATTGTAATGAGTATCAAGAGCCACCCCTAAACAAAGAAAGCCATTACACGACTAGTTACTGTAATTTTATTTCCAATTTGACCTGACAGGCAATGTTCTTTACCTAACTCTTGAAAAAAGCTTTCTGAACGGTAAACTTTAAACTTTCCATTTCCTATTGTAAAGATTTTACATGTGTCCAGGACCTCAAAGAATGATAAAAATTGGATATTTTCTTTCTCTCCATTATATCTGTTTCTCGGCAGAGCACTTCATATTTGTCATTAGAAGCCATGGTTTCTTTATGTAAATACGTGTCATTTTCTGTCTGCTGGAAGAAAAAGTAACATCGCAAAAAGCACTTTATTTCAGTACTATTTATCTACAAAAGAATGGAGCAGTCATTGACTAAACTCTCAATATTGCCTCAATTGACGGAATGATGGAACTTTCTGTGCCTTTCAATCTTTCAGCGGAACACAATCAATTTCGTTTGCTTTGAACATTCAACATTACAATTCGTCAGAAACGCAGTCCCAGGCAATTTCACTTTTTCTGTTGTGTAGAGCCACAAGTGTTAGAAAACCCAGTCAGGTACCTTCTGGCGGTACAGAGCAGTCTCATGCCTAATAACTGTTCTGTTTAAAGCAGTTGTCCTCAACTCCAGTCCTGAGGGCCCACCTGCCGTTCATGTTTTCAGGATTTCCTTAGTATTGGGCAGCTGAAATAATTAGTGTCCATCCATCAGGATTTACCACAGGTATTCATTTTGTGAGATACTCCTAAATCCTGACCGGCAAGTGGGCCCTGAGGACTGGAATTGGGGAACCCTGGTTTAAAGGACTTAGGCTACTTTCACACTCACGTTTGGTGCTGATCCGTCATGGATTTGCACAAACGCATCCATTCAGATAAGGCTACTTTCACACTGGTGTTTCTGGGTCCGCTTGTGAGATCCGTTTTAGGGCTCTCACAAGCGGCCCAAAATGGATCAGTTCAGCCTCAATGCATTCTGAATGGATAAGGATTCGTTCAGAATGCATCAGTTTGGCTGCGTTTGGCCTTAGTTGCATTTTTTTGACGGTCACTAAAACGCAGCTTGCAGCGTTTTTGTGACCGTCTGACTATGCGGAGCCGAACGCAATATGGTGCAATTGAAAACGGATCCGCCCCCCATTGACTTTTAATGTAAGTCAAGACGGATCCGTTTTGACTTAGACTTTTTTTTAAATGAATAATGTAAACGGATCCGTTATTAACGGATACAAGCGTTTGCATTATTCGTGCGGATCGGTCTGTGCGAATACAAGACTGATCCGCACAAAATGCGAGTGTAAAAGTAGCCTTATACAACAGCATGCAGCCATTCAGAATGGATCCGTTTGTATTATCTTTAACATAGCCAAAACGGATCCGTCTTGAACACCATTAAAAGTCAATATGGACAGCTTTACTGTACATCCCGGAATGGTTGGCAGATCTCTCTGCGATCTATTGTCTATAAAGGTTGTCATACTCTGGCATCCTTTATTGTATGACAGATCCATCAGATCATTTTTGCCTTCATAATGGATGAAAGCAACAAACCTAGTGTGAACAATACCTTACATGTTTAAAGAAACCAGCAACCTGGATGTTCTATTCTCAAAAAAATAAAAAATAAATAAAAACAAAACGAAAAAAAAACATTGGGCCAGATTTATCATGACTCTGACAGCTCACTCCACTTTCACATATGGCTAAAGTCAGTTTTAGCCAAGTCAGATTTATGATCGGCCCTTTAAGACTTTAATAAATGTGGTTTGACGGTAGCAGTTTATCCATCAGTAAGCAGCTTTACAAAAGTCGCACGTTTTTATGAAAAAGTCGCATGTTTTTATGAAAAAGTCGCATGTTCTATTAAAAAGTCTCATAAGATAAGCATGGTCCTCACTGGAGTGAAATTGCGACTTTTTTGTTGCGACTTTTTTGCGACTTTTTAAATAGTCCCAATAGTAAATCTGTCTAGAGATTCATTTACATAAGAAAACACGCCCACTTTCAGAAAACTGGCGAGCATAGTGCAGAGCAGAAAAAAGTCACAAATTTGTGCGCAGTTTTAGCGTTTGGGACTTTTATGGGGACTTTTTCACTCCATTATTCTGACCTGAGCTAATGATAAATCTGGCCCATTGTGTCACTTCAGCCTGTTCTGAAAGAACACTGTGCTGTGTAGTCCAGCTGTATAGAAGAATTCTGTGGCCTACGGTCCATTATAAGTCAATGAGATGCATCACAAAACTGATATCATAGCCATCATGGATCAGAAGCCAGGATGTGAAAGCTAGGCACATTCGGTATACACGTGTTTACACGAGGCATATTGACTAATGGAGATTACAAAAGAGAAAAGCTGTTATTCCTCAATCCAAAGCTAAGCTCTACATAAACACTTCAGGGATCGTCTTCCTGTCTGGTGCTTGAACTGATCGCACGGCTACATTTACTTTGTTGAGTTTCTAGAGACTTGAGGTACACTTGGCATATCTGCTGGAAAAAAAGCACACAGATGGACCCTATTCATGTTCTTTAGTATTTTGCCTGCAGCCATTAGCGTTAACAAAGCGTCTAGACTCAGGAGTACTAAAGTGTATTCCTAAAATTCTTTATATTGTTTGCTGTCCTTATTTGACGGGCTTTGGCATTCAATCTTAGTGAAAAATGAAATCCAAAGAAGTAATTGATTTTTGTTTATCTAACACTACAGAGGAAAGACATCCATTAGGAACCATTGATAAACCTCCCAAATGACCTGCATCCCCAATGCCATTGAAGTACTGTACATGTATGTTTGTGCCGTGCCATAGAACTAATCAATAATGCTATATGGAAGGATTGTCCAACATTTTGCAAGGGATGGCCTATCCTCAGGATAGATAAACACCAAAAACGAATTTCCCCCAAACGATATAATTGTTAACCATATACTGATTGACACAAAAAAAACAATAAAGGTATGTAGAAATAAACAATGATATACAATACCGCTACCACTAAATATTCATGGTTCAATAATCAATGTTATTAAAATCAAAATTCATATATATGTGATTGACAAGATACAGACATGTTAAGAACAATATAAAAACACAGAGGTGGTACTAAAGTGCTTGTGCATACGGTACATAAGTGGTGGTTGGGGCAGTTGTAATCACAATATATGCAAACCAAACCAGTTAAGGAATAGGTAAGAGTTCAGATCAGTAACATGATTGTATAAGGTGACTGTGCTATGACATGATAAAGTAAAAATACTAGTGTATAAACATGATTACTGGAGAACTGGAAATCAATAGGTTAAAATATGGAAATATAATTAAATACGGATGGAATAAGTGATACCAACCTGCAAAATAAGTGCTTTACACATGCAGACCACCACCACACCCTGATGCACATTTCGCAGGTCAAGCTTCCTCAGGGGGCTTTTATCCTCCACTAGGATATAGGCCACCTGCTATCTGATCAGCAGGGGTCCAAAATCCTGCACCACCACTGATCCGATGTTTGAGTATAGCTCCTGTACTACACAGCTCTGTCTAATGTGTAGAGGACAGAGATGGTTACTGCAGTAGGAAGTGCAGCGAATCCTTGTGGGAGGCGGTGTAGAGGATGGGAGCGGGAGTGGTCCCTGAAGTCATGTCATGGTGTCCTTCCTCAGGCCATGCTCCCTGGGGTCTGTTGCAGTGAGAGTTATAGCACTGAAGTATGAGGCCAGAGTTGAAAGTAACAAAGTCCTTTTACTACAATGTAGAACTTGAAAATACATACAGTAGCAGCAGGCTGCATTGCAATTCTTCGATAGCACCAGCTCAGGAGGTATGGAGGCAGGTTGGATGGCTGCAGTTCTGCACTTAATGTTGGTTGTTTGGTGGTGAGGGTGTTTTTATCTGTAGTCCCTCCCCTCACAGCACTGTCTATAATAGCATTGTCACAGTTCACTCTAGGATCCCAAGGCTTCATTTCAGTCCTTCAGTTCTTGAGAGTTGGTGCTCTACGAGCTACTTCCAAACTCTATGGCAGGAGAGGTATAATTTGGATCCTACACTTCTTGGGAGCGGGTGCTCTATAAGCTGCTTCCTCACTCCCCCTATCTGGACAGGACCTTTCTCTTCCCCTCTCCACCTAATTCTGACTATAGATTCCTGAACTACACCAGATTTACCCCTCCTGGAAGGAAGTCGGAGCAGCTCACTCTATTAGGAGGGGTGGAACAGTGTGGTTAAACCCTGTCACAGTCAGCCATTGCCAATCAATTCCTTCTCCTGCTGGATAAAATGACATAGTACATGTGACATCCATACAATTACATAGAATTGCATATAAAATATATAAGAACACAGCAATGAAAGAAAACAATAGTAATACCCATGGGTTTGGGGAATTACACAGTAGACAGAGCTGTGTAGTTCCAGCTCTAACTTCCAGTGCCAGAGCTACACTGAAATAGCTGATCAGTGGTGGTGTGCCCCTGAGCTACCCTAAAATAGGTTTGGTGCGCAGTGTCAGACTAAGCGTAGGTCATCAGTATTCAAATCCTGGAATGCACCTTTAGGGTTCTTGCACACAAACTTATTTTTTGTCGGCATTCAATCGGCATTTTTCAACTATGGTGTGCTATCCGCATCCGTATGCCCGTTTTGTTGCATCCACAAAATTATAGAACATGTCCTATTCTTGTCCGCATTACGGACAAGGAGAGGACTGTTCTATTATGGCCCAGACATTACGTTCCGCAAAATGCGGAACACATCTGGCCGGTATCCGTGTTTTGTGGCTCTACAATTTGCGGACCGCAAAACTGGCTGTGGTTATGTGCATGAGCCCTAATTCAGGACTAAAGATCCTTGCATGTGTCATGTACTACCATGATTCCCCTCCGTTTCAGCTCCTGGACCCATGGTAATGAGACAATCTCCAGTAGATGCTCATTTTAGGTAAAAACATAAAACACAAATCCAGCTCTCCCAAACTTTTTTTTCACAGTGAAGTTTCTATTAGACCTACCAATCATACAGGTGATTGTCAGGAGAGAATCGTTCCTTCCTAGCAATCGCCTGCTCGCTAGCGAAGGAGATTATTGCTATTACATGCAGCCATCGTTATGCCATCACTCGTGCCCACACTGTCTAGTTGTTTGCCGGCAGCAGATCGTGATTAGACAGCACAATCTGCTGCTGGCAAATTGTGATCTTTTAGCATGCTGAAAGATCACGAATGCCCGATTAACATTTGCTCAATAATCGGGTAATTGGCAGCAGTATTACACTGCCAGATGATGGCTAACAAGCGTTACTGCAAACACTCGTTAGTGATCATCTGGCAGTAAATCTGCAAGTGTAATACAGCCTTAACTAAGCATGCTTACTCCTGGAGGATCAGGTTTCCAGAAATGCAGCACAACAAAACCGGCACCAGAAGCAGTCCAATAAAATCCATGATTTATTTCTTGAAATAAAAAGGGTTAGAAGGGCTTTCCAGGATTTTTTGTACTGATAAATAGATCTGGATAGATCATCAGTATCTAATCGATGGGGCTCCGAAATCCCAGGTTTTTTGAGAAGGCTCCTTTAACCACTTCAGCCCCCCTAGCTTAAACCCCCTTAATGACCAGACCACTTTTTACAATTCTGCACTACACTACTTTCACGGTTTATTGCTCGGTCATACAACTTACCACCCTAAATGAATTTTGCCTCCTTTTCTTCTCACTAATAGAGCTTTCATTTGGTGGTATTTCATTGCTGTTGACATTTTTACTTTTTTTTATTGAACAAAATTTTTGCAAAAAAAGACATTTTTCACTTTCTGTTGTAAAATTTTTCAATTAAAACTACATTTCTATATAATTTTTTCTCTAAATTTATTGTTTTACATGTCTTTGATAAAAAAAATGCAATAAGTGTATATTTATTGGTTTGGGTAAAAGTTATAGCATTTACAAACTATGGTGCAAAAATGTGAATTTAAGCACTTTGACTTTCTGAGCACCTGTCATGTTTCCTGAGTTTCTTCAATGCCCAGACAGTAGAAACACCCCACAAATGACAAGCAGGTGCATCACAGACACTACAACCTCCAATATCTTCCCCAGTAGTCAAAGCAAGCCCTGCTATTCTCAAAGAGTCACAACATCCTATTGCAGCGGTCGCAGTTGTGACTGGGCCCCTAAACCGATTGGGCCAACAGTGCACCAGTGGCGTTGTACTTTCGCATTATAAGATGAAGTGCGTCTTATAAAGTAAATACTAGTGAGGTCTTCCATTATGGATGCATTCAGTAGTCTGCAGGAAGTGGGGAAGTGAAGGGCTGCGAGCGCTGTACTCGTCCTTCCTCCCTGGTCTCCTCCGGGCTGCGCTACACTGTCCTGACTGCCTATAAGATAAGATAAGATGCCTTTTTTGTCACTGTACAATACAATGTAATACAATGTACAATACAATGAAATGTTGTTTGGAGCAATCCTAGATGCCATAGCGTCATGATGTAGCACATGCACTATGACCAGACGCTGCAGGCAGTCAGGTGAGTGGGCAGTGCGGGATTAGAGAAGATGAAAGAGAGTGACTGTAGGGGAGAACGCCCGGGAGAATGGCGGTGAAGCAGGAGAGGTAAGTTAATTTATTTATTTTAAAGTCTGATCTGAGGTCTGATACCTGGGAGCGTCTGACATGGAGGTCTAATGTGGGTATGATCTGAGGTCTGAAATGGAGGCCCCGTCTCATACGGAGTCCTGATCTGAGGTCTCACATGGAGGTCTTAAGGGGGTCTAATATAGGGGTGAGTCTAACATGGAGTCCTGATCTGAGGTCTGATATGGGGGTCTCACATGGAGGTCTAAAGTGGGTCTGATATGACTGACATCTCATATGGGGGTCTGACATGCAGGTCTAATGGGGGGACTTCTGATCTGAGGTCTGATATGGGGGGGTCTAACATGAAGGTCTCATGTGAGGTTTAATATGGTTGTCTAATCTGACCATCTGTTATGGGGTGTGAGGATCTTATATGTACTTACACACATTATAAGGGGGTAGTTTTTGTACTGGTGCACATGCTCTGCCCATTGTATTTAGCAACATATATAATACACGCATTTTTATTGCCATTTGTGTAGTGCAAAATGCCACAAGGTGGCCCACTGAGACTTTATCTCCCAAGGGCCCACATAAACCTGGAGCCAGCCCTGCATTCACTTCCCTGGTAGTACCAGTAGGATCCTGCCCAGTGGCGTAACTAGAGTGTTATGGGCCCCAGTGCAAACTTTAGATCGGGCCCCCCCCCCCCCATTTTTACAAAGAAGCGGCAGATTTTCTTACTAAGGGCTCTTTCCCGTGCGGCTAGCGGAGGAGAAGAGGAAAGAGAAGGTCTACATGACAGGAGATGTCGCTGGATGTAAGAGGTATGTGGTGCTGTATTCTCCTCCATGTCTTTTTTATTACAATTATATGTATTTTAAATTTTTCAGTTTAGGACCCAATTTGGGGTATTTTAAGTTAGTGATAGATTATTAGATAGTAGTAGTACATATACTTTGCACAAGTAGCTAACTTAGTCACTTACATAAGGAACGGCGGGACCGTCTTACAATAGGGACACTGTCAGGGACACTGTTATGGGGGGGGGGGGGGAGATATCTGTGGATGTGGATGATGACTCTTATAATTTGAGAAAGCTGAACCCCCCCCCAGGAAAAAAAAATTATCTACGGCCCTGCACCACAGGGACCTTGTTCTGGATCCAGCAGACATCACGCCGACGCCAGCGACACCCTGGATGAAGTAGGACCAGATTTTATTAGGACTGGGTGAGTGTAGCCATGCATTGGGCTTAGGGCTCTTTAACACATGAGCGGATCCCGTGCGGGTAATCCGCTGTGTGAAAGAGAGCCAAGCCCCGCTCCGGACAGCAGAGACACGGAGCAGTAACATGATTGATAATGCTCTCTGCCTCTCTGTGACCTTTTTACTACAAAATCACAGCGAGATAAAGTTGTTACCGTGATTTTGTAGCAAAACGATCACAGAGAGGCAAAGAGCATTATCAATCATGTTACTGCTCCGTGTCTCTGCTGTCCGGAGCGGGGCTTGGCTCTCTTTCACACAGCGGATTACCCGCACGGGATCCGCTCGTGTTAAAGAGCCCTAAGCCCAATGCATGGCTACACTCACCCAGTCCTAATAAAATCTGGTCCTACTTCATCCAGGGTGTCGCTGGCGTCGGCGTGATGTCTGCTGGATCCAGAACAAGGTCCCTGTGGTGCAGGGCCGTAGATAATTTTTTTTTCCTGGGGGGGGGGGGTTCAGCTTTCTCAAATTATAAGAGTCATCATCCACATCCACAGATATCTCCCCCCCCCATAACAGTGTCCCTGACAGTGTCCCTATTGTAAGACGGACCCGCCGTTCCTTATGTAAGTGACTAAGTGAGCTACTTGTGCAAAGTATATGTACTACTACTATCTGATAATCTATCACTAACTTAAAATACCCCAAATTGGGTCCTAAACTGAAAAATTTGGTTGCCAAATTTAAAATACATATAATTGTAAAAAAAAAGACATGGAGGAGAATACAGTTTGTAACACAGACACGTTTGATTTCTAAATTTTTCAATCAACCTCCTCATCCTGGTGTCCCTACAGTGTCATCCTGCCACCCCCAATACTGTGCCGTTGTGCTCCCCAATGCCCCAGGAACTATACTGCTGAAAAAATAGTGACCCTAATAGACATAATTGGGGTAATTTATCAAACTGGTGTAAAGTAGAACTGGATTTCCAAAAGAGCTGTCAAATATGAAAGGTGGAATCTGATTGGCTGCTATGGGCAACTAAGCCAGTTCTGCGTTACACCAGTTTGATAAATTACCCCAAATGTTCCTATAGTGTCCACAGCACAGCAGCTATAATGTCCCCTAGAGTGCCCCCAGTAATAATAACACCCTCTATTGTGCTCCAGGCAATAATCCCTCTATAGTGTCCCCAGAAATAATAGAATTGCCCCTACAGTGCCTCCCCAATAGCAACACCCCCATATAGTAATTTCCACCACACTGCCCCCACATAGTAATCCCCCCATAGTAATTTTCCCCACACAGTAATTTCCCCAAACTGCCCCCATATAGTAGTTTGCCCCCACACAGTAATTTGCCCCACACTGCTCCCACATAGTAATTTCCACCACACTGCCCCCACATAGTAATTTGTCCCCACACTGCCCCCACATAGTAATTTGCCCCCACACTGCCCCACATAGTAATTTGCACCACACTGCCCCCACATAGTAATTTGCCCCCACACTGCCCCACATAGTAATTTGCCCCACATAACAATTTCCCCACATAGAAATCACCCCACACTGTCCCCACATAGCAATTTGCCCCCACACTGCCCCATTTAGTAATTTGCCCCCACATAGTAGTCCCTCTCATAATAATTTTCCCCCACATAATAATTTGTCCCCCATAGTATTCCCTCCCATAATAATTTGGCCCCATACAGCCCCCACATTCCCCCCAATGTACTCGATTTATCTTCCCTAATATGTCCTCCTGTGTGTGTCCCCCCCCCACATGTCCCCCAAAGTAGGCACATGAAATAAAAAAATAAAAAATGAACAAAAAATGAAAAGCTAAATACTCACCTATGTCCAGGGCCAGGCGCTTGCTCGCAGAGGAAGGTGGGATGAGTCAGGCGCGTCACAGTGCTGTGTCCCGGCACAGGCGCGCGATGACGTCATCACGCACGTCTGCGCCGGGATTTCACTACCGCATAGGCCTCAGGCCTACAAGGCCTGAAGCCTATGGCGGTGATCGGCGACGGGACAGGGAGCTATGCGCTCCCGTGCCCCGCCGCAGTATGTGGGCGTTCGGGTCAGCGTTGGGCCCCCAGCGGTGCTGGGCCCGGAGCTGCCGACCCGAACGTCCCTATTGCAATCCGCCACTGATGCTGAGGACACTCTGGGGGGGTTTGAACCCCCTATCCCCCCCCCTTATCTACGCCCCTGCTGTGGTGATAGAGAAAAAAAGAATAATCACATAAGGAAGGGATGGTGACTGCCCCTGTGAAACTACCAGCAGGGGGCGCTGTTCTGGCCTGGTAGACTGAGCTATGCCAATGTATAGCAGGGTAATTTAGGACATTTCCCCTAAGTGCTACCACACAGTACTAATGTTCACATTGTGGCCCCTCACAGTACTAATGCCCACCTTGTGGCCTTTCACAGTAATTAAGCCCACCTTGTGGTCCCTTTACAAAAGTTATGTGCTTCTTGTGGCCCCTCGCAGCTGTTATGCCCACCTTTGTTCCTGTCACAGTAGTTATGACCAGATATTTGCCCCTCACAGTAGTTATGTCAAATATGTGCCCCCTAACAGTAGTTATGCCAGATATGTGCCCCCTCACGGTATTTATGCCAAATATGTGCCCCCTCACAGTAGTTATGCCCAGATATGTTCCCCCTCACAGTAGATATGCCCAAATATGTGCCCGCTCACAGTGGTTATGCCCAGATATGTGCCCGCTCACAGTAGTTATGCCCAGATATGTGCCCCTCACAGTGGATATGGCCAGATATGTTCCCCCTCACAGTAGTTATGACCAGATATGTTCCCCCTCACAGTAGTTATGCCAGATTATGTGCCCCTCACAGTAGTTATGACCAGATATGTGCCCCCTACAATGGTTATGCCAGATTATGTGCCCCTCACATTAAATATGCCACATATGTGCCCCTCACAGTGGTTATGCCAGATTATATGCCCCCCCTCACAGTAGTTATGCCTTCATATGTGCTCTCCAATAGTTATGCCTTAATATGTGCCCCCCTACAGTGGTTATGCCAGATTATGTGCCCCTCACATTAGATATGCCTACATATGTGCCCCTCACAGTGGTTATGCCATATTATGTGCCCCCCCCTCACAGTAGTTGATATATGTGCCCCCTCATAGTTATGCCTTTATATGTGCCCCCCTCACAGTAGTTATGGCAGATTAGGTTCTCCCTCAGTAGAGATGCCCACTTTTGTGCCCCCTCACGCTAGTTGTGCCCATCAAACCCCCCCCCCCCCCTTTCCCCTTTGCCCCAGTCTGCAGTGTTAGGAAAAGAAAAAAAAAACATACTTACCCTCTTCCCTGATGTTGCGCTGCCACACTCACAACATGCTGCTGGCTGTACTGAAGGCAGTTTCCCGGGCCTTCAGAGCTCTTCCCACAGCCAGCAGCGCAATGTACGGCCAGCAGAGGGAGCACTAGAGCTCCCGCTTCACTGATGATCTGGAGACAGCCCGGCAGTGACAAGAACTGCCGGGCCGAGTGTATGTGAGTGAGTGCGCGCAGTCCCCCCTCCTCCTCCTCCCCCCTCTGTGCAAACCTCCCTCACCTTGCCTCATATTAAACATGTAAGATAAGATAAGATGCCTTTATTGTCACTGTACAATACAATGTAATACAATGTACAATACAATGAAATGTTGTTTGGAGCAATCCTAGATGCCATGGACAGGGGAATAAGAACTGACATTTAAACTAAAGCATTACACTAGAAAAAAACAAAACATTGCACTAGAAGGCATTACTATTCACAGTTCACAGCATATATATAGCAAGAGCAAAGTAGGAAGTGCTTATGAGTATATATACACGCTGATTCAGACACTACTGCAGACAAGAGGTCATCATGGGGTCATGAATGCAGCAGTTATTTTCAGTCTGTGGTAGTTTCTATCCTAGGAAGGGGCAATAATCTCTGAGCATTTAGGAGACTGATTGCTTTGGGGTAAAAGCTGTTCTTCAGCCTAGTGGTGCGGGCATGTAGAGCTCTAAGACGCCTACCAGAGGCTAATGGAGCGCCCTGACGGGCCCGGCATTCTCACTGTACTTCATGCCGGGCCCCGTCACAGCGCTTCATTACATGTTAGTACAGCTGGCCCCCTCCCTCCGCTGGGCCCTCCCTGTGACCGCGATCGTTACGCCCCTGATCCTGCCTTCATCCTCCCTAGTAGTCACAGCAGCCGCACATCTTCAGGAGTTACATCAGACTCTCACCACACTAATGACAGCAGCCCTGCACTTTCCCAGTAATTTCCCATAGTATTCACAGCAGCTTCCCAATTGTGAGCATAGAAGGGCCGTCGCCTTTTTGGGGCAGGACTTCTCCAGCCCTCTTCCCTCCCAATAGTCACAGCAAGTCTCCTCCAGCCTTAGCACAGTACACTGCTAAGCCCTTTGCAAGCAGAAGTCTACATGTAAAAAGCCTGTTGTTGACTGATGTTTGTTACTTCTTGCATCATTCTCAGCTTACAGACTTGTCATTATCAGTGCTTCTACAGTGAGAAAAGAGGGCTTGCTTCCAGAATTCAGCTCTATGCATTCGCCACCAGGTGAGCCCTGAATGCACGCATAGCTGGGAATAAAATGCATCTGACAGGTTTTTCTAGTTGCTATAATACTCTGGTTTTTAGGTCTTCTATGGTTAAACCAATCCAAAATATATTCTATGCCCTAACTGAATTTAACCAGTACATAATATTTTTTTTCTCGATAAAATTCATATCCAGAAAAAGTGTAGACACATCCAGTGCTTATTAAACGTTGCATTCTGTGACATGGCACCCAACAGTAAAGGTGAAGCAGGATGTAGCAGAACATAAAAGAAGAAGAACTGTGGAACAGGTTGTACACAAATAAAACCGTTTTGTCAGCTGGAGCATTACGGTGACAATGTGTGTACTAAATCCTAGCATTAAACAAAGATTTACATGGATACATTTTCACACCGCTCTGCCGATGAATATTTTTGCAATAAAAGTCATCTGCCTCCTTGCCCACATGATTAATAGATTCCACTTCACTAACTCATATTTTAGCTTTCAGTGCAGAAAGAATTCAGAGCGCATCTAAGGAATACAAGGAACGGCTTGTGATTCACAGCCATGGAGCGCATGCTTGATAGTGAACATCTTCTCTTCCATTCCATGCTCACATACATCAAAGTTTATATAGTAGAGCCGGAATGAGTTGCAATCCAAACTAGACATTATCTTGTGTGGTAATGTGAACAGTGCTGGAAGGTGTGTTGTCCCACTTCAGGTACCTCAGATGGGTGAGACAGATAAAATCCAGAGAGCGGCAGTAGTCTCAGCAAAGCATAGTTTGCTGAGACATTTCTGTATACATTTTCTGGGTTGGATTTTACTTGGACTGGTGGCTAGGCTTGGTAGAGGGAGTTCCCAGTCCATACCCTTCCAGTATGGGTTTTCCTTTCTACCTGAGGTGATCGCAGGTGAGACCTGCTGTAATCAGGCTGGCATAAAGCGCCTCAGAGTAGGTCAGTCTGAGGAGGGAGAGCGAGACTGTTTTGTGAAGAATAGGCTCTCTGTGTGTTCTCAGTCAGGAGGACTGAGGGGCCACAAGGCTTTGGAATAGCCTGAGGTTTGGAGGACCTAGCGACACCTAGAGAACGAGTCCTGAGCGTCTTGAGGACTACTGGGCCACACTCCCCCAAAAGGTACTGGAGTTGCCACAGCCTGGAGGCTGCAGTATTGATGTTGGCTGAGGAAAGCTGCATATAATGTCCATGTGTGAACTGTGCTCTATGAGTGAGATAGGGATGTATTTTGTTTAGGTAGCGCCTAGACGGGCAGGAGTTTATTTGTGTTTTAAGTGTTGGCGGTGCGGGAACCTCACCCCACCCAGTGATGTATAACTGGACTATCCTTATAAGAAGACTGTCAAAATAAATGCACAGTTGGGACATTAAAATCCGTTGTCTGGTGAGATATATCTGTGAGTGTGACACCCTGAAAAGAGACGATCCCTTACACTTGCTTAAAAGTACTGCTTTGTAAAACATCTTAATTTGATCTGGGCGGCAGGCTAGCTTATAAATGTCTTCTGCTAAAGGTCACTCCTTTCCAGCTCCGTGGGTCCGGTCCCTGGGGCTTCAAGTCCCTGTTGGAGCAGAAGTTATGACATCATGTCTGTCATTCACATGACCACTCAGCCAATCATTGGCTTCAGTGTTCATGTGTGCATGATCAGCATAAGATCGCTGAGGCCAATAATTGACTGATCGGTCATGTGAATGATGGACTTTATATAATCACTAGAGATGAGTGAAAATAAATTTGCCGTCCAGCTTATCTGTTGAAAAGCGTGTTGTGTTTTGTAAAAGTTGATATAAATTAGGGCCTAATTGCCCTTGTGTGGTGCAGTGATATACTCTAAAACTATGTGTGTAATAACTGATTCAGTAGTTTACAGAAACACCTGTGTGCTGTACGGGCACACGGCAGGGCGCAGAAGGAAAGGAATGCCATATGGATTTTGGAAGGCAGATTTTGCTGGACTGTTTTTTTGACACCATGTCCCATTTGAAGCCCCCCTGATGGACCCCTAGAGTAGAAACTCCCAACAAGTGACCCCATTTTAGAAACCACGGGATAGGGTGGAAGTTTTGTTGGTACTAGTTTAGGGTACATATGATTTTTGGTTGCTCTATATTACACTTTTTGTGAGGCAAGGTAACAAGAAATAGCTGTTTTGGCACAGTTTTTTCTTTTTTTTGTTATTTACAACATTCATCTGACAGGTTAGATCATGTAGTATTTTTATAGAGCAGGTTGTCACGGACGCGGTGATACCTAATATGTATACAATTTTTTTATTTATGTAAGTTTTACACAATGATTTCATTTTCTAAACCAAAAAACTCATGTTTTAGTGTCTCCATAGTCTAAGAGCCATAGTTTTTTCAGTTTTTTGGCGATTATCTTAGGTAGGGTCTCATTTTTTGCAGGATGAGATGATGGTTTGATTCGCACTATTTTGATGGTGCATATAACTTTTTGATCGCTTGCTATTACAGTTTTTGTGATGTAAGATGACAAAAAATGGCTTGTTTTACAATGTTTTAATTTTTATTTTTTTACGGTGTTCACCTGAGGGGTTAGGCCATGTGATAATTTTTTAGAGCCGGTCGATACGGATGCAGCAATACCTAATATGACAATTTTTATTTATTTATGTAAATTTTACACAATGATTTCATTTTTGAAACAAAAAAAATCATGTTTTAGTGTTTCCATAGTCTAAGGCCTCATGCACACGACAGTATTTTTTCACGGTCCGCAAAACAGGGTTCCGTTGGTCCGTGATCCGTGACAGTTTTTTCATCCGTGGGTCTTCCTTGATTTTTGGAGGATCCACGGACATGAAAAAAAAGTCGTTTTGGTGTCCGCCTGGCCGTGCGGAGCCAAACGGATCCGTCCTGAATTACAATGAAAGTCAATGGGGACAGATCCGTTTGACGTTGACACAATATGGTGCAATTGCAAACTGATCAGTCCCCATTGACTTTCAATGTAAAGTCAGGAGTCTCTTTTATACCATCGGATCGGAGTTTTCTCCAATCCGATGGTATATTTGACCTTGAAGCGTCCCCATCACCATGGGAACGCCTCTATGTTAGAATATACTGTCGGATATGAGTTACATCGTGAAAACTCATATCCGACAGTATATTCTAACACAGAGGCATTCCCATGGTGATGGGGGCGCTTCTAGTTAGAATATACTACAAACTGTGTACATAACTGCCCCGTGCTGCCTGGCAGCACCCGATCTCTTACAGGGGGCTATGATCCGTACAATTAACCCCTCAGGTGCCGCACCTGGAGGGGTTAATTGTGCGTATCATATCCCCCTGTAAGAGATCAGGGGCTGCCAGGCAGCAGGGGGCAGACCCCCCTCCCTCCCCAGTTTGAATATCATTGGTGGCCAGTGCGGCCCCCCCTCCCTCCCTCTATTGTATTATCATTAGTGGCACAGTGTCCGGCCCCCCCTCCCTCCCTCTATTGTATTTAACTCATTGGTGGCACAGTGTGCGGCCTCCCCCCCCCTCCCCCGATCATTGGTGGCAGCGGAGTTCCGATCGGAGTCCTAGTTTAATCGCTGGGGCTACGATCGGTAATCATGGCAACCAGGACGCTACTGCTGTCCTGGTTGCCATGGTTACTTAGCAATATTAGAAGCATCATACTTACCTGCTGGCTGCTGCTATGTCTGTGAACGGCCGGGAGCTCCTCCTACTGGTAAGTGACAGTTCTGTGCGGCGCATTGCTTAATGATCTGTCACTTACCAGTAGGAGGAGCTCCCGGCCGGTCACAGACAGCGCAGCAGCCAGCAGGTGAGTATGATGCTTCTCCGCTGCCACCAATGATCGGGGGGGGGGGGCGCACACTGTGCCACCAATGAGTTAAATACAATAGAGGGAGGGCCGCACAATGTGCCACCAATGAGTTAAATACAGTAGAGGGAGGGAAAGGGGGGCCGCTGCATGGGCCACCAGTGATATAAATACAATAGAGGGAGGGAGGGGGGCCGCACACTGTGCCACCAATGAGTTAAATACAGTAGAGGGAGGGAAAGGGGGGCCGCCGCATGGGCCACCAGTGATATAAATACAATAGAGGGAGGGGGGGGCCGCACTGGCCACCAATGAAATTGAAACTGGGGAGGGAGGAGGGTCTGCCCCCTGCTGCCTGGCAGCTCCGGATCTCTTACAGGGGGCTATGATACGCACAATTAACCCCTTCAGGTGCGTATTCATGTACACAGTTCGTAGTATATTCTAACTAGAAGCGTCCCCATCACTATGGGAACGCCTCTGTGTTAGAATATACTGTCGGATCTGAGTTTTCACGAAGTGAAAACTCAGCTCTGAAAAAGCTTTTGTGCAGACAGATCTTTGGATCCGTCTGTATGAAAGTAACCTATGGCCACGGATCACAGACACGGATGCCAATCTTGTGTGCATCCGTGTTTTTTCACGGACTCATTGACTTGAATGGGTCCGTGAACCGTTGTCCGTCAAAAAAATAGGACAGGTCTTATTTTTTTGATGGACAGGATACACGGATCACGGATGCAGCTGAAAAACGGTGCATTTTCCGATTTTTCCACGGACCCATTGAAAGTCAATAGGTCCGCGAAAAATTATGGAAAACGGCACAACGGCCACGGATGCACACAACGGTCGTGTGCATGAGGCCTAAGAGCCATAGTTCTTTCAGTTTTGGGGCAATTATCTTGGGTAGGGTATGATTTTGCTGGATGAGATGACTGTTTTATTGGCACTATTTTGGGGTGCGTATGACTTTTTGATCGCTTGCTATTACACTATTTGTGATGTATGGTGACACAAAATTGTTTATTTAGCACAGTTTTTATTTTTTATTTTTTACGGTGTTCATCTAAGTGGTTAGGTCTTGTGATATTTTTAAAGAGCCGGACGATACGGACGCAGCGATACCTAATATGTATACTTTTTTTTATCTATGTACCGTAAGTTTTACACAATAATATTTTTGAAACAAACAAAAAAAAATCATGTTTTAGTGTCTCCATATTCTGAGAGCCATAGTGTTTTTCAGTTTTTATGCGATTATCTTAGGTAGGGTCTCATTTTTTTGTGGGATGAGATGACAGTTTGATTGGCACTATTTTGGGGTGCATATGACTTTTTGATCACTTCCTATTATACTTTTTGTGATGTAAGGTGACAAAAAATGGTTTATTTAGCACAGTTTTTATTTCTTTTTTTTTAGGGTGTTCATCTGAGAGGTTAGGCCATGTGATATTTTTATAGAGCCGGTCGATACGGACGCAGCGATACCTAATATGTATACTTTTTTTTTTTATTTATGTAAGTTTTACACAATAACAGCTTTAAAAAAAAAAATATGATGTTTTAGTGTCTCCATATTCTGAGCCATAGTTTTTTTTTTTTTGGGCGATTGTCTCAGGTAGGGACTCATTTTTGGAGGGATGTGGTGACGGTTAGATTGGTACTATTTTGGTGGGCGTATGCCTTTTCTATCGCTTGCTGTTGTACTTGTTGTAAAGTAACGTGACAATTTTTTATTTATTTTTTTACAGTGTTTATGAGGTGTTAGGTCATGTGATATGTTTATAGAGCCAGTCGATACGGACGAAGCTATACCCAATATTTTTTACCAATTATTTTTTTACTTTATTTGGGGAAAATTATGTTTTTGTTTATTTTTACTTGAAACTTTAAATTTTTGGAGGGAAAACTTTATTTTTCATTTTATTTTTTTTTTCCCACTTTGGGACTTCAACTTTTGGAAGTCTAATCCTTTACAATGCATTCCAATACTTCTGTATTGGAATGCATTGGCTGTATAAGTAATACTGTGTGTATTACTCATACAGCTTCCAGCCTGTGAGATCCAGGGGGCTGGATCTCACAGGCTCATCACAGGAAGGCATCGCGTTGCCTTTCATGCCATCGGGTCTCCCCTACAGCCCCACGGGGACCCGATGGCACTGCCCCCGCCGCCCGCGACATGAAAAGCCGCAAACTGCAGGTCTGAGTTGACCCCACCGTGCATTTAGCCAAGATGCCTGCTCAATGATGATTTGAGCAGGCATCTTGTACCGATCACCGCCCGCCAGGATGTACCTGTACGACCTGTGTCCTAAAGAGGTTATAGGGAATTACGGCATGATACCACAATACATTTTATATGACATTTAGAAACAGTTCAAAGTGCCCACATATAGCACATAGTGGGACACTGCATCAAGATGAATCAGGCGTGGATCAGACAGGATTTCCACACACCAATGCCTGATGCATTAGACTAGATCATCCATGGTGCCACAATTTGACAAAAGAGACCAGTTTCTTCTAGCTACCTGCCTCAGCTACTATTCTGATGCTATAACAAAAAAAACTGTGGAGCCAATTATCACAAAATATACCAACTTTATTTCAATAATGTATATAAAAACTGGAGAAAAAAAGGGCAAGCTGACAAAGGATATACAGAGAAGCGAGGGGCAACACCTCATTGGACGACCATGTACCTCTGCAGAACTGTGATAACAGTCTCCGGATACCAGGTTGTATGCTGTGTCTCGAACTATGCCTCACAATAGAGGATCATAAATCTCCTAAAATTAGGGAGTATATATATAACAACCAAAGTAGTGATACAGATCACCTACCCCAATAAGGGAGTATGTTGTACGACTACTGTGGCCCAACTAGCGACAATCACTTATTCAATATATGATACACAGCATAAGTCCCAAGTAACTATGTGGAACAATATACACCAAATAGTGAGAATTATTAAGCTAACAATGTCAGTATGTAACATAGGCCTGATAGGGACACTATGGCATAACAATTCGACTATAAGCACATTCTCCGAGGGACATACCTGAAGACATGGTCTGACCAAGAGAAGGTGAGAAAGCCCCAAGTGCAAGACCTCGATGCGCGTTTCACCTTAACGGCTGTTACCCACCTGATGCCACACATCTGATGCCAAGTGCTCCTTCTTTCACCCACCATTTTCAGGGGGTACTGGTGTTGCCACCAACCTCCACAGTATGTCATCTTGCCACTCTGTGGCCTCATGATGCTGCCGCCACCTCCAGACTCTGCAATTACGTCACTGTAATGACCGGCGTCACGCACAGGGAGGGAAAAGGGAAAGCCCTGCCCAAGAGAGAGGGAAGGGTGGTGACCCCTGACTCACATTGCGGCTGGCACCTGACTGCCCTGACGTCCCTAGACGGGTTCCTCACCCGTGCGGCGATCACGTGCCTAAACCCTGGCTTTCCCTAAAATGAGCCCTAGATAGTGAACGGGCCAGTGGGATCGCTAGTCCGCACCACTGACACTAAGAGGAAAACACCAGGGAGAGGACAGACAATACAGACAAACACATAAACCCAGGTGGGCGACCACAGCAGACCACAAAGGTCCAACAGGGATCCGGAGGGAAACGTTCTGGACCAACAACCAGAGAACGCAGCAACACAGCTCCAGTGGGTCAGTATAGAAGTCCAGGCAGGAAGCTCTATATCTGGCAACCAGAGAAGTGTGAGAGGGGAATATAAGGAGGTTGGGAGTGCTGGACAAGGAACAGCTGAGGAGAATGAGCTACGGATCCCTGAGTGAGCCAAAAAGGGTTGCAAAGCAAACCCAGAAAGCTACCATAAGGAAAACAGCACTATCTTACTACATAGAGCATGCAGCCAACCGCTGCGACTTCCTGACCCCGGGTATAACGGAGTCAGGCGTGGTTCTTGACACCCTCGTGACAGTACCCCCCTCTCTACAAGGGACCTCCGGACACTCAGGACCAGGTCTCTCAGGATGAGAGGCATGAAAAGCCCGAACTAGCCTGTCGGCGTTTACCTCAGACGCAGGAACCCACATTCTTTCCTCGGGACCGTAACCTCTCCAATGCACCAGATATTGAAGAGAGCGGCGGACCCGACGAGAATGAACAATTTTGGATATCTGAAACTCTAGATTACCATCCACAACAACAGGAGGGGTTCGCAGCGGTGACGGTTCTAGAGTTGGAACATATTTTTTGAGTAACGACTTATGAAAGACGTTATGGATTTTAAAAGCCTGAGGTAGCTCCAGGCGAAAAGCCACGGGGTTGATGATGGCTACAATTTTGTAAGGGCCAATGAACCTAGGACCCAGTTTCCAAGAGGGAACCTTTAATTTAATATTCCTAGTAGACAACCACACATAGTCATTCACTCCTAGGTCCGGACCTGGCGACCGTCTCTTATCAGCCATGCATTTGTATTTACCTCCCATATTTTTCAAGTTAGCTTGCACCTTCTGCCATACCGATGAAAGAGATGACGAAAACCGTTCCTCTTCGGGAACCCCAGAAGACCCCCCCTCTTTGAAAGTACAGAATTGGGGATGAAAACCATATGCACCAAGAAATGGTGACTTGCCAGTGGATTCCTGACGATGATTATTTATGGCAAACTCAGCTAACGGTAAATATGATGACCACAACTCTTGGTTTTCAGACACAAGAGTTGATACGGTAGATATGTCTCAAGGTTTTGGTTGGTACGCTCAGTCTGTCCATTCGACTGAGGATGGAAAGCTGAGGAAAACGACAAGTGTACCCCCAAACGGGAACAAAAAGCTTTCCAAAATTTAGAAATAAACTGGGTACCCCGATCCGAAACAACATCGGAAGGGACCCCGTGAAGCTTCACGATTTCACTGATGAATACCTGAGCAAGAGTCTTAGCATTAGGTAGTGCGAGTAACGCAATGAAGTGTACCATTTTGCTAAACCTGTCCACTACTACCAAAATAACAGTTTTACCCGCAGACAAAAGTAAGTCAGTGATAAAATTCATTGACAGATGTGTCCATGGTCTATTGGGAATGACGAGTGGTAATAGAGACCCTCCAGGACGTGTATGCGAAACTTTTGCGCGCGCACAGGTAGAACAAGAAGACACAAAATCCAATACATCCTGACGCAACCTTGGCCACCAAAAACGACGAGACAATAGCTCCAAGGTTGCTTTACTACCCGGGTGCCCAGCAAGTGCCGAATTATGATGTTCCTTTAATAATTCAAAACGCAGGTTAAACAGTACAAACAATTTCTCTGAGGGGCAAGAGACCGGGGCATCCCCCTGGGCCTCTAACACCTTCCCCTCCAGAGCAGAGTGTACCGCAGAAACAACCACTCCTCTTTGAAGAATGGGTACCTTATCACTAACATTACGAGATAGTGCATCAGCCTTGGCATTTTTTGCCCCAGGACGATAGGTAATAACAAAGTTAAACCTGGTAAAAAATAGCGACCACCTAGATTGTCTAGGAGTGAGACGCTTAGCTGATTCGAGGTACAGAAGATTTTTGTGGTCCGTAATCACAGTGACGGGGTGGACTGCCCCCTCTAAAAAGTGACGCCATTCTTCAAACGCTAGTTTAATAGCTAATAGTTCCCTATTGCCAATATCGTAGTTCTTTTGTGCTGCAGATAGTTTTTTAGAAAAGAAAGCACAAGGACGCCATTTGCCAGGAGACGGACCCTGAGACAGCACCGCCCCCACTTCCACCTCTGACGCATCGACTTCAACAATAAAAGGCTGAGAGACATCAGGTTGGACTAGTACAGGTGCCGAGGTAAACCTCTCTTTTAGAGAGGAAAAAGCAACTTTAGCGGCGTCAGACCATTTAGAAAAATTAGTCCCCTTCCTAGTCATGTCAGTAAGGGGTTTTACAATAACTGAATAGTTTTTAATGAATTTTCTATAGAAATTTGTGAAGCCCAAGAACCATTGCAGTGCTTTGAGGTTCTCATGAAGATCCCAATCTAAAATTGCCTGGACCTTCCTAGGATCCATACGGAAACCTGAAGCAGATAAAAAATAACCTAGGAATTGTATCTCCTGAACGGCGAAGACACATTTTTCAATTTTAGCATATAATTTATTCGTCCGTAGAACCTGCAGTACTTGTCTGACATGCACCTCATGTGTTCTCAGATCAGACGAATAAATTAAAATATCATCTAGGTATATTACCACAAACCTGCCGATTAGATGACTAAAAATGTCACTAACGAAATGTTGAAAGACGGCAGGAGCATTGGTCAGACCGAAAGGCATAACTAGATTTTCATAATGCCCCTCAGAGGTGTTAAAAGCTGTCTTCCACTCATCCCCCTCCTTGATACGAATCAGATTGTAGGCCCCCCTAAGATCAAGTTTGGAGAACCACCTAGCACCCGCAATCTGGTTAAACAGGTCAGGAATGAGAGGAAGAGGGTATGGGTCTCGGATGGTTATCCGATTTAATTCACGAAAATCTAGGCAAGGACGCAGACCCCCATCTTTCTTTTTAACGAAGAAAAACCCTGCAGCCACGGGTGAAGAAGAGGGTCTGATGTGTCCCTTAGCCAAGCTCTCGGAGATATAATCTTTCATGGCTTGTCTCTCTGGACCCGAAAGAATATATAACCTGGTCTTGGGTAATTTTGCGCCGGGAATAAGGTTAACCGGGCAATCATAAGGACGGTGAGGTGGTAACTTCTGACAACCCTTTTCAGAAAAAATGTCCTCAAAATCCGAAATAAATGTAGGTAGGGTAGTTATGGGGGCGACTAAGCAATTGCTATTTAAGCAATTTTCTCTGCAATGCTCACTCCACTCCGATATCTCCCTGGCCTGCCAATCCACCACTGGATTGTGCGCTACTAACCAGGGAAGGCCCAGCACTACCGGAGTGGGAAGCCCCTCCAGAACATAACATGAAAGCATCTCGTTATGGTGGTCCCCTACCCGAAGGTGTAAATTATGAACAATGTGGGTGAGTTTTCTCTGAGACAGAGGAGCAGAATCAATAGCGAATATGGGAATAGGTCTCTGTAGCGTACAGAGAGACAAACCCATAGTGCGGGCAAAATGGGCATCTATCAAATTTACCCCTGCTCCACTGTCTAGAAAGAAAGAAATAGTCTCCGTCTTAACACCAAAAACAATAACCGCTGGCAACGCAAATTGCGATGTACGTATGGAGGATAACATATACCCCCCGGCTGACATCCTCCAAACAGCCTGGGGTTGGTAGTTTTCCGACGGTCTTTTGTTTCTGAGGAAAGAAGGACAGACATTAATGAAATGACCCCTCTCCCCACAAAAAAAACAAACCCCACGCCTACGGCGAACCTCAGGAGGACGGACCTGACGAGTGGTTCCTCCTAGCTGCATAGGCTCGTCTAAGTCCGTACAGACTAACTGCTGCTTGGGAGGGGTTACCAATTGCTCCGGTTTTTTCAACCTGTCCCTATCCGTCTATCTATTCGGATAGAAAGGGACATAACCGCATCAAGGGAAAAGGGGGTCTCATATAATGCAAACGCATCCTTAACCCTTTCGGATAACCCAGAGCAGAACTGACTCCTGAGAGCCGGGTCATTCCATTGGGTATCCGTAGCCCACCTACGGAAGTCAGAGCAATACTCCTCTACCGGCTGCTCTCCCTGTAGGAGTCTCCGTAATCTTGATTCAGCCAGTGCGACTCGGTCAGGGTCGTCATATATGAGACCCAAGGCCCCGAAAAACTCATTCACTGACCAAGGAGCCTGGGAATCAGTGGGTAAAGAGAACGCCCAGGACTGCAGGTCCCCCTGCAGCAGGGAAATAACAACCCCCACCCGCTGTTCTTCATTACCAGAGGAGTAAGGGCGCAGTTTAAAATATAATTTACAGGCCTCACGGAATGTCAAAAACTTGTCCCTTCCCCCAGAAAATCTGTCAGGGAGAGGAACCTTGGGTTCCGCAACAACCTGGTTACCAGTAGCAACCGCTGGGCTTGCGGTCAGTTGCAATTGCTGCTGTTGCTGGAGGACCGACGCCTTCAATCCTGCCACCTCCAAAGACAGGCCATGAAATTGCTTGGACAGAGCAGCAATTGGATCGATACTGGATTCTAAGTAGGTAAAAAAACAATTTTTTTTTTTTTACCTACACAAAATAAGGGACAGATATAATGTAATGACTGGCGTCACGCACAGGGAGGGAAAAGGAAAAGCCCTGCCCAAGGGAGAGGGAAAAGTGGTGACCCCTGACTCACCTTGCAGCTGGCACCTGACTGCCCTGACGTCCCTAGATGGGTTCCTCACCCGTGCGGCGATCACGTGCCTAAACCCTGGCTTTCCCTAAAATGAGCCCTAGATAGTGAACGGGTGGGATCGCTAGTCCGCACCACTGACACTAAGAGGAAAACACCAGGGAGAGGACAGACAATACAGACAAACACATAAACCCAGGTGGGCGACCACAGCAGACCACAAAGGTCCAACAGGGATCCGGAGGGAAACGTTCTGGACCAACAACCAGAGAACGCAGCAACACAGCTCCAGTGGGTCAGTATAGAAGTCCAGGCAGGAAGCTCTATATCTGGCAACCAGAGAAGTGTGAGAGGGGAATATAAGGAGGTTGGGAGTGCTGGACAAAGAACAGTTGAGGAGAAGGAGCTACGGATCCCTGAGTGAGCCAAAAAGGGTTGCAAAGCAAACCCAGAAAGCTACCATAAAGAAAACAGCCCTATCTTACTACATAGAGCGCGCAGCCAACCGCTGCGACTTCCTGACCCCGGGTATAACTGAGTCAGGCGTGGTTCTTGACACCCTCGTGACAGTCACTTTGTGGCCTACTCATGCTGCCGCCACCTCCAGACTCTGTCATTATGCCACTCTGTGGCCTGCTCCTGATGCTGCTGCCGCCTCCAGACTCTGTCATTGTGTCACTTTGTGGTCTCCTCCTTATGCTGCTGCTGCTGCCACCTCCAGACTCTGTCATTGTGCCACTCGGTGACCCCCTCCTAAAGCTGCTGCTGCCGCCACCTCCAGACTCTGTCATTGTGCCACTCTGTGGCCTCCTCCTGATGCTGCTGCCACCACCTCTAGATTCTGTCATTGTGCCACTCTCTGGCCTCCCCCTGATGCTGCTGCCGCCACCTCCAGACTGTGTCGATGTGCCGCTCTGTGGCCTACTCATGCTGCCGCCACCTCCAGACTGTGTCACTGTGCCGCTCTGTGGTCTCCTCATGCTGCTGCCACCTCCAGACTCTGTCATTGTGCCACTCTGTGGCCTTCTCCTAAAGCTGCTGCTGAACCACCTACAGACTCTGTCATTGTGCCACTCAGTGGCCTCCTTATACTGCTTCCACCTCCAGACCCTGTCATTGGGCCACTCTGTGGTCTCCTCATGCTGCTTTCACCTCACCACTATGTCATGGGTCCACCCTGTGGACTTCTCATGCTGTTCCCAGGAGTGGGTAGAAAACACAGAAGACATGCAAATATTCCATTCATGTCTCATCTCTGTTTTAGATCCACTCCGTTTTCTTTTGCCTTTAGCAATACTGATGGATTATTGAGCAAATGCTGACCGAGTGAAGGCATATGCTCCACAGACAAGATCCATTTTTTTCTGGGTAATTGTTCTGACGGATCAGAGAATGGGGAAAATGAATCAGTGACGTCAACACAAACTCACTGCTGCCACCCTCTCCACTCTATCGGGGGGCTCTACGTGTATAAGCGTTTAATAGAACAGGTTCTGTAGACATTTATGTGGAATCAGCTCCGACGGTGTAAAAGGAGTGTGCTTCTTCTTGGCGCTAACATCTACCTGTAAGGCTGAGTTGATACTTTAGTTATTTGGTCAGTTTTGGCCCCGTGACCACTGTGACACAGTGAGAGGTTTAGTCTGGGAAAACAGAAATTTTTCTCCCAGCATATGCTGCTGGGCTGATTTACAGCCAGGTGAGTTCAAATACCGGACTGGATTTTAAGTGCCGGTCCGGGTTTTGGCAGCACCTGGCTGTCCTTAAATAGGCAGCTGGGCTCAGAAGCTATGTCTCGATGTTGGGATCGGGGAGCCTTGTGTCTGGATGAAGGCTTGCTACCTGTTTGGCATGAAAACAGGTTGGTGCTGCTATGCTCATGGACTCTTTAAGGCAGAATTGCAGCATAGTGGGAATTGACACCAACAACGCAAGGTGACTTTTTCCTTGTTTATGACAGCTTGTTTTGTCATTTGCCTAAAGTGTGAATAAAACACTGAACTGTTTTATCCAAAGAACTTGTTGTTGCCTCTATACTGTGTATGCTAATCTTGTCCACCAGAGCAAAACCCCACACCACCCAAATAAGTGAAGTGTGCAGTGATTCTAAGAGCGATGCCTGTCATCTGCATGTCATACGGACTCACAGTATTATTTCACTACCAAAGCAGACTCCCTATGCATGTTACTGCAAGGCACAGTGTTCTACACCACTATAAAGGCTATCAGCAGCTAGGAAATAGCAGTTTTTAAGGCGATTTGCAGCAAATAAATTCTGATCGAAGCTAATTTTTCTGAAAAATTTGGCAAACTGGCCGAATCGAATTTTTGAAAACGTGTGAACTTGTTTCAAAGTGACTGCAGAACTTTGACTGCTGCTAGATTGTTTTGGATGAAATAAATGGTGTGTTCTGTCTTCATACACGTTCACACAGTGTGCAGTCTGACATTCAACATAAACCATTCTTGTCTTCCAAATAAGAGGGCTGTTCTTTGTAGTCTAACTTGTTTATTGGTAAAACAGGAGTATTTGATTGATTGGTAAAACTATAAGAATACAAATAACATGAATAAGTATATAGCATGGCATGTACTCTAACATTTGCATAACACTGAAGCACATGGTAAAATGGCTACCTAACATAGGACTTCATGTCTAACCCCTAACAGTTATAATAACTTCCCTGAGTAACAATGATAACTAGCTGAACAGTTCTGCGTAACATGATGTCCCTGAAACAAAGATAGATCTCTCACCAGATATGATTTCACAAAGATGCTGGAGTTTAAGAAGGAGATATGCAGAAGGACAGCTCTGCTGATGTGCACTGGTGACTGCATGGTTCTCTTTCCCAGGATGCTATTCACTCCCACAATGCTTTGTACCACCCACAATGCAACAGTCTTTGTAACAGGAATAACAAAATGTAATATAACTTAACACCGCTAGATGGGTGCTATAACCACACTAATCATTGCAGAAATAGCTAAATCCTGGCAGACGTGATCTAGAGTCATTTTCCCTAACCCTGCTGGGCAGAACACGGTGATTTGGAATTTTAATCCCTGAAATCTGTGAGTCTGTCATTGCCAACCCCACCACAAGCACACGAGTCTGCAAGAAAATTTTGACTAAAACCTTTAGAATCACAGGTGCATATCCATGAAGCAAACATAATTACAAAAAATAAAATGGCTGCACACCATTATATATGCAAACAATAGAGATAAGAAATGGGGGTCATTCTAGATAAAAGTGGTACAATACTGACTATAAATGAGTAATGGAAGCTCTTAGCGCACATACGGGCCCACCTACCAAGCGTCAAGGTAGCTTCCGCAGATGGGTCCCTATCACTAAAGATACTGCCTCACTTTGGACTTACTAAAGCCTGGGACTTCTGAGCAGAGTACTTTTGTAGCTGGTTGCTACACAGCCCTGAATATTGGAGGCTTTAGTAAGTCCAAAGTGAGGCAGTATCTTTAGTGATAGGGACCCATCTGCGGAAGCCACCTTGATGCTTGGTAGGTGGGCCCGACACGTATGTGCGCTAAGAGCTTCCATTACTCATTTATAGTCGGTATTGTACCACTTTTATCTAGAATGACCCCAATTTCTTAGCTCTATTGTTTGCATATATAATGGTGTGCAGCCATTTTGTTTTTTGTAATGATCTAGTTTTAGATAGTAAAATACTGTAAATATCAGTTATACATTCCTTTTAAGATGCAGTCCACTTTAGATGGTTTCTAGTGCAACCCTGTGGACCAATTGACTACTAGTCATTGTGTAACCCACTTTTTGTACTATAAGGGTTGATATTTGCCTTAAAATGTGTAAGAATTTCCTAGTATTACAAAGTGTTTGCCTTCCTCTGCTTCTCTTTGTATCAAAATCTCCGACTGTGTTTTTCAGGTTCAAAAGCTGCTTTGACATATACATTATTTGATGTTTTCTTTATTCTACTCTGGATAACATTAAGTGAAAAATGTGTCTTTTACGCACGAATTCCAGCCAACATGTGAGCCTAACTTAAGAGCCGAGAAACCTTTCTGATAACCGGTCTCAGCAGGACAGAGAGAACGGCATAAGGACCTGTTATGTACAGTACATGATAATGGAATATAAATAGTACATTGGTTGCAAGAATGCTGCATGCTATCGTTCTTTATATACAATGACTGTGTATAGAGGACATGGAAGTAATTTCCAAGGGACGACTTCACCTTGTCTCTCCCTCATCCACTTTTGTTTCCTCTAGATGCAATTAAAGTCCTTCAACCGCTTTGTCTTCCATTTAGCTTTTCCTCATTTGTGCCACTTGAGAAGCTTGATATTCAATGGCATGCGCAAAATGCTCTCAAATGAGTGTTCATCTCGTCCTAGCTACTTTGCTAGACTGATGTTTCAGTGTTAATTACCATCCTGGCATTTTCTGAACTGACTGACAGTGCAGCAGAGTACAAGGAAGTTCTTGCTTTGTACTTTCTAAACCTCTGTGCGTCTAGTAAAGCAGCAGAAGCAAATGACAGAAATTCTGTTACGTTGCCGTAATTAGAGGCTCCATTTCTCTCACAGACATAACATATGCAGAAAGTGGAAGAGAATAAAATGAGACGGCAGTGAAAGGAAGTTCTGTGAAGCTTTTTGAAGCACGCAGAGGTAGAAAGGCTCATAATCAAAGACTGACAATGAGAGAGCAGTTTGAACCATTGAAGCTTCGAGTTGCTTGCATGGATGGCCTGTTGACAACTACAACATCATAACTTAATTTCAGTAGAGACATTGATTTTAATTAAAAAAATAAGCTACTTGCGAGATTACATTAATTATACAGTGAAATATAAGCAGAAAATATAGCTGGTACCATAGGTAATGCATGGGCAGCTAGACAATCATTTGACCCAACCAAGGGTTCTAGGCTATTTGCAGCCTTAGGATGAAAAGTGAAATCCTCCCCTCATACTCCCAAAAATGAGTCTGGAAAATACTAGTAGATGCAATTTGTCAAGATTTCACCCACTGTAAGGACACGAACACAAGGTATGTTCATGTCCCAGTCAGGTTCCGGGCGTATTGTGGTCAAGAACGGTGTGGTCAATTAGCCTGCAGCTGCCTTTTATTTAACTAATGAAGACTGCACCTTCTATACAGCGGCGCCTTTAACAGTGAAGACTGACTAAATAGGGTCGTCTTCATTAGTTAAATGAAAGGCAGCTGCAGGCTAACTGGCAGTGCGGTTCTTGACCGGAGCATGGCCGCGAAACTGACCAGATCACGACCGTGCTGTGTGGTCATACCCTAATACATTGCAGATAGTTCATCTGAAATTTCACAACAATAATCTGGAGAGTGTCCTAAGGGCACATGAGCCACTGTATACAGGGTCTTGAAAAAGTATTCATATCTCTTTTCCACATTTTTTCACATTACACCCACAAACTTACCATATTTTTCACCCTATAAGACTCACTGGCCCATAAGATGCACCTAGGTTTTTGAGGGGGAAAATAAGAAAAAAAAATGCACTCACTGATGTCACGCTCCTGCGCCGCCTACTTTATGCAGGCACAGTGACATCAGTGAGTTACGGCCGGCCGTCCGCCCTGCTCTGCCTGCTACAGGACATTTAGTAAGTAGTACAAATGGGGCTGGGGATAGGAACTTCAATTAAAGTTATTAGTATAAAAGGTTTAGGCATTAAGGAAGTGAGTGAGCGGCGGGGTCGGAGTACAGTGGCCGCACCGGCCACGCTGCATTTGCATGACACCGGCCCCTCCTCCCTCCAGCTGATACATCTCAGTCTGCAATGCTGCGGCATCGCAGACTGCGATGTAAAATGGCAGCATTCGCCCTATAAGACGGGGGGAGGGTGCATCTTATGGGGCGAAAAATACGGTAAATGTATTTTATTGGAATTTTATGTGACAGGCCAACACAAAGTTGCAAGTATGTGTGAAGTGAAAATAAAATCATACATTTTTTTCAAAAGTTTTAATAAATAAAAATCTGAAAAGTGTGGTGTGCATTTGTATTTTGCCCCCTGTACTCTGATACCCCTAAATAAAATCCAGTGTGACCAATTGCCTTCTGAAGACACCTAATTAGTAAATAGGGTCCACCTGTGTGTAATTTATTCTCATTATAAATACAGCTGTACTGTGGAGGCCTCAGAGGTTTGTTAGAGAACATTAGTGATCAAACAGCATCATGAAAACCAAGGAACACACCAGACAGGTCATGGATACAGTTGTGGAGAAGTGTAAATCAGGGCTAGATTATAAAAATATCCAACCTCTGAACATCTCATGGAGCACTGTTCAATCTATCATCCAAAAATGGAAGAAGTATAGCACAACTGTAAACCTACCAAGACATGACTGTCCACCTAAACTGACAGCCCAGGCGAGGAGAACACTAATTAGAGAAATAGCCAAGAGATCCCCACCATGAAAAAAGGAGGTGGCAGAATCATGCTGTGGGGATGGTTTTCTTCACCAGGGACAGGGAAGCTGATCAGAGTTGATTGACAGATGAATGGAGCTAAATACAGGACAATCCTGGAGGAAAACCTGGCAGAGGCTGCAAAATACTTGAGATTATGGTGGAAGTTCACCTTCTATCAGGACAACAAACCTAAAGATAGAGCCAGAGCTACAATGGAATGTTTTAGATCAAGCATCCTCAAACTGCCACAATACCCTGCTGTAGGCTTATACCTGTAGGCTGTTTGGGCATGCTGGGAGTTGTAGTTTTGCAACAGCTGGAGGGCTGCAGTTTGAGGATACCTGGTTTAGATTAAAGCATATTCATGTGTTAGAATGGACCAGTCCAGACCTAAATCCCATTGAGAATCTGTCGCAAGACATTAAAAAAATTACTGATTACAGAAACTCTCCATCCAATTTGATTGAGCTTGAGCTATTTTGCAAAGAAGAATGAGAAAAGTATCAGCCTCTAGATGTCGAAACCTGGTAGATACGTACCCCAAAAGACTTGCAGCTGTAATTGAAGCAAAAGGTGGTCCTACAAACTATTGACTCAAGGAGGATGAATACAAATGCATGCCACACTTTCCAGATTTTTATTTATTAAGCTTATCTTATTAATCCTCTTCTTTTTGCTTCACATATACTTTCTACTTTGTGTTGGTCTATCACAGTGGTCACCCGCACCCTGGAAAAGTCTATGGTGTACCAAGATGCCTTAGACTTTTCCTGCCATTCATCAGTGCAGGGTGCAGTATATATGGCACAGGCAGCGCATTGAATGTAGGCAGGCTATTATAGCTAAATGATAAAGTACATGGAAGATATACTGTATTGGACTGTTATATTCAGGGTAAATTGCAGTGTTGGCACTTTGCGACAAATAAGTGGGTTTTGGGTTGCAGTTTTGGCACTCGGTCTATAAAAGGTTCACCATCCCTGGTCTATCACATAAAATCCCTACAAAATGCATTTAAGTTTGTGGGTGTAAATTGTAAAAAATGTGGAAAAGTTTAAGGGTAATGAATATTTTTTTAAGGCACTATATATATGCTCTTTTTGGTTTTATCACAGTTGACAAGCTTTTGCCACAGACTATATTCATGGTTCAACCATGCCAAAAGCTGCATGCATTTGGCACTGTACAATAATGGCACACCTTCTATGACCACATTACTGCAAAATGATCAATTAAAATGTTGTCCCTTGTTTAGAGTGCCACTGAAGAGCTGGTGCAGAGGAATGGGAGTGGTAGTGGCCCTGATGATGTCTCATGGTACATTCCCTCATGCCATTGCTCCTTGGGGTCAGTGCAGTGAAGGAATGACACGCTATATCACCTGTAGCTACCTGTAGCTAGGGCTCCTTCCTGATGAAAGTTTTGGTGCCCTTGATGTAAATGTCCGTGTGGGTGCAGGGCAGATTTTTAAATGGTGCAATGGCCAGCACATGGTGTTTGGAGAGTCAGTAGTCAGCCCAGATTAACCAAATGACGGTGTATCTTTACTGTGAAGTAAAATAGGAGTTATCTTCCAGATTTCCAAGCATGAGCTAAACAGATGTTTACTGCAATTACCCTCAGATTACTCTCTTGCTACAGTCTCTAGTTCTGGGAGCTCTGTCACAATATCCACAATCTGCACAACAAAGTGTGGTTCCAATAATATGACTGGCCAAAATAGTAGCTGAAGTGTACAGGATATCTGAATTTTCCACTGCAGAAGGGTCTAAAATGCTGTACGCTGATCACCTTGCTGACTACAACTTTAAGCTTCTGTGCTCACTAATCTGTGGTGCATTGGGAGTATTAACTTGTTTCCCCTTTGCAGCAGCAAAGTCTATAATGCTTTTCTCTGGTTACCTTGCTGACACTCTCTCTCACTGCAACCATGAAAATTCTTCAAAAGATTCCATCTCTTTCTGTGATGGTAGCAGAGGACATACGGGGATATGTTAATCTCCGAAAGCATTGAAGCTGAATGCCTGAGAAGAGGAGCACATAATGTCCACTCCATGCCTCCTCCAGGCTGGTCCTCACACTTCCTACTCCTAAGAACATCAACTAGAATCTTTTCCTGAAACTTGGACTGGACCTAGGATAGTTAATCCTGGAACATTCTGAGCACACAGTGCATTACATTACATGAAGTTCAGAACACTACCATAACAGAGTCCCCTTTCCACTGGGGTACTGCTTTTGCAATCGGAGAAGGCAGTTCTCACCTCATGGATGGCCCAAACCTTAGGGGTCAGTTTCCACAAGACTAACCTATAGCACGCTAGGAGATACATATTTTGCTTTAGGCACATGATATGAATAACTTTACCATTTGATGCTATGAAGTAACTAAATGCCCTCCTAGAGAAGCATTGCCAAGTTGTTGACAACATTGCTATTCTATGCTTGCTGTTTTGTTCTTGCCTATATTGTCAGCAGGTTGTTTGCTTACAGTGTGGTTTCGCTGGAGAGGGGAGTCTTGTGTTGGTTCTCACTATCCAATAGCAAGGGGATGGAACCAACCAAGACTGAGCCCCCTTTATCCAAAAGTCTAATGGCAGCCAAATTGTTTCTGTCAATAAAGCAGGTGTCACGGAAGGTGTACAGAAAACTAGAAGACACAAAATGAAGATCCGACTGACTGGATCCAAAACTAAGGAACCAAAGGGAGAGCCCTGCAACAGACCTGGCTCTCTCCCTAACTGCTCAGCCTATGCAAAAATCTCAATGGTAGATGATCGCATATCCTCGTTCCTCGACTGTATGACACCTGAACACCCTATAATAGTGAGGGGACACGACCACCGGCTCCCTACACTTGATACGGAGGGAGTCAGGGTCACCTGAGATCCAGCAAACAGGAAAACACAAATGAATGAACAAAACTTATCTGTAGAAGACTCAGTAGTAGTATCCAGCATGCACACACTCCAGGAAGTTGTATAAACCGCAAAGTGATGCAGTATGGGAAGGGATTTAAAGGGATGCAATCAGTGCAACTACATGACAGCTGAGAGAGGCTAACGAGATGAGAAAACGAAAGCAAAACAAAAGGAACCTCAAGGAGAAGGTTCTGAAGAACGTCTGTCAGAGCTTCTCAGATGTCTGGTGGTGACAGAAAGCTATGTTTGCTAACTAAACAGAGAAAGGCAAGTATGATAATTAAGTACGAAATGAATAAATATCAAACTTCTAGTGGAGGCTCACCTTAGTGGGTTGTGCTGGAAATAGGCACTACTCTTTTATAAGCTTGTCAAGAAGAATCCCAGGTGGTAGATATGTCTTATTTTGGAATAATCTTCTGGGTGTATTAGCAATAAAACGACGCATTTCGGGGATTTGCGTCAGCATTTTATAACCTGATGAAGAGGAAGTAAATTCCCAAAAAGCGTTGTTTTCTTGCTAACAAAACCCAGAAGATTATTCCAAAATACAACCCAAGCAATTGATTGACGGAACATGAATTAGGTTTGGTTCTTTGCGCCGAGGGATGATTTAACCAAGAATTGTTTCTATAGTATGTATTGCCTTGTTGGTAGTTCAAATACGTCTTGGACAGAACTCTACATATCTGCAAAAAAAATCTTCTACTTTGTTTGATCCTACTGGCGTGCTACATCTGGAAGTCATTACACTGCCATTCCCTGCCATTAGCCTGCAGTGCTGTATAATATACCAGTGGGTTTGATGATAACGAATGTAAAGTAAATCTATAGGAACACAATTTACAAGACTATAATTGGAACACTCATGTTTCCTCAGTTATATCACACTTGGAGGAAACTGTGTCACAGATGTACGGATTTCCTGCAAAGAAAAAGGACCAAACATTTTGGCACCAAAAAGTACAATGAAGGAAACCAATAAAGCTTATGTGACTTGATTGGCAAAAGTAAAGAGCACAACACGACTTTGTCAAGCATTGTTAAAAGGAATCTGTGGGAGGTGATCCAAAGATATCCAAACTCAAAGTTTCAGGTCAGGAGGTAAATCAATAGTTGCAGAAAGTTGGCAAAACAAACTTGATGGAATCTATATAGAAAAAGTCTCTCTGTGGCACAAAGACCTCTCTGCTGTGCTACGCTCTGGGAAGCTCAGGTTCATGAAGAAATCCAACGTGTTACAGTGATGAAAAAAGTGATGAACTGATGAGCATGTCAGATGGGCTGCTCTCCAAGAGGGCTTCGATGCTTAATGCAATGGATTTATTTCAGAATCACAGCAAGGCTGAGCATGTGCCAGGTGTAGACTCCCATAGTCATTGCAAGGGGCGCAGCTGCCAAGATGTGAAATCTATTTCCAGGCATACTTTGCTGCCAGGCAGGTATCTCTCCATGTGTCACTCACAGCTCAATCTACATCAGCGATTCCAGCCAGGATACAATCATGTGTCCCAGTACAAGGCTGGATGTGTCACAATGTATAGGTTAAAAAAAAGAGTCTAAAAAGTGAAAGAAAGACTATTTTGGCAAGGAGGGCGTAAGGTGGAAACCATCATGTAATAAAACAAATCTCAGCAGAACGTATCTAATAGCTGCAATGCAAATGTAAAAATGTTATATACTATTAATTAACCCCTAAAAGACAAAGCCAACTTTGGACGTAAATAGATAAACAAAGATTAAGGGGCACATTTATTAAGACCAGCGTTTTAGACGCCAGTCTTAAAACCCCCCATAGCTCGTGGAGGAGCAGGCCTCTACATAGCTTCTGCACATCCAGCGCCAGTTCTAAATGTAACACAGCTTTTTAGCTCTTACATTTAGACCTTTTTCTACTGCCCATCCCCTTCCCCGCCCATGCCACACCCACAATTTTAGGCCTGGAGTGAGCCGGGCGAAGTAGCATCTGTGCCTGAAATATGCCTAATTTAGGTGTATTTCAGTATAATAAATGACCCCCTCATTTTTTTTCCAAAACAGCACCACACCTGTCCACAAGCTTTATGTGGTATTGCAACTTAACCCTGTTTACTTCAAAGGAGCATAGCAGCAATATCAGACCCAGATAAAGGGCAAGTATGAAGCTGTTTTTGGAAGAAAGTAGGTATGTTTTTATAACCGTACTCAACTCCTTTAATCTTTTTATGCATTTTCATATACACGAATTTGTGCTTTATGGCTGCGCAATCACCACGGGAGACTGGCGGTAACGGACAGGCGGGGTCCGACTGCAATGGGCAGGATTTGTAGATAACTGATCATTTAAAGGGGTATTCCCATCTTAATGATCACTGTTAAATCTGTTAATGATTTAACAGTGATCATTTTTCTAAATATGTTTAATTAACAAATTCCCACCCCTTAGAAGAAAATAAACCTATACTTACCTGACTGTTGTCTTCCGTCTCCCCTGGTTACAGCCACCGCTCTTCTCAGGAATTGCGGTGGCCGCGCTTGCGCAGACTTCTTCTCTTCTCCCGTCCTGCCGTGCGCAGTCCCGAAAGCGCACGCCGAGGCCGCGCATGCGCTATGGTGATTTCTTCCGGGCCAGTATAGTATACTTGCCAGGAAGAAGTCAACAGGGCGCATGCGCGGCAGGCATGCACGTTCAGTCCAGCCCGCGGCCCGGGAGAAGACTTCAATCAAGATGGAACCCGTTCCCTGCCAAAACCAGGAAGTGGACAGCGCGCCGGGAGCAGGTAAGTATGAAACTGCGTGATGAGAATACCCCTTTAATCAATTAGATACTATGGTCAAAAGCGACTGTGGAATCTAAGGGGTTTGTCAGAGTGACTGCTCCCGATCCTTCGCATTGTTATTGCGTGGTGCCGAATGGTCGCTATAGCAACCAGAGGTCTAAAAATGGCCTCCAGGCCTGCAATATTTTGGAAGATTATTAGTAGTGTTGAGTGAATCGAAGTCCACGAAGTGGATTTATAGTGAAGCCGAATTTCCTCGTGCTTTGTGGCAATAAATCAATTTTCCCTGAATGGAAGTAATGCAAAATCCCGTGCTCAATGACCTATGCGTTACCACGCAGGCCACGTGTGATTTAGCACTAGCTCTTCAATCAAGATGTTGGCAACGGGAAAAAGCTAAGGGAGGGCATGGGGGGTTAGAAAAGGAGCAGCTAGTATGGGAGGAAGGTCGCTTGTATCGTTTTATTGAGACTCGGGTCAATGCACCCGGGCCCCAGCAAATGCGCCAGCTGGTAATACCGAGCAAATACCGGCAAGAGCTATTGCGAGTAGCGCATGATGTCCCGTTAGCTGGACATCTAGGAAGACGCAAGACGTTAAACCGGATAACCCAGAACTTATTTTGGCCTGGGGTATCCGACGACATCCGGGCGTACTGTCAAACCTGTGAAGTATGCCAACGGGTAGGTAAGAGAGGGGATCACCCCAAGGCTAAATTAATTCACCTTCCTATAATAGAGGAGCCCTTTGCGAGGGTTGCAGTGGACATTGTAGGACCCCTAGCGATGCCTATTTACTCCGGTAAGCGCTATATACTTACCGTAGTAGACTATGCCACCCATTATCCAGGGGCCGTAGCCCTCCTAAATATTCAGGCTGAGACTGTGGCGGATGCCCTGGTCAAGCTATTATTTCGAGTGGGATTTCCCAAAGAGATTCTATCAGACCAGGGCACGCAGTTCACTGGTGAGGTCACCCAACAACTTTGAAAGTTGTGTGGGGTTAACCAGCTCCCCGTACCACCCCCAGACAAATGGGCTCTCTGAGCATTTCAACGGAACGTTAAAACAGATGTCGAAAGCTTTCATAGGAGCCTATAGGGACTGGGAGCGATTCCTGCCGCACTTACTGTTTGCCTACCGGGAGGTGCCACAGGAATCCACCAGGTTTTCACCCTTTGAACTATTATACGGGAGGCGGGTGAGGGGGCCACTAGATCTCATTAAGGATCACTGGGAAGGTCACACAGAAATAGAAGGGACCCCGATTGTACCATGTGTGTTGGAGGACGTTCACATCAACATGCTTAAAGCATATCAGGAAAGAACGGAAGAGGTAACTGCCATCTGCGCCCCCTGCCGGCGAGGACACAGAGGGACTACCATTACTCGACATGTTAGGGGGTACCCGAGAAACAAGAACGATAGAGTTAGTCCAGTTAGGGGAACAACTAGCACCCCAGGAGAAAGCTCAGGCAGTCCACTTACTCAAGTCCAGAAGGGCCACATTCTCCCAAGAACCCGGGTACACCCCACTGACTGTCCACAAAGTGGAAACTCCAGGACAGATGCCACTAAGGCAACCCCCTTACCGCATCCCTGAAACTGTCAGAGATGGGATGCGGAAAGAAATAGAAGAAATGCTCCGGCTAGGGGTAATAGAGCACTTAGAAAGTCCTTGGGCCTCCCCTGTAGTTCTAGTACCGAAGCGGGATGGTACAACTCGCTTCTGTGTAGACTATAGGCGACTCAATGACAAGACGGTCACAGACGCTTATCCCATGCCTCGGATGGACGAATTACTGGACCGCATATCCACGGGGAAGTATCTGACCACGATCGATCTATGTAAAGGGTACTGGCAGATTCCTCTCACGGAGGATGCAATCCCCAAATCAGCTTTCATCACCCCGTTCGGCTTATACCAATTCCGGGTTATGTCGTTCGGGATGAAGAACGCCCCGCCACATTCCAGCGGATGGTGGACCGCCTTTTAGAGGGTCTTCAGGATTATGCATGTGCCTACCTGGATGATATTGCCATCCATAGCGATACCTGGGAGGCACACTTAGAACATGTAGGGGAAGTATTGGATAGGATTAGAGGGGCCGGTTTAACCTTGAAGCCAGACAAGTGTCACTTCGGTATGGCGGAGGTACAATACTTGGGCCATCGAGTAGGTTGCGGTAAGCAACGACCAGAACCAGCTAAAATTGAGGCCGTTGCAAATTGGCCCACTCCCCATACCAAGACACAAGTCATGGCCTTCCTGGGGACAGCAGGCTACTACCGACATTTTGTACCCGACTACAGCACCCTAGCCAAACTCCTGACTGACCTCACAAAAAATAAATTACCCCGACAGTGTGAGGTGGCTTTCCAAGCTTTGAAAAATGCTTTAATTAATGCTCCTGTGTTGGCTTCCCCAGATCTTAACAAAAGGTTTATGGTTCATCCTGGAACTAAAAAAAAAAAAAAATCAATTGAAAAATTGCGTAAAAATATTTCTTTAAAAAAAGGAAAAAAAAAACATTAAACATTAAAAATGCTTTCTTGTGACAAAAGTAAAAATAAAAAGGTACATATAATTGGTATTTAATCAGTATGTGTATAGCCACCTAAGCTAATAAATTATCATCCTGCAGGGTGAACACAGAAAAAAAAAAACCCACAATACCATAAATTCTGTTTTTGCCCACCCTGCCTCCCAAAAAGTTCTCCTGTCCATTGTGTCTGTGGTCCATGTAGCAGCTCCCACACGGGGTTGGCGCGTTCCATGGAGTAGGGTTTTGGATGCATCAGCATGCCATTAGTCCATGTAATTTAGGCACAGCCATAAAATGCCACCTATATACAACTTCTGTGTATGCAACTTCGCAAAGAGCCTTGATTACAATATTCTATTGTTTTGTAAATCCAGGTCCTATGCAGTCCTAAGTATCTCCACGATTCTGCAAGTTTGTTAAGAAGTTAGAAGAAACAGATGCAAGGATGTATAATTGCAGGGCCAGACTAAATATTGTTATTTGTAGCATGCCACTAGGGCAGGGATGCCCAACCTGTGGCCCTTCAGATGTTGCAAAACTACAACTCCCAGGATGCCTGGACAGCCTACAGCTAATGTAACATCCCAGAATTATGTTACTAAAGTCTGTTTCCCCGCTACTATTGGTTGGTAACATGTGCCTTGTCATCTAATGTGATTTATTTAATATTCCTCACAAATGTGCATATTCTAAGCCTGTTACATATATTTGCTGTAATTTCCATGTACACCAGCAGGTGGCCGAAATGTCAGCAGGACCTTAGTGTCAGTTTAGTGTTTCTAAACTGGAATAGTTAATTCCAGTTTAGCTCCCCCCTCTTTGAGGAGGTGTGGAATGTTCCCACATTCTGCCTCATGGGGAGGAGAGGAAGTTCTAGGTAGTGTGCCAGCTACCCCTGCTTGGGGAAGGCTGTGTTGGTAGGAGCTCCCAGTTCTAGGGATCCCAACCCAGGATCGTGCCTCGGCTGAGGCCAAAGATCAGCATTCCCAGTTTGAGCCCTTCAGCCTCAACTGGTTGACAAGCAAGCAGCCACCTCCAGTCCTCCAGGAAGAGCCATTCCCTGTGAGCCTAACTGTGAGTACATATCCAGAGACCAGAAGAAGACAAATTCCTCCTCAGCTAGTCAGGCCCACACCAAGCAGAAGATAGACAGAGCAGAAGACAGATTCCTGCCATATTCTCCAGGCATTTTATAGAAGCAGAAGAGATATTGATCCCTGCCATGCATTGCCAAATACCTGCTGGGACCTAAAAGACTAATGCTGTATCTTGTATGGATTTATGCTGTCTTCAGTAAAGACAAGTTGAATTATACTTCAAGTCTCGATCTCATTCATTCCTCAATTACTCCTACTAGCAACACTCATTTATTGCAAGTGAGCCAGGATCCAGGAGTCCAGCCGTACCCAGGTAGGAGACACCGTTGACACTATACCTACTACTACACAGAGACATTACCCCACTCTGGCATTCCTAACCTGGTACCTAAGTTGCAACACCTTAAAGGGCCCTGAGACTGTACCCTGCGCACACTGCAATTGGCGTCACAAACAAAAACTATAAACTTTCATACCCATATCCGGACCCACTGCATATTTTGGTGTCCGCGGAACCGTACCACGGTCCTGCTCATTGCACTATCAGTGTACAGCAGGGCATTGTGAGAGTTGTAGTTTTAGAACAGCTGGAGGGCCGCAGGTTGAGCATCCCTGCACTACGGAAAGACATGTCCATATAAAAAAGTCTGCATAGGACCTGTACAGATGGTGGTAATCATACTTATCGCTGTTGCTGGGTTCCAGCTCCATAGCTGTCCCTCTGGCTCCGCAGGTTCTGGGTCTCCCCACATTAACATCTGGTTTGATGCCGGATCACATGACCACTGCAGCCAATGACTAGCCGCATCTGTGACATATCACTGGGTCACGTGATAAGTGACTGGTCACCAGGGTGGTCAGTCATTGGCTGCAGTGGTCACATGACTTGGTCTTAAACTGAATGTTGACACAGGGAGACCTGCAGAACCAGTGAGCAGTAATGGAGCCGGAGCACAGCGATGGGGATCGGGTAAGTATGATAACCACTGTGTGAACAACCCCTTTCAATTTGAATGCATGAGAATATTTTTTCAAGCTATTTTAGTGACCAGAGAACCTTTTAATAAATATGCAGCAATGTATTCTCGGACTGGAGCCTATGTAAGTAGATAGCATCTATTTAGTGTTAACCCCATTGGGGAGGAATTTTCAAATCTAATAGTGAATTGATCCCCAATAGCAGCCAATCAAATTCCATTTCTCTTTTCTTTTTTTTTTTTTTTTTTTGGGGGGGAAAAATAAATCTTATTGGTAACTCTCCACATTTCCATTGTAGTATAAATCCCCCTCATTGTGTATGTACATGTTGCCTCTTGCTTTCCAAGCAATGGTATGTAATATAATCCTCACCTCTTGAAATGTCATAGAAGATTATGTAGTTAGCTCAGTAAATAAGAAAAAAATCCTGCGTATTCAATCTTCTATAGTTTCTATATATTGCGCGTCTGGTTTGTCATTTCATTTCCTCTGCAGCCCCATGCAAAATGAAGCTTTGAAAGTATTTTTCCGTGAGATATAGATTTCTTGGTTTGATAAAACACAGAATTCACATAAACAATTTCACACTTAGCGACCCATAGTCTTCGGGGAGAAGAAATGTAATTTCTTATTTCTTGTATTCTTGTCGATTTATATGTCAACGTAACAGCTTCCTGTTAAAATGATCTAACAATAGAGCCTGTTGTCCTTCCCTATAGCGGTTTTATACATGTTTATCTCCTAGCTAGAGCTGTCATGCACCCATGGGAGACGTCGATACAGCAGATTTAATTTATTTTATGCATCTCCATCTTCCAGACACTATAAGCGGCTTCATTTCCAAATGGTCATTCACACCCGTTAAATGCTCTCTTGATGTGCCTACTGTTTGTGTTTGTGCCATCAAGAAGAACTTGAGGAATGGAAGGTGGACATTTGTTTGGAGATGAAGGCAGAAGATTATCTTTGAAGTGTGTACATTTGATATTTGCTAGAAACAATATTTTTGGGCTGTTTGATCTATAGTGTGTTGCTTATTTATTTGTCTCTTTATATAAGATTCTTACAAAAGATTTTTGAAAATATGGACTTCTTAAATGGTTTTCTTTGCTAAAAACTAGAGACAAATCCAGCTGATTAGCAGATACTCAGCTCTACCTAGGTTAATTATCAAAATACCAAATTCCAGCAAAATATAATCCTAAAATCTAATATTTTTAGATCTTTATTTCAATTAATATCCTCCTATCCCATTCCCCCCCGGGGGGATGGTGGAACAAGCTCCAAAACCGAGAACCTTAGACACCTGGGGTTCCCCCCATGAAGCTCTTTGACATGTAATGCAACTGGTGTAACATTACTTTTTACTACGTCGTTTACGTGTTCACATATCCTTCTTCTAACCTCTCTCACTGTCTTCTCTATATAGTCCATTGGACAGGGGCATTGGCAGATGTATATAGCACCTTAACTTCTGCAGTTAACAAAATCCCTTATCTTAAATATCTGTTTAGTGACGGAACAGGTGATGGCCTTAGACGTAGAGATAAAGTCACAGGGGTGTTGTGTTTTTTGTTTTTTTTGTATATATTTTTTGGTAAGCACTTTTTCTAGGGTATTATTAATATACTCACCCTCTTTTCCATATCCCTCAGGGTCTTTTGAGGGTAATAACAGCCCAGGTTCGAGGACAGGGAGTCCCCACCATTAGGGGCCGTCCCTGGGCTGAGGAAAAGAGTAGGGAAAGACGAGGGACAGATTCCCCAATTGCCTTACAATATATGTTTTTAGGTGCTTACTTTTGGTCTTCATCGATCAGACCTTCTATGATTATTGTCTGTCCTTTTTTTGGGAGACCGATTCCCAGATTTTTAATTAATTGAAATAAAGTATATTAGATTTTAGGGTTATATTTTGCTGGAATTTGCTAAAAACTAGAGAGGAGCGAATAATTATGATGACAAATATATCTGACAACACCAGACACTGCAATTGTCATGGCTAGTGATGAGCGAATCGATTCTAAACAAGATTCGACCTGAGTTTTGTAAAAATTTGCGTTAATCAGAATTTTGGGTGATTCGATTCGGATAAATTTTAGGGAGTGAGAGATAGAGAGACTGGAAGAGGAATAATATTAATATATAGTTTTAAAAAAAAGTGAATCCTAGGAGACCTCAGAGTGTCATACACAAATTTTCAAGCCAATTGAAGCACTTTTGATTCAGATGAATTTTGGGGAGAGATGGAGAAAGAAAGAAAGAAAGAAAGAAAGAAAGAAAGAAAGAGAGAGGGAGAAAGATAATATTAGTTAAAAAAAATTAAAAAAGTGAGAGACAACAGAGAACATAATTGCGTTTTAGAAGATTTTAGAGTGTCATACACAAATTTTCAGGACAATTAGACCACTTTTGATTCAGGTAGAATCAATTGGGAGCATATTGTACATCGAATCAAACCGAAGTTACATTTTGAGCGATTTGCTCCTCTCTGCTGAAAACTTTTCTACAGTCTTTCCCATTGGTCATGTGACTACATCAGCACTGCAGCCTGCCAGTTCAGTCATTCAGCACTCCGACATTAGGGACTGGTGATCGTTGCCTCTGACCACCAGTCCCTGAGGTCACGGGACTAAACACACGCACAGTAGTCAGCGTGTCACAGCAACATGTGACTAAAATACCTCCCCGTCCTGGTTTCTCTTCTTCCTCTCCCTGTTCAGTGCATGTGCAGTGCAGTCAAGATGTATACAACGTTCACACCTGTGCCCCTCAGTTTCTACATGACACCGTGCAGTTAGCCTAAGCAATGAAAGTGAGGAGAATGCAGGGAAAAGAAATGGAGGAATTTTTTTTTAAGGAAAAAATGCCCCTCTCACATGCAGAGAATATTTAGACCAGTTTACTTCATTGGCATTAGATTGGAGAACAGAATCCCGTGGTTATTTTACTATATTCAAAAGCAGGGGGCAGCACATCTGATCTCTGGAGCTGCTGTCTACCTGGTTACATATAAGGCTACTTTCACACTGGCGTTTTGGCTTTCCGTTTCTGAGATCAGTTCAGGGATCTCACACGCGGTCCAAAACGGATCAGTTTTGCCCTAATGCATTCTGCATGGTAAAGGATCCGCTCAGAATGCGTCATTTTTCTTCCGTTCCGTCTCCATTCCGCTTTGGAGGCTGACACCAAAACACTGCCTGCAGCGTTTTGGTGTCCGTCTGACGAAACTGAGCCGAACAAACACACAATGTAAGTCAATGGGGACGGATCTGTTTTCTATGACACAATGTGGCACAATAGAAAACGGACCCGTCCTCCATTGACTTTCAATGGTGTTCTAGACGAATCCGTTTTGGCAATGTTACAGATAATACAAATGGATCCGTTCTGAACGGATGCAGACGTTTGTGCTATCTGAACGGATCCGTCTGTGCAGATCCATGACGGATCCGCACCAAATGCGAGTGTGAAAGTAGCCTAAGATGTTCTAACCTTACATTTAAGGCTACTTTCACACTGCCGTTTCAGGGTCCGCCTGTGAGATCCGTTTCAAGGCTCTCACAAGCGGCCCCAAACAGATCAGTTCAGCCCCAATGCATTCTGAATGGATAAGGATCCGTTCAGAAAGCATCAGTTTGGCTCCGTTCTGTCTCCATTCCGCTCTGGAGGTGGACACCAAAACGCTGCTTGCAGCGTTTTGTTGTCCGCCTGGCGATGCGAGGCCAAACGGATCCGTCCTGACTTACAATGTAAGTCAATGGGGACGGATCCGTTTTCACTGACACAATATGGTGCAATTGTAAACGGATCCGTCCCCCATTGACTTTCAATGTAAGTCAGGACGGATCCGTTTGACTTACACTTAGACTTAGGGCTGTTTCACACGGGTGGATGCCGTGCGTGGCATCCGCTCCGTGAAAGAGTGCCAAGACCCGATGCAGACTGCAGAGGCACGGAGCATTAACATGACTGATAATGCTCCGTGCCTCTCTGTGATCGCTTTACTACGAAATCACAATGACAACTTTATCTCACTGTGATTTCGTAGTAAAGCGATCACAGAGAGGCACGGAGCATTATCAGTCATGTTAAAGCTCCGTGCCTCTGCAGTCTACATCGGGTCTTGGCACTCTTTCACGGAGCGGATGCCACGCACGGCATCCGCTCGTGTGAAACAGCCCTTAGACTTTTTTATTACTGAGTTATGCAGACGGATCCGTACTGAACGGATACCAACGTTTGCATTATAGGTGCGGATCCGTCTGTGCAGATACCAGACGGATCCGCACCTAAACGCAGGTGTGAAAGTAGCCTAAGAGAGCTAAAACAAGTTTATACATGAAAAACCCCTTTAATCACTGTAACCTTCATCTCCTTCAGAATGAAAATATATTTCCACAATGAAATAAAACAAGTCAGCTTCACAGCGAATCATCCAATGCTTGTTACGTCTGTGTAGTTCTGCAATTTTTAAAGGAAATATAACTTTTTTATTAACAAAAAATGAAGTCAATGTTTTTTCTAATTGTAGACTTTTTAAAATTGACTTTATTTTAATGATGATGGGAAATCAGTGTAAAATTGAAAAAAGTGATGCACACTTTTGATAAATTCACTGTGTAGCGTTGTCCATGCACCACGCTACCTCTAGGGATGTGTGCACATCAACAACAAGAATTTGTAGTATATGAGATTTGAACCCAGGACCCCGGCACTGCAGGACAACAGTACTAACCATTGACCCACGGTACTCAGAGAACCAACATGTCTAGGTGTTGCGTATTCTGTATATACTAGCTAAAACCCAGAGAGGCACACAGAAATCAGCCATCATTGCATAACTTTGCTTGAAGGCGGCTCCTTCTACCTCAGTAAACTCTATTGCTGTGCAGCTGTTTTTTTGATGCATCACACCCTTTGTGCTTGTGCCGTACCCCAACAGAGGGTCACCGCCAGGGGCAGATTGGGAATTTAAAGTGGCCCTGGAAAAAAAACTAAAAGTGGCCCCATTTTTTAGGTGGGTTCAAACTGACAGAAGATGGTCCGAAACAGGTAGTCGAGGACAACCGAAGTAGATGGGCCCTGCAATACTGTAGTTCAGCACAGAATACCGCCTCAGCAGAACCAAATACCACAGGGCAGCACAAAATACTGTCGCCATCACCACAGTATTCAACTGTATCACTATCATGAGGACAATTATACAGTTGAATTCAGGAGGGCACCTGTGGCCATTGAGCATCGGATCATTTTGTACCTGGCCTGTTGCTATTCACGGGGCTTGAGTGACCCCCTGGGCATCGGCCCACCTGGAAATTTCCCTGTAGGGTCTATGGTCAATCTGCCCCTGGTGACCGCAAAAAGGTTGGTTGTTCTAATGTTGAATTGTTAAGTGAAAAGTTGAAATTTATTGTATTTGTGTCCTCAGTAGTATTGTATGGATAGGTCACGGTTAACAATCTTGACAACCCTTTAGGTTGCAAAGAGATGCACATGAGTCCACCCCTAGTCAATGTAGGGAGTAGGGAGTCTAGGCTAGCTGTTCTAGTGAGAGAGCTCCTCAGTCCTAGGCCTAAGTCAAAGAGAACCATCATCTCTGAGACAGTTGCAGCTTTATCCAAAGTGCTCCAGAGAGAGAAAAAGAGAAGGAAGACTATTAAGACTACTTTCACACTAGTGTTTTTAGCGGATCCGTCATGGATCTTCAAAAACGCTTCAGTTGCAATAATACAACCGCACGCATCCGTCATGAACGGATGCAATTGTATTATGTCTTCTATAGCCATGACGGATCCGTCTTGAACACCACAGAAAGTCAATGGGGAACGGATCCATTTTCTATTGTGCCAGAGAAAACTGATCCATCTCCATTTACTTGCATTGTGTGCCAGGACAGATCCGTTTGGCTCCGCTGCTTCAGGCGGACAGCAAAACGCTGCAGGCAGCGTTTTGGTGTCCGAGTCCAGAGCGAAATGGTGACTGAACGGAGGCATTCTGAGCGGATCCTTTTCCCATCAGAATGCATTAGGGCAAAACTGATCCGTTTTGGACCGCTTGCGAAACCCTGAACGGATCTCACAAACGGAAAGCCAAAACGTGAGTGTGAAAGTAGCCTAACATAGCTTGTAAGGCTGAAAAAAGACATGTCCATCCAGAAGGTCCAGAATCTGCAAAGCCATGCATTGGAGTCAGTCAGCAGACATTGCTGCTGTGAAAGGAAATATTACCAGTGCACCCTTCCAGGCTTTGAGATGGTCTGGTCAGCCATATCTTAAATCTGTACCCCTTAGCCTGGTAATTACAGAACAAGAACCTCATTGCCAGTCTAAGGTTGTGCAGAGAGAGTTTAGAAAGTCAGAAAGGAGTAACTAAAGCCCCAACATTGCTGCTATTGTGGAAGGACTGTACTGTGTTATATGCCTTGGAACTGCCCTGATACTATTGAATGAACTACTGCTCCTATTCTACACTCTCTAGAAAAGAGACATCTACTGTATTTATTTGCACCAACTGGCCTGGTCACTGCCCTCAACAGTATTTACCAGCCAATGCCCCTGCCTCTACATTCCTGCCTTGCACCCTGCTAAAACACCTAACTCCACAGGCACCCCAATCACCTTCAGGCAGTAGCCCCAATATCAGGGTGTGCCCCCTCCTGTCACTGCAAAAAGGGGATATCCGATGCTCCACTCTCTACTCCCAGGCTGCCGTTCCACTTACACATGGGTTCCATGTCCTCTTAAGGAAGGTAGATCAACTCTAACCTACACAATACTGAGATCATCTGCTCTTGCTAACAGTCCCACTTAATTTTTTATGTTCCTGTAGTTTGGAAAGCCAGTCTTTATTTTTGGGGTCTCGCCTGGCTTCTGAATGACAGTTCCAATGTAAATACTAGCATTGAGGGAATCGAATCCGATTTTAGGATAAATTCGATTCACTGAGAGGCCGAATTTCCTTGTGCTTTGTGGTAGCAAATCGATTTAGCAAATCTATTTGCTCGCAAAGGGCTGGCCACCACCATATTATGTACATCAGATGCCACAATCATGTATGAACATGGCATCTGAGAGGTAGAATGACAGGGGTGGTATGGCGCTCTGAGCAGTAGAATGAGGGGGGGAGGTTGTGGCTAGAGATAAGCTGATCTCTTAACAATTTGATTTGGTTGGTTTGCCTAATTTCCCAAAAATAATTGATTAGATGCGAATTTATTAGTGGTGAATGGCGTTAAAAAACGGCTAGTTCCTGGCTGCAGAGTGAACACTGTGCCTTGCAGTAACACGCATAGGGAGTCTGATGTGGTAGTGAAATAATACTGTGAGTCAGTATGACATGCAGATGACAGGCGTCGCTCTCAGAATCACTGTACAACACTTATTTGGGCAGTTACGGGGGCCGAAACTGACCAAAGTATGAACTCAGCCACTGGCGTAGCTATAGGGGTCGCAGCGGTCACAATTGCGACCGGGCCCCTAAGTCAGGGGGGCCCACGGGGCCCCCTCAAGCCAGGAGAACGCAGCCCGCAGCTGATTACTGAAATCAGATTCACAGGGGGCGGAGCGGAGGCTGAGAGGCGAGCCCTGACTGTGCAGGCGAAGTGAGGAGGGGGAGTGGCTTCAGTTCAGGAAGAGGAAGCTGTGTGCAGAGGTGCTGCGAACTTGTGAGTGACTCCTCTCTCCTATCCTGCGACACACTGACGTGAGCGTGGCGCCGGCGCTACTGGACCGTCCGACTGGGGTCCTGGTCCGGTCCAGTAAGTGACTGTCCCTGGCCTGAGTGAGTCCCCTGACCCACCTGGTGGCTGATCGAGAGCGCCGGTGAGATTGTGATAAGCCCAGACCAGTCAATACCCCCTTAGGAAATCTCAGTCTCATCAGATGTGACTGCAGCAGGCCAGCAGTGATTGATAAGCCAGAATTAATGTGCACAGTGGGAGGCCCCCCCTTAGGCTAGTGACAAACTGCCCCCCCTCAGTCTTAGGCAAGTGACAAACTGCCCCCCTCAGTCTTAGGCAAGTGACAAACTGCCCCTCATTCTTAGGCAAGTGACAAACTCAGCTCTGCTACATCTACAATGAGCAACTACAACAAATGTAATGCCAAACTGCAGTTCCTTGTGATGCCTTGGATAGCTTCCACTGGACCCACAGCCTGTGGCTACAGTGGAAGCTATCCAAGGCATCACATAGAGGAACTGCAGTTTGGCATTACATTTGTTGTAGTTGCTCATTGTAGATGTAGCAGAGCTGAGTTTGTCACTTGCCTAAGAATGAGGGGGGGGGGGGGGGGGCAGTTTGTCACTTGCCTAAGACTGAGGGGGGCAGTTTGTCACTTGCCTAAGACTGAGGGGGGGCAGTTTGTCACTTGCCTAAGACTGAGGGGGGGCATTTTGTCGCCTGCCTAAGGGGGGGCCTCCCACTGTGCACATTAATCCTGGCTGATCGATTGCTGCTGCTCTTACATCTGATGAGAGATTTCCTAAGGGGGTATTGACTGGCATTAGGGACGGGCTGGTGGACGAGGGCAGCCACCCGGTCCTGCCTATGGATCACCCAGTTTGCACTTAGCTATGTCCAGGCCACATGCCAGGGGGTCCCTGATGTATTAACTGACCAATAACATGGAGATCCCAGTGCCAGCTGCCTTGCTGGTGGACGATTGGCATATACTTCTGCAGTGGGCCACCACAGAAGTATATGCCAATCATCCACTAGCAAGGCAGCTGGCACTGGGATCTCCATGTTATTGGTCAGTTAATACATCAGGGATGTATTAACTGGCGGCGTGATAAACTAACCCCCCCACCCCCAGTCTGTGACTGTCCCTGCTGGCTGCTGCAGATGAGGAATCTCATCTGTCCCTGCCTCTTGAATGATAGGGCTGGAGGCTGGAGTCTCTGGACATGTTGTGGGGCCCTGAAAGTCTCCCTCCTGCACTGCTGCTACCATGCTAGAAGAGCAGAGTACATGTGCTGCTACTTCTGGTTTGCAGTGAATGCACAGTCTCTGTTCCAGCAAAGCCTCTGACTCTGAGCACATGGCGCCACTACTCAGAGCAGCAGCGCAGGCGTGCAATTGTCCTGGTACGGCGAGATATCCATCCCTGTCAATCAAGTGGCAGGGGGAGATTCTTTTGCAGCGAGGACAGCCCCCCTGTAACACAGAAGTCACTATGCTGCCACAGACAGTGCCTACTTTTCAAAAAAATAAAAAATTGACTACTTTTAGATGGCATCCTTATCATCATTATTATTATTATGCACTTATTGGATCAAAATGTATTTTCTCTGTGAGATTTTAGTTCTGCTATTGGGCATGGTGGGCGTGCAGGGGTCTGGTGGTGTTAGGAAACCATATTGAGGGTAGGGGGGGCCCAAATTGAACTCTTGCACCAGGGCCCATGAGCCTATAGCTACGCCCCTGAACTCAGCCTTACAGGTCGATGTTAGCGCCAAGAAGAAGCGCACTCCTTTTACACCGTCGTCAGCTGATTCCAAATAGATGTCTACAGAACCTGTTCTATTAAACGCTTATACAAGTAGAGCCCCCGACAGAGTGGAGAGGGTGTCAGCAGTAAGTTTGTTTTGACGTCACTGATTATTTTGCCCTTCCTCTGATCCGTCACAAAACCTCCCCAAAAAAAACAGATCCTGTCTGTTGAGCATCCGCCTTCATTCGGTCACATATATTTTTTTTAATTTTTTTACACCCCAAAAAAAGAAATATGACAATCACAATTCACTGCAGAACAGCTAATGGGACGTACATATATTTCCTTTTAATACACCACATAAATGGCTGTAGTACAATGTAACTTCACCGCTGAATGGCAATTATGAGATATATTTTTTATCTTTTTTTTTCATATTAATACACCCCCCCCCCCCCCACAAAAGTAAAACAATGAAAAATCTATGCAGAACAGATAATAGGACGTACATATCTTTCCTATTAATACACCCCGTAAATGGCTGTATCACACAGAACTTGCGCCCCAATCACAAGCAAGGTTTGCTGGAATTGCAAACAACCTAAAAGCAGCAGTATAAGGGCTGTTTCACAAGAGCGGATGCCGTGCGTGACATCTGCTCCGTGAATGACAGCCAAGACCCGATGCAGACTGCAGAGGCACGGAGCATTAACATGACTGATAATGCTCCGTGCCTCTCTGTGACCTCACAGTGAGATACAGTTGTCACCGTGATTTCGTAGTAAAGAGATCACAGAGAGGCACGGAGCATTATCAATCATGTTAATGCTCCGTGCCTCTGCAGTCTGCATCGGGTCTTGGCTGTCATTCACGCCATTCCTAGGGTGATCCCTCATTCCCAGAGTTCTTTGCTCCATGTCCTAACATGTGCAGCAGCCATTTTAAGAAAATATGCGATTGGTTATGCACATGGGAAGAAATAATGCAAGTCACCCGTACATACTAAATGGTAAAACACTGGGTAACACTGACATGGAAAAGGATCTAGGAATTTTAATAAACAGAAAACTAAGCTGCAAAAACCAGTGTCAGGCAGCTGCTGCCAAGGCCAATAAGATAATGGTTGCATCAAAAGGGGCATAGATTCCCGTGATGAGAACATAGTCCTACCACTTTACAAATCGCTAGTCAGACCACACATGGAGTACTGTGTACAGTTCTGGGCTCCTGTGAACAAGGCAGACATAGCAGAGCTGGAGAGGGTCCAGAGGAGGGCAACTAAAGTAATAACTGGAATGGGGCAACTACAGTACCCTGAAAGATTATCAAAATTAGGGTTATTCACTTTAGAAAAAAGACGACTGAGAGGAGATCTAATTACTATGTATAAATATATCAGGGGTCAGTACAGAGATCCCTCCAATCATCTATTTATCCCCAGGACTGTGACTGTGACGAGGGGACATCCTCTGCGTCTGGAGGAAAGAAGGTTTGTGCACAAACATAGAAGAGGATTCTTTACGGTAAGAGCAGTGAGACTATGGAACTCTCTGCCTGAGGAGGTGGTGATGGGGAGTACAATAAAGGAATTCAAGAGGGGCCTGGATGTATTTCTGGAGTGTAATAATATTACAGGCTATAGCTACTAGAGAGGGGTCGTTGATCCAGGGAGTTATTCTGATTGCCTGATTGGAGTCGGGAAGGTGTTTTTTGCCTTCCTCTGGATCAACTTGCAGGATGACAGGCCGAACTGGATGGACAAATGTCTTTTTTCGGCCTTATGTACTATGTTATGTACTATGTTACTACGAAGCGCGAGGAAATTCAGATTCGGTGCAAATCAAATCTTTCCTGAAATTCAGATCAAATTCAACTTCGTCAACTTCGATTCGCTCATCTCTAGTTGTGGCGCAATCGCCGCTCCCAGTCGTCATTGCAGCCACTACTTTTTTTTGTAAAATTTGGCAGCAAATCAAATTTTTTAATACTTCAGCTCATCTCTAGTACATACACAAATGCTTAGACTATTGATATGTAGCAGAGTCCATCAGATTACTACATGGAAGTTCCCACATGGCTTCTTCAGTAATGCATCCTATAATAATGGCTGTATTTTTCTGATTACTGGAAAACAGATCTGAATCACATAAAATAAAAATAACCCCTAAATCACTTAAAAACAGAGAGCAGTATAACAGCGCACTCTGTTAGAATTATAGCTGGGAGATTATAGCTCCTGGCCTAACTTCATAGCTCTGCAACCTTTATATCTGTGTCAGCATTGTGCTGCATTTCCAAAGACAGCTAGATGAGTTACTGTCTTTATATTTTTACAGGGGCTATGCGGGCGAAATAAAAATGCAAGAAAATTATATTTTTATTTATATAAGCATCTTTTACTAATAGCTGATATATGTCGGCATATGTATAATGGATTTTCTCAGATATCATCAATTGTCCCCTTTTAATATTGTTCTTGAGTTATGGGTATGGTAATACAGAGTTTCCTATTTAGCTCTCCCTTTCCGATCTAATAGCTGAAATCAGCTGCTTCATTGGTATTTCCTGTTAGCCTGAGGCTTCTAGAGGCGCTACTACTGTATAATAGGAGTCATCAGAAGAAACATGGTTTCCATTGGAATATATTTTTCTGGGTGTGCGACCTTTACTCAATCCAAGCAAGTTGCAGATGATTGCATTTCTAACGTTATGCTGATGCTAGGAACGTTTTGTTTGTCCAAAGGCCCCCCACCAGCGTTAAAGGGGTATTCCCATTTGTATGCTGTAAATGACTGATCGGTTTGGGTTTCGCATCTGTGACCTGCTCCTATCCGAAGAACAAGGCCTGAAGGGAATGAAGAGTAAGCCACACATGGTCAACTTACTCCTTGGGGACTACCAAGAATAGCCGAGTGTGCTTGCTTGGTTATTTTCATATGTCCCATTGCAGTGAATGGAGAGGACACAACTTGTATGCAGTGTGCTCGCTTTTCACAACAGGGTGCAGATTTTGAGATAGGAGCATTGGACATTTGGACTATTGGACATTTATGGCATATCCCATCGACATGTCATAAATGTCCCAGATGGGAATACTCCTTTAATCCTGCCCTGCTCCTACACAGCAAAAGAGCAAGAGTGATTCTTCCTCATGTGCTAGAGGCGCCATGCTGAATGGCCATCATGGTTCGTTTATTCTATGAACAGGTAATGGCTCTTGTGGAAAGGGGGTTCGATGAACATTGAAGGTCTATGATAACTCCAAACTGGTCATTAGAAAAATAGCACTTCCCAAAGTCTTGACATGTAAAGTTATTCCATCGTGACTTTCCATTTTCAGATTAAAGTCTTATGGGCAATAAGTTGGTTGCAGAAGTTTCAGCTTCAGAAACCCTTGATGATGATGAAGTGTTGTGTCACCGGTTGACTCTGTGACCAGCCATACAATTTTCCTCCAGCAGCCTCTATTTTAGTAGTACTAAGCTCTGGCTTATGGAGGGGATCCCAAGCAGATAACCTTCTTTACGATGTCCACCTTCCCTCATAATGGTTATTGTTATAAAACAGCCCTTTTAAAGTGTGGAAATCCAATAGCGTCACCCAGCAGCTGTGGCTAGTGCTTCTTAGTGGGGAATCCAACTTTTCAGTGTTCATTGGGGTACATCATTAATAAATTCGTTTGAAAGTTCCCTTAAATGGTAAATTTTTCAGATTTCTGCACATTTTTTAATTTGAAACCAAGTCTGGTGTACCTGTTGAATACCATCTCTGGTGTCTGGTGTACCTGCTCCCCACTGGCTCCCTTATGCAGTCTTCTGGTCCTTGTTTGTAAACTTCTAAAAGGACGGGGTCATATGGAGCCAATGACTGGCCTCAGCAGTGACGTGTCTCCAAGCATGTGACCCAGCAGAAACATGTCAGACGGGGACTGCTGCAGCAGTGCACGCGACCAAGTCCACCTGGAGTCTACAAACAGGGACTGGGAGAGCAGTGAAGGGAACTAGAACAGAACGGTGGGGAGCAGGATGTTTGATTTTTTTTTTCTACAGGTACATCAGGCTGGACATCAAATTTAAAAATGTGCAAAAACCTACAAAAACCTCTTTAAAATATACTTACAGTGGGGGCTATTTATATTACTGGAGTTTTATGAAGGATGGGCAACCTCGTTTACTTCTCATAGAAAAAAAATATATATATATTTGTATTGTAATAAAGTATTGTGCTTTTTGGCTTACATGATCCCCCAGAAAAATCCACTCGTCCTTTACCAATGTACAAAACAGCCATTTATAGACTGAGCCGTTTTATGAAATCATTATAACTTAGCGGAGCTGTCTATTTTCTCAGGCGGTAATGGAAAAAAGATTCACAATGTTGGCTTTGTTCTATTCTGGAAATCTATAGTCACTTGTGTTACAACTTCATCCTCTTTTATTTTCTGCTTTATAAAATATATATAGAATATGTTTTATATTTAGATTAGAACTAGTGGGTATTTTCATGGGTCTTGGTAATTACATTTATGAGGGTCCTTAAATTTTTCTTTGGTTTTAGTACCAGCTGTGGTCACTTCCACAACTTCACCATCAGAAATGCAATGAAGACTATAAAGTAGAGGTGATTTGTGCTTAGTATAGGAAGTACAGGGCTTTATGCTCAGAATCAGCACATTCTTTAGGAAGCATTGTAAATATGCCTTGAACCCCTACTGTGCTCTCTCTTTCGATAATGTGTTTTTCATGATGTACCTTTATTATATTAGTTTTGTGCATTTTTTGCTGTTATTAAGAATAGAACATGAAATAAACATTAGATATAACTAGAGGATTGTAGAAGAGTTCGGAGTTGTAGAAAATATTTTTGGTCTATTATATGATAGTATTATTTCATTGTTCTATGGTATTTTTTTCTACGCCATTGCATGATTATATCATCCAGTCACTGCATGACTGTTTCATTTAGTTACTGTATGGCAGTATTATTTATGCACTGCATGGTGGCATTTTGTGACCCATGTATGGCACTATTATGCCGTCATTATTTAGTAGTATTATTCTTCCACTGTAGGGTGGCATTTTGTCTTTCACTGTATTATTTAGTCATTGTATGGTGGTATTTTTCATTCTCTATATGGTGGCATTATTCAGTCACTGAATGCTGGTATTATTCATTCATTGTTTTAAAGAGGACCTTTCACCGCTCCTGACCTGCCTGTTTTAATAGTTTCATACATTTCCCATGTAATAACAATTCTGGAGCATCTATTCTCTATGTTGTACCATTCCTCTATTATTTCTACTAGACGTTATGAATGAATTGCTAGCAGTCTGCAGTAAGGGCACAGAGGGGCGGTAACCAGTTGAGGGTGTGTATCTGCACAGACTGCCTCTATCCAATCAGTGCTGCCATTTTCAGACTGTGCAGGTACACGCCCCCAACTTGTTACCGCCCCTCTGTACCCTTACTGCAGACTGCTAGCAATTCGTCAATTAATATTTGTCTATGATTTGACTGTATTATTTAATCGTTCTATGTAATTTTTTTGCCACACCAATGCATGCTTGTATTATCCAGTCATTGCGTTACTCTATGGCAGTATTATTCAGCCACTGCATGGTGATATTTTTTTGTCCCTGGATAGCGCTGTTATGTGGTCATTATTTTAAAGTATAATTATAGCACTGTACAGAAGCATTTTTTTCTTTCACTGTATGATGGTATTATTCAGTCATTGTATGGTGGTGTTATTCAGTCTCTAAATGGTGACATCATTCACTCACTGTATGGTGGCATTACTCATTATTTTGTTAAGTCATTTTATCTTGGTATTATTCAGTCATTATTCATGCAAGGTAGTAGTATGGTGTTTTTGGTAGGATGGTATTATTTGGTCATTGTATGATATTAGTTTAAAGGTATAATATGATATGTCTTGACTCTTAGACAAGGTAAAAAATATTTGAAGGTGTGGAGAAGGTGGAGCTCATACAAAAAAAAAGCATGTCTAGTCTTGAAAGGGGTTACCCCACAAAAAATTATCTGTCATACACAGACAGGGTGATAAATAATGAATTGTGGTGTGAGGGTCAGACCCCTTTCTGAATGGAGCGGTAGTATGGATGTTGGTGCAATGCTCCATTCACTTTTATGGGGCTAACATAGACACTGCTCCATCAGTCCTATAGAAGTGAATGGAGGGGCGAACTGATCCATTCAGACTCGGTGACCCCAGCATTTGGTCCCAATGCAATGCATTATACTGTGGATAGGTGATGTCATTTTTGCGTATTGTAAATTTGCATATTAACAGAGCAATTCAGTACACCGGCCCATTGTGTAAAATCTAGTTAGATTTTCACAGTCCCTCTTTACTGCTATAATTAAGGAAAGTGATCCAGTAAAATTGCAGAAAGCCAATTATTGATTATTATGTTAACCTTATGCACGTCAATGTTTAATGTATAACTTCCAATAAAACATTCATCCGTACACGTTTTCCATTCAAGATATTTTACACCCATCAGCACATGGTGTAAATCATTTTAGAGAATGCTGAGTGGGGCTCTTCGTGTGGATCAATGTGATGCATTTTATGTACTACTCATCTCACTATCTACGGAGAATCATTGTAAACACCATCCCCTGAGGATACTCCTATCTGCTCACCTCCAGTCTAAGAATAGATTGCTCAGAAGGATCCTACTGAAATATCTTGGTACACAGCGCTTGACTACAAGTTCTTTGTAGGTCCCTGTTTAACTTCCTAATTCAGTTTGTTACATTAAATTACTAATCTGAACCTTGGTTGAAAAAAAACTAATCTTACATAAAGCTAGGGAGAATGGTTGGTCATATATGTTTACTTGCCACCAGACTATTTGGTGCACCGGACAGAGAACTTCCTCTGGAGATTACTGCTGATGAACACCCACTCCTTAGACAGGGATTTGTTCTCTAGAGGATCTGTTCACTCTCCTCACATATTCATTCTAATAAATACTTGCGAATCTCATAACATAGTAATTCTAAAACACCTAGTCTAAGAACTGTAGAGTTGTGCCATTCCATTCCTATTCCTTATGGAAATGTATCAACAAATTGACAGCTGGGTTTATCATTTACTTTGTCTGTTGTGTGCGTCCCTACACAGTCATACACTGGACAGTGGCAGACTATTAAGGGGCACCCCTATACATATGAACATAATATATTTTAAAGGGAACCTACACATTGAACATGGTGTATAATTTACAGGCAGCATGTTATAGAGCAGCAGTTGCTGAGCAGATTAATATATCGTTTTGTAGGAAATGATTCAGTATAATGTGTATTTTTATTAATTTCCTTGCTCTTTCTATACTTATCAGTTCAGTGGGGGCTCCAATACAATGATTTACAGCCTTCCATGTATGACTGTACATACAGAGATAGACTTCAATTACTAACAGGACCGCCAACTGGACTCTTAAAATATTTAAATCATTAAATACAAGTGTAACTGTTATAGATAGGGACAGAAACAGATAGTGAGCCCTGACTGGGAACCCATACCGCTTTCCCTACCTACTTGCAGTACGAGCCCTAGGCAGCAACACCGCAACTAGTTGACGGTCCCTACACTACTAAGGTGCAGAGACACACAAACACCAAGAGACAAACACAACACACAGGAATAGTCGTACGTAAATGGGTCAGAACCAGGCGGACAATGCAGTACCAAAACGGGAGACAGAGAGAAGTCAAAAGACAAGCTGAGGTCAGCTGTCACGCCGCCCTGGAAGGAGAGAGGGAGAGTGTCCACCCACTAGTCTGCCACCCATGCCCCTGTCTACTTGCACTTACCCGTCCTAGGCGACGGAGAGCAACTGGGCGGCGATCCCTAACTTGAGTAAGTGCGGGAGGGACAGAGAAAAGCAGAGACAGGCAACGGGCGGCGGGCGGCCACAGGAGCGTACCGCAGTCGAGAAGGGTCAACAAACTAGCAAAGGTCACAACGAGAGGTCACGTCAAACTATGAGGGAGATGCAAAGACAATACCAATAACAAGCTGGAGGTCAAATTCAAGAGCAATGGAGCAGAGTATCAAGAGCCTATATAAACAATATCATAGGCAACCTGTGGCCAGCAGGTTGCCTGCTTATATACTGAAGGGCTAAGGTCATGTGACGTGGCTCGGCTGCTCAGCCCACACAGGTATCCTGGCAACAGAGGACACCGACCGCACATAGAAGGAGCGTGCGGCCATGCGTGCTCCGCCCTCCATTGCTATGGCAGCAGAGACGCCGAGCGGCTCCCCGCTCTGCGCGGAGGGCGCCTCCTGCAGCTGCTGGAGAGGAACAGGACGTCGGCGGTGCAAGGGGAAGGACGTGCATTGCCAGCGTCCTGTGACATCAGCGGAACGAGCAATCCAATAAGCGCAGGAACCAGGAACACATCTAGCGAGTCAGAGACTATCACTGGCACTGGTGTATAGCCAGGAAGGAGTTTAAATAGAGCTCAGAGTTCCAGGATCAGAAACTGATAGGTCAAGACTCAGAGCTCCAATAGTTAGAACACTAACATAGTTTATAAGTTTATAAGGCCGAAAAAAGACATCTGTCCATCTAGTTCAGTCTGTTATCCAGAGGAAGGCAAAAAAAAAACTGTGAGGTAGAAGCCAATTTTCCCCACTTTAGGGGGAAAAAAATCCTTTGTGACTCCAATCAGGCAGTCAGAATAACTCCCTGGATATGATGTTATTTGCTTATTTTCATTGAGGTACTCCAAGATAGCATCTCTAAGAAAACCTTCAAACAGTTTACCCACGACAGATGTTAAACTTACCAGCCTATAGTTTCCGGGCTCTGTTTTTGGATCCTTTTTGAAAATTGGCACCACATTTGCTATGTGCTTGTCAGTATAGAGGTATAGAGTCCTTAAATATTAGAAATAAGGGTTTGGCTATGACATTGCTTAAAGGGGTTCTCTGGTCCAAACCTAATAATTGCTGGCTAAATCTAACCTGTGGAGAGGTTAGTGGCCTTATACTTACCTTCCACAGTGAAGCCAGTTTGGAGATCTACATCCCGGTCACGTGGTCCTGATTGATTTTCTATCTTCCAGCCAAAGTCTGTCTTCTTCTCTTCCTGTCTCCTCTTCCTTTCTCCAGCAGGAGACGGATCGTCACGAGTGACGTCACTGCCTCCTGCTGAAAAAAGGGCCGGCAGGTAGTCTTCACAGTGCACTAGGCTGAATGCTAGTGCGCATGTACAGAACCACCAACTGGCCGTCAGTCTCTGTATCGTACAAGCTTCTATGTGAAACCTGTACTGACTCCTGCACAGCGTGATGTAAGCGCTGTGCAGGAGTGACAGCATAGTGATCAGCCACAGAGGCTGATCGCTATGCTGTGCATGTCATAGGGGGAACTTTGGATGGCTAACATGGGGCACTGGATGGCAAACAAGGGCACTGGATGGCACAAGGGGTACTGGATTGCAAATGGGGCAATGGATGGCACAAGGTGTAATGGGTGGCAAACAAGGTGGCACTGGATGGCACAATAAGGGACTGGATGGCACAAGAGGGCACTGGATGGCACAAGGGGCAATGGATGGCACAGGGGGCAATGGATGGCAAACAGGGGCACTGGATGGCAAACAGAGGCACTCGATGGCAAACAGGGGCATTGGATGGCACAATGGGGCAACTAGATAGCACAAGGGGCAATGGATGGCACAATGGGGGAACTGGATGGTACAAGGGGGGCAATGGGTGGCAAAGGGACACTGGATGGCAAACAAGGGGGCACTGCTTGGCACAATGACTGCACTGGAAGGTACAAGGGGACAATGGATGGCAGAATGGTGGAAATAAATGGCACAATGGTGGAACTGGATAGCACAAGGAGGGCAATTGATGGCAAACAGGGGCACTGCATGGCATAGTGGGGGCACTGGATGACACTAGTGGCACTGTTATGGGCGCACTGTGGATGTCACTGTTATGAGGGCACTGTGGATGTCACTGTTATGGGGGCACTGTAGATGTCACTGTTATAGGGGCACTGTGGATGTCACTGATATTAGGGTACTGTGGATGTCACTGTTATGGGGGCACTGTGGATGTCACTGTTATGGGAACACTGTGGACATCACTGTTATGGGGGTGCTGTGGATGTCACTGTTATGGGGGCACTGTGGATGTCACTGTTATGGGGGCACTGTGGACATCACTGTTATGGGGGTGCTGTGGATGTCACTGTTATGAGCGCTGACTATAAGTGATAGGGCTCGTGGATCGACTAAAGGTTACTGTCCGTGTGCGATTCACATTTTTTTTGCAGTCCCATTAAGTTCTATGGGTTTTAGATCTGCAATATGAGGACCAGAATAGGACATGTTCTATCTTTCACAGAACTGGCATACAGATGCGGATGTCAGTTCCAGTAAAGACAGAACATGTCCTATTCTGGTCTTCAAAATGAGTACCCCAAATCCATAGAACTCAATGGGACTGCAAAAAATGTGGATCGCAAAATGGATACGGTCGTGTGCTTAAGGGTTTAGATACACAGTTCAGCAGGCAGGATCATACAAGATAGGATTAGATATACCACTCAGCAGACTGTGTCATACAAAATGGGATTAGATACACCGCTCAGCATGTAGTATCATACAAGATGGGATTAAATACACACTTCAGCAGGCAGTATCACACACAACTGGATGTGTATCAGGCACACATACAGGATAGGATTAGATTCAGATATGTTTGGACACGCTTGCTGATTCAAGCTGTTTATCACACTCTAGAGATAGTGAGGGAAGAGCCTGTGGATGGTCAGTAATGGTATTAGATACACAGCTCAGCAGGCTGTATCACACAGGATAGGATTAGATACACATGTGAGGGCAGAGCCTGTGGACAGTCAGTAATGGGATTTAGGGCTCTTTCACACTTGCATTATTGTCTTCCGGCATAGAGTTCCGTCGTCGGGGCTCTATGCCGGAAGAATCCTGATCAGTTTTATCCTAATGCATTCTGAATGGAGTGAAATCCGTTCCGGGTGCATCAGGATGTCTTCAGTTCCGGAACGAAACGTTTTTTGGCTGGAGAAAATACCACAGCATGCTGCGCTTTTTGCTCCGGCCCAAAAAACTGAAGACTTGCCGCAAGGCCGGATCCGGAATGAATGCCCATTGAAAGGCATTGATCCGGATCCGGCCTTAAGCTAAACGTCGTTTCGGCGCATTGCCGGATACGACGTTTAGCTTTTTTAGAGTGGTTACCATGGCTGCCGGGACGCTAAAGTCCTGGCAGCCATGGTAAAGTGTAGCGGGGAGCGGGGGAGCAGTATACTTACCGTCCGTGCGGCTCCCGGGGCGCTCCAGAGTGATGTCAGGGCGCCCCAGGCGCATGGATGACGTGATCGCATGGCACGTCATCCATGCGCATGGAGCGCTCTGACGTCACTCTGGAGCGCCCCGGGAGCCGCACGGACTGTAAGTATACCGCTCCCCCGCTCCTACTATGGCAACCAGGACTTTAATAGCATCCTGGGTGCCATAGTAACACTGAAAGCATTTTGAAGACGGATCCGTCTTCAAATGCTTTCAGTTCACTTGCGTTTTTCCGGATCCGGCGTGTAATTCCGGCAAATGGAGTACACGACGGATCCGGACAACGCAAGTGTGAAAGAGGCCTTAGACACTAGGTGAGAAGTAGATTCATGTCTGGGTGTAGAAAGATGGACACAGCAGTTGTGGAGGGTGTAGCTGCTGCAGACAGAACAGTGTGGGGGCGTGGCCAGACTGTGACTCATCTCTGTGCAGTGCAGCCAGGCTTGTGTATCAATAAAGGTATGTATTCAACAAAACAAGAAGGGGAGAAAGTAAAGTTATCTGCCAGGATAGTCTGATGTCTTCCAGGAAGGAAGGAAAGTTCAGACATGAAAACCAGGTATTAGGGGCATATGCATGCATGGTGCGGCGTGTTAGGAGCACATAAAAAGAATTTCAATTTTGGGACTGGACAACCTCTTTAACCCCTTAAGGACACGGCCATATTTCACCTTAACTACTACAGTAATTCCTAACTACTGTAATTCCTCCTGGACGCGCCGCGCGTCTTCTCGCGAGACGCGAGATTTCGGGCAGAGCCGGCCCGCGCATGCGCATCGCGGGCCGGCAAAAGTTAAAGAAGTATTTCGTCACCAGCCTGCCAGCCAATGATCATCGCTGGCAGGCTGGTGATTTTCAAAAAAACTAATCACAAGCCATATAACACCTTATATTTATAAATATAAGGTGTTAAATGGCTTCTGCGCTCCTCTGCTGGTCTTTTTCGTCGGTTGGTTCCAGCAGAGGAGCACAGTTCACAGTGAGTACACCAAACAGCACACTTAGCCCCCAGATCACCCCCCATCACCCCAATTAACCCCTTGATCGCCCCTGTCAATCACCTAGTGAAAGGGAAAAAAGTGATCAGTGTAAACTGTCACTTTTTTTATTCCCACTAGTATTGACGGTTAGGTTTAGGATAGTTTAGGCCCCTTGGTTAGGTAGTTAACAATCGGTTAGCGCCCAGCCCACCGCACCGCAGTCACTGATTCACTGATTAGCTTATCGCTAATCAGCATTTATACTTTTTTAGTATCTGTAAGTGATCAGAACTGATCACAGTCAGATCTATAATAGTATTAGTGTCACCTTAGCTCGCCCTCCACCCAAAACGCTGTGTTTGCCCGATCAGGCCTGATCGGTCGCCCACACGTGCGTTCACTCACGCCCGCCCCACCGCAGCGACAACATTTTTATTTTTTTTTATCACAGCACAATCACTTTACAAGCGCTGCGGCAATAAAAAAAATCAGTTTTGATATTTTTTATCAATCGCAGCGGCCTCCGGTACTTCGCTAGCCTCCCATTTGTAAGACAGGCTTGTTTTTTTTCTTGGGTAGTCTCAGGGAATACCCCTAAATTTAGTTGTCCAAATGGCAAATAAGGGGTATTCTTCTGAAGAGGCCTACAGGCTTCTGACCCAGTCGGATGAGGAATGGGAACCCTCATCTGACGAATCCAGCGGGTCAGAATACGAACCTGTAGAAAGCAGTGGCAGTCTGACCCAAAGTTCGGACGAGGAGGCTGAGGTCCCTGATAGCACCAGGCGTACCCGGCCCTGTATGCTAGACCACAGGTTGCACAGGATCCGCTTCAAGGGCAGCAGAGTGGGGCTGGTCGCTGTCGGATTACGTGGTGAGGCATACACCAGCAGCGCAGCCCATCCTGGACCTAGTACCAGCACTGCCGTACAACATGGTGAAGTGGCGAGCACCAGAAGGGCAGTTAAAGCTGGTACAGTGGCACGTGCATTAGTTCCCCCGTCACAGCCACCGCGCAGACAGGCCCGTAGAGCCCCTAGAGTCCCTGAAGTGCTGGCAAACCATGATTGGCAGTCCCCAACTTCAGCCGCACCAGTAGTTCCCCCTTTCACCACCCAGTCTGGAGTTCGGGTTGAAACAGCTCAGATCGGTTCGGCACTGTTTTTTTTTAGCTGTTCTTGACTGCGGAGGAAACCCGTCGAAGTTTCCAAAATTAAAACTTTTCTGGGACTTCTCCTCAACATGGGCCTAACAAAAAAGCATGAATTGCGGTCATATTGGTCCACGAACCCAATTCATCACATGCCCATGTTCTCAGTTGCCATGTCCAGGACACGATTTGCGTTTCCTGCACTTTAGTGACAACAGCACCTCTCGTCCCAGAGGCCACCCAGCTTATGACCGGCTCCACAAAATTCGGCCCCTCATAGACCACTTTAACACCAAATTTGCAGATTTGTATACCCCTGAGCAAAACATCTGCGTAGATGAGTCCCTTATACATTTTATCGGGCGCCTTGGCTTCAAACAATACATCTCAAGCAAGCGCGCCCTGTATGGGGTCAAATTGTATAAGCTCTGTGAAAAGGCCACAGGCTATACGCACAAATTTTGTGTCTATGAGGGTAAAGATCAGACCCTGGAGCCGGTCGGTTGTCGGGTACCATCTTTATGTAGACAATTTCTACACAAGGGTGCCCCTCTTCTGGCATTTGTTACTAGAACAGATTGGCTAATGTGGCACTGCGCGACCTAGTCGCCGGGGCTTCCCCCAACGGCTCATTACCACCCGTCTTGCAAGGGGGGAGAGGGCTGCCTTGTGTAACGAAGAACTGCTTGCGGTGAAATGGAGAGACAAGCGTGACGTTTACATGCTCTCCTCTATTCACACAGACACGACAATCCAAATTGAACGAGCAACCAGTGTCATTGAAAAGCCCCTCTGTGTTCACAACTATAATTCACTCATGGAAGGGGTGGACTTCAATGACCAGATGTTGGCTCCCTATTTACTTTCCCGCAGAACCAGACGCTGGTATAAGAAGGTGTCTATATATTTCATTCAATTGGCTGTATATAATAGTTTTGTTCTCTACAGTAAGTCTGGGAGAACAAGATCCTTCCTCAAATTTCAGGAAGAGATCATCGAGAACCTCCTGTATCCAGGAGGTTCCATGGCCCCAACCACCAGTGTAGTGAGCCGTCTACATGAGCGACATTTTCCAGTGTCGTTGCCGGTACCTCAAACCAACCGCCACCCCGAAAAAAATGTTGTGTCTGTAGCAGGAGTGGAATAAGGCGTGACACCCGCTATTTCTGTCCTGACTGCCCTGACCACCCTGCCCTATGCTTAGGGGAGTGTTTCCGGAAGTACCACACACAGGTACACTTAGCATAGGGATTGCATCTCACAGGACAGGCACACAGGGCTATTAGGGCCCATTCACACAGAGCTGCTGCAAACCTCTCCTTTCACCTGGGACAAAGTGCATAATGTACTTTGCCACATCTCTGGGCGCTTTGCGCTTTGCACATTGTCCCATGGGGAAGGAGAGGTTTGTCCTATAAAAGGTAAAAAAAGCAAAACAAAAAAAAAAATCACCAGTAAGCCAAAAAGTTAATGTTCTGTTTCCAAAGTTCATAAAAGTTAATGTTCTGTTCAAATGTTATTATAAAGTTCATGTTAATAAATTTATTGCGTTGCGGCCTGTTTTTTTTTTTTACCTTCTAGGTGGACCAACCGATCGACCAGCTGCAGCACTGATGTGCATTCTGACAGAAGCATTGCACTACTGTCAGATTACACAAAAGTCGGTGTATGCGGCGCTGCAAGACGAGATTTCTCCTCCGCAGTAAAAAAGATATGTTTGCCGAGGCTTATTAGCTGAGGGGGCGGTGGTGTTCATATGCTTTGGCAAACACTTTCTATATAAAAAACAAAACAAAAAAAAAACACAGCAATGATTTATTCATCCACATCGATTAATGTGAATGGAGAAATCGGGTTTGCCAAAGCATATGGGCTGAGTGGGTATGGATGTTGGGCGGAGATCCTATGTCCTGGCAGACGCCTTTCCCCTCCTTTTTTTTTTTTGGCAGAGATTTTTTCATCCACATTGATTGATGCGAATAAAGAAATCTGTGCCGTTCAGTTATGTATGCTCAATATAAGGAGAATAGCAGAAACTCCTAATGCTGGCCATACATGTAATGATTGCGGAGACCCTCAAATGCCAGGGCAGTACAAACACCCCACAAATTACCCCATTTTGGAAAGAAGACACCCTAAGGTCTTCGCTGATGGGCATAGTGAGTTCATAGAAGTTTTTATTTTTTGTCACAAGTTAGCGGAAAATGATGTTTTTTTTTTTTTTTCTTACAAAGTCTCATATTCCACTAACTTGTGACAAAAAGTAAAAACTTTCATGAACTCACTATGCCCATCACGAAATACCTTGGGGTACATTCTTTCCAAAATGGGGTCACATGTGGGGTATTTATACTGCCCTGGCATTTTAGGGGCCCTAAAGCATGAGAAGAAGTCTGGAATCCAAATGTCTAAAAATGCCCTCCTAAAAGGAAGTTGTGCCCCTTTGCGCTCCTATCCTGCAAAAAAGTGTCACACATGTGGTATCGCCGTACTCAGGAGACGTTGGGCAATGTGTTTTGGGGTGTCTTTTTACGTATACCCATGCTGGGTGAGAGAAATATCTCTCTAAAATGACAACTTTGTATAAAAAAATGTGAAAAGTTGACTTTTAGAGAGATATTTCTCTCACCCAGCATGGGTATATTTAAAATTACACCCCAAAACACGTTGCCCTTCTTCTTCTGAGTACGGCGATACCACATGTGTGACACTTTTTTTGCAGCCTAGGTGGGCAAAGGGGCACAAATTCTAAAGAGAACCTTTAGGATTTCACAGAACATTTTTTACACATTTGGATTTCAGACTACTTCTCACGCATTAGGGCCCTAAAATGCCAAGGCAGTATAAATACCCCACAAGTGACCCCATTTTGGAAAGAAGACACCACAAGGTATTTCGTGATGGGCATAGTGAGTTCATGGAAGTTTTTATTTTTTGTCACAAGTTAGTGGAATATGAGACTTTATAAGAAAAAAAAAATCATCATTTTCCACTAACTTGTGACAAAAAATAAAAACTTCTATGAACTCACTATGGCCATCAGCGAATACCTTAGGGTGTCTACTTTCCGAAATGGGGTCATTTGAGGGGTGTTTCTACTGTCTGGGCATTGTAGAACCTCAGGAAACATGACAGGTGCTCAGAAAGTCAGAGCTGCTTCAAAATGTGGAAATTCACATTTTTGTACCATAGTTTGCAAACGCTAAGACTTTTGCGCAAACCAATAAATATACACTTATTGCATTTCTTTAAATCAAAGACATGTAGAACAATAAATTTAGATAAAAATGTATATAGAAATGTAGTTTTATTTGAAAAATTTTACAACTGAAAGTGAAAAATGTCATTTTCTTGCAAAAAAAAAATCGGTAAATTTCGATTAATAACAAAAAAAGTAAAAATGTCAGCAGCAATGAAATACCACCAAATGAAAGCTCTATTAGTGAAAGAAAAGGAGGTAAAATTCATTTGGGTGGTAAGTTGTATGACCGAGCAATAAACTGTGAAAGTAGTGTAGTGCAGAATTGTAGCTGAGGTGGTTAAGGACCAGGCCATTTATTGCAAATCTGACCAGTGTCACTTAAGTGGTGATAACATTAAAACGCTTTGACTTATCCAGGCTATTCCGAGAGTGTTTTTTCGTCACATATTGTACTTCATGACACTGGCAAAATGGAGTCCAAAATTTTTTTATTTATAAAAAAATACCAAATTTGCCAAAAATTTTACATTTCTCTACTTCTATAATACATAGTAATACCTACAAAAATAGTTATTACTTTACATTCCCCATATGTCTACTTCATGAAGTTTAGAAGCAAATCTTGAAATTTCTCATAAATTTTCAAAAACCAACTTTTTAAGGACCCGTTCTGGTCTGAAGTCACTTTGTGAGGCTTACATAATAGAAACCACCCAAAAATGACCCCATTCTAGAAACTACACCCCTCAAGGTATTCAAAACTGATTTTACAAACTTTGTTAACCCTTTAGGTGTTCCACAAGAATTAATGGAAAAAAGAGATACAATTTAAAAATTTCACTTTTTTGGCAGATTTTCCATTTTAATATCTTTTTTTCCAGTTACAAAGCAAGGGTTAACAGCCAAACAAAACGTACTATTCATGGCTCTGATTCTGTAGTTTACAGAAACACCCCATATGTGGTTGTAAACCGCTGTACGGGCACACGGCAGGGCACAGAAGGAAAGGAATGCCATACGGTTTTTGGAAGGCAGATTTTGCTGGACTGTTTTTTTTTACACCATGTCCCATTTAAAGCCCCACTGATGCAACCCTAGAGTAGAAACTCCAAAAAAGTGACCCCATTTTAGAAACTACAGGATAGGGTGGCAGTTTTGTTGGTACTAGTTTAGGGTACATATGATTTTTGGTTGCTCTATATTACACTTTTTGTGAGGCAAGGTAACAAGAAATAGCTGTTTTGGCACGTTTTTGTTGTTGTTTTTTACAACATTCATCTGACAGGTTAGATCCTGTGGTATTTTTATAGAGCAGGTTGCCACGGACGCTGCGATACCTAATATATAAACAATTTTTTTTATTTATGTACGTTTTACACAATGATTTCCTTTTTGAAACAAAAAAAATCATGCATTAGTGTCTCCATAGTCTGAGAGTCATAGTTTTTACAGTTTTTGGGCGATTATCTTAGATAGTGTCTCATTTTTTGCGGGATGATATGACGGTTTGATTGGCACTATTTTGTGGTGCGTATGACTTTTTGATCGCTTGCTATTACACTTTTTGTGATGTAAGGTGACCAAAAAATGGCTTTTTTACACCGCTTTTATTTTTATTTTTTTACGGTATTCACCTGATGGGTTAGGTCATGTGATATTTTTATAGAGCAAGTTATTATGGATGCGGCGATACCTAATATGTATACTTTTTTTATTTATGTAAGTTTTACACAATGATTTCATTTTTGAAACAAAAAAATCATGTTTTAGTGTTTCCATAGTCTGAGAGCCATAGTTTTTTCAGTTTTTGGGCGATTATCTTGGGTAGAGTATGATTTTTGTGGGATGAGATAACGGTTTGATTGGCACTATTTTGGAGTGTGTGTGACTTTTTGATCGCTTGCTATTACACTTTTTGTGATGTAAGGTGACAAAAAATTGCTTTTTTTACAACGTTTTTTATTTATTCATTTTTTACGGTCTTCATCTGAGGGGTTAGGTCATGTGATATTTTTATAGAGCAAGTTAGTACGGATGCGGCGATACCTAATATGTATACTTTTTTATTTATGTAAGTTTTACACAATAATATCATTTTTGAAACAAAAAAAAATGTTTTAGTATCTCCATAGTCGTAGGGGATAATTTTTTGCGGGATGAGGTGATAGTTTGATTTGTATTATTTTGGCATACATACGACTTTTTTAAATCACTTTTATTACCTTTTTTGTGAAGTAATGTGGGCAAAATTTCAATTTCATCATAGTTTTTATTTTTTATTTTGTATGGCTTTCACCGTGCGGGGAAAGTAACATGACCGTTTTATAGCTCAATGCATCACTCTGCAAACCGCTTGGCCATCCTGAGAGAAAAATATTTAGTAGCTTTGCTTTCTCCTCATTGCTCTCTGCAACTACCCCCTCATTACCCCCTTGTAAAGGACCAACACCTTCAGATTTATACTTTTTGCCATTTATAATTGAAGAACATTTTAGGGTTAGTTTTACTCTCTTTGGCAATTAATCTCTCAGTCTCTAATTTGGCTGCTTTTATTCGCCTTTTACATAATCGCTACCCTCCTTTTTTGTCATTTATTGCTTTCTTTACAGTTCTATTTATCCACATTGGTTTAGCACATATGAATAGAACAGCTGAGCAATGAGCACACTGCTAGTCTCCTCCAGTACACGCTGGCTGCGAGGAGAAAGACCATTGCATCCTGTTGCTAAGGATGCTGTCGTGTCACCAGGAGGGTGGCTTAGAAGTATGTCTCTCCCGGCGTGGCCGCGTCAAAGCCGGAAATTGAACCACTTGAGCTTGTATAGGAGAGTTTGTGACAAGTTTTATGAAATTTTCAACTTAATAATGGTATAAAAAATATGATTCTTAATGGTTGATAACTTTTAATAGGTAGAAAAGATGACAAAACTGCTAACTTTTAAGACTATTCAGGTTTCTCCTTCAGGCATGTTATACCAAACTATTTGCAGATGTACACATTTCTACACAACATAACACAGGAATAATGAGGTAGTTGAGACAAGTGATGTAAAGCAGATTAATATGAGTAGAGGAGTAAACAGTTGTATCAGTAAACAGCTTTATCAGCTACAGATAAGGAGTGGGAAAGTTTTATTGTCCTTTGATGTATCCAATCCACAAATTTAAAGAACCCTGATAAATGAATCCCTTAACAGATGTAGTAGGACATAAAGCCATGTGCCATGATACAAAGATATTTTTAATTTTATCATTTAAATATCTGCTCATTCTAAGCTTTGGAGTCCAGGACCACCCATTGGAAGCAGAGAAAGAGCAAGGAAATAAAGGAAATACAAACTATACAGAATTTTTTCCTTCAAAACTATATATCTGCTCAGCTCTTCCTGCTCCATAACATGTGGCCTGCATTTTGGACTGCATGTGGAAAGTGACAAGGAAAGTAATACTAATAACTTTCACATGAAAATTTGATGAACTTTTTATGACTATTTTGTGCTGTACTTGATGAGTTTAGGAAAATTAACAGAAGGCTTAGAGAAAAATAACTTTTAGTCAAGAGAAGTAAAACACGATATTTCTTCAGAATGCTCTGTTGTTCTGAGCAATTCCTTCTCAGAATGGAGTTTAGCAGATAGTAGTATCCTCAGAGGATGGTGATTAAGATGATTCTGTGTATTTGCAACTATGGTCGTGTGAGGCGGAGACGGTATGACGTAGCGGAGCAGCTGCGTGGGCGTACCGCACGTCCGCATGGGTGCCGCCCCCCTACCCACCCGCCTCGGCCCGGCGTCTCGGCGTCTCGGTGTCTTGGCTCCCTCACCTGCCCTACTCGGCAGCCTCCAGCGCGGTCTATTTGAAACTGGCTACCGAGACAGGGAGCTTTCTGTCCTGCTGCCCCGCTGAGTTAAGGAACGGTAGCGAGGTGGACGGCGGTGGCTCCTGGAGTGGCGCTCAGCTGATGCCTATTGATGCCCGCATATAGTAGACCCTAAAGGGGGAGGAAGAAGGGAGAAAAGAAGGAAAAAGAAAAAAAAAAAAAAAAAAAAAAAAACACCATCGGATGTTGCCTGCTGCGAGTGGGATTGCTGCAAAGTGGGATCGCTGACCACAGATGTGCGGTGGCGGAGAGGCATACATCGGTCGGCAGTGACGGCAGTGACACACTTGATATATCGGACGACTGCTGAAGACGGGTGAGATCGCCTCTGTGTCAAAGTTATCCATCGTCACCCCCCCCCCCTACTAATCAACGTCTCATGTTCAACGTCTCTAATCCTGTGCGCAAAGATGGCTGTTGTCCAACTTCGATCTATTTGTTGATCATTGACTATCTGGCCAGTCAGGAGCAGGTCTCCGGCATATACTGTTTACGGCTATATGAGACGACCCTGCGATTTCCACGCTACGACTCCCTTGTGAAGTTGTGAAGTTGATGGTTGGGGATGGGGGGGCTGGAACTTTGACATTATCCTGATACAGATGTACGACCTAACTACGTGATCTGCCTTCACGTGGCAGTTTGCCACGATTTCATTTGATCTTAATCTAACCTCTCAACGGTCGCAGCATTTATATATTCCCCTATGGTGATTGCGTATTGACTACGTGGCCGCAGAACGAGTGAAACTACAGGGAACATATAATGAGACTATGGGGATCTATTACCTGATACTCCTCTCTATAACTAACTAATAGGGGCTACTTCCATGTCTTAGCACTCAGCTTGACTGGATTATTCGAACTATCTCCACGGCAACCTGTAGGAGGGGCTACCTCCCCACTACCCCGGGATCTACGGGAAGAATATTATACGCCGACGTTAATCTGGGGCCCTAATTGTTACTGGGTCCAACCAGGGTATATGTGGTGAACGGTGATGGTATTGTGACCCGTATTCTCTATTATTTACTCCACTCGAACCACTGTCTGGAATAGGCGTTTTGCCCTCGTTGTCATTTGCTTTCATATGTTGCCGCAGTCAAGCCGCTGATACTGATTGATTGATTTATAAGATATGCAAATACCTACTGCTGCTTTTGTATACGTATACGTTTATATAGTTATGTATATGTTTATATATTCATATAGACGGGCTTAGAGAAATTAATGCCAGGTATATACATGAATTTTTATTTCGCTATTGGATAGATACAACTACAAAATCAGATGCAGAAACAGTATTTGGATACTTGTGATTGGGGGCTATACTGCGAGAGCCCTCTGCCTTTGGGATAGTCCACTCCCTTTTTTCCTTTTCTTTTCTTTTTCTTCCTCTCCATCCCTTACTCGCCTTATACGGTGCACCCCCGGCTCGAAAGAGTTGATAATATGCCTCCTAAATATAGTAGGAGATCCGGGGGCACGGGATCCCCTAGGGCGGGCGATGGTAACAGTCCACAGGCTAGAATGGATAAATATCTGAAATCGCCTCCACCTAAACAGAGGGGGGGGAGAAAAATACCCGAACTGGTGGAAACACAGACAGACCCACCAGTACTGGTTGAACAATGTATGAGATTTGATATCATTGAGAATAAACTAGCTGATATATTATCAGTTGTGCAGATCACTAATCAGTCAGTTTTAGATGTCTCCACCACCGTACAGACACTGCAGACTGAGCTTACTCTTATTAGAGAAGATATGAATAAAATTAGGGCCGATATATCAATTGTACACACTGGGTTATCTAAGGTTCAAATAGAACAGCGACAGATGACAAAAAAAATAGAAGAACTGGACAAAGAAAATAAACGGATTAATGCAAGACTAACCGATATGGAGGATAGAGCACGCCGCAATAATCTTAGAATAGTGGGCCTCCCTGAGGGGGTAGAGGGGGGGAACCCTGCGGCGTACATACAAAAATGGCTGACTGAAATGCTAGGACTAGACGGAGATACTCCTGCACTATGTGTGGAGAGAGCACATAGAATTCCTACAAAAAAGACTCCGCCGGGTGGCCCCCCTCGTGCCCTCTTAATTAGGATACTATCCTCCAGTGACAGAGATTGGGTGCTTCGACGCAAGAGGGACTTAGGTGAGACTACCCTCGACGGACACCAGATACAGATATACCCCGACTTCTCTAAGGATACTCAAAGCAAACGTAGGGAGTATTTTGATATCAAGACAAGATTACGGGATGGAAATATCAAATACTCTATGTTATACCCTGCCAAGCTAAGAGTGGTGTACAGAGATACTGTAATGTTTTTCCATTCACCTAGAGAAACTTTAGAATGGTTAGATTCTGTCAGGGTTTAGATGTCGGGTCTTGGTGGCAGGAGACCTGCCCAATGAAGGGGGTGTGGGAACAGAGGGGGCGGCCCATGGACGGATGGGCGAATATGTAAGAGGTTTACAATGATGCTTGGCATCAGTGAACCAGTTAGGGGGATGAGGGGTGGGGGTCAAATGGGGTGGGTGGGCAGTGGGCGGGGGAGGACTCTGGCATGGGTGCGGTTGCCCCTGGGGGGCGATGGACGCCTCCTTTATAACTCATGACATGACTAATAATAGAGTCATGATATGGAATGTGCGTGGACTGGCCGATAGAATAAAACGGGTTGTGGTTTTTGATCTGATTATTCGACACCTCCCTGCAATAGTTGCCCTATTAGAAACGCACGCGACACCCAATATCCCCGGATATCTAATAAAAAGATGGGCGGCGCATCAGTTTCATTCCGGCTTCTCGACATACTCCCGAGGGATCAGTGTGTATGTACATCAAAGCATTGACTTTGTTCTGCTGGACCAGCTGATTGATATAGACGGGAGATATATCTTCCTCTATGCTCAATGGAACGGCAGAAAGTGCGTTCTTGCTTTCCTGTACATCCCGCCTCCGTTTACAATGACAGTCCTAAAACAGCTGGTGCTCTTTATGCATAACATAGAGCGATCGCCGATATTAATATGTGGTGATTTTAACTGCGTACTTGATCCGGCGCTGGATAGAATCTCAGCTGCTCGGAATAGTGCGCAGGGAAAACACGCCCTACTTCGCGGGTTCTGTGAGGAGATAGGATTAATAGATGTTTGGCGATGGCTCTATGGTAACAAACAGGTGTTCTCTTGCTTTAGTAAAGCGTATAGTGCCATGTCCAGGATTGATATGGCCTTGGCTAATGAGCAGATGCTTGATTCCGTTTTAAAAATGACATATGAGGTCCACGGCATATCCGACCACTCACCGATCTTACTAGTGATCAAGACCGGACAACAAGCTGGGATTAGCAGACCGTTTAGATTGAATGAACATTGGTTAACTATACTAAATGACTCTGCAGGGATAGATAGAGAACTTGCGCAATTTTGGCAAGAGAATAATGGCACAGCACATGTCCACTTTGTTTGGGACGCCATGAAGGCATTTATACGCGGGCTCTACTTCTCCAGAATAAAAAAGAAAAAAAATGAATTTTTTGCTGAGCAAAAAAAATTGGAGGCAGATATTTCATATCTGGAGGGTTGTATCCGTGTACGGAATGATGCGAATACGCGCACTAAGTTAAAATCCACTAAAGATCACTACACCATATTCATGAGGAAAAAAGCGCAGAATCAATTATTCTTTAGGGGCTATAAAGATTTTTGTGAGGGAGGTACCCCGAGTAAACTACTGGTTTCCATTATAGCGAACCAAAAGCCCCCCCAAAGAATTAGACAAATACTGACGGGTGACGGGCGTAGATTGGAAGGAGGAGTGGAGATGGAGAGAGAGTTTGTTAAGTACTTTGACAGTTTATATCGATCTAGCGTGACAGATTCAGTGACTGAAATAGATGACTATTTAGAACAGGTTAGGATCCCGGTGCTGTCGGACTCGGACTCTGCCCCCTTGAGCGCCCCCATCTCTTTGGAGGAGCTACAGGTGGCCTTGCATGAGACCCGGGGTTCCTCGGTGCCTGGATCGGACGGGCTCCCATTTGGCATATACAAGTGCCATGCGGAGATACTTCTGCCTGGACTGTTACAGGTCCTAAATGAATCTAGCAAATGTGGAAGGCTGCCCCCCTCTCTGACTGAAGCAACGGTCACACTGATCCTTAAGAAAGAGAAAATGGGCAATAAAGTGGAGGATTACCGCCCTATATCGTTGCTTAACGCAGACTATAAAATAGTTGCAAAAGTTCTCTCCAATAGGCTAAAAAAAGTAATAACCCGCCTGGTCCATGTAGATCAGACCGGGTTCATCCCCGGGCGACAGATACAGTCCAACATACGCCGGACCATCCTGAATATTCAGATTGGGGGGGGGGGAGGACCGCTCCATCCTGGCATTGGATGCCGCTAAGGCGTTCGATCGGGTGGAGTGGCCCTTCCTCTGGTGCGTTATGCATAGGATGAATCTGGGCCAGGAATTTATTGGATGGGTTAAATTGCTATACAGTGAAGCAACAGCCAGAATCAAGGTTAATGGGGTGCTTACCCCTGCCGTTTCCCTAAAGCGGGGGACACGTCAGGGATGCCCCCTCTCTCCACTTCTCTTCTCAATTTTCATGGAACCCCTCGCCTGCAGAATACGGGCTGAAACCGGTATAGTGGGTTTCGGGGGGAGAGGGACAGATGAGAAGATCTGTCTATACGCAGATGACGTCTTACTCTACCTGAATGACGGATGGAGAAGCGTTCCCGATGTTATGCGGATAACAGAGGAATTCGGCAGAATTGCCGGATATGAGATAAACTGGACAAAGTCTGTACTCTTTCCCCTGAACCGGATGCCGCCCCTGAATGATCTTAGGATCAGAATCATTGCCCCTACAGACCATTTAGATTACCTTGGGATAAAAATCAGTAATACCATTATGGATTATAATAAGCTAAACATTACCCCTTTAGTTGTGAAGATAAAAAAAAAAATAAGGGTATGGCAGAAACTTCCGCTTTCGCAGATTAACAGGATTGCGCTAAATAAAATGATTCTGTTGCCTTGGATACTGTACACGGTTAGTTCCTGTCCAGCTTGGATTGAGGACAGTGTTTTCAATTTGATTGACCGCTTGATAAATGACCTGATATGGGGCAGAAAGAGGGTCCGCATTAAATTACAATATTTGCGAATGCTGCCAAGTAATGGTGGCCTAGGCTTACCCCACTTCCAAATTTACTACCTGTGTGCACAGCTACAATGGTGTGTTAATACTGGGGACGGAGCACTACTATCCCATATCCTAGGTCAACGCCAACAGCATGCAAACAATATTTTTAGTACACTCGAAACTGGGCTGTTTCAGCGCGCAGACTACTGCTGCCCCATTGGGGCCGCGCTACAGAAATCCTGGAATAAAATTAAGGCACTTATTCAGGCCCCCCAAATTCTGGACTTTTCCCCGTTATGGGATAACCCCGTGTTAACAGAATTCGGGACACTTAACGAAAATGAATATTGGACTCGTAGAGGTATCACATTAATTTCACATATATACACGAAAGGGAAAATTAAATCAATAGGAGAATTGACACAACGGACACCAATAACTGCATTAGAGCACTATAGATACTGCCAATTACAACACGCATTAGTAAGCACACTTAAAAAAACACCTTTGACAAGTTTCACGCAGGGGTTTCTATTATTTTGTTACAACATCGTAGGTAATAAAGTTAAGATTTCACTAATATACAGGAGATTTAGTGAGGAATTAAGCTCCATCACTAAATTTAAAAGTGTAGATAAATGGAAGACGGACATTGGGGATTGTAACCCCCTACAGTGGCGGGAAATATACCAAAATATTAAGAAGGCTTCCCTTTCACGACAACACCGATTGATACAATTCAAAATAATACATCGCCTATACGTTACCCCGAGTCTCTTATCCAAAATGTACAGTAATAAGGGTCAGGAGTTTAGCTGCCTGAAATGCTCCTTTGCAGCCGCAGGGTTTGTACACATGCTGTGGGACTGCCCTGCCATTAGGACCTTTTGGGGCAATATATTCCAGACCATGGCGGTAAACTGTAGGAATAACCCCCCTTTTACTATCCAAGTAGCTGTGCTTGGACTCTTTCCCTCCGAGTACAAAAATAGTACCACCAAAAAAGAACAGGCGTACTGGTTGAAGGGACTTCTTTTGGCCAAGGTGATAATTCTGAGACAGTGGGTGAAAGATAGACCTCCTATAATAAATGAATGGCAAAGCTTAATGACCAGAATAACACACTTCGAGGATATGAAACGACGTGGGGTGAGAAATGCCATATGAATGGGCGTATACAGAGGGGAAATGGCGGGAGGAAACACTCTGATTGGAACCTATTGACCATCTACTACTGTGACTAGTACTTCACCATAATTTAATAAACTACTTGCATTCTTATATAATAAACTCCATCGGCACTGTCCACACTAGATGGAATTGATAAAATGCTCGGAGAAATACCCCAGAAAGGAGTAGGGAGACCTCGCCGCCCCACGTGGTGGCCGCACCAATGCCAGACGGGACGGGTGGGGGGATGATGAGGGGGGGGGATGGTTTTTCTGGGTTTTGACATTCATGCCAGAGAATTGACGCAAAAATTGAGTTATTCTATTATAGATGTGCTTCTACATATGCATGCTCTCTGGTATGGAAGCGATATACTGTTTTAAATGATTCGATACATGTGTGTATTTTTGTGAAAAAAAAAAAAAAAAAAAAAAAAAGATGATTCTGTGTAGATGTGTACAAGTACATAACACACATCATATCGATCCATTCCTAGAGAGCCTCTCCCAGGGTTATCGACAATGAATACGCTATGTGTTGATAGATGTATAATATCTTCTTAAACGGTCAGGAAAGAATGCTGAAACTAATGTTTATTGTAAATTATACATGAAATACACACATGTATAAAAGTTAACCTAGCAATCAATAAGAAAGGGCCACAAACACCAGGATCCAGCCAAGGTCAACTCCCTGGACAAGTGCAGTACATACATTTTTCTATAGGGGTAGACATAAACATGCAAAGCTAATGCAGCGCACACAATACCCAGTTGTGTTACACTTGTATAATCCATAGGCTGGTGTTTGTGTCTAGTGTCTTCAATGCGCCCTATGCTTCAAAGCCAACAGGCAGTAGCCTTCCATCATAGTAATAAAAACAAAATTGGGAGCAGACCATCTATAGTTTAGTATATGGGGTCTAGGACACACAACTCCCACCAATGGTTTATACCTGTTTAGACCCCCTAACCCAATACTTTGTACACCACTGTTTACAATGAATATATTTTTTTTTATTTAAAAAAAAAAGGGAAAGAGCAGCATTTTATAATTCTAAAATGAATTGTCAATCCATGACGGGCTATCATTTGATATATAATTTATAAAAAGTATTCTAATAAATCTTTGGTCTGCCTAAATGTCAAGCCTATAACAACCGTAGCCCAACTCATTGATGCATTTGATGATCCCATCCTTTACCATTGGAATCTTCATACATAACGACTTGAAATTACTATTGGTGTCCTCATCAATCTTATTTTCGCGTCCACAGTTGGCAGTTCTTGATTCTGAGAGCATACATTTCTGAGCTGTATGCAATGCTGCCTGTGCTGACATCAATATTTCATCCTTGTCACACTATCTGTTATATGCACCATCCCCTATTATATTTCTGTGAAAGGCATAAAATGAACACACAGAAGATAAAGCAGCATTAAATTCTATTATTCACTCTGCCTCCCTTAAAATTTCTCGGGGTCACTGTGTTTATAGAGTCCTAGATCACCAGCTTCTGCAGACGAGTAATTCCATTTGTTTCAAGTAATACTGAAAACTCTAAATTCGGAGCAGAAATCCGGGACTATCTTATGCAAGACTCTTCAGCTGGTCATAAAAGAAAGGACTTTTTTAATAGAGCGAAAACGTTGAAGCAATGGTACATAATACAAGACAGTTAATCGTAACAAGTAATGATGTGGTCTACAGAAATATTCTCATCCAGGGTGCTTTATGTGTCTCTCATGAACTATGGTCCATATGAGACTGCAGGTCCCAAGTGGAGGATAATGGTTGGGGATGATGATAATGTGCAGATGAAATGCAGTTGTACATCTCAACCACATAAAACTGCAATCTGTGGCCCCATCTGAGTCTGGAAATGTCCCATCCCCCCCATACGCCTGGGCCCCTCACACTAATTCTACTTACCTAGCTCATCAAGCCCTGCGCCGCTCCTGGTGGGCGGGGGCAGACAATGGCAAGTGGTGACAGAGACGAGCCTCATGGGTGACGCTAGGGAGGCTTGTCCCCATCTCCGCCTGCCATTGGCTGCTTCCTCCCGACACTGGATGTTTTCATTTGCGCATAGAGAGAAGCAGTGGCGGCTGTTCGGGGTCCCGGTGTGAGGGGCCAGGGCATATCGGGGGGGGGGGGGGGCATTTCCAGCCTCTGATAACCCCTTTAAAGGCTATGGACACCTTTTGGGGGAATTTTGGCCTAAAAATATATTTTTTTTAATTGGTCTATATTAATAGATTGTTAGCCGTTTTTGAGGTACAGGGGTTAAAAATCAGTCTGTTTGCAGAGTATCACTTCTCAGTCTCATCAGCTGAAGCATTATCTCTGGTCTCTTGACTTCCTAAATAGAGTTGAGCGAACACCTGGATGTTCGGGTTCGAGAAGTTCGGCCGAACATCCCGGAAATGTTCGGGTTCGGGATCCGAACCCGATCCGAACTTCGTCCCGAACCCGAACCCCATTGAAGTCAATGGGGACCCGAACTTTTCGGCACTAAAAAGGCTGTAAAACAGCCCAGGAAAGAGCTAGAGGGCTGCAAAAGGCAGCAACATGTAGGTAAATCCCCTGCAAACAAATGTGGATAGGGAAATGAATTAAAATAAAAATTAAATAAATAAAAATTAACCAAAATCAATTGGAGAGAGGTTCCATAGCAGAGAATCTGGCTTCCCGTCACCCACCACTGGAACAGTCCATTCTCAGATATTTAGGCCCCGGCACCCAGGCAGAGGAGAGAGGTCCCGTAACAGAGAATCTGTCTTCATGTCAGCAGAGAATTAGTCTGCATGTCATAGCAGAGAATGAGGCTTCACGTCAGCCACCACTGCAACAGTCCATTGGCATATATTTAGGCCCAGCACCCAGGCAGAGGAGAGAGGTCCCGTAACAGACAATCTGGCTTCATGTCAGCAGAGAATCAGTCTGCATGTCATAGCAGAGAATCAGGCTTCACGTCACCCACCACTGCAACAGTCCATTGTCATAAATTTAGGCCCAGCACTAGTGTTGAGCGGCATGTCCCATATTCGAATTCGCGAAATTTTGTGAATATTCGAAAGAATATTCGTAAAATATTCGCGATTATTCAAATTCGTTATTATTTCGCATATGCGATAATTCGAATTATCGCATAATACATATGCTATGCAAAATTCACATGTGCGCTAATGAAATCGCCTTACGAAGATTCGCAACTCAATTCAATCACTAATGTATGAATGCAATGCCCTTTGCCTCTGTTCTGGGACAAGTGTAGATATTCGCATGTGCGCTAATAAAATCGCCTTACGAAGATTCGCACCTCAATCACTTTCTAGGGAATGTGAGACTTTTGGGAATCAATCGAGATACAGTGGGGGGTGATGACAGTAGTTGACAGAGTACAGATCAATGTAATCTGTAAGGTGGAAAGTAAAATAAAAAATACGAATATTCGTAAATCGAATTTTACGAAGTTCTACGTATTCGCGAATATGGTGCTATACTATATGAATGCACAGGCCTTTGCCTCTCTGTTCTGGGGACAAGTGTAGATATTTGCATTTGCGTTAATAAAATCGCCTTACGAAGATTCGCAGCTCAATTCAATCACTAATGTATGAATGCAAAGCCCTTTGCCTCTGTTCTGGGACAAGTGTAGATATTCGCATGTGCGCTAATAAAATCGCCTTACGAAGATTCGCAACTCAATTCACTAATGTATGAATGCAAAGCCCTTTGCCTCTGTTCTGGGACGTGCCGATATTCGCATGTGCGCTAATAAAATCGCCTTACGAAGATTCGCGCCTCAATCACTTTCTAGGCAATGTGAGTAAGATCTGAGCTGTTGGACCTTTGGGAAACAATCAATTATATGTGTACTGTAATTTTGTGGGGGGGGGGGGGGAAACAAAAAACGAATATTCGTTTTTACGAATATATAGCACTATATTCGAAATATTCGCGAAATCGCGAAGTTGCGATATTCGCGAAAAAAATTTGCTTTTCGAATATTCGCGCTCAACACTACCCAGCACCCAGGCAGAGGAGAGAGGTCCCGTAACAGAGAATCTGGCTTCATGTCAGCAGAGAATCAGTCTTCATATCATAGCAGAGAATCAGGCTTCACGTCACCCACCACTGTAAGAGTCAATTTTCATAAATTTAGGCCCAGAACCCAGGCAGAGGAGAGAGGTCCCGTAACAGACAATCTGGCTTCATGTCAGCAGAGAATTAGTCTGCATGTCATAGCAGAGAATCAGGCTTCACGTCAGCCACCACTGCAACAGTCCATTGTCATAAATTTAGGCCCAGCACCCAGGCAGAGGAGAGAGGTCCCGTAACAGACAATCTGGCTTCATGTCAGCAGAGAATTAGTCTGCATGTCATAGCAGAGAATGAGGCTTCACGTCACCCACCACTGCAACAGTCCATTGGCATATATTTAGGCCTAGCACACAGGCAGAGCAGAGAGGTCCCGTAACAGACAATCTGGCTTCATGTCAGCAGAGAATCAGTCTGCATGTCATAGCAGAGAATGAGGCTTCACGTCACCCACCACTGCAACAGTCCATTGGCATATATTTAGGCCTAGCACACAGGCAGAGCAGAGAGGTCCCGTAACAGACAATCTGGCTTCATGTCAGCAGAGAATCAGTCTGCATGTCATAGCAGAGAATGAGGCTTCACGTCACCCACCACTGCAACAGTCCATTGGCATATATTTAGGCCTAGCACACAGGCAGAGCAGAGAGGTCCCGTAACAGACAATCTGGCTTCATGACAGCAGAGAATTAGTCTGCATGTCATAGCAGAGAATGAGGCTTCACGTCAGCCACCACTGCAACAGTCCATTGGCATATATTTAGGCCCAGCACCCAGGCAGAGGAGAGAGGTCCCGTAACAGACAATCTGGCTTCATGTCAGCAGAGAATTAGTCTGCATGTCATAGCAGAGAATCAGGCTTCACGTCAGCCACCACTGCAACAGTCCATTGTCATAAATTTAGGCCCAGCACCCAGGCAGAGGAGAGAGGTCCCGTAACAGACAATCTGGCTTCATGTCAGCAGAGAATTAGTCTGCATGTCATAGCAGAGAATGAGGCTTCACGTCAGCCACCACTGCAACAGTCCATTGGCATATATTTAGGCCTAGCACACAGGCAGAGCAGAGAGGTCCCGTAACAGACAATCTGGCTTCATGACAGCAGAGAATCAGTCTGCATGTCATAGCAGAGAATCAGGCTTCACGTCAGCCACCACTGCAACAGTCCATTGTCATAAATTTAGGCCCAGCACCCAGGCAGAGGAGAGAGGTCCCGTAACAGACAATCTGGCTTCATGTCAGCAGAGAATCAGTCTTCATATCATAGCAGAGAATCAGGCTTCACGTCACCCACCACTGTAAGAGTCAATTTTCATAAATTTAGGCCCAGAACCCAGGCAGAGGAGAAAGGTCCCGTAACAGACAATCTGGCTTCATGTCAGCAGAGAATCAGTCTTCATATCATAGCAGAGAATCAGGCTTCACGTCACCCACCACTGCAACAGTCAATTTTCATAAATTTAGGCCCAGAACCCAGGCAGAGGAGAAAGGTCCCGTAACAGACAATCTGGCTTCATGTCAGCAGAGAATCAGTCTTCATATCATAGCAGAGAATCAGGCTTCACGTCACCCACCACTGCAACAGTCAATTGTCATAAATTTAGGCCCAGCACCCAGGCAGAGGAGAGAGCTCCCGTAACAGAGGATCTGGCTTCATGTCAGCAGAGAATCAGTCTGCATGTCATAGCAGAGAATGAGGCTTCACGTCACCCACCACTGCAACAGTCCATTGGCATATATTTAGGCCTAGCACACAGGCAGAGGAGAGGTTCATTCAACTTTGGGTAGCCTCGCAATATAATGGTAAAATGAAAATAAAAATAGGATTGAATGAGGAAGTGCCCTGGAGTCCAATAATATATGGTTATGGGGAGGTAGTTAATGTCTAATCTGGACAAGGGACGGACAGGTCCTGTGGGATCCATGCCTGGTTCATTTTTATGAACGTCAGCTTGTCCACATTGGCTGTAGACAGGCGGCTGCGTTTGTCTGTAATGACGCCCCCTGCCGTGCTGAATACACGTTCAGACAAAACGCTGGCCGCCGGGCAGGCCAGCACCTCCAAGGCATAAAAGGCTAGCTCTGGCCACGTGGACAATTTAGAGACCCAGAAGTTGAATGGGGCCGAACCATCAGTCAGTACGTGGAGGGGTGTGCACACGTACTGTTCCACCATGTTAGTGAAATGTTGCCTCCTGCTAACACGTTGCGTATCAGGTGGTGGTGCAGTTAGCTGTGGCGTGTTGACAAAAGTTTTCCACATCTCTGCCATGCTAACCCTGCCCTCAGAGGAGCTGGCCGTGACACAGCTGCCTTGGCGACCTCTTGCTCCTCCTCTGCCTTGGCCTTGGGCTTCCACTTGTTCCCCTGTGACATTTGGGAATGCTCTCAGTAGCGTGTCTACCAACGTGCGCTTGTACTCGCGCATCTTCCTATCACGCTCCAGTGCAGGAAGTAAGGTGGGCACATTGTCTTTGTAGCGTGGATCCAGCAGGGTGGCAACCCAGTAGTCCGCACAGGTTAAAATGTGGGCAACTCTGCTGTCGTTGCGCAGGCACTGCAGCATGTAGTCGCTCATGTGTGCCAGGCTGCCCAGGGATAAGGACAAGCTGTCCTCTGTGGGAGGCGTATCGTCATCGTCCTGCCTTTCCCCCCAGCCACGCACCAGTGATGGACCCGAGCTGCGTTGGGTGCCACCCCGCTGTGACCATGCTTCATCCTCATCCTCCTCCACCTCCTCCTCATCCTCGTCCTCCTCGTCCTCCAGTAGTGGGCCCTGGCTGGCCACATTTGTACCTGGCCTCTGCTGTTGCCAAAAACCTCCCTCTGAGTCACTTCGAAGAGACTGGCCTGAAAGTGCTAAAAATGACCCCTCTTCCTCCTCCTCCTCCTCCTCCTCCTGGGCCACCTCCTCTTCCATCATCGCCCTAAGTGTTTTCTCAAGGAGACATAGAAGTGGTATTGTAACGCTGATAACGGTGTCATCGCCACTGGCCATGTTGGTGGAGTACTCGAAACAGCGCAACAGGGCACACAGGTCTCGCATGGAGGCCCAGTCATTGGTGGTGAAGTGGTGCTGTTCTGTAGTGCGACTGACCCGTGCGTGCTGCAGCTGAAACTCCACTATGGCCTGCTGCTGCTCGCACAGTCTGTCCAGCATGTGCAAGGTGGAGTTCCACCTGGTGGGCACGTCGCATATGAGGCGGTGAGCGGGAAGGCCGAAGTTACGCTGTAGCGCAGACAGGCGAGCAGCAGCAGGATGTGAACGCCGGAAGCGCGAACAGACGGCCCGCACTTTATGCAGCAGCTCTGACATGTCGGGGTAGTTGTGAATGAACTTCTGCACCACCAAATTCAGCACATGCGCCAAGCAAGGGATGTGCGTCAAATTGGCTAGTCCCAGAGCTGCAACGAGATTTCGCCCATTATCACACACCACCAGGCCGGGCTTGAGGCTCACCGGCAGCAACCACTCGTCGGTCTGTTGTTCTATACCCCGCCACAACTCCTGTGCGGTGTGGGGCCTGTCCCCCAAACATATGAGTTTCAGAATGGCCTGCTGACGTTTACCCCGGGCTGTGCTGAAGTTGGTGGTGAAGGTGTGTGGCTGACTGGATGAGCAGGTGGAAGAAGAGGAGGAGGAAGCCGAGAAGGAGGAGGTGGCAACAGGAGGCAAAGAATGTTGCCCTGCGATCCTTGGCGGCGGAAGGACGTGCGCCAAACAGCTCTCCGCCTGGGGCCCAGCTGCCACTACATTTACCCAGTGTGCAGTTAGGGAGATATAGCGTCCCTGGCCGTGCTTACTGGTCCACGTATCTGTGGTTAGGTGGACCTTGCTACAGATGGCGTTGCGCAGTGCACACTTGATTTTATGGGATACTTGGTTGTGCAGGGAAGGCACGGCTCTCTTGGAGAAGTAGTGCCGGCTGGGAACAACATACTGTGGGACAGCAAGCGACATGAGCTGTTTGAAGCTGTCTGTGTCCACCAGCCTAAATGACAGCATTTCATAGGCCAGTAGTTTAGAAATGCTGGCATTCAGGGCCAGGGATCGAGGGTGGCTAGGTGGGAATTTACGCTTTCTATCAAATGTTTGTGAGATGGAGAGCTGAACGCTGGCGTGTGACATGGTTGAGACGCTTGGTGACGGAGGTGGTGGTGGTGGTGGTGTTGGTGGTACATCCCCTGTTTGCTGGGCGGCAGGTGCCAACGTTCCTCCAGAGGCGGAGGAAGAGGCCGAGGCGGCAGCAGCAGAATAGGCCGAGGCGGCAGCAGCAGAAGAGGTAGCAGGGGGAGCCTGAGTGACTTCCTTGGTTTTAAGGTGTTTACTCCACTGCAGTTCATGCTTTGCATGCAGGTGCCTGGTCATGCAGGTTGTGCTCAGGTTCAGAACGTTAATGCCTCGCTTCAGGCTCTGATGGCACAGCGTGCAAACCACTCGGGTCTTGTCGTCAGCACATTGTTTGAAGAAGTGCCATGCCAGGGAACTCCTTGAAGCTGCCTTTGGGGTGCTCGGTCCCAGATGGCGGCGGTCAGTAGCAGGCGGAGTCTCTTGGCGGCGGGTGTTCTGCTTTTGCCCACTGCTCCCTCTTTTGCTACGCTGTTGGCTCGGTCTCACCACTGCCTCTTCCTCCGAACTGTGAAAGTCAGTGGCACGACCTTCATTCCATGTGGGGTCTAGGACCTCATCGTCCCCTGCATCGTCTTCCACCCAGTCTTGATCCCTGACCTCCTGTTCAGTCTGCACACTGCAGAAAGACGCAGCAGTTGGCACCTGTGTTTCGTCATCATCAGAGACATGCTGAGGTGGTATTCCCATGTCCTCATCATCAGGAAACATAAGTGGTTGTGCGTCAGTGCATTCTATGTCTTTCACCGCTGGGGAAGGGCTAGGTGGATGCCCTTGGGAAACCCTGCCAGCGGAGTCTTCAAACAGCATAAGAGACTGCTGCATAACTTGAGGCTGAGACAGTTTCCCTGGTATGCATGGGGGTGATGTGACAGACTGATGGGGTTGGTTTTCAGGCGCCATCTGTGCGCTTTCTGCAGAAGACTGGGTGGGAGATAATGTGAACGTGCTGGATCCACTGTCGGCCACCCAATTGACTAATGCCTGTACCTGCTCAGGCCTTACCATCCTTAGAACGGCATTGGGCCCCACCATATATCGCTGTAAATTCTGGCGGCTACTGGGACCTGAGGTAGTTGGTACACTAGGACGTGTGGATGTGGCAGAACGGCCACGTCCTCTCCCAGCACCAGAGGGTCCACTAACACCACCACGACCATGTCCACGTCCGCGTCCCTTACTAGATGTTTTTCTCATTGTTATGGTTCACCACAACAACAAATATATTATTTGGCCCAATGTATTGTATTCAAATTCAGCGGGATATAAATTTGAGGCCTAGTATTTAGGCGCTGGGTGACCGGTATGGATTTAGTGACAGAATTAGACTTGGAAATGCACAGAAGCGTGTGTGTGTGAAGTTATTCTGAATGACCCAATGTGCACCTTGAATATTATATACCCTTTTAGGGATAGATTTCAAATAGCTCTGATATAGCAGAAACCACTAAATTATGAAATTGCTAAATTGGGAATTGTACTTCAACCCAGAACAAAAAATGTGCTTTGACGGACACTAAATATCTTGCCCAGCAACAACAGTACAGCGGTGGGTAACGAGAGATTTAGAGGGAATTAAATTTGAGGCCTAGTATTTAGGCGCTGGGTCACCGGTATGGATTTAGTGACAGAATTAGACTTGGAAATACACAGTAGCGGGTGTGTGTGAAGTTATTCTGAATGACCCTATGTGCACCTTCAATATTATATACCCTTTTAGGGATAGATTTCAAATAGCTCTGATATAGCAGAAACCACTAAATTATGAAATTGCTAAATTGGGAATTGTACTTCAACCCAGAACAAAAAATGTGCTTTGACGGACACTAAATATCTTGCCCAGCAACAACAGTACAGCGGTGGGTAACGAGAGATTTAGAGGGAATTAAATTTGAGGCCTAGTATTTAGGCGCTGGGTCACCGGTATGGATTTAGTGACAGAATTAGACTTGGAAATGCACAGAAGCGTGTGTGTGAAGTTATTCTGAATGACCCAATGTGCACCTTCAATATTATATACCCTTTTTGGGATAGATTTCAAATAGCTCTGATATAGCAGGAACCACTAAATTATGAAATTGCTAAATTGGGAATTGTATTTCAACCCAGAACAAGAAATGTGCTTGAACGGACACTAAATAACTCGCCCAGCTACAGCACTAGGGACAGATTTAGCTGGATATAAATTTGAGGCCTAGTATTTAGGCGCTGGGTGACAGGTATGGGTTTAGTGACAGAATTAGACTTGGAAATACACAGTAGCGGGTGTGTGTGAAGTTATTCTGAATGACCCTATGTGCACCTTCAATATTATATACCCTTTTAGGGATAGATTTCAAATAGCTCTGATATAGCAGAAACCACTAAATTATGAAATTGCTAAATTGGGAATTGTACTTCAACCCAGAACAAAAAATGTGCTTTGACGGACACTAAATATCTTGCCCAGCAACAACAGTACAGCGGTGGGTAACGAGAGATTTAGAGGGAATTAAATTTGAGGCCTAGTATTTAGGCGCTGGGTCACCGGTATGGATTTAGTGACAGAATTAGACTTGGAAATGCACAGAAGCGTGTGTGTGAAGTTATTCTGAATGACCCAATGTGCACCTTCAATATTATATACCCTTTTTGGGATAGATTTCAAATAGCTCTGATATAGCAGGAACCACTAAATTATGAAATTGCTAAATTGGGAATTGTACTTCAACCCAGAACAAAAAATGTGCTTTGACGGGCACTAAATAACTTTCCCAGCTACAACAGGACAACGGTAACGAGAGATTTAGAGGGATTTAAATTTGAGGCCTAGTATTTAGGCGCTGGGTGACAGGTATGGGTTTAGTGACAGAATTAGACTTGGAAATACACAGTAGCGGGTGTGTGTGAAGTTATTCTGAATGACCCTATGTGCACCTTCAATATTATATACCCTTTTAGGGATAGATTTCAAATAGCTCTGATATAGCAGAAACCACTAAATTATGAAATTGCTAAATTGGGAATTGTACTTCAACCCAGAACAAAAAATGTGCTTTGACGGACACTAAATATCTTGCCCAGCAACAACAGTACAGCGGTGGGTAACGAGAGATTTAGAGGGAATTAAATTTGAGGCCTAGTATTTAGGCGCTGGGTCACCGGTATGGATTTAGTGACAGAATTAGACTTGGAAATGCACAGAAGCGTGTGTGTGAAGTTATTCTGAATGACCCTATGTGCACCTTCAATATTATATACCCTTTTTGGGATAGATTTCAAATAGCTCTGATATAGCAGGAACCACTAAATTATGAAATTGCTAAATTGGGAATTGTACTTCAACCCAGAACAAAAAATGTGCTTTGACGGGCACTAAATAACTTTCCCAGCTACAACAGGACAACGGTAACGAGAGATTTAGAGGGATTTAAATTTGAGGCCTAGTATTTAGGCGCTGGGTGACAGGTATGGGTTTAGTGACAGAATTAGACTTGGAAATACACAGTAGCGGGTGTGTGTGAAGTTATTCTGAATGACCCTATGTGCACCTTCAATATTATATACCCTTTTAGGGATAGATTTCAAATAGCTCTGATATAGCAGAAACCACTAAATTATGAAATTGCTAAATTGGGAATTGTACTTCAACCCAGAACAAAAAATGTGCTTTGACGGACACTAAATATCTTGCCCAGCAACAACAGTACACCGGTGGGTAACGAGAGATTTAGAGGGAATTAAATTTGAGGCCTAGTATTTAGGCGCTGGGTCACCGGTATGGATTTAGTGACAGAATTAGACTTGGAAATACACAGTAGCGGGTGTGTGTGAAGTTATTCTGAATGACCCTATGTGCACCTTCAATATTATATACCCTTTTTGGGATAGATTTCAAATAGCTCTGATATAGCAGGAACCACTAAATTATGAAATTGCTAAATTGGGAATTGTACTTCAACCCAGAACAAAAAATGTGCTTTGACGGGCACTAAATAACTTTCCCAGCTACAACAGGACAACGGTAACGAGAGATTTAGAGGGATTTAAATTTGAGGCCTAGTATTTAGGCGCTGGGTGACAGGTATGGGTTTAGTGACAGAATTAGACTTGGAAATACACAGTAGCGGGTGTGTGTGAAGTTATTCTGAATGACCCTATGTGCACCTTCAATATTATATACCCTTTTTGGGATAGATTTCAAATAGCTCTGATATAGCAGAAACCACTAAATTATGAAATTGCTAAATTGGGAATTGTACTTCAACCCAGAACAAAAAATGTGCTTTGACGGACACTAAATATCTTGCCCAGCAACAACAGTACAGCGGTGGGTAACGAGAGATTTAGAGGGAATTAAATTTGAGGCCTAGTATTTAGGCGCTGGGTCACCGGTATGGATTTAGTGACAGAATTAGACTTGGAAATACACAGTAGCGGGTGTGTGTGAAGTTACTCTGAATGACCCTATGTGCACCTTCAATATTATATACCCTTTTTGGGATAGATTTCAAAGAGCTCTGATATAGCAGGAACCACTAAATTATGAAATTGCTAAATTGGGAATTGTATTTCAACCCAGAACAAGAAATGTGCTTGAACGGACACTAAATAACTCGCCCAGCTACAGCACTAGGGACAGATTTAGCTGGATATAAATTTGAGGCCTAGTATTTAGGCGCTGGGTGACAGGTATGGGTTTAGTGACAGAATTAGACTTGGAAATACACAGTAGCGGGTGTGTGTGAAGTTATTCTGAATGACCCTATGTGCACCTTCAATATTATATACCCTTTTAGGGATAGATTTCAAATAGCTCTGATATAGCAGAAACCACTAAATTATGAAATTGCTAAATTGGGAATTGTACTTCAACCCAGAACAAAAAATGTGCTTTGACGGGCACTAAATAACTTTCCCAGCTACAACAGGACAACGGTAACGAGAGATTTAGAGGGATTTAAATTTGAGGCCTAGTATTTAGGCGCTGGGTGACAGGTATGGGTTTAGTGACAGAATTAGACTTGGAAATACACAGTAGCGGGTGTGTGTGAAGTTATTCTGAATGACCCTATGTGCACCTTCAATATTATATACCCTTTTTGGGATAGATTTCAAATAGCTCTGATATAGCAGAAACCACTAAATTATGAAATTGCTAAATTGGGAATTGTACTTCAACCCAGAACAAAAAATGTGCTTTGACGGACACTAAATATCTTGCCCAGCAACAACAGTACAGCGGTGGGTAACGAGAGATTTAGAGGGAATTAAATTTGAGGCCTAGTATTTAGGCGCTGGGTCACCGGTATGGATTTAGTGACAGAATTAGACTTGGAAATACACAGTAGCGGGTGTGTGTGAAGTTACTCTGAATGACCCTATGTGCACCTTCAATATTATATACCCTTTTTGGGATAGATTTCAAAGAGCTCTGATATAGCAGGAACCACTAAATTATGAAATTGCTAAATTGGGAATTGTATTTCAACCCAGAACAAGAAATGTGCTTGAACGGACACTAAATAACTCGCCCAGCTACAGCACTAGGGACAGATTTAGCTGGATATAAATTTGAGGCCTAGTATTTAGGCGCTGGGTGACAGGTATGGGTTTAGTGACAGAATTAGACTTGGAAATACACAGTAGCGGGTGTGTGTGAAGTTATTCTGAATGACCCTATGTGCACCTTCAATATTATATACCCTTTTAGGGATAGATTTCAAATAGCTCTGATATAGCAGAAACCACTAAATTATGAAATTGCTAAATTGGGAATTGTACTTCAACCCAGAACAAAAAATGTGCTTTGACGGGCACTAAATAACTTTCCCAGCTACAACAGGACAACGGTAACGAGAGATTTAGAGGGATTTAAATTTGAGGCCTAGTATTTAGGCGCTGGGTGACAGGTATGGGTTTAGTGACAGAATTAGACTTGGAAATACACAGTAGCGGGTGTGTGTGAAGTTATTCTGAATGACCCTATGTGCACCTTCAATATTATATACCCTTTTTGGGATAGATTTCAAATAGCTCTGATATAGCAGAAACCACTAAATTATGAAATTGCTAAATTGGGAATTGTACTTCAACCCAGAACAAAAAATGTGCTTTGACGGACACTAAATATCTTGCCCAGCAACAACAGTACAGCGGTGGGTAACGAGAGATTTAGAGGGAATTAAATTTGAGGCCTAGTATTTAGGCGCTGGGTCACCGGTATGGATTTAGTGACAGAATTAGACTTGGAAATACACAGTAGCGGGTGTGTGTGAAGTTACTCTGAATGACCCTATGTGCACCTTCAATATTATATACCCTTTTTGGGATAGATTTCAAAGAGCTCTGATATAGCAGGAACCACTAAATTATGAAATTGCTAAATTGGGAATTGTATTTCAACCCAGAACAAGAAATGTGCTTGAACGGACACTAAATAACTCGCCCAGCTACAGCACTAGGGACAGATTTAGCTGGATATAAATTTGAGGCCTAGTATTTAGGCGCTGGGTGACCGGTATGGATTTAGTGACAGAATTAGACTGGGATATGGCCAAAAAATAAACAGACTATTGCTGGTTAAATGCACTTGGTGTGACAGCTTCACCCTGATGTAGGCTTTAGCCAAAAAACAACCACACCATTGAGGGTTAAATGCACTTGGTGACAGGCGCAGCTTGCCCCTGATTTTGTATATGGCCAAAAAATGAACAGACTATTGCTGGTTAAATGCACTTGGTGTGACAGCTTCACCCTGATGTAGGCTTTAGCCAAAAAACAACCACACCATTGAGGGTTAAATGCACTTGGTGACAGGCGCAGCTTGCCCCTGATTTTGTATATGGCCAAAAAATGAACAGACTATTGCTGGTTAAATGCACTTGGTGTGACAGCTTCACCCTGATGTAGGCTTTAGCCAAAAAACAACCACACCATTGAGGGTTAAATGCACTTGGTGACAGGCGCAGCTTGCCCCTGATTTTGTATATGGCCAAAAAATGAACAGACTATTGCTGGTTAAATGCACTTGGTGTGACAGCTTCACCCTGATGTAGGCTTTAGCCAAAAAACAACCACACCATTGAGGGTTAAATGCACTTGGTGACAGGCGCAGCTTGCCCCTGATTTTGTATATGGCCAAAAAATGAACAGACTATTGCTGGTTAAATGCACTTGGTGTGACAGCTTCACCCTGATGTAGGCTTTAGCCAAAAAACAACCACACCATTGAGGGTTAAATGCACTTGGTCGCAGCTTGTGCTGGCGCACCACAAGACACAAAATGGCCGCCGATCACCCCAGAAAAATGAGACTGACAAACGGTCTGTGCAGCCTAAAAACAGTGAGCAATTGAGGATCAGCAGCTCAATGATCCACAGCTGCAGATCGATCAGTTAATCAAGTCCTTTGGAGGAGTTAATCTGCCTAATCTCGCCCTACTGTCGCAGCCGCAACCTCTCCCTACGCTAATCAGAGCAGAGTGACGGGCGGCGCTATGTGACTCCAGCTTAAATAGAGGCTGGGTCACATGGTGCTCTGGCCAATCACAGCCATGCCAATAGTAGGCATGGCTGTGATGGCCTCTTGGGGCAAGTAGTATGACGCTTGTTGATTGGCTGCTTTGCAGCCTTTCAAAAAGCGCCAAGAAAGCGTCACAAAAGCGCGAAGAAAGCGACGAACACCGAACCCGAACCCGGACTTTTACGAAAATGTCCGGGTTCGGGTCCGTGTCACGGACACCCCAAAATTCGGTACGAACCCGAACTATACAGTTCGAGTTCGCTCATCCCTATTCCTAAACACTCATTTAAGCCATATTCATATCAGTTTGATAAGAGTTTAGCTATAATGAGTGTTTATGAGGTCAGGAGATCAGAGATAGGAATTCCACATGAGCCGTGAGCTGACAATACTGAGAAGTGCTTTTTTAACCCTGTTTTTCAAAAAACACTGAAACTTTTTAATAAAGTCCAATTCAAAAATGATTTCTAGCCTAAAATGAGCAAAATGCAACAAAAAAATGCCCTGAAAATATTCATAGCCATTAAAGAGGTTTTCCCAGAAACTGCACTTACAGTATCCACAAGATAAGTAATACAAGTGTCTGATCGCTGGAGGTCTGACCACTGAGTCCCCATTGATCAAAAGAATAAAGGTTCCTTTTTCCTGTTAGAACAAAGGGGTCAAACATGCAATGTGCAGTTCCTTCTAAAGTCTGTCAGACTGCTAAAGATATCCGAGTCCTGTATTCGAATATATCAGTCCATACCATAGACTTTGAATGGAGCAGCATCTATGTTTGACCACTATCAGTTTAACAATTGGACATGGGACTCCAATTCCTCGTTCTTCTGATTGTGGGGATCCGAGCAGTTGGACACCTAGGGATCAGACACTTATCACCGATCCTTTTTCTGGGAAAATCTCTTTAAGGAAGTTTCAGTTCAATTCCATTCAGTTGATTTGGCATCATAAATACAAGTACCAGTAAGGCCACCCATATTGACTGCTATTTGGACATTTCATTGGAAAAATGTTTCGTCAATGAAAATTGTTCCTTTTTTCCCCCCAAATGCTTGATTATGATTTTGTGATTGCTGCAGATAAATCCACATGACAGTGCTGTTTTCCATTCTATTACCCTAACAGAGTCAAAATAGTGACTTAATCTTAATTGTGCCAATTGTAATATGTAGCATGTGATATCAATAGTACACATGGCTGCATTACTGTGTTTCTCAACATGCATTGCTTCTAAAGATATACTACTCTGAATGCCTTGTTGCCAGGGGTGGGGTTCAAATTTTTAACATAGAAACAAAGAAACATAGAATGTGTCGGCAGATATGAACCATTTGGCCCATCTAGTCTTCCCAATATACTAAATACTATGAATAGCCCTTGGCCCTATCCTATATGAAGGATGGCCTTATGCCTATCCCATGCATGCTTAAACTCCTTCACTGTATTTGCAGCTACCACTTGTGCAGGAAGGCTATTACATGCATCCACTACTCTCTCAGTAAAGTAATACTTCCTGATATTACTTTTAAACCTTTGCCCCTCTAATTTATAACTATGTCCTCTTGTAGCAGTTTTTCTTCTTTTTAAATATTCTCTCCTCTTTTTACCTTGTTGATTCAATTTTTGCATTTAAAAGTTTCTATCATATCCCCTCTGTCTCGTCTATCTTCCAAGCTATACATGTTAAGGTCCTTTAATCTTTCCTGGTAAGTTTTATCCTGCAATCCATGTACCAGTTTAGTAGCTCTTCTCTAAACTCTCTCCAAAGTATCAATATCCTTCTGGAGATGTGGTCTTCAGTACTGCGCACAATACTCCAAATGAGGTCTCACTAGTGCTCTGTAGAGCGGCATGAGCACCTCCCTCTTTCTACTGGTAAAGCCTCTCCCTATACACCCAAGCATTCTGCTAGCATTTCCTGCTGCTCTGTGACATTGTCTGCCTACCTTTAAGTCTTCTGAAATAATGACCCCTAAATCCCTTTCCTCAGATACTGAGGTTAGGACTGTATCACTGATTTTATATTCTGCTCTTGGGTTTTTACGCCATAGGTGCATTATCTTGCACTTATCAACATTAAATTTTAGTTGCCAGATTTTTGACCATTCCTCTAGTCTTCCTAAATCCTTATTTCATTTGGTGTATCCCTCCAGGAACATCAACCCTGTTAGAAATCTTTGTGTCATCATCAAAAAGACACACCTTACCATCGAGGCCTTCTGCAATTTCGCTGATAAAGATATTAAACAATATTGGTCCCAGAACAGATCCCTGAGGTACCCCACTGGTAACAAGACCATGGTCTGAATATACTCCATTGACTACAACCCTCTGTTGTCTATCTCTCAGCCACTGCCTAATCCATTCAACAATATGGGAGTCCATGCACAAAGACTGCAACTTATTGATAAGCCTTCTATGTGGGACAGTATCAAAAGCCTTACTAAAGTCCAGATAAGCGATGTCTACTGTACCTCCGCCATCTATTATTTTAGTCACCCAATCAACAAAATCTATAAGATTAGTTTGACATGATCTCCCTTAAGTAAACCCATGCTCTTTTTAATCTTTCAATACATGGGGTTTTAGATGTTCCACAATCCTCTCCTTAAGTATGGTTTCCATTAATTTCCCCACTATTGATGTCAGGCTTACTGGCCTAAAGTTGCCCGATTCCTTCCTACAACCTTTCTTGTGAATGGGCACAACATTTGCCAATTTCCAATCTTCTGGGACAACTCCTGTTGCCAGTGATTGGTTAAATAAATCTGTTAATGGTTTTGCTAGTCCGCCGCTGAGCTCTTTTAATAGCTTTGGGTGTATCCCATCAGGCCCCTGTGACTTATTTGTATTAATTTTAGACAGCTGACTTAGAACCTCTTCCTCTGTAAAGACAGATGCATCAAAAGATTAATTAGTCTTCTTTCCTAACTGAGGTCCTTTTCCTTCATTTTCCTTTGTAAAAACTGAACAGAAGTATTCATTGAGGCAGTCAGCTAGTTCTTTATCTTCTTCCATATACCTTCCTTGTTTTTAATTTGGTAATTCCTTGTTTTAGTTTCCTTTTTTCTTTTATGTATCTGAAGAATGTCTTATCGCTAGAGTTGAGCGAACACCTAGATGTTCGGGTTCGAGAAGTTCGGCCGAACTTCCCGAAAATGTTCGGGTTCGGGATCCGAACCCGATCCGAACTTCGTCCCGAACCCGAACCCCATTGAAGTCAATGGGGACCTGAACTTTTCGGCACTAAAAAGGCTGTAAAACAGCCCAGGAAAGGGCTAGAGGGCTGCAAAAGGCAGCAACATGTAGGTAAATCCCCTGCAAACAAATGTGGATAGGGAAATGAATTAAAATAAAAATTAAATAAATAAAAATTAACCAAAATCAATTGGAGAGAGGTCCCATAGCAGAGAATCTGGCTTCCCGTCACCCACCACTGGAACAGTCCATTCTCAGATATTTAGGCCCCGGAACCCAGGCAGAGGAGAGAGGTCCCGTAACAGAGAATCTGGCTTCATGTCAGCAGAGAATTAGTCTGCATGTCATAGCAGAGAATGAGGCTTCACGTCAGCCACCACTGCAACAGTCCATTGGCATATATTTAGGCCCAGCACCCAGGCAGAGGAGAGAGGTCCCGTAACAGAGGATCTGGCTTCATGTCAGCAGAGAATCAGTCTGCATGTCATAGCAGAGAATCAGGCTTCACGTCACCCAACATTGGAACAGTCCATTCGCATATATTTAGGCCCCGGCACCCAGACAGAGGAGAGGTTCATTCAACTTTGGGTAGCCTCGCAATATAATGGTAAAATGAAAATAAAAATAGGATTGAATGAGGAAGTGCCCTGGAGTCCAATAATATATGGTTAAGGGGAGGTAGTTAATGTCTAATCTGGACAAGGGACGGACAGATCCTGTGGGATCCATGCCTGGTTCATTTTTATGAACGTCAGCTTGTCAACATTGGCTGTAGACAGGCGGCTGCGTTTGTCTGTAATGACGCCCCCTGCCGTGCTGAATACACGTTCAGACAAAACGCTGGCCGCCGGGCAGGCCAGCACCTCCAAGGCATAAAAGGCTAGCTCTGGCCACGTGGACAATTTAGAGACCCAGAAGTTGAATGGGGCCGAACCATCAGTCAGTACGTGGAGGGGTGTGCACATGTACTGTTCCACCATGTTAGTGAAATGTTGCCTCCTGCTAACACGTTGCGTATCAGGTGGTGGTGCAGTTAGCTGTGGCGTGTTGACAAAAGTTTTCCACATCTCTGCCATGCTAACCCTGCCCTCAGAGGAGCTGGCATTGACACAGCTGCCTTGGCGACCTCTTGCTCCTCCTCTGCCTTGGCCTTGGGCTTCCACTTGTTCCCCTGTGACATTTGGGAATGCTCTCAGTAGCGCGTCTACCAACGTGCGCTTGTACTCGCGCATCTTCCTATCACGCTCCAGTGCAGGAAGTAAGGTGGGCACATTGTCTTTGTAGCGTGGATCCAGCAGGGTGGCAACCCAGTAGTCCGCACAGGTTAAAATGTGGGCAACTCTGCTGTCGTTGCGCAGGCACTGCAGCATGTAGTCGCTCATGTGTGCCAGGCTGCCCAGGGGTAAGGACAAGCTGTCCTCTGTGGGAGGCGTATCGTCATCGTCCTGCCTTTCCCCCCAGCCACGCACCAGTGATGGACCCGAGCTGCGTTGGGTGCCACCCCGCTGTGACCATGCTTCATCCTCATCCTACTCCACCTCCTCCTCATCCTCGTCCTCCTCGTCCTCCAGTAGTGGGCCCTGGCTGGCCACATTTGTACCTGGCCTCTGCTGTTGCCAAAAACCTCCCTCTGAGTCACTTCGAAGAGACTGGCCTGAAAGTGCTAAAAATGACCCCTCTTCCTCCTCCTCCTCCTCCTGGGCCACCTCCTCTTCCATCATCACCCTAAGTGTTTTCTCAAGGAGACATAGAAGTGGTATTGTAACGCTGATAACGGCGTCATCGCCACTGGCCATGTTGGTGGAGTACTCGAAACAGCGCAACAGGGCACACAGGTCTCGCATGGAGGCCCAGTAATTGGTGGTGAAGTGGTGCTGTTCTGTAGTGCGACTGACCCGTGCGTGCTGCAGCTGAAACTCCACTATGGCCTGCTGCTGCTTGCACAGTCTGTCCAGCATGTGCAAGGTGGAGTTCCACCTGGTGGGCACGTCGCATATGAGGCAGTGAGTGGGAAGGCCGAAGTTACGCTGTAGCGCAGACAGGCGAGCAGCAGCAGGATGTGAACGCCGGAAGCGCGAACAGACGGCCCGCACTTTATGCAGCAGCTCTGACATGTCGGGGTAGTTGTGTATGAACTTCTGCACCACCAAATTCAGCACATGCGCCAAGCAAGGGATGTGCGTCAAATTGGCTAGTCCCAGAGCTGCAACGAGATTTCGCCCATTATCACACACCACCAGGCCGGGCTTGAGGCTCACCGGCAGCAACCACTCGTCAGTCTGTTGTTCTATACCCCGCCACAACTCCTGTGCGGTGTGGGGCCTGTCCCCCAAACATATGAGTTTCAGAATGGCCTGCTGACGTTTACCCCGGGCTGTGCTGAAGTTGGTGGTGAAGGTGTGTGGCTGACTGGATGAGCAGGTGGAAGAAGAGGAGGAGGAGGAAGCCGAGAAGGAGGAGGTGGCAACAGGAGGCAAAGAATGTTGCCCTGCGATCTTTGGCGGCGGAAGGACGTGCGCCAAACTGCTCTCCGCCTGGGGCCCAGCTGCCACTACATTTACCCAGTGTGCAGTTAGGGAGATATAGCGTCCCTGGCCGTGCTTACTGGTCCACGTATCTGTGGTTAGGTGGACCTTGCTACAGATGGCGTTGCGCAGTGCACACTTGATTTTATCGGATACTTGGTTGTGCAGGGAAGGCACGGCTCTCTTGGAGAAGTAGTGGCGGCTGGGAACAACATACTGTGGGACAGCAAGCGACATGAGCTGTTTGAAGCTGTCTGTGTCCACCAGCCTAAATGACAGCATTTCATAGGCCAGTAGTTTAGAAATGCTGGCATTCAGGGCCAGGGATCGCCCTAAGTGTTTTCTCAAGGAGACATAGAAGTGGTATTGTAACGCTGATAACGGCGTCATCGCCACTGGCCATGTTGGTGGAGTACTCGAAACAGCGCAACAGGGCACACAGGTCTCGCATGGAGGCCCAGTCATTGGTGGTGAAGTCGTGCTGTTCTGTAGTGCGACTGACCCGTGCGTGCTGCAGCTGAAACTCCACTATGGCCTGCTGCTGCTCGCACAGTCTGTCCAGCATGTGCAAGGTGGAGTTCCACCTGGTGGGCACGTCGCATATGAGGCGGTGAGCGGGAAGGCCGAAGTTACGCTGTAGCGCAGACAGGCGAGCAGCGGCAGGATGTGAACGCCGGAAGCGCGAACAGACGGCCCGCACTTTATGCAGCAGCTCTGACATGTCGGGGTAGTTGTGTATGAACTTCTGCACCACCAAATTCAGCACATGCGCCAAACAGCTCTCCGCCTGGGGCCCAGCTGCCACTACATTTACCCAGTGTGCAGTTAGGGAGATATAGCGTCCCTGGCCGTGCTTACTGGTCCACGTATCTGTGGTTAGGTGGACCTTGCTACAGATGGCGTTGCGCAGTGCACACTTGATTTTATCGGATACTTGGTTGTGCAGGGAAGGCACGGCTCTCTTGGAGAAGTAGTGGCGGCTGGGAACAACATACTGTGGGACAGCAAGCGACATGAGCTGTTTGAAGCTGTCTGTGTCCACCAGCCTAAATGACAGCATTTCATAGGCCAGTAGTTTAGAAATGCTGGCATTCAGGGCCAGGGATCGAGGGTGGCTAGGTGGGAATTTACGCTTTCTCTCAAATGTTTGTGAGATGGAGAGCTGAACGCTGCCGTGTGACATGGTTGAGACGCTTGGTGACGGAGGTGGTGGTGGTGGTGTTGGTGGTACATCCCCAGTTTGCTGGGCGGCAGGTGCCAACGTTCCTCCAGAGGCGGAGGAAGAGGCCGAGGCGGCAGCAGCAGAAGAGGCCGAGGCGGCAGCAGCAGAAGAGGTAGCAGGGGGAGCCTGAGTGACTTCCTTGGTTTTAAGGTGTTTACTCCACTGCAGTTCATGCTTTGCATGCAGGTGCCTGGTCATGCAGGTTGTGCTCAGGTTCAGAACGTTAATGCCTCGCTTCAGGCTCTGATGGCACAGCGTGCAAACCACTCGGGTCTTGTCGTCAGCACATTGTTTGAAGAAGTGCCATGCCAGGGAACTCCTTGAAGCTGCCTTTGGGGTGCTCGGTCCCAGATGGAGGCGGTCAGTAGCAGGCGGAGTCTCTTGGCGGCGGGTGTTCTGCTTTTGCCCACTGCTCCCTCTTTTGCTACGCTGTTGGCTCGGTCTCACCACTGCCTCTTCCTCCGAACTGTGAAAGTCAGTGGCACGACCTTCATTCCATGTGGGGTCTAGGACCTCATCGTCCCCTGCATCGTCTTCCACCCAGTCTTGATCCCTGACCTCCTGTTCAGTCTGCACACTGCAGAAAGACGCAGCAGTTGGCACCTGTGTTTCGTCATCATCAGAGACATGCTGAGGTGGTATTCCCATGTCCTCATCATCAGGAAACATAAGTGGTTGTGCGTCAGTGCATTCTATGTCTTTCACCGCTGGGGAAGGGCTAGGTGGATGCCCTTGGGAAACCCTGCCAGCGGAGTCTTCAAACAGCATAAGAGACTGCTGCATAACTTGAGGCTGAGACAGTTTCCCTGGTATGCATGGGGGTGATGTGACAGACTGATGGGGTTGGTTTTCAGGCGCCATCTGTGCGCTTTCTGCAGAAGACTGGGTGGGAGATAATGTGAACGTGCTGGATCCACTGTCGGCCACCCAATTGACTAATGCCTGTACCTGCTCAGGCCTTACCATCCTTAGAACGGCATTGGGCCACACCATATATCGCTGTAAATTCTGGCGGCTACTGGGACCTGAGGTAGTTGGTACACTAGGACGTGTGGATGTGGCAGAACGGCCACGTCCTCTCCCAGCACCAGAGGGTCCACTAACACCACCACGACCATGTCCACGTCCGCGTCCCTTACTAGATGTTTTCCTCATTGTTATGGTTCACCACAACAACAAAAATATTATTTGGCCCAATGTATTGTATTCAAATTCAGCGGGATATAAATTTGAGGCCTAGTATTTAGGCGCTGGGTGACCGGTATGGATTTACTAACAGAATTAGACTTGGAAATGCACAGTAGCGTGTGTGTGAAGTTATTCTGAATGACCCTATGTGCACCTTGAATATTATATACCCTTTTAGGGATAGATTTCAAATAGCTCTGATATAGCAGAAACCACTAAATTATGAAATTGCTAAATTGGGAATTGTATTTCAACCCAGAACAAAAAATGTGCTTTGACGGACACTAAATAACTTTCCCATCCACAACAGGACAGCGGTAACGAGAGATTTAGCGGGATATAAATTTGAGGCCTAGTATTTAGGCGCTGGGTGACCGGTATGGATTTACTAACAGAATTGGACTTGGAAATGCACAGTAGCGTGTGTGTGAAGTTATTCTGAATGACCCTATGTGCACCTTGAATATTATATACCCTTTTAGGGATAGATTTCAAATAGCTCTGATATAGCAGAAACCACTAAATTATGAAATTGCTAAATTGGGAATTGTATTTCAACCCTGAACAAAAAATGTGCTTTGACGGACACTAAATAACTTGCCCAGCCACAACAGTACAGCGGTAACGACAGATTTAGCGGGATATAAATTTGCGGCCTAGTATTTAGGCGCTGGGTGACCGGTATGGATTTAGTGACAGAATTAGACTGGGATATGGCCAAAAAATAACCACACTATTGCTGGTTAAATGCACTTGGTGACGGGCGCAGCTTGCCCCTGATGTAGTATATGGCCAAAAAATGAACAGACTATTGCTGGTTAAATGCACTTGGTGTCACAGCTTGACGAACCACGCTACTGAGGGTTAAATGCACTTGGTGACGGGCGCAGCTTGCCCCTGATGTAGTATATGGCCAAAAAATGAACAGACTATTGCTGGTTAAATGCACTTGGTGACGGGCGCAGCTTGCCCCTGATTTAGTATATGGCCAAAAAATGAACAGACTATTGCTGGTTAAATGCACTTGGTGTCACAGCTTGACCAACCACACTACTGAGGGTTAAATGCACTTGGTGACGGGCGCAGCTTGCCCCTGATGTAGTATATGGCCAAAAAATGAACAGACTATTGCTGGTTAAATGCACTTGGTGTCACAGCTTGACCAACCACACTACTGAGGGTTAAATGCACTTGGTGACGGGCACAGCTTGCCCCTGATGTAGTATATGGCCAAAAAATGAACAGACTATTGCTGGTTAAATGCACTTGGTGACGGGCGCAGCTTGCCCCTGATTTAGTATATGGCCAAAAAATGAACAGACTATTGCTGGTTAAATGCACTTGGTGTGATAGCTTGACCAACCACACTACTGAGGGTTAAATGCACTTGGTGACGGGCGCAGCTTGCCCCTGATGTAGTATATGGCCAAAAAATGAACAGACTATTGCTGGTTAAATGCACTTGGTGTCACAGCTTGACCAACCACACTACTGAGGGTTAAATGCACTTGGTGACGGGCGCAGCTTGCCCCTGATGTAGTATATGGCCAAAAAATGAACAGACTATTGCTGTTTAAATGCACTTGGTGCCGGGCGCAACTTGCCCCTGATTGAGTATATGGCCAAAAAATGAACAGACTATTGCTGGTTAAATGCACTTGGTGTGATAGCTTGACCAACCACACTACTGAGGGTTAAATGCACTTGGTGACGGGCGCAGCTTGCCCCTGATGTAGTATATGGCCAAAAAATAAACAGACTATTGCTGGTTAAATGCACTTGGTGTGACAGCTTCACCCTGATGTAGGCTTTAGCCAAAAAACAACCACACCATTGAGGGTTAAATGCACTTGGTCGCAGCTTGTGCTGGCGCACCACAAGACACAAAATGGCCGCCGATCACCCCAGAAAAATGTGACTGACAAACGGTCTGGGCAGCCTAAAAACAGTGAGCAATTGAGTATCAGCAGCTCAATGACCCACAGCTGCAGATCGATCAATAATCAAGTCCTTTGGAGGAGTTAATCTGCCTAATCTCGCCCTACTGTCGCAGCCGCAACCTCTCCCTACGCTAATCAGAGCAGAGTGACGGGCGGCGCTATGTGACTCCAGCTTAAATAGAGGCTGGGTCACATGGTGCTCTGGCCAATCACAGCCATGCCAATAGTAGGCATGGCTGTGATGGCCTCTTGGGGCAAGTAGTATGACGCTTGTTGATTGGCTGCTTTGCAGCCTTTCAAAAAGCGCCAAGAAAGCGTCACAAAAGCGCCAAGAAAGCGACGAACACCGAACCCGAACCCGGACTTTTACGAAAATGTCCGGGTTCGGGTCCGTGTCACGGACACCCCAAAATTCGGTACGAACCCGAACTATACAGTTCGAGTTCGCTCATCCCTACTTATCGCCTTTTATCGCTGACTGAGCTAATTTCTCTTCTGTCTGTGCTTTAGAAGTTCTTATAACTTGTTTGGCCTCTCTCTGCCTAATCTTATAAATTTACCTGCCATACTCATATATTTTTTTTTTTATAATTACCAAATGCTATATTTTTGTTTTTAATGATTTTGGCTACTTCTTCTGAGTACCACAGTGGTCTCTTCCTTTTTTTTGCTTTTATTTACGAGCCTAATGCAATTTTCTATTGCCTTCAATAGTGCCACTTTTGAGTAGTCCCATTTCTCCTGGACTCCATTGAAACTGTTCCAATCTGATAGGGACTCGTATACCACTAAAAGTCAGTTTTTCTAAAAATCTAAAACTTTTGTTTTTGTGTGGTGAGACTTAGTCACTGTACTTATAGTAAACCACACTGACTGGTGATTACTAGATCCTAAGCTTTCCCCTACAGTAATATCAGATACCAAATTCCCATTTGTGAAAACTAAATCTAAAATGGCCTCCTTCCGGGTTGGCTCCTCAACTACTTGCTGTAGAGATAATCCCAGTAGGGAATTTAGAATATCTTTACTCCTGGCAGAACTAGCTATTTTGGTTTTCCAGTTTACATCAGGAAGATTAAAGTCTCCCATAATGATAACTTCCCCCTTCAATGTCATTTTAGCTATTTCCTCAACTAGTAGATAATCAAATTCTTTGACTTGGCTAGGTGGTCTATATATCACACCTACATGAGTTACCTTATGATTATCAAGCTGCAAGGTAACCCAAACTGACTCTAAATTGGTCTCGCTAACTTGTGTCAAATTAGATTTCATGCTATCTTTCACATACAGGGCCACCCCTCCCCCTTCTTGCCTTCTCTGTCTTCCCTGTATAGAGAGAACCCTGGTATTGTTATATCCCAGTCATTACTCCCATTGAACCTCGTCTCAGTAACAGCCACTAAATCTATATTCTCAGATGCCATTATAGTCTCAAGTTAATTGATCTTATTCCCTAAACTTCGAGCATTTGTAGACAAGACTCTGAGCTTGTCATTTCTTAACCTTTGTGCTACTGGCATCTTCTGGCATTGTTCCGGAGGGCAGTCGGACTGCTGGATTATCACTATTTTGCCCCCCTTTCCTAGTTTAAATGCTCCTTAGCAAATACTTGGAACTGGTCACTGAGGACATTCGTTCCTTTGAGAGAAAGATGCAAACCATCTTTTTTGTACAGTTCTTTTCCATTCCAATGAGAGCTAACATGAGACTCAAAGCAAAACCCTTGTTTCAGACACCATTCACCAAACCATACATTGAATTCCTTAATGCGCATCTTCCTGTCATGCTGAAGGTTATGCACAGGCAAAACTGCAAAGAATGAAACAGTTTATGCAACCTCCCGTATATCATTTCCAAGTGTGTGAAAAACTTTCTTCACCTTTGAAACCTCATTGCAAGCCAGATCATTTGTCCCCAAAATGGACAATAACATCCACCTCCCTTTCCTGCTTTGCTTGCCTAACAATATTAAGGATCCGTTGTCTATCTCTGCTAGCGGTAACACCAGGGAGACATCTCACAACACCATTTTCCTCAAACCTCACACCTCTTATGATGGAATCGCCCACCAACAGCTGCTTACCATCAGTTCTCAGCTTCTTCTTTTTGTCTTTGGCTGCAGTCTTGCATACATTAGGCATGGGAGTTGATTGTTTCTCACCCACTGTGCTTGAGCCATCCTCCATGTTGTCCTTGCACTTTGGAAGTGCTGCAAATGAATTATGGAGAGCCACAGGCTGTGGGACATGTCTTTTAACAACTCTCAGTCTAACAGAACCTGCAGTAACCCATCTTCCATTTCTAGGGGGCCTCTGTGGCAGTGGCATTGCATTGTTCTCAGCCTGAGTTTGTTTAACGGTTAATTTACAAATCTCAGATTTCAAAAATGTGATTAGCCTTTCCTGCCTACTCACACCCTATGATGCCACCATCGTGCCAAATGCTGAAAGATTGTACTAACAATGTAGTCACTGTAATACATTTGTTCAAGTCAGAAGACACGGTGCAGAGAGCTGCAGAGCTGATCACTGTTAGAGTCTTAAAAGGTACTGTATATGCCGCCGTCCCACACCCAAAAAATGTTGTATACAAAGATCAATACTACCAATGATACCCCTGCACAAGGCACAAATATTACTGTTACACTCTGAACAATTCCATGGTGACCATTACTGAAAGACCAAAGACCAGTACTACCACAATATAGTGACTAGTGTTGAGCAAAGTGAAGCATTTGAAGCAGAATTAACAAAACCGATTTTCCTCATGCTTCCTAAACTGGAGGCTGCATGTGTTACAAAGTAAATGTAAGAAGCCTGGGAACACTAGATCACCCATAATGCCATGCAGCCAGCCAATCCACAGGTAGCTATCCCCTGTGATGTCATAGCCCTATAAAACCCTCATCCCGTGCGGTCTCCACCATTGTCACTGTGTGCTGTCCACATCCGTAGTTCAGTTCCACGGCCCCACAAAAAAAGATAGAGCATGTCCTGTTCTTGTCCACAATAGCATTTCTATTACAGTGCCAGCGATGTGCGGTCCGCAAATTGCGGAACACACATGGGCCGGTGTCCATGTTCTGCAGATCCGTCTGAATGAGCCCTTAATCTGTTATTTTAGTAATCCAGTTAGTATACCTCAGTATTAAAAGGCAGGTGCAATATATCGCAGCGTGCATCAATGTGAAGTGCACAAACATTTATAGCTAATCCGTTCTGTTAGCGAAACAGTTACTGTGTACCACTATTAAAGGCAGGTCAAATATACCTCCATGTGCATCACAGCTTTTTCAGTGTCACCATGTACCAATTGCAGAGGCCAGTAGTACATAGAACCTGTTGCAATGTTGGCTACTGCCTACAGCAGTCCCGCTGTTTTGGGTGGAAACGGGCACCATATACCTTAGCCCTCTTCTCCTTTCCTGCCTGTGTCCCACATTGCTGCTGAAGGCTGCAGCCTGCACTTCCCAGGGAAAGTCTTCCCGGCTCTTAAAGGGCCAGTGTGTGTCCTAGTTTCCTCCAGCCAATGCTTTGTCACTTGAGGGTATTTTAGGCAATGAGAGATGAACGCGTCATTGCACATGCTACTTACAAAGAAATGCCCTTCGTGACGAAGTAACTCGACAGGAAGTGTATTTTTTGTAAAATTCGGCAAAGCAGCTGAATTGAATTTTTAAGAACTACGCTCTTCTCTAACATATTATCTTCAACCCTTAACTAGTTTTACCCCGTGTACATACTGTATGTTCTCTTGAAACCCCTATAGCTGTAAATTTCAAAACTCTATTTAATTAGTTATATAAGAAATTTTATATATATATATATATATATATATATATATATATATGTATATGTATATATATATATATATATATATATATATATAATATATTTTTTTAACATTGAAGACATATTGACAAATTGACCAGCGAGCTTTAATTGTTTCAAGTTTATATGACCTTTTCTCAATTCTAAGTGCTGGGACAAATTTATGCCAGACTGAGACACCAGTCTACAATGATTATATCAGTTTATTGCTTCTGTCATCCCCAGGGAAACATATTATAATTCCCAGCTGAAGACCTCTTTTTAGGGCTTGTCACTGTTAATCCAGGATTTGTTTTATCAGATGATTCTTGTTCTAGAGAGAATTAAATGCTCATTTGTCTCTGAGAAAAATAATTCCTTAATAAATGTTATTATTAACACCGGGCACGTAGAAACTAATTGTTAGATTTTCTTGTTTCATAAAAAAAAACAAGACAAATTAAAAACAGAAATGACCAGAAATTATTAAATCAATACCAGTTAGGGTGGGTTCACATCAGCGTTATGGATTCCATTTTTGTTTTTCATTATAACATGGTTATAATGGAAGATAACAGAATCTATAAGACGGAAGTCAAAATAGAAGCCTTTAAGAGGCATTCCATTTTGATCCGTTATAATAGAAGTCTATGGGAATCATAACGGATCCGTCTGGTTCCCGTTATTAAAGACCGAAAACAAAGTCCTGTCCGTTATGATCCCCATAGACTTCTATTACTCCTTTTAAAGGCTTCCGTTTTGCATTCCGTCATAATACAAGTCTATGGGCAGCATAACGGATCTGTCCTGGTTATGCTTAATGGAATCCAGAATGGATCCGTTATGCTGCCCATAGACTTGCATGAAGGATCAAAACGGAATCCATAATGCTGATGTGAACCCACCCTTAGTCTTTTTTCTAGTAACATAATACACACGTCAGTAAGAGGCTTTAGAAACAGCCCAAAAAATGTATACATTTGGTCTTGCTGTAATTGCAGTGCCTTAAAGGGGTTGTCTCACTTCAGTTAGTGGCATTTGTTATGTAGATAAAGTTATTACAAGGCAGTTACTAATGTATTGTGATTGTCCATATTGAATCCTTTGCTGGCTGGATTCATTTTTCCATCACATTATACACTGCTCGTTTCCATGGTTACAGACACACTATATGCACACTATAGGAAAAAGCATCAGCCTCTCTTGTGGCCAGGATCATGGGAGCGCACATAAGCTAGAGCTTTTTCCTATATTGTACACGTTCAACACTGCTGGAATGCATGGTGGTCTGTAACCATAGAAACGAACAGTGTATAATGTGATAGAAAAATGAAAGACGCCAGCAAACGAAGCAATATGGACAATCACAATACATTAGTTAGTGCCTTGTATTAACTTTGTCTACATGATAAATGCCACCTACTGAAGTGAGACAACCCCTTTAAAATGCTAAATCAGAAAAACCATAGTGGAATTATGTTTTTTTTTTTCAAGTTTCACCTCAAAAAAGGTTTTATTTCGCATTTTTTTGTACAAGATATAGAAAACTAAATGGTGCCATCAAAAATACAACTAGTCCCACAAAAATGAGACCTTATAAGGTTATGTGAACAGAAAAGTAAAATAAGTTATAGATCTTGAAAGACAGAGGAAGCAAAAACCAAAAAAAGCAAATATGAAAATTAACCTGGTCCTTAAGGGGTTCATCTACTTTGGGGCAAGAGAACCCTCTGCTTCAGGCCTCGTCCACATTTTTTCGTGTCATTGATACATCCGTGAAAAAAGCGTACGTGTTTCATCCATGATGATGTCCGTGAAGGATCTGTGGTTGGTCCGTGTATCCGTTTTTACCATCCGTGCGTCATCTGTAATTCACTGACGTTGCTCATCTGAAAATGTATTTCCAAAGTCTTCTGTGAAAAACGGAAAAAAATCCTTGATTTTCACAGACCCATAGACTTTAATGGACGTGCTTCAAAGTAGTGCATGTCTCTGTGATTTTTTTACGGACCCACGGTCAGTAAAAAAATATTGAAATGTGAACAGACACATTTAAATCAATGGGTATGTGTACTGTCCGTGGAAAATGCGGCAGCACACGTCAGTGAAAAACGGAAATGTGGACGAGGCCTTAGGTTTGAACTTGTTATAAGATTAGGTAACTAGCTAGTCCATTCCTTTATAAAAGTTTTGGGATTTTCAATAATTACTGCATTAGTTTTGGTTTCTTCGGGATTTGTCTCTTCCAAAACTCTCATTGTTGTTGTTTTCCCTTGGCAGCAAGCCTACAGCCTCTGCATCTCCGGCAACTCTGTCTTTGCAGACCTTTTTTCAGTTTCTTCCACAGCTCTTTATTTTAACTTCCAAATCTTTTGTTTTTACTGTTGACTTCCTCTTACCACTTTGGCTACTTCACTCAATGTTTAGTCTTGTGTCTCTATTTTTGAAAGATTCTGGGTTATTGACACTACCCTAGCTATGTACATCTCAGGCACATGTAGGTAAACAACCTGATTATGTTCTTTATGGGAATAAGGAAATAATGATAAGAAAATATCATTTAAAAAAACACATTTAAAGGAAATGTGTTATCAGAAAATAACATACCGTATTTTTCACACTATAAGACGCATGGGTTTTTTGGTCTCCGCCAGCAGCTATGTTACTGGCTCCAACCCTCACTTCTCCTCCTCCTCCGCCTCCACTTCCACCTCCAGCAGCAGTCAGCCATCAGTCGCTAGCTGGAAGCAGTGTATCACTGCTGTGGTTAAGTGTCAACAGGCCGTGCTGAAGTTGATCTGCTTAGGGGACAAACGGCCCACCACCGCAGAACTGTGGCAAGGTATGAGGGACCAGACCGAACTGTGGCTCTCGCCACTCAATCTACAACCAGGCATGGTTGTGTCTGACAATGGCTGTAACTTACGGCTTTGGAGCTCAGCAACCTGACACACAACCCATACCTAGCCCACGTCTTAAATTTGTGGTTCAGCGAGTTATCAAAAATTACCCCAATTTGCCAGAGCTACTAGTGAAGGCACGTGTGTGCCCATTTCCGCAAGTCATCCACAGCTTCAGCCGGTCTGTCAACGCTGCAGCAGCACTTGCAACTTCTAGCTCACCGACTGTTGTGCGACGTGAGCATGTGCTGGAACTCGGCGTTCCACATGTTGGCCAGGCTTTGTGAGCAGCTGAGGGCAGTTGTGGAATACCAGCTGCAACATGGTCATCACCTTTCGAGTCAACTGCCACTAATCACAAGCGAGGAGTGGGAATTGATGTCAGACTTCTGTGAGGTTTTAAAAACGTTGATGAATTCACACAGATGGTTAGTGGCGATAACGCTATTATCAGCATAACCATCCCACTGCTGTGTCTACTCAAACAATCGCTGCTCACAATTAAGGAAGAAGCTCCCAATGTGGCAGACGAGGAAATGGGGTAGGACATTACACAGGGTGATAGCCAGACCACCCACAGTTCGTCTTCTCAGCGCAAATTAGACCATGAAGAGGAGGAGGACCTTCTGGTATAGCACCACTTGCTTGTCCTCTGCACCAGAGGAATGACAGATGAGAAGTTCTCTTTGTAGTGGGGGTCGAGAAGGGTGAACACCCAGTAATCCGTGTTGTCTAAAATGTGTATAACGCGTGGGTCGTGGGAAAGGCAGCCTAACATGTAGTCAGCCATGTGTGCCCATAGTACCAACAGGCAAGACTTTGCTCTCGTCATCAGAAGGTAATCAGCGACTTAAAAAGATTAAAATAGACAAATCGCCAGGACCGGATGGCATACATCCCCGTATCCTAAGACAATTAAGTAATGTCATAGCCATATTTGCGGACTCTATACTGACAGGGAATGTCCTACAGGATTGGAGCATGGCAAATGTGGTGCCAATATTCAAAAAGGGTCCAAAAACAGAGCCTGGAAACTATAGGCCGGTAAGTTTAACATCTGTTGTGGGTAAACTGTTTGAAGGTTTGAAGAGATGCTATCTTAGAGCCTCTCAACGGAAATAAGCAAATAACGACATATCAGCATGGCTTCATGGGCGACTGGTCATGTCAAACTAATTTAAGGTAAGTTCTAGACTTGACAGCGGCGAATCAATGGATGTCGTATATCTGGACTTCTGCAAAGCATTTGACACTGTACTGCATAAAAGGTTAGTATATGAAATGAGAATGCTCGGACTGGGAGAAAACGTCTGTATGTGGGTAAGTAACTGGCTCAGTGATAGAAAACAGAGGGTGGTTATTAACGGTACACACTCAGATTGGGTCACTGTCACTAGTGGGGTACCTCAGGGGTCAGTATTGGGCCCTATTCTCTTCAATATATTTATTAATGATCTTGTAGAAGGCTTGCATAGTAAAGGATACATTTTCGCAGATGACACTAAACTGTGTAAAGTAATTTACACTGAAGAGGACAGTATACTACTACAGAGGGATCTGGATAGACTGGAGGCTTGGGCAGATAAGTGGCAGATGAGGTTTAACACTGACAAATGTAAAGTTATGCAAGTCACCCGTACATACTAAATGGTAAAACTGGTAACTTGGTAACACTGACATGGAAAAGGATCTAATAAACAGCAAACTAAGCTGCAAAAGTGTCAGTCAGCTGCTGCCAAGGCCAATAAGATAATTGGTTGCATCAAAAGGGGCATAGATGCCCGTGATAAGAACATAGTCCTACCACTTTACAAATCGCTAGTCAGACCACACATGGAGTACTGTGTACAGTTCTGGGCTCCTGTAAACAAGGCAGACATAGCAGAGCTAGAGAGGGTCCAGAGGAGGGCAACTAAAATAATAACTGGAATGGGGCAACTACAGTACCCTGAAAGATTATTCAAATTAGGGTTATTCACTTTAGAAAATAGATGACTGAGGGGAGATCTAATAACTATTTATAAATATATCTTGGGTCAGTACAGAGATCTCTCCCATCATCTGTTTATCCCCAGGACTGTGACTGTGACGAGGGGACATCCTCTGCATCTGGAGGAAAGAAGGTTTGTACACAAACATAGAAGAGGATTCTTTACGGTAAGAGCAGTGAGACTATGGAACTCTCTGCCTGAGGAGGTGGTGATGGTGAGTACAATAAAGGAATTCAAGAGGGGCCTGGATGTATTTCTGGAGCGTAATATTATAGGTTATAGCTACTACAGAGGGGTCTTTGATCCAGGGAGTTATTCTGATTGCCTGATTGGAGTCGGGAAGGAATTTTTTATTCCCCTAAAGTGGGAAAAATTGGCTTCTACCTCACATTTTTTTTTTTGCCTTCTTCTGGATCAACTTGCAAGATGACAGGCCGAACTGGATGGACAAATGTCTTTTTTCGGCCTTGTGTACTATGTTACTAACATAGAAAGTATGTTGAGCTCCCTGAGAAAGTAGAGGAGCGAAACGTGCGTCGGGGTGCGCTCTCTGCCAGATCTGGGTTTGTTCCATCTGTGCCTCCTATCAACTCTAGGTAATATGTTATAGTATATTTTTTTCTTATTCAACGTTTATTACTACTATTGTTGTCCCTCCATACTGCTAGCTATAGGTGCTGTTATTTCACCCTTTTTTTCTGGCTCTTATTTTGCAGTTGTTGTATGTTTATCTGTGGGGGTTGGAGGCTTGTACATGTATTGGGGGTAGGGTTTATATTGCCTGCTTTGTGCAGCATACACTGTTTCCCTATTCCTCTTTTGGATTTTTGGATTCATTTACCCAGAGTCAGGCGGCTGAGCTGCTTATCGCAGTGCTTGTCTGCACTGATGCTACTCATTTTATCATTGTCTATGGTCTGTTGTTATATTTATTATTTAATAAAATTTTGTGTTATAATTGTATATGAATAATTTTTGGGGCCTGTAATCTAAGTGGCAGTAAAATTGTTATTTGGTGACCGCCTAATGTACCTCCATCCACATTGTCAATTGTTCTTTTCTGTCTGGTGAATTCCTAATGTTTGGGGCCTTTACTACACTGGCCTGCAGTAAAATTGATATCCAATGACCGTCTAATATACCTCCAGCCACATAATTACTTGTTCTTTTCTGTCCAGTGAATGCATAATGTTTGAGGCCTGTACTCCACTGGCCTGCAGTAAAATTGATATCCAATGGCATTTAATATACTTCCAGCCACATAATTACTTGTTCCTTTTTGCGCGGTGAATGCCTAATGTTTGGGGCCTGTCCTCCAGTGGCCTACATAAAAGTTTTATCCATTGACCGCATAATGTACCTTGAGCCACATAATCACAATTTCTTTTATGTCAGGTGAATGCCTAATTTTTAAGGACAGTACTCTCGTGGCCTAAAATAAAATGTTTCTAGGCTCCAGCAGGGCACATTTCTGAGAATTTTCCTTTAAGACGCATAAAAATGGCCCCTGATTAAAATACATATTTTTTGGGGGAATTTTTGCCATTGATCCTCCTCTGGTATGTCACTGTCCATGTTGTGGGATGATTTCTACACTTCTTGCAAGTATTTGATGGCTGCAATAATGATCTGAAGGTTTTTCAGGTTTGCCTTCCATTAAAGTGAATGGGGCCCGCCACGAACTTGTGGTTGGCGAACATTTGATCGCTTTCGCAAATCTTCCCGGCCGATGTTCATCCATCACTATCAGAAAGGTCAGTTGGAATATCAGCCAAGGACTGGGGAGAGTCGCAGGCTGAACAATCATTGGAGATATCTGTGCCATCAATCTGAGGTATAGGTAATAAATAATTTCTATGCCAAGTTCTGATCCTTCCGTCCCGTTCTTTTATCTTGTAGATTGGTATCCCAGGCAGTTGATCCACTACTGTAAAGAGTTCACTCTGCCATCTATCGGCCAGCTTATTTTTTGCAGATGCTCCCAAATTTCTCTGCAGAATATGGTCACCAGGGCTCAATTATCGGTATCCTAGCCGAAGATCAAATCTCCTTTTAATTCCTTCATTCACCTTGGCTGCATCCTCCTAAGCCAGCTGATAAGCACTCTTAAGCGTTTCTTTCAAACGTGCCACATATTGGTAATGATTTTGATGACTAATACCATCGGTGGAGACCCCCAACAAGATGTCAATAGGTAGCCTAGGCTCTCTTGCAAACATCAGAAAATATGGTGATTATCCTGTGCTCTCATGCCTTGCACTATTGTAGGCATGCACTATAGCTATCACTTTTCGACTCCAGGAACGCTTATCGTCAATTCGTAAAGTACCAAGCATATCAAGCAAAGTCCTGTAAAATCTTTCAGGAAGGGTATCTCTCTCCGGGTGGTAAGGCGTCGTCCGGCTTTTGCGGATGTTCAATAACTGAAGCAACTATTTGATCAGATAACTCTCAAAATCTCGGCCTTGATCAGAATGCAACCGATGTAGTAGGCCATATATGGATTAAATACTTTTCCAAAAGCACTCTTGCAACGGTAACTGCTTTTTTTATCCTTAGTCAGGAAGGCTTGAGCATATTCTGTAAAGTGGTCAGTCCCCACCAATGCATTTCCAAATCCTCTGGAATCGTTGTCAATACAGAGGAAGTCTATGCAGACAAGATCCATAGGGCCCGAACTCTTCAGATGTCCCATAAAGGCTGCTCAAACAGGGTCTTCCTCTGCAAACATCTTCCACAGCACTTACACAGGCGAGTCACGGTATCTCTCATTTTTGGCCACTAGAATCGGTCTTGTATTAGGCCATAAGTCTTCCCAGGTCCCAGATGACCATGATAATCACGCAGACTTGGGATACCTAACTGGCACCTTCCAGGATGATCATGATACAACACCACACAATAAAGTAGGCCCTTGTCTTTTTCAAACTTCTCCCAATCTCGTAGAAATTGACTGCACTCAGATGGTAGAGATGTCGTTAACATTTCTTAACATCTTGAGAACTCACTGCTTGATAAAGAGGTTCAATTAAAGGATCAGTCTTTTGACTCCAGATCATTCGCTTTGAAGATATAGAGCAACTCTCAAAGGATCCTAAAGTGGCAGGGTATGCAAACATGTCTGGTACAGCTTCGGGACTTCCTCCAAAAGAGTCAATAAGTCGAGTTTCTTTTAAGCGTTGAAGTACTCTCTTGAGTTGTTCTTCATGTTCTTCCAACATCTTTCCAAACACAATAATGTCGTCAAGATATACAAGACATTCCCGAGGCACTAAATCACCTAACACTCTTTCCATCAACCTCTGGAACGTTGCTGGTGCGCCTCTTATACCTTGTGGCATGCGAGTGAAACCCAAGGGACATATAAAGGCTGTCTTTTCCTGATCCTTAGATGCCATTTGGACTTGATAGTATCCAGATCTTAGATCCAACACTGTGAACCAACAGTTCCCATTTAAAGCATCCAAAGCTTCTTCAATTATCAGCAGCGTATAGTGATCAGGTAGGGTTCTTCGGTTCAGAGTTCTGTAATCCACACATAGGCGAATTGCGCCAGATTTTTTTCTTACCACCACAATAGGTGAGGCATAGGGACTTTTATTATCCATGATGATCCCTTGATCTTTCATTTGTTGTACAGTTTGTCTTAACTCATCAACATCCTTTGGAGCAACTTTCCGTGGTTGCTCCTGGAATGGAGTAGAATCAGTCAATAGGAAAGTGTGTTGAGAACTCTTAGCACAACCTACATCTGCATCATCCATGGAGAATACTTCTGATAATTCTGACAACTTCTGTGTCAATCGCTGATTCCACGCCTCTGTTAAATGTGGATCACTCAAATTAAGATTGAGATTAGGGCTAACCCTAACCCTGCACACTTCAGCGTATGGATTTACTCCAAGCACAGGGTAGCAGTTGTCCAATTACAATCAGGTGCAGTAAACAATTCCTCTTTGTCACACACGTCGATAACTCCACTTTATTCATCCAGTCCTTTCTCTCTGGGATCACTTGGGCAAGAGGATTATGAGGTTGTAACCCTCTCACCAACTAACTGGTTCTCATGGTATCTACCTCTGAAATAGATATGGCTGTGTGGTACACCAGACATGAAAGGAGTAGCTGTAAACAGTTAATAAAAGTTGAGACATTTTCTCCTTCCTTTTTACAAGTCATCCGGTAATCAGCAAACACCTGTGCAAGGTCATAGTAAGGCTCAACGTGATCAGACAGGACCTGTATATAGTCCAAGGCACTCGATCCGTCTATACAGAGACTCTCATGAAGGAGCAATTGTGCAGCAGGAGACCGCAGACTTTCACTGATACACTGCCTCTTGCCTTCTTCAGAGCAAGACCATTCCTTCACGCATTGAAGAGTATGATCTTTCCATATTTCAAAGTTTTCCTCCCCTTGTGGTACCGGAACATAGCGAGTGGCCTTCAGGCCCTGAGCCAACAGTTCAGTCAGCTAGGTGAGCTGCCAGTACTAGCCATCCTGGGGGGGGAGTAAATGGCTGACCGGGGTTCTTCCTTTACATGAACCAGTGGGGGAATAGGTTCCCCTCTGAGCCATATCGCTCATAGATACCACATAAGGTTATAACAGTAACTTTATAAGGGCAAGAATGATAATAGTACATACATGCAGCATACTGAGAACGCAGCAGTATTGCAATAACCAGAGATCTTGCAACTATCTTAAGTTATATAACTGGGTATCTATATATATCTATATATATACAGTACAGACCAAAAGTTTGGACACACCTTCTCATTCAAAGAGTTTTCTTTATTTTCATGACTAAGAAAATTGTAGATTCACACTGAAGGCATCAAAACTATGAATTAACACATGTGGAATTATATACATAACAAAAAAGTGTGAAACAACTGAAAATATGTCATATTCTAGGTTCTTCAAAGTAGCCACCTTTTGCTTTGATTACTGCTTTGCACACTCTTGGCATTCTCTTGATGAGCTTCAAGAGGTAGTCACCTGAAATGGTTTTCACTTCACAGGTGTGCCCTGTCAAGTTTAATAAGTGGGATTTCTTGCCTTATAAATTGGGTTGGGACCATCAGTTGCATTGTGGAGAAGTCAGGTGGATACACAGCTGATAGTCCTACTGAATAGACTGTTAGAATTTGTATTATGGCAAGAAAAAAGCAGCTAAGTAAAGAAAAACGAGTGGCCATCATTACTTTAAGAAATTAAGGTCAGCCAGTCCGAAAAATTGGGAAAACTTTGAAAGTGTCCCCAAGTGCAGTCACAAAAACCATCAAGCGCTACAAAGAAACTGGCTCACATGCAGACCGCCCCAGGAAAGGAAGACCAAGAGTCACCTCTGCTGCAGAGGATAAGTTCATCCCAGTCACCAGCCTCAGAAATCGCAGGTTAACAGCAGCTCAGATTAGAGACCAGGTCAATGCCACACAGAGTTCTAGCAGCAGACACATCTCTAGAACAACTGTTAAGAGGAGACTGTGTGAATCAGGTTTTCATGGTAGAAAATATGCTAGGAAACCACTGCTAAGGACAGGCAACAAGAAGAAGAGACTTGTTTGGGCTAAAGAACACAAGGAATGGACATTAGACCAGTGGAAATCTGTGCTTTGGTCTGATGAGTCCAAATTTAAGATCTTTGGTTCCAACCACCGTGTCTTTGTGCGACGCAGAAAAGGTGAACGGATGGACTCTACATGCCTGGTTCCCACCATGAAGCATGGAGGAGGAGGTGTGATGGTGTGGGGGTGCTTTGCTGGTGACACTGTTGGGGATTTATTCAAAATTGAAGGCATACTGAACCAGCATGGCTACCACAGCATCTTGCAGCGGCATGCTATTCCATCCGGTTTGCGTTTAGTTGGACCATCATTTATTTTTCAACAGGACAATGACCCCAAACACACCTCCAGGCTGTGTAAGGGCTATTTGACCATGAAGGAGAGTGATGGGGTGCTGCGCCAGATGACCTGGCCTCCACAGTCACCGGACCTGAACCTAATCAAGATGGTTTGGGGTGAGCTGGACCGCAGAGTGAAGGCAAAAGGTCCAACAAGTGCTAAGAATCTCTGGGAACTCCTTCAAGACCTCCAAGGTGTTGGAAGACCATTTCAGGTGACTACCTCTTGAAGCTCATCAAGAGAATGCCAAGAGTGTGCAAAGCAGTAATCAAAGCCAAAGGTGGCTACTTTGAAGAACCTAGAATATGACATATTTTCAGTTGTTTCACACTTTTTTTGTTATGTATATAATTGCACATGTGTTAATTCATAGTTTTGATGCCTTCAGTGTGAATCTACAATTTTCATAGTCATGAAAATAAAGAAAACTCTTTGAATGAGAAGGTGTGTCCAAACTTTTGGTCTGTACTATATATATATACTCCACCTAAAGAATTATTAGTAACACCTGTTCTATTTCTCATTCATGCGATTATCTAGTCAACCAATCACATGGCAGTTGCTTCAATGCATGTAGGGTTGTGATCCTGGTCAAGACAATCCCCTGAACTCCAAACTGAATCTCAGAATGGGAAAGAAAGGTGATTTAAGCAATTTTGAGCGTGGCATGGTTGTTGGTAACAGACGGGCCGGTCTGAGTATTTCACAACCTGCTCAGTTACTGGGATTTTCACGCACAACCATTTCTAGGGTTTACAAAGAATGGTGTGAAAGGGGAAAAACATCCAGTATGCAGCGAAAATGCCTTGTTGATGCCGAGGTCAGAGGAGAATGGGCCGACTGATTCAAGCTGATAGAAGAGCAACGTTGACTGAAATAACCACTCGTTACAACCGAGGTATGCAGCAAAGCATTTGTGAAGCCACAACACGCACAACCTTGAGGCGGATGGGCTACAACAGCAGAAGACCCCACCAGGTACCACTCATCTCCACTACAAATAGGAAAAAGAGGCTACAATTTGCACAAGCTCACTAAAATTGGACTGTTGAAGACTGGAAAAATGTTGCCTGGTCTGATGAGTCTCGATTGGCGTAAACAGAATGAGAACATGTATCCATTATGCCTTGTTACCACTGTGCAGGCTGGTGGTGGTGATGTAATGGTGTGGGTGATGTTTTCTGGGCACACTTTAGGCCCCTTAGTGCCAATTGCCCATCGTTTAAATGCCACGGGCTACCTGAGCATTGTTTCTGACCATGTCCATCCCTTCATGACCACCATGTACCCATCCTCTGATGGCTACTTCCAGCAGGATAATGCACCATGTCACAAAGCTCGAATCATTTCAAGGTTTCTTGAACATGACAATGAGTTCACTGTACTAAAATGGCCCCCACAGTCACCAGATCTCAACCCAATAGAGCATCTTTGGGATGTGGTGGAACGGGAGCTTCGTGCCCTGGATGTGCATCCCTCAAATCTCCATCAACTGCAAGATGCTATCCTATCAATATGGGCCAACATTTCTAAAGAATGCTATCAGCACCTTGTTGAATCAATGCCATGTAGAATTAAGGCAGTTCTGAAGGCAAAAGGGGGTCCAACACCGTATTAGTATGGTGTTCCTAATAATTCTTTAGGTGAGTGTATATATATATATATATATATATATATATATAGTGGCAATGTGAATAGTGATGGGTGCAGTAAAGTCCCGGGGAAGCATGAAAAAGGGGTGTTGTTTGCACCAGGAGCATGTCACCAAGGGGCCCGGCCTTGGTGGAGTAAAGGCACGAGATATAGGTGGCCACCAAGTTAGTTGGCGGACACCAAGATAGTTAGCTTAGCTGGCTCCAGCTAGTCTGGGGCGGGTTTTTACTGGGAATAGGCAATGTGTTGGGTGGGTGCCTGTTCCCCATGCTCCAGTCCGGGATTTTTGAATATGCCCATGTCCAGGGATGCCATTTAATCCTGTTGCTGGACTTGGGTGTCCCAGTCTAGGGGAAGGAGACAGAGTTTTTGTGAAACAGAGTCCTGCTGGAGGCTCTGTACGAGTGGTCTCAGCCAGGCTGGCTGAGGGGGCCACGGGGCTAGGTGCTAGCCGGAACATTGGGAGCCCCCGTGACGCCTGGGCGCAAGGGTCATGAGGCCGGAGTCGAGAGGACTACTGGGCCACACTCCCCCATAAAGGTACTGGGCGCAAGGGTCATGAGGCCGGAGTCGAGAGGACTACTGGGCCACACTCCCCCATAAAGGTACTGGACTTGAGACCGCGTGGGAATGGTACTCTGTAAGATTACACATGCTACTGGCCTTAAACTTCTGGAGACATAAGATTTCTCCTTCCTGCAGCTCTGTCCCTCATGGCTCTGACTCACTGTGTTTACAAAACAAACCTTGCACTGAATCTCTGGGGTTTCTGAAGCAAAGCAGCAGGGGCAAAGAGGCCAAACACAATACAGCTCATCAGTATTAGCAGTTCCCTACAAGTGGATAACAATTTTACTGTAGGCTAGTGGAGTACAGGCCCCAAACATTAGGCATTCACCGGACAGAAAAGAACAAGTGATTATGTGGCTGGAGGTATATTAGGCGGTCAATGGATAACAATTTTACTGCAGGCCAGTGGAATACAGGCCTCAAACATTAGGCATTCACCTGACAGAAAATAACAAGTGATTATGTGGCTGGAGGTATATTAGACGGTCAGTGGATAACAATTTTACTGTACGCCAGTACAGGCCCCAAAAATTAGGCATTCATCTGACAAAAAAGAACAAATATCTATGTGTCTGGAGCTACATTAGGTGGCCACTGGATACAAATTTTACTGTAGGCCACTGGAGTAGAGGCTCCGAAAATTAGGCCGTCACCTGACAGAACAGACCTTTTATGCAGCTGTATATACATAAGACAAGGACCATTCTTTGTTCTGGGTGGTGGCAGATATGTGTGGGCTGGCATGAGGAAATTCAATTACATGTGGTCATCACAGGTGTTGAATTCCTTCGAGATCCATGCCTCATTCATTTTTAAAAAGCTAGGTGAGTGATCGGTCACGATCCCCCGTGATGCACTGAACGTCCTTTTGGACAGGACACTTGAAGAGGGGCAAGCCAAGAGTTCCATGGCAAATTGTGCCAGCTCTGGCCACAGGTCAAGCCTGCACACCCAGTAGTCCAGGGGTTCCTCACTTCTCAGAGCGTCCACAGTTAAACCGATGTAGTCGGACACCTATCTGTCTAGGTGTTCACTGAGGCTGGATACGGAGGGTGGCTCTCGGTGGGTTAGCTGCAAGAATGATCTCAAATCCGAAGTGACCAACTCATCTTTATACCGTCCTCTTTTTTGCAGGTGCGGTAGGATTAGTACCCGCAACTGTTTTTCTGTGAAAGGAAATTCCTCTGCCAGTGCCTGCAACTGCAGAATGCAGAATCTCTCGCAGCAAGGCCTGCAAATGCTGCATCCTGACAGCCCTCTGTGATGCTGGTAATATATCTGCCATTTTGTGTTTGTACCGGGGGTCTAAGTACGTTGCCACCCAGTACTGGTCCTTGCCCTTTATGCTTTTTATACTGGGGTCCCTCTTCAAACACTGGAGCATTAAGGTCCCCATTTGCATTAAATTGGAAGTGGTGGAGCTCCTTGGCTTCTGCTTATCGCCCAGCAAAATGTCGTCCTTTGTCTCCTTCCCCCAGCCTCGGACAACAGGGATTCCTGAAAAGTTTAAAGTCCCCCTCAAAGAATTCTCTTCTTGCTCCTCCTCCTCCTCCCTCCAGCCACCATCCTCTTCTGACTCCTCATCAGACTCCTGCTGACTTGTCTCAGATGGAGTACCCACCCCTGGGAATTCATTCAGCATTGCGACTTCCTCATCTTCTAGCTCCTGCGCCTAGATGGCTTGATCAATGACACGACGCAATGCATGCTCCAGAAAGAAGGTGTAAGGTAGGATGTCACTGATGGTGCCATGGCTGCGACTGAACAGTTTGGTGGTCTCATCAAATGGCCACAGAAGTCTGCAGGCATTGCGCATGAGCAGCCACTGGCGCGGTGAAAAGAAACCAGGCTCCCCAGAACCTGTCTTGCTGCAGAGTTCGTACAGGGATTCGGTAACGGCACATTGCTACTGGAGAAGCCTATCAAGCATATACAAGGTGGAGTTCCAGCGCGTCGGGCAGTCACAAATCAGACATCTGACGGGCAGGTGGTGTCACCTGACTGAACGTCAGCAAGGCGAGCCATGGCTGTGTAAGATCTAAAATGGCCAGAGAGTTTTCTCGCCTGCCTGTCCTGGATATTTGGCAATGAATTGCTGCACGACTAAGTTCAGGACGTGTGCCATGCACAGCACATGTGTCATTTTGCCCTGTTTCAGCGTGCTCAGCAGATTGGCACTGTTCTCGCACACCACTTTACCAACTGTCAAATTGAGTGGGGTTAGCCACTGATCGGCCTGTCACTGCAGAGCTGAAAGCAGTGGAGGACCGGTGTGGCTCTTGGCTTCCAGGCACAACAGCCGCAGTACAGCATGGCAACGTCTCACCTGGCACGTCAAATAGGTTCTGGCGAGCTTGGGGGGGTGCAGCAGAAAAGGCGGTAGCAGTGGAAAGGAGGAGTCAGCCGAGGAGGAGAAGGAGGATGGAGTAGGAGGAGGAGAAGAGGCAGGCCTGCATGCAATCCGTGGCGGTAACACCAAATCCACACGGGTGCCACAGGTTACATGATTGACAGCCGTCAGAAGTTTCACCCAGTGGGCATTAAAAGTTATGTACCTTCCCTGCCCATGTTTGCTAGACCACGTGTCTGTGGTTAGATGTATCTTGGCACCGACACTGTGTACCAGAGATATATTCAATTGCCGCTGAATGTAGCCATATAGCTCTGGGATGCCAATGGCCACAAATTTTTTAAAGGCCTCTGTGTCCACCAGTTTATATGGTAGTAGTTGGAGGGCTAGCAGTTCCAACAAGCCAGCGGTCAGCCGTCGGGCAAGAGGGTTATCTGGCGTCATCAACTTTTTAGGCTCAAACATTTGGGATACTGAAGTCTGCCTTGTGCCAGATGAATGTGACGATGACACAGTGGAAGGTGGAGTTGAGGACAAATGGGAGGAGAGAGGAGAAGAGGCAGGAAGTTGAGTGCCGGAAGTTTGGCTTTGTGGGTTCTGACGGTGTTGCTCCCACTGGGCTCGGTGATGGGAGGCCAGGTTCCTTCTTAAGGCAGTCATCCCTAGGTGAGTGTTGGGCTTACCGCGACTTATGCATAGACAGCACAGGCTGCAGATTGCAACACTACTATCAGCAGCTGACATGTTAAAAAAAAGCCCACACTGCGGAGCCATGTGTCAGCGTCCTGGGAGCGCCAGATGTGACCGTGCATGGTGGATGGCTCGCTCCAGATACATTTGCAGTCTGCAAATTGCTCCTGTGCTCTGCAAGTTCTGCCTGCTCCTTCTCCTTCCCCTCCCTATCTGCTGCTCCATCTCTCCCTCTGAACTCCCCTCCTCTTCCTCTCTTGTGGGCACCCTCGTGACATCCATTGACACGTCATCATCGTTACCTTCACCACCACTGACAGTATAGATCTCTGAGTAGGCAGCAACAGTGGGGACTACCCTCCTTGGGCTGATCTGGGTACTGTCGTCAGACACCTGGGTGGCGGCCGTTGCTACCTTCTCTTCCTCATCCGATGCCAAGAATGGCTGTGCATTGGAAAATAATTCCTCTGACTCGAGTGGAGGGGCTATGGTAGTGGTGTCTTTGGGGGTGCACACAGCAGAGAGTGAGGAGGGTGCAGATACAGATGATGAGGAGGGTGCAGCAGCGAAGGCTGAGTGAGCCACTCAACCAACTCTGGTGCGCCCTTTGAAGTTATCAAATGCGCCTTCTCCAACCTCCCACTTAGGTTCCGGCCTGGGGCTCCTGCCCGAGCCCTACCATCCCTGCGGAATGGTCTGCCTCTTCCTCTGCCTGTCATTTTCGAAATGACCCTCTGTTAAGTCTGTAGAGAAGAGCAGTATTTGTGGAAGAAGGTATATAGCAGCCCTCAATCAGTATTTAGTGGAAAAAGGTATATAGCAATAGCACCCCTCAATCAGTATTTAGTGGAACAAGGTATATAGCACCCTTCAATCAGTATTTGCGCGCCCCCGGAAGAAGGCAGACGCCAAAAACGTGCGTTGGGGTGTACAGCTCTCCTGAGGAATCATCTCCCCCTTACTTCATGGGTAGGTTTATGGGATTCTATTGTCAGTAATATGAGGGCATTGTGTTTGCTTTTGCACTTTGCATTTTATCTCTGTTAGGAGGTTTGGGAAGCATACATTGATAGTGATTCACTGTGACTGCCAGTTTGTTGTTTTACTTTTTTGTATACAATTTAGGTAGTTGCATATACTTTTTGACATTTTCCCTTATTTTAGGGTTTAATATATATCTTACCTTTGTGTTGCACTACCTCTTTTAATTTCTACCTTGCGATTAAACACTAAGGGCTGTTTCACACGAGCGGATGAAAGAGTGCCAAGACCAGATGCAGACTGCAGAGGCACGGAGCATTAACATGATTGATAATGCTCCGTGCCTCTCTGTGACCTCTTTACTACGAAATCACAACGACAACTTTATCTCACCGTGATTTCGTAGTAAAGAGATCACAGAGAGGCACGGAGCATTATCAGTTATGTTAATGCTCCGTGCCTCTGCAGTCTGCATCGGGTCTTGGCTGTCATTCACGGAGCGGATGTCACGCACGGCATCCACTCGTGAGAAACAGCCCTAACAAGGCAACTTCTGGTGCATTTTTTTTTTTTTTTGTGGCAGCCCCACCTGATCACTTATCTTCCCTACCACCTCCAGGGATGTTTTAGCATTTTATTACAAGCCTCCATTTATATACATCTGTGTTATACTATTCCTCAGGAGTGATTCGTACCACATCTTTTGATATACTTTTGTGTCTTCTGTCATATTTATGTATTTAATAACATTACTGATTATTTTAGCCTGTTTAGTCTCAGTTAGCTTTTTTTAGGATCACTGCTATACCTAGTAGACAGGTTAAAAAAAAACACAAATTTGTCTGTTACATTTTCAGGTGAAATTCACAAATTTTTGGGTGTGATATACTACTCCTATACCTAGTAGACAGGTAAAAAAAGAAATCACTAATTTGTCTGTTACATTTTCGGGTGACATTCAACAATTTTTGGCTGTGATAGACACCTGCTCTACCTAGTAGACAGATTAATAAATTTCACAAATTTTTCTGTTACATTCTTGGGTTGACATTTTACAATTTTTGACGTGAATAAACCCCTGCTCTGCACAGGTGACAGGGACCGAAATTTTTAAAAATAGTCTGTTCCATTGGTGGGTGACATTAACCCATTTCTGGCGATGAAAATCCCCTACTCTGCATAGGTGACAGGGACTTAAATTTCTAAAATTCGTCTTTAATTGGCCCTTTCCTTCGATCCTTCTGCTTTAATAACTTTTCCCATATTTCCACTCGATCAAAATAAAATTTCATCCATTGATCTCCCTTAGATTGGGTCTCTCTTTCTCACGCTTCCTCTCCGGCGTGGAACCCTGATTTGCCGATAACCGTGATCAACATGGTAGGCTCAGAAATTAACATCGAAAGTTGATATCCAAATGCATGGTGGACGTCACAGGGACGTGCGATCAGGCAGAAGTTATCTAGAGTCAACAAAGCGGCAGCAGGGCCTCTCCTGTCTAACATTTCCTAATCCAAAATACTGCTGTGACATTCACTGTAATTTTTTATTAATCCTTTCAATAACAGGGCATCTTAAGAGTCCTGTATTGTTATTTATCGTCACTACCTCCCCGAGTCCAAAGTGGGTAATTGCCGCTCGCCCCCTTCTTTCCTTCAATTCTTTTGTTTTAATAGCTTCTCCCACATTTCCGCTCAATCAAAATTACATTTCATCCATTGATCTCCCTTGGATGTGGTCTCTCTTTCTCACGATCCCTCTCAGGGGTGGAACCCTGATTCACCGATAACTGTGATCAACATGGTAGGCGCAGAAAAGAACATTGAAAGTTGATAGAGCAGATATCCAATTGGATCGTGAACATCACGGGGACGTGCAATATGGTTGGGCAGTATGTTTGCACACGCCTACACGAACTGACTGATGGTTCTGCCCCCTGCAACTTCTGGGTCTCCAAAATGGGCACATTGCCTGAGCTTGCCCTTTACGCCTTGGAGGTACTGGCCTGCCCTGCAGCCAGTGTATTGTCTGAACGTATGTTTAGCACGACTGGAGGGGGTTATCACAGGTTATATTTCCCGATTTGGGGTGTACCTTAATAAAAAAATATATATATATATATTTAAAACCAAAAAGCAGTGTAGGCTACCTCCTCCTCCACTTACGCTTGCACCTACACTGCCACATCCCTTATTATTTTTTATTTTCACGTATTTTATGTTATTTAAAGTAATTTCCCTATCCATATTTGCTTGCAGAGCACTTGCCATGCTCTTGACCACATTTTGATGCCATTTGCAGCCCTCTTGCCTTTTCCATTACATTTTTACAGCCATTTTAATGCTCAAAAGTTCGGGTCCCCATTGACTTCAATGGGGTTCAAGTTCAGATCCTGAACTCAAACCTTTTTGTGAAGTTCTGCCGAACCCGTACATCCAGGTGTCCGCTCAACTCTACTGTTAAATATTCTAATCATGACTTTATCGCAATTTTATCGCAAATATATGACATTGCCGATTTTCGCAATCAAGTAAACAATGACTGGAGATCATGAATTCTCAAATTTGCTAATTTATGGCGAATATTTGGCCAAAAATTTGCATTCGATTACTGCCTATGCCGTTCATCACTACTCATTTCTCCAGATCCATTATTCCTGTCTTTATAGCACAGATTAGACTCCTGCTTCTAACGAGATGTAAGTGAGACTTGAAGTAGAAATGGAAATAAACAATTCTTATACCGCTTGCTGATGTTAATACAAACAGAATTACAATGACATTGGTATTATATTAATGCAAACTGCATATACGCACCAGACGCCATACACAATACTTTTTGCACTGCAGGGGTTGCTAAGACTATTTGAAAGCATAATTTATCTTGCTACAAAGGTTACATAAATTAACATATAAATGCCTATAAACTAGCAGACAGTGGCTTCTCAGTATTTTCTAAAGACAAAATGGAGTCCCCTGAGCAGTGTACAAAGAACCTATTTTTCTTCTCTAATTTCTGGTGTACTTAAGACTTTATTCTGCTTTATCTTATTCCTCCTACCTGGTACAAGTGTATAAGCATTAATAAGAGACAAGAAAATTGCATTGATTTCAAGCCTGCATACTTTAAATTATATTCCCATAAGGTTTGGTGCTGTAATGCTTGAAGGCTATACTTATATCAGAAGATTATTAGGGATTGGAGCATTTCTGAAATAAAACCTTATTAAGCAGCAAATAGAGATGAGCAAATCGAAGTTGACGAAGAGGAATTAGATCCGAATTTCAGAAAAAATTTGATTCGCACAGAATCCGAATTTCCTCATGCTTTGTGGTAATGAATTGTATTTTTTCCTAAAATGGCTGCTGCACGTGTTAGGACATGGAGCAAGGAACTCTGGAAACGAGGGATCACCCACAATGCCATGCATGCAGCCAATCCCAGCCAGCCAGCCCTATGATGTCACAGCCCTATAAATAGCCTCAGCCATCTTGGATTCAGCCATTTTCCAGTGTACTGGGGGAGGGGGAGACATTAGCAGGCGCTAGGGACAGTGCTAGGAAACACTTTAAAACTTTTATTTTGCTGTATAGAAGTTCAGGAAAAGGATAGGGATGAATCATCCCACAGTATTGAAGCAGAACAGGGTTCAGTAGGGGAGTTTACGGCTTGGGTAATAGGAACAATCCTATTACACCTTTCTGCATTGACTGCGGATCCAAATTGCCATTATACAGCTCTGTAATTCCAGCAAACCAATCTTGTTATTGGGGTGCAAGTGCTGTTTTATACAGCCATTAATAGGGTTTATTACAAGGAAATATTTCTATATCCTATTTGCCCTTGTGTGGTGCAGTTATATGTTCTAAAGCAGTTTTTGGCTTGTATTAGTGGGGAAAAAAAGGGCTTATTAGTGGTGAAGTGAGAAAATTACAGCCCTTTTTGGTGTGTATTAGTGCCAAAAAAAAATATATTATTTGCCGTTCAGCGGTGCAGTTATATGTTCTAAAGCACTTTTTTGTGTATATTAGTGGCACAAAAAAATATTTTTGTTGTTGTGTGGTGAAGTAAGTAAATTATAGCCCTTTTTGGCATGTATTAGTGGCAAAAAATTATATGTTATTTGCCGTTCAACAGTGTAGTTATATGCTCTAAAGCCCTTTTTTGCGTGTATTAGTGGCACAAAAAAAAGTGTTTGCCATTGTGCGGTGAAGTGGGAAAATCACAGCCCCTTTTTGTCATGTATTAGTGGCAAAAAATATATATTTGCAGTTCAGAGGTGCAGTTATATGTTCTAAAGCCCTTTATGGAGTGTATTAGTGGCACAAAAAAAGTATTTGTCGTTGTCTGGTGAAGTGAGAAAATTACAGCCCTTTTTGGTGTGTATTAGTGGGGAAAAAAAAACTATATATTTGCCGTTCAGCGATTGTCACAGTCCCTCCTGTGAGAGAGGTGAGAAGATCGGATAGACTTGCTGCACTTGAAGCTAGCTGACAGGTTTCTCTGTTTTCCTCTATGTATGTTGTTTGGCAGGATCTCACCTCTCGTCAGGTGCCGCTCGATATCAGTGATGAGGCTCTATTTAGATCCATCTCGCACTGCTGACCATAGGGTTGATAGTTGCTAGTGCTGGTTTGTCTTGGATCTCCTGCTTCTCCGTACATCTCTAAGTGAAGTACTTGTTGCCTTTGCTGTTATCTGGTGTGTGCTGTTTCTAGGCCTCAGGGAGACGCAGGTTCCTTCATTCTGGAAGGAACCAGCTGTTTCATCTCCTGCTACCTATCCTAGGGCTCGTCAGTTTTAGCAAGGCTTTAGGTATTCGGTGTATGAGTATTTCCACCATCAGGATCTGCTCATACTGGCAGGAGTTAGGGAAAGGCCTAGGGATTACTAGGAGGTAACCATCACTCTTCCTTAGCTAGTGACGGCTAGATTGTCTATTAGTTGTGGTGTGTATTTGGTGTTTTCCCTTCACCTTAACCTGTGACAGCGGTGCAGTTATATGTTCTAAAGCATTTTTTTGTGTGTAATAGTGGCACAAATTTTTTTTATTTGCCGTTGTGTGGGGAAGTGAGAAAATTACAACCCTTTTTGGCGTGTATTAGTGGCAAAAAAAATATATATTATTTGTTGTTCAGCGGTACAGTTATATGTTCTAAAGCCTTTTTTGGTGTGTATTAGTGGGAAAAAATACCGTATTTTTTGTCCCATAAGATGCACTCCCCCCCAAAATGCGTCTTATGGGGCGAATGCTGACATTTTTACATCGCAGGCTGCGATGTATGAGCTAGCGGGGAGGGACTGGGAGGAGGAGCTGGGCGGGGCGGTGCAGTCACTGTACTCCAGCCCCGCTGCTCCAGTGCTGCACTATACAAATATAAAATGTCTCATTCAATTAAAAGTGATTAAACTTGCCTCCCCCCACTTTTAATATTACCGTACACCCTAACAGCTTCTGTAGAATGCAGGAAGGCAGGCCAGGCGGGTGGTAGCGTAACTCCCTGATGTCTAGTGCCTGCGCTGCCTACTTTATGAATGAAGCAGGCGGCGCAGGCACGTGACGTCAGTGAGTGACGCGCCGGCCGCCCTGCCTGCCTGCATTGTACAGAAGCTGTTAGGATGTACGGTAATATTAGGAGTGAGGGGGCATGTTTAATCACGTTCAATAGAATGAGACATTTTATATCTGTATACTGCAGCACTGGAGCGGCGGGGGGGGGGGGATCTGTGGATGACATTTTTATGGGGAACATCTGTGGATGGCACTGTTAAGGTATGGGGGGTCTGTGCATGGAACATATATCAGTGCCATCCACAGATCCCCATAACAGGTCCACCCACAGATCCCCCCTGTAACAGTTCCACCCACAGATCCCCCTGTAACAGGGCCATCCACAGATCCCCCCTGTAACAGCGCCATCCACAGATCCCCCCTGTAACAGTGCCATCCACAGATCCCCCCTGTAACAGTGCCATCCACAGATCCCCCCTGTAACAGCGCCATCCACAGATCCCCCCTGTAACAGTGCCATCCACAGATCCCCCCTGTAACAGTGTCATCCACAGATCCCCCCGTAACAGTGCGTCATCCACAGATCCCCCATAACAGTGCGTCATCCACAGATCCCCCCGTAACAGTGCGTCATCCACAGATCCCCCATAACAGTGCGTCATCCACAGATCCCCCCATAACAGTGCGTCATCCACAGATCCCCCCATAACAGTGCGTCATCCACAGATCCCCCCATAACAGTGCGTCATCCACAGATCCCCCCATAACAGTGCGTCATCCACAGATCCCCCCATAACAGTGCGTCATCCACAGATCCCCCATAACAGTGTGTCATCTACAGATCCCCCATAACAGTGCGTCATCCACAGATCCCCCATAACAGTGCGTCATCTACAGATCCCCCATAACAGTGTGTCATCCACAGATTCCCCATAACAGTGTGTCATCCACAGATTCCCCATAACAATGTCCTTCACAGATCCCCAGTAATAGTGCCATCCACAGACCACCATTACTTCCAAACCCAACAAAAGCACACCTTTTGGTTAAAAATATTTTTTTTCTTATTTTTCTCCCCAAAAACCTAGGTGCGTCTTATGGGCCGGTGCATCTTATAGGGCAAAAAATGTGTAAGTGATGGAATATTTTAATGTGTGCGTTATATTTACTGCTGGTATATTTTGGTGTTTGTAGTATATTCAGTGATACTCATGTGTGAGGTATATTTACTGCTGGTAAAGATTGGTGTTTGTGGTATATTCACTGCTGGTAGATATTGATGTGTGTAGTATATTCACTGCTGATATATATTGGCCTCTGTAGTATATTCACTGCTGGTAGATATTGATTTATGCAGTATATTCACTGCTGGTTTATATTGACATGTGCGGTATATTCACTGCTGGTATATTTTTGATGTGTGTGATATATTCAATGCTGGTATATGTTGATGTGTGCGGTATATTCACTGCTGGTGTACAGTATATTGGTGTGTGTGCTACAGTATATTCACTGCTGGTATATACAGTATTTACAGTATGTGTGTGGCATATTTTGTGGAAATATTTACCCCCACATAAAACTACACAACTGCGTGGGGTCTCCGCCTGTCAGGGGGCCCCGCCATAATTTACAACTGTATCTGTGTCCTTAGTTGTGGACTGTCAGGGAACCGCCACTGGTAATATCCTGGCGGCGGTCCCTTTAACTGCCATATGTAGGTATCTGCAGTACTATGTAACAAGTATAACAAGTGATTATTCTCTGTACAAATAATGTAGCTAATGTTACCTGCAGTCCTATGTAACACCACACAACACAGTGATTATACCTAGAGTTATCACTGTGGTGTCACATAGAACTGCAGGTGACATCTACTACATTATTTGTACAGACAATGCTCACTGTATTTGTATTTGTATCTGTATCTGTGGTGTTGCATAGGACTTCAGATACATGATAATACGCTATCTGCATTCTGTTCATGAAGCAATGTAGCATCATGACCAAAATTCACATAATGTAGTAGATGTCACTTGCAGTCCTATGTAAAGCCACAGATAACCCAGTGATAACTCTGAGTACAGATAATGTACTAGATGTTAACCTGCAGTTCTATGTAACACCACAGATAACAAATTAATAAGTCTCTGGGTACAGATAATGTAGTAGATGTCACCTGCAGTCCTATGTAACACCATAGATAACAAATTAATAAGTCTCTGGGTACAGATAATGTAGTAGATGTCACCTGCAGTCCTATGTAACACCATAGATAACACGGTGATAGCTCTCTGAGTACAGATACTGTACTAGATGTTATCTGCAGTCCTATGTAAAACCACTGATAACACAGTGATAACTTTCTGAGTACAGGTAATGTGATAGATGTTGCCTGCAGTCCCTGACCATACCTGAAGCACAGCGCAGAGGATAAGCCCAGCCAATTCATGCAATAACACTCCAAGTGACTGCAGACTGTCCCATCATTACTAGGCTAGCTAAGCTTATTGACATCACGTGGCCTTTGAACAAGGTGGGTAAATGTTGTATTTTCCTATAAAAAAAATCTTTGATCGGGGCTCCCACACAATTTTGCTTGAGGCCCTAGAAATACCAAGCCCACCCCGGGTATACCCACTGCTGTTATATATTGGTGTGTACAGTATATTCACTTCTGGTATATATTTATGTGTGCAGTATATTTACTGCTGGTATATATTTATGTCTGGTATATTCAGGTATATACAGCCATGGCCGTAAATGTTGGCACCCCAGAAATTTTTCAAGAAAATGAAGTATTTCTCACAGAAAAGTATTGCAGTAACACATGTTTTCCTATACACATGTTTATTCCCTTTGTGTGTATTGGAACAAAACCAAAAAAGGGAGGAGAAAACTAAAATTGGACATAATGTCACCAAACTCCAAAAATGGGCTGGACAAAATTATTGGCACCCTTTCAAAATTGTGGATAAATACGATTGTTTCAAGCATGTGATGCTCCTTTAAACTCACCTGGGGCAAGTAACAGGTGTGGGCGATATAAAAATCACACATGAAAGCAGATAAAATGGAGATAAGTTCACTTAGTCTTTGCATTGTGTGTCTGTGCGCGCCACACTAAGCATGGACAACAGAAAGAGGAGAGAACTGTCTGAGGACTTGAGAACCACAACTATGGAAAAATAACAACAATCTCAAGGTTACAAGTCCATCTCCAGAGATCTAGATTATCCTTTGTCCACAGTGCGCAACATTATCAAGAAGTTTGCAACCCATGGCACTGTAGCTAATCTCCCTGGGCGTGGACGGAAGAGAAAAATTGATGAAAGGTGTCAACGCAGTGTAGTCCGGATGGTGGATAAGCAGCCCCAAAAAAGTTCCAAAGATATTCAAGCTGTACTGCAGGCTCAGGGAGCATCAGTGTCAGCGCAAACTATCCGTTGACATTTAAATTAAATGAAATGCTATGGCAGGAGACCCAGGAGGACCCCACTGCTGACACAGAGACATAAAAAAACAAGACTACATTTTGCAAAAATGAACTTGAGTAAGCCAAAATACTTCTGGGAAAACGTCTTGTGCACAGATGAGATAGGGTTTTTGGTTAATCAAATCATTCTATTTACCAAAAACAGAATGAGGCCTACAAAGAAAAGAACACAGTACCTACAGTGAAATATGGTGGAGGTTCATTGATGTTTTGGGGTTGTTTTGCTGCCTCCGGCGCTAGGTGCCTTGGATGTGTGCAAGACATCATGAAATCTGAGGATTTTGGGTCGCAGTGTAGAGCCCAGTGTCAGAAAGCTGGGTTTGCGTCCGAGATCTTGGGTCTTCCAGCAGGACAATGACCCCAAACATACGTCAAAAATCCTAGAAATGGATGGCAAAAAAGCACTGGAGAGTAGGGATGAGCGAACTCGAACTGTATAGTTCGGGTTCGTACCGAATTTTGGGGTGTCCGTGACACGGACCCGAACCCGGACATTTTCGTAAAAGTCCGGGTTCGGGTTCGGTGTTCGTCGCTTTCTTCGCGCTTTTGTGACGCTTTCTTGGCGCTTTTTGAAAGGCTGCAAAGCAGCCAATCAACAAGCGTCATACTACTTGCCCCAAGAGGCCATCACAGCCATGCCTACTATTGGCATGGCTGTGATTGGCCAGAGCACCATGTGACCCAGCCTCTATTTAAGCTGGAGTCACATAGCGCCGCCCGTCACTCTGCTCTGATTAGCGTAGGGAGAGGTTGCGGCTGCGACAGTAGGGCGAGATTAGGCAGATTAACTCCTCCAAAGGACTTGATTAACTGATCGATCTGCAGCTGTGGATCATTGAGCTGCTGATCCTCAATTGCTCACTGTTTTTAGGCTGCACAGACCGTTTGTCAGTCTCATTTTTCTGGGGTGATCGGCGGCCATTTTGTGTCTTGTGGTGCGCCAGCACAAGCTGCGACCAAGTGCATTTAACCCTCAATGGTGTGGTTGTTTTTTGGCTAAAGCCTACATCAGGGTGAAGCTGTCACACCAAGTGCATTTAACCAGCAATAGTCTGTTCATTTTTTGGCCATATACAAAATCAGGGGCAAGCTGCGCCTGTCACCAAGTGCATTTAACCCTCAATGGTGTGGTTGTTTTTTGGCTAAAGCCTACATCAGGGTGAAGCTGTCACACCAAGTGCATTTAACCAGCAATAGTCTGTTCATTTTTTGGCCATATACAAAATCAGGGGCAAGCTGCGCCTGTCACCAAGTGCATTTAACCCTCAATGGTGTGGTTGTTTTTTGGCTAAAGCCTACATCAGGGTGAAGCTGTCACACCAAGTGCATTTAACCAGCAATAGTCTGTTCATTTTTTGGCCATATACAAAATCAGGGGCAAGCTGCGCCTGTCACCAAGTGCATTTAACCCTCAATGGTGTGGTTGTTTTTTGGCTAAAGCCTACATCAGGGTGAAGCTGTCACACCAAGTGCATTTAACCAGCAATAGTCTGTTCATTTTTTGGCCATATCCCAGTCTAATTCTGTCACTAAATCCATACCGGTCACCCAGCGCCTAAATACTAGGCCTCAAATTTATATCCAGCTAAATCTGTCCCTAGTGCTGTAGCTGGGCGAGTTATTTAGTGTCCGTTCAAGCACATTTCTTGTTCTGGGTTGAAATACAATTCCCAATTTAGCAATTTCATAATTTAGTGGTTCCTGCTATATCAGAGCTATTTGAAATCTATCCCAAAAAGGGTATATAATATTGAAGGTGCACATTGGGTCATTCAGAATAACTTCACACACACCCGCTACTGTGTATTTCCAAGTCTAATTCTGTCACTAAACCCATACCTGTCACCCAGCGCCTAAATACTAGGCCTCAAATTTAAATCCCTCTAAATCTCTCGTTACCCACCGCTGTACTGTTGTTGCTGGGCAAGATATTTAGTGTCCGTCAAAGCACATTTTTTGTTCTGGGTTGAAGTACAATTCCCAATTTAGCAATTTCATAATTTAGTGGTTTCTGCTATATCAGAGCTATTTGAAATCTATCCCTAAAAGGGTATATAATATTGAAGGTGCACATAGGGTCATTCAGAATAACTTCACACACACGCTTCTGTGCATTTCCAAGTCTAATTCTGTCACTAAATCCATACCGGTGACCCAGCGCCTAAATACTAGGCCTCAAATTTAAATCCCTCTAAATCTCTCGTTACCCACCACTGTACTGTTGTTGCTGGGCAAGATATTTAGTGTCCGTCAAAGCACATTTTTTGTTCTGGGTTGAAGTACAATTCCCAATTTAGCAATTTCATAATTTAGTGGTTTCTGCTATATCAGAGCTATTTGAAATCTATCCCTAAAAGGGTATATAATATTGAAGGTGCACATAGGGTCATTCAGAATAACTTCACACACACGCTTCTGTGCATTTCCAAGTCTAATTCTGTCACTAAATCCATACCGGTGACCCAGCGCCTAAATACTAGGCCTCAAATTTAAATCCCTCTAAATCTCTCGTTACCCACCGCTGTACTGTTGTTGCTGGGCAAGATATTTAGTGTCCGTCAAAGCACATTTTTTGTTCTGGGTTGAAGTACAATTCCCAATTTAGCAATTTCATAATTTAGTGGTTTCTGCTATATCAGAGCTATTTGAAATCTATCCCTAAAAGGGTATATAATATTGAAGGTGCACATAGGGTCATTCAGAATAACTTCACACACACCGCTTCTGTGCATTTCCAAGTCTAATTCTGTCACTAAATCCATACCGGTGACCCAGCGCCTAAATACTAGGCCTCAAATTTAAATCCCTCTAAATCTCTCGTTACCCACCGCTGTACTGTTGTTGCTGGGCAAGATATTTAGTGTCCGTCAAAGCACATTTTTTGTTCTGGGTTGAAGTACAATTCCCAATTTAGCAATTTCATAATTTAGTGGTTTCTGCTATATCAGAGCTATTTGAAATCTATCCCAAAAAGGGTATATAATATTGAAGGTGCACATTGGGTCATTCAGAATAACTTCACACACACCCGCTACTGTGTATTTCCAAGTCTAATTCTGTCACTAAACCCATACCTGTCACCCAGCGCCTAAATACTAGGCCTCAAATTTAAATCCCTCTAAATCTCTCGTTACCCACCGCTGTACTGTTGTTGCTGGGCAAGATATTTAGTGTCCGTCAAAGCACATTTTTTGTTCTGGGTTGAAGTACAATTCCCAATTTAGCAATTTCATAATTTAGTGGTTTCTGCTATATCAGAGCTATTTGAAATCTATCCCTAAAAGGGTATATAATATTGAAGGTGCACATAGGGTCATTCAGAATAACTTCACACACACCGCTTCTGTGCATTTCCAAGTCTAATTCTGTCACTAAATCCATACCGGTGACCCAGCGCCTAAATACTAGGCCTCAAATTTAAATCCCTCTAAATCTCTCGTTACCCACCGCTGTACTGTTGTTGCTGGGCAAGATATTTAGTGTCCGTCAAAGCACATTTTTTGTTCTGGGTTGAAGTACAATTCCCAATTTAGCAATTTCATAATTTAGTGGTTTCTGCTATATCAGAGCTATTTGAAATCTATCCCTAAAAGGGTATATAATATTCAAGGTGCACATAGGGTCATTCAGAATAACTTCACACACACGCTTCTGTGCATTTCCAAGTCTAATTCTGTCACTAAATCCATACCGGTGACCCAGCGCCTAAATACTAGGCCTCAAATTTAAATCCCTCTAAATCTCTCGTTACCCACCGCTGTACTGTTGTTGCTGGGCAAGATATTTAGTGTCCGTCAAAGCACATTTTTTGTTCTGGGTTGAAGTACAATTCCCAATTTAGCAATTTCATAATTTAGTGGTTTCTGCTATATCAGAGCTATTTGAAATCTATCCCTAAAAGGGTATATAATATTGAAGGTGCACATAGGGTCATTCAGAATAACTTCACACACACGCTTCTGTGCATTTCCAAGTCTAATTCTGTCACTAAATCCATACCGGTGACCCAGCGCCTAAATACTAGGCCTCAAATTTAAATCCCTCTAAATCTCTCGTTACCCACCGCTGTACTGTTGTTGCTGGGCAAGATATTTAGTGTCCGTCAAAGCACATTTTTTGTTCTGGGTTGAAGTACAATTCCCAATTTAGCAATTTCATAATTTAGTGGTTCCTGCTATATCAGAGCTATTTGAAATCTATCCCAAAAAGGGTATATAATATTGAAGGTGCACATTGGGTCATTCAGAATAACTTCACACACACCCGCTACTGTGTATTTCCAAGTCTAATTCTGTCACTAAACCCATACCTGTCACCCAGCGCCTAAATACTAGGCCTCAAATTTAAATCCCTCTAAATCTCTCGTTACCGCTGTACTGTTGTAGCTGGGAAAGTTATTTAGTGCCCGTCAAAGCACATTTTTTGTTCTGGGTTGAAGTACAATTCCCAATTTAGCAATTTCATAATTTAGTGGTTCCTGCTATATCAGAGCTATTTGAAATCTATCCCAAAAGGGTATATAATATTCAAGGTGCACATTGGGTCATTCAGAATAACTTCACACACACGCTTCTGTGCATTTCCAAGTCTAATTCTGTCACTAAATCCATACCGGTCACCCAGCGCCTAAATACTAGGCCTCAAATTTATATCCCGCTGAATTTGAATACAATACATTGGGCCAAATAATATATTTGTTGTTGTGGTGAACCATAACAATGAGAAAAACATCTAGTAAGGGACGCGGACGTGGACATGGTCGTGGTGGTGTTAGTGGACCCTCTGGTGCTGGGAGAGGACGTGGCCGTTCTGCCACATCCACACGTCCTAGTGTACCAACTACCTCAGGTCCCAGTAGCCGCCAGAATTTACAGCGATATATGGTGGGGCCCAATGCCGTTCTAAGGATGGTAAGGCCTGAGCAGGTACAGGCATTAGTCAATTGGGTGGCCGACAGTGGATCCAGCACGTTCACATTATCTCCCACCCAGTCTTCTGCAGAAAGCGCACAGATGGCGCCTGAAAACCAACCCCATCAGTCTGTCACATCACCCCCATGCATACCAGGGAAACTGTCTCAGCCTCAAGTTATGCAGCAGTCTCTTATGCTGTTTGAAGACTCCGCTGGCAGGGTTTCCCAAGGGCATCCACCTAGCCCTTCCCCAGCGGTGAAAGACATAGAATGCACTGACGCACAACCACTTATGTTTCCTGATGATGAGGACATGGGAATACCACCTCAGCATGTCTCTGATGATGACGAAACACAGGTGCCAACTGCTGCGTCTTTCTGCAGTGTGCAGACTGAACAGGAGGTCAGGGATCAAGACTGGGTGGAAGACGATGCAGGGGACGATGAGGTCCTAGACCCCACATGGAATGAAGGTCGTGCCACTGACTTTCACAGTTCGGAGGAAGAGGCAGTGGTGAGACCGAGCCAACAGCGTAGCAAAAGAGGGAGCAGTGGGCAAAAGCAGAACACCCGCCGCCAAGAGACTCCGCCTGCTACTGACCGCCGCCATCTGGGACCGAGCACCCCAAAGGCAGCTTCAAGGAGTTCCCTGGCATGGCACTTCTTCAAACAATGTGCTGACGACAAGACCCGAGTGGTTTGCACGCTGTGCCATCAGAGCCTGAAGCGAGGCATTAACGTTCTGAACCTGAGCACAACCTGCATGACCAGGCACCTGCATGCAAAGCATGAACTGCAGTGGAGTAAACACCTTAAAACCAAGGAAGTCACTCAGGCTCCCCCTGCTACCTCTTCTGCTGCTGCCGCCTCGGCCTATTCTGCTGCTGCCGCCTCGGCCTCTTCCTCCGCCTCTGGAGGAACGTTGGCACCTGCCGCCCAGCAAACAGGGGATGTACCACCAACACCACCACCACCACCTCCGTCACCAAGCGTCTCAACCATGTCACACGCCAGCGTTCAGCTCTCCATCTCACAAACATTTGATAGAAAGCGTAAATTCCCACCTAGCCACCCTCGATCCCTGGCCCTGAATGCCAGCATTTCTAAACTACTGGCCTATGAAATGCTGTCATTTAGGCTGGTGGACACAGACAGCTTCAAACAGCTCATGTCGCTTGCTGTCCCACAGTATGTTGTTCCCAGCCGGCACTACTTCTCCAAGAGAGCCGTGCCTTCCCTGCACAACCAAGTATCCGATAAAATCAAGTGTGCACTGCGCAACGCCATCTGTAGCAAGGTCCACCTAACCACAGATACGTGGACCAGTAAGCACGGCCAGGGACGCTATATCTCCCTAACTGCACACTGGGTAAATGTAGTGGCAGCTGGGCCCCAGGCGGAGAGCTGTTTGGCGCACGTCCTGCCGCCGCCAAGGATCGCAGGGCAACATTCTTTGCCTCCTGTTGCCACCTCCTCCTTCTCGGCTTCCTCCTCCTCTTCTTCCACCTGCTCATCCAGTCAGCCACACACCTTCACCACCAACTTCAGCACAGCCCGGGGTAAACGTCAGCAGGCCATTCTGAAACTCATATGTTTGGGGGACAGGCCCCACACCGCACAGGAGTTGTGGCGGGGTATTGAACAACAGACCGACGAGTGGTTGCTGCCGGTGAGCCTCAAGCCCGGCCTGGTGGTGTGTGATAATGGGCGAAATCTCGTTGCAGCTCTGGGACTAGCCAATTTGACGCACATCCCTTGCTTGGCGCATGTGCTGAATTTGGTGGTGCAGAAGTTCATTCACAACTACCCCGACATGTCAGAGCTGCTGCATAAAGTGCGGGCCGTCTGTTCGCGCTTCCGGCGTTCACATCCTGCCGCTGCTCGCCTGTCTGCGCTACAGCGTAACTTCGGCCTTCCCGCTCACCGCCTCATATGCGACGTGCCCACCAGGTGGAACTCCACCTTGCACATGCTGGACAGACTGTGCGAGCAGCAGCAGGCCATAGTGGAGTTTCAGCTGCAGCACGCACGGGTCAGTCGCACTACAGAACAGCACCACTTCACCACCAATGACTGGGCCTCCATGCGAGACCTGTGTGCCCTGTTGCGCTGTTTCGAGTACTCCACCAACATGGCCAGTGGCGATGACACCGTTATCAGCGTTACAATACCACTTCTATGTCTCCTTGAGAAAACACTTAGGGCGATGATGGAACAGGAGGTGGCCCAGGAGGAGGAGGAGGAGGATGAGGAAGAGGGGTCATTTTTAGCACTTTCAGGCCAGTCTCTTCGAAGTGACTCAGAGGGAGGTTTTTTGCAACAGCAGAGGCCAGGTACAAATGTGGCCAGCCAGGGCCCACTACTGGAGGACGAGGAGGACGAGGATGAGGAGGAGGTGGAGGAGGATGAGGATGAAGCATGGTCACAGCGGGGTGGCACCCAACGCAGCTCGGGTCCATCACTGGTGCGTGGCTGGGGGGAAAGGCAGGACGATGACGATACGCCTCCCACAGAGGACAGCTTGTCCTTACCCCTGGGCAGCCTGGCACACATGAGCGACTACATGCTGCAGTGCCTGCGCAACGACAGCAGAGTTGCCCACATTTTAACCTGTGCGGACTACTGGGTTGCCACCCTGCTGGATCCACGCTACAAAGACAATGTGCCCACCTTACTTCCTGCACTGGAGCGTGATAGGAAGATGCGCGAGTACAAGCGCACGTTGGTAGACGCGCTACTGAGAGCATTCCCAAATGTCACAGGGGAACAAGTGGAAGCCCAAGGCCAAGGCAGAGGAGGAGCAAGAGGTCGCCAAGGCAGCTGTGTCACGGCCAGCTCCTCTGAGGGCAGGGTTAGCATGGCAGAGATGTGGAAAACTTTTGTCAACACGCCACAGCTAACTGCACCACCACCTGATACGCAACGTGTTAGCAGGAGGCAACATTTCACTAACATGGTGGAACAGTACGTGTGCACACCCCTCCACGTACTGACTGATGGTTCGGCCCCATTCAACTTCTGGGTCTCTAAATTGTCCACGTGGCCAGAGCTAGCCTTTTATGCCTTGGAGGTGCTGGCCTGCCCGGCAGCCAGCGTTTTGTCTGAACGTGTATTCAGCACGGCAGGGGGCGTCATTACAGACAAACGCAGCCGCCTGTCTACAGCCAATGTGGACAAGCTGACGTTCATAAAAATGAACCAGGCATGGATCCCACAGGACCTGTCCGTCCCTTGTCCAGATTAGACATTAACTACCTCCCCATAACCATATATTATTGGACTCCAGGGCACTTCCTCATTCAATCCTATTTTTATTTTCATTTTACCATTATATTGCGATGCTACCCAAAGTTGAATGAACCTCTCCTCTGCCTGTGTGCTAGGCCTAAATATATGCCAATGGACTGTTGCAGTGGTGGCTGACATGAAGCCTGATTCTCTGCTATGACATGCAGACTAATTCTCTGCTGACATGAAGCCAGATTGTCTGTTACGGGACCTCTCTCCTCTGCCTGGGTGCTGGGCCTAAATTTATGACAATGGACTGTTGCAGTGGTGGCTGACGTGAAGCCTGATTCTCTGCTATGACATGCAGACTGATTCTCTGCTGACATGAAGCCAGATTGTCTGTTACGGGACCTCTCTGCTCTGCCTGTGTGCTAGGCCTAAATATATGCCAATGGACTGTTGCAGTGGTGGGTGACGTGAAGCCTCATTCTCTGCTATGACATGCAGACTGATTCTCTGCTGTCATGAAGCCAGATTGTCTGTTACGGGACCTCTCTGCTCTGCCTGTGTGCTAGGCCTAAATATATGCCAATGGACTGTTGCAGTGGTGGGTGACGTGAAGCCTCATTCTCTGCTATGACATGCAGACTAATTCTCTGCTGACATGAAGACAGATTCTCTGTTACGGGACCTCTCTCCTCTGCCTGTGTGTGCTGGGCCTAAATATATGCCAATGGACTGTTGCAGTGGTGGCTGACGTGAAGCCTCATTCTCTGCTATGACATGCAGACTGATTCTCTGCTGACATGAAGCCAGATTCTCTGTTACGGGACCTCTCTCCTCTGCCTGTGTGTGTGCTGGGCCTAAATATATGCCAATGGACTGTTGCAGTGGTGGCTGACGTGAAGCCTCATTCTCTGCTATGACATGCAGACTGATTCTCTGCTGACATGAAGCCAGATTCTCTGTTACGGGACCTCTCTCCTCTGCCTGTGTGTGTGCTGGGCCTAAATATATGCCAATGGACTGTTGCAGTGGTGGCTGACGTGAAGCCTCATTCTCTGCTATGACATGCAGACTGATTCTCTGCTGACATGAAGCCAGATTCTCTGTTACGGGACCTCTCTCCTCTGCCTGTGTGCTAGGCCTAAATATATGCCAATGGACTGTTGCAGTGGTGGCTGACGTGAAGCCTCATTCTCTGCTATGACATGCAGACTAATTCTCTGCTGACATGAAGACAGATTCTCTGTTACGGGACCTCTCTCCTCTGCCTGGGTGCCGGGGCCTAAATATCTGAGAATGGACTGTTCCAGTGGTGGGTGACGGGAAGCCAGATTCTCTGCTATGGAACCTCTCTCCAATTGATTTTGGTTAATTTTTATTTATTTAATTTTTATTTTAATTAATTTCCCTATCCACATTTGTTTGCAGGGGATTTACCTACATGTTGCTGCCTTTTGCAGCCCTCTAGCCCTTTCCTGGGCTGTTTTACAGCCGTTTTAGTGCCGAAAAGTTCGGGTCCCCATTGACTTCAATGGGGTTCGGGTTCGGGACGAAGTTCGGATCGGGTTCGGATCCCGAACCCGAACATTTCCGGGATGTTCGGCCGAACTTCTCGAACCCGAACATCCAGGTGTTCGCTCAACTCTACTGGAGAGTTCTGAAGTGGCCAGCAATGAGTCCAGATCTAAATCCTATTGAACACCATTGGAGAGATCTTAAAATTGCTGTTGGGAAAAGGCGCCCTTCCAATAAGAGAGACCTGGAGCAGTTTGCAAAGGAATAGAGTTCCAAAATTCCAGGTGAGAGGTGTCAGAAGTAGAGTTGAGCGAACACCTGGATGTTCGGGTTCGAGAAGTTCGGCCGAACATCCCGGAAATGTTCGGGTTCGGGATCCGAACCCGATCCGAACTTCGTCCCGAACCCGAACCCCATTGAAGTCAATGGGGACCCGAACTTTTCGGCACTAAAACGGCTGTAAAACAGCCCAGGAAAGGGCTAGAGGGCTGCAAAAGGCAGCAACATGTAGGTAAATCCCCTGCAAACAAATGTGGATAGGGAAATGAATTAAAATAAAAATTAAATAAATAAAAATTAACCAAAATCAATTGGAGAGAGGTTCCATAGCAGAGAATCTGGCTTCCCGTCACCCACCACTGGAACAGTCCATTCTCAGATATTTAGGCCCCGGCACCCAGGCAGAGGAGAGAGGTCCCGTAACAGAGAATCTGTCTTCATGTCAGCAGAGAATTAGTCTGCATGTCATAGCAGAGAATGAGGCTTCACGTCAGCCACCACTGCAACAGTCCATTGGCATATATTTAGGCCCAGCACCCAGGCAGAGGAGGGAGGTCCCGTAACAGAGAATCTGTCTTCATGTCAGCAGAGAATTAGTCTGCATGTCATAGCAGAGAATGAGGCTTCACGTCAGCCACCACTGCAACAGTCCATTGGCATATATTTAGGCCCAGCACACACACAGGCAGAGGAGAGAGGTCCCGTAACAGAGAATCTGGCTTCATGTCAGCAGAGAATCAGTCTGCATGTCATAGCAGAGAATGAGGCTTCACGTCAGCCACCACTGCAACAGTCCATTGGCATATATTTAGGCCCAGCACACACACAGGCAGAGGAGAGAGGTCCCGTAACAGAGAATCTGGCTTCATGTCAGCAGAGAATCAGTCTGCATGTCATAGCAGAGAATGAGGCTTCACGTCAGCCACCACTGCAACAGTCCATTGGCATATATTTAGGCCCAGCACCCAGGCAGAGGAGGGAGGTCCCGTAACAGAGAATCTGTCTTCATGTCAGCAGAGAATTAGTCTGCATGTCATAGCAGAGAATGAGGCTTCACGTCAGCCACCACTGCAACAGTCCATTGGCATATATTTAGGCCCAGCACACACACAGGCAGAGGAGAGAGGTCCCGTAACAGAGAATCTGGCTTCATGTCAGCAGAGAATCAGTCTGCATGTCATAGCAGAGAATGAGGCTTCACGTCAGCCACCACTGCAACAGTCCATTGGCATATATTTAGGCCCAGCACACACACAGGCAGAGGAGAGAGGTCCCGTAACAGAGAATCTGGCTTCATGTCAGCAGAGAATCAGTCTGCATGTCATAGCAGAGAATGAGGCTTCACGTCAGCCACCACTGCAACAGTCCATTGGCATATATTTAGGCCCAGCACCCAGGCAGAGGAGGGAGGTCCCGTAACAGAGAATCTGTCTTCATGTCAGCAGAGAATTAGTCTGCATGTCATAGCAGAGAATGAGGCTTCACGTCAGCCACCACTGCAACAGTCCATTGGCATATATTTAGGCCCAGCACCCAGGCAGAGGAGGGAGGTCCCGTAACAGAGAATCTGTCTTCATGTCAGCAGAGAATTAGTCTGCATGTCATAGCAGAGAATGAGGCTTCACGTCAGCCACCACTGGAACAGTCCATTCTCAGATATTTAGGCCCCGGCACCCAGGCAGAGGAGAGAGGTCCCGTAACAGAGAATCTGTCTTCATGTCAGCAGAGAATTAGTCTGCATGTCATAGCAGAGAATGAGGCTTCACGTCAGCCACCACTGCAACAGTCCATTGGCATATATTTAGGCCCAGCACCCAGGCAGAGGAGAGAGGTCCCGTAACAGACAATCTGGCTTCATGTCAGCAGAGAATCAGTCTTCATATCATAGCAGAGAATCAGGCTTCACGTCACCCACCACTGTAAGAGTCAATTTTCATAAATTTAGGCCCAGAACCCAGGCAGAGGAGAAAGGTCCCGTAACAGACAATCTGGCTTCATGTCAGCAGAGAATCAGTCTTCATATCATAGCAGAGAATCAGGCTTCACGTCACCCACCACTGTAAGAGTCAATTTTCATAAATTTAGGCCCAGAACCCAGGCAGAGGAGAAAGGTCCCGTAACAGACAATCTGGCTTCATGTCAGCAGAGAATCAGTCTTCATATCATAGCAGAGAATCAGGCTTCACGTCACCCACCACTGTAAGAGTCAATTTTCATAAATTTAGGCCCAGAACCCAGGCAGAGGAGAAAGGTCCCGTAACAGACAATCTGGCTTCATGTCAGCAGAGAATCAGTCTTCATATCATAGCAGAGAATCAGGCTTCACGTCACCCACCACTGTAAGAGTCAATTTTCATAAATTTAGGCCCAGAACCCAGGCAGAGGAGAAAGGTCCCGTAACAGACAATCTGGCTTCATGTCAGCAGAGAATCAGTCTTCATATCATAGCAGAGAATCAGGCTTCACGTCACCCACCACTGTAAGAGTCAATTTTCATAAATTTAGGCCCAGAACCCAGGCAGAGGAGAAAGGTCCCGTAACAGACAATCTGGCTTCATGTCAGCAGAGAATCAGTCTTCATATCATAGCAGAGAATCAGGCTTCACGTCACCCACCACTGTAAGAGTCAATTTTCATAAATTTAGGCCCAGAACCCAGGTAGAGGAGAAAGGTCCCGTAACAGACAATCTGGCTTCATGACAGCAGAGAATCAGTCTGCATGTCATAGCAGAGAATCAGGCTTCACGTCAGCCACCACTGCAACAGTCCATTGTCATAAATTTAGGCCCAGCACCCAGGCAGAGGAGAGAGGTCCCGTAACAGACAATCTGGCTTCATGTCAGCAGAGAATTAGTCTGCATGTCATAGCAGAGAATCAGGCTTCATGTCAGCCACCACTGCAACAGTCCATTGGCATATATTTAGGCCTAGCACACAGGCAGAGGAGAGGTTCATTCAACTTTGGGTAGCATCGCAATATAATGGTAAAATGAAAATAAAAATAGGATTGAATGAGGAAGTGCCCTGGAGTCCAATAATATATGGTTATGGGGAGGTAGTTAATGTCTAATCTGGACAAGGGACGGACAGGTCCTGTGGGATCCATGCCTGGTTCATTTTTATGAACGTCAGCTTGTCCACATTGGCTGTAGACAGGCGGCTGCGTTTGTCTGTAATGACGCCCCCTGCCGTGCTGAATACACGTTCAGACAAAACGCTGGCTGCCGGGCAGGCCAGCACCTCCAAGGCATAAAAGGCTAGCTCTGGCCACGTGGACAATTTAGAGACCCAGAAGTTGAATGGGGCCGAACCATCAGTCAGTACGTGGAGGGGTGTGCACACGTACTGTTCCACCATGTTAGTAAAATGTTGCCTCCTGCTAACACGTTGCGTATCAGGTGGTGGTGCAGTTAGCTGTGGCGTGTTGACAAAAGTTTTCCACATCTCTGCCATGCTAACCCTGCCCTCAGAGGAGCTGGCCGTGACACAGCTGCCTTGGCGACCTCTTGCTCCTCCTCTGCCTTGGCCTTGGGCTTCCACTTGTTCCCCTGTGACATTTGGGAATGCTCTCAGTAGCGCGTCTACCAACGTGCGCTTGTACTCGCGCATCTTCCTATCACGCTCCAGTGCAGGAAGTAAGGTGGGCACATTGTCTTTGTAGCGTGGATCCAGCAGGGTGGCAACCCAGTAGTCCGCACAGGTTAAAATGTGGGCAACTCTGCTGTCGTTGCGCAGGCACTGCAGCATGTAGTCGCTCATGTGTGCCAGGCTGCCCAGGGGTAAGGACAAGCTGTCCTCTGTGGGAGGCGTATCGTCATCGTCCTGCCTTTCCCCCCAGCCACGCACCAGTGATGGACCCGAGCTGCGTTGGGTGCCACCCCGCTGTGACCATGCTTCATCCTCATCCTCCTCCACCTCCTCCTCATCCTCGTCCTCCTCGTCCTCCAGTAGTGGGCCCTGGCTGGCCACATTTGTACCTGGCCTCTGCTGTTGCAAAAAACCTCCCTCTGAGTCACTTCGAAGAGACTGGCCTGAAAGTGCTAAAAATGACCCCTCTTCCTCATCCTCCTCCTCCTCCTCCTGGGCCACCTCCTGTTCCATCATCGCCCTAAGTGTTTTCTCAAGGAGACATAGAAGTGGTATTGTAACGCTGATAACGGTGTCATCGCCACTGGCCATGTTGGTGGAGTACTCGAAACAGCGCAACAGGGCACACAGGTCTCGCATGGAGGCCCAGTCATTGGTGGTGAAGTGGTGCTGTTCTGTAGTGCGACTGACCCGTGCGTGCTGCAGCTGAAACTCCACTATGGCCTGCTGCTGCTCGCACAGTCTGTCCAGCATGTGCAAGGTGGAGTTCCACCTGGTGGGCACGTCGCATATGAGGCGGTGAGCGGGAAGGCCGAAGTTACGCTGTAGCGCAGACAGGCGAGCAGCAGCAGGATGTGAACGCCGGAAGCGCGAACAGACGGCCCGCACTTTATGCAGCAGCTCTGACATGTCGGGGTAGTTGTGAATGAACTTCTGCACCACCAAATTCAGCACATGCGCCAAGCAAGGGATGTGCGTCAAATTGGCTAGTCCCAGAGCTGCAACGAGATTTCGCCCATTATCACACACCACCAGGCCGGGCTTGAGGCTCACCGGCAGCAACCACTCGTCGGTCTGTTGTTCTATACCCCGCCACAACTCCTGTGCGGTGTGGGGCCTGTCCCCCAAACATATGAGTTTCAGAATGGCCTGCTGACGTTTACCCCGGGCTGTGCTGAAGTTGGTGGTGAAGGTGTGTGGCTGACTGGATGAGCAGGTGGAAGAAGAGGAGGAGGAAGCCGAGAAGGAGGAGGTGGCAACAGGAGGCAAAGAATGTTGCCCTGCGATCCTTGGCGGCGGAAGGACGTGCGCCAAACAGCTCTCCGCCTGGGGCCCAGCTGCCACTACATTTACCCAGTGTGCAGTTAGGGAGATATAGCGTCCCTGGCCGTGCTTACTGGTCCACGTATCTGTGGTTAGGTGGACCTTGCTACAGATGGCGTTGCGCAGTGCACACTTGATTTTATCGGATACTTGGTTGTGCAGGGAAGGCACGGCTCTCTTGGAGAAGTAGTGCCGGCTGGGAACAACATACTGTGGGACAGCAAGCGACATGAGCTGTTTGAAGCTGTCTGTGTCCACCAGCCTAAATGACAGCATTTCATAGGCCAGTAGTTTAGAAATGCTGGCATTCAGGGCCAGGGATCGAGGGTGGCTAGGTGGGAATTTACGCTTTCTATCAAATGTTTGTGAGATGGAGAGCTGAACGCTGGCGTGTGACATGGTTGAGACGCTTGGTGACGGAGGTGGTGGTGGTGGTGTTGGTGGTACATCCCCTGTTTGCTGGGCGGCAGGTGCCAACGTTCCTCCAGAGGCGGAGGAAGAGGCCGAGGCGGCAGCAGCAGAATAGGCCGAGGCGGCAGCAGCAGAAGAGGTAGCAGGGGGAGCCTGAGTGACTTCCTTGGTTTTAAGGTGTTTACTCCACTGCAGTTCATGCTTTGCATGCAGGTGCCTGGTCATGCAGGTTGTGCTCAGGTTCAGAACGTTAATGCCTCGCTTCAGGCTCTGATGGCACAGCGTGCAAACCACTCGGGTCTTGTCGTCAGCACATTGTTTGAAGAAGTGCCATGCCAGGGAACTCCTTGAAGCTGCCTTTGGGGTGCTCGGTCCCAGATGGCGGCGGTCAGTAGCAGGCGGAGTCTCTTGGCGGCGGGTGTTCTGCTTTTGCCCACTGCTCCCTCTTTTGCTACGCTGTTGGCTCGGTCTCACCACTGCCTCTTCCTCCGAACTGTGAAAGTCAGTGGCACGACCTTCATTCCATGTGGGGTCTAGGACCTCATCGTCCCCTGCATCGTCTTCCACCCAGTCTTGATCCCTGACCTCCTGTTCAGTCTGCACACTGCAGAAAGACGCAGCAGTTGGCACCTGTGTTTCGTCATCATCAGAGACATGCTGAGGTGGTATTCCCATGTCCTCATCATCAGGAAACATAAGTGGTTGTGCGTCAGTGCATTCTATGTCTTTCACCGCTGGGGAAGGGCTAGGTGGATGCCCTTGGGAAACCCTGCCAGCGGAGTCTTCAAACAGCATAAGAGACTGCTGCATAACTTGAGGCTGAGACAGTTTCCCTGGTATGCATGGGGGTGATGTGACAGACTGATGGGGTTGGTTTTCAGGCGCCATCTGTGCGCTTTCTGCAGAAGACTGGGTGGGAGATAATGTGAACGTGCTGGATCCACTGTCGGCCACCCAATTGACTAATGCCTGTACCTGCTCAGGCCTTACCATCCTTAGAACGGCATTGGGCCCCACCATATATCGCTGTAAATTCTGGCGGCTACTGGGACCTGAGGTAGTTGGTACACTAGGACGTGTGGATGTGGCAGAACGGCCACGTCCTCTCCCAGCACCAGAGGGTCCACTAACACCACCACGACCATGTCCACGTCCGCGTCCCTTACTAGATGTTTTTCTCATTGTTATGGTTCACCACAACAACAAATATATTATTTGGCCCAATGTATTGTATTCAAATTCAGCGGGATATAAATTTGAGGCCTAGTATTTAGGCGCTGGGTGACCGGTATGGATTTAGTGACAGAATTAGACTTGGAAATGCACAGAAGCGTGTGTGTGTGAAGTTATTCTGAATGACCCAATGTGCACCTTGAATATTATATACCCTTTTAGGGATAGATTTCAAATAGCTCTGATATAGCAGAAACCACTAAATTATGAAATTGCTAAATTGGGAATTGTACTTCAACCCAGAACAAAAAATGTGCTTTGACGGGCACTAAATAACTTTCCCAGCTACAACAGGACAACGGTAACGAGAGATTTAGAGGGATTTAAATTTGAGGCCTAGTATTTAGGCGCTGGGTGACAGGTATGGGTTTAGTGACAGAATTAGACTTGGAAATACACAGTAGCGGGTGTGTGTGAAGTTATTCTGAATGACCCTATGTGCACCTTCAATATTATATACCCTTTTTGGGATAGATTTCAAATAGCTCTGATATAGCAGAAACCACTAAATTATGAAATTGCTAAATTGGGAATTGTACTTCAACCCAGAACAAAAAATGTGCTTTGACGGACACTAAATATCTTGCCCAGCAACAACAGTACAGCGGTGGGTAACGAGAGATTTAGAGGGAATTAAATTTGAGGCCTAGTATTTAGGCGCTGGGTCACCGGTATGGATTTAGTGACAGAATTAGACTTGGAAATACACAGTAGCGGGTGTGTGTGAAGTTACTCTGAATGACCCTATGTGCACCTTCAATATTATATACCCTTTTTGGGATAGATTTCAAAGAGCTCTGATATAGCAGGAACCACTAAATTATGAAATTGCTAAATTGGGAATTGTATTTCAACCCAGAACAAGAAATGTGCTTGAACGGACACTAAATAACTCGCCCAGCTACAGCACTAGGGACAGATTTAGCTGGATATAAATTTGAGGCCTAGTATTTAGGCGCTGGGTGACAGGTATGGGTTTAGTGACAGAATTAGACTTGGAAATACACAGTAGCGGGTGTGTGTGAAGTTATTCTGAATGACCCTATGTGCACCTTCAATATTATATACCCTTTTAGGGATAGATTTCAAATAGCTCTGATATAGCAGAAACCACTAAATTATGAAATTGCTAAATTGGGAATTGTACTTCAACCCAGAACAAAAAATGTGCTTTGACGGACACTAAATATCTTGCCCAGCAACAACAGTACAGCGGTGGGTAACGAGAGATTTAGAGGGAATTAAATTTGAGGCCTAGTATTTAGGCGCTGGGTCACCGGTATGGATTTAGTGACAGAATTAGACTTGGAAATACACAGTAGCGGGTGTGTGTGAAGTTATTCTGAATGACCCTATGTGCACCTTCAATATTATATACCCTTTTTGGGATAGATTTCAAATAGCTCTGATATAGCAGGAACCACTAAATTATGAAATTGCTAAATTGGGAATTGTACTTCAACCCAGAACAAAAAATGTGCTTTGACGGGCACTAAATAACTTTCCCAGCTACAACAGGACAACGGTAACGAGAGATTTAGAGGGATTTAAATTTGAGGCCTAGTATTTAGGCGCTGGGTGACAGGTATGGGTTTAGTGACAGAATTAGACTTGGAAATACACAGTAGCGGGTGTGTGTGAAGTTATTCTGAATGACCCTATGTGCACCTTCAATATTATATACCCTTTTTGGGATAGATTTCAAATAGCTCTGATATAGCAGAAACCACTAAATTATGAAATTGCTAAATTGGGAATTGTACTTCAACCCAGAACAAAAAATGTGCTTTGACGGACACTAAATATCTTGCCCAGCAACAACAGTACACCGGTGGGTAACGAGAGATTTAGAGGGAATTAAATTTGAGGCCTAGTATTTAGGCGCTGGGTCACCGGTATGGATTTAGTGACAGAATTAGACTTGGAAATACACAGTAGCGGGTGTGTGTGAAGTTATTCTGAATGACCCTATGTGCACCTTCAATATTATATACCCTTTTTGGGATAGATTTCAAATAGCTCTGATATAGCAGGAACCACTAAATTATGAAATTGCTAAATTGGGAATTGTACTTCAACCCAGAACAAAAAATGTGCTTTGACGGGCACTAAATAACTTTCCCAGCTACAACAGGACAACGGTAACGAGAGATTTAGAGGGATTTAAATTTGAGGCCTAGTATTTAGGCGCTGGGTGACAGGTATGGGTTTAGTGACAGAATTAGACTTGGAAATACACAGTAGCGGGTGTGTGTGAAGTTATTCTGAATGACCCTATGTGCACCTTCAATATTATATACCCTTTTTGGGATAGATTTCAAATAGCTCTGATATAGCAGAAACCACTAAATTATGAAATTGCTAAATTGGGAATTGTACTTCAACCCAGAACAAAAAATGTGCTTTGACGGACACTAAATATCTTGCCCAGCAACAACAGTACAGCGGTGGGTAACGAGAGATTTAGAGGGAATTAAATTTGAGGCCTAGTATTTAGGCGCTGGGTCACCGGTATGGATTTAGTGACAGAATTAGACTTGGAAATACACAGTAGCGGGTGTGTGTGAAGTTACTCTGAATGACCCTATGTGCACCTTCAATATTATATACCCTTTTTGGGATAGATTTCAAAGAGCTCTGATATAGCAGGAACCACTAAATTATGAAATTGCTAAATTGGGAATTGTATTTCAACCCAGAACAAGAAATGTGCTTGAACGGACACTAAATAACTCGCCCAGCTACAGCACTAGGGACAGATTTAGCTGGATATAAATTTGAGGCCTAGTATTTAGGCGCTGGGTGACCGGTATGGATTTAGTGACAGAATTAGACTGGGATATGGCCAAAAAATGAACAGACTATTGCTGGTTAAATGCACTTGGTGTGACAGCTTCACCCTGATGTAGGCTTTAGCCAAAAAACAACCACACCATTGAGGGTTAAATGCACTTGGTGACAGGCGCAGCTTGCCCCTGATTTTGTATATGGCCAAAAAATGAACAGACTATTGCTGGTTAAATGCACTTGGTGTGACAGCTTCACCCTGATGTAGGCTTTAGCCAAAAAACAACCACACCATTGAGGGTTAAATGCACTTGGTGACAGGCGCAGCTTGCCCCTGATTTTGTATATGGCCAAAAAATGAACAGACTATTGCTGGTTAAATGCACTTGGTGTGACAGCTTCACCCTGATGTAGGCTTTAGCCAAAAAACAACCACACCATTGAGGGTTAAATGCACTTGGTGACAGGCGCAGCTTGCCCCGATTTTGTATATGGCCAAAAAATGAACAGACTATTGCTGGTTAAATGCACTTGGTGTCACAGCTTCACCCTGATGTAGGCTTTAGCCAAAAAACAACCACACCATTGAGGGTTAAATGCACTTGGTCGCAGCTTGTGCTGGCGCACCACAAGACACAAAATGGCCGCCGATCACCCCAGAAAAATGAGACTGACAAACGGTCTGTGCAGCCTAAAAACAGTGAGCAATTGAGGATCAGCAGCTCAATGATCCACAGCTGCAGATCGATCAGTTAATCAAGTCCTTTGGAGGAGTTAATCTGCCTAATCTCGCCCTACTGTCGCAGCCGCAACCTCTCCCTACGCTAATCAGAGCAGAGTGACGGGCGGCGCTATGTGACTCCAGCTTAAATAGAGGCTGGGTCACATGGTGCTCTGGCCAATCACAGCCATGCCAATAGTAGGCATGGCTGTGATGGCCTCTTGGGGCAAGTAGTATGACGCTTGTTGATTGGCTGCTTTGCAGCCTTTCAAAAAGCGCCAAGAAAGCGTCACAAAAGCGCGAAGAAAGCGACGAACACCGAACCCGAACCCGGACTTTTACGAAAATGTCCGGGTTCGGGTCCGTGTCACGGACACCCCAAAATTCGGTACGAACCCGAACTATACAGTTCGAGTTCGCTCATCCCTAGTCAGAAGCTTATTGATGGTTATAGGAAGCAAATGATTTCAGTAATTTTTTCCAAAGGGTGTGCAACTAAATATTAAGTAAAGGATGCCAATAATTTTGTCCAGCCCATTTTTGGAGTTAGGTGTAACATTATGTCCAATTTGCTTTTTTTCCTCCCCTTTTTGGTTTCGTTCCAATACACACAAAGGGAATGAACATGTATATAGCAAAACATGTGTTACTGCAATACTTTTCTGTGAGAAATACTTAATTTTCTTGAAAAATTTCAGGGGTGCCAACATTTACGGCCATGACTGTATTTATGTATGTGGTATATTCAGTTGGCTACTTGGGTTTCTAACCTTTGATTTTTAATGGGCAGAGGGGGCACAAATTCAATTTTCACCTCAGGTAGGAGAAAAGCTAGAATCAGTCCTGGATCCTCTTGTACATTAAAGCGTGTAGGAAATTTAATCCTTAAGAGCATATTAGCCAAAATGTATTACAAAATGTGTCAGGAAAGGGAGAAGAGGGATCTGGGCACTGGTATTCAATTATATCATGTCTTTTGGGTTTATTTTATGCTTTGTGCCTTTAACGCAATTATGTATTAGTGGTATACATTTTTAAGTGCCATTGAATTAAAGATCTGCACGCTACATTGTGGTTACTCATTACAGGAAAAAATATTAAGGCTAAGGGTACTTTCACACTTGCGGCAGAGTGATCCGGCAAGCAGTTCCTTTGCCGGATCCTTCAAAACGTAGGCCAACTGATGGCAACATCAGTAAGACTGATCAGAATCATTCCTTAATGTGTCATCCGGAAAAAACGGATCCGGCATTTATTTTTTTCACATTTATTTTGAATGCCGGATCCAGCACTAATACATTCCTATAGAAAAAAAATGGCGGATCCGGCATTCAGGCAAGTGTTCAGTTTTTTGGGCCGGAGATAAAACTGTAGCATGCTGCGGTTTTATCTCTGTCCTGATCAGTCAAAAAAACTGAACTGAAGACATCCTGATGCATCCTGAACGGAATTATATGGGGGAGAAAAAAGAACTGGGTCGCACATCCACAGTGCTTGGCTTTGACCTAAAAAGTGTACAGCCCCCCGTATTGCATGCTGTACAAGAGGCATTAGTGTACATTTTGATCAAAAGGCATAAGCCCACTCACCACGTCAAGGAAGCCTCTATTGAGTGGGACCTACTCTGACAAAAGGGCGCAGCACGGTGCGATGACAAAGCGGCGATATCCTGGTAGGCGGCGGGACCCAGGAGTCAAAGCAGCAACCATGCTGTCTGACGATGCCACCCATGGCACTGGGTCCCACCGACCCACCAGAACAGCACCACAAAAACAAAGGCCACCGCACAGTACTGCACCATATGAACAGCTGTCTAACACAGCATGTCCATTACTATCAGGAGCTACAGGTCAATGACCACTATATGCAATCCTGTGTGATTAAAACCACCTGTGCCGAATGGGAGGAGTGCTGACACCAGTAATAAAGAAGAAAGATTCAAATAACAATTATATGGGGGAGAAAAAAGAACTGGGTCGCACATCCACAGTGCTTGGCTTTGACCTAAAAAGTGTACAGCCCCCCGTATTGCATGCTGTACAAGAGGCATTAGTGTACATTTTAATCAAAAGGCATAAGCCCACTCACCACGTCAAGGAAGCCTCTATTGAGTGGGACCTACTCTGACAAAAGGGCGCAGCACGGTGCGATGACAAAGCGGCGATATCCTGGTAGGCGGCGGGACCCAGGAGTCAAAGCAGCAACCATGCTGTCTGACGATGCCACCCATGGCACTGGGTCCCACCAACCCACCAGAACAGCACCACAAAAACAAAGGCCACCGCACAGTACTGCACCATATGAACAGCTGTCTAACACAGCATGTCAATTACTATCAGGAGCTACAGGTCAATGACCACTATATGCAATCCTGTGTGATTAAAACCACCTGTGCCGAATGGGAGGAGTGCTGACACCAGTAATAAAGAAGAAAGATTCAAATAACAATTATATGGGGGAGAAAAAAGAACTGGGTCGCACATCCACAGTGCTTGGCTTTGACCTAAAAAGTGTACAGCCCCCCGTATTGCATGCTGTACAAGAGGCATTAGTGTACATTTTGATCAAAAGGCATAAGCCCACTCACCACGTCAAGGAAGCCTCTATTGAGTGGGACCTACTGAATGTTCTCCATTCAGAATGCATAGGGATAAAACTGATCAGTTCTTTTCCGGTATTGAGCCCCTAGGATGGAACTCAGTGCTGGAAAAGAAAAACACTAGTGTGAAAGTAGCCTAATACTGTATATTAGTTATTGTTCTCTTTATTTCCTTTTATAATTGCACGAAGAGCTGCCTTAGCCTCATGCACACAGCTAAATTATAGCTCCTTACAATTTGTTACAGAGCCATAATAAGAAGTCTATGGAGGCCTACTGTACTTCTGTAGGACTCAGAAAAAAATATGTAAGATATAACCTAGAGGTATTCCATAGAGGTAGTTTCCCCTAGTGGGATAGTGGCACATAGAAGCACCATATTTCAGAAGTAAGGAGACACAGGTACTACATGCCTCTTCCTTGAAGGTATTTTATGGGACTTCAATATTGATGACCTATCGTCAGAATAGGTTTTCAGTATTAGATTGGTGGGGGTCTGACACTCAGTGCCCTCATGATCGGCTGTTTTGGGCTGGCGCCAGATAGTATATAGTTAATGGAAGGCTCTGTCCTCCATGTAGCTTCCGATGCCAGCATACTGTAGCCCAGCTCACATTCGATTGAACAAGAGCTGAGCTTAAGTACTCTGGTATGACCACGACACAATAGACAGAACCTTCTGCTTCCGGCTTCATCCACTGTATAGTTTGCAGCATTGGCAGCTGCCCAAGACCTATGATCATGGGGGTTCTGTGTGCTTAAAGGGGTTATTGCTACATGTGATGTCACCGTACATTGGTCACATGGCCTACTTGCAGCTCAACCCAATTCAAGTCAATGGGCCTGAGCTGTTATACCATGCATACCCGCTATACAATGTACAGTCATGGCCAAAAGTTTGAGAATGACACAAATATTAGTTTTCACAAAGCTTGCTGCTAAACTGCTTTTAGATCTTTGTTTCAGTTGTTTCTGTGATGTAGTGAAATATAATTACACGCATTTCATACGTTTCAAAGGCTTTTATCGACAATTACATGACATTTATGCAAAGAGTCAGTATTTGCAGTGTTTGCCCTTCTTTTTCAGGACCTCTGCAATTCGACTGGGCATGCTCTCAATCAACTTCTGGGCCGATTCCTGACTGATAGCAACCCATTCTTTCATAATCACTTCTTGGAGTTTGCAGGATTTAGTGGTTTTTTGTTTGTCCACCCACCTCTTGAGGATTAACCACAAGTTCTCAATGGGATTAAGATCTGGGGAGTTTCCAGGCCATGGACCCAAAATGTCAACGTTTTGGTCCCCGAGCCACTTAGTTATCACTTTTTCCTTATGGCAAGGTGCTCCATCGTGCTGGAAAATGCATTGTTCTTCACCAAACTGTTGTTGGATTGTTGGAAGAAGTTGCTGTTGGAGGGTGTTTTGGTACCATTCTTTATTCATGGCTGTGTTTTTGGGCAAAATTGTGAGTGAGCCCACTCCCTTGGATGAGAAGCAACCCCACACATGAATGGTCTCAGGATGCTTTACTGTTGGCATGACACAGGACTAATGGTAGCGCTCACCTTTTCTTCATCGGAAAGAGGCTTCATCTGAGAATATGACTTTGCCCCAGTCCTCAGCAGTCCATTCACCATATTTTCTGCAGAAGATCAATCTGTCCCTGATGTTTTTTGCTGGGCTTTCTTGGACGCCCTGAAGCCTTCTTAACCAGAATTGAACCTCTTTCCTTGAAGTTCTTGATGATCCTATAAATTGTTGATTGAGGTGCAATCTTAGTAGCCACAATATCCTTGCCTGTGAAGCCATTTTTATGCAATGCAATGATGGATTCACGCGTTTCTTTGCAGGTCACCATGGTTAACAATGGAAGAACAATGATTTCAAGCATCACCCTCCTTTTAACAGGTCAAGTCTGCCATTTTAACCCAATCAGCCTGACATAATGATCTCCAGCCTTGTGCTCGTCAACATTCTCACCTGAGTTAACAAGACGAATACTGAAATTATCTCAGCAGGTCCTCAAATGACAGCAATGAAATGCAGTGGAAAGGTTTTTTGGGGATTAAGTTAATTTTCATGGCAAAGAAGGACTATGCAATTCATCTGATCACTCTTCATAACATCCTGGAGTATTTGCAAATTGCTATTATTAAAACTTAAGCAGCAACTTTTCCAATTTCCAATATTTATGTAATTCTCAAAACTTTTGGCCACGACTGTACAAGGCTGTGCTTGGAAAGCTTCCGGGAGCCCACAGCACTCAGCAGAGTTGAAGTGAGCACGGCGACTCCCTGAAACAGCTGATCGATGGGGATGCTGGGACTCGGACCCCCGCCGATGTGATAATGATGGCCTATTCTGAGGATAATTCCTGGATAACTGGATTGACTAGGCTAAAATATACATATATATATATATATACAGACTAATAAAAATATTATCGTATTCACAATGTTATTATGCAACAATAATAATATGCATCAGACATATTTTTTTTTCCCCTGACTCCTGTTCTGCCTGGCAAAGCTACTTTTACATCTGCGTATTTGGTTTCTGGTTTTCAGATTGCAAAAACACAGCAAAATGCTTCCATTATAATAATACAACTGGCTGCATCCATTCAGAAAGGATCTGATTGTATTATATTGAAAACGAAGAAACCAGAACCATCACTAGAACCATTGTCAGTCAAACGGATCAGGCGCCATTGCCTTACATGGTTTCTGGTGCCGGATCCAGTTCTTCAGTTTCCCATTCTGCACACAAAAACTCTGCTTGCAGCTATTTTGTGTCCTGCATGGAAACGCAACAAGCTGGAACGGAATGCATCCTGGTGCACTTCGTTCTGGTTTGTTTAGTTTTGTCCCCATTAACAATGAATGGGAACAAAACTGAAGCATTTTGAAAATAGCCTGAGACAGACACCACATCCAGGAGAAGAAAAAAGAAAATTAGTAGTAATTTAGCTGACACATTTTTTACATTAGAAAAATTGCTAAGCTTTCTGTGAATATGTAAAATTTTTGCAAAAATTTTCTCCACACCTTAAAGAGGTTCTTTGGGAATGATTTAAAATGGCAGCCAGGAACCTCATCTAGAAAGTAAGCAGGATTGCTTGCCACCATGTTCAGAGCTGCCTACGGGGGTGAGGGTGCGGGTCCTCACTAAACACTACACGCCATAATGGTATATCGTAGGCAGGATCACATCATTACCATTTCCTTCACAGCAGTGTCATGTGTAGCGAGGCCCCACCAATCAGGCAGCTCTGCAAGTGCAGGCAACCAGTCCTACTCACATTCTAGGACAGGTTGCTTGCGAACATTTTAAATCATTACCAGAGAATCCCTTTAAACTTTTTGCTATTGCTTAAGAAAAAAACACACTGTCTAAAAATGCCATGGCTCAATAAGTTAGTTTCTAAAGGATGCCACAGAAATGACAGAACAGATAGGAGACATAACTTAGAATCCAATATTAATAATAGTTGTGTTATGCTTTAAATGGAGACAAGTCAGAAGGTCTGGGATTAATGGAAGAAAGGTCGGGCTGGGCTACATTACCGTTAAAATCATGTGTGGTGTATTGAAAGCCCCAGTCAAAGCATCATGGCATATTATTAAATCAATAGGAAGCTACGAGGCTACAACGGTCACATTCAGCCTTTTTGTGAAGTGCATGATGCATCCATTACTATTAGCAGGATAGGTCATCAAATATCAGATTAGACAGGGGTCCAACACCAGGCACGCCCGCCGATATAGCTGTTTGAGGAGGCCGCGGCACTCCATTGTATAGAGGCTCTGCTTGTTATTGCAGCTCAACCCTATTCACTTGAAAGGGACTGAACTGCACCTAAGCCATGTGAATGCTGAGCATGACATCACTGGCCTAGGAACAGGCTGGGGTGCTTAGTCAGCCCTTTATGCTTATAGAAACAGGTCAAATTGTGGCTTCTCATTCCCCTTTCCTTCAACCACATCATCTTCTATCCCTTGGTTGAACTTGTTGGACACATATCTTTTTTCAACCATTCTATGTTTACATTAACTACGTAAATCATTGCAGATGAGCGAAGTTTTTGTCAACTTCTCCAATAAATTAGCAATTCACTATAAATCAGGTATACCCAGGCCACTCTGCTTTTGGGTACGGCCCCACACATGCTGCAGTGAAGAACTGCGTGGCCAATTAGCCCACAGCTGCCTTTCATGATAATAATAATAAAGACTGCATTGTATAGTCTGTCTTCTTTGTTAATGGCTGGGTGGAACCTTTAATGCACCTTTAGATTGGGGGACAATATGCACATTGCTGTCGTTATTGCCTGCAATCTCCTGCAGGTTATTTAACAGTAAACAGAGAATATTGATCAGCTCTGGCATACCCACTTCTCCACCCCCCAGCGCTCTCCTGCCCTAAAGGTGGGAGCCCTTCTTCTACCATCTGCTTTTCCTCCTTTTCCGCATCATCTAATATTGATGAGAATATATCAGGAACATCCAGCTCCTCCTCTCTCTCCATCTTGCTGACTTTTCTAGGACATGGAGACTTTGAAGGATGATTTGGAAGAAGGAAAGACAGCAAAAGATGAGGATGGCCATCATTAGGACCTGTTCAGACTGTATGGTATTTATTCGCACACTGGCACTGAAAAAATAAAGGCTTCCATCTTATTGGTATTGAATTACATATCCTAGTTTACGGCTAATGTAGGAATAGGGAAATGTAGAAATAAATAAATAAAACTGACTCAGAATAAGTCTTCCTGCACTGTCCCTGCAATGTCCCTCTCCAATATTCTTCTATTATTCATTTTCAGCAACACTGTCCCTAGTGAATAAGAGATTGCCACATCTCTACCTATGCTCAGCTCACAGGACAATGGCGGAGACCGTGCGGGATGAGGGTGTTATAGGACTGTGACATCACAGGGGATGGGTGTAGAGATGGCCTTGCGGTTCACCGCGACTTTTGCTCGTTCGCAATTCGCCAAACGGGCAAACATATGGCGCTATCCGTGGGGGCAAAATTATTTTACATTGTGAAGAACTTTGACCCATGACACATCCATCAGGTGGTGCAGGACAGTCAATTGAGACGTTTCAGCACATGGACATATCCCCTACCTTATAAATAGACCTAATCTGGCCGCCATTTTACATTCAGTATTTTGCCAGTGTAGGGAGACGTTGCTTTGTGGAGCAGGGACAGACTGTTAGAGACAATAAACGCTAGCTAATAGGGCCACAAAAGTCCTTCTAAGGACTGGCTATAGGTGTGCTATCGATAGGTGTGACTTACTGAGGGGTGTAATATACTTATAATATACTTTCTAACATAGAAAGTATATTATAGTGCATTTGTATTGTGCAGCAGTTGTGTGCGGTTCTGCTGACACACGCTGTTGGAACTAATAATTTCTACTGGTGTGATATACCAGTTGCCCCCCCAAAAAACTGATTGAAGCAGGGGTGTTATATACCAATAATATACTTTCTATATAGTGCATTTAGGTAGTGCAGCATTTGTTTGCGGTTTTGCTGCATTACCGCAGCATTTGTTTGCGGTTTTGCTGCATTACCGCAGCTACGGATAGTGACAAACGCCATCGGAACAAATAATTTCTACTGGTGTGATATACCAGTTTCCCCCTCCAAAAAACTGATTGAAGCAGGGGTGTTATATACCAGTTATATACTTTCTAAATAGGGCATTTGGGTAGTGCAGCATTGGTTCGCGGTTTTGCTGTGTTACCTAAGCTACAGATAGGGACAAACAACATTGGAACAAATAATTTCTACTGGTGTGATATACTAGTTGCCCCCCCCCCAAAAAAAAATATTGAATTAGGGGTGTAAATACCAATAATATACTTTCTATATAGTGCATTTGGGTAGTGCAGCATTGGTTTGCGGTTTTGCTGCGTTACCTCAGCTAAAATGTCCCCTCATTAAGATACATATTTTTTGTTGGAATTTTTGCCTTTGATCCCCCTCTGGTATGTCACTGTCCATGTTGAGGGGCTATTTGTGCACTTCTACTAAGTATTTGGTGGCTGCAAATATGAGCTGAAGGTTTTTCAGATTCGCCTGCCATTAAAGTGAATGGGGCCCGCCGCAAACTTGCGTTTCGCGAACATTTGATCGTGTTCGTGAACCGTCCCGGCCGATGTTCGTCCACCACTAGATGGCTATGATGGAACCGTGGAGACCCCTCCCCCCTACCCCTGGCTAATTATTCTGCAAAGGGAAAAATTGGTAGTTTCAGCCTGTTAGTGATTATGTTATCCCATTGTGTTGATTAATTGTATCACAGGTGGGTGTTTTCTGCCTGTAACTGTATGTGATTGTTTTATGTAAGAAACTGTCTCAGTCTTCCACAAGGTCCCCTATGGGAGTGTCCCTTGCTGGAAGACCTGCATAAAAGGCTGACATGTTGCCCCATTAGAGGGTCCTGCTCTACCCTTCATGAAGTCTGGGCTCATGGTTGGAGGATTGGAGAACTACACTCTGGGGATTGCTATAAATCTTATACTCTCCAGAGTATAATCCCTAGTGTAACGGATCTCCTAGGCACCCTGGTACCTCCGTCGATAGATGCTCCTAGTGCCTTCCGAGGACTCCAAGCACTCCACTTGACACCGTATGCACTGCAGACCCCACGAACCACCGCAGCTTGGCTGGGGTCATACCGTCCTCCACCCACGCTGGACCCAAGACCGGGCTTCAGCTTCCAGTGGGTGAACCTCTCCTACATCCAGAGAGCAGGAACCATGAACAAGCTCTTACAAGAGCTTATACTCAGGGAAGTATTGTGATATAGCAATCCCCAAGAGTGTAGTTATTCCATTCCCCAAACATGAGCCAAAAGTTCATGAAGGTATAAAGCAGCCTCTTTATTTTAACACACAAGCATTTTATACACATCTTCCAACAAGGTTACCACCCACAGGGTTTTGTAAAAACAGCCAATAACCATGTACAATACACTCAGACACTCCCACACAAAATCCTCCCCTCTGCCCGTGATAGAATTACCTCACACTGGGTTGATGCAATCATCACAGGCAGGCAAATACTCAATATCCTCTGTCCTGGAGACAACCGAGAAGTAATTCAATTATCTCTCAGGACAAAGGACACCGCCAATACACACAGAGAGACAATGGAACAGACCTCCCTACTCAACGTATACAATGTCCCACCCTTTTCAATACACATAGACATTTAACATCCCAAAATCGGGTTCAAGTTAGTCCAAGTCCTTTGTGAACAAAGGAGGCCTGGCTGATGAGAGGGCCCATAATCCTGGGGCAAGAGGCTAGTAGCCAGGCCCCTCCAAAACCCAGTGGCGAGGTTGGTTCCGCCACACCTAGCTCTTGTAAGAGCTTGTTCCTGCATCACTCTCTGAAAGAAGATAGGGTCACCCACTGGAACCTGGAAACCTTGTCATAGGTCCAGGGTGGGTAGAAGATGGCGAGATCCCAACCAAGCTGCGGCAGTTTGTGGGGTAAGCAGTGCTTACGGTGTCAAGTGGAGTGCTTGGAGTCCTCGGGAAACACTAGGAGCATCCATCAACAGAGGTACCCAGTCGGGGTGCCAGGAGATCCATTACAATGGCTATCTGCGGATTGGCTGGCTGCACAGCATTATGAGTGATCTCACGTTCCCAGGCTTCTTACTTTCACTTTGTAACACGTGCAGCCACCATTTTAGGAAAAACTGATTCGGATTTGAATGCTTTGCTTCGCTCAACATGGTTACATGCATTACTAAATTCCAGACTCTCTATATCCAGGTTATGCAGAACATACATGGTCAATAGTTCCTTGATCCAGCCAAGGGCACAAAGAATAAATTGGCAAATCTTAAAGAAACAGCATGTATGTTATTAATATTGAAAAACTTAAAGGGAATGTGTCATCAGAAAATGACCTTTTGTATAAATCATGTTTTTATGTTAAAAGAATTTTTAAATCATTTTTAGTAATGTTATTTTTAATATCCCATGTCAATATGTATATTAAAAAACATAAAATCCTTCATTTTTCTCAACGGCCACTAAGCCTAATAATAGGCGTCACTTCTTGGTCTGCACAGATCACTTTGTACTGCAGTTATCTGCTTATCTGCTTAGACAGGATTGCAATGACAGGTATCACCCACATAGGTATCACCCATTAAAACAGGATCTGCCATTCACAATAGGTGATATGACAGCTTATCTACTCCCACCTGACCTCTGCCCCCAATAGGAAGCATTAGCGAAACGCGCATCGGGGTGGGCGATCTCCTTGCACTCCTGGCATTTATTCTGTGGCATGTAAGTGTCTATCTTTTGTTCTAATATGGCTGTTGCGCCCCTTCCCTTGTTAAAGTATGCATTATGTTTATTATGTTAATATATACACGTAACTCAGCATGGTTGGTGCTATAGTGTAGACCTCCTACAGGGTCCATTAGTGTAGCTATAGACTGCCAGAGGGGTCTTTTTTGCAGGTCATGTTCGGTGCTGCCATTGGCGCAGACACTATTTTTTTTCTCATTATCTTAGCCTACAGACATAGGTTTTTACAATTTGTATTTTGTGTGGAGTTTGAATCATCGAGTCCATACTTTTGTACCATGCATTTAGCTACTACATTATGGCATGCGTGGTCATTGAATTTCCAAGGTTGGACTCTATGGCTCAAGTGTACACGACAAAGTATTATTTAGACCAGTATAGGCAAATTACACTTACCTGAACAGTATATTATTGCCACCACGCATATTTTTTGTAAAACCTATATTACCGCCAGCAGGAGTTTTTGTAAGGCGTGACCCCTTCATATTGTCGCATAATTATCCTGTAATCACTTCTATGTATACAATCTGTCCACAATTATGTAGTTATACATTTTTTATCAATAAAGATTGAATTTAATATAATATATGTGTGTGGTTATGTATTTGGTGGTCTATTGGGTGTTGACACACATATTACATTACTGGCGTTTTGCAAATATCGGTGTTTCAGGTCACAGAGCATGCCTACTAAAATCTCTTCCATAAAAGTCAATGACTATTGTGTCTATGGCCCTCAAGTCTATTGTGTCTATGGCCCTCAAGTCTATTGTGTCTATGGCCCTCAAGTCTACTGTGTCTATGGCCCTCAAGTCTATTGTGTCTATGGCCCTCAAGTCTATTGTGTCTTGAGTCTGGTAAAAGAGGAGAGAATATTTAAAAGAAGAAAAACTGCTACAAGAGGACATAGTTTTAAATTAGAGGGGCAAAGGTTTAAAAGTAATATCAGGAAGTATTACTTTACTGAGAGAGTAGTGGATGCATGAAATAGCCTTCCTGCAGAAGTGGTAGCTGCAAATACAGTGAAGGAGTTTAAGCATGCATGGGATAGGCATAAAGCCATCCTTCATATAAGATAGGGCCGGAGGCTATCCATAGTATTCAGTATATTGGGCAGACTAGATGGGCCAAATGGTTCTTATCTGCCGACACATTCTATGTTTCTATGTCTATGGCTCTCAAGTCTATTGTGTCTATGGCTCTCAAGTCTATTGTGTCTATGGCCCATCTTGGCTGCTGTAAAGCACATCTCTAAATGCTGTTAAGAACAACTCAGGAAAGATACCCACATAATCCTGTTCAGGAAATACATTGAAACAATCTTCAATCCGAAAATTAAAGCAGATTATAAAAAAAGGATATGTGTTACTATCTGGTTTTAACTGGAAGAATATAACATTTCGGTGACACTTTCCCTTTAAAAGTAAACCGAGGATAGGGACCCATGTTTGTTTCACTATGGGCCCCTTACGATTCAGCATTTTTTTCATATATCTAATTCCATACTCATAGGAACAAATACTGAATAACAAATTATACATGCAGCATTTATGTCCCGTGTTAGCCTTTGGAGAGACATTTCTAGTAGTTTACTCATGTATACTGATACTATTGGCAAAGGTTCAAAAAGCTAGAATGAGAATGTTTCTGTGTGTGTGGATCTCGCTTTGGTCCCAAGTCCTTATAAATTTGAATAATATGTATCAACAGAAATCTCCAATTGTATATATTCATTCCCTCATTGCCAGTTACAGCTCAACTCTGTAATAGTAGAGAAAATCAACATGATCTATCAAGATAATAAAAGGCAAAACATAGATGTAATATTAGTCCCCGTTATCTAGACGAGGTAAATAAACATCAGTTGCCAACGTTACTTCTGAGCAAGTAGATGATAAGCTACTAAATAATGCACACACATCTGTTGGCGAGGAAAGACAGAGCCTCTGTACTAATAAATAAATGAGCGTTATTGTTATGGAGGAATAGTAATAGTACATCATTATTTTTGCATGTTTTATAAATATTTACCAAACTACCACAATGTACTATTCTGAAAACCATCCCCTGGTTTAAAGTAATGAAAAACTACAGTAATATACAGTAATATTATACAATGCATATGGAAAGTCTTCAGACCTTTTCAGTTTCTTACAGTATGTGGTGGCCTTTTGATAAAAAAAAATTTTAAATCAAAATTTTCCCCATCATTCTGCCCTCAATACCACATAATGTCCAGTGAAAAAAGAATTTTTGAAATCTTTGCTAATTTATTGAAACGGAAAAAATAAAATCTTGCATTGGCATAAGTATTCAGACCCTTTACGCAGTACTTAGCTTATGCACCTTTTGCAGTGATCACAGCTTCCAGTCTTCTTGGGTGTGATGCCGCTAAGTTTTTACACCTGGATTTGGGGGTTTTCTGGCCATTTTTTCTGTAGATCTTCTCAAGCTCTGTCAGAGTAGTCCCTACGCCTCTCCTATGTTGCCTTGGCTGTATGCTTAGGGTCACTGTCTTGTCCCTGTCCCAGCCACTGAAAAACACTCCCACAGCACAATGCTGCCACCACCAAGCTTCACTGTAGGGATGGTATTGGGCAAGTGATGAGCAGTGCCTGGTTTACTCCAAATGTGATGCTTAAAATTAAGGCCCAAAACTTTAATCCTGGTATCATCAAACACAAGAATTTTGTTTCTCATACTCTGAGAGTCCATTATGTGCTTTTTTTTAAAACTCCAGCCGGCTTTCATATGTTTTTTTTCACTAAGTAGAAGCTTCTTTTTGGCCATTCTGCCATAAAGACCAGATTGGTGGAGTCGTGCAGTAAGGGCTCACCTTCTGCAAGTTTCTCCAATCTGCACACAGGATCTTTGGAGCTCAGCCAGAGTGATCATTGGGTTCTGGGTTACCTCTCTTACCAAGGTCCTTTTCCCTTGGACCAACCAGCTCTACAAAGATTCCTTGTTGGTTTCAAAATTCTTCCATTTAAGAATTAGGGAGGTCACTGTGCTTTTGGGAACTTTCAGTACAGCAGAAAAGTTTTGTACCCTTCTCCAGATCTGTGCCCCCACACAGTCCTGCCCCGAGTTCTATAGGCAGTTCTTTCCTCATCTTGGCTTGGTTGTTGCTCTGATGCATTGTCAGCTGCGAGACCTTATATAGACAGGGGCAGTCTGTTTCCAAATGGCTTAGGGCAGTAAAGGGTCAAAATCAGCATCTCAATAGAAAGATGAGTTGATTACAGCACTTTTCAATAAAATGATTCCTTTATTACGGTGCGATGGGAATAGTAGTCAAATGGTGATCATTTTGTGAATTTCCAAATGAGGTTTTTTTTTTTTTTTTACATGGAATTTTAAAAGATTGCATGTTTTACCACCACGCTTGTAAAAGTCCTTTTGAGAAAACTACATTGTAGTATGAACACTGTCTGAATAGAGACTAGTGAGAGAGTTACCCAAGTGTGCCCTCTTCTTGCCACAACTGCAGCTGTCCCTCAGGATATTTTCTAAAATTGGATCCTGATTATTTAAAATACGCACATATCTGTAATTGATCTTTTTTATATCATTACATAGTTGGATCTATGCAGTACTGAAAACAGGGCAGCTAGTGTCAGTGGTTTTACTTTTATTTTGCTTTCTGTCAAAAGGGATTGATGCCCATAATGTGGAGTCAGAGGCGTACATAGAAATCACTGGGTTCCATAGCAAGAATTTAAAATGGGCCCCCAGGCCCCATTCATAGCCCCTCCCAATACCTGTTCCTGGCCAGTATATACAGCAGTGTTCTGATATGTGAGGTATTAGGTATAATGCATGCAGTGTGTTAAGATATATAGAGTATATATAGCAGTGTACTGACATGTGAGGTATGAGGTATAATAGATGCAATGTGTACAGATATATTGTATATACAGCAGTGTACTGATATGTGAGGTACGAGGTATAATAAATGCAGTGTGTTAGGATATATAAAATATACAGCAGTGTACTGATACGTGAGGTACGAGGTATAATAAATGCAGTGTGTTGAGATATATAAAATATACAGCAGTGTACTGATATGTGAGGTACGAGGTATAATAAATGCAGTGTGTTGAGATATATAAAATATACAGCAGTGTACTGATACGTGAGGTATGAGGTATACATTATAGCTCGTACCTCACATATCAGTACACTGCTGTATATACTACTGGGGTCATTTATTATACTGAAATACGCCTATATTAGGCGTATTTCTGGCGCAGATGGCAGCGTTTATATTGCAAGACTGTGGTTCCAGAACATAGAGGTCTACACCTTACAAGTTGCAACACAACTCCAAATCTAAAAAATATACTACAGCAGATGGTGGTGAGCGAATAAAGCTTACAGATGCACAGCTTCATAGATCGGGGCTGTAAGCTGTTAACTGTACACCGCTGTATAAAAGAGGCAGTTATATTATGATCTGCCGGGGCCCTCTGGTGCTGCAGATTGTTATGATTGTGCTGTCAATAGACAGCTGCGGTCACAGTGAAGATCCTGGAGGCTAGCTGAAGTGGTCTCCTGGCATTAAATCACATTGACAGGCTGTCAACTAAGAAAAGTCAGCAGAGGCAGACTATCCTGGAATATGAGCACAATCCCTGCTGGTTGTAAAGTGAACTGTGATCCTGCTGTTTGCGAATAAACCTCTCCCAGCCCTGCCTGCAGCAGGAAGGGATTAATTCACTTTTTGGTATTAAAAAATTAAAATAATTAATATATAAAGAGTCAAACAAACAGTTATAACTATAATTATGAGTTATAGCAATGGTATATAGCAATGGCAATGCTATTTACGCACACATTTTTATGTCATTTAAAAATAAATAAAATAAAAAAATTATTAGTTTTGGCAATAGTATAGCAGACTGTGTGTGTAAAATATACAAACGTACGTACAAAATATAGGTATTCATTTCAGTTATATTTAGCATGTAAAGTGTAAAGTCAAAAGCTTAAAATGTAAAATTTTTCGAAAGATGAATTCCTTAGGGGGTCAAAACAGCCACTTAATCTTTTCTGGCAGTATGGTTCCATTAAACCAGCAATAAAAAAAATTGGCTATAAAAATACAAAATGCACTCAAGTCCTCTGAAGTCTTGAACTAACTTTGTTATTATTGATGTATGGTATGATGTCTGGTACGACCGTCACATAGATGGTCCACACCAGAAGAGGGTCATCGATGTTACGATCGCACTAGACCATCTGTGAACAAAAAAGATTATTGGGGCTAAATCAAAAAATTCTATCCCCACCAGACCACAAATGAAATAGCCATAGAAGGAAATAATTGTAAGCCCATTGGGGCTCCCTTAATCTGATAGCAAAAAAATCCCCATTGAACATGAAATAATTGTCATGTAACATATATTCATTGTCCATTAAAATAAACTGATATAATTGAGAATAAAAACTACTGTATTTCTGTTCTATTGCTGTGAAGCATCTCTGGTGGCCCAGGGCAATTGTTTTTGTAAGTGAAAATTGAATGTGGTCTCCAGGAATTAGTTATTGGAAATGTTAGTTACCCACTGAGTTGAAAACTTAGTCAAAAACAGACCCCCAGCCATGTGCCACTTTAGACCCCATCCATTAGATTCAAAAAGCAGCTCCCTCTCTATAAAAATTGACACAATCAGGTATAGATGCCCATGATGAGAACAGAGTCCTGCCACTTTACAAATTACTAGTCAGACCGCACATGGAGTACTGTGTACAGTTCTGGGCTCCTGTGAACATGGCAGACATAGTAGAGCTGGAGAGGGTTCAGAGGAGGGCAACTAAAGCAATAACTGGAATAGGGCAACTACAGTACCCTGAAAGATTATCAAAATTAGGGTTATTCACTTTAGAAAAAAGACGACTGAGGGGAGATCTAATTACTATGTATAAATATATCAGGGGTCAGTACAGAGATCTCTCCCATCATCTGTTTATTACCAGGACTGCGTCTGGAGGAAAGAAGGTTTGTACACAAACATAAAAGAGTAATCTTTACGGTAAGAGCAGTGAGACTATGGAACTCTCTGCCTGAGGAGGTGGTGATGGTGAGTACAATAAAAGAGTCCAAGAGGGGCCTGGATGTATTTCTGTAGTGTAATAATATTACAGGCTATAGCTACTAGTGTTGATTGCAAATAAACTAATCGCAAATTTTTATTGCAAACATCAGCACTTCGAGAATTCGCGAAGATCTAGAATATAGTGCAATATCTTTGCAATCGCGAATATTGTAGATTTTTTTTCATCAGGCTGCAATATCTTTGTCTGATCTTAGCAACATCCCTAACAACCAATAGGAAAGTTGCCTACCCCTTACTATATAAGAAACTCCCCAGCAGCCATGTCTTGCTGTTTTTTGCAGTCTGAGAGAGAGAGCAGAGTCATTGGTGTGCTCTGTGCTTTGCTGAGTCATCTGGATCCTTATTCAATTACTTAATTAGTTAGCTCATATATATAATACAGATGGTTAGAGGGAGATAGTCAGTGTAGGTTAGATAGTGATATACTGTAGTGTAGCTAATAGGTTCCAGTGCAGGGTGTTAGGTAGTGTGATAGGAATTACTGTGCTGTGATAGGGATTAATGTCTTTTTCTTTCGTCTTTGAAGGAAAAAAAGTCATTTGCTGTCTGTTTACTGTGCTGTGATAGGGATTACTGTGCTGTGATAGGAATTACTGTGCTGTGATAGGGATTAGTGTCTTTGTCTTTCGTCTTTGAAAAAAAAAAGTAATTTGCTGTCTGTTTTTCTGAATCCCTATTTGCCCCATTGTCCCAAACCCAAATAAAGTATTCCCAAATTCCTTCTATATTTTCTTGGAAAATGTAGCAAAAGTGAGCCACGCCTGTATTGCGCATGCAATACGCGCATATTACATGCTGATTTTCGAAATTAAGAAAACAATGACTGGAGATCACACATTCTAGAATTTGTGAATTTATGGCGAATATTAGGCCATAAATTCACGAAATATAGCAAAAACTAATGTTGCCTGTGCTGCTCATCACTACTAGAGATGGGTCGTTGATCCAGGGAGTTATTCTGATTGCCTGATTGGAGTCAGGAAGGAATTTATTTCCCCTAAAGTGAGGAAAATTGTCTAGTACCTCACAGGGATCTTTTTGTCTTTCTCTGGATCAATTTGCAGGATAACAGGCTGAACTGGATGGATAGATGTCTTTTTTCAGCCTTATCAACTATGTTACTATGTTTAGACATTAAATTGAATGGCCACCATCCTAAACAATGTTTTTAAAGTGGGTATTAAATGGAAAATGTGTGGCCATTTATAGCGTTTGCTATGGGACAACTTCTATTCATTTATTTTGTTAGGGGAAAAAAAACATCTTTGGGACCACCCTGATGCAGGGGCCGCTTATAATCACACCACAGTATAAGAACCCCCTATCCCAGCTTCCTAGACACCGGTTTGACATTGACAGAGTAGGAAATTGGGCCTCACTGAAGCCAACTTTGGTGACCACTAAATTCAGTAAATTTAAATTGCTCATCGAAAACACAATATACATGTTCCGGATATTTTGCAAATATTTTAATCTAGGAAATTGATTTAATTGTTAATTTTTTCCTTGTGTAAGTTTATGTTGTTTTTGGGTTATTTGCTTAACAGAAGATGCCCTTTCATGCAGAACAGAACAATATTGCATTCTGGCCTTGTAAACAACCTGAACGGGTTTTATGTATTCTAGAATTGCTTTGTGCAAATGTTGAATAATATTGTTATGAAACATCTGTTCATCAGCGGCGCATGTACAAGGTTAATATATTGCTGCCAAGTTCTGGAAATATGTCTGTTGTTGTTGCAATGAAAATCTTGTCAGTATCACATTACCTTCGAAAGCCGCCAGTGATTGTCACAATTGCATCTGGCACAAATTCACAAATAATATTCTTCACCAGGTGCTCTACCGCATCCGCTTCCATCTTTGATACATGGCTAGTGATGTCCTCATAGTAAAGTAGTCCTGCAAGTGAATAAGACATAATGGGAGGCTGAGTCATGATCGTACTTGTCACATGGTGATATGACTTCTTAAAGTATAATTGTGGGCAAAGAATGAAAATTCTGAATAAAGAGATATGAATGGAACAGCGACTGAGCACGTGTGCTGCTCCTCCTTTTAGCTCTATGGGTCTCTCAGAGATAGCCAAGCAGTGTGCTCAGCTTTTCTTCAGGAGGCCCATAGACTTTGAATGGGTTGGCATGCCAGATGATGGACATGGACCCATACTGAACAGACAAATCACTTATCCTCTGAATAGGTGCTAGGTTTCAATTTTGGGATAACCACCTAGCATGTGTACCTCAACACTGCCCAAAAAGTTTTATTTACCTGAACATTGTCATTTTGTTTTATTACTAGGCAGTGTCTGAAGCCTGCTTGGGCCAGGGTAGCATGGTAATTGGGTGTCTCTGATATGAACAACCTTGCAGCCAGCATAGCAATTACTAGAAGCATCAACTACTATAGTATTTCTTAGGCTGCATGTCAAATGGTATTCCAATGATAGTTGTCATGACCAGCAAAGGCGTCAGCTGTGGGATAGTAGAGGAGAGTGACATATCTCCAGAATGCCAGTGTTCAGGTAAGTTAAGCTTCGTCAAAAGCTGAATTTTCATAATTTCCCTCCAGATCAGTCAATTAGAGGTATTTGAAGACCACCAGAGGCATACAGACTGTGCCTTATCTAAAATCTAATAGTTTGATGGGTTATCTGATCATAATCTCTATTAAATTTTTGGAGATAAAATTCAACTATGTCTACAAGACACAAAAAGTACAGATCACCTGCAGGCTCCTCTGGACCCAATGAATGGATGAAATGAAAAAAGAGGGTATATTCCAGCATGTAACCATGAGTAAGGGCATGCTATACCCCTGAAACGCGTAGGTGTGTTCTGTATCCTTTGCTGTTTAGATTGTTTTTACTGGGTGAAATAAAGACTGCATTTATCTGGAAATTGGATGCTGGAACATACCATCTTCATTTAACTATGTCTACGATACTGATATTATAGTGGATTGCTTCCGAACTGTCTTACATTTAGACCTTTTTCTATGCCTAAAACAGGTGTAGAAAATGGTGAATGAGACGGGCCTGCCGTATGATATGAAAAAAAAATTAAATATTACCAAAAAAGACACATGTTGCTAGCCTAACAAATTAAAAAGTTACAGCAGTTAAAGGGATTGTCCAACAAAAAATATTCCAGTTTTGAAACCAGCACCTGGATCTGAATACTTATGTAATTGCATATAATAAAAATTCTGTATAGCCTGTGAATTATTCAATAAAATGTATCTGTATAGCGACACATCTTGTTTGTTTTTCTTCTTATTTCTTTGTCCTGCTCTCTGAGATGGCCGCACATGCTCAGTTTCATCCTTCAACTGCCTCTTGAGCTGTGATAGGGAGGGCATAGGCACGCCCCCTAGCTACAGTTGAAATGACACTTCCCTCGAGCTTTCAGCTTGATATAAATCTAGTAGAGCAATGACTGGGGAGATCTCAGGACCCATGTGAGGTACAGGGCTGGTTCTAGCTTTGTTAGAAAGAGGTTGTCATGTACTATATGCTGTCTGATTTTAATTTGTTACATTAGTCATGGTATAACCCCTTTAAGGTGGTCTTCCGGCTCATGAAAAAAAATATCACATTAACTAGGGAACAAATATTTTCCTGGTTCCCCCCTTTTAATTATTATAATATTTTTTTTCAGATCTGTCAATGTCAGTGCTCCTCTTCTGCCACCTAAAATGGCTGCACCTTTTCACTGAGTGCCTTGGTAGTCCAAGACACTTCCTGCTGCCCTTGGATTGGCCGGCACTGCTCAAGTGAAAACAGTGCTAGTCAATCCAAGAGCAGGGCTGGAGAAGTAGGAAGTGAATTGGACTACTGATGTCCAGTGTGCACCAGATAGTCACAGAAGCAGTGGATGACAAAAGAGGAGCCCAGTAATCGTTAGGTCTGCCACTAAAAAGATGAAGAGGTCACCATGTAAGTGTTCTGTTAGTTTCTCAGTTTATGTAATTCTTATTTTCTTGAACCAGAGGGTCACATTCAACAAATTTATTCAAAAGTTAGCTAAATTCTGTGATGTCCTGAAGCCCAAAATTACCTGTGTAAGGGTCAGCCCCTAGAAACACCAATTTACATTCAGAGACCAGTGTTAGGACAGGTACTCCTGTCAGAGCCGAACTATGTGGATGCCTGTACCTGTAATCTAGACAGAGAGAGGAAAAGACCGTGCTGGGACAAGCAAGCGACCGGATCAGGAGCCAGTCTACACCTGCCGCCACGTACCAGACCAAGACAAGCAGCTGCCCACAGAACTGTGAGTGTGCACCGGTGCTAATCTGTGATAGGTCATAGAACAGGATACTTTAGTCAGAGCGTCAGGGTTCAGACAGTAAAATAATAGAGGAGAGTAGCCTGTATTTTTATGTGCTTGCTGGTTGGAGCATATTTGGTAGATGCAAAGTTCAGTTATCCTTCCTGTAAATTTATGTAAACTTATTAACACTGTTCCTGTCATTTGTGGATTGCGCCCCTGGTGCATCGGCACAATACTGTTAATCCGATTTTCCGGCCGTTATATTCTGTTATTTAATAAAGCTGGTATCTGCTTCAGCCTCCTCATCTGCTGTGCTGTATTTGAACCCTGCCCTGCGGTCTCTTCCTCTCCTGACAGCTACACCTGAACCAGAGAAGTATGAGCAGATCTGAAGTCACTGACGTCGTATTTGTTCTTTCTTGTTGTAGCTTATGTTCTACATGCCATTATGCTAGACTAAGAAGTTGATAAAATGATTTAGTGGACGAGTGATGGATGTGTGAATTTTCAGCGCCACATTACAGATACACTTAAAGATATGAAAAACTAAATGGGCACTTATATATAGTTCATAAGCTGTCAAAGCAGCTGTAGGATGTGTCTTGCGAGGTTACTGAAAGGCACAGCATGACGTTCTGCAGGACACAATTTTCGAAGTTGCATAAAAAGTCTCAGAACTGTGGAATAATTTTTAAAAGTTGTGAGAAATAAAGTGATGCAGGGATGAGAGCCATATTTATGTCTCATTTTCACCTCTGACACTATACCAACTGTTGCACTACAGGCTTTGCTTATACATTACTAGATGTTTTTTAATTGTGGACCTCATATGGAAAGTAGCAAGTAATATTAACAATAAGCTAAGATTACCATGTTTCTGCATTCTTGTAAGCTTTAAATCCTTTTTAGTTTTGATATCTTCTAATGTCCTAAAACCCATTCTGTGCCACTTTTCTGCAGTCTTCAGTCCCACTCCAAAGATAGATGTGAACACCTGTTGGATAAAAATCATTATAAAAGATAAAAAACACTAAAAATAGCCTGATAAAATGTCTAAGGTAGGACCTGATGAGCCAGGGTGTGACACAGGGATTCTCCTTTTGATATATGCTTGCGTGTGCTGTCCGTTTTGTATGCGATTGTGTTGTGTTATTGCGTTTTTTTCAGTGCGGGTGACATGCGGATTGCATGCGTTTTTAGCGCGAGTGAAAAAAACTGAACCATCCTCTAGAGTCACCTGGTCACTGCAAACATATATAAATACCCCCAGCATGCATTTTTTGTTGGGAAAGCTCCATTTTGGGTGGAGATTGGATTGTTTGGCTTGTTTGTGTGTTGGGTTTTTGGATTTTCCTTTGCAGGATGTCCACTTTCTCCTTATCGATTGACCATGTGTTCTTGCACTGGCTGGTCCGTTGTTTTGGAGAGCGGCCAGAAATGATAGAGGAGGAACCGCGAGGAAGCGGATGGTGCATCCTATAATTTCACAGAGGGCCTGCAAAGGTCAATTTGTTACCTCTGTGTGCACACTGTTAAGTTCTTTAATTATTGCCGCATGTCGTTGGCTACATTTGATCGGCTGTTGGGGGAGTTGCGGCCTGCCTTGACTTTCCAGGACACCAAGATGTGGCGGAGTGTGTCACATGAAGAATGCCTCATTATCAGTGGCGGATTACAATAGGGACGTTCGGGTCGGCAGCCAAGGGCCCAGCACCGCTGGGGGGCCCAACGCTGACCCGAACGCCCACATACTGCGGCGGGGCACGGGAGCGCATAGCTCCCTGTCCCGTCGCCGATCACCGGCATTCAGCGCATAGGCCTCAGGCCTTGTAGGCCTGAGGCCTATGCGGTAGTGAAATCCCGGCGCAGGCGTGCGTGATGACGTCATCGCGCGCCTGTGCCGGGACGCAGCACTGTGACGCGCCTGACTCATCCCGCCCGCCTTCCTTCCTCTGCGAGCAAGCGCCTGGCCCTGGACATAGGTGAGTATTTATTTTTTCATTTTTTGTTCATTTTTTATTTTTTTATTTAATTTGCCTACTTGGGGGGGACACAGGAGGACCTATTAGGGAAGTCGATTACATGGGGGGGAATGTGGGGGCTGTATGGGGCCAAATTATTATGGGAGGGAATACTATGTGGGGGCAAATTACTAGATGGGGCAGTGTGGGGGCAAATTATTATGAGGGAATACTATGTGGGGGCAAATTACTATGTGGGGGCAAATTACTATGTGGGGGCAAATTATTATGAGAGGGACTACTATGTGGGGGCAAATTACTAGATGGGGCAGTGTGGGGGAAACTATTGTGTGGGGGCAAATTGCTGTGTGGGGGCAAATTATTATGGGAGGGACTACTATGTGGGGGCAAATTTCTATCTGGGGCAGTGTGGGGGAACTATTGTGTGGGGGTAATTGCTATGTGGGGACTATGTGGGGGCAAATTACTATGTGGGGGAAACTATTGTGTGGGGGCAGTGTGGGGGAAATTGCCATGTGGGGACAGTGTGGGGTAATTTCTATGTGGGGACAGTGTGGGGTAATTTCTATGTGGGGACAGTGTGGGGTAATTTCTATGTGGGGACAGTGTGGGGTAATTTCTATGTGGGGACAGTGTGGGGTAATTTCTATGTTGAGGCAAATTACTATGTGGGGGCAGTGTGGGGAAAACTATTGTGTGGGGGCAAATTATTATGAGAGGGAATACTATGTGGGGACAAATTACTATGTGGGGGCAAATTATTATGAGAGGGACTACTATGTGGGGGCAAATTACTAGATGGGGCAGTGTGGGGGCAAATTACTAGATGGGGCAGTGTGGGGGCAAATTACTAGATGGGGCAGTGTGGGGGCAAATTGCTGTGTGGGGCAGTGTGGGGAAATTGCTATGTGGGGACAAATTACTATATGGGGCAGTGTGGGGGCAAATTGCTATGTGGGGGAAACTATTGTGTGGGGGAAATTGCAATGTGGGGACAGTGTGGGGTAATTTCTGTGTGGGGTAATTTCTATGTGGGGACAGTGTGGGGTAATTGCTATGTGGGAAAATTGCTATGTGGGGGCAAAATACTTTGTGGGGGCAGTGTGGTGGAAATTACTATGTGGGGGCAGTGTGGAGGAAATTACTATGTGGGGGCAGTGTGGAGGAAATTACTATGTGGGGGCAGTATGGGGCAAATTACTATGTGGGGGCAGTGTGGGGCAAATTACTATGTGGGGGCAGTGTGGGGCAAATTACTGTGTGGGGGCAAACTACTATATGGGGGCAGTGTGGGGCAAATTACTGTGTGGGGGCAAACTACTATATGGGGGCAGTTTGGGGGAAATTACTGTGTGGGGGCAAATTACTATGGGGGGATTACTATGTGGGGGCAGTGTGGTGGAAATTACTATATGGGGGTGTTGCTATTGGGGAGGCACTATAGGGGCAATTCTATTATTTCTGGGGACACTATACAGGGATTATTGCCTGGAGCACAATAGAGGGTGGTATTATTACTGGGGGTCTCTAGGGGACATTTTAGCTGCTGTGGACACTATAGGAACATTTGGGGTAATTTATCAAACTGGTGTAATGCAGAACTGGCTTAGTTGCCCATAGCAGCCAATCAGATTCCACCTTTCATATTTGACAGCTCTTTTGGAAATCCAGTTCTACTTTACACCAGTTTGATAAATTACCCCAATTATATCTATCAGGGTCACTATTTTTTCAGCAGTATAGTTCCTGGGGCATTGGGGAGCACAACGGGCACAGTATTGCGGGTGGCAGGATGACACTGTGGGGACACCAGGATGAGGAGGTTGATGGAAAAATTTAGAAATCTAACGTGTCTGTGTTACAAACTGTAGAGACGAGATGCGGCTAAAAGAATTTGCCATGGTGGTCTGGGTCAAATGGAGGAGAAGAGGAAATAGAAGGTCTACATGACAGGAGATGTCACTGGATGTAACAGGTATGTGGTGCTGTATTCTCCTCCATGTCTTTTTTATTACAATTATATGTATTTTGAATTTGACAACCAAATTTTTCAGTTTAGGACCCAATTTGGGGTATTTTTTTTTTTGTCTGAAGATGTCATATGGCCTAAGAAGAGACTGTGGCGCTCATAAAGCACCGCAGCCTCTTCATACAAAAAAAAACTAAACTAAACTAAAATGGAGGGGGGGGGGGGGCCCAAGTTGGGTAGACAGCCCCGGGCCTATCATGCACTTAATCCGCCCCTGCTCATTATTGCTTTAAGGTAAGACTATATTATCAGACCCAAACATGAATGACCGACTGTTTACCAATACCTAGCTGTTTGGTCTATGGCCTGTGTGTGCTTTTCCCCTGTCAATTTTTATGGTGTACTTTGGTGTACTACAAGTAATTTCTTTGTCAGACCAGATTCAAGTTCTGCTGTTTATTATTTTTATCCTGGCTGTAATGATGAGGATATGTCACCTGTGTGTATATGCTAATGGTCTGGAAGTTGATATAGCTAAACGATTTTCCTTACTTTAGGCCTCATGCACACGACCGTTGTTTCATTCCGTGTCCGTTGTTCGTGATTTTCTGCGGACCCATTGACTTTCAATGGGTCAGTTGAAAACTCGGCTAATCCACCATTTGTCATCCGCGTCCGTGATCCGTGGTTCCAGTCCGTAAAAAAAAAATATAACCTGTCCTATTTTTTCACGGAAAATGGTTCGCGGAGGCACGCAAGATTGTCATCCACGTCCGTTTTTTCCTATAATTTGCATGCCAAACTTGACTTTGATTTTTTTTTACTTTCCTTCGTCTGGTGATCCTCCAAAAATAAAGGAAGACACGCGGAAACAAAAACGGAAACGGATCACGGAACAACGGAACCCCATTTTGCGGAACGGAACACAACAACGGTCGTGTACATGAGGCCTTAAAGTGTATTTGAATATAATGTATTGAGTCCCAATCTTGTGTTCCTTCCCTGTCTACGCGCATCGCAAGATTACGGCTCTCTAGCTTTGTGACGTCGGGGAGCAAGGAGGAGATTCGGAGGATGCGGGCGGTGCTGGGCTCCTTCACAGTGGGCGAGGCTGGGCTCAGAGTCCGAGAACGCTGGACTCATCTCTGACAGGACTCATCTCAGGTTAATTTACAGATCTATAAAATCGTTTTCTTGACACAATAAAAGCACACAGAGCTATGGGGACTGGATATTGCGGATGTTCTAGCGGCAATCTAGCAGCCCATATCCTCAGCTCTATACACAAAATCCAGGTGACAGGTTTTCTTTAATGGGTCTCTCAGGTCTTATCAGAGTCAAAGTCCACTCCACCAGAAAAACCAGAATACTCAAAAAAAAAAAAGCACTGAGGGGAGAGAGTGGGTGGGGGCTTTTAAACTTTCTGTCTCTGTGTATTCCTGCCCCTACAGAGGTAAAGGGGTCAATCTCAGCTGTGGCCGTCATGGTGGATTCAAGGAAACAGAATTACCGGTAAGTCTAATTAGGGTTTTTTGAACGCTCTAGTGGGCAGTGTGGATAGATTTTTCATGTGAATAGTCATACATTAAAAAGTAATACATTTTTTTTTTAATACGGTACATATTTTTTAAATTTTCATTAAACAGTTATCTACAATTTTCTTATAAACGTCTCCAAAGATGGAATTTCCTTTTCATTCTATAACAAGATTTGAAAATAGAAACACTTTATTTTGCCAGAAAATAGATTTTACTTGCACTTGGATCATATCCAAGAATGATCAGATGCAAATTTACTTTTCTCAATATGTTTCTTATAGTTTCAAAAGCCAGAGTCAATAAATTTTTATGCTACGGATGCAGTATTTCCAGTGATTGTCTGCAAAGTAATATTTTCTTTGTAGTAGACGGCAGGAGTCGACTGCAGTAAAAAAAAAAAATGACAACGTTCCAAAGTAATTTAACCATAATACTGGCCATCCTTATTAAGAAAGGCTTGGTACATTTCCTCCAGACACGTTATTGCATTTCTCATTAAGAGAGATTTATATCTGGTATTTTTAATTATTTTCCACTTATTATTTTTTAAGGCTCCATCAGAATACAGCACGCAGTTTCATTAACATCAGCAGAGAAAATAATATTGGAACTAATTCTGTCATACAGAACATGAAAGCATTCAAATAAAGGGCTAGACCGCCATGTAAATTGAAATCACTATAATGTTGTTTTTAATTTTTGAGATTTTCCTCTACATTCATATTTTTTTTCCTTTTTTTATTTTTTTCCTTGCAATTTCTTGCTTTCCATGTGTCCTAATAGGGCATTTTGACATCTGAGAAGAAGGTCCCCTGCTTGGGATCCCCCTTGTTCTATCCAGATCGGTGAGTCAGTAAGTATTAGCAGCTCCATCCCTGGCAGACCTGGTCTGTCCATTACATAGTCACCCATGCATATGAATGGCACCCACGTAACGCTACATTTCCCCCCGCAGCAGCCAGCCTGATCATAACAGCTGATCATTATGGGTTTCATAACCCATGTACCAAGCTCACAGCTGTTAGTAATCTGAAAGGGTATGTAGTTTATCACTCAGCATTACATGATTGGGTAACTGCATGTTTGATGTTAGGAAGAGGTGAATCTTAGCAGACCACTGCCATACCTCCCGCTACTTCACTTGCAGGAGTGCCTTCCCATTCAGGCATTAAAACCACAACCCCCGCTATACTCTCAATTGAGGAGATTGGCATATACATGGAAACAAATGAAATAATCAGCCAGTTCCAATTGTGAGGACTCTGTGACCAGTGTAGAGCAGGTGACCTCTGCTTTCAATACACTAGGCCAATTTTTTGCAAATTTCCCACCCTGAGTGAATTTTAATGAATTAGACAATAAAGGTTTATTATTTTCTTTTAGCCATTCCCCTAAAAGCAGTGACCTTTTCAGAAGCTGAATCAGCAGAATGAAGGCACATTTTAAAAAGTAAACTTCCTTATGCTGTTTTCTATCATTGAGTCAATAAATGATCTACAATTGTATATTTCCTGTTCATGTGATCATTTTTACATAGGTTCCATAAAATGCAAATAACAAAAAAGCAAGGATCAAACCAGGCCGCACCACGGGACAGAAGGGTTTCTGCCTAAACCCTTTTCAATGACCCTTGGGCCATTTTTCCACTGCTTTATTTGCTAAAAGTTGTTCCTTTAGAGGGTAGAGTCCTGACCAAGTTCACCTCCAGTAGAAGACGAGATAATGCCAACTAAGACTGGGCCCCCTCTTACTCTGGGCCCCATAGCAGTCGCATGGTCTTCCGCTATGGTAGTTGCTGCTAGGATCCATACTGGTTGGCACACAGTATTTAAAGAAAGAGATAAAATGGAATGACCACATTTTGCCAATTTTTGTGTTGAACGAACGAAGTCTATTTACTGCTAGTCCAGACTGCTTAGGCCCCATGCACAATATCGTATTTTTGGTCCACATCTAGTGTTGAGGGAATTGAAGTTCACAAAATGGACTTCGATCCGCATTTCATGAGAAATTTAATTTGCTGCAAAGCCAAATTTCCTCGTGCTTTGTGGTAACAAATACATTTTCCCTGAAATGGCGGTAAAAATAAAAAAAAAATCATAATTACCTCATCCATTAGCGCCCGAAGAGGCCGCCAAGGCCATCTTGCGTGAAGATCCCGTCTGTTCCCCGTCATTGTACCGGCTATTTACAAAGCAATGTGCTTCACGACAAAGTAATTAGTCGCAAAGAGAATTTGTTTGCAAAATTCAGCGAAAGCAGCCGAATCGAATTTTAGAGATCTCCTCTCATCTCTATCCACATCCAAACCACATTTTGCAGGACCAATTGTGGGCCCATTATTTTAATGAGGATGAAAAAAATGTGGACAGTACACCGTGTGCTGTCTGCATCTATAGAACCGGCCCACAGAAAAAGATAGAACATGTCCTATTCTAGTCCATTTTGTGGACAGGGATAGGACATTTCTATAGTGGAAAAAAATGGCAGCCAGGATCCATGGTTTGCGGACCACAAAAATATGGTCATGTGCATGAGGCCTCAGGGTGGGTTCACACTGAGAATTCTTTCAGTACAAAAAACAATAGGTCACATGATATTTGATGTGTCTTTTGGTGCAGTTTTTGATCCTATTTACATGGCAGCTTTGGATTCGATGTGGAACACATAACTAATGATGGAACATGAACATGTAGCTTTTTTTTCACACCCAGTTTTTAAAATCACAACCGTTGTGTAAATTACCATGCAGTTTTGCTGGTGGAATCAATGGGAGATTGGCACCAAAATTCCCATTGAAAATATTTTGTGTCAACTCGCCCTTAGGACACATGCATATGGGTGCATTATATCTCCATCCAAGCTTTGGGAAAGACTTTTCTCCTGTAACAGGACAGGATCCATTCTACCCTCCAGCAATAAATATTTAATATATATATATATTATTTTTTATTTATTTATTATATTATAAACGCATCGACCTGTAATATGTCCACGCAGCTTTTCACTGTGCAAATTATTATATTACTATTCCCTGAATGACATCGAATTTTTTTTCGTAATTAACTTGGGCACAGTCGTTAATAATGATGTTTAGAAATCAGAACCCTTCTGACACTTTATCAAATATAACCTGCCATTCCAAGGACAAAACTTAATTACATTTGCTAGTAAATGAATGATAATGAATGATAAATAATTGAATGAATACCTTAAATGCTTTATATCGTTCCGAATTCACCACTTCTAGAACTCGCCAACATTTTCCCTCTTCGAGGATTTCCTAACAATATAAAACATATTATTCAGTCACATAATTAAAGGGGTTGTCCACCTTTTCGATATTGATGGAATTCTTTGGATAGGTCATCATTATCAGATTGGTGGGGCGGAGCTGAGCTGCAGTACCCTGGCATGGCCACTACACAGTGGATGGAGCCTTCGGCTTCTAGGCTTCATCCATCAACCCCACCAATCTTCTATCCAGAGGATAGGTCCTCAATATCAAATGGTGAACTGCTCTATATTATCCTTTCGTAATATTTAGTGACAAATAAAAAATGTAAAACTAAAAAGTTCCAACATGTTACTTTATAAAAAATGATCATGAATTTTCAATTAAAGCTAGTCTTCTGCTTTTTGTAGTCTGCCATTGCACAAATTTTAGGAAACCTTAAAGGGATTTTCTGAGATTTTTATACTGATTACCTATACTCAGGATAGGTCATCAGTATTTGATTGGTGGGGGTCCCCCACCGATCATCTGTATTGAGAAGGCAACGGCTCTCCTGTGAGCGTCACTGCCTTCTGCGTGCTTGCCAAGTACAATGTGCACATTGTATAGCTCAGCCCCATAGAAGTGAGTGGGCCTGAGCGCGATACCAAGCACAGCCACTATACAATGTACTGCGCTGTGCTTGGTAAGAATGGATAAGGCCGCAGAGCTCACAGGGAGCGCCAGTGCCTTCTCACCCAGCTGATTGCCGGGGTTCCTGGGTGTCGGACCCCCTCCAATCAATATCAAAATCTCGGAAAAGCCTCTTGCACATGGACATATTACAGCTCTATATATTCCCCAAGGTGTATGGTGCTATAATATGGCACCCATTGCAGTCAGTGAGCCCATGCTGTAACCATGCATACCTTCATATTAAATCAAGATCAGGTAGATGTATCTATAAGGGGTGCACTGGTAGCATATGCAAATGGATCTTGAAGCTAAAAGGTATCTCTCCAACATACACTACGTGCAGAATTATTAGGCAAATGAGTATTTTGACCACATCATCCTCTTTATGCATGTTGTCTTGCTCCAAGCTGTATAGGCTCGAAAGCCTACTGCCAATTAAGCATATTAGGTGATGTGCATCTCTGTAATGAGAAGGGGTGTGGTCTAATGACATCAACACCCTATATCAGGTGTGCATAATTATTAGGCAACTTCCTTTCCCTTGGCAAAATGGGTCAAAAGAAGGACTTGACAGGCTCAGAAAAGTCAAAAATAGTGAGATATCTTGCAGAGGGATGCAGCACTCTTAAAATTGCAAAGCTTCTGAAGCGTGATCATCGAACAATCAAGCGTTTCATTCAAAATAGTCAACAGGGTCGCAAGAAGCCTGTGGAAAAACCAAGGCGCAAAATAACTGCCCATGAACTGATAAAAGTCAAGCGTGCAGCTGCCAAGATGCCACTTGCCACCAGTTTGGCCATATTTCAGAGCTGCAACATCACTGGAGTGCCCAAAAGCACAAGGTATGCAATACTCAGAGACATGGCCAAGGTAAGAAAGGCTGAAAGACCACCACCACTGAACAAGACACACAAGCTGAAACGTCAAGACTGGGCCAAGAAATATCTCAAGACTGATTTTTCTAAGGTTTTATGGACTGATGAAATGAGAGTGAGTCTTGATGGGCCAGATGGCTGGATTGGTAAAGGGCAGAGAGCTCCAGTCAGACTCAGACGCCAGCAAGGTGGAGGTGGAGTACTGGTTTGGGCTGGTATCATCAAAGATGAGCTTGTGGGGCCTTTTTGGGTTGAGGATGGAGTCAAGCTCAACTCCCAGTCCTACTGCCAGTTTCTGGAAGACACCTTCTTCAAGCAGTGGTACAGAAAGAAGTCTGCAAGGTAAGAAAAACATGATTTTCATGCAGGACAATGCTCCATCACACGCATCCAAGTACTCCACAACGTGGCTGGCAAGAAAGGGTATAAAAGAAGAAAATCTAATGACATGGCCTCCTTGTTCACCTGATCTGAACCCCATTGAGAACCTGTGGTCCATCATCAAATGTGAGATTTACAAGGAGGGAAAACAGTACACCTCTCTGAACAGTGTCTGGGAGGCTGTGGTTGCTGCTGCACGCAATGTTGATGGTGAACAGATCAAAACACTGACAGAATCCATGGATGGCAGGCTTTTGAGTGTCCTTGCAAAGAAAGGTGGCTATATTGGTCACTGATTTGTTTTTGTTTTGTTTTTGAATGTCAGAAATGTATATTCGTGAATGTTGAGATGTTATATTGGTTTCACTGGTAAAAATAAATAATTGAAATGGGTATATATTTGTTTTTTGTTAAGTTGCCTAATAATTATGCACAGTAATAGTCACCTGCACACACAGATATCCCCCTAAAATAGCTAAAACTAAAAACAAACTAAAAACTACTTCCAAAAATATTCAGCTTTGATATTAATGAGTTTTTTGGGTTCATTGAGAACATGGTTGTTGTTCAATAATAAAATTAATCCTCAAAAATACAACTTGCCTAATAATTCTGCACTCCCTGTAGAGAGACAAGAGCATTATACATGGATTATGGTAGAATGGGTCCTTGTAGAAGATTTGCATTGGGACCCAGCAATTCAGGTTAATCCTAGAAGCAGAGAACAGTTCTGGCATTCTAATGGATGCCATATCATGGAGATAATCTCTATCAGAAGCAGAAGGTTTCCTTAATATATGGAGTCAGCATCAAAGTCAACATCCTTTAAACATCCGTAAGAAGCTTCAGTTTTGGATTGCTCCTAATATTGGCCTTGTATATACTTTACAATAAGTATAGGCCTCCTCCAATCCCACAATCTTGTTAAGGTCCCATGCGCACAATTGTATCCATTTTGTGGTCCGCAAACGGTAATCTACAAAAAAACTGATATGGTCTGTGTGCTGTCCACATATTTTGTTTGTGAGCCACATTATGTGGGCAGGTTATATTTTTTTGCGGAACGGGCATATACGGATGCAGAAAGCACATGGAAGATCTATATGCTTTCCGCATCGGCTTGTCCTTTCTGCCAAAAACTACATGTACAATACTTAACCACAAAATGCTCTCCACTGACCCATTGAAGTCAATACTGTAGGTCCGCAAAAAAGTGGATGGAATGATTATTATGCTTTTCTGATTTCACATACATTTTCTATGTATTTATTGCCACATTCCCAGACCATCAGGCATGGGATTCAGCCTGTGCCCTCAGGTTCTTCAGATCCGGTTGTTAAAATTGCAGCCGGATCGGACAACAGTGTTACCGCCTTAATCCCAATCTGGGGCTCCGGCGGCAGCTGGAGATGAGCACTTCCATTCCATAGTTTAGCACCTTAGGCTTTTTAAAAGTTGGGTGGTATGTGTGTGCAGTGTAAATATGGTGTATTTATGTATGTGTACCTTGTATATGGTGTATTTATGTGCATGTGTGCTGCATATATATGGTGTATGTATATGTAAACATGTGTTGTGACTCTGCGTGTCCGCCGTTGAGTAGGAAACCTGTTGTTAAAAATTACCTCGATTATATGTTTCATCTCATCCCCTAAGAGTGGCAAACCTCTCAAGTCTTTAATGGACACAATAGGAGACTGAAGTGATTTCAGAACTGAAGAGGCTCTCCGGAAAGCCACAAGGGGACCTTTATTTTCCAAAAACTCATAATTTTCTGCCAAAGTATCAAGGGCATCCTAAAGAAAGAAGAAGAGAAAAACAAATATCATAATTTTTTTCACTCGTAACTTAAAATTATACTGAAGCCCTAGCTTTTAAAAATCTTTTACTATCTCCATGGTTCTAATTTGTCTCCTGTATATAGATCTGTAGATAGGCACACTTCATCTAGGATTACCCAGAGACTTATACATTTGCAAACTGTTTATTGTAAACACTCACCCTATGTATTCCATCACATTTCAGGTATACACATCCCCATTAAAATACTTGAAGCATCAAGATTACACAACAAAAAATATACCGTATAAAAATATAAAAACTAAAACAAAAAAGGTAAAATATATTACAAAAATGACTGAAATCATCATAATATGTTGTTTGTCAGTCATGCAGCCACCCCAATATTGCTATAGTTTGGAGCAATGGTTGCTGGATTGGTGATATTTTACATGAATGGCAAACAGCAAAAGCGACGATTCGCTCAGAACCCAATATATATTTGCTGTATTGTAATATTTGGTCAAATATTAATAAAGTCACCTATCTATAACATATGGAGTGATGACGGAAGACACTTTAATATATAATGTCCATACTTTATTCAGTTTAAAGATCTCTTCAATCAGTCCTTCCCTAGGAAACAGAGTAAAAGTTAATGTGCTTAAAACTACTTTGATGATATAATATATATATATATATATACTGTATATCATATGTTCCACACTTGTGGATAATAATAAATTGTAAAGTGGCTTTCTGTCACTCACTAAGGCCAGTCTTTGATAATTTCCATATATTACTCGCAGTTGGTGGTATAGTGTGGAAATACGTCTCCTCTGCTCATAGGGTGACAGTATGATGCATCTTACCTCCGTGTTTGCTATATAAAAAAATTGCTGTTACTCGCTGTGATCTCCTGTGCTGGCGTCCCATGCGATTGCCTGCTCTTGGCGTTGCATGTTATTTGGCTTGAACGTCGCTCGGGTAGCGCAGCTCTTATATAATGTCCTTTGGAGCGCTCCAATTTTACTTTAGTAACGGTAGAGGTTTTGATAGATTATTCCATGGATCTTGGATCTTTATTTCACCAAGGTGACAGCATACTTCGGTATACTGGGGACTTAAAAGTCCAAATGACAAGCTAGCTAAGGCTAGTTTCACACTAGCGGCAAAAAGATCTGTCAGGCTGTTCCAGCAGGGATCTGGATTTGGCATTGCAAGACTCTACCTGAAAGCCTCACAGCCTATTAACTATAATGGGGACCAGCAGAGATACTAACAATTTAAGTCCTGCTGATTCTCAGTATATTTGCCAGGTTGCGGCCGGATCTTCGCTGGTCCCAATTATAGTTAATGGGGACGAAGAGCATTCATGTAGCATCTGGCAATGATCAAGAGGGCTTCGGTCCCCCTTGCGGTAGATGTAGCTCCAAGAGACTGCTAAATTTGTTAGTTCAGCAAAAGGTGAATCAAATTCCAGTCAATGAAAAAACTCAGCATTTCCTGGTTTAGAGAAGGAAGTATCTTTCAATTTTCACAGTTGCAATCAAATTTAAAGGGGTCTGATGTACACAAAATCACCGCCAGTAACCCCAAATGTGCTAAAAGCACATATGCTCCACACATGAGGGGTCATTTCTAAACAAATATACGCCATTTTGTTGCAAATGTGTTTTTCTGCAAAATCTGTGCCTTTTTCCCCGTGTACACCACTTACGCTTCTTTACTCGAGTTCCGAGAAAAGGGAATGTGGCATGGGCCCGTTACATTCACTAACTTCTACCTCTGTTTTTGGCATACAAAATGATTAAAATCTATGCCTGCAAGGGAGCTGCCATAGATTTAATCTTGAACGGCCACCAGATCGTGCCCCTAAGTTATGTAGATGCTGGCACCTCTACATAACTTAGGCGTATCAAGCTGCAGTGGACAGCGTACAAGAAACACCGATCGGATGTGACCATACAGCCTTTATCTGGACTCGTGGTTTGGGAACTTACATAGTTAATACGGTTAAAAAAATACATAAGTCCATCAAGTTCAACCAAGGGATCGGTGGGGACGTGAATCCCAGAAGTAAGTGAGACTCAGATTTCTACACGTTTTTATAAGCATTAATGTTGTTTATTCTTAAGAATTCATCTAAACCCTTTTTAAAACTGTCCACTGTTCCTGCTGTGACCAATATGGAAGTCTATTCCACAGATTTACAGTTCTTACAGTAAAGAAGCTATGACGCTTCCGGAGACTGAACTTCCGGAGAGTGCCCCCTTGTCTTTTTTGGGCATGTTACGTGGAACAGTTTTTCACTGTATTTTTTGTATGGCCCATTTATATATTTGTATAGGTTAATCATGTCCCCCCTTAGACGTCTCTTCTCAAGACTAATTAAATGAAATTCTTTTAATCTTTCTTCTAAGACCCTCCATGCCCCTTATCAGTTTAGTCTCTCTCCTCTGTACTTTTTCCAGCTGCAGTGCATCCTCTCTATGTACTGGTGCCCAGAACTGAACTGCATATTCCCGTTGAGGCCGTATCAATGCTTTGTAAAGTGGTAGTATTACATCCCTGCCCCACGAGTCCATGCCTCATTTAATGCATGACAATATCCTAGTGGCCTTAGAAGCAGCTGATTGACATTGTATACTGTTATTTAATCTACCATCTACAAGGACACCCAAATCCTTCTCTATAAGTGACTCTCCCAGTGTTACATCAACTAGGACATATGAAGCACATAGATTATTACTACCAAGATGCATAACTTTACGTTTATTCACATTGAACCTCATTTGCCAAGTTGATGCCCAATCACTCAGAGTATTCAAGTCAGCTTGTAGTATATGGACAACTTCCATAGACTGTACAGTACTACATAGCTTAGTGTCCCATCCTCAATATCATTAATAAATAGATTAAATAATAGAGGACCCAGCACTGAACATTGGGGTACACCACTTATACCCGGGACCATTCTGAATAGGAATAATTGACCACAACTCTCTGAACACGGTCCTTCAGCCAGTTTTCAATCCAATTACAAACTATACTTTCCAAGCCTATAGACCTTACTTTACCTATTAAACGTCTATGAGGGACAGTATCAAAAGCCTTTGCAAAATCCAGAAACACTACATCCACAGCCGCCCCTCTGTCCAGGCTACTACTCACCTCCTCATTAAAACAAATCAGGTTAGTCTGACAACTTCTGTCCTTGGTAAACTCATGTTGGTTATCACTTATAATATTATCTACAGTCACATACTCCTGTATATAGTCCCTTAAGAGTCCTTGAAACATTTTTCCCATAACAGAAGTTAAACTAACTGGTCTATAATTACCTTTGAAGGACCTAGATCCTTTTTTGAATATGGGCACCACATTTGCCTTGCGCCAATCACTTGGCACTGTACCAGTACCTGGAGAATATTTATAAATTATAAACAGGGGCACAGCAATGACTAAACTGAGCTTGTTAAGCACTCTTTGGTGTAATCCATCTGGACCCGGAGCCTTGTTCACATTTACCTTATTTAACTTATCTTGGACCATATCTACAGTTAGCCAATTGAGTATATTACTGGATGTACTAACAGCCCCAGCACCACAGATATCAGCTCCTTTCTCTTCTTTTGTATATACAGAGCTAAAAAAACATTTAGTAACTCTGCCTTTTCTTAATCTTCAGTGACTACCCCCTGCCCCCGTTTACCTTTATTTAGGGGACCTACCTGCTCGGACGTCGGTTTTTTAGCATTTATATATTTTAAAAAAATATATTTGGGATTTGTTTTGCTCTCTTTTGCTACCTGCTGTTCGTTTTGTATTTTTGCAAATTTTATCTCTATTTTACAGATTTTATTAAGCCCTTTGTAATCTTCAAATGCTACAGCTGACGCCTCTGATTTGTATTTTTAAATACCCTTTTTTTTGTCTCTTAATGCCCTTTTAACAGTAGCTGTAAGCCATGGGTGGTTTAATTTTAGCCGCTTATACTTGTTACCTATAGGAATACATTTTTTAGTGCAGTTACTCAATGTGGATTTAAAGCTCTCACATTTATCCTCTGTATTATTATGTGACAGTAGCTGCTCCCAGTCTATGCCCTGAAATGCTGCCCTCAACCCAGGGAAATTAGCCTTTTTAAAATTCAGTGTTTTTACTCTGCCTGACAGAGTTTGCTTCTTATAGTTTAGGGGGAATATTATTTTATTGTGGTCACTATTACCTAATGTTTCTTGAACAGTAACATTTCCAACAAGCTCTGCATCATTATAAATTACCAGATCCAACAGAGCATTGCCCCTTTGCTTTTGAGGCAGAATCCTGACCTCAGTCAATGTCTGGGAAGTTAAAATCTCCCATTATGACCACTGTACCAGCCTGTGCAGCCCGCTCTATTTGTGTTTCTATCTCCTCTGTGATGTTAGGGGTTCTATGGATTACACCAAGTATTATTTTTTCAGTGTTTATATCCCTTTGAAATTCCACCCATAAGGTTTCCACATCCTCACTATCCTCACCCACAATTGCCTCTTTCACACTTGTCTTCAGATCACTCCTCACATACAGGCACACGCCACCACCTTTTCTATTGACCCTGTCTTTCCTAAATAGTGTAAAACCCTCAATATTTACAGCCCAGTCATGCGAAGAGTCCAACCATGTCTTAGCCTCACCAACTACATCTATGTGTTCTTCTAGTACCATAGCCTCCAGCTCCCCCATTTTGCTAGCTAGACTTCTGGCACTGAGTGAACATAGCTACCCATACCGATTATATGTGTCTGTTATGTTACAGTTCCCAGAAGACAGTTGCGGGAGTGGAGAAAGAGATACCTATCATAACCTTAGTCGCCCCTGAGTGGGGACGAATTCGAACATCTTCTGTACACTAGCATAGTGGTGCCGAGAAGTCGGGGGAGACAATTATTCGTAGATTCTCACCATTTACCCAGCCTGTCTAGCAGCTTATGTGAGAAAGGAAGAGGCGAAGAGAAAGGAGATCCTCCTTGAATATTGTGATCCCTGCTTTGAAGGTAGTGACCTGACAGATGAAAAGGAGTTGCTAGTAGCAGGCATGATGGAACATGCTGCTGTTTTCTCATTGAGAGATTGGGCTTTGGGCCTTGCGCAAGGAGTAATGCATAGTCCCTGACCAATATACGGTGCCCAGGATTGATGAAGCTTTGGATTGCTTATAGAGCAGTCGGTGGTTTACTGTGTTAGATCTCCGGAGTGGCTACTAACAGATACCTATGACTAAAGAGGATCAAGAGAAGACTGCTTTCATTTGCCCCGTAGGGTTCTACCAGTACGAGAGGATGCCCCAAGGAATTAAGGGTGCTCCTGCCACATTCCAAAGGTGCATGAATAAGGTGATGGGAGATATCAACTTCCAGGAAGTACTTCTCTACTTAGATGACCTGATTGTGTTTGGGCAAACCCTAGCACAACCAGAAACTGTTCAAGGTGCTGGATCAAGTTAAAAAGCTGGGGTCAAGTTCTCCCTAGACAAATGTTGGTTCTGCCAGAACGCTGTGAAATATGTGGGACTCATCATTAGCAGGAATCTCTACAGAGCCAAAGTGGAAGCTGTAGTCCAAAAGCCCAAGCCTACCAAGTTGGGGGAGCTTAAGTTTTTTCTAGGATTCTGTGGGTACTACCGAAGGTTTGTGCCACAGTATTTGAAGATTGCAAAACCTCTGACTTCTCTCACCCAGGGATATCCTCCTCCAAGAGGGATCACTCATTCCAAAAAGACTGCTAGGCAGGCCTACTTCAAGGTTAAAGAGCCTTTGGAGAAAGGTGGACGCTTGCTTGTGATGAGGCATTTGAGATGCTGAAGTCCTGCCTAACACAGCCTAACAAAGTGGACAGTAGTGGACAAGCTGTACGACTACCTCTATGGGGTGCATTTTAAAGTCCATACAGACAACAACCCATTAACCTACGTGAGAACCACAGCCAAGCTGGATACTATGGAACACCGGTGGCTTGCCTCTCTGTGTATGATTTCAGCTGGAAGTACCGTCCAGGATATTACTTTAGGAGTATCACCTGACCAATCATCTGGGGAGACCTAGCTGAAGTATATGTCTCAATTAAAGGAGGAATTGAAGGAGCCTTACAGATTGGCTGACCAGAACCCTATGTAGTGGTAGAAAAGCTGCCTGGTGTTCCAGCATACTGAGTGAAGCCTGAGAGTGAAAGTAGGACCATCAAAACCTATCATCGCAAGCACCTGTTACCTGTGGGTCAGACTGTCTAATGGCAACGATCACAACCAGAGGGATCAAAGTCAACCCCCCCCCAGCCTCCGAGGAGGAGAAATCATCACCAACGAGGGATCAGTCCAAGTGTTCCCACTCAAGGAAGTGACAGTGATTCAAGTGACGAATGGAGTCTAGACTATGGATGGGTAAGCAACCACAGACCCTTTGTTCAGGACAGTCTTGATCATTCGCTTGATGCGGACTATCCGCAAAACACCAGTACAGATTTCAGGTCCACCAGATTTCAGCTACACCAGAGCCACTAGATGAAGAAATAGTCATGATGGAGCCCGAGCCTGAAGGTCAAGAGCAGAACGAATTTCTTAAAAGTTCAATTCGGCTGATTCGCCGAATTTCACCCAAAAATTTGTTTTGTGACGAACTACTCGTCACAAAGCGCATTTTTTTGTAAGTAGCGGGTGCAATGACAGGGAGCTGCGATAGCGTCGCCCCCATCATTGTACCCCTCAGATGTCGCATTCATACATGATCGCGGCATATGAGTGTAAAATTAACAATAAAAAAAAAAAATTAATCAAACTTACCACTAGGGATGAGCGAACTCGAACTGTATAGTTCGGGTTCGTACCGAATTTTGGGGTGTCCGTGACACGGACCCGAACCCGGACATTTTCGTAAAAGTCCGGGTTCGGGTTCGGTGTTCGTCGCTTTCTTGGCGCTTTTGTGACGCTTTCTTGGCGCTTTTTGAAAGGCTGCAAAGCAGCCAATCAACAAGCGTCATACTACTTGCCCCAAGAGGCCATCACAGCCATGCCTACTATTGGCATGGCTGTGATTGGCCAGAGCACCATGTGACCCAGCCTCTATTTAAGCTGGAGTCACATAGCGCCGCCCGTCACTCTGCTCTGATTAGCGTAGGGAGAGGTTGCGGCTGCGACAGTAGGGCGAGATTAGGCAGATTAACTCCTCCAAAGGACTTGATTAACTGATCGATCTGCAGCTGTGGATCATTGAGCTGCTGATCCTCAATTGCTCACTGTTTTTAGGCTGCACAGACCGTTTGTCAGTCTCATTTTTCTGGGGTGATCGGCGGCCATTTTGTGTCTTGTGGTGCGCCAGCACAAGCTGCGACCAAGTGCATTTAACCCTCAATGGTGTGGTTGTTTTTTGGCTAAAGCCTACATCAGGGTGAAGCTGTCACACCAAGTGCATTTAACCAGCAATAGTCTGTTCATTTTTTGGCCATATACAAAATCAGGGGCAAGCTGCGCCTGTCACCAAGTGCATTTAACCCTCAATGGTGTGGTTGTTTTTTGGCTAAAGCCTACATCAGGGTGAAGCTGTGACACCAAGTGCATTTAACCAGCAATAGTCTGTTCATTTTTTGGCCATATACAAAATCAGGGGCAAGCTGCGCCTGTCACCAAGTGCATTTAACCCTCAATGGTGTGGTTGTTTTTTGGCTAAAGCCTACATCAGGGTGAAGCTGTCACACCAAGTGCATTTAACCAGCAATAGTCTGTTCATTTTTTGGCCATATACAAAATCAGGGGCAAGCTGCGCCTGTCACCAAGTGCATTTAACCCTCAATGGTGTGGTTGTTTTTTGGCTAAAGCCTACATCAGGGTGAAGCTGTCACACCAAGTGCATTTAACCAGCAATAGTCTGTTTATTTTTTGGCCATATCCCAGTCTAATTCTGTCACTAAATCCATACCGGTCACCCAGCGCCTAAATACTAGGCCTCAAATTTATATCCAGCTAAATCTGTCCCTAGTGCTGTAGCTGGGCGAGTTATTTAGTGTCCGTTCAAGCACATTTCTTGTTCTGGGTTGAAATACAATTCCCAATTTAGCAATTTCATAATTTAGTGGTTCCTGCTATATCAGAGCTATTTGAAATCTATCCCAAAAAGGGTATATAATATTGAAGGTGCACATTGGGTCATTCAGAATAACTTCACACACACCCGCTACTGTGTATTTCCAAGTCTAATTCTGTCACTAAACCCATACCTGTCACCCAGCGCCTAAATACTAGGCCTCAAATTTAAATCCCTCTAAATCTCTCGTTACCGCTGTACTGTTGTTGCTGGGCAAGATATTTAGTGTCCGTCAAAGCACATTTTTTGTTCTGGGTTGAAGTACAATTCCCAATTTAGCAATTTCATAATTTAGTGGTTTCTGCTATATCAGAGCTATTTGAAATCTATCCCTAAAAGGGTATATAATATTGAAGGTGCACATAGGGTCATTCAGAATAACTTCACACACACGCTTCTGTGCATTTCCAAGTCTAATTCTGTCACTAAATCCATACCGGTGACCCAGCGCCTAAATACTAGGCCTCAAATTTAAATCCCTCTAAATCTCTCGTTACCCACCGCTGTACTGTTGTTGCTGGGCAAGATATTTAGTGTCCGTCAAAGCACATTTTTTGTTCTGGGTTGAAGTACAATTCCCAATTTAGCAATTTCATAATTTAGTGGTTTCTGCTATATCAGAGCTATTTGAAATCTATCCCTAAAAGGGTATATAATATTGAAGGTGCACATAGGGTCATTCAGAATAACTTCACACACACGCTTCTGTGCATTTCCAAGTCTAATTCTGTCACTAAATCCATACCGGTGACCCAGCGCCTAAATACTAGGCCTCAAATTTATATCCCGCTAAATCTCTCGTTACCGCTGTACTGTTGTTGCTGGGCAAGATATTTAGTGTCCGTCAAAGCACATTTTTTGTTCTGGGTTGAAGTACAATTCCCAATTTAGCAATTTCATAATTTAGTGGTTCCTGCTATATCAGAGCTATTTGAAATCTATCCCAAAAAGGGTATATAATATTGAAGGTGCACATTGGGTCATTCAGAATAACTTCACACACACGCTTCTGTGCATTTCCAAGTCTAATTCTGTCACTAAATCCATACCGGTCACCCAGCGCCTAAATACTAGGCCTCAAATTTATATCCCGCTGAATTTGAATACAATACATTGGGCCAAATAATATATTTGTTGTTGTGGTGAACCATAACAATGAGAAAAACATCTAGTAAGGGACGCGGACGTGGACATGGTCGTGGTGGTGTTAGTGGACCCTCTGGTGCTGGGAGAGGACGTGGCCGTTCTGCCACATCCACACGTCCTAGTGTACCAACTACCTCAGGTCCCAGTAGCCGCCAGAATTTACAGCGATATATGGTGGGGCCCAATGCCGTTCTAAGGATGGTAAGGCCTGAGCAGGTACAGGCATTAGTCAATTGGGTGGCCGACAGTGGATCCAGCACGTTCACATTATCTCCCACCCAGTCTTCTGCAGAAAGCGCACAGATGGCGCCTGAAAACCAACCCCATCAGTCTGTCACATCACCCCCATGCATACCAGGGAAACTGTCTCAGCCTCAAGTTATGCAGCAGTCTCTTATGCTGTTTGAAGACTCCGCTGGCAGGGTTTCCCAAGGGCATCCACCTAGCCCTTCCCCAGCGGTGAAAGACATAGAATGCACTGACGCACAACCACTTATGTTTCCTGATGATGAGGACATGGGAATACCACCTCAGCATGTCTCTGATGATGACGAAACACAGGTGCCAACTGCTGCGTCTTTCTGCAGTGTGCAGACTGAACAGGAGGTCAGGGATCAAGACTGGGTGGAAGACGATGCAGGGGACGATGAGGTCCTAGACCCCACATGGAATGAAGGTCGTGCCACTGACTTTCACAGTTCGGAGGAAGAGGCAGTGGTGAGACCGAGCCAACAGCGTAGCAAAAGAGGGAGCAGTGGGCAAAAGCAGAACACCCGCCGCCAAGAGACTCCGCCTGCTACTGACCGCCGCCATCTGGGACCGAGCACCCCAAAGGCAGCTTCAAGGAGTTCCCTGGCATGGCACTTCTTCAAACAATGTGCTGACGACAAGACCCGAGTGGTTTGCACGCTGTGCCATCAGAGCCTGAAGCGAGGCATTAACGTTCTGAACCTGAGCACAACCTGCATGACCAGGCACCTGCATGCAAAGCATGAACTGCAGTGGAGTAAACACCTTAAAACCAAGGAAGTCACTCAGGCTCCCCCTGCTACCTCTTCTGCTGCTGCCGCCTCGGCCTATTCTGCTGCTGCCGCCTCGGCCTCTTCCTCCGCCTCTGGAGGAACGTTGGCACCTGCCGCCCAGCAAACAGGGGATGTACCACCAACACCACCACCACCACCTCCGTCACCAAGCGTCTCAACCATGTCACACGCCAGCGTTCAGCTCTCCATCTCACAAACATTTGATAGAAAGCGTAAATTCCCACCTAGCCACCCTCGATCCCTGGCCCTGAATGCCAGCATTTCTAAACTACTGGCCTATGAAATGCTGTCATTTAGGCTGGTGGACACAGACAGCTTCAAACAGCTCATGTCGCTTGCTGTCCCACAGTATGTTGTTCCCAGCCGGCACTACTTCTCCAAGAGAGCCGTGCCTTCCCTGCACAACCAAGTATCCGATAAAATCAAGTGTGCACTGCGCAACGCCATCTGTAGCAAGGTCCACCTAACCACAGATACGTGGACCAGTAAGCACGGCCAGGGACGCTATATCTCCCTAACTGCACACTGGGTAAATGTAGTGGCAGCTGGGCCCCAGGCGGAGAGCTGTTTGGCGCACGTCCTGCCGCCGCCAAGGATCGCAGGGCAACATTCTTTGCCTCCTGTTGCCACCTCCTCCTTCTCGGCTTCCTCCTCCTCTTCTTCCACCTGCTCATCCAGTCAGCCACACACCTTCACCACCAACTTCAGCACAGCCCGGGGTAAACGTCAGCAGGCCATTCTGAAACTCATATGTTTGGGGGACAGGCCCCACACCGCACAGGAGTTGTGGCGGGGTATTGAACAACAGACCGACGAGTGGTTGCTGCCGGTGAGCCTCAAGCCCGGCCTGGTGGTGTGTGATAATGGGCGAAATCTCGTTGCAGCTCTGGGACTAGCCAATTTGACGCACATCCCTTGCTTGGCGCATGTGCTGAATTTGGTGGTGCAGAAGTTCATTCACAACTACCCCGACATGTCAGAGCTGCTGCATAAAGTGCGGGCCGTCTGTTCGCGCTTCCGGCGTTCACATCCTGCCGCTGCTCGCCTGTCTGCGCTACAGCGTAACTTCGGCCTTCCCGCTCACCGCCTCATATGCGACGTGCCCACCAGGTGGAACTCCACCTTGCACATGCTGGACAGACTGTGCGAGCAGCAGCAGGCCATAGTGGAGTTTCAGCTGCAGCACGCACGGGTCAGTCGCACTACAGAACAGCACCACTTCACCACCAATGACTGGGCCTCCATGCGAGACCTGTGTGCCCTGTTGCGCTGTTTCGAGTACTCCACCAACATGGCCAGTGGCGATGACACCGTTATCAGCGTTACAATACCACTTCTATGTCTCCTTGAGAAAACACTTAGGGCGATGATGGAACAGGAGGTGGCCCAGGAGGAGGAGGAGGAGGATGAGGAAGAGGGGTCATTTTTAGCACTTTCAGGCCAGTCTCTTCGAAGTGACTCAGAGGGAGGTTTTTTGCAACAGCAGAGGCCAGGTACAAATGTGGCCAGCCAGGGCCCACTACTGGAGGACGAGGAGGACGAGGATGAGGAGGAGGTGGAGGAGGATGAGGATGAAGCATGGTCACAGCGGGGTGGCACCCAACGCAGCTCGGGTCCATCACTGGTGCGTGGCTGGGGGGAAAGGCAGGACGATGACGATACGCCTCCCACAGAGGACAGCTTGTCCTTACCCCTGGGCAGCCTGGCACACATGAGCGACTACATGCTGCAGTGCCTGCGCAACGACAGCAGAGTTGCCCACATTTTAACCTGTGCGGACTACTGGGTTGCCACCCTGCTGGATCCACGCTACAAAGACAATGTGCCCACCTTACTTCCTGCACTGGAGCGTGATAGGAAGATGCGCGAGTACAAGCGCACGTTGGTAGACGCGCTACTGAGAGCATTCCCAAATGTCACAGGGGAACAAGTGGAAGCCCAAGGCCAAGGCAGAGGAGGAGCAAGAGGTCGCCAAGGCAGCTGTGTCACGGCCAGCTCCTCTGAGGGCAGGGTTAGCATGGCAGAGATGTGGAAAACTTTTGTCAACACGCCACAGCTAACTGCACCACCACCTGATACGCAACGTGTTAGCAGGAGGCAACATTTCACTAACATGGTGGAACAGTACGTGTGCACACCCCTCCACGTACTGACTGATGGTTCGGCCCCATTCAACTTCTGGGTCTCTAAATTGTCCACGTGGCCAGAGCTAGCCTTTTATGCCTTGGAGGTGCTGGCCTGCCCGGCAGCCAGCGTTTTGTCTGAACGTGTATTCAGCACGGCAGGGGGCGTCATTACAGACAAACGCAGCCGCCTGTCTACAGCCAATGTGGACAAGCTGACGTTCATAAAAATGAACCAGGCATGGATCCCACAGGACCTGTCCGTCCCTTGTCCAGATTAGACATTAACTACCTCCCCATAACCATATATTATTGGACTCCAGGGCACTTCCTCATTCAATCCTATTTTTATTTTCATTTTACCATTATATTGCGATGCTACCCAAAGTTGAATGAACCTCTCCTCTGCCTGTGTGCTAGGCCTAAATATATGCCAATGGACTGTTGCAGTGGTGGCTGACATGAAGCCTGATTCTCTGCTATGACATGCAGACTAATTCTCTGCTGACATGAAGCCAGATTGTCTGTTACGGGACCTCTCTCCTCTGCCTGGGTGCTGGGCCTAAATTTATGACAATGGACTGTTGCAGTGGTGGCTGACGTGAAGCCTGATTCTCTGCTATGACATGCAGACTGATTCTCTGCTGACATGAAGCCAGATCCTCTGTTACGGGACCTCTCTCCTCTGCCTGGGTGCTGGGCCTAAATTTATGACAATGGACTGTTGCAGTGGTGGCTGACGTGAAGCCTGATTCTCTGCTATGACATGCAGACTGATTCTCTGCTGACATGAAGCCAGATCCTCTTTTACGGGACCTCTCTCCTCTGCCTGGGTGCTGGGCCTAAATTTATGACAATGGACTGTTGCAGTGGTGGCTGACGTGAAGCCTGATTCTCTGCTATGACATACAGACTGATTCTCTGCTGACATGAAGCCAGATCCTCTTTTACGGGACCTCTCTCCTCTGCCTGGGTGCTGGGCCTAAATTTATGACAATGGACTGTTGCAGTGGTGGCTGACGTGAAGCCTCATTCTCTGCTATGACATGCAGACTGATTCTCTGCTGACATGAAGCCAGATCCTCTGTTACGGGACCTCTCTCCTCTGCCTGGGTGCTGGGCCTGAATATATGCCAATGGACTGTTGCAGTGGTGGGTGACGTGAAGCCTCATTCTCTGCTATGACATGCAGACTAATTCTCTGCTGACATGAAGCCAGATTGTCTGTTACGGGACCTCTCTCCTCTGCCTGTGTGTGTGCTGGGCCTAAATATATGCCAATGGACTGTTGCAGTGGTGGCTGACGTGAAGCCTCATTCTCTGCTATGACATGCAGACTGATTCTCTGCTGACATGAAGCCAGATCCTCTGTTACGGGACCTCTCTCCTCTGCCTGGGTGCTGGGCCTAAATTTATGACAATGGACTGTTGCAGTGGTGGCTGACGTGAAGCCTGATTCTCTGCTATGACATGCAGACTGATTCTCTGCTGTCATGAAGCCAGATTGTCTGTTACGGGACCTTTCTCCTCTACCTGGGTTCTGGGCCTAAATTTATGAAAATTGACTCTTACAGTGGTGGGTGACGTGAAGCCTGATTCTCTGCTATGATATGAAGACTGATTCTCTGCTGACATGAAGCCAGATTGTCTGTTACGGGACCTTTCTCCTCTGCCTGGGTTCTGGGCCTAAATTTATGAAAATTGACTCTTACAGTGGTGGGTGACGTGAAGCCTGATTCTCTGCTATGATATGAAGACTGATTCTCTGCTGACATGAAGCCAGATTGTCTGTTACGGGACCTTTCTCCTCTGCCTGGGTTCTGGGCCTAAATTTATGAAAATTGACTCTTACAGTGGTGGGTGACGTGAAGCCTGATTCTCTGCTATGATATGAAGACTGATTCTCTGCTGACATGAAGCCAGATTGTCTGTTACGGGACCTTTCTCCTCTGCCTGGGTTCTGGGCCTAAATTTATGAAAATTGACTCTTACAGTGGTGGGTGACGTGAAGCCTGATTCTCTGCTATGATATGAAGACTGATTCTCTGCTGACATGAAGCCAGATTCTCTGTTACGGGACCTCTCTCCTCTGCCTGGGTGCTGGGCCTAAATTTATGACAATGGACTGTTGCAGTGGTGGCTGACGTGAAGCCTGATTCTCTGCTATGACATGCAGACTGATTCTCTGCTGACATGAAGCCAGATTCTCTGTTACGGGACCTCTCTCCTCTGCCTGTGTGTGTGCTGGGCCTAAATATATGCCAATGGACTGTTGCAGTGGTGGCTGACGTGAAGCCTCATTCTCTGCTATGACATGCAGACTAATTCTCTGCTGACATGAAGACAGATTCTCTGTTACGGGACCTCTCTCCTCTGCCTGGGTGCCGGGGCCTAAATATCTGAGAATGGACTGTTCCAGTGGTGGGTGACGGGAAGCCAGATTCTCTGCTATGGAACCTCTCTCCAATTGATTTTGGTTAATTTTTATTTATTTAATTTTTATTTTAATTCATTTCCCTATCCACATTTGTTTGCAGGGGATTTACCTACATGTTGCTGCCTTTTGCAGCCCTCTAGCTCTTTCCTGGGCTGTTTTACAGCCTTTTTAGTGCCGAAAAGTTCGGGTCCCCATTGACTTCAATGGGGTTCGGGTTCGGGACGAAGTTCGGATCGGGTTCGGATCCCGAACCCGAACATTTCCGGGATGTTCGGCCGAACTTCTCGAACCCGAACATCCAGGTGTTCGCTCAACTCTACTTACCACCTCTATTTGCTAGCGACGGGCCGGCTGCCGCCATTTTGCTTGAAGATCTCGGCCGAAATCCTGTGCGGTGCGCCGCTCGGGATTTCGGCTGAAATTTTCAATCAAGATAGAGGCTGGCAGCCCATTGCGAGCAAATGGAGAAGGTAAGTTTGAATTGTTTTATACTATTTCAGGTTAAATCGATTTGCTGACACGAAGCACGATGAAATTTGGCCTCTAGGCGAATCGAATTTATCCTGAAATTCGGATCGAATTCCACTTCATGGGATTTGATTCGCTCATCTGTAGTCAAGAGTTAGGGGTCGAGTAGGATGATTCTATACACATTCATCCCAGACTGGACCCTAGGCCCCCAATAATGCTAACTTATGATAGAATGGGGCATACTACTGATGTCCCCAGAGTGATACACCCAAATTGTATTAACATGTGGCCATATTTCATTCCTGTGCTTATGTGACCTGGAAACAGTGTGTGTGTGTGACTGATTGCATTGTTAATCAGGGTGCTTTCCCACATGGTGGCATTTAAGATGGTGAGTCTTCACTTTGTGCTCTGGCACTACCTGTGACTCACCAGGGGGAGAGTGTAAACCCTGCAGAGAAAGCAAATGCTGTTTCTGTCAGTTACAAGCAGGGACTCACAGCAGCCGGCATTAGTGCTGATTCTCTGGGGGTGAAGTGGGCTACAAATCCAATGAGCACTTGCCCCTCCCTGCAGCCAATAGCAGGGGGACCAGGAGGAAAGGCTAAAGAATGAAGTGGAGCAGCAGCCATCTTAGAGACAACAGCATGGCCAGGAGATAGAGAGACACAAACAGATATGAGCATTACTTCAGGAAAGACAGTACAATCCAGCCCAGACAGCATCTGTGGATCTTGTGTGCAAGAAGAGAGTCCAGCTACTGCGTTGCATACACAATCCAGCCTGCATTCCAGGAGAAGAATCGCCCTGCATCCCAGGAGGATGCTGCCACTAACTCCACATTCATCCAAGCCTCAGAATGCTGCAGCCCTCAGATGGTTCTCGGACAGGACAATTGTAAGTGCACCAACATTGGTGCGCCAAGGTTTTCCGCAACCAGGCCCCGAAATTCAGACTGGGTTAATTGTTAGGAGTTAAAGGGGTTATCAAATCCCTATAATGACCCCTAGAATGCCTGGGCCCCACCTCTAGAACATACTGTTACCTGTTCCCTGGCACATGCGTCCATTCGAATCCCTGCACGGCCGCCACTGCATCTCCCTGCGGGTCATCATGGGTGACGCTAGGGAGGCTGGTCACCGTTACAGCCTGGCATTGGCTGCTCCCCCCGTCATCGGATGTTTTGATCTGTGGGACGGGGAGATGCAGCCACAGCCGTGCAGGGATCCGGAGGGAGTCGGGTGCCGGGGAGCAGGTAAGTATGCTGGGCATTCTGGGGATCATTATAGGGATTGGATAACTCATTTAATAGCATATGAGTGCTAGGAGTAGATAGCTGGGAAGTTATACTGTATTTGTCCGTTAAAGGAGGGAGTTTGCTCACCATCACTGTTTACTGTTAAAGCTAACCAAGCCCCTTCACCTGGGGTCTCCCTTAGACAGAATTGCATCTGTGCTTTGGTATATTATCTTTATGTTCTTCACCATTGTTCACCTTTTCCAAAATAAACCTGTTGATTAGTTAGTTCCTTCCTGGGGGGAATGTGTAATGAGCTGGGCAGCGGTTTACCAAGTCAACCCTTGGCAGAAGAGGAAGACCCTCCTGCTATCCCATAGAGCTCCAAGCAAGATTTGGGTGGAGACACTGCGCCATAGTGAGGTGAGAACCACCATACAACAAGCCTACCGTGGGCTGTCAAAAGGGGTGTTACATTAATATATTAAATAACATATTTTAACAACTTATATTCCAATTTTTTCCTTAAAATAATAAAAATATCATCTGTCACGTAAAAGGTTGTACAATTAATCACGCCTGTATTACCTGCAGATGTCAAGCTGAAGGTGAGCAGGTAGGATTGAATTCACACTGCTGCTTATGACCTTTCCTGGAGTAAACATATGTTTCACGGATGTGCAATGTCCGGAGGTCAGCTTTGTGAATACCAGCCTATGAATCATGTCTCTAAGGTGATGGGAACAGTAACAACTTTTTACAGCTCAGATTTGTCAGTTTTCACAGGGGTGATGTTAATCTAAGCCTTCTTTAGGCATCTTTCATTTCTATGTCCAGAGGGCACACTAGTTTAGAAATAGATTTCCGAAAAATATAGCTGCAATAAAATAGCATTGCCAAATCAATGCCAGGTTTATACGTACCCGGTGTGTTGAACTAGCAGTTATACATGGCAAACACATTGCACCTTATGCTCTTAAAATGACTGGAGGTTTAATCCGATTTTTATTTTATTTGTTTGTATAATGAGGAGAGCAGGAATAACTGCGAAGTAACAGAATGAACGCCTCCGCCCTGTTCAGCTGAAGCACACTGCTACTTTTACTATACTGCTCTTTAAGGGCCCTTGCACACGACCGTATGCCCTCAGAGATATACAGTCCGTGAGCGGGCCTTATGTCCCAGAGCGGCATTGATTGTGCGCACAGGAGCACACAGCATCATACATCACAAAGATGCTGTGCACGTCGGGCCGCCCGCGGGGCTATTGTCCCGGACTCATAAGATCGCATTGTAATCTATGATGCTGTGTACTCCCGTGCGCACAATCAATGCCGCTCCGGGACATATGGCCCGCTCACGGACTGTATGTCTCAGAGGGCATACGGTCGTGTGCAAGGGCCCGAACAGTATGTTGTTAATGAGATTAGACTACTTTCACATCTGTGTTTTTGCTGGATCTGTCAGGGGATCAGCAAAAATGAATCCGTTCAATAATACAATCGTTTGCATCCGTTTATAACGGATCCAGTTGTATTATCTCCAAGACATTCGAAAAAACAAGTCCGGCACCATTGACTTACATTGTGTTTCATGCCGGATCCGTTTTGACCAGTATCGCTTACAGCTTTTTTGTGTGCAGCACGGGAACGCAAAGCGGAATGGAATGCACAAAACTGAAGCGTTTTACTCCGCTTTTGAGATCCTTTGGCAGATCTCAAAACTGGAAAGGAAAATGCAGATGTGAAATTAGCCTTAGATGTAAATGATATAAAAATGCATTACTAATGGGATTTTTAATTGTGACTATCCATAACTTTTTCACACTGGTCACTAGAGCAGACACAATAGCCGGATAGTGCTGATGTAGAACTGGGCCTGTTGAAACTGAGAAAAGAGGAGGAACGAATTTCCAGTGAAGGGGCCATAAACCCTACAGGGAAATTTCCCAGTAGGCAAATGCCCAATGGGCCTCACGATCTGATGCCCTCAGTATTATTTAATGCTAGGAGCATCAGGTACTGTGGCACGGGTATTTTGTCTTGCACTGTGATATTTGGTGGGGCAGTATTTTGTGCTACACTGTGGTATTGCAGAAACTGTCTGCTTGGATTGCCCTGTCTTCTGACAATTTGGACCTGCCTACAACATTGGGCTTTTCAGGGCGACATTAAGTTCCCAGTCCACCCCAGAGCTGGAGTGTCTGAAAAACTCAAAATAATTTTTCATAAACATTGCATCACTGTCTGCTTTAAACCCAACAATATACTAAGGCAGCAGGAACTGGTTCACCCAAAAGACTCAACGTTGCAACGCAGAGAAATAAGTGCAATATCTTGTATGCAGTCCAGTGCAGTGAGAAGTGCGAAGACTTGTACATGGGGGGGGATGCAGCTGTACTAGCTGATGGAAATACACCTGCGGTCAGGACTCAGCTGTGCAACAACATCTTAAGGACAAACGACACTTGTTTAACCCTTTCTACCCTGGGCCAGTTTTCACCTTCCAGCCCAGGTAATTTTTTGCAAATCTGGCATGTGGTAATAACTTTGAAACGCTTTCACTTATCCAAACCATTCTGAGACTGTTTTCTCGTGACACATTGTAATTCATTGCAGTGGTAAATTTGAGTCGATATATTTCACCTTTATTTATGAAAAATTCAAAATTTACTAAAAATTTTGAAACAATTTTCAAGATTTGAATTTCTCTACTTTTAAGACAGATAGTAGTGCCTCATAAAATAGTTATTAGTCATCATTTCCCATATGTCTACTTCATGTTGTAATAAATTTGCAAATGTCTTTAGATTTTATTTAGGACGTTAGAAGGCTTTGAAATTTAGAAGCAATTTTTCAAATTTTCAAGAAAATTTCCAAAACCATCTTTTTAAGCACCAATTCAGTTATATGGTGATTTTGAGGGGCTTACGTAATGGAAATCACCCATAAATGATCCAATTTTAGAAACTACGCCACTCAAATTATTAAAAATGATTTTACAAACCTTGTTAACCCTTTAGGTGTCCCACAAGAATTAAAGGAAAAAAAGAAGTGAATTTTCAAATTTCATATTTTTTTTGCAAATTTTTCATGTTGATCAATTTTTTTCTTGCAACACAGCAAGGATTAACAGCAAAATAAACCTCAATATGCATTACTCTGATTCTGCAGTTTACAGTAATACCCCATATGTGTTGGTAAACTGCTCTAGTAGCATGTGTCAGTGGTCAGAAGGAAAGGAGCATGGGCATAGCTATAGGGGAAGCAGGGGAAGCGGCTGCTTTGGGGACCAAACTGAGAAGGAGCCCATCCAGGATGAGGATTAAAAGATTTTATTGTCAGGGCCCCCACAATAATGTTATACAATGACGATGTATAGAGTGACGGAGCAGTTGACGGGCCTAGTCTGGGAGGGCGATCTTGACTAGCCACAGAATTGGGGGTTGCACGGGAGGAGGGGGTTTCCAAGTTTCTGGAGGGATGGGGGGCCCAATTAAAAATTTGCTGTGGGGCCGAATCATTTCGAGTTACACCACTGGAAAGGAGCACCATATGGTTTTGGAGGCAGATTTTGCTAGAATGGTTTTTGGGCACCATTTTGTATTTGAAGAGACCCTGAAGTACCGCTACAGTGGAAACCCTCAAAAAGTGACCCCATTTTGAAAACTACACCCCTCAAAGAATTTATTAAGGGATGTACTTATTAAGAATTTAGAATTTATTAGAATTCATAAAGGGGTGCACTTTTACCCCAGAAGAGTTTTACTTAATTTAGAAACACTTGGCGGTGAAAATGAAAGGTTTTATTTCTTCCAATAAAGTATTGCTTTAGCCCCAAATTTTTCATTTTCACAAGAGGTAACAAGAGAAAGGGCACCACATAATTTGTAACCCATCTTCTCCTGAATACGGCAAAACCCCATATGTGGTGGTAAACTGCTGTGGGGGCACATGGCAGGACTCAGATAAGAAGGAGCACCATATGGCTTTTTCAGAGCAGATTTTGATTAATTAGTTTACGGGTGCCATTGGTTTTAATTTTTTGGGAGATTGTCTTATGTGGAGGTTCATTTTTTTGTGGGATGAGGTAACGGTTTTATTGGTACCATTTTGGGGTATATACGACTTTATGATCACTTGGTATTGGGGTACTTTCACACTAGCGTTATTCTTTTCCGGTATTGCGTTCCATCCTAGGGGCTCAATACCGGAAAAAAACTGATCAGTTTTTTCCTTATGCATTCTGAATAGAAAGCAATCCGTTCAGTATGCATCAAGATGACTTCAGTTCAGTCACTCTAACGGTATTTGGCCGGAGAAAATACCACAGCAGTATTTTCTCCGTCCAAAATTCCGGAACACTTGCCGGAATGCCAGATCCGGCATTATTTTACATTGAAATGCATTAATGCCAAGTGTTCCGGCAAAACGGATCCGGTTTTCCGATCTGTGCATGCGCAGACATTTAAAAATGCAAAAGAAAAAAATACTGGATCCTTTTTTCCGGATGACACCGGAGAGATGGATCCGGTGTTTCAATGCATTTGTTAGACAGATCCGCATCCAGATCCGTCTACAAATGCTGAGAGTTTGCACATAGATTTCCGGATCCAGCAGGCAGTTCCGGCGACGTAACTGCCTGTCGGATCTTCACAATGCAAGTGTGAAAGTACCCTTACACTTGGTATTACTTGGTATTACACTTTTTGGAACAGTTTTTTTATATTTTTACAGCATTCACCTGGGGGGGGCATTTTATCTGATATTTTTATAGAGCAGGTTGTCACGGATGCGGCGATACCAAATGTGTCTATTATTTTCATTTTTGTTAAGTTTTATACAGTAAAAGCATTTTTGAAAATAATAAAATTTTGTTTTTGTGTTGCCATTTTCTGAGAGAAATATTTTTTTTATTTTTTGGGTGATTGTTTTAGGTAGGGTTTCATTTTTTGCGATATAAGATGACGGTTTGATTGGTACCATTTTGGGAGACATATAACTTTTTGATCACTGGGTATTGCACTTTTGTGAGGGAAGGTGACAAAAATTGTTTTGGCACAGTTTTTATTTGTATTTTTTTACAGCATTCACCCGATGGGGTGGATCATGTGATATTTTTATAGAGCCAGTCGATACGGACATATGTCTATGGTTATTTTTTTTTTCTATTTTTTGCAATTTTTTTATAAATTAATTATAACTTAATTATGGGACAAGGGTGTTGTTTTTTTTTTTTTTTACTTGGAACATTTATTTTTTTATTATGTAAAACACTTTTTTAACTTTGTTTTATAACTTTTGGGGGGCTGATCCCCTATGAAATGCATTACAATACATCTGTATCGTAATGCATTGGCTGTAAGTGCATTACTCAGTGTAGTACACTTATAGCCTGCTTACCTGTGAGATCCAGGGGGCGTCACCGCAGCACAGAGACCCGATGGGGACGGGGAGGGAGCGATCTCTCTTACACACACCCCACACATGCCATATGCAGTGCTGACCGCAGCACAGCAAGGGTTAATGTGCCGGCATCAGTGTTTTCACCGATGCCAGCACATACAGCAGGGGCCCAGCTATCAGTGACTAGTGATGGACAGTATGCCGTGTTCGCCCGCGAACACATGCGGGCTGCCATCTTAAATCACAAGTCCGGCGATGCACAAATGCGGTCAGGGGGAGCAGGCAGTTCCGAGAACAGCCACCGGGGGCTTCATCGGGCTGTTCTCGGAACTGCCTGCTCCCAGTGACCGCATTTGTTTCAGACCTGGGACCACCTGCCGTTTTCTGAGTGTACAGCCTTCTCTGTGTTGTCTGTACTGACTCGTTCACAGTGCAATGTAAGCGCTGTAGAGAAAAAGAAGAAAGTTGCAGCTCTCACCTCTGATCACCCTTGTGAAGCACGGAAGATAAGGCTTGAACCCAGCCACATTTAGAATATCCAGAAAACAAAGGATCAATTCCAGCTTCTGACGTATAAAATAGTTTGTTCTTTATTTGGCTTCCAAAGTTTAAGATCTGACATACATCACATGGAGAGACACAAGGCAATTGTGACGCGTTTCGGGCTATAGTATTGAGCCCTTCATCAAGACAATACAAAGTGCACTAAAAACAAGTACTTATATACAACACAGATAGGTTCCTCCTCCTTTTTTGATTGGCTAAAGGTCACATCCCAGGCCCAGGTGTTCCTGGATTAGGTAAAGAAGTCCAGCCAAGAGCACATGGGCGGGGAGGCAGCAAATTAGTATCATGCATTTGAAAACACACACTGATGAACTACATGTATTGCAGTGTTAAATCATATTTTCTGTTTAGGCCCTTCGGTATACAAGTTTCCAAAACAAACATCCAATATGTTTCTCTACTTAGGAGCCTCTGTTTGCGATCATCTCCTCTAATAGGTGCGGAAACAACCTCCAAGCCCTGCACAGAAAACGCAGAGATATCGCCCTTGTGAACAGTGGCAAAATGCATTGTTGCCGCTGAGACATTCCGAGACATGACGTGAGGGACACCACTCAAATGCTTCCTTATACGTACTTTTAGATCTTTTGTGGTACAGCCCACGTATTGTACCCTGCATATTTTACATGTTATAACATATACTACGTGGTCTGTGTTGCAATTAATGTATTGCTTCAACATATGTTTTTTATTATTAGCCATAGATATGACTTCTTTTGAGATAAACATATGTCGACAGCAAATGCATTTTTTGCTACCACATTTGTAGTTTCCATTAGTTTTAGGCCAAGTGCATATTTTGGGAATTTTTTCCTCAAACAGACTTGGACTTATTTTTTGACCCACTATAGGGGCTCTTTTTGCTACACACCTTATCCCTGTGGATGCCATGTTTCTCCATTCCTCATTAAAGGTTAGAACTGGAAGGTGTTTCCGTATGATTTTACATATCCTGAAATAGTCTCTACTGTAATTGGTAAAAAAAATGATGGGTTCATCTTTATTCAAGTCTTTTTTGTTCCTGTTTTTAGTTTTGTTTTTACTTTTATGTTTGTTCCCTCTCCTATTATTTTTGTTTTCATCCATTATTCTATTATTTTTATTTCCTTTAGAGAAAACAAGAGTCTTTCTGTCTTTTAATCTGGCAACATGTATGCCTCTATTTATACTGGTTTGGGTATATCCTCTTATTTTTAGTCTAGCTGCAATATTTTGGACTTCTCTTTCAAATAGTTCCTTGGTGGAGCAGTTTCTTTTCGCCCTAATCATTTTCCCCTTGGGGATATTGTTAATAACGTGTGGTGGATGGCAGGAGGAGGCAGAGAGAATAGTATTACCAGCTGTGGGCTTTCTGTGGGTATATGTAACCACCTTATTAATGCCCTTGTCCACTTCCAGACATAGATCCAGAAAAACAATTTTGTCTGGATCGCTGGAAAAAGTTAGTTGTATAGATGTAGTACAACTGTTTAAGTACTCTATACATTTTACTATTCTCTCTTTGTCCCCCTGCCATACCCACAACATATCGTCGATAAATCGACCAAACCATTTAAAATCCTCTCTATATGGGTTATTGTCGGAGAAGAGATACCTGCTTTCCCACCACGCTATATATATATTTGCGATTGAAGGTGAGTATTTCGCTCCCATAGGGATTCCTGATTGCTGAAGATGTAAAACATAAAAAAATTATGTCTCATCAGGAAGTCTATACATTACACTTATACATAAAAACTGAAGGTTTGCAAACAACATCTCTTAGCAACCATCAGTGAAAAATGCATCGCACCCGCACTTGCTTGCGGATGCAATGCGTTTTTCACACAGCCCCATTCACTTCTATGGGGCCAGGGCTGCGTGAAAACGCAGAATATAGAACATGCTGCGATTTTCACGCAACGCATAACTGATGCGTGAAAAACAACGCTCATGTACACAGACCGATTTAAATGAATGGGTCAGGTTTCAGTGTGGGTGCTATGCGTTCACGTCACGCATTGCACCTGGACGGAAAACTCGCTCGTGTGAAAGGGGCCTTAAGGGGGCACTGTAATCCTTGCTGTGTTGCAAGAAAAAAAATTGAAAAAGTATGAAAAATCTGCAAAGAAATAATGAAATTTGAAATTTAACCTCTATTTTCCTTTAATTCTTGTGGAACGCCTAAAGGGTTAACAAAGTTTGTAACATCAGTTTTTACTAATTTGAGTGGTGTGGTTTCTAAAATGGGATCATTTATGGGTGATTTTCATTACGTAAGCCCCTCAAAATCACTTTATAACTGAATTGGTGCTTAAAAAAATGGTTTTGGAAATTTTCTTGAAAAATTGCTTCTAAATTTCTAAACCTTCTAACGTCCTAAAAAAATAAAAAGACATTTACAAAATGATACTAACATAAAGTAGACATATGGGGAATGTTGACTGATAACTATTTTATAAGGTATTACTAAGTGTTTTAAAAGTAGAGAAATTCAAATTTAGAAAATTGTGAATTTTTCATTTTTTTTTGTAAATTTGGGATTTTTTTTATAAATAAAAGTTAAATATATTGACTCACATTTACCACTGTCATGAAGTACAATATGTCACGAGAAAACAGTCTCAGAATGGCTTGGATAAGTAAAACCGTTCCAAAGTTATTATCACATAAATTGACACATGGGCAGGAAGGTGAAAACAGGTCTGGGGTAGAAGGGGTTAAATACCCAGGAATAGCCAGCCATAGGCTGCCTAAGGAGCAGGGTTGGCAGATGAGTACAGGCCTAAGGCCTCATGAACACGACCGTGGTGTGTTTTGCGGTCCGCAAACTGCGTATCCGCAAAACACGGATGGCGTCTGTGCGCATTTTGCAATTTGTGGAACGGCACGGACAGCCTTCAATATAAAAGCGCGGACAAGAATACGACATGTTATATTTTTTTAACGGGGCCATGGAACGAAGCAACGGATGCGGACAGCACACGGAGTGCTGTCCGCATCTTTTGCAGCCCCATTGAAGTGAATGGGTCCGCATCCAAGCCGCCAAAATGGCGGCTCGGATGCGGACCCAAACAACGGCTGTGTGCATGAGGCCTAAACCTGCAACAGTGGAGTGGTACCTGCAGTGGTACCTGCAGCTCCAGCAGCCTGGGCCACAGCAGATGGCAGAAAAGGACCCGCGAATCCAGATCACAGGTAAAGCGGGATACAGGGTCGGGTGAGAAAAGCAGCACTCCACCCGTGCCAGTTCTGGAGAGCGTGGCAGAGGTGGACACAGGCCACCACCTCAACAAGACCTCCAGTGGCAACTTATCTCTATTAAGAAGAAAAGGATCAGATATTGAAATAAAAAATGCATAATCCTTTTTTACGTGACACATCCTCTGGTTCAGCTGACTTTGCTCTTCTGTATTATAAAGTGAATTGAAAAGTGCTGCAGAATATGGTGGCACTATATAAATAACTTATTATTATTATTATTATTATTATTATTATTATGCATATAGGATCCTTGATACACATGATAGGACAAAACTTATATTATTGCTTGTGTAAAGTAACAAAACATGGCATTTATAGAGAATAGATGAAATCAGAGAAGTACACATAAAACATCCATGTGCAAAGCAGAATGCTATAGTTACAGGTAATATTGGTAATTGGCAGTGATTCATGTGTAAAATCTAAATCCTTGATGCCAACTAAGAAAGTATAAATTATCTTGGCAGTGTAGCGTAAAATATTCAAAGCCTTAGAAAACACACGTACATATTAAAATGATAAATGAAAGAAAGTATTTGGTAAATAATCACGGCTGTATTTAATCTACGTCTTTCCTAAATTTTCACTGCAAGATAAAGATCCAGAAGGAGTAAAAATGACTAAGTGAAGGATGAGAGATTCAATTTTTGTTGCTACTCCAATATATTTGCTGCCATCGCTTGATGGTGACAAATATAGAATGTATATCTGAAAGTTAAGTTAATAAAGTTAAGTAAATAAAGTATTTTAATATATCCAGTAAACTGGGCCAACTTTGGCATCAATGTTTACCTCTTTTATAAAAAATAGAACAATATATCACCTTGTGGCTTCCTATTTGCACTAGAGTTCACTGTTGCCCACTTCCCTGCATACATGCACCACCCATAGCATGATATTGTTATACGATTTTGTACAGGCCTTTCTGACATAAATAAACAGGAACTGCACTCATGATACAAATCCTGCAATATGAGTGCAGTTCTAAGTATATGACAGCTCAAGGACCTGTGATGACATCATCATCACAGGTCCTTACCACCTTTAACCCCTTAGAGTAAATTAACTGCACTGTGCACTTCCAAGGTTAGGAGCGCTCAAGGACCCATGATAACATTATAACAGGTCCTTACCCACCTAAGAGTACAGGACACAACACTGATAGAAGTGCAGTTCCAATGTTAAGAGCGTTCAGAGACCTGTGATGATGTCATCACAGGTCCTTAACCACCTAACAATACAGTAACAGAACAGTATGTGTGTTGAATTTAGAGTAAGGGTTGTTTTGGTGGACAATATTAGTACTTAGAATGATTTGAGGGCAGGGCTAGATTCTCTCAGAAGCCCATACATTCCAGTCACAACCAGCCTCATTGCTTCTATACTGTTACTCTGGAAGAAAGGTCAGAAAATTAACCCCTTGTACGGCAGATGTTGGATCTTTTAAGAAGATGACCACTGAGCAGTTTAGTTGCTATGGCAGCCTTAGACCTTCTGAAGGCTCCGAGGCCTGTGATAGATACTGTAAGTTCCTATCAAGCGATGCCTGTGGCAGGGCTTAAAAGGAACGTAGTGATTCTCCCATCGACTACAATGATAACTCACTGCTGTCTATAGCAGAAGCAGTCCCCTAGGGGGACTAACAATAAATGTTAAAAAAAAAAGTTGATAAAAAATATATAAAGTCAGAAAGGTATAAAAATTCGAATCACCCCCTTTCACAAAAAAAATTAAGGTAATTAGTATTGTTGTGTTGCAAAACATGTAAACTATTAAAATATAAAAGTGTTTATCCTGTACGGCAGTGTCCCTCAACTCCAGTCCTCAGAGGCCACTCAAAGGTAAGGTTTTCAGGATTTCCTTAGTATTAAGCAGGTGATATAATTAGTTTCAATGCATCAGGATTTACCAAAGCTATTCATTCTGTGGGATTATCTCAAATCATGACTGGTAGGTGGCCCCCGAGGACTGTAGTAAGTAAAAATGGGTGATTTGCTGTTTTTTGGTCACTGTTACTCTTAATTTTTTTTTTATTAAAAGTGATTAAAAAGTCATACACATCCCAAAATGGTATCAAATACAGATCGCCCTGCAAAAATAGAGTCCTCATACAGCTCCATAGATGTAAATATGAAAAGTTATGGGGGTCAGAATATGTTGATTCAAAGAAAAAATGCCAGTGGGGGAGGGGTGGTCAAGAGCTGGTGCTGGTGTTTTGTGCTGTATAGTGGCATTTATTTGGCTGTGCTTAGGAGATATTTTTGCTGCATGGTATTGAATACTCCTGAGCAGGTATTTTGAGCTTTGTCATAGTATGTGTTCAGCATCCTGCTCCAGCATCGCAGTATGCTGCAAAACACAGAGAAAAGGTTTGACAATTTACCTTTGTTGTAATATGTAAAACCTGTGTGTGTAGATATATATGGCAAAAAATAAAAAGCAGCACACAGTAGTGAGGGTGCAAATCCTTCAAATAGACCAGAAACCAGGGTCCACTCAATAGTAGTAGAAAAAAAGGCAGCACTCCAGCGTAACGTGAAAAAAAGTGGATGGTTTATTAACCCATCTAGCAGCAACGTTTGGCTTTACTCAATGGAGCCTTTGTCAAGCTGTGATAACATGTGCCATATAGGATATATAAATACTGGTGTCAATCACGTGTAACATAATTGCATGATTATCAAACAAATAAAAAAAACATGATTACAGTTCAAAAATTTTAAAAAATGCATGATTATAAAGTGTCTCTTCAATTTGTGACATGATTACAAAAAGTCATCCTTTGTTTTGAGTTATCTAGTGCATAAAATCCATAAAGTGGTATGATCATCATTAGTGAATTAATCAAGTGTACAGAATAAATCAATTGTGCATAATAAAAACAATTAAAAATCTCTTTGTAGTCCATAGTGAAGTCTCACCAGGAGCTGGAAAACCACAATATCATGGTGCGTGCGTGCGCCACCCATCCGTACTCACACGATTATATCTATCTATCTATTTATATGTTATCCTGGATCAACTTGCAGGATAACAGGCCAAACTGGATGGACAAATGTCTTTTTTCAGCCTTATGTACTATGTTACTATATAAATATATATATATATATATATATATATATACTGTATATATATATATATATATATATATATATAGATATAGATCAGTAAATAAATATCTCTATAAACATATATCAATGATATATATGTGTGTGTGTGTGTGTGTGTATATATATATATATATATATATATATGTGTGTATATAGAGATCTATATTTACTGATCTATAACTCTATATACATATATACACTGCCTGTCCAAAAAAAGTCGCCACCAAAAATATAAAGGTTGCATTTCGATAAGCTTCTGCAATGTCACAAGATTTATTTCCATCCAGTGTTGCATTCATTTTTCACCAAGATCTTGGTGATCTTGATGATGGTAGAGTCTGACCACTGCGCAAAGCCTTCTCCAGCACATCCCAAAATTTCACAATTTGAGCCAGATGAATCCTGGCATTGTAATCTTAGAATATGCCCATGCCATCAGGGAAGAACAAATCCATTGCTGGAATAACCTGGTCATTCAGTATGTTCAGGTAGTCAGCTGACCTCATTCTTGGAGCACATACTGTGTCTGAACCTAGATCTGACCAACTGCAGCAACCCCAGATCATAGCACTGCCCCCACAGGCTTGTACAGTAGGCACTAGGCATGATCACTTCATCTGCCTCTCTTCTTACCCTGATGTGCCCATCACTCTGGAACAGGGTAAATCTTGACTCTTCAGACCATATGACCTCCTTCCATTGCTCCAGAGTCCAATCTTTATGCTCCATAGCAAATTGAAGCCTTTTTTTCTGGTTTGCCTCACTGATTAGTGGTTTTCTTACAGCTACACAGCTGTTCAGTCCCAATCCCTTGAGTTCCCTTCGCATTGTGTGTGTGGAAATGCTCTTACTTTCACTACTAAACATAGCCCTGAGTTCTACTGCTGTTTTTCTTTGATTTGATTTCACCAAACGTTTTAGAGATCACCGATCACGATCATTCAGGATTTTTTTCCTGCCACATTTCTTCCTCGAATACGATGGGTCCCCACTATCCTTCCAGTTTTTAATAATGCGTTGGACAGTTCTTAACCCAATTTTAGTAGTTTCTGCAATCTCCTTAGAGTTTTCTCTGCTTGATGCATGCCAATGATTTCACCCTTCTCAAACAGACTAACATCTTTTCCACGACCACGAGATGTGTCTTTCGACATGGTTGTTTAAGAAATGAGAAGCAACTCATTGCACCAGTTGGGGTTAAATAACTTGTTGCCAGCTGAAAGATAATCGCCCATGCAGTGATTATCCAATAGGAGGCTCAGAACGATTTTCTTTGTTAAATCCAGGTGGCGACTTTTTTGGGGGACAGGCAGTGTATCTATATATAGTATATCATCTGTATATATGTATATAGAGATATATGTTTACTGATCTATCTCTCTATATACATATATACATACTGTATATATATCGTCTATATATATATTCTATATATATAGATGATCATCTATATATATTCTCTGAAGAGCATCAATTTACTTTCGTCTGGTTGTGGGGGGGGAGGGGGTTGGTGACCGATCGGCAGTATCTGTCTGCAGTAATGATTTCACATGGCTGTCGACACTGGTAGGGATCACAGGAGCCGTCCGGCAGCCAGAGGCAGGGAGAGGAGGGCAGGCACACAAGCTCTGACGTTTCATGTACAGAGCTGGGCCACTCCCTAAGGCAGGGATAAGCCTGTACACGAAACGTCATCACAGGATGACGTCAGGGGTCACGAGATCCACATCGGCCGTGCAGAAACACGGCATAAATTACAAATGTATTTTTAAGTAAGTTATAAGTTACATTACCATAAATACATATAGCTCGGACAACCCCTTTAAAGAAGGAGGTGTAGAGAAAGCTCAGTAGAGATAACCTGTCTAGAAGGACTTTTTGACTCTATGGCATTAATTTTCAGGAGTGCCTGAGCATACCAAACAACAGTTTGGCCCACTGTGAGAAATGGTAGGTTTTGTGGATGTGTACTGTAAGTACCCCAACCTGTTCAAAATAGGTTCAGAAGAGTTTCCCTCCCATGAAGTGACTGGCTTCTAGTTGCATCATATTATCTAAATTATACACCTATGTCTGGATGCTTATGTCAGAGTCAGCTAGTGAAGTACAGAGTAAGGAAGACTACTTTAAAGAGACATTGTGGCCTATTATCTACCTGTGCAGCCGTGAAACCTATAACATCTGTGAAAAGTGCATTTTGTGAACAACTGCCAGTGAATTGCATGATAAGTTCCATCCTGATATGTTTGCATTTGAATTCTTTAGTAAAGAACTATTTTTTTTTGCACCACTGCCTTATTATTACTTCCTGCTCAACTACTACACTAGAAAGTGTTGGCATCGCGACAACCAGGACCCTTCCTTGCACCTCAAAACTATCAAAACCAAGGGCACCTCAACCGTCATCAGGATGACCTTAAACCCGGAGTGTCCCTATAGGGAAGAAAAGGTGCACCCTTCCCATCACTGAATCCCAGGGAGGGTCAGAACTGTGTGTACTGCAACTACTAATCTCATCCTGACACTCACATGCCCCTGCAGCCTGGTTGCAGCATGTGTTGCTGTTGGGGTGAGTAACGTATGTCCCTGACCAAGTAATTAGGCATTTCTTTCTTGCACTTTTCTTTTTTTTTTCACACTATCTCATATGTGGGTTGGTACGGTTTGTGTGCCAGGGCTGCTTCAAAATCCCAGTCCGGCCCTCATTTTGTATCCGTAGATTTTATTTGCCTTGATAGCTTCTGCTTGCCTTAGTTATTAAAGTTACATTGACTGTCTACTGATTTGCCCAAGTCCCGCTGCATCATATATGAGATCAGATGTACCGTGTATACAGTATATTGCCTTTACAGTCATTGCAATTATAATTTGGCAAGAATTGTCAGCAGTAATCTACTACTTTCCAAGTCATCCATTTATTACATGGCTTTTTTCAAGTGCTCGGGCTGGTTTTACTAAAAAGGTACAGCACAGTAATGAGTCAAGCTGTCGGAAATCAATGCCGCTCATTATAATGTAACATGATCCGCACAATACATTAAAATTAAACAAAATCAGTTTATTGAAAGAACGAAATATACCAAGGAGCTCACAAAGGCTGGAATAAATCGCCCTTTTATGTCTGTAATTAAATTTTACATCATATATAAATGCTAAATTGCTTAGAAGATAGCAGCATCAAATTCTTTGATGAGGTGTTATGGCCACAGGACGATTGCTTGCCGTTGCCTTGAACTCCTACTCGGCGGGTCTATCATGTGCCAACATAAAGCATCTAATGCACAACCCGATAATAATATAAATGGCTCTGGGTGCATTTACTAGAGAATAGGAAAATTGGTCTTGTCCCCGTAAATCTGTTTTTATTTGCGAAGCAAATCATGCGTGCTGTGACCTCAATATCCCGCAACGCAGAACATGTCCCAGCTTTGCATAGCAAGTACGACTACTTATCCACAGTCTTTCAGAAGCCTGAACACCAGGACATCTTAAAGTAGTAATCTTCCAGATTATCAGTGGCTGAACCATTGCCTTCTGCAAGCACTCAATAACTGTAAAATGATCCAGATAGCTGTAATAAGTATACGTTTGACAAGGAACACCATTCCATGTTGCTACAGTCGAACATTACCTATGGATTTGAAGCCCATCAGGATGCAGAAAAACCACTGGGTGGGGGAAAATCGTTCTATGGCTTGAATTTAAATGTCATTTCAAAAGTTGACATGTTGGAATGATTACAGTAAGATTAGGGACAAGCAAATATCAAATTTGATATGACTGTAGAATAATAACAACGTAGTGGAACAATGCAGAAATCATTTTCGCTATTGATTCCCAAGTGTTTGTAAAATCCTGCCCAGATAAGCCTTATGCAATTAAATGGAATATTTCTGCCAGCACCAGTCACAGCTGAGACGTGGCTTAGAAAATCACAATGAAATTCCATTTCACCAGTATAAACCTGACCCCTGAGTTCGCTTTTTTTCCACTCCGCTGCCTGCTATATCATTATTTTTAGCAGGCAGCTTTGATGACCATGTAGCCAATAATTATTACCGTGAATATTCTGTTGATGTCTTGCAGCGGAGTCTGTCTCTGACACGCATATGGAGACACATGGACGCATGATGAAGAGAGAGGCGGATTGAAGCTGGCAGAACAATCTTGCTGGACCTGAAGTAAAAAAAATAAAAATACACCTAAGAACAGCAATGTTATAAAAATCGAATGTTTTGTAACCTGTTCTCCTTGTCGTAGAGAAATTCACCAATGCCCGGATAACGTCTCAAATAGAATGGATTCTCTATGAATCTACTCCAATTATAATCCCCGTGGGCTTAGAGAAGAGGTTTGCAATTTCACGCAATTAACTACACTTATGCGACAGGACAATCACTGGTGATTGCCCTTAAATATATTTATGTTGGAGCTTTTCAAAACTGATATGTGGTAAAGCATGTGATAGAAAATGAATGCCAGCAAGTTACAGTTAGTAGAATGGGTTTGTTATACTTAAAGGGGTTGTGCAAGAAGGGGGGGGAGTTTTGGCAAGCTCTTCTACTGGGCTGGACCTCTAAAGGAAAGATGACCGACCAGCTTCCAAGCGCTGGCTGCCAGTTTCTTTTACTCCAGGCCTGCGATGCTCCTCTTGGCTCCCTTGTTGTCAACATCCAGTTTGACATTGCCACAGCCAATAACTGGCGGTGACCGGCTCCTCTTATGTCAGGTGACAATTTGTCATTTAGTAAAGGAAGCCGGGCACTTGCGATGTCAAACCGGATGTTGTCACTGAGGGATCCCAGAGGAGCATTGCAGGCCTGGAGGAGATGGAAAGTGGAGCTGGCCCCAAGAAGCAGTTAACTAATCTTTCCTTTAGAGGTCCAGCCCAGTAAGAGGGTTTGCCAAAACACCCCCTTGAATTCTTTCACAACCCCTTTAAGGGAATGGTTACATAGTTACATAGTTAATACGGTTGAAAAAAGTTTAACCAAGGGATAGGTGGGGACGTGAATCCCAGAAGAAAGTGAGGCTCAGATTTCTACACGTTTTCATAAGCATTTATGTTTTTTACTTTTAAGAATTCGTCTAAACCCTTTTTGAAACTATCCACTGTTCCTGCTGTGACCACATCCTGAGGAAGTCTATTCCGCAGATTCACAGTTCTTACAGTAAAGAAGCTTTGACGCTTCTGGAAAATAAACTTTTTCTTCTCCATCTTTTAATCTTTCTTCATAACTAAGACCCTCCATGCCCCTTATCATTTTAGTCGCTCTCCTCTGTACTTTTTCCAGCTGCAGTGCATCCTCTCTATGTACTGGTGCCCAGAACTGGACTGCGTATTCCAGATGAGGCTGCACCAGCGCTTTGTAAAGTGGTAGTATTACATCCCTGCCCTGCGAGTCCATGCCTCATTTAATGCATGATAATATCCTGGTGGCCTTAGAAGCAGCTGATTGACATTGTATACTATAATTTAATCTACAATCCACAAGGACACCCAAATATTTCTCTATAAGTGACTCTGCTAGTGCTACATCACCTAGGACAGTGATGGTGAACCTTTTAGAGACTGAGTCCCTAAACTGCAACCTAAACCCACTTATTTAGCACAAAGTGCCAACACGGCAATTTAACCTGAATACTACAGGCCATTATAGTATATCATCCATGTACTTTATCATTTAGCTATAATAACTGCCTGAATTCAGTGCTCTCACTGTGCCGTTCATAGCACGCCCTTCGCTGATGAATGACAGGAAAAGTCTAAGGCTTATTGGTACACCATAGACTTTTTCCAGGGAGCGGGTGCCCACAGAGACGGCTCTGAGTGCTGTGTCTGGCACGGGTGCCATCACTAACCTAGGACATATGAAGCACAGAGATTATTACTACCAAGATGCATAACTTTACATTTGTCCACATTGAACCTCATTTGCCAAGTTGATGCCCAATCACTCAGAGTGTTCAAGTCAGCTTGTAGTTTGTGGACATCTTCCATAGACCGTATAGTTCTACAAAGCTTAGTGGCATCTGCAAAAATAGAAATGGTGCTATTAATCCCGTCCTCAATATCATTAATAAATAAATTTAATAATAAAGGGCCCAGCACTGAACCTTGGGGTCACCACTTATAACCCGGGACCATTCTGAATAGGAATCATTGACCACAACTCTCTGGACACGGTCCTTCAGCCAGTTTTCAATCCAATTACAAACTATACTTTCCAAGCCAATAGACCTTACTTTACTTATTAAGCATCTATGATGGACAGTATCAAAAACCTTTGCAAAATCCAGAAACACTACATCCACAGCCGCCCCTCTGTCCAGGCTACTACTCACCTCCTCATAAAAACAAATCAGGTGAGTCTGACAACTTCTGTCCTTGGTAAACCCATGGTGGTTATCACTTATAATATTATTTATAGTCACATACTCCTGTATATAGTCCCGTAAAAGTCCTTCAAACATTTTTCCCACAACAGAAGTTAAACTAACTGGTCTATAATTACCTGTCAAGGACCTTGATCCTTTTTTGAATATGGGCAGCACGTTTGCCTTGCGCCAATCACTTGGCACTGTACCAGTCCCTAGAGAATCCTTAAAAATTATAAACAGGGGCACAGCAATGACTGAACAGAGCTCTTTAAGCACTCTTGGGTGTAATCCATCTGGACCCGGAGTTTTGGTCACATTTACCTTATTTAACTTCTCTTGGACCATATCTACAGTTAGCCAATTGAGTATATCACTGGATGTACTAACAACCCCGGCGCCACAGATATCAGCTCCTTTCTCCTATTTAGGAACTCTGCCTTTTCCTTATCTTCCGTGACTACCCCCCCCCCCCCCCTTACCATTATTTAGGGGACCTACCTGCTCAGACCTAGGTTTTTTAGCACTTAGATATTTAAAAAAGTTTTGGGGATTTGTTTTGCTTTCTTTTGCTACCTGCTGTTCGATTTGTATCTTTGCTCATTTTATCTCCTTTTTGCAGATTTTTTTAAGCCCTTTGTAATCTTCAAACGCTACAGCGGACCCCTCAGATTTTTATTTTATAAATGCCCTCTTTTTGTCTTTTATATAAAAAATCTAACATGGCAAACTCTTTTTTAATAGAATTTTATATTACAACAGTATTAAATCACATTTACCACAGACAATTTAAGAATCCTTATTAATCATCAACCTCTACCCCCTACTACCCTTAGGATGAGAAAAAGAAAAAGAAGAGAAAAAAATTATGCTCACTCCAGGGGCATGTAGCTACCGATCAATGACTTTGCCGTAGTCCAATGTTTCTATCTATCTTGATAAATTGCCTTTTGGGACTACTGAGTCCCTATTCTTGACTCATATTGAGCGTAAGTATTTTCTCTGGAACCAGATGCATTTCTAGTATGACAATAAAGAGCTCCTATTGTCATCTAGAATGCAAATACCATGGATACCCACTCACATCCTGCCCTGTTGCAGACAACATTAAACATTAACGTTAAAAGAGCCACCTCTGTTGAAGGGAATGCCTCCCATTCCCCAATTTTAGAGATCAACCCAAAGATATAATCCTAAAAACCTTTGATCTCCTCACATGTCCAAAACATGTGGAGCAAGTCTGTGGATAGTCCACAAACTTTCTAACAAAATTATGTGTTCCGCGAGCTAAATCTACTCATGTTTAGTGGAGAGATTATAAGTGCATGTGTATTTTCTTAATTACTGCAATCTGGTTCTTACAGGTCTAGTCAATAGCCTGATCGCATTCACGTTTACCAAATTCCCATCTCAGATGCTTTTCCCAGTCTCGCATGTGTCTTAGTTTACTACTATCTTAGGTGAATACCCCAATGGTAGTTCCCTATGTATAAAGGATAATCCTCCCTTGATATCTGCTGAAAGGTATTTGAAGATTTTTTAGGAAGGCTTAGTGTACCTCTTTATCTCACTGGTAATATCATACTGAGCAATGATACCTTTTAGCCTATGAAGCATCAAAAGCCTCCTTTCCATACTTCTTTTGTATCGTGCTGAATGAGCACCACAAGCGCCGTTTACATATATCATCCAATGAAGCCCCTCCTGCCTTCTGCCTGTTGTTTATTGCCCACTTAGAAATGAGACCTCTGACTTGCTTCTCAATATCTCTCTATCCAAACCCTTCCACCAAGTTTGAATAGTTTCTCTCACAGTGCTGACACCAACCTGTGGAGTAGGTCATTCTACAAGTGTAAATAATAGTTGACACCACAGATTGTTCTTTTCCTCCACCTTCAAGCTCCTGGACCTCTCAACGCATATGTACTACAACTCCCACTTTAACTTTTTTTTTTTTACTAAAGACTTGTTTATGTTCTACAACTGACCTGGTTACTGACTGCACCACCATTTACTGGCCACTGCCCCTACATCTCCTGACTTACACCCACAATAAAATCACAACACCAAGGGCACCCCAACTAACATCAGGCAGGGGACCCAACATTAGGGTGTGAAACGAAAGGGTGTCCCCTGTGATTGCCACAGTGAAAAAATTATTGCAACCAGAGCCACTACCACTTCCATTCTCTGTTCCACTCCTCGGGGGCCTGTGGCTCAAGCGTTGGGCATTCCATGTGAAGGGGCAGGCTGGGATCTTAAACTGGCACTGGAAATAAAGGGCCACCCAAGACCTCCTCATGGCCATCAGCCAGGTACATAATGATCTGTTTCTCTCAGCATTAATTAATGTAGGAGAATCAGGCACATATGCACCTGACCATCGCTCCTGAATTCAACTGTATTGCAGTCCTCAGAACAATGATACATATTGTGGAGTGGGTAGCAGTATTTTATACTGCACTGTTTTAATTGGTTCTGCTGAGCCAATATAACCACCACATGTTTGGCCACAGGTGGACACTTTACCTGGCATTTAAACATTCTTTTGCACCTGGTAACCTCCATCACACGGTCTGATATGGGTGTGGCTTACAGTCTTGCTTTGTTCACATTGCATTAGTTGTCCTGCTATGCGGTTGTGTGGAAGCCTGGCTGTGAGCTGGATTTCATCACCTTCAGACCGTGTTCACACCATAGTTGGCGTAGTGGTAGATCCCTTGCCATGCTGAGAGACCGTGACGTGGTGCATGATGGGCTCCGAATATATTGGCAAAAGTCTCAGCTATTAATATCTGTTTGTATGACTAGCTAGTATAGTCAGTGGCATATCCGTTTGGTGCATTTTTTTCTGTGATTTATATGATTATATTTTCATCCGCACAATGCTCTGTTTTGTGCAGGATGCCTTTGTGGTGCATGTGGACCGCGCCAGGATCTTCCATTGTACGCATTTTTTGCTGGGGATGGTCGTTTGCTGCGGTCCACATGCGGTGGGACTGCTCCCCTATGAGAAACACGCTACAGTGTTTGGGGTTTGAGCAGTTCCCCCATATTTGCCACTATATTTCTGTGATTTTGTTTCACAGGTGGACACTGCATAATGTACCCCTATGCCTATGGTGCAGCGCTAAATCAACTCTGCTAATTATTGGAAATTATAATGACATGATACTAATCACATTTACACCTAATCTCGAAATTATTTCTTATTTAAACTATTGGCTTTTTTGTGAATATAGCTAAAGGCAGTTTAATCATGCAGAAAATCAGAAAGGTAGAACAGCTTTTCATTTAAATAAATGGAAGAAAAATAACAAAAGGCCCTTAAGGAGCACTTGAGACTTCAGTAATATACTGCATTAAAAATATTACTCATGGCTGCATGCTGCTTGAGTACAAGTGCAACAATGAAAATTTAGTGAGTAGTGAGGATCAAATAATGCAGAATAAATGTGCACGGACCCTGAAAAAATGAATAAAATTATAACTTGTTTAACCTTCAAAAACAAGTGATCTGCAGCACAGGAAAAATGGCTGATAATATGGCTGTAAATATTGGGTGACCTTTAAGTGGAAAGCCAATTAACAATTATTTATATAATCAACCATGTCAAAGGCCTTCGTTAAAGGGCAATTTCAAAGCAGGACACCTTTATTACGGTTAGATTTGGACAATACAGAAGGTTAATTAGTGAATACTGTTTTTAAGAAATAATTAATAAATTTAGGAAGAAATTATTAGTGCATTGACCTTAAAGGGGTTTTCTGGGATTACTGTGGTTTTTAACAAATATACTCATGTAGTTGCTTACCTTGTCTACAGTACTTCTCCATGCTTTTTTTTTTTTTTTCAATTTGTACTCTCCAGACCCATTTTCACCATGCAAACAAATTGCTCTGGTTTGTTTCCATTATGTATGTAAAACTTCCTGTTGCTATTTTCAATCAAACCCATGATGCACTCACTTCTCCTTTCTCTGCCTCAGCTCCAGCACCGCCCCTAACAACGCCTAGCTAGTTTATAGCTCCTCCCACCCAGATAGTTACATAGACACTCCCCTATCACTGCCCCGCCCATGAAAATAACATCACAGGAAACAAGAAAGAGCTGCATGGACATGGTCATGTGACCACAGCCCAGAACGGGACATAGGAGCAATAAAAGGTAAAAGAAATACATTACAAAATTACACCTGCCTTTATTTTAAAGGATGTAAATGCAAACCGGACACCCCTTTAATAGGAATCTTTCACAATATTGAAGTGAACAGGAACGGTACGTGATCACTGAGCCCAACTGGGATTCCTGATCTGGAGATAGGTGCATATCCCAGAGTTCTACATCTATTAGACATGTTTGGCATATACCTGTGCGTTGGCCTGGGTATGAATGTCTATGAAAGAAAAAAAAAAAAATTTCCAATAATGATATATTCCCTTCAATAGCACCCACTTTTTCTGCTGCTTTATCCCATGAATATATGTTGTCTGCCCATTAAGCCGCGATTAAATGGCACACATGGCAAAATGTCAGCTTTTTGTGCATTTTATCTATAACTATCTGCTTGAAAATGAAGGCATACATTTTAGACAAAAAGTTGAACCAGCAGACTTTTCAGTTCAAGTTTGGGTTCAGCTGTGTCTTAGCTTTTTCCATTCTGTTTCATTATCATCCCCTATATTTGAAGTTTTCACTGATGGTATTCCTTTAATATTGCAGTCTGCAGACGATTGCAGAAAAGATTCTGGATGTTCCGTCTCCTTCATCTTTAATTGAAATGCATGTCCCGCGTGTAGAATATTACCAGTAAAACCCAGCATTAGCAATAACTTTTCACGGTGTCTCATCGATTACTTACAGCACCAACTCCACATATATAGTGATGTGTGTCCAGAGAATATTCGTCATATATTCGCAAATTCGAGAATTTGTGATCTTCTACAGTCATTATTTTCTTGATTGCGAAAATCGGCAATCGAAAAATTCGCAATATGAAAATTTGCGATCAACACTACTCCTAAAGTTTAAGATATTGCAGCCTTCTCATTGGCCCACAAGCAAGAAGCAGTGAGGGATCATGGGTACTGATGAAAAAAAATCTAGAATATTCGCGATTACGAAGATATAGCACTTTATTCTAGATCTTCGCGAATTCTCGAAGTGCCAATATTCACGATAAAAATTTGCAATTAGAATATTCGCAATCAACACTATTGTTGGGCGCGAATATTCGAATCACTAATGTTAATCATGAATATTGCCACTTCGAGAATTTGCAAAGATTTAGAATATAGTGCTATACAGTATATTCGTATTCTTGGATATTCTAGATTTTATTTTCATCAGTAACCTCCCTTCTTGCTTGTGGGCCAATGAGAAGGCTGCAATGTCTTTGTCTGAGCTTAGCAACATCCCTAGCAACCAATAGGAAAGTTGCCTAGCCCTTACTATATAAGAACCTCCCCAGCAGCCATTTTCTACAGTTTTATGGAGTTCTGAGAGAGAGAGCAGTGACATTGCTGTGCTCTGTGCTTTACTGTTTAATTACATTAGATAGTTAGTTAGCTTATATATATATATAATACAGATAGTTAGTGGGAGATAGTCAGTGTAGGTTAAATCGTGATAGAGTGTAGCTGATAGGTTCCAGTGCAGGGTGTTAGGTAGTGTGATAGGTTCTGCTGTCCATACATACATGCTACAGACATAATGCTGTGATGTCACAAGTTCACAACAATACTTAGTGCACCAATCAGTAATATGTAGTGTAGGAAGCGCAAGGGTCCATCGTTGATGGAAGGTATGTGTCACAGAGGTTCCTGGCCTCGGTGGAGTAAGAGCCAGTTTTCATGTTTCAGCAGCAGTTGCTGTTTGACACCTAGCTATTTAGTATAGTTGTATATCTGATCCGGGATGGCTCTTACTGGGAGTAGTCAAAGTGCTGGATGGGTGACTACCCCACACGTTCCAGGCCGGGTCTTGACTGTCCTATAAAAAACCCAGCCATCAGTGTCAGCTGGGTGTGATTACCTCTCTCTGACAGAGGAGCTCTGGCAATCGCTGGATTGGGATCTAAGCCGTGTGATAGGCTGGAGGCCTGAGTTTGAGAGGCATGCTCCGTCCTTAGCAATGCGGATCGGTTGTGAACTAACACCTAGGATAACAGGTGACTGTGTTGCTGTATGAACTGTCTAGGTGTGAACGAACACCAAAACTGCAAATGGACTGTCGTACTGTTTTGTTGCTATAAGTGTGAATAAAACAATGACTTTTTTTTGCCTCTATAGTGCATCTGCTTGTCCTGTCTACCAGAGCGAATCCCCACAGTAGTCAGACCTTCTAAAATGTGAAGTTGCACGTATTGCGCAAAAATATGCTCATCATTAATTGCCGATTTGCACAATTGCAAATATATTGGAGCACTCTATCTGCATATAAAGCCATTGTAATGTTCTGCCGTGCCAACCATTTTCTCCAGTCTTATAATACTTCTAGCCGCCTGAAGAATGTAGCAACAGTGACCCACGCCTGTACTGCACGTGCAATACGCGCATATTACATTGCCGATTTTCGCAATCAAGAAAATAATCGCGAATTCTCGAATTAGCAATTATATGACGAATATTTGCCCAAATATTCGCAAAATATCACAAATTCGAATATTGCCCCTGCCGCTCATCACTATCGTCTACAGAACTCCTTTTTCCCGTCCACAATATGGAAACATGAGGGAATAGAGCTTTCTTTTTTAACATTTAGGCCAATAAATGAAGGATAGAGATAACAAATTGATGGTTGTCTGACCTCTTGGATCCCCACCAATCACAAAAACTGGGGCCTGGTAAGAAATGGATAGCATAGGCAATGCTGCTCCATTCATGTATTATTGGATTTATTCTCTATGGGAGTATAGATGTTTGTGGAGCTCGCAACGTTCGAAGAAAAATATTGCCATTATTGATACATGGAGCAATTTTATTCTGTTTATTCTTAAAGGGGTTATCCCATGATTAATGTAAAAAATAAAAACCATTCATCATAGTATGCAACAAGCTCTTTCAAGCAAAGCTGGAACCAGCCCTGTACCTCACACGGATCCAGAGATCTCCCCAGTCATTGCTCCAATTGCCCTACTAGATCAAGCTGACAGCTCAAGGGGTGTGTCCTTTCTCAGGCGTGTCTTTCTTCTGTAGCTCTCTCCCTATCACAGCTCAGGAGGCAGTTGTAGGATGGAACTGAGCATGTGCAGACTTCTCAGTAAGACAGACAAGGAAATAAGAAAAAAACTAACAGCAGGTGGCGCTGTACAGATAGATTTCATTGAATAACTCAGTAGCTATATTACAATTTTAATTACACGCAATTACAAAAGTATTGAGATCCAGGTTCTGGTTTGAAAACTGTAGAATATTTTCCATGGGACAATCCCTTTAAATGTTATCATTTTTTTTCTATAAAAACTTATATTTTTTAGAAATAATGCCACTATTTGTGCCACCATGTAAATTATTTATGTGCTACCCTAATTTCTAGGGACATCTTATATATCTTATAAACGTTCCACTACGTTTTCAATATTTAAATGCTCTTTCTGTTTGCACTTGGGAGCCAATTAGTATTATACTGAGGGAATAAAGTATTTTTTCTTTCTTCACCTCAGGAACATGTGACTCCATCTACACACCAAAGACAACCTGCTCTTCTGCATATTTCCAAGCACTTGGATACCTCATTAGGTAACTCGAATTCTCTTGGTGAATACAGAGTAGAATAAAGGTGCCCTGGTGTGATTCTGACAGGTAATTAGGCTGGTGTAGACCTAGTTGGCTGCAAATTTCAATGAGTATGGGACAGAAATGGCCGTTGAACCTGATAGACTCTTAAACTAAATCAACAATAAACTCAGTGGGATGATGGCGGCATATGAGGTACCCAGACTATAGTGATGTATATGTGTGTAAATAGGTTGAGGTACTTAGAGCTTAAGATGTGAAGCCCATATGGCATTGAATATAAATTTTCCCTTACTTCCCAAGCACCAAATATTTTGTTCTTGAGCCCCATAAATTTTGTCCAGGGCTCCAAACCAGAGCTCTACAATTAACTGATTCGGCATTCACACAGCGTTGATACAGTGGAATACTGTGGTTGGGCGTGGGTAGCCAATGGCTCCTTGCCCTGCAATTCACCCTCAGAGGCCACAACCATTAGGCTTAAAGCCTACGAGAAGACATATCAATGGTGCAGGCAGCGTGATAGGTGGAAGCAGGAGGCTTTAGACATGCACCACAACACAGTTGGTGGAACGGGAGTCAGGTGAGTGATTTTTTTTTCCCCTTGCCATTTAGGGGTTCCATAATACTTGGGCATTATAGGGAGGCCTTAATATTACCAGGGGTACTGAAGGTTGGCTTTATTGATAGAGATGGCCTTGCGGTTCGCCCGGCGGTCGTTTCGCAGTGAACTTTGCCCATTCGGGATTCACCGAACATGCAAACATATACATATATTCACGCCCACCATATTCTTTTACATTGTGAAGGACTTTGACCCATGACACATCCATCAGGTGGTACAGGACAGCTAATTGAGACGTTTCAGCACATGGACATACCCCCTACCTTATAAATAAACCTGCTCTGGCCGCCATTTTACATTCAGTGTTTTGCCAGTGTAGGGAGAGGTTGCTGTGTGGAGCAGGGACAGGCTGTTAGGGACACCAAAGGCTAGCTAATAGGGCCACAAAAGTCCTTTTAAGGGCTGGTATAGGTGTACTATTGATAGGTGTGATGCACAGAGGGGTGTGATATACTTATAATATACTTTTATAATGAGTCAAAAACACATAGATCTATATAGTGATCACCTGGAAATTAGGGGCTATGGGGCTAGGGGCTTACTAGGACCATTTTTATATAGAGGAAGGTTCCGGGCAGGGTCACACTTATCAGGGCGGGTGCTCTGTGGTTAGGCTATCAGGGCCAAAATAGCACCCCCCTGTAGGGCAATATGAGGGACAGTTCTTTGCCCACCCTGTCCTTCAATACCACATCATCATCTAGCCCAGGGATAGATGTTTTTTGCTTTCCCTCCGGATTCATGGATGTTCACTGGAACCGCCCGGATTGTGGTAGGACATGTGGTTTCTGATTCGGTGCCACTGAGCACCTGATTTAGTGCCGCTGGGCACTTGTTATTGCCTACCAGATCTATACTTTTTGCTTAACTTTAATAATTTGATTTATTTTCATTTTGTGGGATATCATTTAATAGTAACATTAATAAAGGTTATATTTTGTCTTTATGTATGTTCTAATGGATTGCCTTCCTTGTACAATGTTATAATATACTTTCTAACATAGTATAGAAAGTATATTATAGTGCATTTGTATTGTGCAGAAGTTGTGTGCGGTTCCCTTTAAGACACATAAAATGTCCCCTGATTAAGACACATATTTTTTGTTGGAATTTTTGTCATTGATCCCCCTCTGGTATGTCACTGTCCATGTTTTGGGACTATTTGTGCACTTCTACTAAGTATTTGGTGGCTGCAAATATGAGCTGAAGGTTTTTCAGGTTCGCCTGCCATTAAAGTAAATAGGGCCCGCCACGAACTTGCGGTTCGCGAACATTTGATCGCGTTCGCGAACCGTCCCGGCCAATGTTTGTCCAGCACTATTTATTACTACTGAAGGCACAACAAGAAGTCCTTATTACATAGTAAGGCTGAGTTCACAATTCAGTTGTTTGGTTCAGTTATTTTCATCAGTTATTGTAAGCCAAAACCAGATGCTGGTCAAAAACACAGAACAGCTACATTACACCTGATCTTTGATTAGGCTTTATTAATGGTTTTGGCTCATAATGTTCAACCTTTCTTGATGAATTATAACCCGTTATGCTATCTGCTATTACATAAGCAAGTAGCTGTTTTTTAAATGTTGGCATAGTATCTGCCATTACTGCATCTTGGGGTTGGACATTCTATAGTTTTGACTGCTTATACTTTAAGAATCTTTTATTGTCTTAATGTCTAATTTGCTTTTCCTCCACATGTAAAGAATGTCTCCTGATCCTTTATAAAGTTCTTAGTACAAATAAATTGGGTTCCAGTTCTTTGCACTGACCACACATATATTCATACATGTAAATTAGTTTACCTCTAAGCTGTCTTTTTTTCTAAGCTGAACAAGGCCGATTTTTTTAAGCCTCTCGTTATAAGACAGTCCACAATCCCATTTAATAATCTGGTCACCAGACTCTGAACCCTTTCTAGCATTTCTATATCACTTATAGTATTTGGATCCCAAAGCTGAATTCCAAAACTTAATAACTATTGGGGGCACTATAGGGGGGCCTTATTATTACTCAGGGCACTATAGAAGGGACATATTTATTATTACTACTGGGGGAACTATAGGAGGGCCTTATTTATTATTACTACTGGGGCACTATGAGTGGGCCTACTTGCTACTGTGGACCATATATACAGGGCTTATTACTACTGGAGGCACTAACAGGAGCACCTAATTATTAGTGATGAGCGGCAGGTGCCATATTCGATTTCGACGAAATTTGCGAATATTCGATAGAATATTTGTTTCATATTCGTCAAAATCGAATATTCGTCATTATTCTAGTTATCGCGATTAATATGCGATTTAAATAATCGCGTATTGCGATTTTAACTTAAGGCTACTTTCCTATTGGTTTGATATCTAGAATTAGCGAAGATGACGAATATGACGAATGTATTCATCATATTCCTCAAAACGAAGATAACGAAATATTCTCCATCTTCATTTTGAGCTACCTATACGTCAACTTCGCTAATTCTAGCAATCAAATAGGAAAGTTTACTATAGAGACAGCTAAGTTTAATTCGCTATGCGATTATATTACTTAGCTTTTTTTTTTTAAAAAATAATAGTTAAATACTTGATTATTATAATGATTCTATTTATAAAAAAAAAAAGAAAAGTAATATAATCGCATAGCGAATTAAACTTAGCTGTCTCTATAGTAAACATTCCTATATGATTGCTAGAATTAGCGAAGTTGACGAATAGGTAGCTAAAACGAAGATGGAGAATACTTAGTTATCTTAGTTTTGAGGAATATGACGAATACATTCATCATATTCGCTAATTCTACCAAGCCAACCATAGTAAACCAGGTCCAAGTTGAAATCGCAATTCGATTATTATAACTTGAATTAATCGAATTGCGATTTCAACGTAATTCTCAAATCCGACAGTACATTCTAGTATGGAGACGTTCCCATGGTGATGGGGACGCTCCATGAGCACGGAAGTCGGCAGAAGTGGCAACGGGCACTGACTGGAGCAGCCAGGAAGTCAGGAATCCTAAGGACAGGTAAGAACAACTTTAGGGAAGTGGGAAAGAAATAAATATAACAAAAAAAAAAAAGAATATTCGAAATATCAAATTTATAGCACTATATTCGAAATATTCGCGAATTAGCGAAGTGCTGATATTCGCTAAAAAAATTCGATATTCGAATATTTGCGCTCAACACTACTAATTATTAGTCTTGGCACTATAAGGGGCTTATTACTATTAATGGTTCTAAATGGGGCATTATTACTACTGAGGGCACAATAAGGGGCATTATAATTACTGAGGGCACTAAAGGGATGCTTTATTACTACTGGTGAGCACTATAGGGGGCTATATTACTACTGGTGGCATTCTAGAAGATTGTATTACTACTGGGGACACTATAAGGAGGCCTTCTTATTACTGGAGGCACTATAGGAAAGTCTTATTATTAGTATAGACCTTATTATTACTGAGGGCACTATAGGGGGCCTTAATATTATTGGGGCACTATAGTGGGCCTTTGGTGCTGGGTTGGGGGAAATCCTCAGATCAAATCTTTTGAGAGCCTAGCTTTTTAACCCTGGTTAAAAGGGTTTGCTGAAATTTCTAAAATGCCATAAACTGTTGTGTACTGGCAAAAAAAATATAGTCTTAGTCTCCTTATTCCATACTGAAGCACGTCATTTCAAGTCCTGCGGATGGCATCGCCCCTTGGCCTTCAAGATGGAGGCGGTCATGTGATTTACTCACATGACCACTTCCACTATTGAGTCCTCTTCTGTGCATTGGACAGATAGAACTTAAGGAGAATATCTCCACAGAAGAGAGCCACTGGGTACTTCACTTGCCACCATACAGTGAGCATGCAGCCTTAGTTCAATTTTATAATTTTATGATCATTCATTTAAATCTAATGTGTGTCCTAAAAAATGAAAATGCCACTGAGACCAGTAGAAAAAGCAAAATACAATTTTAAATGTTTAATGCAGCTCTTCTCAAACCCTAAAATTCACTGCAATGTGTATTTATGTGTGAAAGGATTGAAAGTGTATGTAAATGAGCAGAGAGAGAAAGGGCGGAGGAGAGAACACAGGAGGTTTCAGGATTAACATAATTTCAAAGCAATGTACTGTTCCCAGTTCTACATAAGATGCTGGAAGATTTTTTTTGTGTGCCCCATTGCTCAAACCACAGAAAAGCACTACACATTCTAAAATATGGCTTCTCTAAAAATTCCTGCCTAGCACACCATTCCACTTTCATTTTGATCGTATATTGGAAAAAAAAACATAAAACTTAGACCTCAGTCATCTATACAGAAGTCCTAAAACAGAAATATATGCTCATATCCCTCAGGCGAAATAGTTCATTACTTCCCAGGGAATTTAGGATCTAAACCGTTTGAGGAAAAGTAGCTTATGACTGATATTTAACTAGAATCAAGAAACGGTTCCATTAAATCCCTTTTTAGGATTTCCGACAGACCATTTTAACTTGCTGCTCAAAATCCCTTTGGATATGTTCCACATGTACAGATATTAAAGAGTACTAAATATGCCTACGTTTTGCTCTAGGGATTTCCAGAAAGTGTTATAAGAAAAAAAAAAAGGTAAAAAAATAATAAAAGAAAAGAAATAAAAACCAATGTATGTAGAAAGATATACACTCACCTAAAGAATTATTAGGAACACCTGTTCTATTTCTCATTAATGCGATTATCTAGTCAACCAATCACATGGCAGTTGCTTCAATGCATGTAGGGTTGTGGTCCTGGTCAAGACAATCTCCTGAACTCCAAACTGAATGTCAGAATGGGAAAGAAAGGTGGGCTACAACAGCAGAAGACCCCACCGGGTACCACTCATCTCCACTACAAATAGGAAAAAGAGGCTACAATTTGCACGAGCTCACCAAAATTGGACTGTTGAAGACTGGAAAAATGTTGCCTGGTCTAATGAGTCTTGATTTCTGTTGAGACATTCAAATGGTAGAGTCCGAATTTGGCGTAAACAGAATGAGAACATGTATCCATCATGCCTTGTTACCACTGTGCAGGCTGGTGGTGGTGGTGTAATGGTGTGGGGGATGTTTTCTGGGCACACTTTAGGCCCCTTAGTTCCAATTGGCCATCGTTTAAATGCCACTCGCTACCTGACCATGTCCATCCCTTCATGACCACCATGTACCCATCCTCTGATGGCTACTCTCAGCAGGATAATGCACCATGTCACAAAGCTCGAATCATTTCAAATTGGTTTCTTGAACATGACAATGAGTTCACTGTACTAAAATGGCCCCCACAGTCACCAGATCTCAACCCAATAGAGCATCTTTGAGATGTGGTGGAACTGGAGCTTCATGCCCTGGATGTGCATCTCTCAAATCTCCATCAACTGCAAGATGCTATCCGATCAATATGGGCCAACATTTCTAAAGAATGCTATCAGCACCTTGTTGAATCAATGCCACATAGAATTAAGGCAGTTCTGAAGGCAAAAGGGGGTCCAACACCATATTAGTATGGTGTTCCTAATAATTCTTTATGTATACAGGGAGAAATAATTATATATGCATACCTTATATATGTATGTGATCAATGCTACAGTTGCAAGAAAAGCTAAGTGAACCCTTGGGAAGTCACAAATAGAGGCAAACACCATTGAACTAAACTAATAACACGCAAACAGTTGTACCGTTCATGTCTTTTATTGAGCACAAGTAAGTGAACCCTTACATTTTATGACCTTTGCATCCTCTTTAGCAGCAATCACCTTCACTAAACATTTCCTGTAACAGAAAATCAAATTGGAACAATGTTGAGGAGTAGTTTTAAACCATTCCTCCCTGCAAATATCCTTCAATTCACCAATATTTCTGGAATCCCTTGTAGGCACAGTCCTCTTCGTGTTATACAGGAGGGAATAGCAGTGTTGTTTCTGTCTTGATTCTAGATTATTAGCTTGTAGGCACAAAACACAACTGGACGATTGAACGTTAGTATTCATCTTTTATTGACAACGCGTTTCGGGGTACATAGGGCCCCTTTTTCAAGTCTGTGTGAGAAGCGATCTCCTGGGAGCGTGCTTCTGGTGAGAGTAGAGCTGTCTCACTTCATGTTCAGCATTTGGAATAGCTTCATGTCACGTCACAGCATCTCCATAGGGTTAGAGTCATAATTCGGACCTGGCCATTCCAAAACACAAATCTTCTTCTTTTTCAATCATTCTTTAGTTTATATGCTTGTGTTAGTTTTGGTGATTGTCATACATTTCCCCAATGTTTCCTCAATTTGAGGTCATGGACTCCTGTCCTAATATTTTCCTTTAAAAAGTTTATACACACCATAGAATTCATTGCTCACTCAATGATCAGAAGGCCTCCAGGCCATGAGGCAGCAAAGCAACCATAAACCACGATGCTCCCTCTACCATGCTTCACAGTTTGGGTGAAGTTTTGGCATTGGTGTGCACCTTTCTTTTACTACCAAACAAAGCATTGTGCATTTGTGCTTAAATGTTCCACTTTTATTGTTATCATCTATAGAACATTTCTAAAGAGGTATTGTGGAACATCCAGGTGGTATTGTGTAAACCTGAGATAGGTTGCAATGTTTTATTGGATAACCATGGACTTCCTTTGTGGTGTATTTCCATGAACAGCATTCTTGTTTGTGTTTTCAAATAGTGGATACATGAACAGAGGTATTTCCTGTTTGTAGAGTCTTCTGTAAGTCTTTTGCTGTCACCCTTGGGTTCTTTCTTACCTCTTTCAGAATGGTATAGATGTGTCAGTAACCATGACTTGTGTGCCTTTATTTAATATGAAAGTACCTTCAAAACCCACACTTCTAATTTGAGTTCCTTAATTGAGGCTGAGGACCATGTGATGAGCGCAGTGACATCACCAAAGGTCCTTTTCCTCCCAGGTCATCAAAGAAGAAGAAAGAAGAGAAGCCAGGCTGCGCGAACAAGTGGATGAGGTAAGTTTAATTTTACATTTTTTTTAACCCCTCCATCCCTAATTTACTTAGCATTCTGTATTAAGAATGCTATTATTTTCCCTTATAACCATGTTATAAGGGAAAATAATAAAATCTACACAACATCTAACCCAAACCCGAACTTCTGTGAAGAAGTCCGGGTTCGGGTCTGGGTACCAAACATGCCGATTTTTCTCACAAGCATGCAAAATGCATTAAAAGGCTTTGCACTCGCAGGGAAAAATTGTGCGTTTTCCCGCAATGCACTCGCATCTTTTCCCGCACGTCACCCGCAACGCCTGTGTGAAAGAGGCCTAACCCTACTGATTCTTCTTCTCAGGGATCCAGCTTCTCCCCTGGCACTTTGGCTACGAAGCAGATTACCTCTCCTTTCACCATTGTTGTTACTACTTGCCAACCACTGCCTCACAACATCATATTTTTGGCTGCAGCAATACTGTGCCCATACACCACATGTGACTGCTTCAGCCAATCACTGCTTTCAGAGTTATATGGAGCAGAGACCACTGAGGACAATGATTTTTTATAGCGTGAAGGATCAGAGAGATGGCTCTGGAACAGAGGGGTTAAAAATGGTATTACTTTTTTTTTTATTATTTTAATAGCTTCTCTGCCTCTTCAAAAAAAAATATAACAGCCCCAACATTGGACAACACCTTTAAGTCAACTTCAAGCACAGTATAGTTAAAAAAGCTCAAGATGTCTGTACTCATTACATATAAATACTCAATGTTTGGCTTTGCAGTTTCACGGCATTGTATTAGGGCACACAGAGCATTCAATGCCCATATGGCTATAGCAGAAGTAAATGTGACTTTTCCAACACCTTCTTGTCACTAATCAACACCTTTAAAATCAACACCAACTTCTCAGCCTGCAACATTGTTACCGCCACTCGTGACAGAAATCTGAAATTTGAAAGGCCAGTGACTCCCAGTTATCTCTTAAATGAACTAATATAGTAATGTGACAAATATAGTGGAAGACAATAGAATATAGAATGTAACAAGAAGATTATATGTATCTCACTTGTGTGAATGTACTTGATGTGCTTTTTCCTTCTACAACAATTGTCTATCATATTATACATATATAGATGCAGGATAAAGTAAATTAATAGGTCACTTCATACCATAAATTATACATGACTTGCTTATTACTTACTGTTAGATCTCTTACCTATACAGGTAGGTGTTTGTCAAATTCACACCTTAAAGTGGTTGTTGTTGGCTTAGAAGAAATCATTTTTAAACTCTGAGTATGTTCACACAACAGAATGTACAAGTCAGATTCCCAGATGAATTAGAGCCAGGAGCTTTAAAGGGGTTGTTCACCCCTGGTAGGCTTTTCTACAGAACCCACCACCACCACCACCCCTATAGCGTGGCCAGAGCCAGATTGGTGATTATACTTACCTGATCCTCCCTGCTGGGTTCCGGCTTTATCGCTGCCCCGCAGGCTCTGCATAAGATTATAGGAATTATTATTGAGGCATTGTCTGCACTCTTGACCAGTGCCCCTAAGATATGTATTTTAGGAAATATGGAAAACACACAGCAAAATAGTGGTTGGCCATTTTAATGCATGTGAAAAGTAATATTACAGAAAAGGGGTGGTGTTGTGGAATGTGTGCGCTATTGTAAGTGTTTTTCAAGTTTTTCTTTTTTAAATTTTTTTCTTTTTCTGTTTTCTGCTATTTGGGGTAATTTTCATGAGAGTAATTTTTTAAGTTCCATAATCCATAATTTTACTTCTTTGTATGTATTCAAAATTATTTATAAAAATAATCTGATTCAAAGATGCACCAAATTTAACAAAGTGGCTCATGCTGGATGATAAATTTTGTTTATCTTTAGACACAGACTAACTTTACACCACCTAGTGGTTGGCTGACCTGGTGCCAAAATTTTGCTGCACTTTTGGCCCTTCTTGGTGCACTCAAAGCCAAGCCTCCTTCCTGCTAAGCTATGCCACATGTTGAGCGAGGCACAAAAAGGAGATATATCATAAGGATAATTTTTTAAAGGGAACCTGTCAATGAGATTTTGTGTATAGAGCCGAGGACATGGGCTGCTAGATGGCCGCTAGCACATCCGCAATATCCAGTCCCCCTCTCTGGCTTTTTATTGTGTAAAAAAAAAAAACGATTTGATACATATGGAAATTACCCTGAGGTGAGTGCTGTCCCTGACTCACTCACCTCAGAGACAGGACTCATCTCAGGTTCATTTGCATATGTATCAAATCGGGTTTTTTACACAATAAAAGCACACAGAGCTATGGGGACTAGGTATTGCGGATGTGCTAGAAGCCATCTAGGTTTTAGAGGAGGACAATAAGAAGAAAATATTTTTCATTACGCCACAGATCAGACCACTAATCAGACCCCCAATGTTAATCAGACCCCAATAAGACCTCAGATCAGACCCCAATGTAAATGACCCCCACTCAGACCTCAGATAAGAGCCCCATGCCTTTCATCAGCCTCCATGCCCCTCATCAGCCCCCATATCATCCCCTATGCCTCTCATCACCCCCATATCAGTCCCAATGCCTCTCATCAGCCCCATATCAGCCCCTATGCCTCTCAGCAGCCCCCATATCAGTCCTTATGCCTCTTAGCAGCCCCCATTATCAGCCTTATGCCTCTCATCAGCCCCCATTATCAACCATTATGCCTCTCATCACTCCCATTATCAGCCATTATGCCTTTTATCAGCCCCGATATCATCCCTTATGCCTCTCATCAGCCTCCATTATCATCCCTTATGCCTCTCATCAGCCCCCATTATCAGCCCTTATGCCTCTCATCAGCCCCCATTATCAGCCCTTATGCCTTTCATCAGCCCCCATTATCAGCCATTATGCCTCTCATCAGCCCCCATTCAGCCGTTATGCCTCTCATCGCCCCATTGCCTCAGATCAGCCCCTATCAGCCTCATGTTTTATAAAATAAAAAAACACTTACCGCTCCTTGCCACCGCCGCTCCTCACCATCCATGTTCTTTTTCTTCCTGCTGTCTGCTGTGCAGTGAACTGGCGCGCACAGCATGAGGTCACAGAGCACCCTCACACTGTGCGCACCCACTGCACAGCCGACAGCCGAGGACCAGGAAGCGGTGAGTACAGAGCTTTTTACAGCTGCCTCGTCCTCCAGTACTAAGGAGCGCTTCCATATGGGAAGCGCTCATTAGTACTCGCTCCATAAGACGCAGGGGCATTTTCCCCCACTTTTGGGGGGGGGGATGCTTCTTATGAGGCAAAAAATATGGTATATGTGGGGCCCAAAAACCTATACAAGGGCCAATGTATTTATGAGCATACAAAAAAAAATTAGAAAATATTGGCATCTGGATGAAACAACCTGCAGCTACTTCTTCTGGTGCAGTAGGGGTCAAGTTCTCCTACAGTACCTATCAGACATTTATGGCATACCCTGCAGGCAGTGCGGTGGCTTAAGGTTTAGCACTATTGCTTTGCAGTACCCAGGTCCTGAGTCTGATGTAGACAAGGTCAACCTATGAATGGAGTTTGTATTTTCTCCTCTTGTTTATAAGGGTTTTCTCCAGGTACTTCAGTTGTTCTCCAAGAAAACTATACTGATAGACTGGACTTAAGATTGTGAGCCTAAATGGGACCAAGACCAATGTGAGTAATGACTACCTATCTAAATAAATATGCCACTTCTTCAATGGGAAAATCCCTTTCTAAAGGATTGTCCTTTCAAAATATAATATTGGCCACATACAGTAGACATTGCAATTTTACACTCAACTTATAGAACTCTATCACAGATACACATAGGTAACCCCCTATAACTAAGGGAAACAGAACACATCCACATTTTCACCACTGAACAATAAACTTTTTCAGATTTTTTTGCACAGCCATTCTGCTAGTAAAGTTACTAAGTTGAATAATATTTCAAACTTATATTTTCATGGCTTATTGTGTCCTAAAACAGGGTCCAATAAATCCTATGAATTGGTATAATACAATCTGTGAAAATCTCAACCATCTGTTATAAAACCGTACAACCCAGCTATTGTAATGAAAACTTTCAGGGACACAAAAAATTATTTGTGCCGTTTAGGAAAAATGTAAGGAAATGAAAAAAGTCTCAGGTAGCATTGAAAAACATTGCTTTGATGAACTGATCATAGAAATGAAATAGAACCTTGGGACCGTACTCATAATGTGCACTGGGTGCTATGACCTCTCAAGATTAAAAAGCAGTCAAGAATTTATAGAGTTCTTCACCAAGGATCGAAAGTCGAAAAGCAAAATTGAAGAATGTCCTTTACAAAGGCTTCTATGGTGTAAACACTTCATATGTTAATTACTTTTGAGGAAACATATTATGCAAGTGATATAATACTTAGCTTTCTGATCATTAAACTAGAATAAAATAAAAAAAAATGATGAAAGTATAATCAGAAAACTACATATATTTTAAACTAGGTTTTTATTATATACTTAATAATAAACTGTAATTTTGACATTGCTCTGTCAATTGACTCCCATTGTTTGTTTTCATCTGACATATTTCACTACCTGCTATATATTGACAATGCAGGATGTACTTGTACATCTCCAATATGGAAGCCTGCAAGAGATTTGAAAACACCCATGCACCTCCTTTAAAGATAATGCATATCCTTTGCATAATGTTCAGTTTCTATGGGTTACAGTTGATCCTGCTATGGTGGTAAATCTTCCATGTAGAAAAAGCTTGAGTGGCACTACGTGAATGTCATGACAGTCTTATACTCATAGCGTCACAAATGCAAACCAAAGCATACATAATGAATCATCCAGTGGTGCGCTGCATCGACAGGCAAATATCTTCAAGAATCCAGTGCACAAGAGAAAGGACATTGCTGCACTTACCTTCGGATGTACAAAACTTTCTTTATTCTTCCATTGTTAAAAACTGGGTCAGCGGGACAGACAATATAGAATGCAAATGTAAAAAATCGGCAACAGCCGTTTCGCACTTGTATGCGCTTCCTCTGACCTCAGTCTGTATGTGAGTGCAATGCAGGTCCTAATACCACACCTGGTGCTCAACCCGCCAACAGGTGAGGTCGTCACTACCTATACTGGGAGGTTACTAACAGTAAAGACCAGAGTGCACCACATATATCCACAGACCCTTTACACAAAAAAACGCCAGCCTGATACCCAAAACCCACACAGAAAAACGATCTACTCCCATGTCCAAATTTTCATTAAGTCCCAGGGGTCCCGTCGCTCCCGAACAGAGTATCCATCTTCCTTCTCTCCTCAGTACTTCCCGCTCTCTTTTGCCCCCTTGTGGTGGAGGTGGCACTACCTCCACTCCTGCAAACCTCAGGACGCTACGATCTCCACCGTGGGCCTCGTTCACATGTTGTATAAGATGGGGGACCCCTCTGCCAGTACTTAAAGGGACACTGACAGGCCCAATAACCATAATTAGCTGTACATATGCATGCACAGGTCTTCTAATGTGCATTAAAAACATATAAGTATCCCCCCTGTCCACATTATGAATACAGTTAACTCACGTTTTATAACCTGAACTAATCACTGTTCTTTCTGCCCAAGGGGCGGGGTTTCAGCTTTTCTTGCGCCCAGCCAGCATCAGCCCAACCTCCGTTTTTAACCCCCGCCCAGCTCATCAATATTCACTTCGCTGGGGTGCTTCTGCTGTCCCCGACCTTCCGAGACCTGGCGCATGCCCAATAGAAAGCTATGGGCATCGGACTCGCTTTCAGCTTCTGCGCATGCGCCCGGCACCCATAGCTTTCTATTGGGCATGCGCCGGATCTCGGAAGGTCGGGGACTGCAGAAGCCCCCCAGCGAAGTGAATATTGATGAGCTGGGCGGGGGTTCAAAACGGCGGTTGGGCTGATGCTGGCTGGGCGCAAGTGGAGCTGAAACCCCGCCCCTTGGGCAGAAAGAACAGCGATTAGTTCAGGTTATAAAACGTGAGTTTACTGTATTCATAATGTGGACAGGGGTTATACTTATATGTTTTTAATGCACATTAGAAGACCTGTGCATGCATATGTACAGCTAATTATGGTTATTGGGCCTGTCAGTGTCCCTTTAAGGTATTTAGATACGGAACCTCTCAAACATACTGAGAATGGTTTTGCCAATATAGAATCCCGCATATACAAGATATTACATATACCACAAACTTTGTTTGGCAAGTAATCAATGTGTTCACCCTGTGCCTCAAACACCCAAAGGACAACACGTCCCACTGGGGGTTAAAGGCACAGAATGAACTGTTTCCACAGCGTCTATTGCCCTGAAAGATGTCTAGCCACGTAGTCGCCCCACGTATAGTGAAACGACTACGAACCAACCTATCCTTCAGAGTATGACATTTTCTAAACGCAATTAACGGGCGACTATCCCTTATACTCTCCAAGCTCTCGTCCTACTTCAGTGACTCCCAGTGGGTCCTCACTACTTTTTTAATAAGATCCGCCATCGGACTGAACTTAAATGAGAAAACGAAAGGTTTTGAAGTAATACGCCCTTCTTTTTTAACTTGTTGTCTTTCTGCAGATTTTCCTGAACTCGCATCACTAACCCTAGAAAGGGCCTCATTCAATAGGGCTGAGGGATAGCCCCTTAGGTCCAGAGCCTGTCTTTTGAAACCCTCCTCGGTCCCATTGATGTGCCGCAGTCTGACAAACTGACCATAGGGGACAGTCGTTTTTACGTGAATCGGGTAGGAGCTAGAAAACTGTAACAGAGAGTTAGTTGCCGTGGGCTTGCGATAGCCCTCAGCAACCAACTCCCCCCCCCCCCCTTGTGGATATGAGGACATCCAGAAACTCTAACTTGTCACCATGTGTGTATGTGAATTTCATGTTCATGGCATTTACGGTGTTAAATTGTTTGACGAAATCCATAAATAGGACCTCCGTCCCTGACCATGCCATGTACACGTCATCCACATACCTCAGGTATAACTTAATATAAGGGAGAAAAGGGTTGGCTGTGGAGTCGATGTTGAACTGTTACTGTATGCAACTATGAAGAATGCCCTTATAATATACTGTATATATTATGTTATGTTTATTGCATTATGCCTCCCTATACTGTATGTACTGTGCCGTTAAGCTAGTATGAGATGCCAGCAAGATAATGTGCTAATGTAGGCCTTGTTTCACTATTGCACTAAAGTAGATGAAATTCCCTGTGTGCACAGGCCTTGAACAAAGTTGTATATTGGTGGGAAATGTTGCAGTCAGCCTGAGACTGTGAGTAAGCTCTTTGGGGGCAGGATGTGAGGGGCACTACAGATGAGCTGCATTGGAGACAGTGAGAGATGCACTGCTAAAATTGGGCTCCACTGTTACAAAAGTATCTACTGTGGTATGTTTTGGCCCATTGGTGGCAGTGAAAGAGTTAACTGCCTGGATTGCTGGCTGAGTCATGGGGTCAGCATGAGGGCCACATGGCTGGCAGCCTCTACTAGCTACAATACATGCTCCCCAGAGAGGATTAACAGAAATGCTGGGAAGCATCATGTCAGACTCAGGAGATACAGTCCTGATGAAAAGTTTAAGACCACTTTAAAAAATGGCAAAAAATCATATTTAGCATGGCTGGATCTTAACAAGGTTCCAAGTAGAGCTTCAACATGCAACAAGAAGAAATGGGAGTGAGACAAAACATTTTTTGAGCATTGAATTTAATGAAAACAACGAATAAACTGAAACAGGCTGTTTTTCAGCTGATCAAAAGTTTAGGACCACACCTCTCAAAAAAAACTAAACTCCCCCAAAACAGAAATCCAACTTCCAAACATGAACTGAGTAATGAGTAGCTCCGCCATTATTGTTGATCACTTCAAAAATTCGTTTTGGCATGCTTGATGCAAGCGTTTCCATGAGGTGAGTGGGAACATTTCTCCAAGTGGTGAAGACGGCCGCACGAAGGCCATCTACTGTCTGGAACTGTTGTCCATTTTTGTAAACTTCCCTTGCCATCTATCCCCAAAGGTTCTCAATTGGATTTAGATCAGGGGGACACGCAGGATGGGCCAAAAGAGAGATGTTATTCTCCTGGAAGAAGTCCCTTGTCCTGCGGGCATTGTGTACTGTAGCGTTGTCCTGTTGAAAAACCCAGTCGTTACCACACAGATGAGGGCCCTCAGTCATGAGGAATGCTCTCTGCAACATCTGGACATAGCCAGTGGCCGTTTGACGCCCCTGCACTTCCTGAAGCTCCATTGTTCCACTGAAGGAAAAAGCACCCCAGACCATTATGGCGCCCCCTCCACTGTGGCGCGTAGAAAACATCTCAGGTGGGATCTGCTTGTCATGCCAGTAAAATTGGAAACCATCAGGACCATTAAGTTAAAATAAAATCTCATCAGAGAATAAAACTTTCTTCCACCTTTGAATGTCCCATGTTTGGTGCTCTCTTGCAAAGTCCAAACGAGCAGTTCTGTGGCGTTCAAGGAGACGAGGTGGGGCTGCATTCAGCACCAGTAAGGGCCTTAATTTGGGTCAAGGATCATCCAGTGTCTTGACTGACAGACAATTGGATCCTCCAGCTCAGTGCTGGTGAAAATTTTTTGGGTCTTCCACTTGACTTTTTTGTTCGATAACCCTCAGGATCATTTAGAAAATTCCAAATGACTGTCTTACTGCGTCCCACCTCAGCAGCGATGACACGCTGTGAGGGATCCTGCTTATGCAGTTCAACAACCCGACCACGTTCAAAAAGGGAGAGATTTTTTGCCTTTGTCATCACAATGTGTGACTACCTCACAGAAAATGACAATGAATCCACATCTTTGCACAGATTTGGCCTTTTAAAGGCATGTGGTCCTAAACTTTTGATCAGCTGAAAGCAGCTGATGCAAACAAACTGCAAACAAAATGCAAACAAACTGCCGCCTATGCTACAATATAAATTTGTTAAATTCAGGAGACCACCTACGGCTGCTGGCCAGGTGCTTAAGTGCTTGATGCTCCTACATGAATTAATCATCAGATCTTTATGTACCTGGCTGGTATCCATGAGTTGAGCTGGTGGGACCCCTGGGCATTGGCCCACCAGGAAATCTCCCTGTAGGGTCTATGGCCAATCAGCTCCTGACACCCACTTCTACATGCAAGTAATTTAGGATACTCTATTGATCATATTATTTACGTAACATATTTTACGTAACATATTTGCATAATATCTTGCATATAAATATTCAATTTTCAAACCAAACTAGTAAAAAAAAAGTTATGTTCAAAACTTTCTTCAGGCATGTGCCAACCCTGCATGGGACTACTGACCTTATTACCATATTAATAAGACCGGCTGTTGTAGGGAAATGAAGAGCCACTGTTAATTTGCATTGCCTATGATGCTATCCAGTGTTTCTGGCACAATATTCCTCAGAGTATTGAAAGTTTACAAACTTCAAAAAGAACAGACAAGACACGGTAAATCCAAAGACAGCAAGGCTAGAGGGTGAAGCTTAAAGTCCCAGAAAGATCTTTGCACGTTCTTTTGACATTGTTCGGCGTATTTGCCTGAATTTCTACACAATTGCTCATGGACATATTAAGGTGAATTTAGATTACAGTTTTGTTCTGAATTTGCATGAATGTACTTAAACTATTTTCTCCTCAGCGGGTCCTACACAAGTGTGAAACGCAGCTTCATGTAGCTAAGAAATAAAACACATTTCAAGGCTCACAATTGTTCTAAGCCTGAGAGCGATGGCTCCATCTGGTGTGTTCTTTCTCTTTTACCGACTGTAAAAAGCCTTTTGTTTGCAAATATTCCATTGGAGAAGTAGAGCACAAAGGTTTCGCCAGTATAGCAGTAAAAGGAGCATGATATCAAAGGGAGGAGAAGAATAGAAAGAAGAACAAGGGCATTTTTCTGCTAAAATATAAAACAAGAAAACACAGGTATATATTTCATTCAGTTATGTCTTCTGCCACCTTTTTGTTACACCGGATGTTTTACAGTCTACCATGACTGGTTTTACCTGTAGGCACAGTAGACCTCTGCCTATATGGGCCCTGTGGGAAGAGCAGCTGCTGAAGGGAACATTTATGTATGAATACACTCAATGGGCAACAGTATGTTAGCAGTCATATAGCACTCAAATAAGTAGATTTATTATCTGAAATTCTTGGAAGGTTGGATGATATTAAGTACTGTGTAACATCTCAGGAGCCTGTAAGGAACCAGGAGTCCGGTGCCTTATCCTCCCCATCAGGTAGACCAGCTCTCCAGGTCTGGTTTAGTAGATAATTACATTCTTTATGGCAAAAAAAAAAACTATTTTTTTAGAACTCCATGTTGTGGCATTCTTCTGGTAGTCCTCCTGTATATGTTTGAAAAAAATGACTTTTCACCTTGCTGGTAGGTAGTCTACACAGTCTGAAACTATAAGCACTAATTGGACTGTACAAAACAGTCTGTACAGTAGCACTTGGAGGCCATGAGAGTCTGTACTAGACAATCTCTAGGACGTGTCACGTTTCAGGTGAAACAAAACAATAGTAATATCTATAACATGCTTGTAATTAAAGATGTTATAACGTTTCTATAAAAGCAGTAACACCATGGTTTTAAATTGATGTCCAATCCTCAGGACCCCTGACGATCAGCTGTATGTCAAGGCCACTTCGCTCCATTAGTGCTTAAGGCTCCCCCCAGGCCAGTGATGTCACTGTACATCGGTCACATGGCCTAGGCGCAGCTCAGTTCGATAATGATAGGGGCTGAGATGTGATACCCAGCATAACGACTATCAAATGAACAGTGCTGTATTTGGTAAGCTGTGAGGAGACCACAACAGTCACCAGAGCTCTGATGAGTGCCACAGAGCCCTCAAACAGCTGATCGATGGGGGTGACGATCTCATATTAATGGCCTATCAATAATAAAATCCTGGAAAACTTCTTTAATAGCCAGGATTTTTTATTGTAATGACTGGTGTACTTAACTGGACCATGCTTTATAGCAGTGACCAGGCCTTAAAGGGGTTTTCCAACTAAACTTCTGATTGAGGGCCTGGCTCTGATGTGTTAAACCTTTAACTCCAGACAACAGTGTGTGTGTTTCTTTTAGTTCTGTTGTGTACTGTGCTTGTCAATTTAGATAGTCCTTGTGCATTATAGGGGGGGGGGGGAGGAGGGGGTTACAGTAATACCTCTTTCACACGGTGTCATGACTGAAGACAGTGAGACACACTCACACAGTGAGCCCTAACTGGAACCTAACCTGCTATCCCTGCCCACTTGCAGAACAAACCCTAAGCAGGAATCCACAACTGGTCGACCATCCCTATGCTGGTAAGTGCAGAGAGCCAAACCAAGCACCCATGGTAAAAACTGCAGGGACCTGTTCACACAACTGGAACCCAAAACAGACAAGCTTACAGAGAAGGGTCGTACAGAAGTAGGTCAAAGCAGGGAGGTCAATACAGTACCAAATAACATAAAGGAGGGTGGTCACAAATAGCCACGGTCAAAACTGGACAGGATACAGGGTACAAAATCGCAGAGAGAGAGGTCCAAGTCATGTAGAAGTCAAATCCAAATAGCAACAATCCAAAAACTCACAGTAGCAACAGGAGCACAGCAAGGGGAAACCTATAACTGGTAAGGGTGTATTTCCAGCAGGTGGTTTAAATAGAGCACCAAGTGCCTGGATCAGAACCTGATAGGTCCAGGGACTCATGGACTGATAGGTCCATTGGACTAAAACAAGGAGTCCTGAGATAGTCAGGCTGAGCAGTCACTCTTCCTGCACCACAAACATACAGGGGTGATACTAATAACTACTAATCTCCACTAGTCACCATGTGCACTCACATCACCAGAGGGTGTGTCTTAAGCAACACCAGGGGGCATGACTTAATCAGGCAATAAGAGGGTGTGGCCTAAGTGACACCTCGCTAAGGGGCGTGGCCTAGACAGCACATTACCAGCAGGGCTTGGCCGGGCAGCGCGTCTGACACAGTGAGCAGTGTCCGAGCCCCAGACTGCCGCGCTGGAGCTCGGACAGGTAAGTTGGTGACGCACGGTCAGTATTTGGTCAGTATGTTTGCATCAGTATTTGTAAGCCAAAACCAGGAGTGGGTCCAAAACACAGAAGAGGCACAAATATTTCTATTATACCTTTTCTCTGTAGGTTTACTCTTGATTTTGGCTTACAGATACTAACCAAATACTGATTGTGTGAAACAGGCCTAAGGCTTTGTTTTTTTATACATTTAGGATTCTGACATCTGTTTACATGCCCCCCAAAAAAATCTGCAAGGAAAAACAAACACTTTAAATTCCACAGTTTATGCATTAAGACCCCGGACTCTGCACACAAGATGTATGGATTAGTTCCATTGAATTACATTGCGGCTAACTTGCATGTGGATCTGCTGAGTGATCCTCACAAATATCTGAGATTCAAACTTCTGCTGCTTGTACAGACAAGCATAGGACTGTTCTATTAGAGGCCGGCTGTTCTGTTCCGCATAATGTGGAATGCACACACCCGGTATCCATCTTTTGCGGAACCGCAATTTGCATACTGCAAAACATCCAACGGCCGTGTTCATGACCCCTTAGTATGATGAAGTATGATGGCAGATATTCACAGCCAAATGCACAAACATACATGTGGCAGAATTTACACATATGGATATCTGCACTTATGTCAGTCAGAAACAAGACACATGCAGAGCACACCAATCACTCATTGGACACATGTGCAACACAAGAAACTTATACATGGGTCACATGCCACTGATGCATATGTCACATGCTGCACATACACCACTGATACATAGATCATGTATAGCACACACCAATCACACATAGGAAACAAGCAATGCACACACCAAGACATTTATGCCTAACCCTGTTAAAGGGGTTGTCTGGGTTTAGAGCTAAACCCAGACATATTTTCACCCAGGCAGCCCCCCTGACGTTAGCAGTGGATCCGATGCACTACCTTGCCCTGCTCTAGATCGTGCAGGTAAAGGGCTCTTTTGTTTACAATAACACACTGCCGGGCGGAAGCTTCCGCCCGGCAGTGTGTTTGGTGATGTCACCGGCTCTGATGGGTGTGTTTTAGTGCTGCCCTAGCCGTTTTACTGGCTAGGGCCACACTAAAGCCCGCCCATCAGTGCCAGTGATGTCTCTGGGCTTCCTGGCAGCCCCATGGAGAGCCCCGGTTCGTCACCGGAACTCCTGAAAATGCCTTTGCCCTGCACGCTTTAGCGCAGGGCAAAGGACAGCATCGGAGCATGAACTGCTCCGATGCTCAAGTCAGGGGGGCTGCCTGGGTGAAGATGGAGGTATGTCCACGTTCAGCTCTAAACCCGGACAACCCCTTTAAGTGTAGCACTTAAAAGGGGTTGTCTCACTTCAGCAATTGGCATCTTTTATGTAGACAAAGTTAATACAAGGCACTTACTAATGTATTGTGATTGTCCATATTGACTCTTTTCCTTCACATTATACACAGCATGTATCCATGCAATGCAGCAGTGGTGGCCGTGCTTGCACACTATAGGTAAAGGTGTTGACCTATGAGCACTTCAAGCCTTTCCCTATAGTGTGTAAGCACGGTCACCACTGGTGGATTACACGGTGGTAATAACCACGGATACGTGCTATGTATAATGTGATGGAAAGGAGGCAATATGGACAATCACAATACATTAGTAAGTGCCTTGTATTAACTGCATGATAAATGCCATTTACTGAAGTGAGACAAACCCTTTAACCCCTTTAAGCAATTAAATGTCTGGCATGAAATTTACCAAATTTGAACCTCCTCATATTGTACATAATCTACATTATAATTAAAAGGGTTGTCCTACCATAATGACCTATTGCCTATCTACAGGATAGGTGATAAATATCAGATTGCTGGGGTCTGACTGCTGGAACACCCACTGATCATAAAAAAAAGGGGTCCTGAGACTTTCAATGACATTACCACCAATGTACACAAGGGTCTTAAGATAAGACTACGTTCACTTGATCATGGTGGTCCCAGCAGTGAGACCCCCATCAATCAGACACTTATCACCTGTCGTGTCATAGCTGTTGGACCTTTTCACATTCCCTATTCTTAAAGGTTTTCTTTGGGTGTAAAAAAATAAATAAATTAAAAATATGGCCCAAAATATGTGTCAAACCAAAATAGAAATGCTTGTCTGTTAAAGGATCTGTGTCCACTTTTCTAGTTATCCTCTATCCACAGGATTGGGGATAACTTAGTGATCCCTGGGGGTCTGAACGCTGGAGCCCCCACTGATCCCCCTTCTTGATTGAGTGGCAGGTCGAGCATATGCCCTGCCTCTCCATCCATTCTCTATGGGGTCGCTGGAGATGGCAGAGTACAGCGCTGGCTATTTCCAGTGGTCCCAAAGAGAATAAATAGAGCAGCAGGGCATATGTGTGGCCTGCCACACCGTCAAAAAGGGGGAACAGGACCCGTTCCTGGGATCAGTGGGGGTCGCAGAATCGGACCCCACTAATCATATAGTTATGCCCTATGGTGTGGAGAGGATAACTTGAAAACCTGGACAACCCCATTAAATCCTCAACCACTCCACCACCAGTATCTCTTTACATGGCAGCAGTGATGCCTGTAAATACGGAATATCATCACTGCCGCCATGCAAGCCATACATGTCAATACTGGAGAATGTGACGCACTGTGCAGAATTTTTCAGTCATAAGTCCAACCCACTTTGCAGGTCATAACCTTTAACAAAGCCCAAGCAAAGGTGCTAGAGGAGCAACGTGCACAAAGGGCACAAACAGAGGGTCATAACTGAAACAGAAGCATTAGGGTCACCTGAGGCAGGGTAATAGTGGGGATCCTGGAGCAGGGGTAACTGGAGAAGAGGCGATATTAGCGGTGCATTTAAAGTGGAGGCATCTGGAGCTGGAGCATTTATGGGGGCGCACCTAAAGCAGAGGCATTAGGGTTGCCTGAGGCAGGGTAATAGTGGTGATCCTGGAGCAGAGGTATTAGGGGGGGGGCAACTGGAGAAGAGGCAATATTAGAGGTTCATTTAAAGTGGGGGCATTGGGGGGCATCTGGAGCTGTGGCACTAATAGGGGTGCACCTAAAGCAGAGGCATTGGGGGGACCTAGGGCAGAGTCCCCCCAATGTCACTCTGAACACTGCAGAGAGCAGCACACATACACGGATCTGAGTCTACCATAAACAAATCACCTATTTTCCCCTTACAGTCTCCTACAGCTCACTACTGTCACACACCTGAGAAATCAGCCCACCACCGCAAATTAGTCCTTCTCTCCAGCAACCACAGTATTCTGACAGCAGGGAGGGCAGGATGATGGCCAGACATGTTCTCTCCTACCTCACTGCCAGCAGCTGGAAAGTTTAGAAGATGCTGCGGGGCCTCCTATATCATTTACACCAGTAGGAGGCTGCAAAACTGTGCGATACTGCCACCTAGTGGCTACAATAATTATCTCTCCTGAGAAACAAGAGAAATAATTACTCCTCCATCTTATCTCCGGGCGCAGGTGACTGGGGGCCTACAGAGGAATCCCCCGCCTCCCCGGTGGGCCAGTCCGAGCCTGGATGTACTTATGGGAAATCTACATCATGTTAACATGGCTTAACAGAAAAATTCATTCATCTAGATTTACAGCATGGATACTACACTCGTCATCTCTAGGTAACTTTACAAATGCACAAAATGTGAAAACTGATATAAAATGGAGAAAATACATATGTCACTGATACTGGGCACATCTATGGTGATGAGCTTTACCTGCAGCCGATGTCTGCATTCAATAATTATGGGGTATCCAGCTCCCATGCACTCTGTGAACCAAGAGATATCCAGAATCTGGTATAGATTTGCTTTAGTCAGTTTTGTAGTTTGCAACCACTCCAGCACTTCATCCCCAGAGTTGTTCTCAGCCACAATATGAGTCACTGAATCTCTGAAAGACATATATTAAAGAGATGTTAATAAAAATAAAAAATTGGCCGCAACAAATCTGCAACCCTCCAAACAACCCTCATATGCACCCAGCTATGCCAACAAAGCCATGCCTAATTTCTCAGGTCAGTGTCTCTTAACACCTTAAGGACTCAGCCCTATTTCACCCTATTTCACCTTAAGGCCATTTTTTGCAAATCTGACCAGTGTCACTTTAAGTGCCGATAACTTTAAAACGCTTTGACTTATCCAGGCCATTCTGAGACAGTTTTTTCATCACATATTGTACTTCATGACACTGGTAAAATGAAGTAAAAAAAATAATAATTTTATTTACCAAAAATTATCAAATTTACCCCAATTTTTTTTTTAAATTGCATATTTCCAAGTTTCAATTTCTCTACTTCTATAACACATAGTAATACCTCCAAAAATTGTTGTTACTTTACATTCCCAATATGTCTACTTCATGTTTGGATCATTTGGGAAATTATATTTTATTTTTTCTGGACGTTACAAGGCTTAGAAGTTTAGAAGCAAATCTTGAGATTTTTCAGAAATTTTCAAAAACCCAATTTTTAGGGACCAGTTCAGGTCTGAAGTCACTTTGCAAGGCTTACATAATAGAAACCACCCAAAAATAACTCCATTCTATAAACTACACCCCTCAAGGTATTGAAAACTGATTTTACAAACTTTTTTAACCCTATAGGTGTTCCACAAGAATTAATGGAAAATAGAGATACAATTTCAAAATTTCAAATTTTTGGCAGATTTTCCATTTTAATAATTTTTTTCCAGTTACAAAGCAAGGCTTAACAGCCAAACAAAACTCAATAGTTATGGCCCTGATTCTGTAGTTTACAGAAACACCCCATATATGGTCGTAAACCGCTGTACGGGCACACGGCAGGGCGCAGAAGGAAAGGAATGCCATACGGTTTTTCGAAGGCAGGTTTTGCTGGACTGTTTTTTTTTACACCATGTCCCATTTGAAGCCCCCCTGATGCACCCCTAGAGTAGAAATTCCATAAAAGTGACCCCATCTAAGAAACTACACCCCTTAAGGTATTCAAAACTGATTTTACAAACATCCTTAACCCTTTAGGTGTTCCACAAGAATTAATAGAAAATAGAGATACAATAAAAAAATGTCACTTTTTTGGCAGATTTTCCTTTATAATAATCTTTTTCCAGTTACAAAGCAAGGGTTAACAGCCAAACCAAACTCAGATTTATGTCCCTGATTCTGTAGTATACAGAAACACCCCATATGTTGTTGAAAACTGCTGTACGGGCACACGGCAGGGCACAGAAGGAAAGGAATGCCATAAGATCTTTGGAAGGCAGGTTTTGCTGGACTGTTTTTTTTTGACACCATGTCCCATTTGAAGCCCCCCTGATGCATCCCTAGGATAGAAACTCCCAAAAAGTGACCCCATTTTAGAAACTACGGGATAGGGCGGCAGTATTGCTGGTACTAGTTTAGGGTACATATGATTTTTGATTGCTCTATATTACACTTTTTGTGAGGCAAGGTAACAAGAAATAACTGTTTTGGCACCGTTTTAATTTTTTGTTATTTACAACATTCATCTGACAGGTTAGATCATGTTATATTTTTATAGACCAGGTTGTCACGGATGCTGCGATACCAAATATGTATACTTTTTTTTTATTTATGTAAGTTTTACACAATGATTTCATTTTTGAAGCAAAAAAAATCATGTTTTAGTGTTTCCATAGTCTGAGAGCCATAATTTTTTCAGTTTTTGGGCGATTACCTTGGGTAGGGTATGATTTTTGCGGGAAGAGATGACGGTTTTATTGGCACTATTTTGGGGTGCGTGGGACTTTTTGATCGCTTGCTATTACACTTTTTGTGATGTAAGGTGACAAAAAATGGTTTATTTAGCACAGTTTTTATTTTTACGGTGTTCATCTCAGGGGTTAGGTCATGCTATATTTTTATATAGCCGGTCGATATGGACGCGGCGATAACTAATATGTATACTTTTTATTTATTTATATAAGTTTTACACAATAAAAGCTTTTAAAAAAAAAAATATGTTTTAGTGTCTCCATATTCTGAGCCATAGTTTTTTTTATTTTTTGGGAGATTGTCTCAGGTAGTAGCTAATTTTTTTCGGTATAAGGTGACTGTTAGATTGGTACTATTTTGGTGGGCAAACGCCTTTTTGATCGCTTGCTGTTGTACTTTTTGTGATGTAAGGTGACCAAAACATTGTTTATTTAGCACAGTTTTAATTTTTTTTTTTTTACGGTGTTCATCTGAGAGGTTAGGTCATGTGATATGTTTATAGAGCCAGTCGATACGGGCACGGCGATACCTAATATGTATACTTTTTTTTCCCCCTATTTTTTACCAATTTTTTTCAACTTTATATGGGGAAAATGATGTTTTTGTTTATTTTTACTTGAAACTTTTAATTTTTGGGGGGAAAACTTTATTTTTTCAACTTTCTTTCACTTTATTTTTTGTCTCGCTTTGGGACTTGAACTTTTGGGGGTCTAATCCCCTTTACAATGTATTCCAATACTTCTGTAAATGCAATTGCAATGCAATTGAGAGCATAGCATGTGAGCGGTCAATTGGAGAGAGAGGTCTCCCTCTGGTGGCCGAATGCCCCTCACCTCCACCTATGACAAAATCTCTCGAGCTGTTTGGTTGATTTGGTAGCCAGGAGGATTACAACTCAATGTAGCTCAATCCCATTCAAGTGAATGGGACTGAACTGCACAACCATGCACTGCCACTACCAAAAGTACAGAATGACCTCTTCAATAAACTTAGTCAGAGTCAAGCCCGCACTGATCTGATAATATTATTGCAGTTCTGGTAAGCTTTAAATTATGCACCCAAGGTGACAGCTTTTTTTTTTGTTTTACATATATTTGGACACATTTACAAATGTCTAATTTTTACACTGCGAAAACTTAGAATAAGTATGCCAAACTGTGCACCAAATTCATAACAATGGTTCAAACTGTATAACAAATTTACTTCTAACTTTATACAACCTATTGGTTGGTAAATTTGACACCGTTTTTGAAATTTTAAGACACACATTTGTCTATCTAAGCCACACCATTTTGTCTAGTGAAGCACAAAAATGCATAAAACACACACAATAAAAGTGGTACAAGGCATGTACACCAGCTCTTGGGCACAAATTAAGGCAGAATCCTGGCACATTTAGTTTTGTAAATCTCTCTCATTGTACAGTATATGTACACAAAAAGAAGAAAGCAGCACTTCAAGGGTAACTGTACAAGACGCCAGCAAATGTGAACTTGATCCAGGGTCCTGGGTAGACAGAAAAAAAAAAAATCAACAGACTTCCAGAAGATTCAAAGTGTTTGTTCTGACTATATTCATTGAGCACTGTGCAGCAAGAGTGAGGTTTCCCTCTGCTGGAAACATCCTGCAAGAACATTACAACAAGACCTTCTGGAGGCCAAAAAGGCAAGTATTACCATACTTTAAAATGCTGGGCTCACCACTGGGAACCAATCATTTCACCTAGTTCCCATCCTTCCACTACCAGATCAAATTCTGCTGCTACAGGACTGGTTAGTTACTTCTAGGGTGTGTTCCCACGTTTACCGTAAATGTTACAAATTTGCCGCTCCAGATTGTGCACATATGTAAATGTGAAACTGCAAAAGAGATGTGGGAAGAGCTACAGAAAGTGCATGAAAGAATGAATCTTAGCAACAAGCTCTATGTAATGATTAAATTGTATCAGTCTAAGCTAAGCAAGGGCCAGAACATGTAGGACTACACAAAAAATACCTTAGAAATTGTAGAGCGCCTGCGAGGTACTGAAGAAAAAAAATCAAAGTTTTTCATGCCGGTGCACTGTTGCTCAGCGGTCTTCCAGAAACGTATGACACACTTATGACAACAATAGATGCACGTCCAGATAATGAGCTCACTCTGGAGTATGCTAAAGGAAAGCTTGTAGATGAGTCCAAGAGAAAATCAGAAAATGTAAATAACAATCACAGAGCCGAATCTGCATTAAAGATACGTGATCTAGTCACAAGCAAAACTCAATTAAAGGAGATAGATTGGAAGGCTCGAATAAATCAGCTAAAAAGGCAGAGTGATCAACAAAGAGTTAAAAGTGCTGTCAGCGAAGAAAGTACCACTCCAAGTACTGAAGCTGCCTATATTAAGTATTCAAGTACATCAAAACAGGCATGGTGTATAGACTCTGGGGCAACTAGTCACGACAAATGGCAAAAACGTCTTCTCTAAACTTGACCAAAGTAAGACAAAGTAATCCTAGCTAATAATGGTCGGTATATGACTCCAGAATGAATAGGAGATGGCTACATTAATTGTTAGGTCTCCCTAACACAAAGCAGAAGGATTCCAGTAAAAGATGTGCTGTATGTCCCTAGTTTTGAAAGTAATTTGTTGTCTGTGAAGAAACTCGCGGGACAGGTGTCACCACCAGACATCTGAGAAGCTCTGACAGATGCCTTTCAGAACCTCCTCCTTGAGCTTCCTTTGTTTTGGTTTTCAGTTCCTCATCTCGTTAGCCTCTCTCAGCTGTCATGTAGTTGGACTGATTGCATCCCTTTAAATTCCTCCCCATAATGCATTAGTGTGCGGTTTATACAACTTTCTGGAGTGTGTGTGCATGCTGATACTATTTCCCAGTCTTCTACAAGATAAGCGTTGTACATTCATTTGTGATTTTCTGTTTTCTGGATCCCAGGTGACCCTGACTCCCTCCGTGTCTAGTTTAGGGAGCCGGTGGTCGTGTCCCCTCACTATTATAGGGTGTTCAGGTGTTATACAGTTACGAGGATATGCGATCATCTACCATTGGGATTTTCGCATAGGCTGAGCATTCAGGGAGAGTGCCAGGTCTGATGCAGGGGTCTCCCTTTTTGTTCCTTAGTTTTGGATCCAGTGAGTCATATATTCATTTTGTGTTGTCTTGTTTCCTGTACACCTTCCGTGACATTATAAACCGCCAAAACCGTCTCAAGCATGGATCCGGTTTCACTTTTGACTGAACGCTTCCAGGGTCTTTCATTGGAGGTAGCTGATCTCCGTAAGACTCTTTCTCAGTTTCAAGTGACCGGTTCAGCTTGCGTTCATGGAGTTTGTTCTGAGCCTAAGATCTCGCTCCCGGATACGTTCTCCGTTGGTATTGAGAATTTTGTGCGTTTTAGAGAGGCTTGCAAACTCCATTTTCGCCTTCTTCCCCATTCCTCTGGTGATGAGGAAAGGAGGGTGGGGATCATTATATCGCTGCTCAGGGGTAACGCTCAGTCGTGGGCCTTTTCGCTGCCGGTGGGGGCATGGCCCCTCCGTTCAGTGGATGAATTCTTTTTAGCCCTGGGTCAGATATATGATGATCCGGATCGTATTGCTTTGGCAGAGTCTAGACTACGTCTGTTATGCCAGGGTAAACAATCCGCAGAGATATACTGCTCAGAATTTCGGAGATGGGCGGCTGATACTGGTTGGAATGATATTGGTTGGAATGATGCTGCACTCCGAAGTCAATTTTGCCATGGTCTTTCAGAGGGATTAAAGGTGAATTTGCCTTTCATGAGAGGCCTATCTCCTTGGACTCTGCTATGTCTCACGCCGTTCGTATTGACAGGCGTCTTAGAGAGAGAGGAAAGATCACTCCTTCTTGTCATACTCAATCCCAGGACAGTGCAGCGGTCTCATTCTGTGCACAGGGGTCTCAGTCGCTGTCAGCCCCTTCTGAGCAGGAGCCCATGCAGCTGGGGTTGATTGCCTCTGACAATAGAAGATTCAGCCCGCATGGGAAGGTTTGTTTTTGTTGTGGAGGTATAAATCATTTGGCAAACGTTTGTCCCTCTAGGAGATTCAGGCAGTTTTTTGGGAGTAATAAAGAAACAAAATGGAAAAAATCTTTTAAAAATGTTCCATCTGTTACTATTGGCAGGGTTGAGGCGGAAATTGAAGGTTTTCCGTTTGCTTGTAGTTCCCGTCTTGTCCTGCCTGCCAGGGTGGCGCTAGAGAGCAAGAACCTTTTTTGTGAGATTTTTGTATATAGTGGAGCAGCTGTCAATCTCATTGATAATTAATTTGCGATAACTCATGGTTTCCAGGTATGCACTTTGGGAAAGGATATTCCTGTTTTTGCTATTGATTCCGCTCCACTTTCTAAGGCTACTTTCACACTAGCGTTCGACTGTCCGCTCGTGAGCTCCGTTTGAAGGGGCTCACGAGCGGACCCGAACGCTTCCGTCCAGCCCTGATGCAGTCTGAATGGATGCGGATCCGCTCAGACTGCATCAGTCTGGCGGCGTTCAGCCTCCGCTCCGCTCGCCTCCGCACGGACAGGCGGACAGCTGAACGCTGCTTGCAGCGTTCGGGTGTCCGCCTGGCCGTGCGGAGGCGTGTGCGGATCCGTCCAGACTTACAATGTAAGTCAATGGGGACGGATCCGTTTGAAGATGCCACAATATGGCTCAATCTTCAAGCGGATCCGTCCCCCATTGACTTTACATTGAAAGTCTGGACGGATCCGTCCGAGGCTATTTTCACACTTAGCTTTTATATGCCCATATAATGCAGACGGATCCGTTCTGAACGGAGCCTCCGTCTGCATTATTATGATCGGATCCGTTCAGAACGGATCCGATCGAACGCTAGTGTGAAAGTAGCCTAAGAAATCATTAAAGGGCATAGTTCACAATATCCGTTTACTTGTGAGTGATGCTCATGTTGAGGATGTGTCATGTTTCGTCCTTAGCGGATTGCCTACTCCTCACTAAACATAACCCCACCATTGATTGGCAAGCGAGGCAAATAAATGGTTGGAGTGACTTTTGCAGAGAGAATTGTCTCACGACATCTGTTTCTGAGGTTTCTACTAAGACTGTACCATCTTTTCTCTCTGAATTTTCGGATGTCTTCTCTGAGAGTGGAGTTCAGGATTTGCCCCCGCACAGGGAGTACGATTGCCCTATTAATCTCATCCCAGGCGCCAAGCTGCCTAAATCTCGTTTATACAATCTCTCCCAACCTGAAAGGGTCGATATGCGTGCTTATATCTCTGAGAGTCTGAGAAAAGTACACATACGACCCTCGAAGTCACCTGTTGCCACTGGTTTTTTCTTTGTTAAGAAAAAAGATGGTTCTTTAAGACCTTGTCTGGATTTCAGGGAGCTGAACAGTATCACTATTCGTGACCCTTATCCGCTTCCTCTGATCCCGGACCTGTTTAACCAGATTGTTGGGGCTAAAGTCATTTCCAAATTAGATCTAAGAGGGGCATACAACCTGGTCAGGGTCAGAGAAGGAGACGAATGGAAGACGGCCTTCAATACCCCTGAGGGCCATTTTGAGAATTTGGTTATGCCTTTTGGTTTGATGAATGCCCCAGCCGTTTTTCAGCATTTCGTGAACAGCATTTTTTATCCTTCAATGGAAAAAAATGTATTAGTGTATTTGGATGACATTTAGATTTTTTCTCCTGATTTCAAAACTCATAAGGAACACTTACGTCAGGTCTTGCTCATCCTGCGGGAGAATAAATTATACGCGAAACTGGAAAAATGTGTGTTTGCGGTTCCAGAAATTCAATTTCTGGGGTTTCTTCTCTCCGCTTCTGGTTTTCGCATGGACCCCGAGAAGGTCTGCGCTGTGCTTGAGTGGGAGCTTCCTGAGAATCAGAAGGCGCTGATGCATTTTTTGGGCTTTGCCAATTATTACAGGACGTTTATTTTGAATTATTCCTCTGTTGTTAAACCACTCACTGATATGACCAGTAAGGGGGTAGATTTTTCTTCCTGGTCGGTAGAGGCGCGTAAGGCCTTTTCTAATATCAAGGAGAGTTTTGCTTCCGCTCCCATCTTGGTACAACCTGATATTTCTCTACCCTTCATAGTTGAGGTTGATGCTTCTGAGGTGGGTGTGGGTGCGGTCTTGTCTCCAGGTTCCTCTCCTGCCAAATCGCGACCGTGTGCCTTTTTCTCGAAGAAACTCTCCTCCGCAGAGAGAAATTACGATGTGGGAGATAGGGAGTTGTTGGCCATCAAGTTGGCTTTTGAGGAATGGCGCCATTGGCTAGAGGGAGCCAGACACCCTATTACCGTGTTTACTGACCATAAAAATCTGGCCTACTTGGAGTCAGCCAAGCGTCTGAACCCGAGACAGGCCAGATGGTCTTTGTTCTTTTCAAGGTTTAATTTTGTTATCATGTTCCGCCCTGGGGTTAAAAATGTGAAGGCAGATGCCCTGTCATGTTGTTTTCCGGGAGGTGGGAATTTTGAAGACCCGGGTCCCATTTTGGCTGAAGGTGTGGTGGTCTCTGCTCTTTATCCTGAACTGGAGGCAGAGGTGCAGGTAGCCCAGTCAGAGGCTCCTGATCTTTGTCCTCCTGGGAGGTTGTTTGTGCCTCTCGCTTTAAAGACACAAGATTTTTAAGGAACACCACGATACTGTCCTTGCTGGGCACCCGGGGTAAAGAGCCACAGTGGATCTCATCGCTCGGAGATTCTGGTGGCCTGCGCTTCGTAAGTCGGTTGAGGGTTTTGTGGCAGCCTGCGAGACTTGCGCTCGTGCCAAAGTCCCTCATTCACGGCCATCAGGTCCTCTCCTTCCCTTACCCATTCCTTCCTGTCCTTGGACACATCTGTCCATGGACTTCATAACGGACCTGCCTCGTTCCTCGGGGAAGACTGTGATTCTGGTGGTGGTGGACCGTTTTAGCAAAATGGTGCATTTCATCCCTTTTCCTGGTTTGCCCAATGCTAAGACGCTGGCGCAGGCATTTATTGATCACATTGTCAAATTGCATGGTATTCCTTCAGACATAGTCTCTGATAGGGGTATGCAGTTTGTTTCCAGATTCTGGAAGGCTTTCTGTTCTCGCTTGGGGGTTCGGTTGTCATTCTCTTCTGCTTTCCACCCGCAGTCGAATGGCCAGACAGAGCGTGTCAATCAGAATCTGGAGACATATCTGCACTGTTTTGTGGCGGAGAATCAAGAGGATTGGTGTTCTTTTTTGTCCCTTGCTGAGTTTGCTTTAAATAACCGTCATCAGGAGTCCTCTGATAAGTCACAATTTTTTGGTGCATATGGGTTTCATCCGCAGTTTGGGACATTCTCGGGAGAGGGGTCTTCTGGTTTACCTGATGAGGACAGATTCTCCTCATCTTTGTCATCTATTTGGCAAAAGATTCAGGATAATCTAAAGAGCATGAGTGAGAGATATAAGAGTGTGGCAGATAAGAGACGTGTGCCTGGTCCGGACCTGAATGTTGGTGATCTGGTGTGGTTGTCTACCAAGTTTATTGGGCCTTACAAAATCCTGTCTGTCATCAATCCTGTTGCCTACCGTCTTGATCTTCCTCAGACTTGGAAGATCCATAATGTTTTTCATAAATCCTTATTTAAACCTTATGTTCAACCCATTGTACCCTCGCCTTTGCCTCCTCCTCCGATTATGGTTGATGGTAATCTTGAATTTCAGGTCTCTAGGATTGTGGAATCTCGTGTTGTCCGCGGTTCTCTCCAGTACCTCGTTCATTGGGAGGGTTATGGTCCTGAGGAGAGGATGTGGGTCCCAGTGACGGACATCAAGGCCACTCGTCTCATCAGGGCTTTCCATAGGTCCCATCCTGAGAAGGTGGGCTCTGAGTGTCCGGAGTCCACACGTAGAGGGAGGGGTACTGTCACCACCAGACATCTGAGAAGCTCTGACAGATGCCTTTCAGAACCTCCTCCTTGAGCTTCCTTTGTTTTGGTTTTCAGTTCCTCATCTCGTTAGCCTCTCTCAGCTGTCATGTAGTTGGACTGATTGCATCCCTTTAAATTCCTCCCCATAATGCATTAGTGTGCGGTTTATACAACTTCCTGGAGTGTGTGTGCATGCTGATACTATTTCACAGTCTTCTACAAGATAAGTGTTGTACATTCATTTGTGATTTTCTGTTTGCTGGATCCCATGTGACCCTGACTCCCTCCTTGTTTAGTGTAGGGAGCCGGTGGTCGTGTCCCCTCACTATTATAGGGTGTTCAGGTGTTATACAGTCGAGGTACGAGGATATGCGATCATCTACCATTGGGATTTTCGCATAGGCTGAGCAGTCAGGGAGAGTGCCAGGTCTGATGCAGGGGTCTCCCTTTTTGTTCCTTAGTTTTGGATCCAGTGAGTCATATATTCATTTTGTGTTGTCTTGTTTCCTGTACACCTTCCGTGACATCAGGGCAATAAAGTCACATTTAAGAATGACCACTGCATCATCTCAAAACAAGCGTACACACTTGCAGAAGGAAAAATTTTAAAACACAAAAACTAAAATGCTAAGAAAGTGTGTGTACTGCTAAACAAGAGCAGCATGCTGAAGGTGTTAAAATAGACCAATGCAATCAGGTGATAAAATGTACAAGCTGGCTTAAATGGAAAATGTCCAGAAAAACATTTCCTAAAAATAGTGCCACAGGATCAGAGCAGCCACTTGACCTAATACACACAGAGAACTACGGTAACCCCAGCAAGAAAATATATTTTCTCACTTTTATTGATTATTTAAAGGTATACAGTTGTTTTGTTTTTGTTTTTTGCTTCATAATAAAAATGAAGTTCCAGAGAAACTTGAAGAATATCTCTTTGAAGTAAGTAACAAGTTTGGGAAAAAGCCAAAGATTGTAGGTGGAGACAATGAAACTGAATACACAAGTGAGAACACACAAATCATATTAAAAAGATATTGAATCTTATTCCAGACTACTGTACCATACAATCCCAAACAAAATGGTGTTTCAGAAACAAAGAATAATGATGGACAAACATCAGCCGGGACGTTCGCGAACCATGTGGCGGGCCCTATTCACTTTAATGGCAGGCAAACCTGAAAAACCTTCAGGTCATATTTCCAGCCACCAAATACTAGAAGTGCAAAAATAGTCCCACAACATGGACAGTGACATACCAAAAGGGGATCAATGGCAAAAATTCCCACAAAAAATATGTATTTTAATCAGGGGCCATTTTTATATATATTTTAAAGGGAAACTCTCAATAATGTGCCCTGCTGGAGCCTAGAAAATGTTTATTTTAGGCCATGGGAGTACCGGCCCCAAAAATTAGACATTCACCTGACAGAAAAGAACTTGTAATTATGCGGCTGGAGGTACATTAGGCGGTCACTGGATACAAATTTTACTGTAGGCCACTGGAGTAGAGGCACCAAACATTAGGCATTCACATGACAGAAAAGAACTTGTGATTATGTGGCTGGAGGACATTAGGCGTTCACTTGATAAATGTTATTGTAGGCCAGTACAAGCCCAAAAAATTAGGCATTCACCTGACAGAAAAGAACTCGCGATTATGTGGCTGGAGGTACATTAGGCGTTCACTTGAATTTTTTTTTACTGTAGGCCAGTACAGGGCCCAAAAATTAGGCATTCACCTGACAGAAAAGGCCTTTTATGCCGCTGTATATACATACGACAAGGATCATTCTTTGTTCTGGGTGGTGGCGAATATGTGTGGGCTGGCATGAGGAAATTCAATTACACATGGTTGTCACAGTTGAATTCCTCTGAGATCCATGACTCATTAATTTTTAGAAATGTGAGGTAGTCCACACTGTCGTGAGGTAGGTGACTGCGTTTATCGGTCACGATCCCCCCCTGCCGGCTGAACGTCCTTTCAGACAGAACACTCGACGAGGGGCAAGCCAAGAGTTCCATGGCAAATTGTGCCAGCTCTGGCCACAGGTCAAGCCTGCACACCCAGTAGTCCAGGGGTTCCTCGCTTCTCAGAGCGTCCACATCGGCGGTTAACCCGATGTAGTTGGACACCTGTCAGTCTAGGCGTTCCCTGAGGATGGATCCAGAGAGCGGCTGTCGATTGATTGGCTGCAAGAATGATCTCATATCCGAAGTGGCCAACACATCTTCAAACCGCCCTCTTTTTGCAGGCATGGTAGGATTGGTACCCGCAACTGTTTCGGGTGGGTGGAAATTCCTCTGCCAGCTCCTGCAACAGCAGAATGCAGCATCTCTTGCAGCAAGGCCTGGAAATGCTGCATTCTGCCAGCCCTCTGTGATGCTGTTAACATGTCCACCATTTTGTGTTTGTACCGGAGGTCTAAGTACGTTACCACCCAGTACTGGTCCTTGCCCTTTATGCTTTTTATACGGGGTTCCCTGTTCAAACGCTGGAGCATGAAGGCCCCCATTTACACTAAATTGGAAGCGGTGGAGCACCCTGGCTCCTGCTTATCGCCCAGGAGAATGTCATCCTAGGTCTCCTTCCCCCAGCCATGGACAACACCATGGATCCCCGAAAAGTTGAAAGTCCCCCTCAAAGCCTGCTCTTCTTGCTCCTCCTCCCCACCCCTCAGCCACCATCCTCCTCTGACTCCTCTTCAGACTCCTGCTGATTTGTCTCAGATGGAGTAGCCCCCCCTGGGAATTCATTCAGCATTGCGACTTTCTCATCTTCCAGCTCCTGCTCCTCGACGCCTTGATCAATGACACTTCTTAGGTAGTGGACTAATCTAAATTCCCCTCAAAGGGATGGGGGAATAGAAAAAAAAGGAGAAAAAGGGGCGCACAATAGGGTAGTATGTTCATACAAATAAAGGAATAAAGTGAGGAGTTCGGAGGCTCACCTTGTGGGGTTGTGCACAATATAAAGTCACAACCCTACTGTAAACTTATATAGGTAAGACCTTTACGCCGGGACTGCAGTCGCAGACTGTGTTGTCTTTTGGATAGGATGTCAAGTCCCCCAAAGGATACTTGCAGTGGAAAGAGAGAGGTTCTGCTTCTGTGCAAAATCACCAGTGGAGACGGTCTTAATGGATGAAATTCTTCTTATTTAATTGAAAAAAAATGTGTTTTGGGTATTAAAACTTCCCCTTCATCAGGTTTCACAATAATACAATAAATACAATACATGGGTGGGTATTTATAGATCAAAAAACGCCAAAAAGATGTACCTGGGAGACGTCCCAGGGCAGGATTGGTTCTGTTAATCAAATAGCTGCTGTGAGTGTGGAGTAGGTTCTGTTGTTTATACACACATGATCGCACACATATTTATTAAAAAAAAAACAAGCATTATGGGCTATAAAACAGCTGTCATTACTTCTGAGTATATACACCCATATGTCATGTGACTGCAAAGATGAGCGGTCACGTGACCCAGATGGCCAGAGAAGGAAGTCCTCTTGTGGTTGGCACTCTCCCGTGTTGAAGGGCAGGGAGAGAGGCCAGTCGCTGTGGGTTGTTACCCGCAGGTCGGAGCACGAGCAGGTTGCCAATCAGACACCGGCAACGGCGGTGGGTGAGTGTGCCTGTGTGTGACGCGGAGGTCACGTGATCGCAACTATGCAGTCATGTGATCCATTGTCTTGGGAACGAGGATGCCAATAGTCGCAAACCACAGCTCTGAAAGATCGGGTTCATAGGTGGCTTTACCGGGTTTGGGTTCAGAAGACTTGGCTAGCTGATGCAAATGTATAAATACATATATGTATGAGTACACTGCTGTACAGGGCAGCATAATAATTGTTTGAGTTGTATATTAAATCCTAAAAAACATTAAGAATAAAACATTAGCTCAATGAGACTACAATCCCATTAGTAATATGGATAAGGCTACTTTCACACTTGCGTTCGGGGCTCCGCTTGCGAATTCCGTTTGAAGGCTCTCACAAGCGGCCCCGAACGCATCCGTACGGCCCTGATGCATTCTGAGTGGATGCGGATCCACTCAGAATGCATCAGTCTGGCACCGTTTGACCTCCGCTCCGCTCAGCAGGCGAACACCCGAACGCAGCTTGCAGCATTCGGGTGTCCACCTGGCCGTGCGGAGCTAAACGGATCTGTCCAGACTTACAATGTAAGTCAATGGGGATGAATCCGTTTGAAGTTGATACAATATGGTGCAATTTCAAACGGATCCGTCCCCCATTGACTTTCAATGTAAAGTCAAAACGGATCCGTCTGACTTACTTTCAGACTTAGAATTTTTTCTGAAAGATAATGCAGACGGATCCCATCGTTTGCATTATAGGAGCGGATCCGTCTGTGCAGACACCAGACGGATCCGCTCCGAACGCAAGTGTGAAAGTAGCCTAAAAACGAAGTTACAAAATGAAAAGATAAAAAGTATGAGATAAAAAATGTTGCTCATAGTGTCTTATTCTGATCTCCTACTATATACTAGAAAGGAGTGGCCAATGGGGGGGGGTCCACAGAGGGGTATTGTGTACCATATTGAGTTGTTGTACATGAGAGATGATATTATTAGGTGATAGGGGGTGTGGCTTGTATGAGTGGGAGCGTATGAAATAGGTGGTGCCCGGTTACTAGTGTATAGCTATTTCCTTTCAAAAGTAAGATGGGGAATATAGGGTATTGGATAATTTGACTTTACAAGTTAATTTCGAAGGCCTCATTATTGAGGCTGTTTAGTTTAAAATACCAATACATCTCGCCGCGTCTGATGTACTGGATGTCTTTTTTTAAAATGAATCGGAATTTGTTCGAAGGGTGTTACGGAAAAACCAACAGCGCTGCCCATGATGTTCGGCCGTGTTTCTGGACACGCTATGTTTCAGATATTTCTTCTTAATATTAGATCGATGTTTGTTAAATCTGCTGCCAGGGTCTGGATAGTGTGACCTACGTATTGCAGATGACACGGGCACTCAAGCAGGTATATAACATGGTTAGAATTACAGGTTAGATGGTGTGGGATTAAGAAGGAATCCCCAGTGGTTCAGCTATGAAAGGATGATCTTTGGTGAATTCTGGTACAGCACAGGCATCTCCGGTGACCAGGGGCGGGCTGGGCCGGGGGGCAGGGAGGCAATTGCCCCCCAGGCCGCCCTAAATAAACGGCCGCTGGGCCGCCCATCTAAAAAAAAAATATATTTTTTTTTTATTCTTCAGGGCCGTACCGCCGATCACCACAGGCGGCGCGGCCCTGGATGTAATTGCGGCCGTGCTGTGGTGCAGGGGAGGGAGAGGCGTGTCCCTCCCCTGTTCTTCTGATAGGCTGCAGGCACTAATGCCTGCAGCCTATCAGAGGCCGGCTCAGGCAGCGCGATGACGTCATTATCATCGCGACGCCTGAGCCGGCAGCACACACACACAGCAGGGACACAGGCCGGCATCGCTGCTGATGGAGGTAAGTATTTTTATTTTTTTTTCTTCTTTGCGGGGGGCTGGCACTATGGGGGGGGGGGGGGATCTGGCACTATGGGGGGAGATATGGCACTATGAGGAGGAAATCTGGCACTATGGGGGGGAGATCTGGCACTATGGGGGGCACTATAGGGGGAGCTGGCACTATGGGGGGGACTATAGGGGGAGCTGGCACTATGGGGGGGACTATAGGGGGAGCTGGCACTATGGGGGGGACTATAGGGGGAGCTGGCACTATGGGGGGACTATAGGGGGAGCTGGCACTATGGGGGGGACTATAGGGGGAGCTGGCACTATGGGGGGCACTATAGGGGGAGCTGGCACTATGGGGGGGCACTATAGGGGGAGCTAGCACTATGGGGGGACTATAGGGGGGGGCTGGCACTATGGGGGGACTATAGGGGGAGCTGGCACTATGGGGGGGACTATAGGGGGAGCTGGCACTATGGGGGGGCACTATAGGGGGAGCTGGCACTATGGGGGGACTATAGGGGGGCTGGCACTATAGGGGGAGCTGGCACTATGGGGGGAGGGCTGGCACTATTGGAGGAGCTGGCACTGTGGGGGCATTTCTTACTGGCACATTATGGGGGGGCACCATGGGGGAGAGGAGCACTATGGGGGTAACTGGGGGCTCTAAAGGGGCTTTTTTTTATTATTGGCACATTCTGGGGGGGCACTATAGGGGAGAGCAGCACTATGGGGCATCTGGTGCTACTATAGGGGCATTATTTGGGGGCACTATGGGGAAGTGGGGGCTCTAAAGGGGCCTTTTGTATTGGAACATTATGGGGGGCACTATGGCATTTGGTGGCACTAAGGGGGCATTTTTTACTGGTACATTGTCGGGGAGAGGAGCACTATAGGGGCATCTGCTGGGGGCACTAAGGGGCATTTTTTTACTGGCATATTATGGGGACACTATGGGGAAGGGGGAGAGGAGCAGTATGAGGGCATTTACTGGGGCACTATATAGGGGTATTTTATACTGGCATACATTTTGGGGACATTAGCTCAACTGCGGGCACTAAGCGGGGGTATTTCATGTACTGTCATATTATAGGGAAAATTAGTACTACTAGGGGGTATTATGGGGAGCTTTACTACTACTTCTAGGGGCTATGAAGAACATGATTACTAGGGCACTATAGGGGCATTATTACTACTAAGTGTGCTCTGGCAGAGAATTATTTCTATTGGTGGGATTTTGGGGAGCACTGTTACTTTGGGGGCACCCTGGCATAGTATCAGCTTAGCACAATTATTTTTGGGGGACATTATCTTTATACTATTAGTGTCTGGGCGCAGTTATTTTTAGAGCACTGTGTGCCAATAATTGTTTAAGGGGGCACTATCTGTGTGGTAGTAGTATTTCCAGGCGGACTGTTTCTGCAGTATAGTATTGGGGGCATAGCGGGTACAGTATTGGGGGCACTATCTGTGTGGTAGTAGTATTTCCAGGGGGACTGTTTCTGCAGTATAGTATTGGGGGCATAGCGGGTACAGTATTGGGGGCACTATCTGTGTGGTAGTAGTATTTCCAGGGGGACTGTTTCTGCAGTATAGTATTGGGCGTGGCAGGAAACTAATGTCTGTTTCTCAATCTCTGCAGAGAAGGGAGATGGCAGAAAAATCATCATGGCGGTCTGGTCTGAATGGAGAAGATGAGGAAAGAGAACGTCTACAACAAAGGTGACATCACTGGATGTAAGAGGTATGTGGCACTATGTAGGAGAAGAGATGCTCCGGCTCCTCCACCTGACATCTGCAGAAGGAGGATTCAGAACTGGGTGAGGATGACAAAAGGGGGCAGCAGGCCACGGGCGGGTGGCAGATGGTGGGGGGAATCACAGGCCTTGAGCAGGATCAGGGTAGGGAGGAGAGCGGAGGAGCTTCCTGGCTGTAGCTTGTTATATAAGCAGGCAGTGCAGCCAGGACGGCCTCCCCTCGCCGTATGATGTGTAGAGACAGGCCGCAACTATAGAATGTCAGCTGTAAAGTGTGTGTTGGGAGTGGCCTATCATATGTAGGAGGGGCTTTTAATGATGGGCGGGGCTAAAAATGGGCCACTTGACTAGATTTGCCCCCCAGGACTAAGGCTGCCAGTCCTCCCCTGCTGGTGACCACATTTAAAACTGCCTTTAGGGGCCCTGGTATCCTGGTGATAAGCAGAGTATGTGGCCGATTTTAGTTTGCTAGGCGCCAGAATATTTTTCAAGGTTTTTGTTCTTCTGAAAGTGAGGCAGGGGATCCCTGGGATGATCTGGCTAAGTATAGGATCCTTTTTTAGGATATGCCAATGTTTCCCCAAGCCAGCTTTTACAGCACTATGATTCTGGTTATATGTTGTGACAAAATTGTAGCAGTATGAACTAATATCGGTGTTTCCCCTTTGTTTTTGTACTGGAGCTAGACATTCTGATTGGGTGAATCCAGCTGCATTTTCTCTAGCGCCCATGATGATGTTTCTTGGGTACCCATTCTGGTTGAACCTGGATGTGAGGGTGTCACATTGTGCAATGAAGTCTGTGTCCAGTGTGCAATTTCGCCAAAGTCGTTTGAATTGGCTGAATGGAACATTGGACTTTCATTTTCTATAGTGTGTGCTGCCAAAATCCAGATAGCTATTGCTATCAACCTTTTTGAAGAAGGTAGGTGTCTTGATTTCATTGTTTTGGGTGAAGATCTCTAGATCCAGGAATTCTTTTTTCTTATTATCATATGCCCCTATGAATGAGATGCCCCAGTTGTTGGTGTTTAGATGGAAAATAGAATCCTCTATTGTTGCTTGGTCGCCGTCCCAGATGAAAATGAGTCCATCAATGTATTTTTTTAACTAAAAAATGTTTTCGGACCAGAATTTTGTTTGGTATATGAAGGCTTCCTCGAAGGCTCCCATAAAGAGATTGGCAAAACTTGTAGCGAAGCGCGTCCCCATCGCGGTCCTCCGTATCGGTTTGTAGATCTGATTTTGGAATGTGAAAACATTGTGAGTGAGAATAAACTGTATGCCTTTGGTTATGAAGGATTTCTGCTGTATAGAAAGGTGGATACACATTTTAACCCTAGGTCATGGGATATATTAGTGTAGAGGGCTGACACGTCTAGGATGAGCCAGAGATAACTGTCTATCCATTTTATATCTTTTAGTGATGTTATTAAGGATGTGGACTCTCTTAAATATGATTTTAAATTGAGGACATGTTTTTGGAGATGTATATCAATGTAATGAGAGAGATTTCTGGTGAGAGAGGACACCCCAGAGATAATAGGTTTGCCGGGGGGATTCCTTATGTCCTTGTGAATTTTAGGGAGGTGGTAAAAGGTAGCAAGAGTTGCATCTTTCACAAGGATATATTCCTTCTCCTTTTTGTTTAGGACTGCTTCTGCTGACTTTATTAGTCTACCGAACTCTTCTCTGTCCTGTGTTGACGGGTCATTATGGAGGGGTAGATAGTAGTTTTTATCTGATAGTATATGTAGAGCTTCTTTTATATAATCCTCTCTATTCTAAATCACGATCCCACCTCCTTTGTCCGCATTCCTTATTATAATATTCGTATTTGATTGTAAACTTTTAAGGGCCGCTTTTTCAAATGGTTTAAGATTAAGTTTTTTTCGGGGAGGATGGGCGGCCTTTTTGGTTTATTTGTCTGAAATCGTTGGAGACCAGAGAGTAGAATGTATCCAAAAAATTGTAATGGATAGGATAGAAGCTAGATGGTGGTTTCAGACCCGAGGAGATCGCTTTGGTACATTCCTCCTCGGATTGTAGAGTGGTGGTTGGTTCTGATGGTGGTCTTCTTGCGGAGTTCTCTAGAATTTTGAAATGCCGTTTTAAAGTAAGTTTCTTAATGAAGAGGTTGAGTTCTAGAAATAGGTCAAATTCGTTAATTTTACTTGTGGGGCAAAACAATAGACCTTTAGAGAGTACTGCAATTTCTGCTTTTTTCAAAGTATATGAGGATGAGTTGAAAATAATAGAGGGGTCTTGGGTGTCTTTAGTTTTCTCTGGATTTTTTAGATTCTTTTCACAGGATGGGTTTATGTCAAGGGGTAGCGACACGGGTATAAAGATAGAGCGGAGGTGCACCCCCTGAGCTGCCACCCGGTCCCCTGTCCCTGCCTACTTGGGACGGGGCGCAACTGGGCGACAGTCCCTGACCTGAGTAAATGCAAGCCAAGAGAAAGAGACAGCAGGGAAGCGGACAGCCAATGAGAGGTAGCACTCGAGCTGACAGAGAGGTGGAACAAGCAAGGTACCACAAACAACGGAAGGGCAAGGCGGGTCAACTAGCCGGGGTCAGTCCAGGAGGTCACGTCAGTACGAGGGAGGAGACAGAGACAGATCCGAGAGCAGGCCGAGGTCAAAATCCGGGAGGTCATGTCAGTACAAGAGAAGAGGCAAAGACAAAATCCAAAAGCAAGCTGAGGTCAAAATCCGAGAGGTAGCGTCACGGTTCAGGGAGCAGGGAGAAGAGGTGTCAAGAAGCAGATTAAGGGTCAAATCCAAAGGTAAGCTAAATAACAATAATAATACACAGCCTAAGGGACCAAAATCACAGGCAACCTGTAGCCAGCAGGTTGCCTGTATTTATAGTGGGGAGTGAGGGTCATGTGACATGGCCAGCGTCACATGACCGACAGACAGACAAGTCAAGCATCGAGTAATCAGCTCGGTGCTCAAGGCAGACCTAGGAGCAGGGAGCCTCCCAGCTAGCAAAGCCGCCCTGGGAACGAGGCCAAACACAGATCCTCGCTCCCGAAGCTAAGCAGCAGGTCTGCGGCTGATGGGAGACCGAGTGCGCCTTCGGCGCCCCGTTACAGTTTAGATTTTTATTTTTGCCTATGCCTGCTCTACAGCCTCTTCTTGATTTTTTCTTTTCGTGGGTTTTCGGCCTAGTGGGTGAAAAAAAATGAGTAATCGTGGTTGTTTTGGGACTTTTCAGAATTGGGTATGCCGCTGTAGGGTGAATGAGAGGCGGTAGGGCTATAAAGGAGATGGATGTGGAGGGGCCTGTTATAGAAAAATCTTCCGTCAGATTGGGATCAGATTGGATGGTGTTGGGGTGTTGGTTATTAGTATTGGGTATGGTCGGGGAGGGACAGTTCGGTTTTGTTGGAGTTGGTTCTGCACAGTCTGGATCCAAAAGAAATGCTGGGGGTGTACAAGTGTGTACAGTGAGGAGCGAGTCGGCTTCCACATCTGAGGAGTTTGATAGAGTAGAAAGCCTAGACTGAAGCAACGAGGTGGAGTGGGGATGAGTGGAAAACCAGGTGGGTGGTAGGTTCAGTGGTCCGCACCCTGCCATTATATTTTCTGGGAAGATGGTGGATGGAGAGGTGATGGGTGTTGTATTTTTCAAAGTGATCAATGACACGACGCAATGCAAAATGCTCCAGAAAAAAGGCGTAAGGTACGATGTTACTGATGGTGCGCTGGCTGTGACTGACCAGTTTAGTGATCTTATCAAATGGCCTCAGAAGTCTGCATGCGTCGCGCATGAGCAGCCACTGGCACAGTGAATAGAAACCAAGCTCCCCAGAACCTGTCCTGCTGCAGAGTTCATACAGGTAGTCGTTAACGGCACGTTTCTGCTGGAGCAGCCTATCAAGCATATACAAGATGGAGTTCCAGCGCGTCAGGCTGTCATAAATCAGACGTCTGACGGGCAGGTGGTGTCGCTGCTGAACATCAGCAAGGCGAGCCAAGGCCGTGTAAGATCATCTAAAATGGCCAGAGATTTTCCTGGCCTGCCGCAAGACGTCCTGGACCCCAGGGTATTTGGAAACGAATCGCGACACGACTAAGTACAGGGCGTGTGCCATGCACGGCACGTGTTTCATTTTGCCTTGTTTCGGCGCACTCAGCAGATTGGCACCGTTGTCGCACACCACATTACCAACTGTCAAATTGAGCGGGGTTAGCCACTGATCGGCCTGTGACCGCAGAGCTGAAAGCAATGCAGGACCGGTGTGGCTCTTGGCTTCTAGGCACAACAGCCGCAGCACAGCATGGCAACGTCTCACCTGGCAACGTCTGACCAGGCACATCAAATAGGTTCTGGGGTGCTTGGGGGGTGCAGCGGAAGAGGCGGTAGCAGTGGAAAAGGAGGAGTCAGCCGAGGAGGAGATGGAGGATGGAGTAGGAGGAGGAGAAGAGGCAGGCCTGCATGCAATCCATGGTGGTAACACCAAATCCACACTGGTGCCACGGGTTACATGCTTGACGGCCATCAGAAGGTTTACCCACTGGGCAGTAAAAGTTATGTACCTTCCCTGCCTGTGTTTGCTAGACCACGTGTCTGTGGTCAGATGTATCTTGGCACCCACACTGTGTGCCAGAGATATATTCACTTGCCGCTGAACGTGGCAATATAGCTCTGGGATGCCCTTCTGGGAGAAATATTTCCTTCCGGGGACCTTCCATTGTGGTGGCCTCTGAGTCCACCAGTTTATATGGCAGTAGCTGGCGGGCTAGCAGTTCCGACAAGCCAGCGGTCAGCCGTTGGGCAAGAGGGTTATCCAGCGTCATCAACTTTTTACACTCGAACATTTGGGCCACGGAAGCCTGCCTTCTGCCAGATGAACGTGACGAGGCATGGTGGAAGGTGGAGTGGAGGACAAATGGGAGGAGAGAGGAGAAGGAGAAGAGGCAGGAAGTTGAGCGCCGGAAGTGTGGCTTTGTGGGTTCTGACGGTGTTGCTCCCACTGGGCTTGGTGATGGGAGGCCAGGTGCCTTCTTAAGGCGGTCATCCCTAGGTGAGTGTTGGGCTTACTGCGACTTATGCTTTGACAGCAGAGGCTGCAGATGGCAACACTATTGTCAGCAGCTGACACGTTAAAAAAATCCCACACTGCGGAGCCATGTGCCGGTGTCCTGGGAGCGCAAAAAGTGACCCTGCATGGTGGATGGCTCGCTCCAGTTACATTTCCAGTCTGCTTTTTGCCTCCTGTGCACTGAGAGTTCTGCCTGCTTCTCCTCCTTCTCCTCCCTATCTGCTGCTCCGTCTCTCCTTTTGGACTCCCCTCCTCTTCCTCTCTTGTGGGTACCCACGGGCTGTTAGAATTGATTTGCATAATCAGCAGGAATTCTTCATTTGCATTAGCCCCGCTGAATGAACAAACCAGTGCTTGAAAAAGCCATGACCAAAACACACTGTCCAGAGGGAGAGACGGAGCAGCAGATAGGGACGCCAGCACATGGCTCCGCAGTGTGGGCTTTTTTTAACGTGTCAGCTGCTGACAATAGTGTTGCCATCTGCAGCCTGTGCTGTCAACGCATAAAAGGCTTTTTCAACATCAAAATTAGTAATGGTTGACCATGACTTCGGCAACCCAAGCATGGCCCTCACCTCCAAAACTGCCAGGATTTTCCTGATATATTTGACATATGACCTCCCCTGAACAAAAACCCATTTGGTTCTACTGGAGAAGAGAGGGTAAAATTACTACCAAATGATCGGCCATTATCTTTGATTAAAAAAAGTTAACATCTACATTAACGCTATTTTTTACTTATTGTAGTCGATTTTCCATATCTGCACTTTGCATTCTTACTATGTACCATTAACTTAAAATTTTGTTCACTTTATATATGCAAAAGTCCCATAATGTCGTGCAAATCGACAGCAGGTGTGATTGGTGGAAGAGTATTCTGAGAGTTGCAGGCTTTAAATCAGCAGCTGGCAACACACGTATTTCTAATCTCTATAATTTCCCTATTTTTAAACAGCAGATTACTGAGCCAGGATAATTGTGCTCTGCTATTTTATGTACAAGCGAATTTCTTAGTAAATAATGAATAATTAACAGAACAGCTTTTGGACAACAGGAGTCCTTGTTAATTTATGAATCTCCCACATCCAACTAAGATGTGTAGCTGCTGCAGATTCCGAATGGAATTTTTAAAACTTTTGTACAGATTTTTTTTATTATTGAAAGGAGCTTCTATTTTTCCTCAACAATCTCTCTTGTCGAGTAAATCTAACCTGCCAGCAAGAGCAAATTGGGCACATTTCTCTTATTCTTAATGAGTTCGTAAAAAGTCATGAAAATATTAATATTTTACTATAAATTTATTCCTCCTAGGCAACACTTTCAATCCTGGGTGATGTTTTTAAAAAGCTTTTCTCACAAATAGCTCTATTTTTTTCTGCAGTTGCTTTAGAGAATGTTCTATAGTTGTAAGGCCTCATGCACACAGCCGTTGTTTTGGTCCGCATCCGAGCCGCAGTTTTAGCGGCTTGGATGCGGACCCATTCACTTCAATGCGGCCGCAAAAGATGCGGACAGCACTCTATGTGCTGTCCACATCCATTGCTCCGTTCAGTGGTCCACAAAAAAAATATAACCTGTCCTACTCTTGTCCGTTTTGCAGACAAGAATAGGCAGTTATATCAATGGCTGTCCGTGCCGTTCCACAAATTGCAGAACGCACACGGATGCCATCCGTGTTTTGCGGATCCGCAATTTGCAGACCGCAAAACACACAACGGTCGTGTGCATGAGGCCTAAGAAAGAGAGAAAAGAATGCACTGGACAGAAATTAGCCCAATTTTAGTCCTTTCTGCTCCACAGAACAAATGGTGAATTAACACACCGTTGAGTGGATTTACTAATAATGTCTAATATTTAAATGCAGATTTTAGGGGTAATGTATCATGCAAATTTAGCAAGTATTTGATGCTACCACTGAACTGCACATTACTAGAGTACGCCAACAACCTTATTTGTGACTTTTTTAAAAGCTGCAATAAATATGGTTAACATTGCACACAAAACATCTGGCCAGCCATTACTAAATACAAACCACATGAAAATTATCGTAAAACAGCAAAAAACACTCCAGATTTTCCACAGAGGCGCATATCAAATGATAAATTTGGTGCACCTTTAGATTTTCCAGTGTGCTATGCACCTATTAGTTAGGTTAATTTGTGCCATATTGTCACATCTTTAGAAACTCCCACTTTCCACTAAGCCGTGCCCTTTGTGAACACGAAGGCAAAAGTGTCCAAAATCCCTAATATACGTAGTGTAAGGCGTTTGCACAGAATTGTGACTCGGCTCAGACAGAATTCTGGTGCATTTGCTGTAGGAAATCTTTGTTTTTGTCCGATCAGGCTTTGTCCCACATCCTTGGGAGTGGCGCCTTTTGTAGTGTTTTCTGTTTTTTGAATCACGTCTGGTTGGACCCATTTGATATTTTTGGAGCCTCCAGACTAGGTTCACCTGTCACTGGTATCAGCCAGTCATAGCACACTCCTGCTCAGCCAGTCATAGCACACTCCTGCTCAGCCAGTCATAGCACACTCCTGCTCAGCCAGTCATAGCACACTCCTGCTCAGCCAGTCATAGCACACTCCTGCTCAGCCAGCCATAGCACACTCCTGCTCAGCCAGCCATAGCACCCTCCTACTCAGCCAATAATAATGTAGCACACTACTGCTCAGCCAGAAATAGCACACTCCTGCTCAGCCAGTCATAGCAAACTACTGCTCAGCCAACCATAGCACACTCCTACTCAGCCAGTAATAATGTAGCACATTACTGCTCAGCCAATCTGAATGATCTACATGAATCATCAGTTTGCTTCAGTCTGGGCCAGTTAACAGAGAGGTTGCCCACTGGGCTTTGTTTGTTTGGTTCTATCGATGACAAACCCATACTTAGGCCCCTTTCACACGAGTGAGGTTTCCATGCCGGTGTAATGCGTGACGTGAACGCATAGTACCCGCACTGAATCCTGACCCATTCATTTCAATGGGTCTGTGTACATGAGTGTTTTTTTCACTCATCAGTTCTGCGTTGCGTGAAAAACGCAGCATGTTCTATATTTTGAGTTTTTCATGCAGCCCTGGCCCCATAGAAGTGAATGGGTCTTCAGTAAAAAACGCATTGCATCCGGAAGCAAGTGTGGATGCAATGCGTTTTTCACTGATGGTTACCAAGAGATGTTGTTTGTAAAGAAAAAACTGAACAACTGAATGCAATTGCAGACAAAACTGACTGAACTTGCTTGCAAAATAGTGCGAGTTACACTGAACGCACCCTGAACGCATCCGGACCTAATCCGTCACGCTCATGTGAAAGGGGCCTTAATGTCACAGCTACGGCCAATCACTGGTCATGTGCCATATAGCACTGAGGCTCGTGACTGGCTGCAGCAGTGTCACAGTCCAGTGGTAATAAATACAGTGATGTCAAAGTCCAGGAATAGTAAACACAGTGATGTCACAATACAGGGATAATACTGAAACAAAACAATGGCTGATCATGGGAGTACCAGCTATAAAAAAAAATACTGTGGAGCCTCATTTAAGAGTCTTGAAGCAGCAATCCAAAGTGCAAAGCTCTCTGGGAAACTGTAATATTCTAAATAACTGTTGAGCCCCAGTTATGGGTCTTCAACACAATTAAAGCCAGATATCCCTCCAGGGAAGGAAAACCAAGCAAAGGGGTGTCCCCATTAAAGTGATCACCAAATCCACCATATCGATCCCTATGTTACAAACTTTAAGGACATGATAACGGAAAGAACCTAAGCCAGTAATCCATCCACAGACAACTGTTTTGGGGTGTTGCCTCTCATCAGTGTAGCTGGGTGCTACTTTGCCCAGATTGTAGGCTGTAAGCCCAGAAGAGGCATGTTAGAGTAGGTCCCATCTGATGAGAAGCCACCTTGTCGTTCGGTAGATGGGCCCAACATATTTTTGACCAATTATATGCGCAAAGAGCTTCTAACTGCCCTTGCAGTAAATATGGCCACCAAGCAGTTTATTTTTCATTTAGTATTTGCTTATATCTTTGTCCATCTGACTAGCAGTGTGCTGTTGTCACGCTGGACAGGATACAAGATACACAGAATACAACCAAACAAGTGTCTAGGCAAGAAGCTGGGGAAAAAGGTCACCTCCTGACAAATCCCTACCAGCTCTCTCTAGACTTCTATGCCCACGTTCAGACCCTGAAGGTGGGATTGAACGTGTCCCCGTGCCTAGGCTAAAGATACTCTAAAATCCCTAAGATGGTGAAAGGGGAAAAGAGGCAGCCTGCTCCCTCCGGATCTGGAGGGGGCAGGCATCTCTCTAACAGCCTAGACAGACAAAAACAAAAGGCTACACACGTGCTGCTAACCTGGCAGACCTCCACACATAACCTGAGCAGGGCATGAAATTACCCCTCCACGGGTGACCTCCGGACACCCCGGCCCAACTTTATCCGGGTGGGATCTGTGAAAAGCCCTCACCACTCAGCTGGCACTAACATCCACAGCCAGAACCCACATCCTCTCCTCAGGGCCGTATCCCCTCCAGTGTACCAGGTACTGAAGGGAACCCCGAAGAACTCTTGAGTCGAGAACCCTAGAGATCTCGAACTCTAAATTTCCATCAACCAGAACTGGGGGAGGAGGCAATGGCGATGGTTCCACCGGTTTTACATATTTCTTCAGTAAAGACATGTGGAACACATCATGGATCCTCCAAGTCTGCGGAAGATCCAGACAAAAACGCTACTGGATTGACCACCGCAGATATTTTGTAAGGTCCAATAAATCTTGGACCCAGTTTCCAAGATGGTACTCTCAGTTTAATATTTTTTGTAAATAACCACACCAGATCACCCACACACAGGTCCAGACCAGTCATACGTCTCTTGTCAGCCATTCGCTTATACCTCTCACCCATTTTCTCCAAATTCACTTAGATCCTCCACCAGATAGAAGACAAGGCAGAAGAAAATCTCTCCTCCTCTGGCATCCCAGAGGAACTAGTCCCAGAAAAGGTACCAAACTGAGGATGAAAACCGTATGCGCCAAAAAATGTTGACTTACCCATGGACTCCTGCCTACGGTTTTTCAAAGCAAACTCTGCTAGGGATAAGAAAGAGGACCAGTCCTCCTGATTCTCAGCCACAAAGCACCTCAAGTAGGTCTCCAGGTTTTGATTAGTACTCTCTGTCTGCCCATTCAACTGCGGATGAAAAGCCGACGAGAACGAAAGTTGAATGCCAAGCCGAGAGCAGAACGCCCTCCAAAACCTGGAGGTAATAAAGTCCATAGACAAGTGCGTCCAAGGACGAGACGGAATAGACAAAGGAAGAAGTGAACCAGAAGGTCGAGTGTGAGCAACCTTTGACCTTGCACAGGTTTCACAGGCTGACACGTAATCCTCAACACTCTTACGTAACCTGGGCCACCAGAACCTCCGGGACACAAGATCAAAGGTGGACTTACCACCAGGATGTCCAGCAAGGACAGTATCATGATGTTCCTTGAATACCTTCTATTGCAGTCCATCAGGAACAAACAACCTCCCTGGGGGACAACAACCAGGAGCCCCTTCCTGGGCTCCCAACACCTCCATCTCCAATTCGGGGTACAGAGCGGAGACCACCACCCCATCAGCCAAAATCAGAGCAGGATCCTCTGAATCACATACCCCAGGAAAACTGCGAGACAACGCATCTGCCTTGACGTTTTTAACCCCCAGGCGAAAAGTAACCACAAAATTGAACCTGGTAAAGAACAGTGACCATCTAGCCTGTCTAGGATTCAGACGCTTGGCAGGTTGCAGGTAAGCCAAATTCTTATGATCAGTATAAACCGTAATGGGATGAGACACCCCCTCCAACCAGTGACGCCATTCCTCAAAGGCCAATTTGATGGCAAGCAATTCCCTATCTCCTACATCATAATTCCTCTCGGCGACCGAGAGCTTCTTGGAAAAAAAAGCACACGGAACCCATTTGCCAGGAGATGAACCCTGCGACAGCACCGCTCCAACCCCCACTTCTGATGCATCAACCTCCACCACGAATGGCTGAGACACATCAGGCTGCACCAGAATGGGAGCAGACGCAAAACATTGCTTAATAGCCGAAAAGGCCTGCAATGCCTTATCCGACCAGACAGAGACGTCGACGCCCTTCTTAGTCATATCGGTCAGAGGTTTTACAATGGTAGAATAGTTCAAGATACATTTTCTATAATAATTAGTAAACCCCCAAAACCGCATCAAAGCTTTCTGATTCTCTGCTCGGTCCCATTCCAGAATCGGCCGGACCTTTTCGGGGTCCATACGAAAACCAGAGTCAGAAAGCAGATATCCTAGAAACGGCAGCTCCTGCACAGAAAACACACATTTCTCCAATTTGGCATATAATTTATTCTCCGGAAGGATCAACAAAACCTGTCTCATGTGATCCTGATGGGTCTTCAGATCAGGAGAGTAAATTAGAATGTCATCCAAGTACCTCCCCACAAAATGATGGAAAATGTAATTGACGAATCGCTGAAATACCGCTGGCGAGTTAGTTAACCCAAAAGGCATAACCAGATTCTCGAAATGACCCTCGTGCGTGTTGAAGGCCGTTTTCCACTCATCCCCTTCCTTGATTCTGATCAGATTGTAGGCTCCTCTTAAATCCAACTTAGGGAACACCTTGGCTCCAACAATTTGATCAAAAAGATCGGAGATCAAAGGAAGGGGATACGGATCACGGACCGTAATACGGTTCAATTCCCGGAAATCCAAACAAGGTCTCAGTGATCCATCCTTTTTCTTTACAAAGAATAAACCAACTGCAACCGGAAACTTAGATGGCCTAATATGACCTTTTGCCAAACTCTTGGCAATATACTTCCGCATGACCTCTCTTTCAGGTTGAGAAAGATTGTAAAGCCGAGACTTTGGCAACTTAGCCCCTGGGATGAGATTAACTGGACAATCATAGTCACGGTGAGTCGGCAATTCCTGAGCCCCACCCTCCAAAAAGACATCCGCAAAATCTGAGAGATAGATGTGCCAAAACAATTGTCCGAACAAAATTCACTCCAACCAATGATCTGTCTTGCTTGCCAATTTATAATTGGATTATGTTTTGTCAACCACGGTAAACCTAAGACTATAGGAGCGGGCAAGTCCTTCATGACAAAACAAGACATAATCTCAACATGTGACTCACCCACCCTTAACTGAATACCATGAGCAATATGAGTGAGAATCCTTTGAGAAAGAGGGGAAGAATCAATTGCGAAAACCGGAATCTCTCTTTCTAAAGTGCAAGTACTTTAGACCCAGATTTTGAAGAAAAAGAAAATCAATAAGGTTTACCCCAGCACCACAGTCAATGAATACTTCAACCAAAAAAATTCTTGAGTCTAGCGCCACCATAGCTGGAAGGAGAAAATGAGTATTACAGGGAGCTTGCATACCTGCTTGCTCCACCACCCAATTCACACTACTAAGAGTCAGAGATGTTTGTTTTTTCTTTAAGTAAACATGTGCTTCTTTCTCATCAACATGCGGTTTAACAAAAGGACAAGCAAAAATAAAATGACCACTTTTCCCACAGTAATAACATAGTTTATGCAACCTTCTAAAGTTCCTACTACCAGAAGGGATAGACACCTGACCCAGCTGCATGGGTTCCTCCCCTACCCCAGAGTTACATGTCATATCACCCTGGAGTGCAGGTGAGACGAAACAGGTGAGACGAAACCACTCACAGAAGGGATCCCTTCCGCGGAGAGAACCTTACACCTCTCTCTAATACTTCTAGCTAACCGTACTGCCAAAGACATTGCATTCTCCAATGTATCCGGGTATGAAAAGCAAGGGCATCTTTCAATCTCTCAGATAACCCCTGACAAAACTGACTACGTAACGCAGGGTCATTCCACTCTGACTCGGTAGACCCTCTCCTAAACTCAACGCAGTAAGCCTCCCTTTAAGCAGGGATATGATTATCCCTACCCTCTGACTCTCATCACCAGACGAAGATGGACGCAGCTGAAAATACAGCTTGCATGACTCTTTAAAACGGATAAAGCCATCCACACCCCCTGCAAATCTATCAGGGAGAGCGACTTTAGGCTCCCCATAAATTTGACTTCCTCCTATTGCACCTGATGCCAGAGCATTCTGACACCGTGTGACCGAATTACGCAGATCAGCAACCTCTAGAGATAATCCCTGCATGCGATCAACTAGCGCATCAATTGGCTCCATCTCAAAACTGTTGAGAAATGGCAGTCAAAGTATTGGTGGGTTATAATGTCACGCTGGGCAGGATACAAGATACACAGAATACAACCAAACAAGTGTCTAGGCAAGAAGCTGGGGAAAAAGGTCACCTCCTGAAAAATCCCTACCAGCTCTCCCTAGACTTCTATGCCCACGTTCAGACCCTGAAGGTGGGAATGAATGTATCCCCGTGCTTAGGCTGAAGATACCCTAAAATCCCTAAGATGGTGAAAGGGGAAAAGAGGCAGCCTGCTCCCGCCAGACCTGGAGGGGGCAGGCATCTCTCTAACAGCCTAGACAGACAATCACAAGAAAACCAAAACCAACTTATCTTGTTAGTGAGCAGAAACAGCAAATCCTTCTATCCTTCCTTTCAGCAAGACAGAAGCTATAACCCGCACAGGACACGGAGAGTGGGCGTAATTTAAACTCAAACCAACGACCCCACCCAGTGCACATGAAGGGAGGCGGATACAGCTCAATTCCAAAACAAAAACAAAAGGCTACACACGTGCTGCTAACCTGGCAGACCTCCGCACATAACCTGAGCAGGGCATGACAGCTGTTACTTGTAGTTCTACTAATCACATTGTGTTTCAGCCATAATAATTTACTTATTATGGAGGTGCTGGTTCGTTTGTTTTTCTTTCACAGTGAGGGATTGTGTCTGGCAATGCAGGTATTTTCCTCCCAGCATGTGCGGCTGGGCTGGTTTCTAGCCAGGTGCGGTCAAATACCGGACCTCATATTTGTTAAAATCGCAGTTTCAATGTCTGTTGGCGCCTTCTCCAAGTCAGGCTTGAAATCAAGGGGGGAGCGGCTTCCTTGCTTCAAGGCACAATAACCCTGCCCCTAACCCTCCTCTCTACATTGTAATGGACATCTTGCCGTGATGCCGGGACCACACTCTTCTCGTGCATGCGCCGTGCGCTGCCTGTTACAGCGCGAATCTGGCTCCATCACTCACGGCCTTCGGTTTGCAGACTATGCATGCACCGTTCAGTTCCATCACTGGCTTCAGGCGCTGGAGAACGCAAGCCAGTGATCACACTCACACTAAAGACGAGGTGCGAGCTCGATGGAAGTGAACGGCGCATGCGAAGGTCCACAAAATGGAGGCGGTGAGTGAGGGATCCGGGATCGTGCTGTAACACAGAAGAGCGCGGTCTCAGCATCACAACAAGATGTCCATTACATGGGCAGCCAGGTGAGGTCAAATACAGGGACCAGAGTTTAAAGGGAACCTGTCATGTGGATATTTCATTATAATCTAACTAATTATATACAATCATTAACTACTAAAAAGTGCCTTAGATGTATTCACTTACTGGTGTGACAGATGGTTAGCTCATAATGTACACACAAAGATGCCGCATGCCGCATGCTAATGAGCTGATTCGAGTCCGGCGTGAGGTCATCGAGTCCAGCGTATATTTAATTCAGAGCTATAGCCACTCCCCTGCCCACCTGCTGCTGATTCCTGTAGAAACAAACTGTCATTCAGCAGCCGGTGGGCGGGGAGAGTCAGGAGCTCATGAATATTCATGACTCATCATTATCAGCTGGAGCTTTTCAATACAAGATGTTGGCAGATTGACTGGGTCAATTAAAGAAAGTGACCCAGCATTTTGCTAAGCGAATCAGTCACTTATTTATGTTGCCCTTAGTTAGGACACCATAAAACTGGTGACAGGTTCCCTTTAAGTGTCAGTTCGGGTTTTGGCAGCACCTGGCTGTCCTTAAATTGGCAGCTGGGCTCAGCAGGGATGTCTCTGTTTTTGGGATCTGAGGCTTTGTGCCGTGCTGGAGCGCTGAGAGCCGCACGCTGGGCAAACAGGCCCCCTAAAGTCTGCTGTAGACTACTGGAGCCAGAACGGCCAGCGAGGTGACTTTTGCTATACGTATGAACTTTCCATTGTGTGTGAATTAACACCAAGACTACAAAGTTAGGTGCTGTTTTGTGCAATTGCCTCAAGTGTGAATAAAGTCTCTGTACTGCGCCTGCTTACCCTATCTACCAGAGCGAAAGCCCACTATATGTATATATATATATATATATATATATATATACACACACACACACACACATATACACAGCAAAAGATGTTCAGCTTCAGTTTAATGTTTGTTGTTTGTTAAGAACGGACATGTATTCCTGTCACATTCTCCAGTAAGTACCACAGCCCGTTATGATTTTTCCTGTTGTAAGACATCAGTTGAAGATAGAACGGCTGTTTCCTGTGGTTTGTCTACATTATATAAAATATTCACATTAATTGTTAATTCGTTACACAGGCGGCAAGACTGGGAATACTGCCATATCCAGATCTAACATTGTGGTAGGAGAAGCACTAGAGTTGCTGATCGCAGTGCTCCCCCGATACCTGTACAGCTGTGTCTGCTATTTGGCAAAAAGAACAAAATATATAAAGCTCCTTCAGCTAAACACAGCAAAAAAAGACAAAACTCTAGATAAAAATTTACAAAATAACAGATGCTGCAACATTATAAACAGCAAGTTACAACTTGACCTGCTTTCTTCAGGTTATTGTTCTAACAGGTAAAAATAACTAAGGGGATTTAGCCCTTGTTCTGAATTTTGATGCAGTTTTTGATTCATCCTTGAGCCAAAGTCTGGAAATGTTTAAGATATTCATATTGGAAGTCATAAGGATCATTATACTAAAAACTGATTTTTTTAAAAGTGGCTATCTCCAAAATTATTTACTGTTCAAAAAATTATATAAATTACTTAAAAGGGTTGATCCAACAACCCCAACCCCTGCGGTGATCAGCTAATTGCCGCCGGTCTGACTGCTGAAACTCCCAGCTGTTTTTGCTTAGGGAAGCTGTGGGTGGTCACACAGTTGTACAGTATTACAGATCGGGAACCAAGTCATTCAGAAGAAATGTTACTGTTTCCAGCAGCTTTTCTTTCTGGCTTGTAGAGAGTAACATGCAGATTGCCGAAGGGTAATGAAAAAATGTACTCTCCTCCTTCTGGGATCCAATCCCCAGTTAGTAGACAAAGTATTGATGAACTTACCTTTGTTAACAGGAATGCTAGTATAGAACAGATAAAAGCTAAATGATAATAAAATGAATTTAGACTTCATTCACTGTAACTTTGTTGGCTCTGAAAACCACAACGCTCCGTCAAATCTGTTATACAGTGGAAAACAATGGCAGCCAATGACCCCATTGATTAAGAGTCTATGAGCCCATCGCAGAGAATTCAATAAGAGTTGACGGGGCACATCGCTTAGCTAAGCATGTCATCTATTGGTGGGATCCCCACAATCCAAACTTCCGACATGTCACTATGAAATCTCAAAAAATCAGCGAAGGGACAGTAACTCTTCCCTTTTCCTTCTTTTTATATACCCTTTTTTTCTTTCCTGCACTTGGTCAATATTTGGTATTAGAACACCTTAGGGGGACTCTGCAACTTTTTAAATGCCATTGCACCAACATCTAGGTGCAAGTGGTGTTTCTACGCAGCCCTCACCACTTTCCTGATAAGGGGGCACGGTGAAGGTGTGCAAGGGTCATGGCTCATTGTCCGGCAGCGCAGAATATATCATAGAAAACGCCGGTATATGATACATATATCATGCTGCTATATAGACTATATAGAATGTAAGCTGCTATAAACTTAAGCAAAGAAAAATGTCAATCCAGCTCACCAAGTCCAATAGATGAACGCAATTGTCTGGCTTACCGTTGCAAGTAAAGATGAAGAAGATATTCTTGGTGGTCACATGACAAAAACATCATAGAAATATAACTGACACGTTTTGACTAGCAACGTGGTCTTAGTCATAACATAATCATGTTATCACTAAGACCACGTTGCTAATCGAAACAAGTCATTTGTGTTTGTATCCTGTTTTGTAATTTGAGTGACCTCCAAGAAAGTTTTAGAGGCTGGATTTTTTCTTCATTTTTACCTTAAAACTTAAGCTAATTCATCCAATACAGACATATATACATGGCCCTCAGACCTGCAGAAACATTCACCCAACATTCCTACCTTAATTCACTTTCGATTTGGAAGCCCCTTTTCCTGCCAAGTTCCATGAGGAAATTTCTCCGGCTTGCCCCCATCTTCCTTTCCAAAAGATACAAGACTATTCCTTTAAATTTAACCTCATAGTGGTAAAAGGAAGAGGAAACCTGGAGCAGTTTGGGTTTCTTTTTGATAGGAACCAACGTTGGTGTTCTGACTAGTTCCATGATATCAGTTGTAATGCCAAGTGTGCCAACTATTCCACTGGCAGCTGTTATTTTTTTATATCACCACCACCCATTTATTCGGGTTTTCCTGCCAAGTTGGTGGTTTGTTTGTACCAGATCCTGTACATCTGCAAAGATATTTTCTACATTTACCAGAAATATTTTATAACAGCAAATGTCTTAACAGATGTTCTTTCAATTCTATAGCAACAGTAAGACTCTCGCCCCAGTTACATGTAAGCACACCATGGAAATCCTTACATCAAACATTTATGTGTTTAGTAATGTAATGTGTAATGTGTTTCCTATGTGTAGGTAATGAGCATAAATCCAGAAAATTTGCAAATTGATGCAATTAGACAAATGATGATGAAAGAAGCTCCATCGCTTTCCAACAAGAACCAGACCGCAATGACCACAGTAGATGATCAGCCATCGACTTCTTCCTAGCCCACTTGCCCCATTTTGAAGGTTTATGAGGGCACGCTTTCATCTGAGTTATTTTTTAAGTCAATTTTGCCTGAGGTAATGTTGCTGTTATTTGCTTTTATCAAAAGGTCCCACGATGTTGATCATTTTGTTACCTCTTTAAATATTGCATGCTTAGGGATGTTTTAGTTTTTTTTGTGTTTTTATACCATCGACCTCCTGGAGTGGTTTTGTCCTAATATTTAAAACATTTTAAAAATGTATCTAAATCATGGCCAAGCAGCAGTGGCGTAGCTTGTGTTGCCAGCACCCGGGGCGAACCTAGTATGGCGCCCCCTAACTTTTGTGCATGCGCCTTTTTATAGAATGACGCCCCACAGGCATACCAAGACTAATATTACCACTAATACTATAAAAGAGACATATACCGCAATTTATTGCAGGATCTTATAAAATACAGGGTTCCATATGGCTTACAATGTAAGTCAATGGGGACGGATCCGTTTGAAGTTGACACAATATGGTGCAATTTCAAACGGATCCGTCCCCCATTGACTTTCAATGTAAAGTCTGGACGGATCCGTCTGACTACAAATTGGACTTAGACTTTTTTCTTAAATATAATGCAGACGGAGCCATTCTGAACGGATACCATCGTTTGCATTATAGGAGCGGATCCGTCTGTGCAGATACCAGACGGATCCGCTCCGAACGCAAGTGTGAAAGTAGCCGTCTGGACATGAGGTGAAGAGGAAGCTGATAGCCAAACAGCAGGTATGCAGTGAAATGCCATGAGAGCCAGGCAGGCCATGCAGGTGGCAGTCAGGGTGCTGATGAAGGGTGACCAGACACCAGAGACAGTACTGACTCTAGGATGCCATCTTCTGACCATCTCTGCTGTCCATACCAGCCCAGCCCCAGGGTAGGCCTGGTATAGAGATGGGCAGATGGCATCCCAGAGGCAGTACTGTCTCAGTGCCTCTCTACCATTATCCTGCCACATCAGTACCATGAATGCCAGCCAACTATTTGGCCTGGCAGACCTCTGGCACTTCACTCATTGATTTATTACCATTATTATTGCATGCCCAGACAGTGGTGCACACTGTAAACCCACCAGGGAGCCAGGCCAGCCTAATGATTGCCTATCCCGACGCCGACCCTATGTATGTACATCATATTAACAGTAACTAACCCGGCCAGTAGTGCGCCGCGACCGCACTGCACAAATGAATCATCAGGGCCGGCCGGGCGCACTCAAACAGCTCTCTGGCCGTTGCGCAGGGCCCGGCACTCCGGCAGAGAGAGAGAGAGCCGCCTTGTTCCTGAAAAACTTATAACCTTTAGCAGCTGGCGCCGGAGCGCCCCCCTGCAATTTGGCGCCCGGGGCAACGGCCCCCCTGGCCCCCCCCCATGCTACGCCCCTGCCAAGCAGCAAGACACAGGGGAGTACACAGATCTCATAGGGTCCCATAGCAAAATTTAGTATGTTCACCCTCACCTCACCCAATTTCCTATAGGCATATGACAATCACTCCCAGGCAAGTCAAAGTGTATCACCTATGATTTCTGACAAATTTTTTAATAATAAATGGAACAGGTACTTCATAAACATAGCGTTCATTTTGACCCCCATATTATTCAATGTATTTACATTGATAAATCTGCTTCCCTTCATTAAACAGCTGTCTGCCTGCAGCCACCACTAGAGGGAGCTCAGTGAATTTATACAGTTACTAGGGCTGCAGCTAACGATTATTTGAATAATCGATTAGTTTTCGATAATTTCATTGACTAATCGATTAATTGGGAAAAAAACACCTAAATGACAAAAAAGGGGTTTATATGATTTTACTTGAAAAATTATGTTCAAAGGCCATATTAAAACACATTTAGGAGTTACATATGTATTAAAATTTTGCATTACAAGACAAGTTATGGGGGATCTGTGGATAACACTATTATGGAGGATCTGTGGATGGCGCTGTTATGGGGGGATCTGTGGATGGCGCACTGTTATGGGGGATCTGTGGATGATACACTGTTATGGGGGGGATCTATGGATGACACACTGTTATGGGGATCTGTGAATTACACTGTTATGGGGATCTGTGGATGGCACTGTTATGGGGGATCTGTGGATGGCACTGTTATGGGGGATCTGTGGATGACACGTTATAGGGGATCTGTGGATGGCACTGTTATGGGGGGATCTGTGGATGGCACTGTTATGGGGGCTCTGTGGATGGCACTGTTATGGAGGGGCTCTGTGGATGGCACTGTTATGGAGGGGATCTGTGGATGGCACTGTTATGGAGGGGATCTGTGGATGGCGCTTTTATGGGGGGATCTGTGAATTACACTGTTATGGGGGATCTGTGGATGGCACTGTTATGGGGGATCTGTGGATGGCACTGTTATGGGGATCTGTGGATGACACTGTTATAGGGGATCTGTGGATGGCACTGTTATGGGGGGATCTGTGGATGGCACTGTTATGAGCGGATCTGTGGATGGCGCTGTTATGGCGAGAGGGATCTGTGGATGGCAGTGGTACTGTTATGGGGAGGGGGATCTGTGGATGGCACTGTTATGGAGGGGATCTGTGGGTGGCACTGTTATGGAGGGGATCTGTGGGTGGCACTGTTATGGAGGGGATCTGTGGGTGGCACTGTTATGAGGAGGAGGATCTGTGGGTGGCAGTGGTACTGTTATGGGGATGGGGATCAGTGGATGACACTGCTATGGGGGCATCTAAGGATGACCACTATATAGCATCTTATGCTATATGTGTCATCCACAGAACCCCCTCCCTATAACAGTACCACTGCCATTCACAGATCCCCCTACCCATAACAGTGTCATCCACAGATCTCCCAATACACCGGCCACATCAGTATTCAGACTATTCTTTAACTGGCAGTAACTTTTACTTGAACTTTAAATCAGCTCTATGATCTTTATTACCTTACAAATACAATGAAGCTCCGGTAACAGGCAGAGCGGGCGTAACGTCATTCACTCATGTGACGCGCCTGCTCCGCCCACTCTGGAGGAGCAGGCGCGTTACGTGAGTAAGTGACGTAACGCCGCCGCCCGCTCTGCCTGTTACCGGAGCTTCATTGTAAGTTAATAAAGATCATAGCTCTGATTTAAAGTTGAAGTAAAAGTTACTGCCGATTAAGGACCCTGACCGCCCGCTCCCGCCCCAGATAGCAACGAATCGGCCGATTATTCAATAACTGGATTCTTTGACAACGAATCCCGTTATCGAATATTATCGATAACTTTGATTAATCGTTGCAGCCCTAGCAGTTACCATTCACTGAAAGCTGAAATAATCTCTTTGCATTGAGATCTGTAAAGGAGGAATATTAATCACCAATATTATGCGAATATCGATAATTAATATTCCTAAATAGGAGGAGCCACCTGGTGATGACTCCGCCTATTTATGCCTTTATATAACAATTTCACAATATCTTCGCTATGCCTTACACTATATCACTATACTAGCTGCATGCGCCTTACTTACTACCGCTAACAAGTACACACTACACAAAGGGTACAAGTAACACAGTATTTATTACAATACACTACGCACGCAATACTGACAACACAACACTAAATATACAGTACTCAACTACACTACACGTTCCCAAATTCCACCCACACACTAACTATACAATACACACATACAAGTAACATTAACGACCCACCCACCTGACTAATTCTATTCCTAAGGTGTACGAAGAGGATCTACGGTGGTCGTGCTGGGGTAAAGCAGACCACGAACCAATGCAGGGGTGATAACCAAGGGAATGGGGGTATGGCAGGGGTTAATCAGGGGAATCAGATATAACCAAGGGAATGAGGGTATGGCAGGGGTTAACCAGGGGAACCAAGGGAAAGAGGGTATGGCAGGGGTTAATATAATAACCAGGGGAATGAGGGTATGGCAAGGGTTAATATATTATAATGGGGGGTATGGAAGGGGTTATTATAATGGGGGTATAGTGGGGGGGCTTAGCGTTGGTGGGATAGTGGAGGGGATATATATATATATATATATATATGTATATAGATACTTGGGGCGCATCTATACACATATATATACTCATTATAAACCTGGCGGCATACATGGGCAGTTATAGGCCCATATATATACATATATATATATACACATATATATATATATATATATATATATATATATATATATATATACACATACATACATACATATACACACATACACACCTGGGGGAGAGCCATGGCAGATACACATATATGTCCTCCTGATAATATATATACACATATACAAGGGGATATATATATATGTTATAAGGGGCCACAGCCATATATATATTATAAGGGGCACGGTCTAAAGGAGGCACATATTTCCCACAGGGGCCACCATGAGCCCCTGGGGATCACCATGGGCAGACGTGCGCAGATGCTGGGCACATCTGCGCACATCGTCCCATGATGCTGTGGTTAATGTATGCACATATATACCATTCATGCCCGCACGTGTTTGCAGGCATGCATGGATATACAGATGCTTCTCAAAAAATTAGCATGTGTAATGTACTGATAAACATTAGACTTTCATATATTTTAGATTCATTACACACCAACTGAAGTAGTTCAAGCCTTTTATTGTTTTAATATTGATGATTTTGGCATACAGCTCATGAAAACCCCAAATTCCTATCAAAAAAAATTAGCATATCATGAAAAGGTTCTCTTTTTTTTTTTATTATATAAACTTTTATTTTTTTAATTCTCATACAAAAAAAATACATAACAATATACCATTTACAATGCTATAAAATCCAAAAGTCCGTCAGTTCTAGTCCTTAAAGCATAATTAAATATGATTTCATGCAAATACCCATAATTATATAGATATTAACTAAAATCAAATAAAGGTCTCACTGCCTGGGGGGAAAGCAGGACCAGCCCGGCATCAGAGGGTTTAGCATTACAGATAAAAAACGAGATCTTATTTAATATTATTATCTCCACACTGAGAGGGAGCATAGGCCCGAGACCCGGGCGGCCCACCGAGCAGCGAACACGCACCCCCCACGGCCTCCCTCAGACGCAAGCAAGCACCACGGACAGGACCAACACCCGTGGGGCGAATCTCTGGTGCTCACCTATCCCGTGTGGGGCAAGCTCACAGCGATCTTTGATCGCACCCTTCCGTAAAACCGAAGAGAAGGGGAGGGGGGTCCAGCAGTCTTCTATCCCAGTGGTATAAAACCCACTCCCAGGATTTCCTGCCTCATCCCCATATAGTTAGATTAAATGTTAATGGCTTGTTTAAGCATAACTCGCATGGGTGCTCCACGGTGTCTCATGGAGAGGGGACACAAATCAAAGTGTCACTCAACAATCCCCAGCACTTGGGGAGAGAAAAGAAAAATAGCCAGCCAGCACTGTCTCATTAGGAGGGCAGAGCCCGGCATCAACTCCAGTTCATTAAGAAGGAACAAATGAGGGACCCAAACCACACCCGTGTCAAATCACTGCCCGTAGTAAAAACTCACGTCCAAGAGAAAAAGCCGCATCCCGGGTCGCACCCGATGCCCGGACCCCCCAAGATCCCGAGCCCCGAACCCTCACCAGAATGTTAGTCAATATTTTAAATTGATCAAGAATTAACCAATATCTAATGCCGGTGAGTCCTGCCAGCCCCCGGCATTTCTAAAGATGCTCCAATGCTCTATTATGGCTTCACATTCTGCATTAATACATTGCATACACAAAGAAGCCGGACAATTGGATCTTCCCCAAAAAATCCCCCACCTTACCCCCCCCCCCACCCGCCACCTTGCAGACAAAAAAAAAAAAAAAAAAAAAAAAAAAAAGTTAAATTAGTTGGTCGTATCCCAGTCTTTCCACAATTTATCCCACTTTAAGTATGCTCCTCGTTGTTTATACAAGATCTTCTCGTAGCTTTTCACCTTCTCAACCAAACCCAGCCAATTATTACAATCTGGAGCGGAGGAGCAAAACCATACTCTAGAAATTAGAAGCCTAGCCAGAAACATCACCTTAATCAACAATCGACCATTTGTAGGTTGGTGATTAACCTCCGATAGATCTCCCAGGACCCATATCCTGGGAGTGAAGGGAACAACAATGTTGAGTCTGCGAGCCAGATTGGTTTGAACCGATCTCCAGTACCTGCTCACCATTGGACAGTCCCAGAACAGATGTAAATGATCTGCCTCGGATTTACCACAGCGTGGGCAGTTAGAGGAGGTTCTAAGTCCTCTCCTATATAACCATGTAGGTGTCACATATATTTTGTGCAAAATATTAAATTGTACCACAATGTGATTAAAATTATGCGAAACCAATTTTAAACTTTCCCCTATATTCTCCCAGTTTGGGGAGCCCGTCGCTAAAAGCGAAGATGACCAGGCTCTCTGTCCTGGTGAAAGAACATCAGAAAAAAACTTTTTCATTAAGTGTCTATAACAGTGAGATACTTGAATTCTCGTGACAATTTTCTTAGAAATTAAATCATGTAAAAATTCAGGAGTTTCTATAATAAGAAGATAGCGATTCGCAGTGCTAGAAAGTGCTGACCTTAATTGAAAATATGCATACCAAGCCACCTCACCTAGATTTGCCCCTTGCTTTAAATCCGCAAGGGGCAAAATGTGTCCACCACTGACCACTTGATGCAGGTACTGAATATTCTTGGTCCTCCAATACTGGCTGCAACTCAAGTCATTTAAATTCAAGAGCTTTGGGTTATGCCATAGTGGAGTACAAATAAGTGATGCCCCAACTCCACACCAGTTCCTTATATTTCGCCAAGACTTTATGGCCATTCTGCAGAAGAGTGTATACCCATTTAATGCATTTAATAAATAGTCAGACTCAAGTACTGTAAAAAAATCTGCGAAGCCTGAGTCTTTCACCACCCTGCTGCAGAACTGGCTATTTTCCCATTCATTAAACAGGCAGAGTTGAGAGGCCACAAAGTACCCCCTAAAGTAGGGGAGGTTAAGACCTCCCCGACTATAGGGCATAGAAAAATAGAGTACCTTCAGTCTCACACGCTTCCTCCCCCATATTAAATCATTGAGCATCCGCTCTATCAATCTAAAGTACTTATCTACAATCCATACAGGCGAGTTGCGCAAGATATATAGAACCTGGGGCAGCACCACCATTTTTATTAATGAAATTCTGTCGGCTCTTGCCGACAGGATTTTTTGCCATATCTTTATTTTAACCCTCAGCTTTATCAACAGAGGGAGCAAATTAAGTTGTAGATATTCCTGTGGTTTGGCAGAAACTGTTATCCCCAGGTACTTTATTGAATCTGAGATCGTTAGCTGGTTATACCGTTCGCCCCGCAGATCATCTATAGGGAGGAGAACGGTCTTCTCCCAGTTGATCTCGAGACCGGAAGGACCGGAAAAGAGACCAACCAGGTCCATTATGCAAGGAAGAGTAGTGTCTGTCTGATGTATGAAAATCAAGATATCGTCTGCATAAAGTGATACTCGATCGTGATTCCCCATTGTGCCAAAGCCAGCCACCCTCGGATCCTGCCTAATACTAGCCGCTAAGGGTTCAATGTAAATATTAAATAACAGGGGGGAGAGAGGGCAGCCCTGACGGGTACCTCTTCCTAATATAAAACTCTCTGTTATCATGTCGTTGATCCTTATCCTAGCAACTGGAGAGTTATATAGGAGCTGTACCATCGCCAAGAATCTTGGGCCAAAGCCCATTTTTTTCATCACCTCCCAGAGAAAGGTCCACTCCACCCTGTCGAAGGCTTTAGTAGCATCCAACGACAGGATGGAGCGGGCGCCACTCCCCGGGGACTGGATATTCATAAATAGCCTATGCAAGTTATGATGGGTGCCCCTTCTTGGCATAAAACCATTTTGATCTGGATGGATAATAGTGGATATAACCCGCGAGAGCCTCCTAGCCAAAATTTTTGATAGTAGCTTAACATCGGTATTTAATAAGGAAATTGGTCTATAGGAGCTCAATTCTGCCGGGTCTTTATCCTTTTTCGGAATTAGAACAATAAGAGCCTCCATCATGGAGCATGGTAAGCCCCCTCCCTGGATCGCCTGGGAAAACACCTCAAGTAGCTGGGGGAGGAGCGTCTCACCATACCTACGGTAAACTTCATATGGGAGGCCATCCAATCCTGGCGATGAGCTCCCCGAGATAGACCCCAGAGCCTCCTTTAACTCAGAAAGGGAAAGCTCCTCCTCCAAAAATTCCACCTGAGCTTCATTCAAGGTAGAAAGTGGAATCCTCTCCAGGAATCGCATCGCCAGTTCGGGTGTCGTAACAGAAGAGGGTCTATATATCTGAGCAAAATATTGTAAGAAGGTATCCCTAATCCCCTCTAAATTTGTTATGGTTTCCCCCTCTAAATTATGAATTAAAGTGATGGATTGATTTTTCCTATCTTGTTGAGTAATTATTCTTGCTAGGAGCTTACCAGGACGTCCAGACTCCGAAAAATATTTAAGCCCCTTAAAGAATACTCTATGATTTGCTTTCTCTAATAAATACCTTTCCAAGCAACAGCTAGCCTTCTGCATCTCTTCCCTGTTATATTCCGTGGGTTGACTGGTAAAACACTCATTGGTAGAGGCAGCGATCTTAACCAGTTCCTCCTCTTTACACCTAAATATTCTCCTTGCTGCAGCGATCTCACTGATAAAGACCCCTCTTAGATACGCTTTCAAGGCATCCCAAACTACATTGATATTAGCAGAGGGAAAGTTTACCTCCCAAAAGGAGGATATCAATAATGTAATAGGCTGAGGATTCTCCATAACGGCAAGCCAATATGGGTTCAACTTGAATCCTAGCCCCCTTATGGCCTTATTCACCCCAGTGCAAACCTCAATTAGTACGGGTGAGTGGTCCGAAACGGTTCGTACTCCATATCGAATCTTGCTGATATTACTCAAATTGCTCTCATTAGTGAGTGCTAGATCAATCCGAGACATTGCTCTCCCCCCCCTGCTAACGCAGGAGTATACTCTCTTTCCTCCGCCAAGATGTTCCCATATATCTACCACTCCTACCTCTAAACAGAACTGGGGCAACAAGGAGTTACAGGGGTTCCTCCCCCGATCTGCATCTAAAGTAAATCTATCCTTGTTGGGGTCCATAACCGCATTGAAGTCTCCCATCAGGATTAACCGGCATTCTGGTCTATTTTCAGCAAAGAGCAATAGCTGAGTCAGGGGGTACATTGAGAATGGAGGTGGTATATAAAAGAAAGCCAGAATGTAACTGTGGCCATACAGCTTGCCGTGTAGGAAAATGAATCTACCCTGATCATCTATGTAGGATTTTATAAGGATGAAGTCTACAGAATTATGAATCAGGACTGAAACGCCCCTAGAGGATCCACTAAATGTGGAGTGGTAAGACTGGGAGTGCCATCCCGTTGTCAGACGGCGCAGGGTTTCTTTAGTAAGGTGAGTTTCTACTATACATATAATTGCTGGAAGGTATCTTTTTACTGCATCCATAATAGCTTGCCTTTTAACCCTTTCCCCAAGCCCTCTAACATTCCAAGATACAATTCTAATAGACATCAATCAAAAACAAGAAGAAAAAAGAAAAAAAAATAAAAAAAATAAAAAAAATAAAATAAAAAACAGCCTGCAAGGTGTGTTCCCAGCCCCCCCCACCCTCCCAACCCCCTCTCCATTGATCCGCCCGAACTGCTCAGCGAACCTCTAACCCCTGGCCACTCTCCCTCAGCCAAGCCCCACCCCCCAGCATCCCTTCAAACATAACATTACGCGATTTCAAATGCCTATTTGATCGATCCAGTCTGACGCTTGTTGTGGTGTTTCAAAAAACAAGGAAGTCCCATTGTAGATCACTCTTAATTTCGCTGGGTACTGTAAAGAATATTTAATATCCTTTAGCGCCAGGCGCTTCTTTATCTCTATAAAATTGCGTCTCTTTTCCTGAGTCTGACGAGCAAAGTCAGGAAAAAAGGTTCTCTAAACGAGCTATTAACCTAATCATCTGAATCAACTAATTAACTCTAAACACCTGCAAAAGATTCCTGAGGCTTTTAAAAACTCCCAGCCTGGTTCATTACTCAAAACCGCAATCATGGGTAAGACTGCCGACCTGACTGCTGTCCAGAAGGCCATCATTGGCACCCTCAAGCAAGAGGGTAAGACACAGAAAGAAATTTCTGAACGAATAGGCTGTTCCCAGAGTGCTGTATCAAGGCACCTCAGTGGGAAGTCTGTGGGAAGGAAAAAGTGTGGCAGAAAACACTGCACAACGAGAAGAGGTGACCGGACCCTGAGGAAGATTGTGGAGAAGGACCGATTCCAGACCTTGGGAGACCTGCGGAAGCAGTGGACTGAGTCTGGAGTAGAAACATCCAGAGCCATCGTGTACAGGCGTGTGCAGGAAATGGGCTACAGGGGCCGCATTCCCCAGGTCAAGCCACTTTTGAACCAGAAACAGCGGCAGAAGCGCCTGACCTGGGCTACAGAGAAGCAGCACTGGACTGTTGCATGTCATTCGGAAATCAAGGTGCCAGAGTCTGGAGGAAGACTGGGGAGAGGGAAATGCCCAAATGCCTGAAGTCCAGTGTCAAGTACCCACAGTCAGTGATGGTCTGGGGTGCCATGTCAGCTGCTGGTGTTGGTCCACTGTGTTTTATCAAGGGCAGGGTCAATGCAGCTAGCTATCAGGAGATTTTGGAGCACTTCATGCTTCCATCTGCTGAAAAGCTTTATGGAGATGAAGATGTCATTTTTCAGCACGACCTGGCACCTGCTCACAGTGCCAAAACCACTGGTAAATGGTTTACTGACAATGGTATTACTGTGCTCAATTGGCCTGCCAACCTCCTGACCTGAACCCCATAGAGAATCTGTGGGATATTGGGAAGAGAAAGTTGAGAGACGCAAGACCCAACACTCTGGATGAGCTTAAGGCCGCTATCGAAGCATCCTGGGCCTCCATAACACCTCAGCAGTGCCACAGGCTGATTGCCTCCATGCCACGCTGCATTGAAGCAGTCATTTCTGCAATAGGATTCCCGACCAAGTATTGAGTGCATAACTGAACATAATTATTTGAAGGTTGACTTTTTTTGTATTAAAAACACTTTTCTTTTATTGGTCGGATGAAATATGCTAATTTTTTTAGATAGGAAATTTGGGTTTTCATGAGCTGTATGCCAAAATCATCAATATTAAAACAATAAAAGGCTTGAACTACTTCAGTTGTGTGTAATGAATCTAAAATATATGAAAGTCTAATGTTTATCAGTACATTACAGCAAATAATTAACTTTATCACAATATGCTAATTTTTTTAGAAGGACCTGTATATGCATACGTCTCAACCCTTCCTCAACAAGATCCCCCAAGTGGCAGCTATATGGAAATTGAGTGCTTTTACGTCCTGAAGAGAAAGAAGGAGTTCAGCGCTGGGCCCTCCCTTCCCCGGGCCCCAATAGCAGTTGTGTGGCTTGTGTCCATTGGAGATACGTCCTGATATGCATTTATATTATTATATCGCAATTGATAATGTCTGAAAATCCTTGCAGAGCTAAGGGTACTTTCACACTAGCGTTCAAGTTTTCCGCTATTGAGTTTCGTCCTAGGAGCTCAATACCGGAAAAAAACTGATCAGTTTTGTCCCAATGCATTCTGAATGGAGAGCAATCCGTTCAGTATGCATCAGGATGTCTTTAGTTCAGTCCCTTTTACGGTATTTGGACGGAGAAAATACTGCAGCATGCTGAGGTATTTTCTCCAGCCAAAATTCCAGAACATTCCAGCCTGAATGCCAATGAAATGTATTAATGCCGGATCCAGTATCAAGTGTTCCGGTAAAACGGATCCAGTTTCCATGTCTGCACATGCGCAGACCTTTAATAATGTGAAAAAAAATAAATACTGGATCAGTTTTTCCAGATGAGTCTGCAAATGACATGCGTTTGCATACAGTTTTCCTGATCAGGCAGGCAGCACAGGCAACTGAAGTGCCTGCCAGCATCAAACAACGCAAGTGTGAAAGTACCCTAAGGCATCCAAAAGAGCAATAGTTTGCCTTGTTGTCATTCTGTCTATGCACATATCTCTTATCATAATACTTACAAACTAGTATACTTCATGATCGACACCCTGGTCTTCAAGAAGTGTTAAGGTGGTCCTTCAAAGATGGTAGAGAAAACCACAGCACTAGAGATGATCGAATTGTATCGTACAAGAGGGTCCCCCCTCCCGCTTGGTTATCTCGCCCGTCCCCCTGTCCCGCTCAGAGGAGCGACGCATGGGTAGAGGCTCAGATGCTGCTACCAGGGCAGCGACTGTGCATGCACCAGTATACCTCGGGGTATTCATAGCTATTCGGAGCAGTGGCATAGGCACGAGATTGACAGGGGGGACCTCCTGAGCAGCAGTGCCAGTCCCTCGCTACTGAAGAACTCGGATGAAATAATCATCCCTACATGGCACTTCAAAGTTGACCTTGATCACAGCCTTGCCTGTATTTTGTGAAATCCCACTGCAGACTGACTGTTGTGCCATTCTTCTACATGGTGGGACCTAAATTCTGTCCAGTTCCCACCGTGTCAGTTACTTTTCAGTTACATGAAGTTAAGTACTGATTAGCACCACCGGATGGACACTTGTTGCAGGTTCCACACCAAGAACGAACATGCTAATCCTATTTTTCCAAATCCATGTGGTCAAAAATCCACACCCTATGCTTTACTTATAGTTAGCGGGCACTTGATGCAGATTTCGATGTGGAAATTGTACCAAAATATGCCTCATGTGAACATACCTTTAGGTTGAGGCCACACAAAGTGGCATTGGAACAACTTTGGTTCAATTTTGCTGGAATACAGTTATTTTACTAGCAAAACAGGGTTGTCCAACCAAAAAAATATTCTACAGTTTTCAAACCAGCACCTGGATCTAAATACTTTTGTATTACTGCATGTATTTAAAAACGTACTATAGCTACTGAGCTATTCAATAAAATGTATCAGTATAGCGCCACCTGCTGTTTTGTCTTTTCCTGAGGCCGGGTTCACATTGGCGTTATTGTATTCCGTTATAGGGAAAAAAACGGAATTCTAGGATGGAATGCAAAACGGAAGCCTTTAATAGTCCTGTCAACAGGACTATTTTTTCCGTTATGAACCGTTATGTGCCTCCATAAACATGTATTAGGACGGAGCAAAGCGGAATGCCTCTTAAAGGCTTCTGCTTTGCATTCTGTCCTAGAATTCCGTTATAACGGAATCTATAATGGAATTCAATAACGCTGATGTGAACCCAGCATTATTTCTCTGTCCACCTGGCTGAGGCGGTCATACATGCACAGTTCTATCCTTCAACCTACGACAAAAAGAGTAGGAGAATGGACATGCATAAGCATAGCTCTTTTCACTGATGTTTCAATGGATGTCAGAAGAGGGGGAAATCTTATGCATGTCAAACTCTCTTTTATGTGGTTGTGATAGGGGTGGTCCTTGAAATGGCATAGGGACCCCTAGCAAGTTATTCCAATCTTAATTCAGTCCTAATTACCATTTCATAAACCTTTTGACATCATACTGTATGTAGTAACTCGTTAGAAGCCTTGATCAGTGGGGATCCAGGTGCTAAACCCTTCACCAGTTGTTTAAACAAACAGGTGCTTTTAGGCTACTTTCACACTTGCAGCAGAGTGATCCGGCAAGCAGTTCCGTCGCCAGGATCCGGCAAAACATATGCCAACTGATGGCATTTGTAAGAATGATCAGGATCCTGATCAGTCTTAAAAATGCCTGATCAGTCAGACAAATGCATTGAAATACCGGATCCGGTGTCATCCGGCAAAACGGATCCGGCATTTATTTTTTTTCACCTTTTTTCCAGTCTGCGCAGGCAAGTCTCCAGTTTTTTTGGCCGGAGATAAAACCGTAGCATGCTGTGGATTTATCTTTTGCCTGATCAGTCAAAAAGACTGAACTGAAGACATCCTGAACGGATTACTCTCCATTCAGAATGCATGGGGATATAACTGATCAGTTCTTTTCCGGCATTGAGCCCTTTTGATGGAACTCAGTGCCTGAAAAGAAAAACGCAAGTGTGAAAGTACCCCAGTCACTGTGAAGGGCTCTGCTCGGCTCTCCACAGAGAGGCAGAGTTAGCCGTAGACTTCTACTATACCGTACACCACTGACCACGTCTAACCAAGGAGATTGGAGAGATCCAATAACAGCCAAAGGGGCACAGCTCTTGAATGAGCGCTTCTGCCTCTTGGTTCCAAAGATCATGAGGGTCTCAGCACTTGGACGTCCACTGATCAAAGCTTCTGAAATTTTTCTGTAATGTCAAAAGTTTTGTGAATTAAGGATAGTAAAAAATTGGTGGGGTTCCCCACCCCACCTCAAGGATCAGGAGTCTACCTGACCGCATTCAGTGCCGAATAGAGGAGTGTTTAACAAGCATAAGCATGGTCCTCCGAAAAAAAAAACATAATTTGTATTCCACCTCCGAATATTTTATCACTGAATACATTGTGCTCTTTTTCAAGTTTTATGCTCCTGCGGCGCCTTTGTACCTTTTGCTAGGTTATGACCCCTTTGAGCATGCTGATAATTTGTCAGAGGAGAGATTGATGCGTCTAAGATTGTTGTAAGGTAAAAGCATGTTTGTTTGAGAATGCGTTGTCCTTGTCGCAGGATAAAATAAAGAGCGCCTCTCCATTTCACTGATGTTGTTCCCTTTCTTCTCACTGTCATACTTTGTACAGTCTCCCTGTTATTTATGACTCCTTGGAGATGCTTGTGATTTCTCGTGGAGGCTCCGCTTTCTGTTTGTTGCTAAGTGTTTCGCCTATTATTGCTTCACTCTCTCCATGGTGTCTGAAGGCTTAGAAATAACTTTGAACGTTCTTCCTCATCCTTTCGGGAACTGTCTCTGTGGGACAGATTCATAATTTAAATGAATGCTAAAATATAGCGCCACTGCTATGGTTGTGGGTTTCTGGGGTGTTTTTAATGTACACAGCATAGTAAATTTGTACGGGGATAAAAAAAGAACTAGCAGAATACACATTACAAGACGCCCGCCTCTGCTCCATGCTGGTAGACCCAGAAGAAATCATTCACCTCATACCTGAACAGGATCTTTGATGTAAAAGCTTTGCAAGAACGTAGCTCTAGAGCTGTATTATCCTTATCAAGTATCATTCACATTTCATGTATCAGTGATGTGTTTGTTCTCACCCTGATTAATGTGACCACGCCATTACTCTTCCTGCCTCATGCCTGTTACTCCAACCACATTACGTGAACTAGTGCTGTTTAGAGGGACATAAAGGGGTTATCCTATGATGAATGTGCGGTGCGCCAAACAGCAGGGGAGTCATGGGGGTGAAGGGTGGAAAGAAGGATAGGAGTGATGGAGGTGGCAATGAGGGTGGATGTAGGCCGTGCGTGCAGTAATGTGAAGGCCACAATCCTTCTTCTTCTCCTCGGAGCACAGCCTAGACCAGTGATGGCAAACCTTTTAGAGACCGAGTGACCAAACTGCAACCCAAAACCCACTTATTTATTGCACGGCAATTTAACCTGAATAGTACAGTCCAATATAGTGTATCTTCCGTGTACTATCATTTAGCTATAATAGTCTGCCTACATTCAGTTCACTGCTCGTGCCGTTCATAGCATGCCCTACGCTGATGAATGGCGGGAAAAGTCTAAGGCTACTGGTGCACCATAGACTTTTTCCAGGGTGTGGGTGCACACAGAGAGGGCTGTGAGTGCCGCCTCTGGCACCCGTACCATAGGTTCGCGACCACTGGCCTAGACTTTGGAGTCTACTGCCTGGTGGTGGCTCGGATGCCCTTGATCAGGGGCATAGCTATAGAGGAAGCGGCTGCTTTGGGGCCTGAACTCAGAAGGGGTCCACCCAGGAGGAGGACTAAAAGATTTTATTGTCAGGGCCCCCTCAACGGTATCATACAATGACATTATATACAGCGACACTATATACATGACATACAGTATATACGTGTAGGAAACGGACGGAGTGACTGCCTTATCTGCCTGGTCCTTGTCTGAGAGAGAGAGATCTTGACTAGCCATAGGAGTGAGAGTTGCACAAGAGAAGGGGGTTGCAAAGAAGCTGTTGGGAGGGGCCCATTAAAATATTTGCTGTGGGGCCCAGTCATTTCTAGTTACACCACTGCCCTTGATGTTCGGTGAACAGCAGGGAGCAAGACAGGAGAACAGGGGTTCCAATCGGGAATGGAGGCCAATAACCAGGACGGTGGAGTTATGTAAAAATAAAGTCTCTCTCTTTTATTGAACAGATGATGGGTGTCACACGGCCGCGCCCTCTGCACTTTGATTGACAGGGGCAAGCATCGAAAACATCATCCTACTTGGTCCTATCAATCAAAGTGCAGAGGGCACAGCAGTTGCAGAGAGAGCAGAGCCTCTAGGTGCAATGGCAACACCCCTGTTGCTCCTAAAGGCTCATTTACATATAATAAAACATCATTTTTCTCAGCAATGCAGGCACATATGGATGTAGTAGAGTTAGCACACATGCTTTATGAGACGTGTTATCTAAACTAAATGGGTTAAGCAAACTCCTTCAATGGCTTTTGTTTTAAGATAACACGAAGAGTTAAGAAATGTGAGTTAAGAGTTTGTGTGTTAACCCTGCTACATCTGTAAGAACATGGGACCAACACAGATGCCTTCAGCACAGCGCACATGTAACAGGTCATCCAGTGTCATGGGTACAAATCTGCTGACAGGTGCCCTTTAAAAATGTAGTTTTGAAAACACAACTCCTTTCCCGTCATTTGGGGGTCTCCGTTAAGGCTATTTACATATCTGCATTTATGAATCTGGCAGGCTCTTCCAGCAGAGGAACAGCCTGCTGGAGGTCACCATATCCAGCATAGCTGTATAGGTCTGTGCACCGCCGAATCCCCATTGACTGCAATTGGTTCCAGCTGCTTTTCGCATAAATGTCAACAAAAAGTCGCCCGTCCAAAAGTCGGCATTTATGACGTAACGTAGCTGGATCCCATTGTAGTCAATGGGGATCTGGTAATACACGGCCCTATCTAGCGATGCCAGATTCGGTGAACTGCGCTAGGCTGATCCTCTAGCGCAGGGGTGCACAACCTGCGGCCCGGGGGCCACATGCGGCCCTTGAAACCATTCTGTGCGGCCCCCAACCATCTGGTAACAAATATGTATGCCTATGTCTTGTGGCTGCTCATATGTATTTTTCATGTATTTCTCCAATTAGATGGGAGTCCTGGAAGTGTAACTAGACATTAATGGTACATAATGTGTGTTCAATATGCCATAAGTACAATATTTCAGTTGTTAATACACCTTTAAATTTTAATTTCGGCCCTCGTCATTGGTTCAGTCTGGCAATGTGGCCCCCAACCAGGAAACGTTGTGCACCCCTGCTCTAGCGGAACAGTCTGCCAGATTTAAAGTACACAGATGTGAGAGGAGCCTAATTTGGACGCCTAACCTTTACATGGTCTTTGCCATTCTTTTTTGTGCCTTGCTCGGCCCATCCTCCTCTCAACTTTTATGATCTGAAAATATTATTTTTTTCTGTACAGGGTCCCAAATCTCTAATTATTATCAAGTTCAATATCCAGAAACAGACTAGCGCTACAAGCCCACAGAGGGAAGATTAGCAACAGATGGTAAGAAAACAGAAGATTCTGAGAAGGAGGAGACAGATTGTCGAATGTGAAATTCAACTGCTGCTTCATGGAAACAAAGCTCATCTGTTCTATACATTCATCTCAATGTGCACTTTAGCTCTTTTTACGCTTTTCTGTTTTCCCCTATGTACCAAAACGGAGCAGCTTCCTGCAACAGCAAGACGGACAATCTGGGTCATGCATCTGTGTCACAAGCGGGGAGGTTACCATGCAGAAATACCCTGGCAAATGATAGTTTTATTTTACATGTTTTTCTTCATTTCACCTATTATCCGGCTATTGTAAATGTGGCATGTGGCTATTGTAAGTTACATCGAAATCTGCATCTGATTAATTTCTCAGATTTGCATACGCCTCCACAGACACATAGAACATAGGGTTCTATAACCACAGACACCCAATTAAAGAAGCGCTAAACCTACATTTAAAGGGGTCATGCCATGATTGATGTAAAAAATGAAAGTCAGACAGATAGTGTCTTTCTAACAAAGCTGTAACCAGCCCTGTAGCTCACATGAATCCATAGCTCTCTCCATTCATTGCTCCAGTTGCTCTGCTAGATTTCTTTCAAGCTGGCTGCTCAGGGAGTGTGTCCTTTCTGCTGCAGTTCTCCCTTTTGTCAAAGGGTATATCCTTTCTGCTGCAGCTATCACAGTTTCCAACAGTAGATAGGGCTGATGGCAGTAAAAGGATCCATGAACAAGTCTGACCACCTCAGTAGGTGGACGTGCTCATTACTATACAGATTTAACAGCAGAGGGCGCCATGATATTTATTTTTTTACTCACATATTTTCATGATAAATACTCATTATAATAAAGTAAAGAGAGTATCTCAACGGAAGCTTTTTTTACAAGAGAATGTAAATTACAAAAGGCACTAGTTTTGTGTGTTTAATTATTTTAAAATAACATTTATTGGTGGCAAAACACAATTCAAAGGCATCTACTCCAATCCTCTCTGCCTCCCCTGTGGCTCGCTGCATTAAACTGACAGAGACGCTTTAGGACACCCCCACAGAAGATGATTTGCGATGGAAAAATCCGCAACAAATCCATGACAATATCAGTATGATTTACATGGGTGTTCGTTTAGGATTTTGCTACAGATTTGCCACAGATTTTACCTTGTGTATTTCGTAGTGTTAAATCCACACCATAAAGTGACATGCTGCAAATTAAAAATTCACATTGCAGCTAAGCTCACGCTGCTTTTTTCCCTTAGTGCGTGTACAGTGGCTTAACTAGAAATTTTTGAATGGGGCCCCCCCACAGCAACTTTTTTGCAACCCTCTCCTCCTGTGCAACCCCACTCTTGTGGCTAGTCAAGATCGCCCTCTCAGGCGAGTCCAAGCAGCCACTCCATCCCTTCCTACAGTGTCATTGTATAATGCTGTTGAGGGGGCCCTGACAAAATCTTTTAGCCCTCCTTCTGGGTGTACCCCTTCTGAGTTTGGGCCCCAAAGCAGCTGCTTCCCCTATAGCTACGCCCCTGTGTGTGTATGAGATTTCTTAAAGCCATCATAAAGAAAAATGTATTACATACTAACAGCCTATATGTAACTATTTTATGCAGTGTTTTTTCTTGTTTGTTTGTTTGTTTGGGGGGGGGGGTCACAAAAGATGGGTGCATGGTTTTCTGGATCAACTTTGCAAGATAACAGGCTGAACTGGATGGACAGGTATTTTTTTTCAGCCTATATCTGTAAAGAATAAATCAAGGCAACTGGACGTACTGTAGATTTCTTGAAAACGTTTCACTCGTTCTTCCAACGAGCTTTCTCAATTCTGAGTGACTATACAAAAATTCTGGGAATAAATATGTAACTGAATCCACATCTGGTAATTATACCCAGCATTGGGTCAAAGGTGTTGATTCCATTATCCTAATTGGAGTCAGTAGGTGATAAAGACTTCCCAGAAAAAGGTGTCAAGACAGCATTGTATGTGGCAGACAATAGATGTCTAAACCCCCCCCACACACACACACACACACCTCTATTTAAGCTTGGCTTCTCCATTTTTACGTAGATGGCCTCCTTCACGCCTCGTTTGTACCAATCGGCCTCCTTATCCAAAACACATACTTGACTGTCTTCAAAGGTGTGACCTGTTCCTTTTAGATGTAGGTACACGACTGAATCTTGAACAGAGGTTTTGGCTCTTCTATGCTGAGCCAGATGTTACTCCATTTTTAAGTCACTTCATGTATTCTGCTTCTTGAGTGTGTTTGGAATTTCTTGAATAAAGTCAAATTTTTGTATCTTAAGAAGCTGGACCATTTTCTACTTTAGTTCCACATTCAGAAGCGGAGTCCATGCAGCCTAAATCCTGAGAGCACAAGAAAGGGTGAGCTGGCCATAAATTCTTTGACATCATCTAAAAACAACCTATTGTTTAAATCATGTTTTAATGTTAACATATATTTTCCTGGTGCCTCCCCAACGGCACTCAACAGGAGGAGGGTGTCCCTGCCCCCTGGACAGGAAACAACACGGAAGCAGAAGTTTAAAAGGCCTCCTCTCCTTACCTAAGTCAGTGTTGTTTCCTGTCCCCGGGTCGCGCAGAAGCTCCTCCTGTTGTGTTCCAGGAACTTTCCGTTGGTGCACGGTCTGGTCTCTTCCCCAGATTCTGGGAGGGCCGTGCACAGGATAGGAGGCCTCGGGGACACTGTGCCTCCCTTCTCCATCCTCCGGCTTAAGTCCTTCATTGCAAGGCAGCCCCGGCTCCAGTCGCTTGCTCCCTGAAGCAAGAGCAAGGAATGATCTTAGTAGGCGTGCTGTGGGCAGAGACTCCCCGTGTCCAGAGCGGGGAGAGTCTCCTTTTTGGCTAAAAAGGCAGCGCTTTCGTGATGACATCTTCACGGCGTCATGATGTCACGCCAAATGCCGGCATTTGAGAGGGTCGGGAACGCTGGCGTTTCCTGCAGTGTGTCCAGCTCTGGTGATGTCTCCTATCGATTTGGATGCTGCCCGCAAACCAATGGATCCAGCCTCAGTCCCCCTTAGCCCGCTAAGCCTCCTCTCTGTATCTGGGTTACACACTTTTCATCCTGGGTGCCTGGTGCTGGGGGAATCTCTTATATTAACCTAGTTCCATTTAATCCCTTCTTGTGATTACTCTTAGGGCAGAGAAACTTCCGTTGCCAAGGCACCAGGGGCTTAATCAAGCCGCAAAAAATGTGCTATTTGCCGGAAAACCTTTGACCCTTAGGGCAAGAAATCATCATGTACAAAGTGTACGGAAAAGATTGTATCCGAAGAATCCCCTCTATTTTGGATTCTATGAGCAATATTATTAAAGAAGAAGTGAATGCAGCAGTGGAATCCAGGCCGCCGCCTTTATCTCCTCAGGACTCTACTTCCCATAGTTCTCTTGGCTCCCTGTCATATGGGCTGGAGTTAGATGAAGGAGAGATTACCTCCAGTAACAATTCTGACTCCTCAGAATATGAGTCGGGCAGACCATTATTTCTCCCAGAAGACACCCAGGGTCTCTTGAAAACTACAAGAGCCACTATGAACCTGGAAGATACCAAAGAAAGCGTATCCTTACAAGACCAGATGTTCCAGGGTATGGGGGAGAGTAAAAGGCGGGTATTTCCAATCCACAATAATATAAAATCACTCATATCCAGAGAGTGGAAGGATCCTAAAAAATGTACGCCTATTTCAGGTTCTTTTAAAAGAAAATACCAGTTTGAGTCTGATTCCGGCCTTTGGGACAAGACCCCAAAAATTGATGCACCAGTGGCTCGGATTTCAAAGAAGTCATCACTCCCGTTTGAAGACATGGGTCTACTCCGGGACCCGATGGATAAGAAATGCGAGAGCCTGCTGAAAAGAGCCTGGGAGACGAACACAGTCATGTTCAGGCCTAGTATTTCAGCAACTAGCACCGCAAGGTCCTTATCTGTGTGGTTATCTCAACTAGAAGGTCATTTGGCGGCAAAAACTCCTAGAGAAGAGATCCTGGCATCCCTGTCAGTACTTAAACAAGTTTCAATTTTTTTTAGCGGATGCCTCAGCAGACTTGGTAAAGCTTTCTTCAAGATCTGCAGCTATATCAAATGCCACCTGCAGAGCTGTGTGGCTTCGATCCTGGTCATGGGATACAGGTTCGAAGAGGCAGTTTGCCTTTGCTCAATCCCTTGCGAGGGGGATAGACTTTTTGGCTCAGTCTTGGACAACATATTAGAAAAAGCATCCGATAAGAAAAGCGGTTTCCCATCGGAGCCAAAATATTTTCACCAGAGACGGTCCTTTCGTTCCCAAACAAGTCCAGAGGGGACCAGAAAAGTAGAGAATCCTCAGGAAGATGGCAGGCTTCAAAAGGTAGAGGCAAAAGTTTCCTTTTCAATCCAGATAAGTCATCAAAAATCCTCCCAACAACGCCAGAGGTCAGGTGGGGGCAAGACTAAAAATTTTTGCTCCAAGCTGGGAAAAAATGGGAACCTCTCCTTGGATACTTGCCGCTATTCAAGAAGGATTCAAGCTAGAATTCTATTCTTACCCACCACATCATTTCGTTGTAAACAATCCATTACCCAGGAAGGAAGAACAACTGTCTGGAATCCGAAATAATGAGCCTGATCAAAAAGAAGTCCTGCTTCCTGTTCCGGAGCACCAACATCCACAAGGGATTTTATTCCCCAGTATTTTTGGTCCAGAAACCAGGAGGCTCTTTCAGACTAATCATAAACCTAAAAAATCTAAACAGATCCTTGACCTACAAGAGGTTCAAAATGGAAACCATCAGATCGACAGAAAATCTTCTGCCTCAGTTTTGTTACATGGTAACTATGGACTTGCAAGATGTGCCCATATCCAGAGACCATCAGAAATTCCTCTGAATTGCAGTCTTTTTAAGAGGCCACCTCAGTAACTTCCAATTTCAGGCTCTCTCCTTTGGCTTAGCATCGGCCCCAAGAATTTTTACAAAAATTATCGCAGAGGTAACAGCTCATTTACATCTACAAGGTATCCTTATAGTCCCATACCTGGATGATTTTTTGATTGTAGCAGACTCAGAAGACCGTCTCATCTCCCATCTAAGCATTGTTCAAACTACTTTCTCAGAAGTAGGATGGGTAATAAATTTTAGAAAATCCGATTTCGATATTTCTCAGCGAAAGGTCTTTTTAGGAGTTCTCCTCGACCCCCGTTCATTAATGTCCTTTCTCCCCGAAGAGAAGCAAATAACCCTGTATCAAAAAGTAGGGCGTTTCAGCGAGTTAAGAACCACGACCATCAGGAATATCATGACCATATTGGGATCGCTAACAGCAACATTTCCCGCAGTCAGGTGGGCAAAAAGCCACACCAGAATTCTACAGGCTTTTCTTCTGGATTCCTGGGATGGCGACAAAAGGACCTTAGACAAAAAAGTCGTTACTCCACCTCAAGTGAAGTACTCTCTGGCCTGGTGGATGGTAAATAAAAATCTACAATTAGGAGTCTTTTGGCATCAGGAAGATCAGCTCGTGGTTACTACAGATGCCAGCAGTCGAGGCTGGGGAGGTCATACCAAAGACTTGGTGGTTCAAGGTATCTGGGACCAATCCATGTCAAACGCCTCTTCAAATTTAATAGAGCTCATGGCGGTTAACAAGGTCCTTCTACCACTTCAAACAAAAAGGCCTCTTGGTCACATAAGGGTCCTCTCGGACAATACTACCTACGTGGCTTACCTAAACAGACAGGGCGGTACCCGAAACAAAGCCCTGGCATCAGTGGCAAGAGGAATATTTCTGTGGGCAGAAAACCACCCGCTGTCTCTTACGGCGGTTCACCTGAAAGGGAGCAACAATTTAATAGCAGACTTCCTCAGCAGACAAACTCTGAAGGAGGGCGAGTGGTCTTTAAACACCAAGGTATTTAATCAAATCACGGAGAAATGCGGCATGCATATCATGGATCTGTTCGCAAACAAAGCCAACCGAAAAGTGGCACGGAGAATCCTTTCTGCAGTAGATCCCCCCCCCTCCTAGTTTATTTCTCTGTAAATCCTCCTGTTGAGTGCCGTTGGGGCGGCGCCGGGAAAAGGGTTAATTACTCTTACCTGTAATTGGATTTTCCAATAGCCTCCCCAACTGCACTGGGATTTCCCTCCCTTATACAAAACTTTCTCTGAAGTTTCAGTCTCTTAATTTTTTTTGTATATGAATTAATATGTGAACTTTTGTTTGGCATCTCTACTGTGTACTTTGTTATTTACTGACTTAGGTAAGGAGAGGAGGCCTTTTAAACTTCAGCTTCCGTGTTGTTTCCTGCCCAGGAGGCGGGGACACCCTCCTCCTGTTGAGTGCTGTTACGGAGGCTATTGGAAAATCCAATTACCGGTAAGAGTAATTAACCTTTTTTAGATTTTTTTTTTTTTTTTTTCCATACCACTATCTATAGAAAATAAAAATTCTAAAACCATGCAGTTTTCACACTGACTACTAAGTCTTAAATATATCCATACTTCCTCGGAGACCTGGGACCTGCAGAGTCGACGGTGGAGCAGGAACCCAGTGTTGCGGATCAGGTAAGAATGATCACCACCGCAGGTCTGGTCATAAGGTGATCCCACGCCATTTTTGGCAGATACCTGCTGGGGTTGCGATGAAGTTGCTGGAGGGGGCAACATTCAAAAAATTGTTATGAGGCACAGAAATTTCTACTTATGGCTGTGATATTGATATTGTGAATAGTGAATCCTGTTTTATCTATACAGAGGTGATATCAATCATTGTAATTCTGCCTGTGATAATAATAAGATGACTGCTAAAAAGTTACCTGTTCAGAACAGAAAATCCTTTAGTAGCAACTGTAAAAATTGCAGGAGTATATACATTTTTTTATGTAGTGACATGAAAATTTAAAATTCTTGTGTAATGTGTAACATAGAAACATAATTTAAACAATAGGTTATCTAATGATATATGACACACAGACCCTTCACTCTGACCACAGAGGGAAAGGATGAGTGACTCAATGAGAGTATCACACATTACGCTAATAAGTACAATGTTCTTCTGTGGACATCTTTATCTAAGCCTATCAAGAGAACGATAGAGCTGTCATCCTGTTATCCCAATTCTACATCTACCATTATGAGGATTACCTTGCAGATAACATCTTCAACTAATAGCAGCAGTAAACTGATAATTGGTTACCTGTCTATACAGGAGTTTTATCTCTCTGTGCCAACTGCTGGAGAAGAACAATTATTTGGTATTTCATTTTCAAGAGTACAGGACTGCTGAAATGAAAAAGAAATACAGTACATTCCCCCCAATTTTTTTTTTATTCAGTAAATTTAGAGTTTTCAATCTTACATGCATTTTTTTATATAATGCAGGAACATTGTTTTAAAAATTTAATTGTGATTTCACTTCAATTACTGCATAAAATTGTTTGCAATTCTACGAGACCCCAAAGGGCAATGACACCAGTTGTGGTAACTTATCTGTTGACCGTGCCAACCTTGAACAAACTTTTTGGAACTTAGGAACACCATAATGACACACCTATAAAAGGTTGGTAGGCTGGATGAAATTGTCAAGAATTTTCATTTATATGCGACGTCAGCTCTGCATACATTTAATAGTCCTCCAGTTTGTAATTTGTTTTCAGCTGCGCCATAACCTTTTATTGAGAGGACACAGCATATTTTTTTACATACACCCAGGACCACTGAATCACATGACGCACTTCCAGCAGATGATAAAACTTCACAGATGGCAACATTAAAATACAAGAATTCAGAAAATTATCGACAGTCATCACAACTTGAGCAATTTAAAGTATCACATACCGCCAATAAATTCAAGTAGTGGTTGTTTTATATGACACAGTCCGGAGGTACGGACACTGAAAACGAAAATCTCCTTTTCTGACCTTGAGAAACTATCCGCAATATGGATGGAAGGAAAACTTGAGCATGTGACTGTCCCACTGAGATGTTAAAGAAGTTTTCCAGGACTAGAAAAATATTTCTGTTTTCTTCCAAAAACAGCGCCATATGTGTCTACAGGCTGTATGCGGTATTACAGCTCAGCCCCATTCACTTCAATAAAGCTCAGCTTTAATACCAGACATAACCTATGGACAGGCATGAGGCTGATTCTGGAATGAAGCTTCCGTGTTTTTTTAAAAGCAACATTCACATAACTGTGTCTATTTTGCGGTAATGCAAAATATGGATGTGGTCTGTGTGCATCCTGTATTTCTCGCAGGCCCCACTGTAATAATGCTTATTCTTGTCTGCAAAATGGACAAGAATAGGACATGTTCTTTCTTTTTGTGCAGCCACAGAACGGACCTACAGATACAGACGGCACTCAGTGTGCTTCCACACTTTTTGCTGCTCCAAGAAATGCGGATCAGGCGCAGACCAAAAATACAGTAATGCGAATGGGGCCTTATCCTGGAGAGCCCCTTTAACCCTCAAGCAGGGAAAGTTGGTGTTCCCCATAACAATCACATTCCATTTTGTTCAGGGCATGATTGGAAATGTGAAATAATTTGTTGCTATGAGCGACACGCTACAAAACTTACATGTACAATATGTATACATATTTAGTACATACACTCATCAGTCATAACATTAAAACCACCTGCCCAATATTGTGTTCATCTCACTCATGCAGCCAAACTTCTGACATGTTGAGGCATTGACTCCAAAAGATCTCTGAAGGTGCCCTGTAGGATCAGGCACCAAGATACTAGCAGCATATTCTTTAAAGGAATATTCTCACCTTGACATTTATGACATATCCATAGAATATTAGTCAAAAAATTGCCTAGAATGCAAACTCGGCTATTTTCAGAAGTTTTAAAGAAGCAAATGGAGAGAACCGTGCACGCACAGGCCAAGTTCAGTGCCGGTAACTGGCCCCAAAAGGTCCAGCAGAAGACTGTCCGAATTGCAGAAGATCTGGAAGGACAATTATTTTGGGAAGATTCATAAGTAACAGAATGTATCAATGATCTGACCTGCATGAACAATGTTAACAGCGTAGGTTAAGGATGTAGAGAAAAGTGGATGTGCACAGGAGAGACTTAGGCCCCTTTCACACGAGCGAGTTTTCCGCGCGGGTGCAATGTGTGACGTGAATGCATAGCACCCGCACTGAATCCGGACCCATTCATTTCAATGGGTCTGTGTACATGAGCGTTTTTTTTCATGCATCAGTTCTGCGTTGCGTGAAAATCGCAGCATGTTCTATGTTCTGCTTTTTTCACGCAACACAGGCCTAATAGAAATGAATGGGTATGCACGCAAGCAAGTGTGGATGCAGTGCGATTTTCACGCATGATTGCTAGGAGATGATAGGGATGAAAGAAACCCCGGACCCCATTAAAGTGTATTCCCTGTATTATTTTCCCTTATAACACGGCTATAAGGGAGAATAATAGCATTCTTAATACAGAATGCTTAGTAAAATGTAGATTGAGGTGTTCAAAAAAAAAAAAAAAATGAACTTACCTGTTCCAATTGATCGCCCAGCCGGCATCCTCTTCTTGCTTCTTCTTTCAGGATCTGCAAAAGGACCTTTGGTGATGTAATCACGCTCACCACCAGTGGCGTAGGGATCGCCATAGCAACCATAGCAACGGCTATGGGGCCCTACGCCATTGGGGGCTTGCCGCCGACAGAGGATAAAAAATAAATAAAAATAATGTGGCGAGTGGGCCGGGCGTGGGTGGCGCTGTGATAGGGTGCGGTTGGACTCGGAGCCGGAGGACGGAGGTAGAGAGGCAGTCTGGGCGGCGGTTCGCTGGAAGTGGAGGCGGCGGAGTCGCAGACTAGGATCGGCACATGCAAGGAAGCTGCTGGAGTGTGGGTGGCTGGCTCGGCGCACGCAGTACAGGTACGGTTGGGTCAGGTGTCGGTGGGCCTTGAGTTTGGACCGAACATATTCATGTCAGATGGAAGAACTTTGTAATAAGGCCCCTGGGGTTGTCAAAAATACTAAAAACGTTTACTGAGATAAAAAAAAAAGAAGAAAGGGTGCAGTTTGGGGGCGTGGCTTAACAGGTGTTATTGGACGTCGGTGGTTTGATCGTATTTTGAGCTTTGCAGCATTTTTTTAAATAAAACATTTTTTTTTCCCCTTTCATTTCATAATATTAAATGCTACGCTGTCCTCGCGTGTGAACAGGTGTAATGAATGAGCAAATAAACACAGAACCGAGAAAAAGCCAAAAACCCTCCCCCTGAACCGTGCCGCCCTATGAAGGAGCCCAGAAATAAAGATGCCAGTGTGAATCCAGCTGTACCCTTCCCCTGGGGTGATGTGGAGTTACACAGGGACACGAGGGTCTATACATCTCCTCCCTCACTGATCCCCCTTCTCCTCCTCCATGCTGGTCTGCTGATGGGGGGGGGGGGGGTGATCAACCTGGAATATCTCAGTCGGTGCCGCAGCTAGAAACATGAACCAGGGCCTTATTTTTTACAGCTAAGGATCTAGGCTTTAATACAAGACCAGTTTCTGCCATAAAGCCAGAGATATGACTCTTAGAAATTGGGTCAGGAGTGAGATCTGCAGGGATGATCTAGCTCAGTGATGTCCAACCTACGGCCCGCAGGCCGAAGCCGTGTCATGCGGCCCGCGCAGTAACAGGACTTTATCAGCTGACACTGGATGACACTGAGGGGGATCTGTGGATCACACTGAGGGGGGATCTGTGGATGACACTTAGGTGGATCTAGGGGGGGTTGTGGGGATGTTGGGGTGGGAGGTCCTGGAGGGTTGTTTGGGTGGGAGCTCTTGAAGGGGTGGGAGGTCTGATAGGTATGTGGGGGTGGGAGATCCGGGAGGGGGGCCCATAAAATATTTTGCTATGGGGCCCAGTCATTTCTAGCTACGCCCCTACTCACCACGTGGGGAGCACGGTGACGTCAGCGCAGGTCCTGCTGAATGAAGATAGAAGATTTCTATCTTCATTCAGCAGGACCTACGCTGACGTCACCACGCTCACCATGTGGTGAGCGCAATTACGTCACCAAAGGTCCTTTTGCAGGTCCTGAAAGAAGAAGCAAGGAGAGGATGCCGACTGCACGATCAATTGGAACAGGTAAGTTAAGGAAAGTAAGGTAAGTTTTTTTTATTTTTGAACACCTCAATCTACATTTTACTAAGCATTCTGTATTAAGAATGTTATTATTTTCCCTTATAACCATGTTATAAGGAAAAATATTAAAATCTACAGAATACCTAACCCAAAGCCGAGCTTCAGTGAAGAAGTTCGGGTTCAGGTCTGGGTACCACATTCAGTTTTTTCTCACACGCGTGCAAAATGCATTTCACTCGCGCAGAAAAAAATGAAGAACGCAACGCAATCGCATACATCACCACACTCGCAGGCAAAATCGGAAAATTTTCCTGCGACGCACCTGCATCCTATCTGGCCCTCACACGCGACGCCCGTGTGAAAGAGGCCTTAGAATTGTTTCCTCCGGAGGGCCTAAGGCTTGTCAGTCCAACACTGACTTCCTCACATGGTTATGCAAAAGTGGAAATAGGCAAACTAGCCGACATGAATCATAAACTTCCTAAAAGAGTTTTCCTCTGTAATTTATTCCCATCTGTAAAATTTGCATTTTACCACAGAATATTGTGCAAACACAAATAGCTGAGTGTATAAACTAGCAGTGATATTTCCCAAACCAGATTTCGTCAGACCAGCCGAGCTCCACAGCCGAGGGGCACACAAACTTCCTGTAGTTTTTGACATTGCTACAATCATAGTAAAACATGCAAGCACTATGAGCCCAGTAGCACTGGGAACCTCTCCAAAAGTACAGAAGTTTAAAAGCCCCTCACTTTTGCAGTAAAGTCAAGTGAAAAGTAAACAAAAGCAGATGTTGTTAAGAAAACTACCCAGCCATGACTGATGGTAGTTACTGTCTTGGCCTCTTAGAGAACTAATCACTGAATAAAGTGGCCTAATTAAGAGGAAATGCTCAGAACACCAAATACTGTAGCGTATTTATAACCAGGGAGCAAAACCTCCACATGTGATCCACTGCTAACGGCAATCCCCAGCAAATAATGCATACCATGGAGGATGTCGGCAGCGGACCACATGTGCCACAAGAAAATCCTACACAATATGGAATAATGTGTGGATTAGACTATGAGAATAAATAAATCACTGAAAAGGTGCACTACAATATATGCAAATGAAAATACAAGGCTAAACCCTCACGCTAGATGTTAAAATGAGACTTCAAGAACATATGGGAGCCCGCGCACCCCGTCAAGGTATCTCAGTTGGCGTGGGCACATGTGGTCCACTGCTGCATCCTCCATTGTATGCATTATTTTCTGGGGATTGTCGTTTGCAGCAGATCACATGTGGAGGTTTTGCTTCCCCGGTTATAAATACGCTACATTATTTGGGGTTCTGAGCATTTCCTCCCATTTAGGCCACTTTATTCAGTGATTTGTCTCTATATGTATGGAATGTGCCATTTATTATCTTTGGTAACATTCTGGTTCACCTGATAGCCTGTGTCACACTAGCCTGTTATAGGTGGGGCTCACAGCATCCTCCCTACTCCCATTGTATTTGTGATCTTACTTTGGAGGTTTGTGGAAGCTTGGCTGTAAGTCGGACCTTAGCACCTATCAGACAGTGTTCATACACTATAGGTAGGTTTAGCGGTAGGTCCCGCGCTACACTGAGATACCTTGACGGGGTGTGCGGGCTCCGATATGTTCTTGAACGGAATATATTGGCTAAAGTCTCATTTTAACATCTAGCGTGAGGGTTTAGCCTTGTATCTTCATTTGAATATATTGTAGTGCACCTTTGCAGTGATTTTTTTATTCTCTTGGAGAACTAACTTTATTTCAGTCACCTTACTGCCATCTTACCACACTATTTTGGTCTATTAAAGGCTGTGGACACCTTTCAGGCAATTTATTTGATGGTTGCATTTTAATAATTTTGGGCTAAAAATCTTTTTTTCAATTGGTCTTTATTAAAAATGTTCAGCCATTTCTGAGATACAAGGGTTAAAATCAATCTTTTTGCAAGGTGTCCTAGTCTGTTCTTTGAATGCCATCATCTGACGGCTCATGTGCAGCTCTTCTTATCACATTCGTTATAGCTCAAGTCTTAAACTGATAAGACTATGGCTTAAACAAGTGTTTATGAGGTCGAGAGATTAGAGATAAGATCTAGACATGAGACATCAGATGACGTGATTTAGTGTTGGTAGATTCGGATTTGTCCTGCTTTCGACGAATCCAAATCTTTGTGATTTTTTCAATAAAAATCATGAGTTCCCGATCTCCGTTGGTGTATTATACAGTATTGCCTCTGCTGTAGCTGCTTCAAGATATCCGCCAGTAACACAAGACTATGTCAGTCTCACGGATGTGCTGCTACTGTAATTAGTGGGGCATGCCAAACTGTATTACACAATTAATCTGAACCCGGATTCATTGATTGCGCCGCAATCCACAACAAATCCAGTTTTGGATTCATTGTGTAATACTGTATTTACCAACACTAACGGGATTCAGAGAAAACAGACTGTGACAGTTTGCAAACAGACTCATTTTTAACCCTTGTATCTCAGAAATGACTGAACATTTTTAATAAAGCTCATCTGAAAAATGTATTTTTAGCCCAAAATAAGTAAAAATGCAATCATAAAAATGCCTTCAAAGGTGTAGCTAGCCTTTAGAGGGGAATAGCAAATATTTCAGTAGACCTAAACCTATAAAAAATATATATATACTGTATAAAAAACTGTTATATACTTACCTTACCATTTGAAGCTTATGTGCTTTGGTATCAGGTCGCCCCATCTACCGTATGTCATTTATAATAGTGGTGTTTGGGGCCTCTAAGGCACAAGGAACTAGGTGTTACTGTTATCTTTGCACCCACCACAGTAACTCCTGATTTTCCAACTTTTCCTGCACATTTCTAGGCAAGTTGGTAAGTCAGGTGTGGTGTTGGGCCTAACCTGCTAAGCTTTGCACAGTAATGGACAGCATACACAAGGCTGGTAGCAGAACAGCAAACATCATCTCTGATTAGGCACGAGCTTGGTGGTTACAAAATGTACAGCACAGATTCTTAACAGTTACAACTCCTGCTATCCTGCTTGATGCAAAAAAACATGATGTACCATGATGGCAATGGTCTCTGGCTTGAGGCAGAAGGAAACATTCATTCCCACCAGCATTCAGTCCGTGATATACAGTAGCTGTAATGCAGCACAGGAACACAATGCACTGTCTCTGTGGAGATACAGTTTCTGTGTATCTGGCAGCTACTGCCCAACTTCACACTCCTCCAGCAGATTCCAACCGGCTTGGCACCTTGGTGGCTCTCACCCTTCTCAGCAACGTAGGAGCTCCCAACCTTACCTGCCAGCATCACAACCTCTAGGACTCCTAGCATTCTAGCGAGTCACTTTCTCAGTGTGACACTCACTCCAACTGCATCCCTACTTTACGGGACCTTTCAGCTGAGGCACGAATCTGCTCTCCAAGACTTAAAACCCAAGGACTGTGTTCAGCAAATTGCGTTTGCACACCATGTGGCATTCTTCCACACACTGCCTTCACTTTCTCTTCCCAGCCATCTAGTGGCCTCAATCTAGCGTTACAGTGTCCCGTGCAATATAACAATACAAACAGTACTACAGATAAACAGACATAATAACTGCCATCATCAGTAACTTAAGCAAAAGATTAAGGGCTCTTTCACACTTGCGTTGTCCGGATCCGTTGTGTACTCCATTTGCTGGAATTACACGCCGGATCCGGAAAAATGCAAGTGTACTGAAAGCATTTGAAGACGGATCAGTCTTCAAAATGCGTTCAGTGTTACTATGGCAGCCAGGACGCTATTAAAGTCCTAGCTGCCATAGTAGTACTGGGGAGCGGGGAGCAGTATACTTACCGTCCGTACGGCTCCCGGGGCGCTCCAGAATGACGTCAGAGCGCACCATGCGCATGGATGACGTGATCCATGTGATCACGTCATCCATGCGCATGGGGCGCCCTGACGTCACTCTGGAGCGCCCCAGGAGCCGCACGGACGGTAAGTATACTGCTCCCCACTACACTTTACCATGGCAATCAGGACTTTAGCGTCCTGGTAGCCATGGTAACCATTCAGAAAAAGCTAAACGTCGGATCCGGTAATGCACCGAAACAACGTTTAGCTTAAGGCCGGATCCGGATTAATGCCTTTCAATGGGCATTAATTCCAGATCCGACCTTGCGGCAAGTGTTCAGGATTTTTGGCCGGAGCAAAAAGCGCAGCATGCTGGGGTATTTTCTCCGGCCAAAAAACGTTCCGGTTCTGAACTGAAGACATCCTGAACGGATTTCACGCCATTCAGAATGCATTAGGATAAAACTGATCAGGATTCTTCCGGCATAGAGCCCCGACGATGGAACTCTATGCCGGAACAGAACAACGCAAGTGTGAAAGAGCCCTAAGGCAGGTTTAAAAATGGTGCACAATAGCAGCGTAATCCGTGCTGCACAGCACAAAATCAATAGCAGTGACTTTTCACCCTTCCTAATAATGTAGTCATCACACCAGTGCAACATATATAACATAAATACTGCAGTATATAGGGCAAACAGTGCACAACTCAAACATTGTATGCCTGAGCACACCCTACATGCTTCTGATCTGCTCGGTCCCCATGACATTGTCTATGTACATTCCTAAACAATGTTTTTTTGGACAATACATTATTGTAGTTGGTAGTGTTGAACGAATTGAATTGACTGTGATCCAAATTTCAGGAAAAATTATATTCACCGCAGAGTTAATTTTCCTAGCTTTTCATGGTAACGAAACTATTTTTCCTGAAATGGTGGCAAAAAAAAAACATCTCACCTTATCTATTTGCTTGAGGAGAGGCCATTGCAGCCATCTTGAATGAAGATGCCACGTAAAATCTCCCATAGGTTGACGTGTGACATCACCAAACCAGTGCGCTGAATGGGCATGGTGACATTATTAGTGATGACATCACTGCACCCAGCGCGATGATGTCATCACGTCACCATGCTAGATTTCGCACAGTGTTTTCAATGAAGATGGTCGCAACAGTCTCTCCAAGAGCAAATGGATAAGGTGTGTATGTTTTTTGGGGGGGTTTTACCGGATTAACCATGAAAGCCCACAATTGTAGAATCAGATGCCGCAATCAGAGATGAATGCGACATCTGATGGGGGTTCAACAATGTGGGGAGGGGGGGGCAGTGCGATCGCTGTTCCCTGTCATTACGCCCACTACATACAAAGGAATACGCTTCGTGACAAAGTAATATTTCATAACTTCGCTCATCACTAGTAGTCGGCAAACACTACCTGCTTTAAGGACGTCAATATATCCGCAACCAACAGGTTTAATTGTACTTACAAAATATAAAATTCAAGCCTAAAATCAAATTGCTTTCATCAGAGATGAATAAATCAGAGATGAAAGCAATTTGATTTTGGGGTTGAATGTTATGATATTTTGTAAGTACAATAAAACCTGTTGGTTGCGGAACTACCTGGTGGAACTTCACTATTTGTGCTATAACTTCCCTCTAGGGTGCTGTTGTACGTGAGTGCACCAGCCTCTGGTCACCGATTGTTTGGCTACAAGGTGGATTAACCTAAACATTGGAAAGAAGGGTCTGAGATTGGAACTCTACACTCATAAGGCAAATATGAACTAATTAGCAAATCACAATTAGCAACTTTTGCGGGTGCAGTATACACCAATAATAGGTTTAAACTGTTTATATTGGACATTGACACCAATGGAATAAATAATAGACAATGCATTTCATAGTACAGTATATTTTTTACATTGTATTAAAAATCATAGTTGACTACAACTACAACTTTTCAAAACAGGCAAAGGTATATGCAGTACCCCAGACCTGGGGGTATCAGCATTATGTATAATGTAATGTTCTGCCGTATACACCAGCATGGGAGGTATGGTTGGCAATGGTTGCGATGGTTCCTAACCACCCTGTTCCTCCCCTCTTGGTATAAGTGGGTTGGTCCTATTTCCTGCTAGCATGGGGAGTTTGAGTCTAGACAGGGAGAAGAGATCAAGCACATGCCAGAGGTCCTACTCCAAGGGGTCTCCTGTGAGACCTTCACTCCAGGAAGAGTATCAGAATCGAGAACACTGCTTTCAAGAAAGCTTCAGTGTGCATAGACAGCAGAGTGATGAGCAAAAACACAGCTTTATAAACCCTGCTGCAGGTGACGGACTACGGCTCAAATATCCATCACCTAGACCTCTTCCAGGCCTGTCAAACACCTAACCAGCCACCAAACCTCATCACCTGGTGACCAAAACTGCACTTTGTCCCTACGACTGCCAGATGTAAAATAAGTAAAGAGACACTTTCATACTTTTACTTCTGGCCTGATTCTTCAAACCACCTTTCCACTGCATTGATCTCTAGGGACCAACAGCCTGAGGCAGTACACTCTAACACAACACCTCATCAGGGCCATTTCCACTCCCGTCTCCTCAGGGTCTCACTGCATATACACTTGTTATGCCCCAGAGTGGCATTACCACCTTTTGTGCCCCCTCTACTATCTCCTACGGTTGATCCTGTATCATCTTGCATATTTTATGCCATATCCTGCTTAATGTATATGTATGTCTTTGCAAACAACTGTTAAAGTGTAATGTGCCTGGTCTACCAGCAGATGGCAGCAATCTTGGCAGAGCCAGTTTCCCTGGAGTGGAGCCTTCTAGTCCATTCAAGCCCTCTAGAGAGGGAGAAGTTCAGTGTTAGTGAAGGTTAGAGTTGAGCGAACACCTGGATGTTCGGGTTCGAGAAGTTCGGCCGAACTTCCCGGAAATGTTCGGGTTCGGGATCCGAACCCGACCCGAACTTCGTCCCGAACCCCATTGAAGTCAATGGGGACCCGAACTTTTCGGCACTAAAAAGGCTGTAAAACAGCCCAGGAAAGGGCTAGAGGGCTGCAAAAGGCAGCAAAATGTAGTTAAATCCCCTGCAAACAAATGTGGATAGGGAAATTAATAAAAATAAAAATAAAATAAATAAAATTAACCAATATCAATTGGAGAGAGGTCCCATAGCAGAGAATCTGGCTTCACGTCACCCACCACTGTAACAGTCCATTGTCAGATATTTAGACCCCAGCACCCAGACAGAGGAGAGAGGTCCCATTGCAGAGAATCAGGCTTCATGTCACCCACCACTGGAACAGGCCACTGTCAGATATTTAGACCCCGGCACCCAGACAGAGGAGAGAGGTCCCATTGCAGAGAATCAGGCTTCATGTCATAGCAGAGAATCAGGCTTCACGTCACCCACCACTGGAACAGGCCATTGTCAGATATTTTGGCCCTGGCACCCAGACTAAGGAGAGAGGTCCCATAGCAGAGAATCAGGCTTCATGTCATAGCAGAGAATCAGGCTTCATAGCATAGCAGAGAATCAGGCTTCATGTCATAGCAGAGAATCAGGCTTCACGTCACCCACCACTGGAACAGGCCATTGTCAGATATTTAGGCCCCGGCACCCAGACAGAGGAGAGAGGTCCCATAGCAGAGATTCAGGCTTCATGTCAGCAGAGAATCAGGCTTAATGTCATAGCAGAGAATCAGGCTTCCCATCAGCCAAAACTGGAACAGTCCATTGTCAGATATTTAGGCCCTGGCACCCAGACAGAGGAGAGAGGTCCCATAGCAGAGAATCAGGCTTCATGTCATAGCAGAGAATCAGGCTTTACGTCACCCAAAACTGGAACAGTCCATTGTCAGATATTTAGGCCCCGGCACCCAGACAGAGGAGAGAGGTCCCATAGCAGAGAATCAGGCTTCATGTCATAGCAGAGAATCAGGCTTCACGTCAGCCAAAACTGGAACAGTCCATTGTCAGATATTTAGGCCCCGGCACCCAGACAGAGGAGAGGGGTCCCATAGCAGAGATTCAGGCTTCATGTCAGCAGAGAATCAGGCTTCATGTCATAGCAAAGAATCAGGCTTCACGTCAGCCAAAACTGGAACAGTCCATTGTCAGATATTTAGGCCCCGGCACCCAGACAGAGGAGAGAGGTCCCATAGCAGAGAATCAGGCTTCATGTCAGCAGAGAATCAGGCTTAATGTCATAGCAGAGAATCAGGCTTCACGTCACCCACCACTGGAACAGTCCATTGTCAGATATTTAGGCCCCGGCACCCAGACAGAGGAGAGAGGTCCCATAGCAGAGAATCAGGCTTCATGTCATAGCAGAGAATCAGGCTTCATGTCATAGCAGAGATTTAGGCTTCATGTCATAGCAGAGAATCAGGCTTCACGTCACCCAAAACTGGAACAGTCCATTGTCAGATATTTAGGCCCCTGCACCCAGACAGAGGAGAGAGGTCCCATAGCAGAGATTCAGGCTTCATGTCAGCAGAGAATCAGGCTTCATGTCATAGCAGAGAATCAGGCTTCACGTCACCCAAAACTGGAACAGTCCATTGTCAGATATTTAGGCCCCGGCACCCAGACAGAGGAAAGAGGTCCCATAGCAGAGATTCAGGCTTCATGTCATAGCAGAGAATCATGCTTCACGTCACCCAACACTGGAACAGGCCACTGTCAGATATTTTTAGGCCCCGGCACCCAGACAGAGGAGAGGTTCATTCAACTTTGGGTTGCCCGCAATATAATGGCAAAATGAAAATAAAAATAGGATTGAATGAGGAAGTGCCCTGGAGTACAATAATATATGGTTAAGGGGAGGTAGTTAATGTCTAATCTGCACAAGGGATGGACAGGCCCTGTGGGATCCATGCCTGGTTCATTTTTATGAACGTCAGCTTGTCCACATTGGCTGTAGACAGGCGGCTGCATTTGTCTGTAATGACGCCTCCTGCCGTGCTGAATACACGTTCAGACAAAACGCTGGCCGCCGGGCAGGCCAGTACCTCCAAGGCATAAAAGGCTAGCTCTGGCCACGTGGACAATTTGGAGACCCAGAAGTTGAATGGGGCCGAACCATCAGTCAGTACGTGGAGGGGTGTGCACACGTACTGTTCCACCATGTTAGTGAAATGTTGCCTCCTGCTAACACGTTCCGTATCAGGTGGTGGTGCAGTTAGCTGTGGCGTGGTGACAAAACTTTTCCACATCTCTGCCATGCTAACCCTGCCCTCAGAGGAGCTGGCCGTGACACAGCTGCGTTGGCGACCTCTTGCTCCTCCTCTGCCTTCGCCTTGGGCTTCCACTTGTTCCCCTGTGACATTTCGGAATGCTCTCAGTAGCACGTCTACCAATGTGCGCTTGTACTCGCGCATCTTCCTATCACGCTCCAGTGCAGGAAGTAAGGTGGGCACATTGTCTTTGTACCGGGGATCCAGCAGGGTGGCAACCCAGTAGTCCGCACACGTTAAAATGTGGGCAACTCTGCTGTCGTTGCGCAGGCACTGCAGCATGTAGTCGCTCATGTGTGCCAGGCTGCCCAGAGGTAAGGACAAGCTGTCCTGTGTGGGAGGCGTATCGTCATCATCCTGCGTTTCCCCCCAGCCATGCACCAGTGATGGGCCCGAGCTGCGTTGGGTGCCACCCCGCTGTGAACATGCTTCATCCTCATCCTCCTCCACCTCCTCCTCATCCTCGTCCTCCTCGTCCTCCAGTAGTGGGCCCTGGCTGGCCACATTTGTACCTGGCCTCTGCTGTTGCAAAAAACCTCCCTCTGAGTCACTTTGAAGAGACTGGCCTGAAAGTGCTAAAAATGACCCCTCTTCCTCCTCCTCCTCCTCCTCCTGGGCCACCTCCTCTTCCATCATCGCCCTAAGTGTTTTCTCAAGGAGACATAGAAGTAGTATTGTAACGCTGATAATGGAGTCATCGCCACTGGCCATGTTGGTGGAGTACTCGAAACAGCGCAACAGGGCACACAGGTCTCGCATGGAGGCCCAGTCATTGGTGGTGAAGTGGTGCTGTTCCACAGTGCGACTGACCCGTGCGTGCTGCAGCTGAAACTCCACTATGGCCTGCTGCTGCTCGCACAGTCTGTCCAGCACGTGCAAGGTGGAGTTCCACCTGGTGGGCACGTCACATATGAGGCGGTGAGCGGGAAGGCCGAAGTTACGCTGTAGCGCAGACAGACGAGCAGCGGCAGGATGTGAACACCGGAAGCGCGAACAGACGGCCCGCACTTTATGCAGCAGCTATGACATGTCGGGGTAGTTGTGAATGAACTTCTGCACCACCAAATTCAGCACATGCGCCAGGCAAGGGATGTGCGTCAAATCGGCTAGTCCCAGAGCTGCAACGAGATTTCGCCCATTATCGCACACCACCAGGCCGGGCTTGAGGCTCACCGGCAGCAACCACTCATCGGTCTGTTGTTCTATACCCCGCCACAACTCCTGTGCGGTGTGGGGCCTGTCCCCCAAACATATGAGTTTCAGAATGGCCTGCTGACGTTTACCCCGGGCTGTGCTGAAGTTGGTGGTGAAGGTGTGTGGCTGACTGGATGAGCAGGTGGAAGAAGAGGAGGAGGAAGCCGAGTAGGAGGAGGAGGCAACAGGAGGCAAAGAATGTTGCCCTGCGATCCTTGGCGGCGGAAGGACGTGCGCCAAACAGCTCTCCGCCTGGGGCCCAGCCGCCACTACATTTACCCAGTGTGCAGTTAGGGAGATATAGCGTTCCTGGCCGTGCTTAATGGTCCACGTATCTGTGGTTAGGTGTACCTTGCCACAGATGGCGTTGCGCAGTGCACACGATTTTATCGGATACTTAGTTGTGCAGGGAAGGCACGGCTCTCTTGGAGAAGTAGTGGCGGCTGGGAACAACATACTGTGGGACAGCAAGCGACATGAGCTGTTTGAAGCTGTCTGTGTCCACCAGCCTGAATGACAGCATTTCATAGGCTAGTAGTTTAGAAATGCTGGCATTCAGGGCCAGGGATCGAGGGTGGCTAGGTGGGAATTTACGCTTTCTCTCAAATGTTTGTGAGATGGAGAGCTGAACGCTGCCGTGTGACATGGTTGAGATGCTTGGTGACGGAGGTGGTGGTGTTGGTGGTACATCCCCTGTTTGCTGGGCGGCAGGTGCCAACGTTCCTCCAGAGGCGGAGGAAGAGGCCGAGGCGGCAGCAGCAGAAGAGGCCGAGGCGGCAGCAGCAGAAGAGGTAGCAGGGGGAGCCTGAGTGACTTCCTTGTTTTTAAGGTGTTTACTCCACTGCAGTTCATGCTTTGCATGCAGGTGCCTGGTCATGCAGGTTGTTCTAAGGTTCAGAACGTTAATGCCTCGCTTCAGGCTCTGATGGCACAGCGTGCAAACCACTCAGGTCTTGTCGTCAGCACATTGTTTGAAGAAGTGCCATGCCAGGGAACTCCTTGAAGCTGCCTTTGGGGTGCTCGGTCCCAGATGGCGGCGGTCAGTAGCAGGCGGAGTCCCTTGGCGGCGGGTGTTCTGCTTTTGCCCACTGCTCCCTCTTTTGCTACGCTGTTGGCTCGGTCTCACCACTGCCTCTTCCTCCGAACGGTGAAAGTCAGTGGCATGACCTTCTTTCCATGTGGGGTCTAGGACCTCATCGTCCCCTGCATCGTCTTCCACCCAGTCTTCCTCCCTGACCTCCTGTTCAGTCTGCACACTGCAGAAAGACGCAGCAGTTGGCACCTGTGTTTCGTCATCATCAGAGACGTACTGAGGTGGTATTCCCATGTCCTCATCATCAGGAAACAGTGGTTGTGCGTCAGTGCATTCTATGTCTTCCACCGCTGGGGAAGGGCTAGGTGGATGCCCTTGGGAAACCCTGCCAGCAGAGTCTTCAAACAGCATAAGAGACTGCTGCATAACTTGAGGCTCAAACAGTTTCCCTGATATGCATGGGGGTGATGTGACAGACTGATGGGCTTGACTTTCAGGCGCCATCTGTGCGCTTTCTGCAGAAGACTGGGTGGGAGATAATGTGAACGTGCTGGATCCACTGTCGGCCACCCAATTGACTAATGCCTGTACCTGCTCAGGCCTTACCATCCTTAGAATGGCATTGGGCCCCACCAAATATTGCTGTAAATTCTGGCGGCTACTAGGACCTGAGGTAGTTGGTACACTAGGACGTGTGGCTGTGGCAGAACGGTCATGTCCTTTCCCAGCACCAGAGGGTCCACTAACACCACCACGACCATGTCCGCGTCCGCGTCCCTTACTAGATGTTTTCCTCATTGTTACTGTTGACCACAATAAGAAAAAATTTATTTGGCCCATTGTATTGAATTCAAATTCAGGCCTTTTTTTTACAGACACCTAACACTATCTGGCTATCTATTTAGGTACCGTATTACACTAATACAGGCACAGCAGTAACAACAGATTTATCTGAATATAAATTGTAGGCCTAGTATTTAGGCCCTGGATGACAGGTATAAGTTTACGGACAGAATTAGACTTGGAAATGAACGGTAGCGTGTGAAGTTATTGAGGATGACCCTATCCGCACCTTGAATCTAATATACCCTTTTATGGATAGATTTAAAGTTGGCCTGATACAGTAGAAACCACTGATTTAAGGAATTGCTAAGTTGGAAATTGTATTTCAACCCAGAACAAAAACTGTGCTTTGACGGACACTAACTTGACCAGCCACAGCAATAACCACAGATTTAGCTGAATATAAATTTTAGGCCTATTATTTAGGCGCTGGGTGACAGGTATACGTTTACAGACAGAATTAGACTTGGAAATGCACGGTAGCGTGTGAAGTTATTGAGGATGACACTATCCGGACCTTCAATCTAATATACCCTTTTATGGATCGATTTAAACTTGGCCTGATACAGCAGAAACCACTGATTTAGGGAATTACTAAGTTGGGAATTGTATTTCAACCCAGAACAAAAATATATCCTTTGCCAGACAGCAGACAGTATTACAATTGGCTAGCCACAGCTGAAACACCAGATTTAGGGTACTGCTATTTTGGCAATTGTATTTCACCCCTCAATAAAATAGCAAGCACAGCCAAGCCCCTGATGTAGGATATAGCAAAAAAAAAAAACACACTATTGATGGTTAAATGGACTTGGTGGCAGCTTGTGCTGGCACACCACGAGACACAAAATGGCCACCGATCACCCCAGAAAAAAGTGACTGAAAAACGCTCTGGGCAGCCTAAAAACAGTGAGCAATTGAATAGCAGAAGATGAATGATTCACAGCTGTAGATCGATCACTTCATTAAGTGTTTTTGCTGAGTAAATCCCTGTCTAGTGCCTAATCTCACCCTAACAGCAGCAGCTGCATCCTCTTCCTACACTGATCAGAGCAGAGTGACGTGCGGCACTACGTGACTCCAGCTTAAATAGAGGCTGGGTCACATGCTGCACTGGCCAATCACAGCCATGCCAATAGTAGGCATGGCTGTGATGGCCTCTTGGGGCAAGTAGTATGACGCTTGTTGATTGGCTGCTTTGCAGCCTTTCAAAAAGAGCCAAGAAAGCGACGAATACCGAACCCGAACCCGGACTTTTACGAAAATGTTCGGGTTCGGGTCCATGTCACGGACACCCCAAAAATCGGTACGAACCCGAACTATACAGTTCGGGTTCGCTCATCCCTAGTGAAGGTCAGTCTAATCTACTCTCCTAGGGGAGAGGTTGTATCTAGCCTTCCCTTCCTTAGGGAGAGGTTGTGTGTGCAGCTTACCCCCGGTAAGGGGAAGCAGCAGGCCCTCGTCCCTCCTAGATGAGCCTGCAGAAGCCTAGAGCACCCACTGCAAGGGAAGATTGTGTTCCATCCAGCAGAGAACTGTCTGCTCTGCTGGGCCCACAGGTCTAAGTCAAGTGCCTCTTAAGCCAGGAAGAAAGGTTCCCTGGATAAAAGATAAAGAGAGACAGAACTAAAGACAAAGATAAGAGAAAGATACAGATCAAGACAGAAACAGAGTCAGACTACAGAAAGCTAAGTTGCAGCCTACAGCAGAAAGCAGAAAGGAAAAGTTCCTATTTAATCCAGCCAACATAGCAGAGCTGAGTGAGTACAGATTTAGCAGAGCTGATTGTGTTCGCCTGCCAGAAGTTAAGCCTAAATCTGCTGATGACCAAGATAAAGTTTGGAAGATTGTTCCTTGATACAAGTTTATTCAAGCAAAGCTGTGTTCAACGTTAATAATTCTGGACTCAATTATTACTTCATCATCCAAGTTAATCACTCCCTTTGCACTGCTTCGGACCACCACGTCTGGGATCCAAGAATATCCAGGTAGGAGCACCGTGACACGTGCATACAACACCTTCAGGGAGATTATAGTTTACTCTACACCATTCTGGCAATCCATGTCCTAGTTGCTTCAATGCAACTGGCGTCACGACAACTTGCTCTATCAATGTTACATATATCGTAAAAACCTCTTAAAAAGTAAGGGATACCCCAGACGCTGGCCACCGCCTGCTATACACTGGCCAAATGTATGCAAATCATTGGGTTAATGAAAGTCTATGGGCACATCTGGAAATGTATCTTTTATGCTGATTGTGAATGAACCGAGCCTAACAGAGTGCAGAGTTTGGGTTAATATAGGATGCCAGGTTAGGTGCTATTTCTCATAGTAACCCAGGAACACTTTAATAGAAGAGCAAAGGGCTATACAGATAAATGAACCATTTCTCCCGTTCAGTAAGTGATGGCAGTGAACATCGCATCTAGTGAACAGCACTGGTAATCATGGAAGACGGCTGCTCTGGGGTACGGGGGCTGTAAACAATTGATGTGCGTGTACTCTTTGGTGATGCTTGCACAGAGAAGACTTACTGAGGTTGACAGCCTATGACTGTTTACACAAGGAGTGTTAGAAACAGATTCATCCGAGTCACAACCTGGAGGAAGAAAACTGACATGTCAAGTTTTCCTCTGGTGGTGCAATGTGAAAGATGCATTCACTGGGAACAACATGCATTTAAGAGGATTTATGACATCACAAAATGTTTTTGCAGGAGATGTGTAAATGATCATAGCATCACCATACAGCTGCAGTCACTCAGATCCCAACTCAGGGACCAAAGAGTGAATATTTTACACCATAAATATTGTATAAAACCCTAGAGCGCCCCTTCTCTCACTGACCCTTTCTCTGGTTAACTTTCAACATATGCATCTAAAAGATAACTCTAAGGGTAAACCCTGGTGGGTGTTACAAAGACGTTCAGAATCAAGTCAACTTTAACGTTTTAGTTTTTTCCTCCTCCCTACTTTCCAAGAGCCATAGGGGGTCATTTATCAATCTGAAGTATGCCTAAATTTTTCCCACTCATGCCAGGTCTAAAAAAGTGGTTGTGGTGTGGGTGGTGAAGGCGGTGGTTTAGGCGTAGAAAAAGGTCTAAATGTAAGACAACAAGAAAACTGTCTTACATTTAGAACTGGCCGAGGATCTGCCGAAGTTATGGAGAGGCCAGCACCTCTTCAGAACGTCGGCGGATCCTCCTCCAGCTTAGAGGTTTATTAAGACCGGCGTTTAAAACGCCGGTCTTAATAAATGTGCCCCATAGTTTTTATATTTTTCTGTCTGAGGGTTTGTACTTTGTCTCCTAAGGAATGAGAATGGAGGGTAGTCAGAGGTCTAATTGCTCTGGTCGCAGTGCCAATTGGTTAAATGGCTAAGGACAGAGTTATCTCCAATCCTACATGTCAGCTGTATAACACAGCCACCACCCACCATATATGGGGCAAGCTTAGCTCCTGAGCGTGCTCCACACAATCCTTCCTCGCATGTAATGTAACTATGCATCCAGGTGTGTGAAGGAGTTAAACAGCCTCACAAACCACCTAAATAGGTTAGTGAAGTGCAAGATTGTACAAAGAAATCAAATGACTCCATACAAAACTCAGAATAAACCCCATATCCGCCATTATTGAAAACAAAGGCTAAGCGGTGACTACAGAACTGTTAGCACAGGAGCAGCGGAGGTTGCAAATGGGGAGTGGGAACCTATACAACTACGCTATATTGCCGCCCTTAGCACTGGTTATCTACAGGGGTGCCACCAATATGTGAGGAGCATGAGTGAGTAAAGTGCATGTAAGTAAAGGCTGCTGTGATCAACTTACCGCTGTATAAGTTGATCACAGTATATGTCATATCATACAACCATTCAAAGATTTTTTTATTAGCTAGTAGCCTAATGTCGGATTTCCCTTTTGCTGACTCATACTGCAATTGTCTTTGCTTCACTCTTTATTTCGGTGACATTAAATAGAGGAACTACTGTTTTCTATGTGAAATGTGGACACGGCAGTCTCTGAGGATGGGAGCTACAGCCACCACTGCAGGACACATCTTATAGAACTATATCTGCTTTGTATTGCTTTAGGAGTCTATAAACATTATTTTATGTGACATCCATGCATTTTAATGGTTTTTAACACCTTCATGTCCTGAGGCATAATTAATGATTGTATAACGCTTTGTACATTTTGCGATTTATTAATGTAATATCATTATTTGCAAAAACCGTAAGCAGGAAAGATTGTAAAAGCTCTGACAGACAGGACAAAGCACTAATGAGTAGAACTATTCAGGAGTGGATCATAAAAAAAGGCAAAGTATTAGGGACATATAAAGCTTCTCCTGTGTTTTTTTTAAATCGGCACCTGGTCTTGCATTAAAAAACCTGAACTTGTAGCAGCACCTTTAGAGCATTTGGTTGCACTCAGCTAACTTAAAGGGGTTTCTGACTTTTTTATATGGATGATCTATCCTCTGGATAGGTCATCAGTATCTCATCCGGAGTCAGTAGTTTGAGGAGGCAACGGCACTTCAATGAGTTTGTGACCTTCTACCAGCTTACCCTAGGCCAGTGAAATCATGTTCATCAGTCACGTGGCCTAGGGGCAGCTCAGTCCCATTCAAGCAAATGGGACTGAGCTGCGATACCAAGCACAGCCTTCATAAGCTGTGAGGAGACCACAGCACTCCTCAAACAGCTGTTTGTCAGTGGTCCCAGGTGTTGGACCTCTACCAACCAGATACTAATGACCTATCTTGAGGATAAGTCATCAAAATACCAAAAATTTAGAAAACCTCTTTAATTTAGGTAACTGATATGTTTGTTTATAAGTGATTGAGATTATGCTGGGATTTAGTGCTGAGCAGGGGGAATGAGAGCTGCTTCACAAAGCTACTCTCCTTACTGCAAAAAAATCCAAAATGACAAAGTAAAATGGAGAATCTAACAATTTTGCAATTGCCTGAGGGTAGTTCCTATGGAAATTTTGTAATTAAAATATATTATACATGCTGTGATTTTTACATTCTGTTTTTAATGTTAAATTTTTCTAATTGATTTTAAGAATTTAATATTTTTTTTTACATTTTAAATAATAACATAACTATGAAGTCTTAGGCCTCTTTCACACATCAGTGGTTTTCCACAGACTCTGGGTTTGTGGCGACACAACGGGGGCATGCCCTATTTTTGTCCGTGATTACGTATCCCTCACACATATTATAGCGCCTAGGTCTGTGAAAATCTCAGATACCACAAAGATGCTATCCTTGTTTGGTCTGTGGCTTTCACAGACCGTTGGTAGGAGATGCTCTGGAAGCCAATTTTCAGCCTAGCAGTGTAGAATACGAATAGCACACGGAGGGAGAAAATGGACACATGGACCAAACACAGATCGTTCACAGACATCTTCATGGATGAATCACTAACCATCTTGTCACTAATGTCATCACAGACATGGTTGTGTCAAAGCAGCCTAAGGGTGTGCGTTCACACGACTGTATGAATGTGTCCGCATCCGTAGTTCCGTTCAGCGGCGCCGCAAAAATATAGATCATGTCCTATTCTTGTCCACAATCGCAGACAAGAATAGGCATTTTCTATATAGCACCAGCCATGTGCGATCCGCAAAATGCGGAAGGCACACGGCCGGTATCCGTGTTTTGTTGACCGCAAAACACTTACGGTCGTGTGAATGTAGCCTAAAAACTATATCCATCTTTGCAACCAATTTGTGTTACTATCACAATTTTTCATAATTTTGGGATGAGGTAACTGCCCACTCTGACGGAACACATTACAGCAAATTGCATCACAAAACCAAGGCGAATCGCTGTAAAACCGCACTCATTTTTATTTGTTAAATTTCGGTTTTGAGGCAGTCTTTAACCATACCTCAGGATATGAATAGACCCTTTGTGGTTATTCACATGTATTTTTCTTCATGTTTTTTTTTTTGCCATTTTAGGGTATGGACACACGGTCAGGTTTCCTGATGCAGTTTTAGAAGCCAAAACCAGTGAATTAAAAAAAGAAGGAGAAGTCGTATTTGTCTTTTATACTTTCTCTCCTTTTTTCTGATCCAATCCTGATTTTGGCTTCCAGAACTGCATCAGGAAACCTGACCGTGTAGCCGTACCCTTAGTGCACTGGCTTATAAAGTCAATGGAGCTATTCACACATCTGTTTTATTTTTCTTAAACAGATCTGTATGTCTCGTCAATTCAATAAAAATAAAAAACGGATAGAGCATGGAAGCCATCCTTGGATCCGTCTTTTACGTAAAAAACGTACACGGCCATGAGAATGCGCTCTTACTTCACTCAATTAGACCACTGAGTCTGCTAAACTCACATGCAGTAGGGTAGCAGATGTAGCAGAGTAACCCAGGACTGGAGAATCAGATTACAAAAGGTTTGTAATGCATAAGTCTGCATGGGAGCTGTGTACACATTATGACAGGATATATTTAATCAAGCTTATTTGGAAAATTGCTTTGGCTTTATTTTAGATTGATTAGAGCAAGTCAATGATTGCAAAGGAGAACATGACTTTTACAAGACGTTCTTGTAACATTTGAAGTTTATTGTGACTCGTTTCTGAAAACATAAATATTCTGTAATCTGAGCTCTCTCGACATTATGCGTAATGTTTGACTTGGGGCTAGCACTTTGGCAGCGTGGGGGTTAAGTTGTGTTTCACACAGCTAGACAGCTAAGGACACTTCCTCTTTGAGAATTAGTAAATCTCTAAGAGCAGCTGAGCACATACTACTGTATTTAATAGAATCCCGTCAAATCTCTAGATTAGACCATGGCTTTTAAACTCCCATTCCGGGAAGACTTTGAAAGTTGGACAACTTCACAAGTTGCAGATCTTTTTAAGCAGGTAAGAACGTGGGGCGTGAGATGTACTGCATACTGCAAGAGGCCCAGAATTATGGGAATGAAGGTCGGATGCCGCTTGCGTTAGAGAGATCTGAACTTTGTATTGTAAACAGAGCTGATACATTGTAGCACTGCACTAACCATGCTGTAACTTTGTAAGGTAATGATGCCAAAGATCTAGGTTCATGATCCACTGGGCCCATGAATTAGTCCTTTAAACCATACAGCGACCTTTCTGGAAATAGAACAGTCATAGAACTCAATGTAGAGAACTCAAGTATCCAAAGAGAGAGCATTGACGTTATATTGATAGGCATAAATGTTCGAATGGACGGTCCAGAGATTACTGCTTGCATTTCATCATAGTTCATATAACTGATAGGACTTACATGTTACAGCAAAGAGGTATTTTGTTTACAGATGGAGCAGGGTTAGCACTCCGGCTCTTAACTCAAATTTCTTAACTCATTGCGTTATCTTGAGACAAAAGCCATTGAAAAGCAATTGAAGGTGTTTGCTTAGATTAGATAACACAACTCAGAAATCAGTGTTAACTTTACTCCATCCTGTAACTAAAAATTCATTAGAAAATTCATTTCGACAGTACTATTGAAAATGAAATAGAAAAAATTGTCCTTTTTTAGCAGTCAACACAAATGATAAGGCCTCTTTCACACGAACAATATGGATTAGGTCTGGATGCGTTCAGGGTGCGTTCAGTGAAACTCACACCATTGTGCAAGCAAGTTCAGTCAGTTTTTTCCGCACGGGTGCAATGCGTGTTGATGCGTTTTTCACGCGTGTGATAAAAAACTGAAGGTTTAAAAACAACATCTCTATGGGTACTTTCACACTAGTGTTTTTCTTTTCCGGCACTGAGTTCCGTCAAAAGGAATGGGCAGGGCTCAATGCCGGAAAAGAACTGATCAGTTTTATCCCATGCATTCTAAATGGAGAGCAATCCGTTCAGGATGCATCAGGATGTCTTCAGTTCAGTCTTTTTGACTGATCAGTCAAAAGATAATACCGCAGCATGCTACAGTTTTATCTTCGGCGAACAAAACTGAAGACTTGCCTGAATGCCGGATCTGGCATTTTTATCTATAGGAATGTATTAGTGCATTCATAATACTGGAATGCCGGACCCGTCCTTCTGGTCTGCACATGCGTAGACCGAAAGAAAGATGAAAAAAATAAATGCCGGATCTGTTTTGCCGGATGACAGACGGAAAGACGGATCTGGCATTTCAATGCATTTTTCTGACTGATCAGGGATTTTTAAGACTGATCAGTCAGAAAAATGCATTGAAATGCCGGATCCGTCTTTCCGTCTGTCATCTGGCAAAACAGATCCGGCATTCATTTCTTTCACCTTTTTTTCGGTCTGCGCATGCGCAGACCGGACGGACGGGTCCGGCATTCCGGTATTTTGAATGCACTAATACATTCCTGATCAGTCTTAGACATCTTTCACATGGGCGTCGCGTGTGAGGGCCGGACAAGATGTGGGTGCGTTGCAGGAAAATGCACTATCTTTCCGCGCGAGTGCAAAGCATTTGAATGCGTTTTGCACGCACGTGAGAAAAATCTGCATGTTTGGTACCCAAACCCGAACCCGGACTTCTTCACAGAAGTTCGGGTTTGGGATAGGTGTTGTGTAGATTTTATTATTTTCACTTATAACATGGTTATAAGGGAAAATAATAGCATTTTTAATACAGAATGCTAAGTAAAATAGGGATGAAGGGGTTAAAAAATAAAAATTGAAATTAAACTCACCTCATCCACTTGTTCGCGCAGCCCGGCTTGTCTTCTTTCCTGTTCTTTGAGGACCTGGGAGGAAAAGGACCTTTGGTGAATCAACTGCACTCATCACATGGTCCATCACCATGGTGATGGACCATGTGACAGACCATGTGATTAGCACATTGACATCACCAAAGGTCCTTTTCCATCCAGGTCCTTAAAGAAAAAGAAAGAAGACAAGCCGGGCTGTGCGAAGAAGTGGATTAGGTGAGTTTAGTTATTATATTATTTTTTACCCCTCCATCCCTAATTTACTTAGTATTCTGTATTAAGAAGTTATAAGGGAAAATAATAATGATCGGGTCCCCATCCCGATCGTCTCCTAGCAACCATGCGTGAAAATCACACCGCATCCGCACTTGCTTGCGGATGCTTGCGAATTTCATGCAGCCCCAGTCACTTCTAAGGGGCCTGCGTTGCTTTAAAAGAGCACAATATAGAGCTTGCTGCGATTTTCACGCAACGCACAAGTGATGTGTGAAAATCACCGCTCATGTGCACAGCCCCATAGTAATGAATGGGTCCGGATTCAATGCAGGTGCAATGCGTTCACCTCACGCATTGCACCCGCACGGAATTCTCGCCCGTGTGAAAGGGCGATGGAACTGCTTGCTGGATCACTCTGCTGTGTGAAAGTAGCCTTAGCAACCATCAGTGAAGAACACATTGCATCCGCACCGGCTTGCGGATGCAATGCGTTTTTCACTGAAGACCCATTCACTTCTAGGGGGCCTGGGCTGCGTGAAAAACGCAGAATATAGAACATGCTGCGTTTTTCACGCAACGCAGAACTGATGTACACAGACCTATTGAAATAAATGGGTCAAGATTCAGTGCGGGTGCTATGCTTTCACGTCACGCATTGCAGCCGCGTGTAAAACTCGCTCGTGTGAAAGCGGCCTAAGACCTACCATATACATAGGTAATCCAAAGGAAGATGCTATTGGCAAGTTAAAGACTATGGCCCAGTAATGTGTTCCACTACAGCAAATCATATCACAAAACCAAGGCGAATCGCTGTAGAACCGCACTCGTTTTAATTTGTTCAATTTCGGTTTTGAGGCAGTCTCTTACCGTACCTTAGCATCTGAATAGACCCTTTGTGGTTATTCACATGTATTATTCTTTAGCTTTTTAGCCATTTTAGGGCACAGACACACGGTCAGGTTTCCTGATGCAGTTTTGGAGACCGAAACCAAGAGTTGTATCTGTCCTGTATACTTGCTCTCTTTTTATTATTCAATCCTGATTTTGGCTTCCAAAAGTGTATACAGGAACCTGACCGTGTGGCCGTACTCTTAGCGCACTGACCTATAAAGTCAATGGCTCTATTCACACATCAGTTTTTTTGGATACTTGAGTTATATACATTGTTAATACCCATTAATACCCATAAGAATGATAGGTGTAGAATTGGGATAACAGTATGACAGCTCTATTGTGCTCTTGAAAGACCTAAAGGGAATGTGTCATCAGAAAATGACCTATTGTTTAAATCCTGTTTTTGTCAAAAATATTTCTTTTAGAATTTTTGTTAAAGGGGTTTTCTCAAGACGCGGTTTTATACTTACCTGCTCCCGGCGCGCCGTCCACTTCCTGGTTTCGGCAGCGGGCAGGCTCCATCTTCATTCATGTCTTCTCCCGGCCGGCCGCGCGCTGTACTGAACGCGCACGCCGAGTCCGCGCATGCGCCCTGGTGACTTCTTCCTGGCCAGTATAGTATACTTGCCAGTAAGAAGTCACCAGGGGGCATGCGCCGACTTTGCTTGCGCGTTCAGTACAGCGCGCGGCCAGCCGGGAGAAGAAAAGAAGACGTCTGCGCACGCGCGGCCACCGCGATTCCTGAGAAGAGCGGTGGCCGTAACCAGGAGAGACGGAAGACAACAGTCAGGTAAGTATAGGTTTATTTTTTTCTAAGGGGTGGGAATTTGTTAATAAAATATATTTAGAAAAATGATCACTGTTAAATCATTAACATATTTAACAGTGATCATTAAGATGATAACACCCCTTTAAGTAAAGGCCCTTTTACACTGCTCGATGAAGCAGACAATTGTCGGGAAGCGTGCCTTTCCCGGCAGTCGCCTGCTCATCAGTGAAGGAGAACGCTGCTTTTACATGCAGTGGTCTCCTCCACAGTATGGGGAGGAGTGATCACTAATGCCATCGCTCATCCACATACAGAATCATTGTTTGGCAGCAGATTGTGCTGTCTAAACAGCGCAATGATTCGGGTGACCGTATGAAAGATCCAATTACCCAATGAATGAGCGAATGGGTAACCAGTGGCATCTTTATACTGGCAGATCATCCCCAAGGAGTGTTCCTACGAATGCTTGGTAGCGATGATCTGCCCGATGTTTGGGCAGTGTAAAGGGGCCTTAAGGTAAGTAGGTAAGGCTATTTTCGGAAGTCCTATAGTGGAGAACAGAGGATAGGATGCTTTCCTCGCTCTTTAGGGGCCCCATTCTGGAAAGAGGAGCAGGTCCTAGAGGTAGGAACTGCACCTATCTGACATTGATGGCAGGTCCTGGCGATAATCCATCAATGTCTCAGATGGGAATACCCCTTTTAATTAGAAAGGGTATCTTAGGGATTTCAATTTCCTAACATTACAAAACTGAATCTCCCTGGAGTGCCACAGACTATTCATTCAGCTCACCAGAGGGACCAGGGATTGGGATATCCATCGAACACATGTAAATGACCTTTCCTATAAAAGGTTTTCTGGGATTTAAAAATTGATGACCTATTCCGAAATCCCACACGCCTGCCAACTGTTTAGCAGTAGCGTCAGCACCTGAATTATATAGCTTCATCCACTGTGTAGTGGCTACTGCAGCGCTGCAGACAATTCTGGTGTCTAGTTCTGGTGACTATTTCTGGTGCTGGAGCTACTCCCGAGCAGCTGATTGGCAGGGGTGCAGGGTGGTGGACCCCCACTGATCGCCTATCTTAGGATCATCAGTGTCAGACTGGTGGAGTTCCAACACCCCCACCAATCTGATATTGACATAGAGGAAGTGGCAGGAGTTGTCCGGCTGGGGATTAATGACATTGGAAAATGCTTCAATTTTATTTACCCATTCTGGATTTTATTTAGAAAAATGCATCCCACTGAGGCATCCCTTTAAGACTTGGGCTATAAGGAAGACTTTGACATTATTTACTATTATTGTCACCTTATTATGTTCCTTAGGAAAGGAGATAAATGGCTAATGGCACATACAGGGTTACAGAGTCAAGTATTTACATGGTGTGTCATGACCAGGAACAAACTTACCATAGGGTGTGCTCTATTCTAAACTATTGAAAAGCAGGAACCCATGTATTGGTCCTGCATGGGGGGATTCTGTCTGTGTCAGATCAGCCATGTATGGAGACTTTTTAGCAGTTTTCCATGGTATGGAGACTTATTGGCAATGGTCCATGGGAAAAAAAAATATACAGTCGGACTGACTCAGAGGGAACCACTTCCAGAAAGTAGCGCTAGCGAGATATTCTCTTTCCCTAGGAGATACCTCTTTGCACATTAGTTCAAAACTGCAAGAAGCAGATGACCTTGTACTTGTATATATCTGCATATGGGCACATAGGCCCTCCGTGGTGCTTCCCTGAAGCAGAGTATTCTGCATTTGAACCAATGCTTTTTTTTTATTTTGCTTGCAATACTACATTTATTATGTATTTTCATTATAAAAAAACATTAAGAAAAAAGTTCTTCCATAGCAGTGAGTGGGAACTATATAGCAGACCCTTGCCATTGCAGCTAAGATCTACCTACAGTTATATGCATGGGGTCTTTGGCTCTATCACTATGTATTGTTGCACTTTACCTACACTCAGATTCTCCAAAAATATCTACATTTGAGTTATTGCATTTTCGTGACCTGCCCCAAGCTAACCGCCAAAGCAATAACACTCAATTTTCAAACATTACTATTGATTTAACCAAGTACGGCTAAGAGCCATTGAATGTAGAAATGTGAGAGCCTTCTTTCATTTTACCAGTGATGTAACCTAAACACAGGCATTTTCCAGCAAGTCTGAGTTTTGCAACATATGTACATTGAGTCACTCTGGTAGACTCTGTCTTTCCATGCATTACATGAACCACTCTTTCTCCAGCTCTGTTATCTATTAGACCACTCTTTCTCCAGCTCTGTTATCTATTAGACCACTCTTTCTCCAGCTCTGTTATCTATTAGACCACTCTTTCTCCAGCTCTGTTATCTATTAGACCACTCTTTCTCCAGCTCTGTTATCTAGTAGACCACTCTTTCTCCAGCTCACCTATGCATCAGACCATTCTTTTGAAAGCTCTTCAATATATCAGACTCTTCTTCATCAGTAGTTCCATTTATCAGACTGCCCTTTCTCCAGCACTTCAATGTATTGGACCTTTCTTTTTCCAGTAGTTCAATGTATCATACCTCTCTTTCTCTAGCTTTTCTATGTAGAAGTAGTTGTGCTAATGATGGCAGATGCTTTGTGATAATAGCAGTGGCAGTAGGGCATTAGCAGCAAGAGGAGCAGCAGCAGCCATGTGGTACATGTTGTCAAGAAAACAGGCAGCAGCCTTACGGAAGATGATGGTCGGCAGGCTGCAGAAGTGGCATGATAGAGGTAGTGGCACGATGGAGGTGGTGGCCTAATGGAGGCAGCAACCATGCAGAACATGAAGGTTGGCAGGTCACAGCAGTGGCAAGATGGGGCACTGCCAGCAAGGCCAGATCTATTCATAGGCCTCAGCCAGAGGAGTGTGAATGTCCTCCCCAATGCAGGCTTGGTTAATTTTGACAAAAGTAATGTTTTGGATACTGGCGGAGGACAACTTGATCCCTTTGGGTGTCACTATGACTACCAAAGAAGAAAGAGAGTGTTCAGTACCAGTTGGGCCACTGTTCCAGTCTGCCTGCCCAGAAATCCATGGGGTCAGTCAGGGAACATCCTTAATATCATGTTAACAGTCACAGGTAAATTGTTGCTCTACCCTATGTATTGGTGTACTGATCACCTCACCTATATACTGGTTTAATTAAATTGAACCTATAAAAAAAAAAAATTCCAACTGTGTGGAAATAGAATAAATGGAAATGGACGATTAAGACCTGGCCCTTAATATCACGTTAACCCTCACAGGTAAATTGTTGCCTTACCCTGTTTATTGGTGTAGTGATCACCTATATGCTGGTTTAATTAAATTAAATAATCCCAAGAAAAATAAAATTCCAACTGCATGGATATAGAATAAACAGAAAGGGACGATTGAGGTCTGATGCTTATTTTCATGTTAACACTCACAGGTAAATTGTTGCTCTACCCTGTGTATTGGTGTACTAATCACCTATATGCTGGTTTAATTAAATTGAACAATAACAAAAAAAAAATGAAATTCCAAGTTTTTGTTTTCCGGTATTGAGTTCCGTCACAGGAGCTCAATACCGGAAAAAACGGATCAGTTTTATCCTAATGCATTCTGAATGGAGAGCATTACGTTCAGGATGCATCAATTCAGTCCCTCTTACGTTTTTTGGATGGAGAAAATACTGCAGCATGCGGGTTTTCTGAGTTGGGTCCTATCTGCAATAAGCTTTATTTGCAATAAGTCATTACAATAAAAATACTCATAATCAAATTCTGAGACGGAGCACAGACTGACCGACGATCCTTGTGTGTGATTATATTTCAGTGTGGAATCCAGGAATGTATAGGAGTGCTGGAGAAATTGGGATTAAATGGCTACAGCTTTTTGGTAAGTCTGATGAGATGCTAACTACGATGTATTCATTCAGAACTCGATTCTCAGTATGATATCAAAAGAAAGAGACTTATCAACTATCGACTCCAAAATTCTGAATGTGAGGTACTATCCTTCTCAGAACCCATTATTATAGACAAGGAGGTGTTTGTTAAAGGGAACCTGTCATCTGGATTTTGGGTATAGAGCTGAGGACATGGGTTGCTAGATGGCCGCTAGCACATCCGCAATACCCAGTCCCCATAGCTCTGTGTGCTTTCATTGTGTATAAAAAACGAATCTATACATATGCAAATTAACCTGAGATGAGTCCTGTACGTGAGATGAGTCAGGGACAGGACTCATCTCGGGTTCATTTGCATATGTATCAAATCGTTTTTTTTTACAGAATAAAAGCACACAGAGCTATGGGGACTGGGTATTGCGGATGTGGTAGCGGCCATCTAGCAACCCATGTCCTCAGCTCTATACCCAAAATACAGGTGACAGGTTCCCTTTAAGGAATGATATGAAGGGGTCATTCTACCATTCCAATATTTATCACCTATGAAGAGTATAAGTGATAAATGGATGACCACTGATTGTCCAACAGAAACTAAGGATTGAGCATAATTCAGTAACTACTAGTGATAAGCAATGTTTTAAAAAATTCGATTTGGATGCTTCGCTAAACTTCTAAAAGATATTTGATTCGTTACGAATTACTTTGTAATAAACGAGCCAATTCTCGTGCACACTGATGTGATAATGTCACCACATCCTGGCGCTGGACGTGCACAGTGACATCATCACTGTTGGCGTTACTGCGCCCCCGCCCAGCGTGATGATGTGGTGACATTACACGTCAGGGCACGTGAGAATTGATGCGTTTTCTTCAATCAAGATGGCCGCGAATGCCTCTCCGCGATCAAACGGATGAGGTGTTGTTTTGTTTTTTACCGCAATTTCAGGAAAAATTTACAACTTGGCATAGATGCCAGGATATTATAACTAACACTACAGGCAGAGTTGCAGCACGTGATAACAAATGTGATGCAGAAAATGTGACTAGTGATACAGGCAGCCAATCCACCCACCTTTGGACTATGATCTATTTGAAAGTTCAGTGACAAAATTGAGCTGGGGGGATGCAAGGAGTAGCCAGATCTCACCTTTAAAAAAATGGATATATACAGTGGTGCTTGAAAGTTTCTCGACCCTTCAGAGTTTTCTATATTTTTGCATACATTTGACCTAAAACTCTTTAGAGGTGGTTTAGTGACCTTTTCCAGCCTGATGAGCATCAACAACACTTCTTCTGAGGTCCTCTGAAACATCCTTTGTTCATGCCATGATGCATTTCCACAAATGTGTTGTGAAGACAGTTCTTTAGGTGAAACAGGTCGACCACTCGCACCGGATTGTCATCCCATTGTCATCAGAATGCCTGGCTCTAATTTAACCTGCTAATCCTAAAGGTTCACATACTTTTGCCAATCACAGACATGTGATATTGGATCATTTTCCTCAATAAGTAAATTGTCAATCCTAATATGTTTGACTTATTTGTTTTATTTGGTTATCTTTATCTACTTTTAGGACTTGGGTGAAAATTTGATGTAGTTTTAGGTCAAATTCATGCAGAAATACAGAAAAATCTGAAGGGTTCACATACTTTCAGGCACCACTGTATAACATAAGATAAAATTAGTATATCACATGACACGCTGTCTGTACAGGCTGCCCATGTAATGTTTCCATAGCTACAGAGTTTTGAAAGGTTTTTGATAATCTGTCCAGGAACCCCTCAGACAATAGTACAGGTGACTGGTTGCATATAATGCATTTTAAGCCACAGGCACTTATACCCAACCATGCAAAACACACAAGTAACCATCAATGATAGGTCAATAATAAGATGTTAGAACATTATAAATAGTTATGCATGTGGAAGAACAATTTCATCAGCTACACTGTCAGCCCTATGATGCTAAATCTTCAATGAATGTATAATACTTCCTAAAATTACAGAACATTTTTTTAAGCAATGAGGGGGAAAAAATTGATATCTGTCCCTAACTATAAGGCCCCTTTTACACAAGCGAGTTTTCCGTACGGGTGCAATGCGTGAAGTGAACCCATAGCACCCCCACCGAATCCTGACCCATTCATTTCTATGGGTTTGTGCACATGAGCATTGTTTTTCACGCATAATCTCTGCGTTACGTGAAAATCGCTGCATGTTCTATATTCTGTGCGGAAAAATGAGAATACAATTGAAACTAGATGCTAAAAAATGTGACAAAAGGCAGAATAAATACATAAAACTACAAAAATTTACTTGAGGAAAAGAAGTTGCACGATAAAGTTATCTTCTTGATCCATTTTTTCCTCCTCTTGAATCATCCATATAAATAATCCAAACCTTCAAAATCCAAACCTCTATATGAAAGAACACAAAATAATTAATAATAAATAAGTAATAATTAGGTAATGCTAAGTAGTAATAAATAAGTAATAATAATTAGGTAAAAATAAATAATAATAAAGTCATAAATAAGTAACAAACAGATAAACAATAAACCAAAAACATGATAAAAGTATATAAAATAGAGTCTGATTGGATCAATGATCAAAAGAATGTAGTGAAACTCAAATCCACTTAATCTCACATTGAGCATGCCGTTTCATTGTTTCGCCTCCTTGGATTCCCACATTAACACAGTCAGCGCCTCTAATTCTCAATAATTCAGGGTCACACTCTTGATGCATTTTAAAATACCTCAGAATAAGTTTGAAGTTTTCAGTCTTTTGATGACATGATGTCCCTGACGTGTACATGTAGTCTCTCACTGTGAACTCTCTGGTTGTTAAACCATGGCAGATTTCTAGACAGGGCCATACGGCATAATAAATGACTGCTTTGTTGGCGCAACTTTACTCACATATATACACTGAACAAAAATATAAAACGCAACACTTTTGGTTTTGCATGAGCTGAACTCAAAGAACTGAAACATTTTCTTCATACACAAAAGACCCATTACTCTCAAATATTATTCTCAAATCTGTCTAAATCTGTGTTAGTGAGCGCTTCTCCTTTGCCGAGATAATCCCTCCCACCTCACAGGTGTGGCATATCAAGGTGCTGATTAGACAGCATGAATATTGCACAGGTGTGCCTTAGACTGCCCACAATAAAAAGGCCACTCTGAAATGTGCACAGTTTTGCCTTAATGGGGGGGCAGAAAACCAATCAGTATCTGGTGTGGCCACCATTTGCCTCACGCAGTGCAACACATCTCCGTCGCATATAGTTGATCAGGTTGTTGATTGTGGCCTGTGGAATGTTGGTCCACTTCACTTCAATAGCTGTGCGAAGTTGCAAAATATTGGCAGAAACTGGAACACGTTGTCATATACGCAGATCCAGAGCATCCCAAACATGCTCAATGTGTGACATGTCCGGTGAGTATGCTGGCCATGCAAGAACTGGGATGTTTTCAGCTTCTAGGAATTGTGTACAGATCCTTGCAATATGGTCCTGTGTATTATCATGCTGCAACATGAGGTGATGGTCGTGGATGAATGGCACAACAATGGGCCTCAGGATCCATAACATTGACATCAGCACACCGTTCACCCACACAACGCCACACTCGCTGTCTGCCATCTGCCCTGAACAGTGAAAACCGTGACTCATCCGTGAACAGAACGCCTCTCCAATGTGCCAGACGCCATCGAATGTGAACATTCTCCCACTCAAGTCAGTTAAGACGACGAACTGCAGTCAGGTCCAGACCCCGATGAGGACGACGAGCATGCAGATGAGCTTCCCTGAGACGGTTTCTGAAAGTTTATGCAGAAATTCTTTGGTTATTAAAAAGGTTGTTGCTGCAGCTGTCTGGGTGGCTGGTTTTAGACGATCATGGAGGTGAACATGCTGGATGTGGAGGTCCTGGGCTCGTGTAGTTACACGTGGTCTGCAGTTGTGAGGCCGGTTGGATGTACTGCCAAATTCTCTGAAACGCCTTTGGAGAAGGCTTATGGTAGAGAAATTAACATTCTTTGCACGGGCAGCAGCTCTGGTAGACATTCCTGCAGTCAGCATGCCAATTGCACGGCCCCTCAAAAGTTGCTACATCTGTGGCATTGTGCTGTGTGATCAAACTGCACATTTCAAAGTGTCATTTATTGTGGGCAGTCTAAGGCACACTCATGCTGTCTAATCAGCACCTTGATAAGCCCCACCTGTGAGGTGGGATGGATTATCTCGGCAAAGGAGAAGTGCTCACTAACACAGATTTAGACAGATTTGTGAACAATATTTGAGAGTAATTGGTCTTTTGTGTATGTAGAAAATGTTTCAGATCTTTAAGTTCAGCTCATGCAAAAACGGAGCAAAACCAAAAGTGTTGCGTTTATATATTTTTGTTCAGTGTAGCATAGACATTATCATCACTCGCTGTCCCCAATGGGGCTCACAATCTAAGGTCCCTATCAGTATGTCTTTGGAGTGTGGGAAGAAACCGGAGAACCCCACACAAACATGGGGCGAACATACAAACCCCATGCAGATGTTGTCCTTGGTCAGATTCAAACCTAGGACCCCAGCACTGCAAGACACCAGTGATAACACTGAGCCACCGCGCTGCCCACAATTTATATGCCGATTCATTTTATACACTTAAAGGGGTTGTCCGGCCTGGAGGCAGACAACCACAATGGTTCTAACCTATGACCTAGATGCCACCTACACATTAAAATACTGCATTCAGGTCACACATCATGAACTTTCCCTTGTATTGTTTTGCATACCGCCCACAGTGGTATTTTACTCGTGTGTCTTCTCCATTTCTGGGTTCCACTCATTGTTGCTATGCCATCTATAATTACGCTATATATACAATGAGTATTCACTACATGTGAATACTGACATTAACCAGCTAAGGCTGCATTCACATTACGGTTTTGCCTTAGGTTTAACATATACAAAAACATATACATTAAAGGGATGTTTCATACAGTGGCATCCATCACCATAGAGTTCCATTGTAAAAAAAAATATATACTTTTTTGTGTTTTGCTGGATTCTGCAGGCTCCTTTTTTCCCCCCAAATGTATAAATTAGATAAACAACAAGGAAATTGAGAGCTTTTACTGTTGTCTCTACTTTGGTTCTACTGAAGAATCTGTGCTGGAAACCCATACCCTATAGACCTTTGAATTGTATCTTTCTTTAAAACTATGTAGTGTGCCACTCCTCTGTTATTCCTCCTGGAAATGTATAATATAATTGGCAGCTAAGTGTTAACATTCCTCTTAAAGGACATATAATTTTAGTGCTGTAGGAATACATTCTATTGGTAGGGCCCCTTGTGAGTATAGATAGCCAGGTCAGGTATTCATGTGGATGTGACTGAGCTGCAATACTAAATACAGCCCAGGAGCAACAGCATTTTTTATACAGTGCAGGGCAATCCCCTTAATATTACATAGAGTACTACTGGGGTGATACTATGCAAGCAGTAGAAATGGAGTGCAATCACCCCATAAGGCACAAAGGCACATTTATCATTATAATCCTAACGTAAAAAGACTCTTAAAGGGGTTTTCAAGGGAACATTAAAAAAGGCCATAAAGGGTTAAAAAAACATACCTACCCTGACCGATCCCCCCATTGCTACCCCTAGTGGTGACCTGCTTTATAGACAGTAATTGGCTGAGCGAAGGGCCTTTCCTGGTGTTTCCTGCATGTCGAGTCTGGGCCATAAAAAGGATCAGATCTGTGTCTGTATGGCAATTGTAGGGAATTGTAGGGGTTTGGTGAGCTTGGCGAGCTGTGAGGAGGCCACAACCTCTTCAAAAAGCTGATCAGTGGGAGTGCCAGGAATCACGCCCCCCACCGATCAGATATTGATGACTTATCCCGAGAACAGGCTATCAATATTGAACACCCGGAAAACCCCTTTAATTATATTTTTATGCAAACTAGGATAGGTTAGATATATATATATATATATATATCAGATTGTTGGGGGGCCGACTCCTGGCACTCCTGACGATCAGCTGTTTGGAGAGGCTGTGGCACTCGTCAGCGTGCAGTCTGCTCCGAGGTCAGTGACATCACGTTCATTGTCACATAGCCCACTTGCACGTTAGTCCCATTAAAGTGAATGGTCTTGGGCCTCTATAAAATGTACGGCGCTACGAATGGTGAGCTGTGAGGAGGCCACCACCTCTGCAAAGGGCCGATCGGTGGGAGTGCCGGGAGTCAGACCCCATCGATCAGATATTGACCTATCCTGGGAAAAGTGCATCCATATTGAACACCTGTATAACCCTTTTGATTATGCTTTTAAGTAAAATGCAATGTCAATGATTTTTGCTCTCATCGGAAATACATTTGCATTTGCCAACATTGGCCGTGACCAGTACGTATCCGGAATTCCTTTGCCTATCTTATTTTCTTTCTGCAATTTTCTGAATGAGATTTTCTCAGCGGTTAGTATATAATCCAGCAGCTGCTTATACAGCGTCTGTCAATTCAGACATTCTCCAAACAGTTCCCATGCCCCGGGCGTGCAGGGGCTATCCGCATTAAAGAGGCAGCTAATGTAAGCGTTTACCAGGACGAAGCGATCCCCTCTCCGGACCTCAGGAAGAACTCATCAATGTTTAAACATGTTGTTTCCTGTGACCCAATCACTTCATTTCCAGCACTAAAACTATTATGTATTGCAAAGCATTATATTACAAGTAGAAGAAACAAGGTCAGATCCCGCTGTCAGCATATTGGGAAGTGTGTGACAAGTAATACATAATGCATGGGGCACTGGTAACATACTGGATGACTTCTGGAGATGATATAAGAACACTGACAGAACGTCTCGCTTCTTAACTGCTACTAGGGAGAAATACAATGTATCTGTGCAACTGCAGCAGTGCCGTATGCACTAATCCCACTCCAATTTACATTCATTTTCTTTACCGTTTGCAAATGTTCTTACGACTTTTGTTGTGCGGATTTACAATTATTAGAAGCCGTGAGATATTTTTCCTAAACGTCCATGTTAGTTTTAATGGAGCATGGTGAAATCCGATTTCATACAGAGGAATACACACTTTTTTTGTGAGTTTCTATGGAACCATAGCATGTTCCATCAGCAGGGATGCACCACAAATGAGGCCAGGTGAGGCGATACCAGGTAGGGACAAGAGGAAGGGGGATTACCTGTTTCCGCAGTATAGTATTGCACAGTAGGCAAAGTATCTGGCGCTGTATTACCCTGTATGTTTTGTAGCTCTGTATGTAATGTTTTCAAAGTATGTCTTTAACAGTAGGGATGGAGGGAAGGGGTTAGGTTAAGAAAATGGCATTGGGGGGTTGGGGCGCCGTTTCAGTTTTCGCCTCAGGCAGAGGAAAGGTTAGGTGCACCCTTGTCCATCAGATGTTGCATTACGGGGGGTATTCTGTCCTAAAAGACAGTGCCATAAGAAAGCACCATATGGCGGTACAGAGGCTTCCGCAGGGACTCGGAGTGCCGCTGGAGAGCCTCTGTGCACATGGCTTTGCTATTTTCACGAGGCCTAAAAAAACGAACGTATTTCAAAAGCACGTTTCTTGGGTGGCGTGTTACAAATAGACTGAGAAGTGTTTTTATTTCAGGGCACTCAGACACAAAAACCCAGACAAAACTATGGTTTGCAAAAGCAGAGAGAAAGAACTGTACAACAACAATTCTAGAGCATCTTTTCATTACTCTGCTTTTCTGTTCCTTACTTGTTTTTACTAAAAGTTTATTAACCCATTAGTGACCACTGTAAAAAGGCACATTGGTGGTCACTAACGGTGGTAGGCTAGGCCGTCACCTTTTTTGGCAGCCCAGTCTAAGCACTGCACAGTGCAGAGCAAGAGCATGGCTCTTAGATGATAGCCGGGCTCCTGCTTTAATTGCCTGGTTCAGCAGAAGCAACGATCCGTGCCGATTAGGTTAGGTGCTGCAGTCAATAGCGACCACCCAATGTTAGTGGTTTAGAGGAAGGGGGCTCTCCTTCTTCCATACACAAAAGGCTCTCCTTCTCAGGCATCAACACCCTGTGGTTTCAATGAGAATGTGGGATACCAATGTCTGTAGACTGCAGTCGGGAGACCTAATATAGGCTCCCAGGCCTGCCTGCGATGCATGCCAGAGGCGCAGCCTAATAATGCCTGTCAGTATGCTGACAGTATAATACACTATACTGCACATGCAGTACAGTGTATTACAAAAGTGATCAGAACATTGACTGTAATTGCACTGACCCAGACAGTAAAGGTATAATTTTATTGCTGAAAAAAAAACTAATGCCACAAAATTTAGAACATAAAAACTCAGTAGCAGTATCGCTGTTTTTTCCCATCCTCCCACAAAGAGTTAAAGTTAATTGATAAGTTATGTGTACTACAAAATGGTGCCATTAAAAACTACAACTTGTCCTGCAAAAAATTATCATCATATAGCTACATTGATGGAATTTTTTAAAAGTTATAGCTCTTGGAATTTGACGAGAAAAAAAACAAAAAAAACATTTGTTTTGTCACTAAGGGGTTAAGGAGCCTGCATCCGTGTGTTTCCAGTTGGTGGTATGTCCCTGCACACTGGTAGCGCTCATTGGACAATGCCAGACTTTGCAGGCTACACAAACCCCACTGGTAACACCCAGAGGCAGTTTAATTAATAAACTTCTAGTAGTAATAACTTAGGAACTCAACAAAATAGAGTTATATGAAAATATGCTCCAGACGTTATTGCATGGGAAATAAAATTATATTGTAAAACAGACATATTAGGAGTGGAGAAAGGTCCTCTTTAAGTTAAAATTGATGTGTAAGCAGTAACATAGTTTATAAGGCTGAAAAAAGACATCTGTCCATCCAGTTCGGCCTGTTATCCTGCAAGTTGATCCAGAGGAAGGCAAAAAAAAACAAAATGTGAGGTAGAAGCCAAATTTCCCCACTTAAGGGGGAAAAAAAATCGTTTCCCGACTACAATCAGGCAATCAGAATAACTCCCTGGATCAATGACCCCTCTCTAGTAGCTATAGCCTGTAATATTATTACGCTCCAGAAATACATCCAGGCCCCTCTTGAATTCCTTTATTGTACTTCCCATCACCACCTCCTCAGGCAGAGAGCTCCATAGTCTCACTGCTCTTACCGTAAAGAATCCTCTTCTATGTTTGTGTACAAACCTTCTTTCCTCCAGACGCAGAGGATGTCCCCTCGTCACAGTCACAGTCCTGGGGATAAATAGATGATGGGAGAGATCTCTGTACTGACCCCTGATGTATTTATACATAGTAATTAGATCTCCCCTTTAGTCATCTTTTTTCTTAAGTGAATAACCCTAATTTTGATAATATTTCAGGGTACTGTAGTTGCCCCATTCCAGTTATTACTTTAGTTGCCCTCCTCTGAACCTTCTCCAGCTCTGCTATGTCTGCCTTGTTCACAGGAGCCCATAACTGTACACAGTACTCCATGTGTGGTCTGACCAGTTATTTGTAAAGTGGTAGGACTATGTTCTCATCACGGGCATCTATGCCCCTTTTGATGCAACCCATTATCGTATTGGCCTGGGCAGCAGCTGCCTGACACTGGTTTCTACAGCTTAGTTTGCTGTTCACTAAAATTCGTAGGTCCTTTTCCATGTCAGTGTTACCGAGTGTTTTACCATTTAGTATGTACGGGTGACTTGCATTATTCCTTTCCATGTGTATAACTTTACATTTGTCAGTGTCAAACCTCATCTGCCACTTCTCTGCCCAAGCCTCCAGTCTATCCAGATCCATCTGCAGCCGCATACTATCCTCTTCAGTGTTAATTACTTTACACAGTTTAGTATCATCTGCAAAAATGCATATTTTACTATGAAAGCCTTCTACAAGATCATTAATAAATATATTAAAGAGAATAGGGCCCAATACTGACCCCTGAGGTACCCCACTAGTGACAGTGACCCAATCTGAGTGTGTACCGTTAATAACCACACTCTGTTTTCTATCACTGAGCCAGTTACTTACCCACATACAGACGTTTTCTCCCAGTCCGAGCATTCTCATTTTATATACTAACCTTTTATGTGGTACAGTGTCAAATGCTTTGAAGAAGTCCAGATATACGACATCCATTGATTTGCCGCTGTCAAGTCTAGAACTTACCTCCTCATAGAAACTGATTAAATTAGTCTTGCTCTCTTTGGCAATTAATCTCTTGGTCTCCAGTTTGGCTGCTTTTATTAGTTTTTTTACATATTCAATTTTTTTTCCTTATAGTTTTTCAGTGCTTCCTCGCTACCCTCCAGTTTTAGTGATTCAAATGTTGTCATTTATTGCTTTCTTTACAGTTCTATTTATCAACATTGTTTTTTTTTCTTGTTCCTTAACCTTTTATTCCATAAGGTATGTACCTCTCACAATTAAATTTTAGGATGCTTTTAAAATTATCCCATTTTTATTTTTGAGGACTTTGTCCCAGTTAGTTAAGTCTGTGGCCTCTCTTAGTTGGCTTAATTTAGCTTTTTTGAAGTTTAGCATTTTTGTTCCTCCCTGAAGAAACGCTCTTTTGAATGACAATTAGAAGGTTATTACTTTATGGTCACTATTTTCCAGGTGCCCCCCAACCTGCACATCTGTTGTTCTGTCAGGTCTCTTGGTTAGTACTATGTCCAGTATCGCCCTCCCTCTAGTCGGGTCCTGAACCAGTTAGGAAAGGTAATGGATATTGGTTTTTGCCAAGAACCTGTTTCCTTTGTGAGATATACAGGTTTCAGTTTCCCAGTCTATATCTGGGTAGTTGAAGTCCCCCATAATACCCACCTCATTATGATTTGTCGCCTCGTCTATCTCGTTTAGTAGTAGATTTTCTGTGGACTTTGGTATATTAGGTGGTTTATAATAAACTCCTAGCAGAATTTTATTATTGTTTTTGCCTCCATGTATTTCTACCCACAGTGACTCCACATGTTTATGTTCCTCACTTTCCACTGTATATCTTCTCGGACTGTGGGCTTTAGATAGGACTTTCCATAAAGTCAAACCCCTCCTTCTCTCCAGTTTTGATCCTTTCTGGCTGGGGGCCGGCATCTAGTTTTGAATGGCAGTGGGGACCAGTGCAGTCACTGTATTCTATTGCATCGGGCCCCGCTCACTGTAGTAATTCTAGCTATAACTGTAGGCATTGTTTAACAATAATCTTCAATACATCCATTAATCTTCACTTACTAACGCCCATATCAGGCAGAAAGCCGGGCGGGCACTGGCAGCGTAACTCACTACGTCACGTGCCTGCTCCGCCCACTTTATGAATGAAGCAGGCGGCGCGGGCGCGTGACGTAGTGAGTTACGCTGCCAGTGCTCGCATGGCTGCAATTACAAAACTAGATGCCGGCACCCACCCTCTGTATTTGGGGGTCATTCACACTACACAGGGACACTGTTTGGGGGGGGGGAAATCTGTGGATGACACATAGCATAAGATGCTATATGTGTCATCCACAGATCCACCCCATAACAGTGCCATCCACAGATACCCCCATAACAGTGCCATCCACAGATGCCCCCATAACAGTGCCATCCATAGATCTCCCATAACAGTACCATCCACAGATGCCCTCATAACAGTGCCATCCACAGATGCCCCCATAACAGTGCCATCCACAGATACCCCCATAACAGTGCCATCCACAGATGCCCCCATAACAGTGTGTCATCCACAGATGCCCCCATAACAGTGCCATCCACAGATGCCCCCATAACAGTGCCATCCACAGATGCCCCATAACAGTGCCATCCACAGATGCACCCATAACAGTGCCATCCACAGATGCCCCCATAACAGTGCCATCCACAGATCCCCCCATAACAGTGTCAATCACAGATCCCCCATAATAGTGTAATCCACAGACCACCATTAGTTCAAAACCCACCAAAAGGACACCTTTTGGTTCAAAATGTTTTATTTTCAAAAACCTAGGTGCGTCTTATGGGCCGGTGCATCTTATAGGGCGAAAAATACGGTAGTGCAGTGATAAGAATCAAACTTACTGTAGTCCCCTCCAAAAGTCGCTGAATCTCAAGTCACGTAATCTAAAGTCACACACTTAATACAAACACACATTTGAAATCAAACATGCGAATGCTCACAAACTCGCGTTGTTTGTATAAGTGCAGCTCCCAAACCAGTCAGCTTTTTTTCCTCTGGATTCAAAGGACTGAGCTATGTAAACTTTCAGGAGGGGTAGTTATATACTGTATTTCCTTTTGCTTAGATAGCACCAACATATTCTTCAGCACAGCACAGAAATTATCACTAGAGATGAGCGAATTTCTCAAGAATTTGAGGGAGTCTGCTGTGGAAGGGAAGCAATACTGTGAGTCAGTATGACACGCAGATGACACTCTTAGAAATACTTCACATTTCACTTCTTTGGGCAATTATGGGACTAGAACTGACCAAATAACTCAAGTGTGAACTCAGCCTTTCAGGTCAATGTTAGCGCTAGGTCTTAAGAACCGTGCAGAGGCCCAAGATCCTGCTATAGTGTGAAAGAGTGCACTCCTATTACACTGTCGTCAGCTGATTCCACATAGATGTCTACAGAACCTGTTCTATTAAAGGCTTATACAAGTAGAGCCCCCCGACAGAGTGGAGAGGGTGTCAGCAGTAAGTTTGTATTGACGTCACAGATTATTTTGCTCTTCCTCTGATCCGTCAGAACAATAACCCCCCCCAAAAAACGGATCTTGTCTGTTGAGCATCCGCCTTCACCCGGTCAGCATTTTGTCAGTAATCCATCAGTATTGCTAAATAGTGATGGTCAGTTCGCAGTGTTCGCCAGCGAACACATGCGGGCTGCCATCTTTAGTAAGGTAGACTCACCCGTCCGGTGATGCACAGGGTAAGCCCTTACCTGTGTCTGTGCCGGGAGCCGGTCTGAAATCAAATGCAGTCACCGGGAGCAGGCAGTACCGAGAACAGCCGCTGGGGGCCTTCATCGGGCTGTTCTCGGAACTGCCTGCTCCCTGTGACTGCATTTGATTTCAGACCGGCTCCTGGCACAGGCACAGGTAAGGGCTTGCCTGTGCATCGCCGGACGGGTGAGTCTACCTTACTAAAGATGGCAGCTCGCATGTGTTCGCTGGCGAACACTGCGAACTGACCATCACTGTTGCTAAAGCCAAAAAAACAGGAGTGGATCCAAAACAGAGATGACGCGTGAATTGAATATTTGCATGTATTATGTGTTTTGTACCTACTCCTGCTTTTGGCTACCAAATCATAATTCTGATGGGACCATGTCATACAGGCCTTACAGCTGCTACATAGACAGGATCCGTTGTGCGTCTCATTTTTCCTTCCTTCTGACAGATCAGAAGAAGGGCAAAATAAATTATGATGTCAACCAGGCCAAAAATGCTAAATAGTGGCCTAGTCATGGAGTGGGAAGGAAGGGAACAGCATGAGAAGTCCACAGAGTGGCCCAATGACAAAGTGTGAATGTGGCAGCAGCATGAGGAGACCATAGAGTGGCCCAGTGACATAGTGGTGAGGTACAGCAGCATGAGGAGACCACAGAGAGGCCCAATGACATAGTTATGAGGTGGCAGCAGCATGAGGAGACCACAGAGTGGCCCAGTGACATAGTGGTGAGGCGGTGTCACGCTCTAGTGTGAGAGGGAAACCCCACACTCAACATAGGAGGGAAAGGTCAAAGGAAATAAAGCCTGAAAACTAGGGACGGAAGATGGACTTCTAGTGAAAACCCTAATGAAATCCCTAACTGACTACCAGTATGACCAGACCCCAGAGGTAGGTGAGTTCATACACAGGAATACCTAAAGTTCCATCTAACCCTGAAGGACCCTGGTACTAATGACAGGAAAGAGACATTCTGTTCCTCCAAAAGGAAGAATAAACAGGAGTCTCCCTAAGACCTAATACAAAAAAAAAGAAATGCAACAAACAGAAAAGCCAAACAGCCGAGATCCAAACACCAGCTATCCACAGGTCCAACTGAAGCTATAAACTGCACAGCATTGTGTGAGAAACAACTGCAAATAGGGAAAGTTAAATGATCACATTAGGAACACCTGGAGGTTAAGGGTTTGGCCAGTACCAGAAACAACACAGACGCCTATTGATCCACAAGGTAAACATGTCAAATCAAACCACGTGTTGCCAGTCTAAAAGATCTCCTGCCACTCACGCGGGGACGTCCGTATGTCTTGGTACGTCCGTGGGCAGCAGCATGAGGAGACCACAGAGTCATGATGTGGCAGCAGCATGAGGGGACCACAGAGTGGTGAGGTGGCAGCAGCATGAGGAGACCACAGAGTGGTGAGGTGGCATCAGCATGACGAGACCACAGAGTGGCCCAGTGACATAGTGGTGAGCTGGCAGCAGCATGAGGGGACCACAGAGTGGTGATGTGGCAGGAGGAGGTATATTTCCTATTAATACACCCTGTAAATAACTGTAGTACAATGTAACTTCACCGCAGAACGGCAATCAAGACATATTGTTTTTACTATTAGAATACCAGAATACAGCCTGTGTAATAGAATATCTCCTATTACCCAGGCTGTACACTCTCTTATTGCACCTTGCTCTCCTTGTATAGTGTAGATGATGCCTCCCTATCCTTTCCCTACACCTTGAATAATCTTTCCCTGAACTTGTAAATCGATTTTTCAGCACAATAAATTCTTTCCTAGCACTGTCCCTAGCGCCTGCTGATGTCTCTCCCTACACAAAGTACAGTGGAAAATTGCAGAAAAATTAAGATGGCTGAGGCTATTTATAGGGCTGTGACATCACAGGGGCTGGCTGGCTGCTGATTGGCTGCATGCATAGAATTGTGGGTGATCCTTCATTCCCAGAGTTCTTTGCTCCATGTCCTAACATGTGCAGCAGCCATTTTAGGAAAAAATATGATTCGTTACCACAAAGCTCGAGGAAATTCGGCTTTGCTGCAAATCGAAATTTACCTGAAATTTGGATCGAATTCCACTTCGTCAACTTCGATTCGCTCATCTCTAATCATCACCACTCAAATAAAATACTGTCTCCAGAGGGAGTCACAAAACGAGTGCTGATCAACGCTATAACAAGTGGATCTGCACAGTGGAAATTACATTTGCAAACTAAAAGGGGGATGAACTATCGTTATTATGAATGATCATTCACTCCCAATTCATCATATTGTTGCCAGTACATGCCCTGTATACACTGGGAGATCTGCTGACATTTTTATGCCCAACAAATGGCTGATGATCGGGAATAAGTGATCATTGGCCCAAATAAATGGACTCTTGGTCAGATTTGAACCCAGGACCCCAGTACTGCTAAGTAATAGTATCAAGCACTGACCCATCACATACCTCCGATTCCCAGCTTTTTAGATGGGCAAAGGGGCACACTTATGGTTCATTGTGTAGAAGATCTATATTATCCCTGCAAATCTATACACTTCAATAGTTTTCTCTTATGAAATAGTGCAAAAATTATCTGAATATAGAAAGGAACCAGAGAAACACTTTCTGGGTCAATATTGTGAATATAATAATGCAAATATATATCTAACATAAAAAAAGAGACATATAAGGAGCAAAGAGAGACAGATAGACTTGGGTCAAAAAGAGGGACTGTTCCTCCAAAAGAGGGACACTTGGGAGGTCTGCCATCATGCTACTTATAGCAAGTATTTCTGGTATTCTATAATTCATTCATAGAACTTAATTTAGGAGAAATCCTAAGAGTAATGTTATATGAGATGCTTCCAATTATTTCTGATGATCAAAGAGGGTCATATTATTAACTATATGGTCTAATATGCAGGTGGTAACCAGTCTGATCATTCAGGTACATGGCGGATATAATGGAGATCTTTTGATCAGTCTTCGCCAAGGAATATTTTAAGTGCAAAAAAGATATTGTGGAGTTTGTACTAAAAGTAGAGACAGTCCATCTAAAGGTGGAAGTATTTTTGGGTGTTATTAAAAATGACCGCAAAGACCTGAATGGTTTCTTAGGGTAACCCATCTGCTTTCATGTTACCCTACTTTTTATGATGAGCTCCAATGCAGGAGCATAGTAGTAGTGTTCTGGTTGTCACTATTTGCTGGACTGTAAAAATATATATATTTGTTTCATGATACAAAATGTCTTAAAACTACACTATAAACACAAAGAATTGATTATATAATGAGCTTATATAAAGTGATAGCTCCAGAGAGGTCACTTATAATGCAGCACTTTTATTATGGTAGAGGATAGCTTCTGGGCCTTCAGCGGCTAAGGGCCAAATGTGAATGAAGCCTCTGCACCACAGGTGGTTCTACCGTGTGGCTGAGCAGAAATTTCTGGCATCCAAATGATGAACTACATACTGTATAGTGATGATGAGAATGATTTACTGACCCCGGATAAGAAATAATGCACCAAGGAGTAGTTGCTTGTTGTTATAGAATGAAACTTTCTATGTGTTAATGTCATGATGAGATTGATACAATGAAAGTGATACAATATTAGGGCGAAAGGAGACATTTTTTGGGGAAAACTGTACAATTGAAAGGTGGCTCTGGGACCCTGTTGGGCTGCTTCTAGTCAGGATACAAGATGAGATATGGTTGGACATGGAGGCCTACAGTTTCTGTATGGTATCCTGCGGCACATTTACCCACTGACGTTACAGCTAGGCCTGTAGATCCTGCACACTCGTTGCCAAAGTAATCTGGTGAAGGGGCAGCCAAGAAAGTGTTGGAATCTGGCGAAGATAATCCTGGGAAACCCTAGCTGTGTGTGGACAAGCATTACCCCTATATCTATACAGTGCTGCCCATAATTATTTATACCCCTGGCAAATTTTGACTTACTTTTATTCGACCAGCAAGTAATTTTTTGACGGGAAATGACATAGGTGTCTCCCGAAAGATAATAAGACAATGTACAAGAGGCATTATTGTGGGAAAAAAAAATTCTCAGCTTTTATTTGCATTTCAGCAAAAAATACAAGATGTTCCGCACTGTGGAAAATCGCAGAGGACGTGGTCGGAAACCAAAAGTGACACCTGTGCTGGCCAGGAGGATAGTTAGAGAGGTGAAAAAGAATCCAAGGATCACCACCAAAGCCATCCTGGTGAATCTGGGCTCTGCTGGTGGCAATGTCGCAAGGCAGACAATCCAACGGACACTGCACACTGCTGGGTTCCACGGATGCAGACCAAGGAGGACGCCACTTCTCCAGATAAGGCACACAAAAGCTTGCTTGGCCTTTGCAAAAGCTCATCTGGACAAAGAAGAAGGCTTCTGGTCTTCTGTGTTATGGTCAGATGAAACAAAAATGTAATTGTTTGGTCACAATGATGTTTCCTTCACTTGGCGTAAAAAAAGGAGAAGCCTTCAACCCAAAGAACACCATCCCCACTGTCAAACATGGTGGTGGGAACCTAATGCTTTGGGGGTGTTTTTCAGCCAATGGACCAGGGAACCTAATCACAGTAAACGGTATCATGAAAAAAGAGCAATACATTGCGACATCATCAGGCAGTCTGCAGAGAAACTTGGCCTTGGGCACCAGTGGACATTTCAGCATGACAATGACCCAAAACACACAGCAAAAGTGGTGAAGAAATGGTTAGCAGACAACAACAAAAGTTGCCCAGCCAGAGTCCAGACTTGAATCCAATTGAGAATCTGTGGAGGGAGCTAAACATCAGGGTGATGGCAAGAAGACCCTCCAACCTGAAAGATTTGGAGCTCATTGCTAAAGATAAATGGGCAAAAATACCTGTGGAGACCTGCAAAAAGCTGGTCTGCAATTATAGGAAACGTTTGATTGCTGTAATAGCCAATAAAGGCTTTTCTATTGATTATTGAGAAAGGTATGAATAATTTTGGACTGGACACTTTTTGCTCAAATGTAAATAAAAGCTGAGAAATGTTTTTTTTTTCGACAATAATGCCTCTTGTACATCGTCTCATTATCTTTTGGGAGACACCTATGTCATTTCCCGTCAAAATATTACTTGCTGGTCGAATAAAAGTAACTTTAAGTCTAAATTTGCCAGGGGTATGAATAATTATGGGCAGCACTGTATATATATATACACACACATACTAGCAGAAGGACCCAGCTTCGCACGGGTATATTATATGGAATATTTCATCTATTTCATTTCATGTTTCCGTGTGTCGTAAAAAGATGTCAACAGTATCCCCCATAACAGTGACCTCTACAGTACCTGCCTCTTTAACAATGACCTCCACAGTGCCTGCCCCTTTAAAAGTGACCTCCACAGTGCTCGTCCCTTTAACAGTGACCACCCCTTTAACAGTGACCTCCTCAGTCCCCGCCCCTTTACGGGTGACCTCCACAGTGCCCGCTCCTTTAACAGTGACCTCCACTGTGCCCGCCCCTTTAACAGTAACCTCAACAGTGCCCACCCCTTTAACAGTGACCTCCACAGTGTCTGCCCCTTTAACTGTGACCGATTGGCTGATAAGGGACATGTGACTGTGTGTACAGTCTATTTATAGCCTTGTTGTTATGAAAACCTGGATAAATTAAATATAAACTTATATTAACTGACACCCCTCATATGACTGAATATTTAAGGACCTGCAAACTGCTAAAACCTGTGATCAGTTGTTATGGAAACCTGGAGTAGGACCTGCAAGCTTCTATTGGCTAATAATGGACATGTGACCGTGTAAATGGCAGTTCGGATTTAAGTGAAAGTCTTGCTGGCTTCTATTAACTAATGCAGGTAATTTGTTGATATAACTCAGGAACGGTACCTCCTAGAGAGCTGAGACCGGGTCTAAAACCTTTCCAGACACCTGATGTATCTGTGTGCCAAGTTTGGTGAAGATCGGTCCAGTCGTTTGATAGCGCATATAGAACGTCCAGACAGACAGAAACTAATATATATACAGTTGCAAGAAAAAGTATGTGAACCCTTTTGGAATGATATGGATTTCTGCACAAATTGGTCATAAAATGTGATCTGATCTTCATCTAAGTCACAACAATAGACGATCACAGTCTGCTTAAACTAATAACACACAAATAATTCAATGTTACCATGTTTTTATTGAACACACCATGTAAACATTCACAGTGCAGGTGGAAAAAGTATGTGAACCCTTGGATTTAATAACTGGTTGAACCTTGTTTGGCAGCAATAACTTCAACCAAACGTTTCCTGTGTTGCAGATCAGACGTGCACAACGGTCAGGAGTAATTCTTGACCCTTCCTCTTTACAGAACTGTTTCAGTTCAGCAATATTCTTGGGATGTCTGGTGTGAATCGCTTTCTTGAGGTCATGCCACAGCATCTCAATCGGGTTGAGCAGCAATGTTTCTTTTGGACAGCAGTTGCTTCCTCTGTGGTATCCTCTCATGAAATCCATTCTTGTTTACTGTTTTACGTATCGTAGATTCGCTAACAGAGATGTTTGCATATACCAGAGACTTTTGTAAGTCTTTAGCTGACACTCTAGGATTCTTCTTCACCTCATTGAGCAGTCTGCGCTGTGCTCTTGCAGTCATCTTTACAGGACGGCCACTCCTAGGGAGAGTAGCAGCAGTGCTGAACTTTCTCCATTTATAGACAATTTGTCTTACCGTGGACTGATGAACAGCAAGGCTTTTGGAGATACTTTTATAACCCTTTCCAGCTTTATGCAAGTCAGCAATTCTTAATCGTAGGTCTTCTGAGAGTTCTTTTGTGTGAGGCATCATTCATATCAGGCAATGCTTCTTGTGAAAAGCAAACCCAGAACTGGTGTGTGTTTTTTATAGGGCAGGGCAGCTTTAACCAACACCTCCAATCTCATCTCATTGATTGGACTCCAGTTGGCTTACACCTCACTCCAATTAGCTCTTGGAGATGTCAATAGTCTAGGGGTTCACATACTTTTTCCACCTGCACTGTAAATGTTTACATGGTGTGCTCAATAAAAACATTGTAACATTTAATTATTTGTGTGTTATTAGTTTAAGCAGACTGTGATTGTCTATTGTTGTGACTTAGATGAAGATCAGATCACATTTTATGACCAATTTGTGCAGAGATCCAGTCGTTTGATTGCGCATAAAGAACGTCTAGAAAGACAGACAAACTCATTTTTATGTTTTTAAGAGACTAGCAGAAGGACCTGGCTTCGCACGGTTTATTTAATCTATTTCATTTAAAGTTTCTGTGTGTCATTAAAAGATCGACCGTTTCCCCCATAACAGTGACCTCTACAGCACCCCGCCCCACTGTCTGCTGAGCTGTGTATCTAACCCTATCCGGTGTGATACTGTCTGCTGATCTGTGTATTTAATGCTATCCTGTGTGATACTGTCTGCTGAGCTGTGTATCTAATCCTATCCTGTGTGATACTGTCTGCTGAGCTGTGTATCTAATCCTTTCCTGTGTGATTCTGCCTGCTGAGCTGTGTATCTAATCCTATCCTGTGTGATACTGTCTGCTGAGCTGTGTATCTAATCCTATCCTGTGTGATACTGCCTGCTGAGCTGTGTATCTAATCCTATCCTGTGTGATACTGCCTGCTGATCTGTGTATCTAATCCGATCCTGTGTGATACTGTCTGTTGAGCTGTGTATCCAATCCTATCATGTGTGATACTGTCGGTTGAGCTGTGTATCTAATCCTATCATGTGTGACACTGTCTGCTGTGTATCTAAGCCTATTGTGTGATACTGTCTGCTGAGCTGTGCATTTTGTCGTGTAGCCCTAGCCTAAAGCTGATTTATAGCAGTGAAGAAAAATGGCTGGGTTGTTATGGAAACCTGGAATAAAACTGTGTGTATGTGGAGACTAAGAGCCTGCAAGCTTCTATTGGCTGATAAGGGACATGTGACCGTGTGCATGGCAGCTGGGGGCTTGTATTGGTTAATGCAGGTAATTTTTGGGGAATATCTCAGGAACAGTACGTCCTAGTGAACTGAGACCCGGTCTAAAACCTTCCCGGACACCTGATGTACCTGTGTGCCAAATTTGGTGAAGATCGGTCCAGTCGTTTGATAGCGCATATAGAACATCCAGACAGACAGACAGACAGAAACTCATATATATACAGTTGCAAGAAAAAGTATGTGAACCCTTTTGGAATGATATGGATTTCTGCACAAATTGGTCATAAAATTGATCTGATCTTCATCTAAGTCACAACAATAGACAATCACAGTCTGCTTAAACTAATAACACACAAAGAATTAAATGTTACCATGTTTTTATTGAACACACCATGTAAACATTCACAGTGCAGGTGGAAAAAGTATGTGAACCCTTGGATTTAATAACTGGTTGAACCTTGTTTGGCAGCAATAACTTCAACCAAACGTTTCCTGTGTTGCAGATCAGATGTGCACAACGGTCAGGAGTAATTCTTGACCATTCCTCTTTGCAGAGCTGTTTCAGTTCAGCAATATTCTTGGGATGTCTGGTGTGAATCGCTTTCTTGAGGTCATGCCACAGCATCTCAATCGGGTTGAGGTCAGGACTCTGACTGGGCCACTCCAGAAGGCGTATTTTCTTCTGTTTAAGCCATTCTGTTGTTGATTTACTTCTATGCTTTGGGTCGTTGTCCTGTTGCAACACCCATCTTCTGTTGAGCTTCAGCTGGTGGACAGATGGCCTTAAGTTCTCCTGCAAAATGTCTTGATAAACTTGGGAATAAATTTTTCCTTCGATGATAGCAATCCGTCCAGGCCCTGACGCAGCAAAGCAGCCCCAAACCATGATGCCCCCACCACCATACTCCCACAGTTGGGATGAGGTTTTGATGTTGGTGTGCTGTGCCTCTTTTTCTCCACACATAGTCTTGTGTGTTTCTTCCAAACAACTCAACTTTGGTTTTATCTGTCCACAGAATATTTTGCCAGTACTGCTGTGGAACATCCAGGTGCTCTTGTGCAAACTGTAAACGTGCAGCAATGTTTTTTTTGGACAGCAGTTGCTTCCTCTGTGGTATCCTCTCATGAAATCCATTCTTGTTTACTGTTTTACGTATCGTAGATTCGCTAACAGAGATGTTAGCATATGCCAGAGACTTTTGTAAGTCTTTAGATGACACTCTAGGATTCTTCTTCACCTCATTGAGCAGTCTGCGCTGTGCTCTTGCAGTCATCTTTACAGGACGGCCACTCCTAGGGAGAGTAGCAGCAGTGCTGAACTTTCTCCATTTATAGACAATTTGTCTTACCGTGGACTGATGAACAGCAAGGCTTTTGGAGATACTTTTATAACCCTTTCCAGCTTTATGCAAGTCAACAATTCTTAATCGTAGGTCTTCTGAGAGCTCTTTTGTGTGAGGCATCATTCATATCAGGCAATGCTTCTTGTGAAAAGCAAACCCAGAACTGGTGTAGCAGAAATTGCTGAAAATGTTACTGATGGCTGTGATAGAAAGGTGTCCGAAAATGTAGGAGGAAAGTTATCATGAAGATAATATTAGAATTCAGCTTTGCTTGAGTACTTTGCGTCAAATTTATCAAATGTTGCGCATTGTTAAATTTGTGAAATCTTTAAACTTAACACTTTTGTCTAGAGATGCTACTTCAATTTTTCTACTCCACCCCCTACTGGAGTGAGTTTGTAACTTTTGTAAGTCAAAGTGCTAAATCTAGAGTGAAACTAGTTGCCATAGCTAAACATGTCCACTTTCCCACCCATGCTTCAGTACAGGAGTGAATGGTGTAAAAATTTAAAAAGTCTAAACATTTTTCCACAAACGGGTCACAAGGCCCTATTTTATGACCAGAGTTCTGTAGTGCGGGGCTTGATAAAATGCCCCCCACAGTGTTTGCTGGTCATACGTAGCCTCAGACCAGTCAGAATGCCCATGCTCTTTATAAGAATCAGAACTGAACCATTGAGCAACATAAAAAGGGTGACCTAGTCTGATAAATCACATTTTCATCACAAACATCATGTGAATTGTTTAGGAATGTCTTGAAGGCACAACAGAAAGTTCAAGGTGTTAACTTGGCCTCCAAGGATCAGCTGCTAACATCTTGATGCCAGATATCACAGGACACCCTCAGAAGTTCTGCAGAGTCCATAGCTCAATATGTCAGAGCTGTTTTTATGGCATGAGGAGACTTACATAATATTAGGAGGTTATAATATTATTGCTGTAAGCTATGACAATGTAAAAATGCAGCAGAACTTGGCTCATTTATGAGGTCCCTGGATAAAATGCCATGATTGGCTGCATCCTGGGTTTTGAGAACATGTACAATGGTCCTTTCTGCACAGGTACAACAGTGTGGGGAATTAACAGAAAGATCCTGAAAATAAGATGGGACAAACAAGCCCCTTGTCCACCCTTCACTCTTGGGCAGAAACCTTCACTGATGACAAGCTGACCACAGTATTACCCACTGTTGGACCTCCCGAGGATAGCAGAGGAAGCAGGAGGAGCAAGGGTGCACCTGCTCTCAGTGCACTGTACTGCTCATTTACATATGGATTAAAAGTATTTTTTCTCCAGAAAAGTGAAAGCCATCATTACATACAGTTGAAGTAGCCTGACAATGCATTAACAGTGAATTACATGGTGATAGTCTCTCTTTAAAGGGGTATTCTCAAGACTCTATTTCATACTTACCTGCTCCCGGTGCGCTGTCCACTTCCTGGTTTCGGCACTCGGCAGGGGGCGGGCTCCATCTTGATTGAAGTCTTCTCCCAGCCGGGCCACGCGCTGTACTGAACGCGCACGCCGAGGCCACGCATGCGCCCTGGTGACTTCTTCCTGGCCAGTATACTATACTGGCCAGGAAGAAATCACCATAGCGCATGCGCGGCCTCAGAGTGCGCGTTCAGTACAGTGCGCGGCTGGCCGGGAGAAGAGAAGAAGTCGTCTGTGCATGCGCGGCCACTGCGATTCCATAGAAAAGCGGTGGCCGTAACCAGGGGAGACGGAAGACAACAGTCAGGTAAGTATATGTTGATTTACTTCTATGGGGTGGGAATTTGTTAATTAAATATATTTTGTAAAATGATCACTGTTAAATCATTAACAGATCATTAAGATGAGAATACCCCTTTAAGTAACACCAAAACGGGGTCCCGTTGTAATCTTTGCTCACCTCTTGCGTCCATGGGTTCATCAGTAATTCACATTCAGTTTTATTCCTGTATAGTAAGGGTTACAAACTGAAAAATACTGGATTGCACAAAACACTTCCTGTTTTTAAGGGCTGCAAGATTTTTTTATAGTCTTTGTACAGTTGCCCATTATCGTCCATGATGTTTATGTGCAGAATCTAAACTCTATGTTGATCCAGCCACTAATTGAATCATCTGCTTCATAAAAAGCATTTTCCACGGTAATACTTTATTTGTTGCATAGCAGCTTGATACAAAAGAATGGGTCACGTGGGCTCCCTCCATAAGCTGGCACTCTCCCCGCCAACAGATGGTATATGCTGTTTCATCGCAGCACACTCCATATTAACATTTGTTATTATGATAATTACAATTGAAATTCCTACCTCCGTATATAACAGATTAATGCTTAATTTCTGCAAAATATAAATTTTTGGTCCAAGAATCTGACACTTAAAATTCGATAGCGAGATATTATACGCAGCACCGGAGCGTTGCGGGTACGCTGACTCCTTTCATCCCTGTTCTAAGAGAAATTACTAATGAATTGTTTTGATGTCATTTAATAAAGGCATTCAAAGCTCAGCAAACGGAAACAAGTCCCATTAAATATACAAAAAGGACACAAACTGAGTAGTAGTCAGCAGAAGCAGGAAACAAATGAATTAGTAAAAATAGCCGCAAATAAGAAGAATAAAATAAGCCTTTGTTATTTAGCAGCTTGATAGAATAGGAAGAGTTCCAATCTCTATCCGGACAACAACACCCATCATATTGTGACGTCTAGAGTCGGAAACACTAATCTGGAAAAAATTGTATAATTAGGCTGGCAGTTACTAGATTATCTATAATAACTCTTTTATGGCTATCCTTTGAGAACTAAACTGGCCCTCTGGGTACCAATCTGAAGCATGCCATGCATAAGATTAGAAAATAGGGTCTGAAACCATGAATTATCAAAAAAAAATTCCACCAGCATCACTCTTGCCCATGGCCATTTTAATCCAACATGTGAACATACCCAGAAACACCTTTACATAGGCCAACACAGCAGGAAATTTTCTGGAGCGATTTGGTCATTCTCGATAATTGCCTGCTCATCGGAGGAGGTGACAGCTGCGTTTACATGCAGCAATCACCTCCACTGTATGGGGATGAGGGAATGCTCATGCGATCGCTTGTCCCCATAAAGAATCAATGTTTTTGGGCAGCAGATCGCTGTTTTTAGATAGCATCTTCTGCCCAGAAAAGGTGATTTAGGGTTCCATGTCAGTCATCCTTTCTTCCAATAAAGAAGTACTTGCTCGTTCATTGTTGGATCGCCAGCACCTTTACACAGGGCAATTATCAGAAAGCAGGGGCAGACTGGAGACTTAAAGTTGCCCTAGATACAAATTTAAAAGTGGCCCCATGTTGTTGGGGCAATACCACAAAGTAAAATACCATCTCAGAGTAGCAGAATATACTGCCCCAAAAGCTGTCCCTCTATGGTGGCCATTAATAGCTACCATCTTTTGTCCTCCTCCATTTGTCTCTGATTAAGATATGGGCCAGGGGCTTTAGAAAGTGAGATGTGAGCTACATCAGAAGAATTCAGAAGGGCATGTGCGGTCTCTGGCTGGGTACATGAGTACCTGATTCTCACAGACTCAATTACCACTGAGAGAGATTGTTATGTACCTGGCCAAAGGCAAAGATGAGGGCTTGGGCGGCCCTACAGGTATCGCCCCACCGGGAAATTCTCCTGTAAGGTCTATGGCCAATCTGCCCCTGTCAGGAAGGAGTGTTCCTGGTAATGTTCCTTCATGATAATTTCCCCAATAAAGGGGGCCTTAAGAAGAGAAATGGAACACTCTTCTATGCTCCACTAGTTTATGGCCATGAAATACAGTAGCTGCTTCTTTACTGCTAATATAAGCCACTGCTAGACACTTCTGATGCCACTTCTCTACCAAGGAAACAAAGGATCAGCCATCTTGAAATCCAACAAACCAATCCCTTTTTGGCCCAATGTTGAGCATGCTCATTCTAATAAGATTAGATTGCCTAAATCTGCTCAAATTCATCTAATGCCCAGTTGGTTTCTGTTTTACCTCCATTCAAGGTCGGTCTGGCCCACCAGAGTACCAGAGGATACTCCGGTGGGCCCAAGCTCTGGTACCATAATGGGCCCCAAAAATCCTGGAGAAAAAAAAAAAACTAATTTGGAGCTGCCTTTGGAGCCAATCACTTGTCACTAGGGTCTATTTCTTTTATTCAAAACCTGTAAAACTTTACTAATAATATAGGGGTTGGGTCTCAAGAATAATGTCCTCTGCTGGGCCCCAGGAACAACAGTCCAAAACTGCCCCATTAGTCATTACCTCTCTAATAAGCTAAACCCTAAATTTGTAGGAGGAACTAGTTTGACTACTATCTTGCATGCACCTGCTTTGTCTGCAGTGAAGCGTAAGAATGAGAGTATTCTTGCATGGATTTACTGGTAATCTGCAGACGACATCCTCTGTCCAAACCACACAGCAAAATATTTACCTACCCTCAACATCTCCCATGTGCACAGATGGGTGGGCACGTAGAAAGCTGATGGTGGGAAATGTTATCACTATAAAGGAACCATCGAACTGAAAGCTAAAGCGATGTGAAGCGTAGTTACATTGTTCTACATTGTTGTGCCAAGTATGGAAGCTAGTTATCCTCTACGCATAAGATAGGGAATAACTAACTGATTGCTGGGACCCGACCAGTGATGCTGAGAATTCTGATGGAGCGACAGATTTGAGCATGCTCCCTGCCGCTCCATTCATTCTCCGAGGGACTGCCAGAAATAGTTGAATGCAGTACTCTGCTACCAACTGTGGTCACATACAGATACATCCTACACTAATGGCATCCCATAAAGACACATGAAACATTTTCAAGTGCAAAAAATAAATATATGCAAAGCTGATAGCTGTCATTTAAAGGGGTATTCAAGGAGTAGAAGAAATTAAACTAAAAGAGGGAAATGCCGTGAAATAAAAAGGAACCATTTCTTGGCAACACAACTGCTGATCTGCTTCCAGATAGCAGATAGATGGAAAGATAGATAAACAGAGATAGATAGATAGATAGATAGATAGATAGATAGATAGATAGATAGATAGATAAACAGAGATAGATAGACAGTAAATAGATAGATAGATAGATAGATAGATAGATGTTCCATAAGTGAATTTGCCCCTCGTTTCCTTATTAGAATAGCAGACCACGCAGTCTATAAACTCCTTCTTGTTGGTATCAGGACAGAGTCGCCTCCACAACAATAGATAGATTGCGGTAATATCCAGATTGGGTCAATGAACTCATTGGGGTCTTACCGGTTACATTATACCTGAAAATATTAAAACACTTTGTCACTCCTATTTAAACCTATGAGCTTGATATAAAGGCAGAAAAAAGGAATAGCCACAGTCTTACCATAAGAATGAAGCACAAAATGTTGTCTATATGAAAACTGGGAGCACACTCTGCATTTTACTTTAATGCGCCAATAGAACCATGAGTTTCGTCACGTAGTAGTATCCTAGTCTTTCACTTAAGGCAAAGACTCCGCTCGCTCCCTAAATCCTGTATCTAAATAAAATGGCCAAGGCTTAGAGGTACCCAGCATCTGCCGAGCATGCCCCACTAGCCTCCTGGCACCCAACGTTCAAGAAACATAGCCTATCAGCTCTTTACTGGCTAGGCCCCTGGTTGTATCAGGAGAGTGATTAATGATGCTAGTACACTTATATTTTCATCTACTGGCAAAAAGCATATTGAAATGTTGAATATTCAAATCCCAAAAGGGGAGATTTATCAAAACCAGCATCTTGCTATCCCTCTGTGCTGTCAGAGGTGCACACCCTATTCTAAATTAATAATATCCGCTGGCAGTACATTTACCTAAATTGAGATTTACTCCAGCTCATACCTGGTGTAGATTTCAGTCATTGTTAATGCCAGAAAAGTGGCTTCAATTATTACAAACATGTGGACCCTCCCACGCCCCACCCCCTTTTCAGCGATTGCGGTATAAAAGCTTGTTTCCATGGTTACAACTACCCCAGTGGCCATGCTTGCACACTATAGGGGAAAGTGCGGACTATGCAGACTCCCACAGTTCTGGCCATCAGTGAGGCCTGAGCTTTTTTCAATATTGTGCAAACATGGCCACCACTGCTGGATTACAGGGTGGTCATAACCATGGAAACAAGCAGTGAAAAATGTGATGGGAAAACGAATCTAGCCAGCAAAGGAAGCAATATGGACAATCACAATACATTAGTAAGTGCGAGATAACCCCTTTAAGTCCCAGAAAACCTCTTTAAAGGAGGGCTCTGTCTCCACCTTACAATAGTGCTGTCATTATATCACCCACCCTTTAATAAAAATGAGATGACTCTGCGCAATCTGTCCGAATCTATACAGAAAACCTGATAAGAGAGCTACAGAAAACAGTGTCAGCCTGCTGTGTCTGCTCTAGTGGCCAGTGTGTAAACTGCAATATTTCAACATTCTCTTTGGCGTGAATAGTAAAAAAAAAAAAAAAGCATGGAAATATATTTAAAAAAAATATACGATTAACAAAATGTCATCTTTGGTTGATTCATTCCATTGAACTGTTTGGAAAGAAAACCACGACATATATACTGCAGTGCTTCAGAGTAATAATCAATGTTTCATGCTAAGTGTAAAATTGAGAACTGAGCTGAAGAACTAGGACACATCAGCCATTAGACTTCTATCACTGAGAACAAATATAGGCACATCATTTATATATACATTTTCTTGTCAACTAGGTCACTATGTCTATATATGTCAGGCATGAAGTGCTCACTGAAATTAAAAAATCATGAAGCCTCTTCATATACACAGGATGCAAAGCTTAATGCGAGGCACCTTAACTGCATAACGATCAGGCTGATGATATGTTATTATCTCACAACATGAAAATTAATATAATGGGCCCTTCAATTATAGAAGATGCATCAACGATAGGCAGAAACTGGTGGAACATCTCCCTTGTCCGATGACTGTTCCAATAATTTTCATTACCCAGAGGCTTGTTGGATAAGTGATTGCATAGACATATGGTTGCAATGATGTGAATGATTTTCTACGGGGGAAATAATTCTCATAATTTAAATTATCATTATCACATGGACGCTTAGCTACATTCTTGAATGAGAGTTTCAGAAACTAGAATACTATATAGCGGCTTTTAGAGGATATCAGAAGGATTGGGAAATTATTATTTTGCAGTGTGGAACCTGTCCATGTGAAACTATATTATTAAAAAGCAAATATTGCAGATTTTATATTGGCCACTAGATGGCAGCGGCACAGGTTACAGTCCCCCCCCCCCCCCCCTTCCCCCCAAAAAAAGAAGGAAATCATGCTTTACAGCCTACAGTAAAACACTATAAGCTGGACTTTTCCTTCACAGTTATGATTGTACAAAGAAGCACAGCCGTTATGCAAACTTTTTTGAAACCTCAGGTAAGCTTTACCAATATGGATGAATACAGGTCAGCTCTCTCTCTGCTCCTCTCTGCACAGTGTCTCCTGCAGACATCACAGAGTATACCCACAACACTGACTCAAATAGATCAATGAGCTGTTTACACTAGTGTTGATCGAGCGTGCTACGCAGCCAATAAACGTGCAGGTAAGAACTGCCCTTCACTGTAATGTCGTAGCCATGTTGGTTACTGGCATTACAGTGATTGGCTGGCCGGAACGAGTCATCGGGTGCTATATAGCATATAGCACCCGATGACACGTGTTCGGCTCAGTATTAGGCCCCATGCACACTGCCGTGTTTCACAGCCGTGTGCGGGCCGTGGAACCGCGGCCTGGATCCCTCCTGAGAGCAGGAGCGCACGGCGTCACTGGTTGCTATGACGCCGTGCGCTCCCTGCTGCCGCCGCAATACAGTAACACACTGGTATGATCTATACCAGTGTATTACTGTACTGTGCCGTCAGCAGGGAGCGCACGGCGTCATAGCAACCAGTGACGCCGTGCGCTCCTGCTCTCAGGAGGGATCCAGGCCGCGGTTCCATGGCCCGCACGCGGCTGTGAAACACGGCAGTGTGCATGGGGCCTTAGTCAGGGAGAGCTGTGCTGAAGGGAAAGATGTGTAGGGAGTAAAAAATAAATTTTGTAAGTTTAAAAACTTGTCAGAGACCCAAAAGTCCTTGTTGTGTGGCAGCAGCAATATATATTTTTAGGTACAGGGGAGAATACGGCGGCACTGCAACAAATTCAGGCTACGATTCAGCCGCTGCTTTCAGCCAGTAGCCAACACTGCGGTAAATGGAGACTTCATGCGCGGTGCTCTGCACTTAGTGGAGGAGGTAATTCACATGCGACAGTATAGAGAAGGTATAAAAGTGATGTGCGGCACTCACCAAAGTAGTAAGTAAGGTATCTTCTTTATTGCTTCTTCATAAGAAAAAGTTACATGCGGGATGCTGGAGTGAATGGTAGCGGCTACGGCCGTTTCGCGCGTACTCTCGCGCTTCTTCGGGCCTGCTATGAACGTCATCGCGCCTTGTTGCGCTTTATAGAGGCGGCGCTCCGCAGCCGGAAACATCGGCAACAACTGCTCGCCGCAGATTTGTGACATTTAAAACCATGAGATTCAGAAAAGGACAAATAATGTACAGACTGGTACCAATAATTTAAGCACAAATTATACTGTCATATTACACCTTATTATGCAATGGTGGTACTCTGTCATCTAGCATGAGGAAGCAAATCGCTAAACAGCAAGCGATCTGACTATATTACGAGGTCAGCGAGTAAAGCGTTACCTATCAGGGGCACGAGTACACATCACAATAACCCATTTAGAGAAAAACAGACATGTCGTTTCTGTCGTTCAGGCCCACTGGTCCCATTGCCCCAGTCAGTAGGATCCACCTTGCTTCCCTCTGCAGGAGCAGACGGTGCCGATCCCCTCCCCTGGGGAAGGGTCGGACTTGTTCCACTCCTGCAAAGGAAAGGCAACGCGGACGGGCACCATGGGCGGCGCGGATGTGCTCGATCAAGCGGAGGCATCCTTTCCCTGAACGAACAGAATTGACATGTTCACGGATACGCTCAAAAAGTGGGCGGATTGTTTTTCCAATGTCAAATATTTTTCAAGGGAAAAAGACAACGTAGACAACATACGGTGTGCGACAAGTGATAAAATCACGTACTACATGTTTCACTACTCCTATCTGCAGCCACTTATTGCATACATTTAGTACACAGAAAGAGCAATGTCCACACATAATTTCCTCTAGGTTTTTTGCTGGTAAGCCAATTCTCCACCTGGGGTTTACTGAGTACACTATTGACCAACTTATCCTTGAGGGTTGGACATTTTCTGAATGTGACCAAGGGTCGCTGGCTAGAAAAATTGCTCAAAGCGGGATCCCCTTTCAAAAGGTCCCAGTTCTCATTGATGAATCGCTTAATCATTTCTGCAGCAGGACTATACTTAAAGGTGAAGGCGAAGCAAGATGGTTTATTATTTCTTGCCCTTTCAACCAGCAGAGAATTGCGGTCAACTTTGGCCGCCCTACGAAGTGCGGCTGAGATGATCCGCGGTGGGTAACCCCGATCCAAAAGCCGGTTCCTAAGTTCATTGGCCTGTCGGTAGAACCCGGCATCGGTGTCATTGATCCTCCACAGATGGACAAATTGTCCGTATGGGACGGCCTCTTTCACCGACGGCAGGTGAAAACTGGTCTGGTGGAGGAGCGAGTTAGTCGCGGTGGGCTTGCGAAAGCCTGCGTTGTGTAATACACCATCTCTCACCATGACGCGCACATCCAGAAAATCAAGCGACCCACCCCCAAAGTTGATGGTGAATCGCAGAGGGAAGCAAGGTGGATCCTACTGACTGGGGCAATGTGACCAGTGGGCCTGAACGACAGAAATGACATGTTGGTTTTTCTCTAAAAGGGTTATTGTGATGTGTACTCGTGCCCCTGATAGGTAACGCTTTACTCGCTGACCTCGTAATATAGTCGGATCGCTTGCTGTTTAGCGATTAGCTTCCTCATGCTAGATGACAGAGTACCACCATTGCATAATAAGGTGTAATATGACAGTATAATTTGTGCTTAAATTATTGGTACCAGTCTGTACATTATTTGTCCTTTTCTGTATTTCATGGTTTTCTGTATTTCATGGTCCTTTTCTGTATTTCTGTATTTCATGGTTTTCATGGTTCTAAAAAGCGTGCAATACTTAGGCTGCTGCAGACAGCAACATTATCTGCGCTACGTCTCCTGTGTAACGTTTCCACATCCCAAATACCGGTCACATTCCCTGGAATTTTATATTAGCCGCTGCTGACATCAGCAATAGTTAGGCCGCTGCAGACAGCGACATTATCTGGGCTACGTCTCCTGTGTAACGTGTGCACATCCTAAAAATATCTGTGACATCCAGTGTACTTTTTCCGTAGACGGTGTCCGCTGCGGACAGTGACATTAGCTGCGCTACAACTTCTGTGTAACTTTCCACATCCCAAATACCTGTGACATTCCCTGTAATTTTATATTAGCCGCTGCTGACATCAGCGACATTATGTGCAGTATTTCTCCTGTGTAACGTGTGCGCATCCCAAAAATATCAGTGACATCCAGTGTACTTTTTCCGTAGACGGTGTCCGCTGCAGACAGTGACATTATCTGCAGTATTTCTCCTGTGTAACGTTTCCACATCCAAAATACCTGTGACATTCCCTGTAATTTTTTATTAGCCACTGGTGACAGCAGCGACATTATATGCGGCATTTCTCCTGTGTAACCTTTCCACATCCCAAATACCTGTTACATTCCCTGTAATTTTTTATTAGCCGCTGCTGACATCAGCGACATTCTCTGCAGGATATCTCCTGTGTGACGTTTTCACATCCCAAATACCTTTTTTAATTTGTTTGCGCATACACTTAAAAATCCTATGCTAATGTACAGTACAGACCAAAAGTTTGGACACACCTTCTCATTCAAAGAGTTTTCTTTATAGATTCACACTGAAGGCATCAAAACTATGAATTAACACTAGTGTTGAGCGGCATGTCCCATATTCGAATTCGCGAAATTTCGCGAATATTCAAAAGAATATTCGTAAAATATTCGCGAATATTCGAATTCGTTATTATTTCGCATATGCGATAATTCGAATTTTCGCATCGCATAATACATATTATGCGATACATTTAACACTCTAACCCGACAAGCGTCACTTCACTGTGTTGTTAGAATATACCATCGGATCTAAGTTTTCCGTACGTTCGCTATATTCGTTTATTCGCTACATAACCACCTAAATAATAAGTGTGATGAGATTGTTCGCGCCGATATTCGCATGTGCGCTAATAAAATCGCCTTACGAAGATTCACAACTCAATTCACTAATGTATGAATGCAAAGCCCTTTGCCTCTGTTCTGGGACAAGTGCCGATATTCGCCTGTGCGCTAATAAAATCGCCTTACAAAGATTCGCGCCTCAATCACTTTCTAGGCACTGTGAGTAAGATCTGAGCTTTTGGACTTTTGGGAATACATTGAGATACAGTGGGGGGTGATGACAGTAGTTGACAGAGTACAGATCAATGTAATCTGTAAGGTGGAAACTAAAATAAAAAATATGAATATTCGTAAATCGAATTTTACGAAGTTCTAAGTATTCGCGAATATGGTGCTATACTATATGAATGCACAGGCCTTTGCCTCTCTGTTCTGGGGACAAGTGTAGATATTCGCATGTGCGCTAATAAAATCGCCTTACGAAGATTCGCGCCTCAATCACTTTCTAGGCAATGTGAGTAAGATCTGAGCTTTTGGACTTTTGGGAATCAATCGAGATACAGTGGGGGGTGATGACAGTAGTTGACAGAGTACAGATCAATGTAATCTGTAAGGTGGAAACTAAAATAAAAAATACGAATATTCGTAAATCGAATTTTACGAAGTTCTAAGTATTCGCGAATATGGTGCTATACTATACAGGGAGTGCAGAATTATTAGGCAAATTAGTATTTTGACCACATCATCCTCTTTATGCATGTTGTCTTACTCCAAGCTGTATAGGCTCGAAAGCCTACTACCAATTAAGCATATTAGGTGATGTGCATCTCTGTAATAAGAAGGGGTGTGGTCTAATGACATCAACACCCTATATCAGGTGTGCATAATTATTAGGCAACTTCCTTTCCTTTTGCAAAATGGGTCAAAAGAAGGACTTGACAGGCTCAGAAAAGTCAAAAATAGTGAGATATCTTGCAGAGGGATGCAGCACTCTTAAAATTGCAAAGCTTCTGAAGCGTGATCATCGAACAATCAAGCGTTTCATTTAAAATAGTCATCAGGGTCGCAAGAAGCGTGTGGAAAAACCAAGGCGCAAAATAACTGCCCATGAACTGAGAAAAGTCAAGCGTGCAGCTGCCAAGATGCCACTTGCCACCAGTTTGGCCATATTTCAGAGCTGCAACATCACTGGAGTGCCCAAAAGCACAAGGTGTGCAATACTCAGAGACATGGCCAAGGTAAGAAAGGCTGAAAGACGACCACCACTGAACAAGACACACAAGCTGAAACGTCAAGACTGGGCCAAGAAATATCTCAAGACTGATTTTTCTAAGGTTTTATGGACTGATGAAATGAGAGTGAGTCTTGATGGGCCAGATGGATGGGCCCGTGGCTGGATTGGTAAAGGGCAGAGAGCTCCAGTCCGACTCAGACGCCAGCAAGGTGGGGGTGGAGTACTGGTTTGGGCTGGTATCATCAAAGATGAGCTTGTGGGGCCTTTTCGGGTTGAGGATGGAGTCAAGCTCAACTCCTAGTCCTACTGCCAGTTTCTGGAAGACACCTTCTTCAAGCAGTGGTACAGGAAGAAGTCTGCATCCTTCAAGAAAAACATGATTTTCATGCAGGACAATGCTCCATCACACGCGTCCAAGTACTCCACAGCGTGGCTGGCAAGAAAGGGTATAAAAGAAGAAAATCTAATGACATGGCCTCCTTGTTCACCTGATCTGAACCCCATTGAGAACCTGTGGTCCATCATCAAATGTGAGATTTACAAGGAGGGAAAACAATACACCTCTCTGAACAGTGTCTGGGAGGCTGTGGTTGCTGCTGCACGCAATGTTGATGGTGAACAGATCAAAACACTGACTGAATCCATGGATGGCAGGCTTTTGAGTGTCCTTGCAAAGAAAGGTGGCTATATTGGTCACTGATTTGTTTTTGTTTTGTTTTTGAATGTCAGAAATGTATATTTGTGAATGTTGAGATGTTATATTGGTTTCACTGGTAAAAATAAATAATTGAAATGGGTATATATTTGTTTTTTGTTAAGTTGCCTAATAATTATGCACAGTAATAGTCACCTGCACACACAGATATCCCCCTAAAATAGCTAAAACTAAAAACAAACTAAAAACTACTTCCAAAAATATTCAGCTTTGATATTGAGTTTTTTGGGTTCATTGAGAACATGGTTGTTGTTCAATAATAAAATTAAGCCTCAAAAATACAACTTGCCTAATAATTCTGCACTCCCTGTATGAATGCACAGGCCTTTGCCTCTGTTCTGGGACAAGTGCCGATATTCGCATGTGCGCTAATAAAATCGCCTTACGAAGATTCGCGCCTCAATCACTTTCTAGGCAATGTGAGTAAGATCTGAGCTTTTGGACCTTTGGGAAACAATCAATTATATGTGTACTGTAATTTTGTGAGAAAAAAAAAAAAAAGAATATTCGTTTTTACGAATATATAGCACTATATTCGAAATATTCGCGAAATCGCGAAGTTGCGATATTCGCGAAAAAAATACGCTTTTCGAATATTCGCGCTCAACACTAATTAACACATGTGGAATTATATACATAACAAAAAAGTGTGAAACAACTGAAAATATGTCATGTTCTAGGTTCTTCAAAGTAGCCACCTTTTGCTTTGATTACTGCTTTGCACACTCTTGGCATTCTCTTGATGAGCTTCAAGAGGTAGTCACTTGAAATGGTCTTCCCACAGTCTTGAAGGAGTTCCCAGAGATGCTTAGCACTTGTTGGCCCTTTTGCCTTCACTCTGCTGTCCAGCTCACCCCAAACCATCTCGATTGGGTTCAGGTGACTGTGGAGGCCAGGTCATCTGGCGCAGCACCCGATCACTCTCCTTCATGGTCAAATAGCCCTTACACAGCCTGGAGGTGTGTTTAGGGTCATTGTCCTGTTGAAAAATAAATGATGGTCCAACTAAATGCAAACCGGATGGAATAGCATGTGTCACGACCCTTGGTCATGGTCGTGACTCTTGTGGCCGCATGCAGTTGCCTGCGGTCTTGGTGTTGTTGTCAATCACAGGTGAGGGCTATAGTATGTTGCCTCACCTGTGGTTGCCGCTGGCAACATTGGGTATGTGGCAGCAGAGCAGCCTGAGCGGTGCTAGGCAGCTTGCTGCAGTAGGCATGCGGTTGCACCTGGCAACCTTTGCTATAGGTGTGCCTTTTATCGGTGTGCACGGGGTGTTATATGTGTTGTGTGCACGTCCCCTTTAAGTTGATGTTTTCCCTTCCCTGGTGTTGGAAGGGTTAACTTCCTTCCTAGTGTGTGTGTGCACTGGGTGTGTCTGACTGTGGGTGTGGCTACTTGGCCCTATAAAGCCTCAGTTGAAGGCAGTAGTCAGAGAGGGTGCTTCAGCCATGCTTGCTGGAGACATCCTCCTGGTTATTTACCATCTGCCAGTGAGGGCCACCCTGGTGGTCATAAACTTTATGTCTGGTGTTAGTTTATGGTTTATGTGTTATTGCAGCATATGGTTTACTGGGTTCCCGTGTGATGTCTGTTGTGTGCTGTGTCCTTGGTGTTTGTTGTGGATAACAGCACTTGCACGTGGGTTCCAGGTTGTGTGTCTGTGGCAGGTAAGTGTGGTACTAGTCTCACTTACCTGTCAATACCATATGTCTGTTTATGTCCCCCTTTTCTATGTAGCTTGGCCAGTGAGACTCCTGTTCCTCCGTGTCTAGGAGGAACGGGTCGTCTTACCCAGCCCCTAGCTTAGGGACATGCGGAGGGTTAGTAGGGACCCAAGGTTCCAGAGCATGAGTCCTCCTACTTTCAAGGTCGGCTCATGCCGCTAGGAGTTAGGGTCAAATTAGGGATGTGTAGGAGGTGACCAGCTCCCTAATTCTCTGTCCTGGCCTTGCAGCGACTCCATCTGCTGATACCGCACGGCTGAGGGTTTTCCCCATCCTCAGCCGTGACAGCATGCCGCTGCAAGATGCTGTGGTAGCCATGCTGGTTCAGTATGCCTTCAATTTTGAATAAATCCCCAAAGTCACCAGCAAAGCACCCCCACACCATCACACCTCCTCCTCCATGCTTCACGGTGGGAACCAGGCATGTAGAGTCTATCCGTTCACCGTTTCTGCATCGCACAAAGACACGGTGGTTGGAACCAAAGATCTCAAATTTGGACTCATCAGACCAAAGCACATATTTCCACTGGTCTAATGTCCATTCCTTGTGTTCTTTAGCCCAAATAAGTCTCTTCTGCTTGTTGCCTGTCCTTAGCAGTGGTTTCCTAGCAGATATTCTACCATGAAGGCCTGATTCACACAGTCTCCTCTTAACAGTTGTTCTAGAGATGTGTCTGCTGCTAGAACTCTGTATGGCATTGACCTGGTCTCTAATCTGAGCTGCTGTTAACCTGCGATTTCTGAGGCTGGTGACTCGGATGAACTTATCCTCCGCAGCAGAGGTGACTCTTGGTCTTCCTTTCCTGGGGCGGTCCGCATGTGAGCCAGTTTCTTTGTAGCGCTTGATGGTTTTTGTGACTGCACTTGGGGACACTTTCAACGTTTTCCCAATTTTTCGGACTGACTGACCCTCATTTCTTAAAGTAATAATGGCCACTCATTTTTCTTTACTTAGCTGCTTTTTTCTTGCCATAATACAAATTCTAACAGTCTATTCAGTAGGACTATCAGCTGTGTATCCACCTGACTTCTCTACAATGCAACTGATGGTCCCAACCCCATTTATAAGGCAATAAATCCCACTTATTAAACCTGACAGGGCACACCTGTGAAGTGATAACCATTTCAGGTGACTACCTCTTGAAGCTCATCAAGAGAATGCCAAGAGTGTGCAAAGCAGTAATCAAAGCAAAAGGTGGCTACTTTGAAGAACCTAGAATATTACATATTTTCAGTTGTTTCACACTTTTTTGTTATGTATATAATTCCACATGTGTTAATTCATAGTGTTGATGCCTTCAGTGTGAATCTACAGTTTTCATAGTCATGAAAATAAAGAAAACTCTTTGAATGAGAAGGTGTGTCCAAACTTTTGGTCTGTACTGTACGTGTGACATACTTTCAAGAATATATAACATTTAATATCAAGAAGGCGAGCAGTAAGGGACAGGGAAGTGGCCGTGATGCTGATGGTGCATGCAGAGGCCGCCTGGGCGTGTTGAAACTGTGCCTGCTGCCAGAGCACAAGAAAAACAATCATCCACGATACCTAGCTTCATGTCCCAGTTTGCAGGGCGGCACAGGACAATGCTCTCGAAGTCAGACCAGTGCGACCAGGTGGTCGGTTGGATTGCAGCAGATAATGCTTCCAGTCGGTTAAGCACCACCCTGTCTTCCACCAAGTCCAGTCTCAGTAGCCAAGAGTCTGGTCAACACAATCCTCACCCTGATCCTCCTTCCTCCCTCCATGGAGAGTCTTGCCAAACAAGTGATCCCACACTCGGATATTCCGAGGAGCTCTTTTCAGCGCCATTCCTTCATTTGGGCCTCTTGATAAGCCCACTTGAAGAGGGACATGAGATCTTGTGCCCTGATTCCCAAACTCTTGAGCATCCACAGTCACAAGAAGATGACGGTGGGGAACGGCAATTAGTGTTTCACGAGGTGGATTAGGATGAGGAGACACAGTTGCTAATAAGTCAGCAGCAATTAGTGTCTCAAGAGGCTGATGATGAGACACAGTTGTCAATAACTGAGGTTGTTGTTAGGTCAACAAGTCAGGAGGATGAGCAGAGTGAGGAAGTGGAAGAGGAGAGGGTGGACGATGAAGTCACTGACCCAACCTGGGAAGGTGGCAAGCCGAGCAAGGACAGCAGTACAGAGGGGGAGGGATCCGCAGCACTGCAACAGGCTGGAAGAGGCAGTGGGGTGGCAAAAGGGAGAAGGTGGGCCACACCAAACAGGTCCGCAACTGTTCCCCGGAGCACCCCCTTGTGGCAATCTCCCTTGCCAAGGGGTGGGTGTTCCGCAGTCTGGTGCTTTTTTGAGGAAAGTGCAGACAACAAAAGAATTGTAATTTGCAACCTGTGCCATACAAAAATGAGCAGGGGCGTGAACACTAGAAACCTCACCACCACCAGCATTATCCGCCACATGGCATCAAAGCACTGTAATAGGTGGGCCGAACGCCTGGGCCCACAATCTGTGTCTGCGGGTCACACCAATGCCTCCTCCTTCCTTATGTTACATGCTGGCCAATCCCCTGTCCAAGGCACAGGTCCGGATGCCTCCCGTCCTGCACCTGGACCTTTGCAAGCACCATCAGCACCCACATCCACTTTTGTGTCCCAGCGCAGCGTACAAAATATCCTTACCCCAGGCATTTGAACGCAAGCGCAAATACCCAGCCACCCAATCACAGGCCATAGCACTAAATGCCAACTTTCCAAATAACTGGCCCTGGAAATGTTGCCATTTAGGCTTGTGGACACTGAGGCCTTCCGCAGCCCGATGTCGGCGGCCGTCCCTCATTACGCAGTCCCCAACCGCCACAGTTTTTCACGGTGTGCTGTGCCCACCTTACACCAGCATGTGTCCCGTAACATCACCCGTGCCTTGACCAACGCAGTTACCGGGAAGGTCCACTTAACCACTGACACATGGATAAGTGCTTTTGTCCAGGGACACTCCATTTCCCTAGCGGCACACTGGGTGAATGTTGTGGAGGCCGGGAGCAAGTCATACCCTGGGATGGCACAGGTGCTACCGATGCCAAGGACTGCGGGCCCTAATTCCATCAGGGTTTCCGCCACCACCTATATTAGTGGCTCCAACCCTCACTTCTCCTCCTCCGCCTCCTCCTCCACTTCCACCTCAGTAGCTGGAAGCAGTGTAGCACTGCAGTGGGGAAGCGGCAACAGGCCGTCCTTAAGCTTATCTGCTTAGGTGACAAACAGCACACCACCGCAGAGCTGTGGCAGGGGATAAGAGACCAGACTGAGCTGAGGCTCTTAACCTAGAACCATGTATTGCTGTGTCTGATAATGGCCGTAAAATGGTGGTGGCTTTGGAGCTTGGCAAGATCACACACATCCCATGCCTAGCTAAAATCTTCAACTTAGTGGTTCAGCAGTTTCTCAAAACCTACCCCAATTTGCCTGAGCTACTGTTGAAGGTGCGCCGCGTGTGTGCCCATTTCCGCAAGTCATCGACAGCTTCCGCCGGTCTGTCAACGCTGCAGCAGTGCTTACAATTGCCAGCTCACCGACTGTTGTGCGACGTGAGCATGCGCTGGAAATCGACATTCCACATGTTGGCCAGGCTTTGTGAGCAGCAGAGGGCAGTAGTGGAATACCAGCTGCAACATGGTTGTCACCTTTCCAGTCAGCTTCCGCTCTTCACAAGCGAAGAGTGTGCATGGCTGTCTGACCTCTGTGAGGTTTTACGCAACTTTGAGGAATCAACACAGATGGTGAGCGGCAATAACGATATTATCAGAGTCACCATCCCACTTCTGTGTCTACTCAAACACTCGTTGCTCACAATTAAAGCCAACGCTTTGCATGTAGAAGAGGAGGAAATGGGGGAAGACATTACACAGGGTGATAGCCAGACCACCCTCAGTTTGTTTTTTCAGCGCAAATTGGATGATGAGGAGGAGGAGGAGGAGGAGCAGGAGACGGTTGCCTCTGCTACAGAGGGTAGTACCCATGAAAGTTTAATTCCATCTGTTCAGCATGGATGGGCAGAAGAGGAGGAAGAGGATGAGGAGATTGAGAGTCATCCTCCTGATGAGGACAGCGAAGTCTTGTCTGTTGGGACTCTGGCACACATGGCTGACTTTATGTTAGGCTGCCTTTTCCGTGACCCATGCGCTTTCCGCATTTTGGACAACACCGATTACTGGTTGTTCACCCTTCTCGACCCCCGCTGCAAAGAGAACTTCTCATCTCTCATTTCATGGTGGAGAGGATGAGCAAAATGGTGCAATACCAGAAGGTCAATGTGGAAAAATTGCTCCAAATACTTCTAGCTGACAATGCTGGCGGCAGAGTCCATAGTTCCATGGGTAACCGAGGAGGGGAAACAAAGGGAACACACAGCAGTTCCAACAGAGGCAGGGCAACACTCTCCAAAGCCTGGGACAGTTTCATGACACCCCGTCAGCACCCTCACCCTGATGCGCGGCCTAGTGTCACATGGTGAAGGAGTACGTAGCAGAGTGTGTCAGCTTCCTCAACGATCCCTCTGTGCCTTACAACTACTGGGTGTCCAAGGTGGACACGTGGCACGAACTGGCGCTCTACACCTTGGAAGTGCTGGCCTGCCCTGGCACCAGTGTTTTGTCAGAGCGGGTAGTTAGTGCTGCTGGGGGCATAACAACTGATAAACGCATCCGCCTGTCAACTGAAAATGCTGACAGGTTGACTCTTATAAAAATGAACAAGGTCTGGATTGCCCCTGACTTCTCTAATCCACCAGAGGAAAGCGGCTTAACATAAAGGCACTTTAAATATGTTTTCTATAATGTACTGAATATACTGTATTCCCATGCACCCCTTCCACCGTAAAAAGGGGATATGGTTCAATCTTTCTTTTCTCGTCCTCGTCCTCCTCTTCCATCATATCAACATGCTTGTTAGTCTGCCCTCTCTCCTAATGTTGTAGAGGGTCAGCTCACCTGCAGGACCTCATATATAATGTTTTAGAGGGTCAGCTTGCCAGAAGGCCCTCACCTACAATCTTTTAGAGGACCAGCTCACCAGCAGGCCCTCTCATATAATGTTTTAGATGGTCAGATCAGCAGCAGGCCCTCACCCCTAATGTTTTAGATGGTCAGATCTGCAGCAGGCCCTCACCCCTAATGTTTTAGAGGGTCACCAGCTGGCCCTTGCTCCTAACGTTTTTGAGGGTCACCAGCAGGCCATCAATCATAATTTTTCAAGGGTGTATGATGCCCTCCTTTATGTGTAATAAAGGGTGTAGTGGAGTGCCTGTTCCTTGTAATTTTTGGCAGCCCTTTCACTTAGTGCATAGGCTTTATGAGTGTAGGAGTCCCACTACCTGAACAATTGTACCACAATGTGAATGAGGCCCTCCATTATGTGATATACAGGTTGCATCGGAGTGCCTCTTCCTTGTAATTTTTGGCAGCACTTGCACTTTATATACAAGTTAATATACAGGAAAGAATGTTTCCTAACAATTTTTCCTCTAAAATCGATCGGTTTTGTGCGTATTATTGTCAGTCTGTAAAAGTGGCGTACTACTCGGACAATATCGTTCCCAGCAGCGACCTGGGATTCCAAGATGCATCCAGACATCCTCCCCATGCTGTTCCCGAACCATTTCAGTGGTGTTTCCATCAATTTCTGACTTTTTCCTATGAACCAGACACCCTCCCCTCTTCAGATGCGGGGGTGCCTGGTTTAATGCTCGGGTTCTCCCATTGACTTCCATTGTGCTAAGGTGCTTGGTAGAGCACCCAAGCATCCCAATGTGGTTGACACGAGCACCCGAGCACTTTGGTGCTCGATCAACACTAGTCTACACAAACCGATGATTAAGCAGATTATCTTGAATAAAGCAGGTGTTGTCTGATCAACAGCAGAGATGAAAGTGGCATTTACATGCAGTAATCACCTCCACTGTATGGGTTAGAGTGATCGCTTGTCTCCATAGAAAATCATTATTCTTGGGAAACCTATCATTGTTTAGACAGTACAATCTACTGCACAGAATTTTCGGTGCCAGCAGATCAACAGCATCACCTGCAAACATCTGCTAGTTCATTGGGTGATTACCAGCACCTTTTACACAGGCCAGTCTGAACAATGGTCCGTATCAAAGGACCCTACATGAGTCTGAGATGTCCATGTGTTGTGGCTATTTAGGCTAGATGTTAGTCCCTGTAATCATTAAAAATACACAATCAGAAAATAATAAGTTTTAGTATAGATTTTTAATGGGTAAAAGAAAATAAAGTAATGCATTCACATAGGCTACTTGTGAGTAACATAAATAATCCCAAAGCAGTAACCTACTGGGCTGTAGCAACATGAGGGTAGTACTTGTGTTGACCAGGAATAAGGAATACATTCTGCATATACAGCAGATCTCCATATCCTGACTTGCTATAAAATATTACTTGCTATTGCTAACTTCCGAAGAACGCGTTAGATCCTGGACTGTCTCATGGAGAAAGTGCAGATGCTATTACAGTGAGGGAGCACGATCTACATACTATACCTATCAGGTAATACCAGTGCTTGTGTGCCATCCTTGAGGACAAGGTGAAAATACTGAGCCAACAAACACATCTCTACAGACAATGTGGAGTTAAAGCCTTCTCCGATGCCCATCAGTAGTCACTATCTAACAGCTTGAATGTATTAGGATGGATTCATTCTTGTGTCTTACACCATGCTGTGTGCACCCGAAGGGCAGCCAAAGGGCACTAGCTGTGTCTGCTGTCCGAAATTCTTCTCCTTCGTACCTGACTGGACTGTAAAATGCATAATAAAGAAGATTATCTCATTCTGTTGTCTTGTAATAGGCGTTCTTCTTTCTAGATCTTTATCATAGTGCCAGATGTACCTGATCAAATCTCACGCTGCACGTACAATGTCACTATCTCCGATATGTCCTTTTCATGTCATGTCTTAATTCACAGTACCTAGGTGTACGGGGGGGGGGGGGACTTATGAGGTTAAAACCCTAGTTTCAGTGATAACAAGTGTCCTTGAGTTTATGAGAACTTGATTCATTACTGTCCCAGGGTATGAGGTTAGTTAGTTGGTGCTAGATTTGTGCTATGAGCTTGGTTCTGCTGCTGGATTTATGTTATGAGCAGGGCCGTCTTTAACGCAGGGCAAAAGGGCCAGCTACCCCGAGCCCAGTTGCTCCTGGGGGGCCCAAGGCAGCTGCCTCTTGAGCCCCGCTGGCCACTGGTGATATAGGGGGCGGCGGCAGGGCACAGGGAGATGAATGCTTCCATTGTGGAAGCGCTCATCTCCATAGTCATCTGTATCGCCGTTCTCAGGACAGCGATACAGATGGAAGTGCTGTGGCTGGGCAGGGGAGGGAGAGGCGTCTCCCTTCCCTGTTCCTCTGATAGGCTGCAGGCCTAGTGCCTGCAGCCTATCAGAGGCCAGTGCAGGCGGCTCCGCCTGAGCAGTACAGAGGCCTGCATCGCATCGCTGCCAGCCTAATAGAGGTAAGTATAAGTGTTTATTTTTTTTATATGGTACTACTACTGGCACATGATTGGGGGGCCTCTATGGGGGTACTTGTTACTAGCACATGATTGGGGGGCATCTTCGGGGGCACTTGTTACTGGCACATGATTGTGGGGCATCTACTGAGGCCACAAAGAAGGAGTATTTTATACTAGGGCACATTATGGTGGGTACTATGGGGAGAGAGGAGTACTATGGCCTCAGAATTGAGAAAGCTCGTTGGAAGAACGAGTGAAAAGTTTTCAAGAAATCTACAGTACGTCCAGTTGCCATGATTTATCCCTTACAGATATACCATGACCTGGATAAATGAGAACCTTCACAGTCATCTATGGGGGGCATTAAGAAGGGGTATATTATACTGGCACATTATGGGGGCACTATGGGGACATTAGTAGTGTTGATCGAGCACCAAAGTGCTCGTGTGCAACACTTCACGATGCTCGGGTGTTCTACAAAGCACCCGAGCACAATGGAAGTCAATGGGAGAACCCCAGGCACCCCCTGCTCTGAAAATGGAAGGGTGTCGGGACTCTAGTTCGGCTTGGGTGTCCCTGCTCTGACTCCATATATAGCTATATTCATATATCGAGTCAGTGCTTGGGGACACCTCAGTGTATTTAAATCTAATTTCTGAAAAGTTTCTGCCGGGATTTCCACCCCCAATGTTGTACATTAGGAGGCAAGGATCTTATCCAATCAGCTATAAAGCTGAATGTTAAACTGTGTCAGAAAAACCTCATAGAAGTTTCTGATGTAGTGAGTATTCCTATTCAACAGAAGACTTATTTTATATTTCTGTGCAGGTTACCATGTAGCTGTATAGTGTAGTGGTTAACATTCTTGCCTCTAATGTACAAGGTTGGGAGTTCGAATCCCGGCAGAAATATACATATTCGTTTTTATCCATAATATATTTACATGGTGTGTTCAATAAAAACAGGGATGCCCAACCTGCGGCCCTCCAGCTGTTGCAAAACTACAACTCCCAGCATGCCCGGACAGCCTACAGCTATCAGTCTACAGCAGGGCATGGTGGGATTTGTAGTTTTACAACAGCTGGAGGGCCGCAGGTTGGGCATCCCTGAATAAAAACATGGTAACATTTAATTCTGTGTGTTATTAGTTTAAGCAGACTGATTGTCTATTGTTGTGACTTAGATGAAAATTAGATCACATTTTATGACCAATTTGTGCACATACTTTTTCTTGCAACTATATATATATATATATTAATTTCCATTCAGCGGTGAAGTTACATTATACTACAGCCATTTACTTGATGTAGAAAAAGAAAATATACGTACGTCCCATCACCCGTTCTGCGGTGAATTGTGATTGTTATATTTCTTTTTTTGGGGTATAGAAATAGAAAAAAGAATGAATCTTAATTGCCGTTCTGCAGTGAATTGTGTTTTTTTTTGGGGGGGGAGTTTATTAATCAGAAAGCCTTTTTTGGGGGTATTATTTTAATTTAATTCTTTTATCATACAGAATTGGTTAGAGGGGCACACCTGCATCTGAATAAACACTGAACACTGGCCAATAATATTGCTATATTATTTATTTATTTATTATATCTGACTATAAAAATCAATTAGACAGTACCTCTATAAAATAATATAAAATTACAATAAAATACCACTGTATACATAGGTTATAACTTCTAAAATTAATTAAACTAATCTAAGGAATTAAATAGGTGCACAATTGTGATGTCGTAGTTGGATATGGTTACCAACAGTCTTATAGGTTACTACTGAACTATAGGCAATATATTGTTTTATTAGATCACCGGTTTTGATGCACTTATGGTGTGCGTTGTTCCCCTTTATGTCAGCGTTTTTTTGCAGCGATTTGTAGGTGTACAAAGTTCCGGTATAACTGATGCTTTACAAATAAGGACGTTTCCTCTCAATTTGTTAGATGTGTATTCGTAGCTATATCATAATCATCTGCTACTACACCAAAGTTAATTCAAGCTAGTGTGGCATCCCACGTGTTGCAGCACAGAAAGTCTTACCTCCAATTTGTTCTAAGGTGAGTGAAGAGCTTTAAAGGTTAGGAACAGTCCGCTAGACGCCGGGGTCTGTAGATAGTTAGACCCTCTTTAGTAGTCAGCGTTACCTCGTGTCTATTTGTTATAGACGCGGCGGGACTCTTTCTTATTCCTATAAAACATTTGGGAGCGCTCCGAAAGTTCGCAGATGATCCGCAGATTGTATGCTGCGTTTCTTTTCTTCCTTTGAGACTTCTATACACCAGACGCGTTTCGGAGTTAACACAGACTCCTTCCTCAGTGGTTCATACAATATGTCAGACAGACAGGTGACAGACGCTTCAAAGGGAATGGGCAGTGGCCAAAATGTTTCTGTCGCAGCGAGAGGCCTGAGCTCCCAGTGTTATCTAGCAGTCGTGTCTTGACCAGCAACCTAGCTGTGCTTGATTGGTTGTCTCGGTCTTCGAGTTTGTCGCAAGTGACATCAAACACCCCCAGCCAAAAGTCGGTGAGTTCATCTGACACGACGCTTAGTTGGCATCGCCCAGGAGCAGGCCCTGTAACCCCACCTGTCCTGAACCTTCCTCTGTCATTTTCAGTTCCCTCAGCGCGAGAAGTATTATATGCCATAGGCTTGGCTCCACTTTTCAGCGAGGACGAGCTACTAGAGCACATTCAGCAGCTACTGGAGGATCTGGAGGAGACATACGCCGCTTCCTCCGCTAAGCGGGCAAGTAGTGATGAGGAGAGTCGCATGGGAGCAGGTGTTGAGAGCATTCAGGCTCCTGGCCCTGAGACAGTTGGTGGGGGGACATCCGTGACGTGCAGACAATAGCGGATTATTATGATGATGTAGCCGATCGTACTTGGGAGCCAGGTGAAGAAGGGGCTTCATCATCATCATCATCAGGAGAAGACGGTGGCAGCCTGCGCGTGAGGCAGCAGCTGAGCCAGCAGGGGGGCAGAGTGGCTGTGAGTCAGCATGGTGGCAGCAGTGGGAGGTCGGGAGCCAAACATGCCCACGGTAGACCACCAACTTCGCAGGAGCCTAGCGACCCGGAAAGTAGCGGTTATGGGGTTCATGGAGGCAGTGGTAGCAGGCAGGCAGTCAGTGCGGAGTGTTGGTGGGAAAATGCCATGCTAGGCAATGTGGCAATTTTTTCTTAGGCCGCCGGAGGAAGTGAACATGGCCTTTGCCAGTATTGTGAACAGAAGGTGAAGCGTGGCTAGGGTGCCAATGTTGCGTCAACACATGCAGCATCACCATAAAGTGGCCTGGGAGAACCTTGGCTCCGATGTGGTGGTCCAGCCTGCCGCAGCAACAGCTGCATCACCCAGTGGCATGCATCCAATTTCATGCAGTCAAGGTTCCACCACCTCAACCAAAGGGAGCTGTCTGTCCTACCCGTCATTTGCTGGTCCTGATGCTCCTGCTCCTCCTCCTACTCTTCGTCAGTCATTCCATCAGCAATCGATCACCAAAGTGATTGCCAAGAGACATCAGTATTCGTGCACTCATCCAACAACACAGAAGCTGAACGTGCTCCTGGCCAAGTTGCTGGTGCTGCAGTCTTACAATAAACAAACACGACCCTATCTTGGAAGGGTTTATATAAATCACCCAAATGAAGCCTATTTAGGCTAATAACCTCACTTGTCCCAGATATTAAAACTTAAAAGCTCACATTCACTTATACCTAGTAAGTTTTTAAACTAAGATAGTTAAAGTTAAGTTTTAATATCTGGGACAAGTGAGGTTATTAGCCTAAATAGGCTTCATTTTGGTGGTGCTGCAGTCACTCCCTTTCAAAGTGGTGGACTCTGCACCTTTCAGAGAACTGATGGCTTGTGCCGAGCTGAGGTGGAGTATCCCAAGCTGTCATTTCTTTGCCAAAAAAAGGCAGTACCAGCCCTGCACACACATGTAGAACAGAAGGTGGGCCAGTCCTTAAGCCCGTCGGTGTCTGCCAAAGTGCACAGCAGCGCCGACAGTAACTGTGAAGCTGTAACTACGGTCAAGGACAATATATGTCCTTTACAGCCCACTGGCTAAATGTGGTTCCTGCCCAGCCACACCAGCAACTTGGCCATGTGACGCCGCTTCCGCCTCCTTGATCTCAAGTCGTTGGTCCTGTGACAATGTCCGCCTCTTAATAAAATGCAGGAATAGATGAAAGGAATTGCAGCACTCACCCCGGTCTTGATAATACTTCAATGCTTTATTGCTTCACTTCATTGCAACAGGTTCGCAGGCTGGGGAGCGGGATGGCCCCTTGGTGTGAATAGACCGCCTATTCACACCAAAAGGCCATCCCGCTCCCCAGCCTTTCATCTATTCCTGCATTTTATTAAGTGTTTACTCGCATTAACGCTGAGCACCACGTCAACCTGTCTAATTGCTGAGCCGCTGGTCTGTGATTTTCGCTGGAGTAAGGGGTATAGGTGAGCTGAGAGCAGCAGTGCCGCTGATTTCCTACCCTTTCTCTCTTATACAATGTCCGCCTCTGCCTAATCATCCTCCACCATGTCCTCAGCCTCCACTGCAGGGACAATTCACAGTGCCCCACCAGCATGCCACATGTGCAGGGCACGGCGTTGTCACGCTGTTCTGCACCTCGTTTGCCTGGGCGAACTGAGTCACACAGAGGAGAAACTGCTCCTCATCCTTCATCAAGAAATCGAATCCTGGCTTTCTGCTTGAAAACTCAAAATCGGAACCATGGTGACCAACAAAGGGAAGAACATGGTATCGGTGCTGCGTCAAGGAGGGCTGAGCCCTGCGCCCTGCATGGCACACGTGTTTAATCTGGTTGTCAAGCGGTTCCTGAAGTCTTCTGTCCATCTGCAAAACATCCTAAAAATGGCCCAGAAACTTTGCATGCACTTTAGCCACTTGTGCACCGCAAAGCACACCTTCCTTCAGATGCAGCGGCAGAACGACATCCCGCAACATAGGCTGATATGCGACATTTCCACCCGTTCAAATTTCACCACCCATATGTTGGACCGACTATATGAATAGAGAAAGACCATAAACCATTTCTTGATGATACAGGCAGACAGAGGTACTCCCCTGTGTAACTTTGTTGTTAGCCAGTGGCAGCTTACGCATGACACCTGCCGTTTGCTCGGGCCCTTTGAGGAGGCCACTTTATTTGTCAGTCGACAGGATTATGAGATGAACAACGTCATTCCACTGATTCATGTCCTGGAACAGATGCTGCTAAATCTGGTCGGCCAGGGGACAGAAAACGTGGCATCATGAGCTCTGTAGAGGCTGAATTAGAGGAGGAGGACATTCGAGCACAAGCAATGTGTAGAGAAATGGGTGGTCTTTCTACACAGGTGACAGGAGAGGAGGAGCAGGAGCAGCAGCCAGAGGAGCTACAGGGTGACGAGGAAGATGAGGCAGAGGACGCAGACACACCGTGGCAGTATGCAGTGGAGAGGGATGCAGGGAGTCCCTCAGAGTCACTTGCGCAAATGGCCCGATGCATACTCGCTTGCGTAGTGATAACCGAATTGTCACCATTCGCCAGAGGGATGACTACTGGCTCTCCACCACGTTAGACCCTCGCTACCAGACCAAAATGAGGGTCGTTTTTACAACCGCTGAGAGGGAGGACAAACTGGCCCTCTGCGCTCACGTTCCACTGCCATGGCTGCTGGGGGGGCAGGAGCAGTTCCAGCCCTATCAGCAGCAACTAAAGTCTAGAGTCGCTAATGAGCAGTTTTCTTCAAACGCCTAATGAAGAAACTACTCACCAGCAGCAGCAGGTAAACATAGAGCAGAACCTAAACCAGCAGGTTGTGGCATACTTGGAGTGCACCCTGCCACCCCACATCAAAGATCCCCTGGACTACCCCAAGGAAAACTCGCCTGTCCAAAATGAATCAGGCGTGCATCAGCCAGGATTTTAAAAACACCAATGCCTGATGCATCAGACTAGATCATCTATGGTGCCACACCAACACTTTGACAAAAGAGACCTGTCTCTTCTGGCCACCTGATTCAGCTACTATTCTGATGCTGCCAACCGCCTGATGCCACACCTACAGCCAGATGCTCCTTCTTTCAGCAACCATCTTCAGCTGGTACTGGTATTGCCCACCACCTACTCACTCTGTCACTGGGCCACTCTGTGGTCTCCTCATGCTGCTTCCACCTCAACACTATGTCTCTAGGCAACTCTGTGGTCTCCTCATGCTGCTGCCACCTCACCACTATGTCACTGGGCCACTCTGTGGTCTTCTCATGCTGCTTTCACTTCAGCACCTTGTGGTCTCCTTATGCTGCTACCACCTCACCAATCTGTGGTCTCCTCATGCTGCTGCCACATCACCACTATGTCACTGGGCCACTCTGTGGTCTCCTCATGCTGCTGCCACTTCACCACTCTGTGGTCTCCTTATGCTGCTGCCACCTCACCACTATGTCACTTGGCCACTCTGTGGTTTCCTCATGCTGCTGTGACCTCACCACTCTGTGGTCTCATGCTGCTGCCACCTCAAAACTATGTCCTTGGGCTACTCTGTGGTCTCCTCAAGCTGCTGACACTTCCCCACTCTGTGGTCTCCACACTGCTGCCTTTTCACCACTCTGTGGTCTCCTCCTTACAGTATTCCTATTTTATTTTATTCTATTTTTTTATTTTTGTACGTTAGTCTGTATACATACTATTTACATAAGTGTATTTTTACACAATTGTATATTTTTATATACAGTACAGATCAAAAGTTTGGACACACCTTCTCATTCAAAAGAGTTTTCTTTATTTTCATGACTATGAAAATTCTAGATTCACACTGAAGGCATCAAAACTATGAATTAACACATGTGGAATTATATACATAACAAACAAGTGTGAAACAACTGAAAATATGTCATATTCTAGGTTCTTCAAAGTAGCCACCTTTTGCTTTGATGACTGCTTTGCACACTCTTGGCATTCTCTTGATGAGCTTCAAGAGGTAGTCACCTGAAATGGTTTTCACTTCACAGGTGTGCCCTGTCAGGTTTAATAAGTGGGATTTCTTGCCTTATAAATGGGGTTGGGACCATCAGTTGCATTGAGGAGAAGTCAGGTGGATACACAGCTGATAGTCCTACTGAATAGACTGTTAGAATTTGTATTATGGCAAGAAAAAAGCAGCTAAGTAAAGAAAAACTAGTGGCCATCATTACTTTAAGAAATGAAGGTCAGTCAGTCAGCCGAAAAATTGGGAAAACTTTGAAAGTAAGTGCTATTTGACCATGAAGGAGAGTGATGGGGTGCTGCGCCAGATGACCTGGCCTCCACAGTCACCGGACCTGAACCCAATCAAGATGGTTTGGGGTGAGCTGGACCGCAGAGTGAAGGCAAAAGGGCCAACAAGTGCAAAGCATCTCTGGGAACTCCTTCAAGACTGTTGGAAGACCATTTCAGGTGACTACCTCTTGAAGCTCATCAAGAGAATGCCAAGAGTGTGCAAAGCAGTAATCAAAGCAAAAGGTGGCTACTTTGAAGAACCTAGAATATTACATATTTTCAGTTGTTTCACACTTGTTTGTTATGTATATAATTCCACATGTGTTAATTCTTAGTTTTGATGCCTTCATAGTCATGAAAATAAAAAAAACTCTTTGAATGAGAAGGTGTGTCCAAACTTTTGGTCTGTACTGTATATATATATATATATATATATATATATATATATTATGCATTTATTTATTCTTATTCATATATACATGTAAATATATATGCATAAAAAAACATAAAAAACTAAATGTTGAACATATACAGGTCCTTCTCAAAAAATTAGCATATTGTGATAAAGTTCATTATTTTCTGTAATGTACTGATAAACATTAGACTTTCATATATTTTAGATTCATTACACACCAACTGAAGTAGTTCAAGCCTTTTATTGTTTTAATATTGATGATTTTGGCATACAGCTCATGAAAACCCAAATTTCCTATCTCTAAAAATTAGCATATTTCATCCGACCAATAAAATAAAAGTGTTTTTAATACAAAAAAAAGTCAACCTTCAAATAATTATGTTCAGTTATGCACTCAATACTTGGTCGGGAATCCTTTTGCAGAAATGACTGCTTCAATGCGGCGTGGCATGGAGGCAATCAGCCTGTGGCACTGCTGAGGTGTTATGGAGGCGCAGGATGCTTCGATAGCGGCCTTAAGCTCATCCAGAGTGTTGGGTCTTGCGTCTCTCAACTTTCTCTTCCCAATATCCCACAGATTCTCTATGGGGTTCAGGTCAGGAGAGTTGGCAGGCCAATTGAGCACAGTAATACCATGGTCAGTAAACCATTTACCAGTGGTTTTGGCACTGTGAGCAGGTGCCAGGTCGTGCTGAAAAATGAAATCTTCATCTCCATAAAGCTTTTCAGCAGATGGAAGCATGAAGTGCTCCAAAATCTCCTGATAGCTAGCTGCATTGACCCTGCCCTTGATAAAACACAGTGGACCAACACCAGCAGCTGACATGGCACCCCAGACCATCACTGACTGTTGGTACTTGACACTGGACTTCAGGCATTTTGGCATTTCTCTCTCCCTAGTCTTCCCCCAGACTCTGGCACCTTGATTTCCGAATGACATGCAACAGTCCAGTGCTGCTTCTCTGTAGCCCAGGTCAGGCGCTTCTGCCGCTGTTTCTGGTTCAAAAGTGGCTTGACCTGGGGAATGCGGCACCTGTAGCCCATTTCCTGCACACGCCTGTACACGGTGGCTCTGGATGTTTCTACTCCAGACTCAGTCCACTGCTTCCGCAGGTCCCCCAAGGTCTGGAATCGGCCCTTCTCCACAATCTTCCTCAGGGTCCGGTCACCTCTTCTCGTTGTGCAGCGTTTTCTGCCACACTTTTTCCTTCCCACAGACTTCCCACTGAGGTGCCTTGATACAGCACTCTGGGAACAGCCTATTTGTTCAGAAATTTCTTTCTGTGTCTTACCCTCTTGCTTGAGGGTGTCAATGATGGCCTTCTGGACAGCAGTCAGGTCGGCAGTCTTACCCATGATAGCGGTTTTGAGTAATGAACCAGGCTGGGAGTTTTTACAAGCCTCAGGAATCTTTTGCAGGTGTTTAGAGTTAATTAGTTGATTCAGATGATTAGGTTAATAGCTCGTTTAGAGAACCTTTTCATGATATGCTAATTTTTTTAGATAGATTAGATAGATAGGAATTTTGGGTTTTCATAAGCTGTATGCCAAAATCATCAATATTAAAACAATAAAAGGCTTGAACTACTTCAGTTGGTGTGTAATGAATCTAAAATATATGAAAGTCTAATGTTTATCAGTACATTACAGAAAATAATGAACTTTATCACAATATGCTATTTTTTGGAGAAGGACCTGTATATACAGTATATATATATATATATATATATATATATATATATATATGGTCAAAAATGTGTTTTTTATGCTTTTTTTTATCTCTTTAGATTCTCACACGGCTGTTGTCTGGTATCGTGTACATGTAATTTTGATATATAAAAAAAAAAAAAATTGACTTGATGAAGGGGTCAGGAGTACCCCAAAACGAGTTGTCTACTAATAAACTGAATATTGCGAAATACCCAGTTGCGTAAGTGCGCCTCCTGTTGTCCACCCGTTAGACTGATAAAGTCAAGCATCTTATTCTTTACATTACCACTATGTCACTAGTGGACTACAGGCCCCAAACATTAGGCATTCACCGTACAGAAAACATTAAGTGATAATGTGGCTGGAGGTATATTAGGTCATTGGATATCAATTTTACTGTAGGCCAGTACAAATACATGTCAAATACATATGTTTAAAAGAACTAAAAAATATAAAATTGGATTAAAAACATGGCTAGCAAAATCCCCTCTCTTAAAAAAAATCGATAATACGTAGTCGTCACAGGTGTTGAATTCCTCCGTGGCCCAAAACAATAGTCATTAACAGAACAGAAAAGGCCTTTTATGCCACTGTATTTACATAAGACAGGGACCATTATTTGTTCTGGGTGGTGGCGGATATGTGTGGGCTGGCATGAGGAAATTCAATTAAACGTGGTCGTCATAGGTGTTGAATTTCTCCGAGATCCATGCCTCATTCATTTTTAGAAATGTGAGGTAGTCCGCACTGTTGTGATCTAGGCGAGTGCGCTTATCGGTCACACTCCCCCCTGCTGTGCTGAACGTCCTTTCGGACAGGACACAGGGGGCAAGCCAAGAGTTCCATGGCAAATTGTGCCAGCTCTGGCCATAGGTCAAGCCTGCACACCCAGTAGTCAAGGGCTTCCTTGCTTCTCAGAGCATCCACATCGGCCGTTAACCCGATGTAGTCCGACACCTGTCGGTCTAGGCGTTCCCTAATGCTGGATCCGGAGGGTGGCTGTCGATGGGTTGGCTGCAAGAATGATCTCATATCCGAAGTGACCAACACATCTTCAAACCGCCCTCTTCTTCCATGTGCAGTAGGATTGGTACCCGCAACTGTTTCTCTGTGGGTGGAAATTCCTCTGCCAGCGCCCGCGACAGCAGAATGCAGCATCTCTCAAAGCAAGGCCTGGAAATGCTGCATTCTGACAGCCCTCTGTGATACTAGTAACATGTCCGCCATTGTGTGTTTGTACCGGGGGTCTAAGTACGTTGCCACCCAGTACTAGTCCTTGTCCTTTTTGCGGGGGTCCCTCCTCAAACACTGGAGCATGAAGGCACCCATATGCACTAAATTAGAAGCGGTGGAGCGGCCTGGCTCCTGCTCATCGCCCAGGATAATGTCGTCATCGGTCTTCTCCCCCCATCAACGGACAACACCAGGGATCCCAGAAAAGTTTAAAGCCTGCTCTTCTTGCTTCTCCCCCTCCTCCCCTCAGACACCATCCTCCTCCTCTTCAGACTCCTGCTGACTTGTCTCAGATGGAGTAGCCCCCTTGGGAAATCATTCAGCATTGCTACTTCCTCATCTTCCTACTCCTCGATGGCTTGATCAATGACACAACGCAATGCACGCTCCAGAAAGAAGGCATAAGGTACAATGTCACTGATGGCACCCTGGCTGCAACTGACCAGTTTGGTGATCTCATCAAATGGCCGCAGAAGTCTGCATGCATCGCGCATGAGCAGCCACTGGCGCAGTGAAAAAAAAACAAGCTCCCCAGAACCTGTCCTGCCACAGAGTTTGTACAGGTAGTCGTTAACGGCGCGTTTCTGCTGGAGCAGCCTATCAAGCATATACAAGGTGGAGTTCCAGCACGTCGGGCTGTCACAAATCAGAAGTCTGATGGGCAAGTGGTGTTGCCGCTGAACGTCAGCAAGGCGAGCCATGGCCGTGTAAAATCTTCTATAATGGCCAGAGATTTTCCTGGCCTGCCGCAAGATGTCCAGGTCCCCGGGGTATTTGGCAGCGAATCACTCTACGACTAAGTTCAGGACGTGTGCCATGCACGGCATATGTGTCATTTTGCCCTGTTTCAGCGTGCTCATCAGATTGGCACCATTGTCGCACACCACTTTATCAACTGTCAAATTGAGCGGGGCTAGCCACTGATCGGCCTGTGACCGCAGAGCTGGACAGAGTGCAGGACTGGTGTGGCTCTTGGCTTCCAGGCACAACAGCCGCAGCATAGCAAGGCAACGTCTCACCTGGCACGTCGAATAGGTTCTGGGGAGCTGGGGGGGGGGGTGCAGCGGAAGAGGCAGTAGCAGTGGAAAAGGAGGAGTCAGCCGAGGAGGAGACAGAGGATGGAGCAGGAGGAAAAGAAGAAGAGGCAGGCCTGCATGCAATCCAAATCCACACGGGTGCCATGGGTTGCATGCTTGACAGCCATCAGAAGGTTCACCCAGTGGGCAGTAAAAGTTATGTACCTTTCCTGCCCGTATTTGCTAGACCACGTGTCTGTGGTCAGATGTATCTTGGCACTGACACTGTGTGCCATAGATACATTCACTTGCCGCTGAACATGGCCATATAGCTCTGGGATGCCCTTCTGGTAGAAATATTTCATTCCGGGGACTTTCCATTGCAGTGTGCCAATGGCAGCAAATTTTCTAAAGACCTCTGAGTCCACCAGTTTATATGGCAGTAGTTGGCAGGCTAGCAGCCGTTGGGCAAGAGGGTTATCCGGCGTCATCAACTTTTTACGTTCGAACAGTTGGGCCACGGAAGCCTGCCTTTTGCCAGATGAACACGACGACGGCACGGTGGAAAGTGGAGTGGAGGAGAAATGGGAGGAGAGAGGAGAAGAGGCAGGAGGAGTGCCGGGAGTGTGGCTTTGTGGGTTCTGACGGTGTTGCTCCCACTGGGCTCGGTGATAGGAGGCCAGGTGCCTTCTTAAGGCGTTCGTCTCTAGGTGAGTGTTGGGCTTACCGCGACTTATGCATTAACAGCACAGGCTGCAGATGGCAACACTATTGTCAGCAGCTGACACGTTAAAAAAGCCCACACTGCGAAGCCATGTGCTGGCGTCCTGGGAGTGCCAGATGTGACCGTGCATGGTGGATGGCTCGCTCCAGATACATTTCCAGTCTGCTTTTTGCCTCCTGTGCACTGCGAGTTCTGCCTGCTTCTCGTCCTTCTCCTCCTTATCTGCTGCTCCGTCTCTCACTCTGAACTCCCCTCCTCTTCCTCTCTTGTGGGTACCCATGTGATGTCCATCAACACGTCATCTTCACCACCACTGACATTAGAGATCTTGGAGTAGGCAGCAACAGCGAGGACCACTGTCCTTAGGCTGATCTGGGTACTGTCGTCAGACCGCTGGGTGACGGCCGTTGCTACCTCCTCTTCCTCATCCAATGCCAAGAATGGCTGCGCATCGGTAAGGTCTGGGAATGGATGGGAAAATAATTCCTCTGACTCGAGTGGAGGGGCTATGGTGGTGGTGGTGTCTTTGGGGGTGCACACAGCAGAGAGTGAGGAGGGTGCTGATACAGAGGATGAGGAGGGTGCAGAAGCGGAAGGCTGAGTGAGCCACTCAACCAACTCTGGTGTGTCCTTTGACGTAATCACACGCACCTTCTCCAACTTCCCACTTAGGCTCCGGCCTAGTGCACCTGCCCGACCCCTAACAACCCTGTGGAATGGCTTGCCTCTTCCTCTGCCTGTCATTTTCAAAATGACCCTGTGACAAAGTCACTATAGAAGAGTAGTATTTGTGGAAGCAGGTGCATTCCATGCCTCAATCAATATTTGGTGGAAGCCGGTATATCAATCCCCTCTATCAGTATTTTGTGGAAACAGGTATATAGAACCCAATAATGAGTATTTGCTGGAAGCCGGTAAATCAAACCCCTTAATCAATATTTGTGGGAAGCTGGTTTATCGCAGGCCTCAATTAATATTTGGTGGAAGCCGATATATCAATACCCTGTATCAGTATTTTGTGGAAACAGGTATATAGAACCCAATAATGAGTATTTTCTGGAAGCTGGTAAATCAAACCCCTTAATCAATATTTGGTGTATGTCGGTGTATCGCAGGCCTCAATCAATATTTGGTGGAAGCTGGAATATCAATACCCTCTATCAGTATTTTGTAGAAACAGGTATTGTCATGCCCTGCCCTGTGAGAGACCTGAGAAGATCTGACAGATTGTTCTGTTTCTCTTTGTTATGGTTTTGGGCAGAATCCCACCTCCCCACAGGTTCTACTCATTAGCTATTTAGTGGTGCTATTTATACCCGCCTCTCACTATAGCCCTTGCGGTTTAAATTTGCTTCTGGAGTTCTCAGCTGGTGTTTGGTGGATCTCCTGCTCCCCGTCCGTCTTAAGCTAAGGCCTACTCAGTGGCGTAGGGATCGCCATAGCAACCATAGCAGTGGCTATGGGGCCCTACGCCACTGGGGGCCCGTCCGGACCGCATTCATTTTTATTTTATTTTTTTATTAACAGTCACAGTGCACAGTAAAATCACACAGGCAGCCAGGCCCGACCGCCCGCCCAGTGTACTGGGCGGGGTGTGGGCGGTCCGCGGCTCGGGCCTGGCTGGGGGGAAGGCAAGGAGGAGTAGTCAGGTCAGGACTGGAGGCTGAAGCAGGCGGGCCTGGGGCTCACTGCCGCACGAGCAGAAGAGGTAGGTAACTAGAGGGTGGAGGAGGAGGAGGCGGACTCAGGCGGTGAAGGGGGCGGGGCCGGACCGTGGAGGGGGCGGGGCCGAGCCAGGCCGTGGAGGGGGGGGGTTACCTGTTGTGGAGGGACTAGGGAGGGAGAGGGAGTGCTGCTGCACTGGCGCCAGTCAGATTAGCGCTATCTCTATCTGAGTTGCTCTGTCACTGACCTGACATCAGTGACATTGCTCCGCCTCTCCCCTCCTTTCTTATGATGGACAGTGACCAGCAACAGGACGGCCCGATGTGGGCGGAGCTATAATAGCCCCCCCCCCTTTTCTGCCCGCGATTCCTGCTGCCTGAAGTTGAACCTTCCCTGCCCAGCAAGCTGAACACCAGTTGGATTGCCACAACTGCACCAGTGATGTGAGTGGCAGGGGAACTGGGGTTATATTCAGCTTTCTCAGACTGTGCACATGTGACCTGCAGTACAGTAGGAAAGCTGGGTGAATTATATCATGAGATGTCATCCAGCTTCCCTGCTATCCTGCATGGCACAAGTGCAGAGGCATTAGAGTATGGGGGAGAGGCACAGCAGGAAAGCTGGGTGTCTATATATGTGTATTGTATATGTGTGCGTCCATGTATGTGGTGACTGTGTATAAGTGCGCCCCTGTATGTGAAGAGTATGTGTATGATTGCGTCCATGGATGTGGAGAGTGCGTGTATGACAGCGTCCATGTATGTGGAGAGTGCGTGTATGACAGCGTCCATGTATGTGGAGAGTGCGTGTATGACTGCGTCCGTGTATGTGGAGAGTGCGTGTATGACTGCGTCCATGTATGTGGAGAGTGCGTGTATGACTGCGTCCGTGTATGTGGAAAGTGCGTGTATGAGCACGTCCATGTATGTGGAGAGTGCGTGTATGACTGCGTCCATGTATGTGGAGAGTGCGTGTATGACTGCGTCCGTGTATGTGGAGAGTGCGTGTATGACTGCGTCCGTGTATGTGGAGAGTGCGTGTATGACTGCGTCCATGTATGTGAAGAGTGCGTGTATGAGTGCGTCCATGTATGTGAAGAGTGCGTGTATGAGTGCGTCCATGTATGTGAAGAGTGCGTGTATGACTGCGTCCATGTATGTGGAGAGTGCGTGTATGACTGCGTCCATGTATGTGGAGAGTGCATGTATGACTGCGTCCATGTATGTGGAGAGTTCATGTATGACTGCGTCCATGTATGTGGAGAGTGCGTGTATGAGTGCGTCCATGTATGTGGAGAGTGCGTGTATGACTGCGTCCATGGATGTGGAGAGTGCGTGTATGACTGCGTCCATGGATGTGGAGAGTGCGTGTATGACTGCGTCCATGTATGTGGAGAGTGCGTGTATGACTGCGTCCATGGATGTGGAGAGTGCGTGTATGACTGCGTCCATGGATGTGGAGAGTGCGTGTATGACTGCGTCCATGTATGTGGAGAGTGCGTGTATGACTGCGTTCATGTATGTGGAGAGTGCGTGTATGAGTGCGTCCATGGATGTGGAGAGTGTGTGTATGACTGCGTCCATGTATGTGGAGAGTGCGTGTATGACTGCGTCCATGTATGTGGAGAGTGCGTGTATGACTGCGTCCATGGATGTGGAGAGTGCGTGTATGAGTGCGTCCATGGATGTGGAGAGTGTGTGTATGACTGCGTCCATGTATGTGGAGAGTGCGTGTATGACTGCGTCCATGTATGTGGAGAGTGCTTGTATGACTGCGTCCATGTATGAGGAGAGTGCGTGTATGACTGTGTCCATGTATGTGGAGAGTGCGTGTATGACTGTGTCCATGTATGTGGAGAGTGCGTGTATGACTGCGTCCATGTATGTGGAGAGTGCGTGTATGACTGCGTCCATGTATGTGGAGAGTGCGTGTATGACTGCGTCCGTGTATGTGGAGAGTGTGTGTATGACTGCGTCCGTGTATGTGGAGAGTGCGTATATGACTGCGTCCATGTATGTGGAGAGTGCGTGTATGACTGAGTCCATGTATGTGGAGAGTGCGTGTATGACTGCGTCCATGTATGTGGAGAGTGCGTGTATGACTGCGTCCATGTATGTGGAGAGTGCGTCCATGGCTGTAGTATGAAATGTACAGAGGCTAAAATACTTGTGGATATGTAAAGGTAAATCAGACAGGTCTATTACAATTGCAGCGCAGGTTTTAAAGGGGTTGAGTTGAATATAAACCCCGTCAGCAACTGGAAATGTCAAAAAACAGTCGTGCTAAAAATGACAGTAAATACAGTAAATAAAAAGTCTTTGTGAAGAAGTGTGTGTGGGGGGCCCCGTACAAAAATTTGCTATGGGGCCCAGTCAGTTCTAGTTACGCCTCTGGGCCTACTCCTTCTCTTCTGTTGTGTGTTCTGGCTAGGCCTCAGGTAGACACTGGTTCCTGCACCTAGCGCTAGGAACCAGTGGTCTTATCTCCCGTTCCGTAGCTGAGGGTTTGTTACAGTTTCTGCTAGGCTTAGGTTCCAGCGCATGAGCACTTCCACCTTAAGGATTTGCTCATGTTGTCAGCAGTCAGGAAAGGCTCAGGGATTGTCAGGTGGTGACCTTTCCCTGTTCCTTAGCTTTGGGGCCTAGCCAGGTGTTTTGTTGCTTTTGTTGTATTTGCTTCCCTTTCCTCACCTACCGGGACAGGTATGCAGAACCCAATAATGAGTATTTGCTGGAACCCCTTAATCAATATTTGGTGGAAGCTGGTGTATCGCAGGCCTCAATCTATATTTGGTGGAAGCGGGTGTATCAATCCCCTCTAACAGTATTTTGTGAAAGCAGGTATATCGCACCCCTTTATCAGTTTTTTTTGGGGGGCAACAGGTATATCACACCTGTTGCAATTACTTATTCTAATAGCGTTTGTCCCTCTGTATAGCTGCGTTCTCAGCAGAACCGCACACAACTGCTGCACAGTACAAATGCACTATGATATAATTTCTATTTTAGAAGGTATATTATAGGTATATCACACCCCTCAATCAGTTTTTTTTTTTGGGGGGGGGGGCAACAGGTATATCACACCAGTTGCAATTAGTTATTCCAATAGCGCTTGTCCCTCTATCTAGCTGCAGTATCGCAGCAGAACTGCACACAACTGCTGCACAATACAAATGCACTATAATATACTTTCTAACATAGAAAGTATATTATAAGTATATCACACCCCTCGATAGCACACCTATACCAGTCCTTAAAAGGACTTTTGTGGCCCTATTAGCTGGCGTTTGGTGTAACTAACAGTCTGTCCCTGCTCCACACAGCAACCTCTCCCTACACTGGCAAAACACAGAATGTAAAATGGCTACCAGATCGTGTTTATTTATAGGGTAGGGGAGTCCATGTGCTGAAACGTCTCAATTGGCTGTCTTGTCCCACCTGATGGATGTGTCATGGGTCAAAGTTCGGCAGTATTAAAAAAAAATGTGTCGCGTGCGAATATCGTATGTTCGGCGAATTGAACTAGCAAAGTTTGCCGCAAAACGACCGCCAGGCGAACTGCAAGGCCATCTCTACTCTTCATGCTGCTGCCACTTCACCACTCTGTGGTCTCCTCATGCTGCTGCCACATCACCACTATGTCACTGGGCCACTCTGTGGTCTCCTGATGCTGCTGCCATCTCACCACTATGTCATTGGGCCACTCTGTGGACTTCTCATGCTGTTTCCACCCTCCCCACTTCACGACTGGGCCACTATTTTGCCTTTTTGGCCTGGTTGACATCATCATTTATTTGACCCTTCTTCTGATCTGTCAGAAGGAAGAAAAAATTAGATGCACATTGAATCCTGTCTATGTAGCAGCTGTAAGGCCTGTATGGTCCTATCAGAATTGGCCTATGATTTTAGCCAAAAGCAGGAGTGGGTACAAAACACAGAAGATAGGCAAAAATTCTATTCACGTGTCATCTCTGTTTTGGATCCTGTTTTTTGGGGCTTTAGCAATACTGATGGATTATTGACAAAATGCTGACCGAGTGAAGGCGGATGCTCCACAGACAGGATCCGTTTTTTGTGGGTTATTGTTCTGACGGATCAGAGGAAGGGCAAAATAATCAGTGACGTCAACACAAAGTTACTGCTGACACCCTCTCCACTCTGTCGGGGGCTCTACTTGTATAAGCGTTTAATAGAACAGGTTCTGTAGACATCTATGTGGAATCAGCTGGCGACGGTGTAAAAGGAGTGCGCTTTTTCTTGACGCTAACATCGACCTGTAAGGCTGAGTTCATACTTGAGTTATTTGGTCAGTTTTGGCCACGTGACTGCCCAAATAAGTGAAGTCTGCAGTGATTCTAAGAGCGACGCCTGTCATCTGCATGTCATACTGACTCACAGTATTGTTTCACTACCACAGCAGACTCCCTATGAGTGTTACTGCAAAGCACAGGGTTCTACACCACTATAAAGGCTCTCTGCAGCCAGGAAATAGCCAAGAATAAATTTGCATCGAATCTTTTTGGAAAATTCGGCGAACCGACCAAATTGAATTTTTGAAAAATTAGCTCATCTCTAGTTACAAACTTGGTTCTGGTGCTGTATGTATGTTATGAGCTTGGTTCAGGTGCTGTATTTATATTATGAGCTTGGTTCTGGTGCTGGATTTGTTATGAGCTTGGTTCTGGTGCTGTATGTATGTTATGAGGTTGGTGCTGTATATATGTTATGAGCTTGGTTCTGGTGCTGGATTTGTTATGAGCTTGGTGCTGTATATATGTTATGAGCTTGGTTCTGGTGCTGGATTTGTTATGAGCTTGGTGCTGTATATATGTTATGAGCTTGGTTCTGGTGCTGGATTTATACTATGAGCTTGGTTCTGGTGCTGTATTTTCGTTATGAATTTGGTTCTGGTGCTGCATTTATGCTATGAGCTCTGTATTTTTCTCAGTCACATTAATAGAAAGGACTATTCTCATCCACAATATGGAACAGAATAGGACATGTCCTATAATTTATGGAATGAACATAGGGATGGAGATAGCAAATTTTTTTGCAGATCCATAGAAATGAATGTCTGTGTGCTATCCGCAAAAATAAGGATGCATATGCATATGGATGCAATATATGGATGTGTGCATGAAGCCTAACATAGGGAGTGTTGGTGCAAAGTCATGTGTGTAGATGTTATTATATCTATAGTATGGTGCATGCTGCTCTGGTATACTCGGTGGCAGTGTACGAGTCTTACTAAATGACTCCCGGTATGTGGTGGAGGAGGGCTTCACATTAACTGACTGCTCCAAACTCTTGGAACCTTTAATCTGACTGCTGGTGCCATATTTTGGACCTCCATCGATTTGATATTGATGACTTATCCTAAGGAAAGGTCATCATAATCAGTAACCCTGAAAACCTCTTTCATATGGGACCAAATTCAGATGAATTTGGAGTATTAGGAATTCTATCCTGTTATAGCTCTGTACGCTGTACTGCAGGTGTTCATAAGCTTTGAAAATGAATAAAATTGATATTTTATTTGGACAATTGCCTGACATAGTAGATCTATAGCTTGTACACAGTTCAAGATAATATTGCAGGTTGTACTGTGTATTACACCGATAGTCTGCAATACTTTTTATACATGTGCCCCATTATGTCTAAGGGCGATGAATGTTCCATTTGGCTATTGATCAGTTCATGTAAAAGGCATGGCTTTAGAGTTAGAAAATCCTTGCGTGTTAAACACTGTACGCAGAATACTATTAAATGTGACCATAGATATTCTCAATATTCCACTCCTCCCAGGACCAGGCAGCTGAGATAGGAGGAAGAGTTTGGCAGAATCTTCATCTGGCTAAGGATGGAGGCAGTGGCGTACATAGAGATGTAAGGGCCCCGTAGTAAGGATCACACCAGGCCCCCCACACAGGACAGAAGGGTTTCTGCCTAAACCCTTTTCAATGACCCTTGGGTAGGGCTGAAACGATTATTCGAATAACTCGATTAAATCGAGTCAAAAAATTCATCGATGCAGTTTCCCTGCATCGAGGAATCGTTTAGATCACGTGATCACGGAGCGGGAGTGAAATTAAGCGTCTCACTCACCGCTTCCGTGTCCTCCGGAGGCCAGAGAGGCAGGACTGAGCGGCCGGCACAGCTGAGGGAGGAGGAGGAGGGAGGAGGAGGGAGTCTCTCCCTCCCCACTGTGCGCGGCTGCCGCTGAAGACCAAGTAGGAGGAGGAGGGGAGGGACTGAGTAGGAGGAGGAGGGGAGGGACTGTGGCCACTGCGCTACCAATGACTGTGCCGGCCATATCCCACAGGGTCCCCCTCCTCCCCCCCATCATTGGTGGCAGTGTCAGTTCCGATCGGAGCCCCAGCAGTGTAATGCTGGGGCTCCGATCGGTTACCATGGCAGCCAGGACGCTACTGAAGTCCTGGCTGCCATGGTATGTTAGTGAGCAGAGAGCAGCGCATTATACTCACGTGCGCTGTGGCCGCCGGTCGCTCCTTCTCATAGGTCTGTGCGGCGCATTGCTAATGCTGTAAGCATTAGCAATGCGCCGCACAGACAGAAGAAGGAGCGACCGGCGGCCACAGCGCACGTGAGTATAATGCGCTGCTCTCTGCTCACTAACATACCATGGCAGCCAGGACTTCAGTAGCGTGACTCCTGGCTGCCATGGTAACCGATCAGAGCCCCAGCATTACACTGCTGGGGCTCCGATCGGAACTGACACTGCCACCAATGATGGGGGGGAGGAGGGGGACCCTGTGGCCACTGCCACCAATGATTAATACTGGGGGGGGGGGGGGTTGCGTTACCAGAGGGGGCAGATCAGGGCTGGGGGGAGGGGGGAGGCAGATCAGAGGCTGGGGGGGGAGGGGGGGAGGCAGATCAGAGGCTGGGGGGGGAGGGGGGGAGGCAGATCAGAGGCTGGGGGGGGAGGGGGGGAGGCAGATCAGAGGCTGGGGGGAGGCAGATCAGAGGCTGGGGGGAGGGGGGAGGCAGATCAGAGGCTGGGGGGAGGGGGGAGGCAGATCAGAGGCTGGGGGGGAGGCAGATCAGAGGCTGGGGGGGAGGCAGATCAGAGGCTGGGGGGAGGCAGATCAGAGGCTGGGGGGGAGGCAGATCAGAGGCTGGGGGGGAGGGGGGGAGGCAGATCAGAGGCTGGGGGGAGGCAGATCAGAGGCTGGGGGGGAGGGGGGAGGCAGATCAGAGGCTGGGGGCAGGCAGATCAGAGGCTGGGGGCAGGCAGATCAGAGGCTGGGGGGAGGCAGATCAGAGGCTGGGGGGGAGGCAGATCAGAGGCTGGGGGGAGGCAGATCAGAGGCTGGGGGGGAGGCAGATCAGAGGCTGGGGGGGGAGGCAGATCAGAGGCTGGGGGGGAGGCAGATCAGAGGCTGGGGGGGAGGCAGATCAGAGGCTGGGGGGGAGGCAGATCAGAGGCTGGGGGGGAGGCAGATCAGAGGCTGGGGGGGGGAGGCAGATCAGAGGCTGGGGGGGGAGGCAGATCAGAGGCTGGGGGGGGTGGAGACAGATCAGAGGCTGGGGGCAAACAGATCAGAGGCTGGGGGCAAGCAGATCAGAGGCTGGGGGCAAGCAGATCAGAGGCTGGGGGGGGAGGCAGATCAGAGGCTGGGGGGGAGGCAGATCAGAGGCTGGGGGGGAGGCAGATCAGAGGCTGGGGGGGAGGCAGATCAGAGGCTGGGGGGGAGGCAGATCAGAGGCTGGGGGGGGAGGCAGATCAGAGGCTGGGGGCAAACAGATCAGAGGCTGGGGGCAAGCAGATCAGAGGCTGGGGGGAGGCAGATGGAGAGAGAGTGGTTAATGGAGGCTGCAAGCACCACCTTGGCATGTATAAAGTTATTGGTTTAGAGAGGGGTTAATGAAGGCACCTCCAAGGTGCTTTCATTAACCTCTTCAGACCAATAACTTTATACATGCCTAATGCCAAGGTGCTTCCATTAACCCCTCCAAACCCAATGGGCATGTATAAAGTTATTGGTTTGGAGGGGTTAATGGAAGCACCTTGGCATTAGGCATGTATAAAGTTATTAACCCCTTCAAACCAATAACTTTATACATACCTAATTACGTACGTTATTTTAAGTAGCTTTTTCTTATTAGATTACTCGATGAATCGAGAAATATAATCGATAGAATACTCGATTACAAAAATATTCGTTTACTGCAGCCCTACCCTTGGGCCATTTTTCCACTGCCTTATTTGCTAGAAGTTGTTCATTTAGAGCAAGCATCCTCAAACTGCGGCCCTCCAGCTGTTGCAAAACTACAACTCCCAGCATGCCCGAACAGCCTACAAGTATTGGCCTGCAGCAGGGCATTGTGAGAGTTATAGTTTTACAACAGCTGGGGGGCCGCAGTTTGAGGATGCCTGATTTAGAGGCTAGAGTCCTGACCAAGTTTTCGCCTCCAGTAGAAAAGGAGATATCCCCAACTAAGACTGGGCCCCCTCTTGCGCTGGGCCCCATAACAGTCGCATGGTCTGCCGCTATGGTAGTTACGACCCTGGATGGAGGTCATCAGTGATAATAGTGGATCTTTTTTCCATACCAAAATTCTGCCCTGCAGGGTAAAGCAAATCCATCCTGAAAGCTTTATTCACTTTACACAATGTAAATGCCACATTGCTAAAAAAAAAAAAAAAAAATTCACAGGAAGACCCTGCAACTGCTTCAAAGCTGGAGGGGAGGGATAGCCCATTGCTGAACTCCTTCCTGGTGTGAAAACACTGCATTTTCATAAAGCCACCACTAGGAGAAGCTCAGTGCAAACAGATCATTACAGCTTCCATTTCAGTCGATTGACTGTGCCCAAATTCTTATGCACTGGGCTCCCCCTAGTGGTGGCTGGAGTCAGCCAGCTTGGAAATACTGTAGATGGCAAGCAGATTTATGTATTTATTCCAGTTGTATGGCATGAATACATTGAGAAATATGGTGTTCAGAATGAATGCCATATTTATGAAGCGCCCATTACACTTTACTGGCACTAAAGTCAGAAAAAAGTTAGGCCAAGGATGGCTTCTTTATTACAATTATTTTAGTTAAATGTTTTGAACTTAAAAAAAGTTAATTCATCAGAACTCTGGGGGCATTGTGCTTTGTATTCTGCATTGGCTGGAAATGATAGATTATGCACACATACTGGGTGGGGGTCCTATGGTTAGTCCACCGCCCAAACCCCCACCTACCCTAAGAATGACAACACCACAGCACTGGTGCTTCTTCACACTTTTTTTCCAGCATAATGGCACCTGTGGCCACTGGTGAAGAGATCTGCAATGCTGCTCCATTTACTGGAGATTATTATAAGGGTTGGAGGAGGGGCAGCTGTGGGACCAATCAGTAAGTGATGGTATGTCCTAGCAGTTTACCATACTTTTCCCTTTAACCCTGTGGAGGAGCAGGTGACAACCAGTTTTCTTACACATCTACCAAGCAGCTCCCCATATCTCACCTTCTTCGACCTCTGTGAGTATCATATAGCGCAGCGATCAGCAGCCTTCGGCACTCCAGCTGTTGTAAAACTACAACTCTCAGCATGCACACTTACTCGGCTGCTCTTGTAACGCCCATAGAAATGAAAGGAGGATTCTGGGAGTTGTAGTTTCTGAACAGCTGGAGTGCCAAAGGTTGCTGATCCTTAATATAGGGACATAGTGGGGATAGTGACACCTGAAATTTCAATTATTGAGTTTGCAGGTTCTATGTTAAAGGGGTTGTGCAGTGTTACAATACTGATGAGCTATCCTAGTCTGGATAGGTCATCAATATCAGATCGGCTGGGGTCCGAACCCCAGCACCCTCGCCGATCAGCTGTTTGAAGCTGTAGCGGCACTCGTGCATGCACTGTTCAGCTTCAAAATTACCTGCGTGACATCTCATTTGTAGAAGTGATGCAGTCTAATTTTAATTACTCGTCCCATTAAAGTGAATGATGGGCGAGGATGCCGGGAGTCAGACCCCCGCCATTCTGATATTGTTGACCTATCCTCAGTATTGTAGCACTGCACAACCCCTTTACGTTTGCTGAATGGGTTGCAAGCAAGTGTGAACTAGTCTCAAATACGTATTCAGTGAACATCAATTCCATATCTGTAATTGACCACTAGATGTCAGCAGTGTGCAATGTTTGGTGCAAGAATCCAGTGAAAAGATACAAAATAACTGAGCATCTTTATGCAGTTTCTAATAATAACCATAATATACAACCAAAAATAAATGATATATAAGGCTAGGACTAATTAAATTAAAGTCAAATTAAATTGCAATAGTGTCAAAACTTAGATAAATTGTATCATGTAGATATAGGCACAGTATATTTCAAAGTAAAAGGTGTCCCTGTTTGTTAGAAGGACCCCAATGAGAGGTCGATGACAGATTATCCTGGTGGGTCCGCCATTGATCTGGCATGTAATCTATAAAGAAGCACGCCTAGAGGGTGAGGAGGGGGTGCTCCCCTATGGGTTCTTCTGATGACAAGGAAAAAGGCAGACATAGGGTTGTGAATTATTTGCAGCAAACACATAACTTGTTGGGGGCTTGTGAGGGCATGGTAACATCAGAAATGTATTTGCAGTATGTTAGTGAGGGTACAAAGCTTGGTGGTTCAGGTCTTAGTGGGCACATTATGCATTATGGTTCTCCTCAGAGGCCAAATGTTTTATACTATAAACAGTCCTACATCAGGGGAAATGTTAGGCCAATAGGCCTAATATATATGCAAATGAGCCTCTAGGAGCAACAGGGGTGTTGCCATTACACCTAAAGGCTTTGCTCTCTTTGCAACCGCAGCGCCCTCTACACTTTGATTGACAGGACCATACACAATGATGTTTTCATTGCCTTGCCCTGTAAATCAACATGCAGAGGGCATGGCAGCAGCAGAGAATGCAGAGCTTCTAGGAGTAATGACAACGCCCCCGTTGCTCCTAGAGGCTCATTTGCATATATCAAAACTTCATTTTTCTCAGCAATGCGGACACATATGAACATGGGGCCAACGCTGATGCCTTCAGCTCCAAAGTGCACATGTAACAGATCAGCCAGTGTCATAGGTACAAAACTGCTGACAGATGCCCTTTAACAGTAGATGGAGTTGGAAGCATAGGGCTTTGTCAACTGTGCAAAGGTTATGGAGCTCAGTTCCATTCCAAGTGTCAGACCCCCACCGATCTTATACCAATGACCTATCCAGAGGATAAGTCATCAATACCTAAAGGTCTAGCTACATTATAGTCACTGTTCTGCAAGGAACGTATCGCTGGAATTATTAGCAACCAATTAAGGAAGGCAATGCAGAGCGATTACTCATACTACATCATATTTCATTTCTGACAGTGCGATGTTTGCAGACTGCAAGGTAATTATACCACCTCCAAAACCTCTAACTGAGTTGGAAAGCTGCACAATTAATGTACAAAATCTAAAAATGTAGAAGACAATCCTTCCCACAAAGCCTCCATTATGATTTCAGAACTGCTGACTTGTCATCATGCATCATAAACATTATATAAACTTCAATTACAGCTGTCAGACCGGAGCCGGGAGGGCGAGGGCCTTCCATTGCCATTGTGAGATTTACTTTTAGCTGCGGAATGGAGTTTTTACATCTTTGTTAACAAACATAAAAAAGCCACCTGAGATTAATTAAAGTTTGTATCCCATCTGTTGTTCTTTGGATCTAATCATTGAAGCATTTGTAATGTGGTACAAGACGCCTTGAGCGTCTTCTCCCTGGGGCAAGCAGCTGCTACTGTAAACTTGCATGACATTAGTACTTACAATTTCCTTCCCATTATGTAAAAACACTGAGGAAATTTCAAGCGTCTGGGCTGCCATAAACTGACATCGCAAAGCGGAAATTCCCAGTCCATAGTTCAAGTTTATTACAAACTGTAACGCTCTAAAGTTCAGGAGCCCAAATACTGGATAATTCTGAACCGCGTGGAAATCGTTTTATCTATCTTCACTTCTGAGTTATAAAATCTCACAACAAGACCTGATGTGACATTACATGCTAGGAGTTGTTGTTCTCCAACGGCTGGAGAGTCACACATTAAGGAACACAGCCATACAGAGATATTATATAATGCACTGAAGAACTCAATAAGTAACCATAGGGCCCCATAGCAACCCTAATGACGGGCCCCACTATACTTTGAACATGAACATTTTTCCACATCTCAATGTTGTGCCAGGCGTTTCTCTAATGCACATGGATTCATTATATACAAAGTGACACTGCACACAGTGATAATATAATATCATAGCATATATAATGCTCTCCCCTCCTGCTGTAGTATAATGCCTCCCTGTAGTGCTAGTGTATATATAATGCTGTCACTCCCTTTGTAGTGCTAGTATATATATAATGCTCTCCTCCATGCAGTGTTAGCATATATCATTCTCTCCCCCTTGTAGTATAATGCCCCCCTGTAAAGGTAGTACTGTCACCACCAGTTCTCTGAGAAGCTCTGGCAGACGTTCTTCTCTACCTCTTGCATGACGTTCTTTGTTTTGGTTTCACTTTGTCATCTTCTTTCCTTCTCCCAGCTGTCACCTATTTACACTAATTGCCTCCCTTTATATTCCCTCCCATACTGCCTCACTTTGCGGTTTATACTACTTCCTGGATTGTGTAAACTGCTGGAGGCTGCTGCTGATTCCTTAGATAAGTCTTTTTCCTTTATTTGTGTTTCCTTGCTGGCTTGATTCTAGGTGACCCTGACTCAGTCCGTATTAAGTGCAGGGAGCCTGTGGTCATGTCCCCTCACTATTATAGGGTTTTCAGGTGTCACACAGTATTAGGTACGTGGGCATGCAATCGTCTACCATAAAGATCTTTGCATGGGCATAGCAGTCAGGGAGAGCTCTAGGGGTTTTATAGGGCTCACCCATATGCTCCTTAGTTTGGGATCAAGCCAGTCGGATGTTTATTTATAAGTTCCAGCTTTCTGCAACACCATCCGTGACAAGTACTTATAATGCTTTCAACTCCTCCCCATAGTGGTAGTATATATTATTCCCCCCATAATGGTAGTATATAATATGCCCCCCATAGTGGTCGTATATATAATGGTCCCTCCCCATAGTGGTAGTAGATATAATGCCCTCCCCCCAACTAGACCCCTGTAGCATAATGCCCCCCTGCAGTGTAGTATATACTGTATATTCACCTTATAGCAGATACTGATGTCCTCAATCTTGTGTAGGTCACAAGCCACCTTCACTAAAATCAGATTGTAGCAATTCTGGATTTTAAAGAGGTAGATGCCTAGTAATAATATGACCAAAACAGTGTATTCACTCTAGTTTGCCACCGATATGGAGTGATATGGTTGTAACACTAGCACCAAGTTCTGGTAATGCTATGACATCCCTGGTGCCACTAGAGCACAATAATATTTACAGTAAGCAAATGTGGCTACTGAGAATACTGCCATATGTTCTAAGGCAAAAGTGCACCATGAACTGTTTGCTAATGTTGCAGTGCTTAAACGGGTTGTGCCACAAGTAATATTCTACGTTTTTCAAACCAGCACCTGGCTCTAAATACTTTTGAAATTAAATGTCATTAAAAAAATTATTATAGCCACTGAGCTATTCAAGAATATGCATCATCTGTATAGCGCCACCTGCTGTTTGTTCTTTTCCTTATCTTTTTGTCCACTTCACTTTGGTGGTCGCACAAGTTCAGTTTAAATCTTCAACTGTCACCAGCTGTATGTTCTGTTAGAAGCTGTGGCAGTTACAGGGAGAGAGCTGCTGCAGAAAGGACACATCCCTCGAGCTGCCAGCCTGAAATAAATTTAGCAGAGCAATTTCAGCAATGAATGAGAAGATCTCTGGATCCATTTGAGGTACAGGCACGGTTCTAGCTTTGTTATAAAGGTATTGCCATGCACTATATCGTGGAATAAGGAGATGGATATCCCTGTGCAAGGTTATTGCGTCCATTGAAAAGGACAGTACCAACCTGAGCTCTACTGGCTTCAGGACATGCAAGGAATAGAACAGGCTAGCCTGGGAGAAGGACAGTGCCCTGTTCCTTCTGATACCATGGGTGACCACTGAAGCTTTCATTCTGCTCTTTTTGGATTGAGAACATGTACCTAGGTCTGTGAGTGTGAGTGTGTGTCACTCTGTGAACCCTGTAAGTAACCCTTCCATTATTTTTTCTTTTAGAACATGACAACTGATGAGCTGAATAAGTTCAACATACTTTACCAACCGTGAGTACCCATCACTGTATGACTGCTATATTGCACATGCTCAGCTGGTTATAAAATTATATAAGTCAAATCTGTATATCTGTGTACAAAAAAAGTGCATCTAACGGGACGCCATCTTCGTAAATATATACCATAAGAATTATCTGACATATAGTATAGATATAACAGAAGGTTCTGTAGGCAGCAATCCCACCATAAATATACCTAGAAATATCCCACGGTGACCATACATCCTGTATAATTGCTATCTGAATGCTAATTCAGAAGACAGTTAGTGTTGATCGAGCATGCTCGGCCGAACACCTTTTTGACTCGAGCATCGCTATGCTCGGCACATCGCAGTGTTCAGCGGAACACCGCATGTGCTCGAGCGTGATGCTCGAGTCAGTGTATTTAAATCTAATTTAGCCTCTATTTCTGCTGGGATTTAAACTCACACCCTTCTACATTAGAGGCAAGAACCTTAACCACTCAGCTATAAAGCTGAAAGATAAACTGTGTCAGAAAAACCTCATAGTAGTTTCTCATGTAGTAAGTATTCCTATACAGCAGAAGTATCATTTTATATTTAACTGCTGGTTAACATGCAGCTCTATAGCGTAGTGGTTAAGGTTTTTGGCTCTAATGTAGAAGGTTGTGAGTTCAAATCCCAGCAGAAACATTTCAGTTATAAAGGCTAAATTAAATGTATATATTTTATATTTTTTTAGCAATTGTAAAAAATGTATGGCACAAAATAAATGTGTAATTACAAAAAATATATATATATAAATAATCATACTTCTTATATATATATGAATTCATAATATGTGGGAAATTACTACTTATGTTTTTAGCCATAACATATTTACATATATTATAATTATATATAATAATATATTACATATATTCTAAATATATAATAATATATGTAAATATATTATGGCTAAAAACACACACACACATATATATATATATATATATATATATATACACACACACATACACAGGTCAAACTCGAAAAATTAGAGTATTGTGCAAAGTTCATTTATTTCAGTAATGCAACTTAAAAGGTGAAACTCAGGTTAGACTCATTACATGCAAAGCGAGATATTTCAAGCCTTTATTTGTTATAATTTGGATGATTTTGGCTTGTAGCTTATGAAACCCCAAAGTCACAATTTTGAGGTACCCTTTGCTCAGGGTATATGGATTAATTAGCTGACTAGAGTGTGACACTTTGAGTCTAGAATATTGAACCTTTTCACAAAATTCTAATTTTAAGCTGCATTAATCCATTTCCTTTTAATTTGCATTACTGAAATAAATAGACTTTTGTGCGATATTCAAATTTTTCGAGTTTCACCTGTATATATATATATATATATATATATATATTTAAATTAAATTTAGCCACTATTTCTGAAATGTTTCTGTCAGGATTTGAACTCACAACCTTCTACATTAGATCGAAGAACCTTAACCACAACGCTATAGAGCTATATGTTAACCTGCAGTTAAAATATAAGATGATACTTCTGTTGTATAGGAATACTTACTACATGAGAAACTACTATAAGGTTTTTCTGACACAGTTGCTCATTCAGCATTATAGTTAAGTGGTTAAGGTTCTTGCCTCTAATCTAGAAGCTTGTGAGTTCAAATCCTGGCAGAAACTTTTCAGAAATAGAGGCTAAATTAGATTTAAATACACTGGGTGTCCCCAAGCACTGACTCCATATGTGGACTTACCTATATTTGGAGTCAGACAGAGATGTGCGTTGGACGTCTGACGCTAGGCTCCACCTCCCCCCCTCGTTTCCTGGAGCACAGCACCTCGTGAGCTATGCGAGTCATCAGGAAGATACGCCGAGAGACTGCCGGTAGTTATGTTGCTCAGGGGTGGGGGGGGGGGGGCTGCCTCTGCTATGGAGTGTCTGCCATACACCCGGTTATGTGGGCTTGAATAAGTAGAAGATCCTATCTGGTTATGTGTTGGACCTGCAATCCCCCTGCACGGATGGTGGTGATGAGATGATTTGAATGTGGAAGGAGCGGGGTGGGTTTTCGGTGTCACAGTGAGTTTTGCTGCCGTGCTGAGTTATGCCTTGACGGGTGAAAGGAGTTAAGTATACCTCAATGGTGGCTGGTTAATGGACCGGTGTTTCCCGTGTTTGCTTAACCTCTTCAGGACACATGACGTACCGGTACGTCATGATGTCCTGGTACTTAATATATATGTTCTTCCTCCCCCTGCACCCCTGAATGATATTATGTGGGCGGGTGGTGCAGGGGGAGGGTTGCGGGCGGTGCGGGAGGCGGGCGGTGCGGCAGGCGGGATCGCGATCCCCCGCCCGCCTCCTCTTGAATAATTGTTGGCGTCTAGTGGGTATACCAGGGTGCCAGCACATTGCTGGCACCCTGGTATAAACGGCTGACATCGTTGATGCGATGTCAGCCGTTTAACCCTTTCCATACAGCGGTCCGTACGGACCGCTGTATGGAAAAGGTTAACAGCGCAGGGAGCTCCCTCCCTCTCCGATCGGGGGGCTGCTGTGCCTTTGCAGCCCCCCCCCCCGATGGAGAGGGAAAGAGCCCCCAGACAGCCCCCCGAAGCCCCGTCCTCACCCTTCCCCGTCTGCGAAGTTGTGGCAGACGGGGAAGGTTCCCATGGCAACAGGACGCCTGCTCAGGCGTCCTGCTGTCCATGGTGCTGAACAGATCTGTGCTGAAGGCATAGATCTGTTCAGTGTAAGTAAAATACAGTGCAGTACCCTATATAGAGTACAGTACTGTATTATACAGACATCAGACCCACTGGATCTTCAAAAACCAAGTGGGTCTGGGTAAAAAAAAAGTTAAAAAAGTGGAAAAAAAAGTAAAAATCAAAAAACACATTTATCACTGATTAAAAATGAAAAAAATAAAATTTCCTACACATGTTTGGTATCGCCGCGTCTGTAACGACCTGATCTATAAAACGGTCATGTTACTTTACCCGAACGGTGAACGCCATAAAAATAAAAAATTAAAAACTATGATGAAATTGAAATTTTGCCCACCTTACTTCCCAAAAAAAGGTAATAAAAGTGATCAAAAAAGTTGCATGTACGCCAAAATTGTAACAATCAAACCGTCATCTCATCCCGCAAAAAATGAGACCCTACTTAAGATAATCGCTCAAAAACTGAAAAAACTATGGCTCTTAGACTATGGAAACACTAAAACATCATTTTTTTGGTTTAAAAAATGAAATCATTGTGTAAAACTTACATAAATTAAAAAAAAGTATACATATTAGGTATTGCCGCGTCCGTATGGACCGGCTCTATAAAAATATCACATGACCTAATCCCTCAGATGACCACCGTAAAAAAATTAAAATAAAAACGATGTAAAAAAGCAATTTTTTGTCATCTTACGTTACAAAAAGTGTAATAGCAAGCGATCAAAAAATCATATGCACCCCAAAATAGTGCCAATCAACCCGTCATCTCATCCCGCAAAAAATGAGACCCTACTTAAGATAATCGCCCAAAAACTGAAACAACTATGGCTCTTAGACTATGGAGAAACTAAAACTTTTTTTGTTTTAAAAATGAAATCATTGTGTAAAACTTACATAAATAAAAAAAATTGTATACATATTATGTATCGCCGCGTCCGTGACAACCTGCTCTACTATAAAATTACCACGTGATCTAACCTGTCAGATGAATGTTGTAAATAACAAAAAAAATAACTGTGCCAAAAAGGTATTTCTTGTTACCTTGCCACACAAAAAGTGTAATATAGAGCAACCAAAAATCATATGTACCCTAAACTAGTACCAACAAAACTGCCACCCTATCCCGTAGTTTCTCAAATGGGGTCACTTTTTAGAGTTTCTACTCTAGGGGTGCATCAGGGGGGCTTCAAATGGGACATGGTGTCAAAAAAAACAGTCCAGCAAAATCTGCCTTCCAAAAACCGTATGGCATTTCTTTCCTTCTGCGCCCTGCCGTGTGCCCGTACAGCAGTTTACGACCACATATGGGGTGTTTCTGTAAACTACAGAATTAGGGCCATAAATAATGAGTTTTGTTTGGCTGTTAACCCTTTCTTTGTAACTGGAAAAAAAATATTAAAATGGAAAATCTGCCAAAAAAGTGAAATTTGGAAATTGTATCTCTATTTTCCATTAAATCTTGTGCAACACCTAAAGGGTTAAACATGTATGTAAAATCACTTTTGAATACCTTGAGGGGTGTAGTTTCTTAGATGGGGTCACTTTTATGGAGTTTCTGCTCTAGGGGTGCATCAGGGGCCTTCAAATGGGACATGGTGTAAATAAACCAGTCCATAAAAATCAGCCTTCCAAAAACCAAACGGCGCACCTTTCACTCTACGCCCCGCTGTGTGGCCGTACAGTAGTTTACGGCCACATATGGGGTGTTTCTGTAAACTGCAGAGTCAGGGCAATAAGGATACAGTCTTGTTTGGCTGTTAACTCTTGCTTTGTTAGTGGAAAAAATGGGTTAAAATGGAAAATAAGGCAAAAAAATGAAATTTTCAAATTTCATCCCCATTTGCCAATAACTCTTGTGCAACACCTAAAGGGTTAAAAATGTATGTAAAATCAGTTTTGAATACCTTGAGGGGTGTACTTTCTTAGATGGGGTCACTTTTAGGGAGTTTCTGCTCTAGGGGTGCATCAGGGGCCTTCAAATGGGACATGGTGTAAATAAACCAGTCCATAAAAATCAGCCTTCCAAAAACCAAACGGCGCACCTTTCACTCTACGCCCCGCTGTGTGGCCGTACAGTAGTTTACAGCCACAAATTGGGTGTTTCTGCAAACGGTAGAGTCAGGGCAATAAAGATACAGTCTTGTTTGGCTGTTAACCCTTGCTTTGTTAGTGGAAAAAATGGGTTAAAATGGAAAATTAGACAAAAAATTAAATTCTCAAATTTCATCCCCATTTGCCAATAACTCTTGTGCAACACCTAAAGGGTTAACGACGTATGTAAAATCAGTTTTGAATACCTTGAGGGGTGTAGTTTCTTAGATGGGGTCATTTTTGGGAGGTTTCTATTATCTAAGCCTCACAATATGACTTCAAACCTGAACTGGTCAATAAAAAGTGGGATTTTGAAGATTTCTGAGAATTTTCAAAATTTGCTTCTAAACTTCTAAGCCTTGTAACATCCCCAAAAAATGAAATATCATTCCCAAAATGCTACAAGCATGAAGTAGACATATGGGGAATGTAAAGTCATCACAATTTTTGGGGGTATTACTATGTATTACAGAAGTAGAGAAACTGAAACGTTGAAATTTGCTAATTTCTGAATTTTTTGGGTAAATTATGTATTATTTTGTGCAAAAAAAATAATTTTTTTGACTTCATTTTACCAGTGTCATGAAGTACAATATGTGACGAAAAAACTATCTCAGAACGGCCTGGATAAGTCAAAGCGTTTTAAAGTTATCAGCACTTAAAGTGACAGTGGTCAGATTTGCAAAAAATGGCCTGGTCCTTAAGGTGAAATAAGGCTGTGTCCCTAAGGGGTTAAAGAGACAGGGGCTCTGATGCGGACTCATATCTATTCTGAGTCTGTGAAACTAGAGCTGGTCATAAATGTGTCACCCTTGCTGTCTGCTGGATTTATCTATTTGAGTGTCCGGTGAAAGATCACTACCCTGCTTTTGAGAATTGATTCTCTGTTTGTGAACTTTGGCTTTACCCCGCTGAATAAACCTTCTGCTTCTGCTAAAACCAGGCGTCTGACTAACAACTATTAACCCCTAATTCTCCATTCAATAAGTTGATTTTTAAACTGGACAATTAACGCCCCTCTGTTGTATGATACGGCAGTAACGACTGGTGCTGAGATGTGCCTATGCCCTGGAACATGTATTAGTTAACCTTCTGCTCCCCAGGTATCACGACTGGCGTGCCGATAACATATGTGACGCAAAGGGAGGGAAAAGGAAAGGCCCTGTCCAAGGGAGAGGGAAAGATGGTGACCCCTAACTCACCTTGAGGCTGACTGCCCTGACGTCCCTAGACGGGTTTTTCACCCGTACGCCGATCAGGTGCTTAAACCCTGGCTTTGATTAAGATGAGATCTAAGTAGTGAATAGGGCGGTGGGGACACTTGTCCGCACCACTAACACTAAAGAGAAACACCAGGGAGAGGACAGACAATACTGACAAAACATATAATCCCAGGTGGGTGACAACAGCGGACAACAAAAGACCAACAGGGATCCGGAGGGTAATGCTCTGGTACGACAACCAGGAATAACAGCTACACAGCTCCAGTGGGTCAGTATAGAAGTCCAGGCAGGAAGCTCTATATCTGGCAACCAGAGAAGTGGGAGAGGGGAATATAAAGAGGTTGGGAAGGCTCCTGCCAAAATTGATGCCTCTGTTTCTCCGGGGATGAAGACTGATAACCAGTATGAACAGATTATCCTCTTCACCTAAAAGTGTGATACAGAAGGGAGATGTGAACCAAGAGAAGTAGTGCTCTCCGAGTCAGTATGAAGAGGATGAAGGATTTGATATTGCCTCTCCAGGTGGGGACTGTCAGAGAGTCGGTCAGCCTGCTCATGGCAGATTTGCAAAAATATAAGGATAGATTGGAAGAGGCTGAAAAAAGAATAATCAGGTACAAAGGAATTGTTACAGAAAATCACCTAACATAAAGATAAGTTACAAATGGAGGGGAAAAAAATAAACTACTGGACATGGAAAATAGATCCAGAAGGACTAATTTGAGATGTGTGGGTTTTCCGGAGGGAGTGGAGGGAGGGGATGTGTCTATATTTGTCCAGAATTGGTTTATAGACCAATTCGGACAGGAGGTTTCAACATTTAAGGATTTTGTGGAGAGAGCACACAGAGTCCCCTCCAAACCGATTACAAGACCCAGAGCAATATTAGTCAAGTTGTTGTCGGCTAAGGATAGAGATGAAATTTTACGTAGAGCTAGGAAGAAGGGAAAGTTAGATTGCAATGGGGCTACAGTCATGTTATTTCCAGACTATGCTAAGGAAACTAGACAAGAGAGAACCTGCTTTTTAGAGATTAAAAAAGAATTGCGTAGTAAGAATGTAAATTACTCAATGATGTTCCCGGCCAGGTTACGTGTTCAATGGCAGGATAAAGTCTGTTTTTTTGACTCCCCGGAAGATAGCAAAGCATGGATCGAGGATAAATTGTCTAATTGAACGGACGGGATTGGGGATGAGGGGGGGGCTAACGCCATGGAAGAGAGAGTCAGGGGCTAGGGCCCACTGGGTCAAAGGTTGTTTCCTTTTATTTTTCTCTCTTTCTCCTTCCCTCCCCTTCCCTCCTGAACACCCTGCCCTACCTGATTATACATTAGATTGATATAATATGCCGATTGTTTCTTGGAATGTTAGAGGATTAGGTACGGGGGTGAGACGAATGGCAATATTTAAAGTTATTTAAAAAATTCTCCCTGCTATTATCTGTCTTCAAGAGATGCACTTGACTAAATATACTGTTACCACCGTGGATAGGCCATGGATACAGCACGCATTCCATGCTCTATACTCATCCTATTCTAGGGATGTAAGTATCTTGATACATAAGGCTCTTAAAATCAAAATAAATGATGTAGTAGTAGATAATGAAGGTAGATATTTGTTGCTTGACAGACTACTAGAAAATAAACCCTGGATAATCGCTAACATTTACATTACTCCTTTGACTAATTATAATAATAAATTATATCTGTTAGCAGAACATCAAAAACTAAATTATGTTAAAAAAAAATACTATACTCAGGGACATATACCAGGGAAACTGTTAGAATCATTGATAAAAACACAGTAACAACTATATTTTCCAGCTGGAGAATGACAATGGACAGGTAGTCTTGGAACAAGACGATATATTTCGGCTCTTTAGAGAATATTTTGCGGACAGCTATTCTTACAAGGGAAAGGAAATATAGTGAAAATAAATAGGTTTCTGGGGAATTGAAACAGTTGTCGGAGCCGCAGAGAGAACTATTGGAAGTAGGGATCTCGTTGGAAGAAATCAATAAGGCCCTTAGTTCCATACCGAAGAACAAGTCTCTAGGTCTAGATGGAATCCCTTTTGAGGTCTATAAAACTTTCAGTGGAGTGTTGTCCCACAGGCTCCTGGAAATGTGGGAGGTTTCAAGGGAGCGTGGGACATTACCCGATTCTCTACGAGAGGCTCTGAGAACTCTGATCCTGAAAATAGGGAAAATCCCAGAGTAACTTGACTCGTATCGTCCGATATCTCTAATAGATACTGATAATAAACTTTTGGTGAAGATCCTAGCTATTAGATTGAAAGAAGTGATATCTACGGTAATTCATGGCAATCAAACAGGCTTTATGTCAGATTAATCTATATCAGAGAATATCAGAAGGTGTTATATAAATATGCAAATAAGAGTCACCAATACGGGTCAACGATTAGTGTTTTCACTGGATGCGAGTAAGGCTTTTGACACAGTAGAATGGCCTTTTATGGTAGCCACCTTAAAGAAAATGGGTTTTGGGAATAACGTCATAGCCTGGATTGAGCTTCTGTATACAGACAGAAAAGCAAGAATTACAGTAAATGGAGAGATATCAGACCCAATTGATATCAAGAGAGGGGTAGGACAAGGGTGTCCATTATCTCTGCTTCTTTTTGCTATTGTAATGGAACCTCTTGCCACCCTGATAAGACAGGATAAGAATATAGTGGGTTTTAAATTTGGTCAGCACGAGGAAAAAATGTCTTTGTATGCGGACGACTTAATGTTGTTTGCAGGGTCTCATGACTCCTTGCTCCGAGTAATTGCGACATTTGAGCGTTACGGGAAGGTGGCCGGCCTGTCCATTAACAGGAACAAATTAGCCTGCATCCCGTTAGACCCAATTGGGGATTTTATCCCTGGCTGCCTAAAGATTATAAAAGAGGGAGAGAGTCTGCAGTATTTGGGAATACAGATATCATCTCACCCGCAAGACTATATAAAACTAAACTTAGTTCCTACAATAGCTAAAATTAGAAATAAGACACGTATTTGGAAAAAATTACCCCTGTCTATGTCTGGTAGAATATCGTTGATTCGGATGTGTCTACTTCCAATGATAATCCATATCTTATGGAATTCCCCAATTGAAATTCCCCAAAAAATACTATAAGATAATACAGAGTCTCTTGAGTGATTTAATTTGGAGGGGTAGAAGGCCAAGAATGCGATTACAACTGTTACAGTTGCCGGTGGGAGAAGGTGGTCTGGCAATTCCTGATTTTCAAGCATATGCTTTGGCAGAACAGTTTAAAAACTGTCTGGACTGAAGTAAATCCCAACTTTATAACTCTTAAAGTGCCTATATAAAAACGTTACCCCTCCTGGAATATGCCAAATACTAGAAGCTGGTATACACATGCATCCCAAGTTTAATAAGTCCCCTACTGTGAAACTCATGTACAAAACATGGCAAAACATTAGACAACTATGGGAAAAGATAGATTACTATGATGACACGTTGCTCTGGGGAAACTATTATTTTAAAGAATTATTAGGTATTGATAAGGGGTTCTGGCAGTTACACGGAATGAGCACTCTTGGCCAGATATGGGGAAATGGCGAAATAATGGGATTTGAAGACCCAAATGCAAAAATAGTTTTGTAAATAAAGATTGGTTCTATTATTCTCAACTTAGAGCGGCTCTTAAACAATCTTTGATAGGAAAAAGAATAGTTACATCACGCCCATCAACAGTCGAGGTAATTTCAAAAATGATTAAAGGTAGGAGAAGAATTATGGGAGATTAATATGGGAAAATGGGATGGGAGAGTGGAACAATTAAATTCTGAAGGGTGGTGTAAAATATTCCAAGTAATAATTAAGACCTCCCAGAACTCAGCACATAGGCTTATCCAATATTTTTTTAGTACATCGTCTATACTACTCCCCTGCCAAACGTATAAATTATTATAACTATTGGTATTTGGAGTTGATGACGTGCACTTACTGTGGGAGTGCCAATCTCTCAAAAATATCTGGAACTAAGTACTTAGCCATATTAAAGGATAACTGTAACACTTAGACCCTAATTTAAATTTTCATATATGTAGTTACTAATAACATGATATTCCAGAATCAGTTACTATTAGACTGACTTACCCCATATTTAATAAGATTCAGCCCTTAGCAACCAGTCTGCATAAAACTGCAATTTTACTATTCAGTTAAGATGGCGGCCACTGCCCTCACCCTGAGGCTAATCCCGCCTGCCCTCACTAGCCAGTAACAATAGCCCCCCCAAAGTGTCAGTAACCAGAGCCCTCCCCCCTAAAGGGTTAATCTCCTGCAGCACAAAGGAGTCCTCTTACCACATGTTGCTTTCATTTGTACACTGAGCAGACGGCAGATCTCCCTTCCCTGGTCTGCGCTGCTTCAACTCTACTTCTCCAGCTCTGCTGAGTGAGGGAGCGTCTGCCAAGCGCAGGGACAGGGAGAAGTGCACACAGCCCAGGCACTGTTATCAGCTGCTGGGGAGGACCTGGCTTTAATCATTTACTTACAGTCCCTGGCTGTTAGCATTGTGACCTTGCAGGCTGCATGCTTCTGTGTCCTCCGTCCTTCAACACATAGACGGACCCTGCCTAGCAACCTTATTTTAAGCACAGGTAAAAGTAGGCAGTACAGGGAACAAAACTGTGGAATTAAGGGGTAATTGAATACACAGTGAAAAGTTGAAATAAGGCCACCAAGGAGATATTAATCACCACAATCCAATACTCCCAATAAAAAAAATATACGACAGGATTTTGTGTATAGAGCTGAGAACATGGGCTGCTAGATGGCCGCTAGCACATCCACAATACCCAGTCCCCATAGGTCTGTGTGCTGATGGGGGATCTGTGGATGACACTGATGGGGGATCTGTGGATGACACTGATGGAGGATCTGTGGATGACACTGATGGGGGATGTGTGGATGACACTTATGTCATCTACAGATCCCCCATCAGATGCATCAGTGTGGAGGGAGGAGGCGGAGACACTCATGGCGGGGTTAAATACATTCAATCCGATCTATATCTAAATGTATACCGCACTGTTCGGTACTTACTGTAGTACCGTAAGTATAGCATTAAGACGGCGCAGACCGGCAGCAGCTCCCTCGGTCATGCGCCTCCTGCCCCACCTGCCGCAGCTCCCTCCTCATGCGCCGCCTGCCCACTTATCCCACTTTATGAATGAACAGGCAGGCGGGGCAGGCGGCGCATGACCGAGGGAGTTGCCGGACAGTAAGTACCGAACAGTGCGGTATACATTTAGATATAGATCGGATTGAATTTATTTAACCCCGCCATGATTGTCTCCGCCTCCTCCCTCCACACTGATGCATCTGATGGGGGATCTGTAGATGACATAAGTGTCATCCACAGATATATAATATATTTAACAGTTGCGGGGCCCGGTGTATTAGAGTAGAGTCACTGCACCGGCCCCGCCATGAGTGTCCCCGGCCTCCTCCCTCCACACTAACACTTCGCTGGACGCGCTGTGCAGCATAGCGGCCAGCGAAGTATCTGCTTTATAAGACGCACTGTGGTGCCTTCGCTATCACATCACTAATGTCAGGATCAACTTTGAGAATACCCCAATGTCTGGAGATTATCTTCCTCACCTCATCAGTACCCCATCATACCTATCAGACGAATAGAGTATTTCCAATTCTGATCTTTCTTGAAATACTCGGGTACGCCTTCCTCAAAATATAATCCCGGTAACCTCTATTATGGAATCTTATGCGTAAATATGCTGCCTGCTCTTTAAAATCCCTCAATGTAGAACAATTCCTTCTCATTCTTAGATATTGCCCTACAGGGATACCCCTTTTGAGAAGTTGTGGATGATAACTATCCCACTTCAAGAATGAGTTTGTAGATGTAGGTTTCCTGAAGCTCTTGGTTTGAATTTGCCCCCCATGGCCCATCTCTATCAAAATATCCAGAAAGGGGAGTGAATTGGATACAATTTCGGAGGTAAAACCAAGACCTATATTGTTCGTATTGAGGGTGACTAGCAGATCTCTAAATACCTCCTTAGTCCCCAGCCAAATGACAAAGATATCATCTATAAATCTCACCCACATTACAATATCCACTGTAAGTGGGTGGGGGGTGTCAGAAAAGACTATGCATCTCTCCCAGCAGTCCAGGAACAGATTTGCGTACGATGGGGCACAAGGACTCCCCATCGCACAGCCCCCGAGCTGGTGGAAGTAGGTGCTGTCAAAAAGAAAATAATTGCAAGTGAGGGTAAACTCAAGTATTTGTAACATGAAAATGTTATGTGCCTGGAACTGGCAACCCCTGGTACTCAGGAAAGACTCAATCGCTTTTAACCCAAGCAGGGAGTCTTCATCCAAAAAGACCCACTCCAATCTAACTAATTGGTCACCCGTATTTCTGATGTATGCATTGGCGGATCCAGGTGGGCGGGGGGGCCAGTGAAACATTCCAGGCCTGGCTGTGGTGGCAGTGGCAGGGAGAGATGAGTGCTTCCATTGTGGAAGCACTCATCTCCATATTCATCTGTATCGCCGTCCTCAGGACAGCGATACAGATGAATGATGCGGAGGAGCAGGGGAGAGGCGTCTCCCTAGCCCGTTACTCTGATAGGCTACAGGTACTAGGCCTGCAGCCTATCAGAGGCCAGTGCTGGCGGCGCAATGACGTCAGCGCGCCGCCTGAGCCGTACAGAGCGGGACACAGGACAGAAGAGGAAGTAAGTATAAGTGTTTATTGTTTTAATTATTATTAGTACAGTATGGCAAGAAGGGGGGTGGGCCCTACATACTCGCACATTATGGGGGGGAGCACTATGGAGGGGGGAAGAAGCACTATGGGGGCATCTGAAGGGGGCCATTTATACTGGCACATTATGGGGGGAGCACTATGGAGAGGGGGAGAAGCACTATGGGGGCATCTAATGGGGGCCCTATATATGGGCACATTATGGGGGGAGCACTATAGAGAGGGGGGAAGGAGCACTATGGGGGCCCTATATACTGGCACATTATGGGGGGCACTATGGAGAAGGGGGGAAAAGAGCACTATGGGGGCATTATATAGGGGCATTTAATACTGGCACCCATTTTGGTGCCACTATGGGGAAGGGGGGAGAGAAGCATTATGGGGACATCTATGTGGGGCAGTCTATAGGGGCATTTTATACTGCCACATCATAAAGGGCACTATGGGGACGGGGGAGGAGCACTATGGGGGCATCTTCTGGGGGCGCTATATAGGAGTATTTTAGACTAGCACAAATTATAGGGGCACTATGGGCGCCTTAGCTCAACTGGGGGCACTAAGTGTTTTTTGTAGTGGCACACAGTACGGGTCATTGGATCACATGAGGGCATTCTGGGGACATTGACTAGCAGCACTAAGGAGTTTTTTTATAAGGGGGCTTTAATACAACTAGAGGACTATGGGAGCATTATTATTTCTGGGACACAATTACTGTTGGGGGCACTGTAGGAGCACTATTACTACTAAGTGCACTCTGGCACAGAATTATTACTATTGCTGGGATTTTGGGGAGCACTATTACTGTGGGGGCGCCCTGGCATAGCATCAGCTTAGCACAGTTATTTTTGGGGGACATTATGGTTACACTATTAGTGCCTGGGGCCTTATTTGCTGGGTGCAGTTATTTTTTAGGGCATTGTGTTTCAATAATTATTGAAGGGGGCGCTATCTGTGTATAACTAGTATTTTCAGGTGGTTTATCTGTTTCTACAGTATAGTTTTGGGGGGCACAGCGTCTCAGTATTGGGGGTGCATAATGGGATGTTGAGAAGGTCTGTCTGTCAAACTCTGTAGAGATGAGAGATGGCTGAAAGAAAAGAAATCATCATGGTGGTCTGGTCTGAATTGAGAAGATGAAGAAAGAGAACATCTACATCAAAGGAGACATCACTGGATATAAGAGGTATGGGCGCAATATATGGGTGGGGCTGTTTGTGGGTGTGGCTTAAGGGTGGGCGGGGACACAGGGGCCCCATAATCTCCTATTTCCCAGGGAAGTGCCCCTCCCGAGACCAGGCTCTGGATCCGCCACTGGATGTATGACGGTAAGGTTTTCACAAAAGGTGCTAACACAGCATCGATGTATATACCAACGTTCTGGCTAAGACTGTTGACTCCTGAAACAATTGGTCATCTTTTCAAATTAGTGGTACCTTTATGACTTTTAGGTAAACTATAAAAGGTAGCCACTGTAGGGCATCTACAGTTCAGGAAGTCAAACTCTTCTTCTGATATAAGTACATTTTTTTTAGCCTCACGTAGGATATTGATGAGTTTCAGTTGATATGTTTTAGTGGGATTACTCTTCAACTTTTCATATGTTCCCTCATCTCTCAAAAGATCCATACACATCACTCTATACCATGGGGTATCCAATATCACAGTGTTACCACCTTTATCTAAAGGCTTAATTGTTATTTCCTCATTTTTTTCCAAGTTCCCTAGGGCCCTGGATTCCTCTTTTGTGCAGTTGAGTCTCCCCTGAGTAGGTGAAAGTCTTTCAAGATCAACAGAAACCTGATTTACAAATGCATCAATACAGGAAGGGTCCCCTATCGGTGGTATCCTTGTACTTTTTTTCTTCAGTGAAATGACCCCTACCTTACTGGGGGGCACTATCCACTAAGCTATACAAGAGACATACGTCCTATAGGATGTCCTGTGGGACCCCTAGTTCCCTGCTTTCCCTTTTATTAACTAGCTGAAAGTGCTTGTGCCATCTCAGTTTTCTCGCAAATAAATAAAGATCTTTTATCCAATTGAAGAGATTAAAGGCCTGAGTGGGTACATACGACAGACCCTTACTTAGGACCCCTATTTCAGCGGGTTGCAAAATGATAGAGAACAGATTTAATACTTGGCTAGATTGATGGGAGGTATCGACCAGGTATGGGTCGGGGTGATTTCTGAGAGTTGCGTCCCCGCAGGTGGTAGGGCAGCCCTTGATCTAAAAAACACTGGCTGCTATTTTGTTGTCCCCCTCTACCCCCCCTACCCCTTGTCCGACCTCTCCCTTTGCCTCGATTCCTCCTCCCCTTTGTCCTTTGGAAATCTCAGTATCACTAGTTGAGATATCAGACTTGTTTTTTATTCTGTTGCTTAGAAGTCCGAACAATAGTTGTATAGACCCTATTGTTGCAGAAGTCCAGTAGATCCCGATTAAATTGTCTGTGCTTCCGCTCCTTCAAATGATACTGAAATTTTTCCAGAGAGCTCTTCAATTGTGATTTCTTAGTTGCATACTCAGGCTCCTGTTTAAATTTCTGTGTAATTTCTATTTGATCCTTTAGGCTTTTCTCACGTGTCTCAAAAGTGCCTTTCTCCTCTTCCAGAAGTAATTGCATAAATCGGAGGGAACAATTTGTAGCCTCCTCCTCCCATTTACTGATTAAACTCAAGCTTCTACATCTACTTGCTGGTGTAAGTGTTATTCTTAGGCCCCTGGGAACTATTTGGCGTTTATTGTAGTTCTCCAGGGACTGAACCTCCCACCAGGAAGTAGTGTGCTCCTTGTATGTCTTTGTTAACTCTTTGAAAGCTACATTGATCACGTGATTGCCCATGTGACTGTGAGGTCACGGCTTTATAATCACATGACGGGTCATGATGCCGGATGGGATGCGGCTTATGTGCAATTTGTTTGCCTTTAAAAGGCTCATTTGCACACTAGCATATGCGCTGCTGCCACACGCTGCTGCCACAAGCCCGGCTGGATGACAGTGTGTTTTTGCGATATAGCTGTATTTTGCTTGCTATTGTAGGCTCATTTATAGTATTTACCTTAGTGTGCAAACATAGTCACATGACGCAGTGTAGGGCCACTTAGGGACAACTTAGGAGGTGTAAACATATAGGGAGGGATCAATAGGAGAAAGAGACCCAGTCTCCCTTCCCCTCCCACTCCTTTGCTCCCATTTAGGTTTGTTGGCACTACATATAGCAAATTTGTACTTTTTCACCATTGAGTGATTTGTAATAAGTGTCATGTCCTGTGGTGAGCGATCTTTTTGGGTATTTTTAATTATGTATTAAAAGTTAAGTCTTTCTTGAGGTTACCCACCAGTTCTGTTTATTTTTTTAATCTAAAGATGCCCACAGAAATTTAAAACACCTTCAGTATGTTGAAATTAGTTTTTCTTTATTCTCTATGTCATGTTTTAGTAGCATTTTTATTCATTGGAACTGTTTGTTCTTTGATCCATTTTCCAGTTCTCTGATCCATTTTCTAATTCTCAGTTTCCTCTGAGCTGCTCATCATGTCTGCCCATAGACTACACATAGGAACAGGAGATTATACTCCCTAACATTCTCTCTCTTTCACTCTACTAAGAATCACTTAGAATTGCTATATAGGACATAACTGAGAAGAACTGAGTAGTATTGATGTGAATAAAGCACTTGTGGCAAAATATAACACTTACTATTGGCTGTGTAATCTGCTCTGTCATGTCTTTCTCTCTCTGTTTGCTTCTTTCTGTCTCCCTTTGCCATAGATGTAATCTGATCCTTCAGATTTATCACAAATTTCAGAGTGAAAGTTAGTTTTAGGAAAGGGGTAGGAAGAAAACAGCTGATCACTGGAGAAGTAGGCATTATTCTCTGATAAGATATATTACAAAATCTCTTATATTCACCTGTACTATGGATTTATGAAAAGCTGTGTGAAATAACAGTAACCATTTAATTTCTGGTTTAGAAGTGGTTTGTATAGCGTCCTAAATTGCAATCCCCAGCATTCTTTGCAGAATATGTAATTACTTTCTTTCTCACTTTAGCTGTCATTTTCTTCCTATGTATCTTAGGGGCCCCCTCACTGCCTCCTATTCTCTCCAGCCGTGAAAACAATGCATACATTCCCACTGCAGGAATAGCAGACCATATGTGGTGGGGGCCCTGGACCCTTGCTATTTTTTCCATCCTCATAATCCTCGGGCCAGCTTATAAAATAATTCCTGTCAAGCTTAACACTATGGCATCAATTCATTACCACACGAAATAACCCAGAATCCCTGCATCCAATATTTTATGCCCAGTTCAGTATGTTAGACAGTACTCATCATAAAAAATTATAGTAAAAAGTAATAGTCAATGGTAAAATAATCTAAAGGATCATCAACACAAACAATAATCAAATCACTATACTGTGAAGCATTTCTGATTATTTTTTCCTACCTTGTTGATCTAAAAACTTATATCTAAGTGCACTGTGATATTTTTACCGTAGCCTGTAGGGAACGGCCCACAGAACCAGTTCATTCATAGTCCTGCTTCAAACCTTTTTCTGTAGATGACTACTAAGTAAAATTATCAGAAAAACATCAAAAATGTGCCACAAGTTGGTCCTAAAGAAGAAATGATTCAACAAAACGTCTATAGACAGTCCAACAGAACAAAACCAGAAACAGAACAATATCTAAAAAACACACTTTTCAAAGAACACAATACAATGCAATGACATGAAAGTTTATGTATCAAGGTCAGATTCCAGTTGCTGCCTTCAATAAATTGATTTTCATATTTTTTTTTTATTAATCTAAAATTTCTAGTCTGAGCAAAAACTGTTTTGCTCACTTAATGGTAAAAGTATTTGCCTTAGTTGATGCTTTATTAGGTATATAATGTTCATAGGGCTGAAGTATCATATTCAATTTGCTATTAGAACAGTGTGTCCTTCCCCCTACGCCATATAAAGAAGATTTTTAACCATGCTGTTGTCACTACCAGAGCTTTGAGACGTTCTCACAGCTCTGTGTCTCCACCCCTGTGATGATGTCACTTAGAGTTTGGAGGTGTTCTCACTGTTCTGTTTCTCCGCCCCTGTGATGAGGTCTTTACTCCCAGCTGTCTCTCCTGCGTTTGATTTCCCTGCCTTTAAATCACCCCTCCTCCTATTGCAGGGCGTGGATTATACTCCTCTTTTCAGTTGTAGCTCTGCCTTGAGTATCTTCACTTCTTTAGCTACTAGTTCTCTGGACCTGTGTTCTGCTGCTGCAAGCACTCCGGATATTGCCAGCGGCCCTTGGATCCGTCTTCTCTGCGGCTACAGCTCCATCAGCTAAGTGTGCAGACTTTGTTGTGTACCTGGTGATTTCCTGACTGGATCTGAGGTGGCCACGGTTCCCTCCATATTCTGAGCAGAGCATCGGTGGCCGTGCCCCTTCCACTATTGTAGGGGTTACAGGGTTCATCAGTCTAAGGTACGCGGGCATGCCTCGTTCCACCATTTGGATCCGGGCATGTGCTTTAGCAGCATAGGGAGAGTGTTGAGGGTCTGACAGGGGTCACCCTTTCTCTTCCCTAGTTTGGGTCCGGTCAGTAGCTCTTCTTACTGTGTATGCTCTGGTTACCCTTAAACAGCCGTGACATTATAATCCACCAAAACCGTCCTTGTTGACATGGATCCGCTTTCTGGCTTGGTTGACCGCATGCAGGGTCTTTCTTTGGAAGTAGCGGATCTCCGTCAATCTGTGACTCAGCTACAAACATTGGGCTCTGCTCCGGCTCATGGAGTCTGTTGCGAGCCAAAGGTCTCACTTCCGGAAACGTTCTCCGGGGGCAGTGAGAATTTTGTTCGCTTCAGAGAGGCATGTAAACTCCATTTTTGTTTGTGTCCCCACTCCTCTGGTAATGAGGAACAGAGGGTGAGGATTTTCATCTCCCTGCTCAGGGGTAATGCTCAGACTTGGGCTTTTTCGCTGTCATCAGGGGATCCCTCCCTTCGATCCGTGGAAAGATTTTTTGTGGCCCTGGGGCAGATATATGATGACCCGGATCGTGTTGCTCTGGCAGAATCGAACTTACGTGTTTTATGCCAGAACAAACTGTCTGCGGAGCTTTATTGTTCTGAATTTCGGAGATGGGCAGCTGATTCAGGCTGGAATGATGCTGCACTCCGAAGTCAGTTCTGTCATGGTCTCTCAGAGGGTTTGAAAGATGCCTTTGCTTTCCATGAGAGACCAATGTCCTTAGAGTCGGCCATGTCATTGGCGGTACGCCTTGACAGGCGTCTAAGGGAAAGAAACAAGACCTCTCCGTCCAGCCATTGTCAGTCTAGGGGCAATGGTGCGGACTCATTCAGTATGCAGGGGTCTCATCCTGTCTCGCTCCCCTCTGAGGAGGAGCCCATGCAGCTAGGCCGACTTGCCCCTGATAAAAGAGGATTTAGTCCTCAGAATATGGTGTGTTTTTGTTGTGGGGGCATAGGTCATTTGGCAAATGTTTGTCCGTCTAGGAGATTCCTGAACTGTACTAAGAGCGATAATAAGAGAAAAACCTCAAGAGGTAGATCATCAAGTTCTGCTTCATCTGCTACTTTGGGCAAAGTTGATGTGGGAATTGATGCTATTCCTCTGACCTGCAGTTCCCGTTTTCTCCTGTCTGCCAGGGTGGCGCTAGAGAGCAAAGTCATTCCTTGTGAGATTTTTGTCGATAGTGGAGCGGCCGTCAATCTTATTGACACTCAATTTGTAGCCTTGCATGGTTTTCAGGTTTGTACATTAGAAAAGGATATACCTGTTTTTGCTATCGACTCTGCTCCACTCTCGCAGAGATCTCTGAAAGGCATTGTTCACAATATCCGGCTAGCTGTAAGTGACACTCATGTGGAGGAGATATCTTGTTTTGTCCTTAACGGATTGCCTTCTCCTCTAGTTTTGGGGCTACCCTGGCTCACTAGACATAACCCCACTATTGATTGGCAAGGAAGGCAAATAAATGAGTGGAGTGACTTTTGTAGAGAGAATTGTCTCACAGCGACTTTTGCAGAGGTGTCTACTAAAACTGTGCCATCATTTCTCTCTGATTTCTCGGATGTGTTTTCTGAGAGCGGTGTTCAGGAGCTACCTCCTCACCGGGAGTTTGACTGTCCCATTAACCTCATTCCCGGCGCCAAGCTGCCAAAAGCACGACTCTACAATCTCTCACAACCGGAAAGACTCGCAATGCGAACCTATATCTCCGAGAGTCTCGAGAAGGGGCATATTCGTCCCTCAAAGTCACCTGTTGCCGCGGGGTTTTTTTTGTTAAAAAAAAAGATGGCTCTCTGAGACCTTGTTTAGATTTTAGGGAGCTGAACCGTATCACGATTCGCGATCCCTATCCCCTTCCTCTGATCCCGGACCTCTTCAACCAAATTGTTGGGGCCAAGGTGTTTTCCAAATTGGATCTGAGAGGCGCGTACAACCTGGTCAGGGTCAGAGAGGGGGATGAATGGAAAACGGCCTTTAATACCCCTAACGGGCATTTCGAGAATCTCGTTATGCCTTTCGGCCTGATGAATGCTCCGGCCGTCTTTCAGCATTTTGTTAATAGTATTTTCTATCATTTAAAGGGGCTGAACCTGGACAACCCTCCATTTTCACCCAGGCAGCCCCCCTCACATGAGCATCGGAGCAGTTCATGCTCCGATGCTCTCCTTTGCCCTGCGCTAAATTGCACAGGGCAAAGGCATTTTTCTGAGTTCCGGTGACGTACCGGGCTCTCTATGGGGCTGACAGGAACCCCGGTGACGTCACCGGCACTGATGGGCGGGATTTGGCTCTGCCCTAGCCAGTAAAACAGCTAGGGCAGAGCTAAAGGCCGCCCCTCAGAGCCGGTGACGTCACCGAACACACTGCTGGGCGGAAGTTACCGCCCGGCAGTGTGTTATTGAAAACACAAGAGCCCGTTCCCTGCGGGATCTAGCGCAGGGCACTGGAGCGCATCGGAGCATGAGATGCTCCGATGCTAGGCTCAGGGGGGCTGCCGGGGTGAAAATAAGGGTATGTCCGGGTTCAGCTCTGAACCTGGACAACCCCTTTAATGGGGAAATTTGTATTGGTGTATCTTGATGATATTTTGATTTTTTCCCCTGATGTTCAGACCCATCAGGATCATCTTTTTCAGGTCCTGCAGATACTGCGGGAGAATAAACTGTATGCCAAGCTGGAGAAATGTCTTTTTATGGTATCGGAGATTCAATTTCTGGGTTTTCTCCTCTCTGCTTCTGGTTTTCGCATGGATCCGGAGAAGGTCCGTGCTGTGCTGGAGTGGGAGCTTCCTGAAAATCAGAAGGCATTGATGCGCTTTCTGGGTTTTGCTAACTACTACAGAAAGTTCATTTTGAATTATTCCTCTATTGTCAAACCCCTTACTGACATGACAAAAAAGGGGACGGATTTTTCCTCTTGGTCGGAGGAGGCGCTTGCAGCCTTTTCTAAGATTAAAGAGAGTTTTGCGTCTGCTCCCATCTTGGTGCATCCCGATGTTTCCTTACCTTTTATTGTTGAGGTGGATGCTTCCGAGGTGGGTGTGGGTGCAGTTTTGTCCCAGGGCCCCTCTCCTGCCAAATGGCGACCTTGTGCCTTTTTCTCTAGAAAACTCTCCCCGGCAGAGAGAAACTTTGATGTGGGAGATAGGGAGTTGTTGGCCATCAAGTTGGCTTTCGAGGAATGGCGCCATTGGTTGGAGGGGGCCAGGCACCCTATCACCGTTTTTACCGACCATAAGAATCTGGCGTACTTGGAGTCGGCCAGGCGTATGAATCCGAGACAGGCCAGATGGTCTCTGTTCTTCTCCAGATTCAATTTTGTTGTTACTTTCCACCCTGGGATCAAGAATGTGAAGGCTGATGCTCTCTCTCGCTGTTTTCCGGGAGGAGGAAACTCCGAGGACCCGGGTCCCATTTTGGCGGAGGGGGTAGTTGTTTCTGCTCTATATTCCGATTTGGAGGCCGAGGTCCAGGCTGCCCAGACTGAGGCACCTGCCCGTTGTCCCTCCGGGAAGTTGTTCGTGCCTCCTGAGCTACGTCACAAACTCTTTAAGGAACATCATGATACGGTTCTTGCTGGTCACCCCGGGAGTAGAGCCACGGTAGATCTCATTGCTCGGAGATTTTGGTGGCCGGCTCTTCGTAAGTCTGTGGAGGGTTTTGTGGCTGCTTGTGAGACGTGCGCTCGCGCTAAGGTCCCTCGTTCACGACCTTCAGGTTCCCTTCTCCCGTTACCCATACCTTCCCGTCCTTGGACACACCTGTCCATGGACTTTATCACGGATCTTCCTCGTTCCTCGGGGAAGTCGGTGATCCTGGTGGTCGTGGACCGTTTTAGCAAGATGGCTCATTTCGTTCCTTTCCCTGGTTTACCCAATGCTAAAACGTTGGCGCAAGCTTTTGTCGACCATATTGTTAAATTGCACGGCATTCCCTCTGATATTGTTTCCGATAGAGGCACGCAGTTTGTGTCCAGGTTCTGGAAGGCTTTCTGTTCTCGCCTGGGGGTTCGGCTGTCCTTCTCTTCTGCTTTTCACCCGCAGTCGAATGGTCAGACTGAGCGCCTCAATCAGAATCTGGAGACATATTTGCGCTGTTTTGTGGCGGAGAACCAGGAGGATTGGTGTTCATTTTTCCCTCTTGCTGAGTTTGCTTTGAACAACCGTCGTCAGGAATCTTCTGATAAGTCACCATTTTTTGGTGCATATGGGTTCCATCCGCAGTTTGGGACATTCTCGGGAGGGGCTCTTTCTGGTTTACCTGAGGAGGAGAGATTTTCCTCGTCTTTGTCTACCATTTGGCAAAAGATTCAGAGTAATCTCAGAAAGATGAGTGAGAAGTATAAGCGTGTGGCTGATAAGAGACGTGTGCCTGGTCCGGACCTGAATGTGGGTGATCTGGTGTGGTTGTCTACAAGAAATATTAAACTGAAGGTTCCCTCCTGGAAATTGGGTCCCAAGTTTATTGGGCCTTATAAAATTTTGTCAGTCATCAATCCTGTTGCCTTCCGTCTTGATCTTCCACGGGTTTGGAAGATACATAATGTATTTCACAGATCTCTCTTAAAACCATATGTCCAGCCCACGGTACCCTCCTCTTTGCCTCCTCCTCCGATTTTGGTTGATGGCAATCTGGAGTTTGAGGTTTCCAGAATTGTGGACTCTCGCATTGTCCGCGATTCTCTTCAGTACCTCGTTCATTGGGAGGGTTATGGTCCTGAGGAGAGGATGTGGGTTCCGATGTCTGACATTAAAGCCACTCACCTTATCAGGGCATTTCATAGGGCTCATCCTGGGAAGGTGGGTCCTGGGTGTCCGGAGTCCACCCGTAGAGGGGGGGGTACTGTCACTACCAGAGCTTTGAGACGTTCTCACAGCTCTGTGTCTCCACCCCTGTGATGATGTCACTTAGAGTTTGGAGGTGTTCTCACTGTTCTGTTTCTCCGCCCCTGTGATGAGGTCTTTACTCCCAGCTGTCTCTCCTGCGTTTGATTTCCCTGCCTTTAAATCACCCCTCCTCCTATTGCAGGGCGTGGATTATACTTCTCTTTTCAGTTGTAGCTCTGCCTTGAGTATCTTCACTTCTTTAGCTACTAGTTCTCTGGACCTGTGTTCTGCTGCTGCAAGCACTCCGGATATTGCCAGCGGCCCTTGGATCTGTCTTCTCTGCGGCTACAGCTCCATCAGCTAAGTGTGCAGACTTTGTTGTGTACCTGGTGATTTCCTGACTGGATCTGAGGTGGCCACGGTTCCCTCCATATTCTGAGCAGGGCATCGGTGGCCGTGCCCCTTCCACTATTGTAGGGGTTACAGGGCTCATCAGTCTAAGGTACGCGGGCATGCCTCGTTCCACCATTTGGATCCGGGCATGTGCTTTAGCAGCATAGGGAGAGTGTTGAGGGTCTGACAGGGGTCACCCTTTCTCTTCCCTAGTTTGGGTCCGGTCAGTAGCTCTTCTTACTGTGTATGCTCTGGTTACCCTTAAACAGCCGTGACAGATGTTTTTGAAGCTGTGGACACTACTACATGCTGACCATTGAGAAAACATAATACCTGGAACCTGCAAGAGCATTCTGGCTCATAGAAGTCGCTTCCAAGCAGAGCACTCTCCTCTATGACGTTAATAGGCCCTAATACATATAAAAGGCCTTTTTATGTGTGTGACTCAGTTAGGCTATGTCTACAACCAGTACTGTGTAATTGGGTTCCTGGTACAATAGGATGTGAGTGTCTAGCAGCTGCATAGGCAGGAGCTTATTTTTGCATTTTGAAACATCAGTAGATTCCAGACTATGGAACAAAGCATTTTGCTATGTATTTCTAGGATTCATCTATTATAAAATGTGTATACCGTATTTTTCGCTTTATAAGACGCACCTGATGATAAGACGCACCTAGGTTTTTGAGGAGGAAAATAAGAAAAAAATATTTTGAACCAAAAGGTGTGCTTTTGGTAGGTTTTGAACTAATGGTGGTCTGTGGATGACGCACTGTTATGGGGATCTGTGGATGACGCACTGTTATGGGGGATCTGTGGATGACGCACTGTTATGGGGGATCTGTGGATGACGCACTGTTATGGGGATCTGTGGATGACGCACTGTTATGGGGGGATCTGTGGATGACGCACTGTTATGGGGGGGATCTGTGGATGATGCACTGTTATGGGGGGATCTGTGAATGACACTGAGGGGGGATCTGTGGATGACACTTATGGGGCTCTGTGGATGACACTGTGGGGGGCTCTGTGGGTGACACTGTGGGGGGCTCTGTGGGTGACACTGTGGGGGGCTCTGTGGGTGACACTGTGGGGGGCTCTGTGGATGACACTGTGGGGGGCTCTGTGGATGACACTGTGGGGGGCTCTGTGGATGACACTGTGGGGGGCTCTGTGGATGACACTGTGGGGGGCTCTGTGGATGACACTGATGGGGATCTGTGGATGACACTGATGGGGGATCTGTGGATGACACTTATGGGGCTCTGTGGATGACACTTATGTCATCCACAGATCCCCATAAGTGTCATCTACAGATCCCCCATCAGATGGTTCAGTGTGGAGGGAGGAGGCGGGGACACTCATGGCGGGGCCCGGTGCAGTGACTCTACTCTAATACACCGGACCCCGCAACTGTTAAACATTCAATTTGATCTCTATATCTAATTGTATATGCGCTGTATGGTACGTACTCCCTCGGTCATGCGCCGCCTGTCGCAGCTCCCTCCTGATGCACCGCCTGCCCCAGCTCCCTCGGTCATGCGCCGCCTGCCCCTGCTCCCTCCTCATGCGCCGCCTGCCTGCTTATCTCACTTTATGAATGAACAGGCAGGCGGCGCATGACAGAGTGAGCTGGGGTAGGCGCCGCATGACAGAGGGAGCTGGGGCAGGAGGCGCATGAGGAGGGAGCTGCAGCAGGCGCTGCGCCGTCTTAATGTTATACCTCCGGTACTACAGTAAGTACCGTACAGCGCGTCTACAATTAGATATAGAGATCAAATTGAATGTTTAACAGTTGCCCGGTGTATTAGAGTAGAGTCACTGCACCGGGCCCCGCCATAAGTGTCCCCGCCTCCTCCCTTCACACTGATACTTCGCTGGCCGCGCTGTGCAGCATAGCGGCCAGCGAAGTATTCGCTTTATAAGACGCACGGCCATTTTCCCCCCACTTTTGGGGGGGAAAAAGTGCGTCTTATAAAGCGAAAAATACGGTATAACCTAGATTACAAAAATTTTACTTTTAATAGAACTTTTACCATAGTCACATTTTGGAGAATAGCTACTGTATGTATAAAACTATATCTTTCATATATGATTCAGTAATGGTAAAGGTGTTTAGTACTTGTGTGAGTTTTATATGAAAGGGAAGGTGAAAATAGCAATTCAGAATAACATATACAGTCATGTGAAAAAATTAGGACACCCTTTGAAAGCATGTGGTTTTTTGTAACATTTTTAATAAAAGGTTATTTCATCTCCGTTTCAACAATACAGAGAGATTAAAGTAATCCAACTAAACAAAGAAAACTGAAGAAAAGTCTTTTCAAGATCTTCTGTAAATGTCATTCTACAAAAATGCCTATTCTAACTGAGGAAAAAGATAGGACACCCTCACATGTATTCCCTCTTAAATTGGCTCAGATCTCACACAGGTATATCACACCAGGTGCACATAATTAGTAGATCGTTACTCTGCATGTTGAATGAGGCTTGCCCTATTTAAACCTCAGACATTTAGTTTGGTGTGCTCCTGACTGTTGAAGTGAGAGTGAGCACCATGGTGAGAGCAAAAGAGCTGTCAGAGGACTTCAGAAAAAAGATTGTAGCAGCCTATGAGTCTGGGAAGGGATTTAAAAAGATCTCAAAAGATTTTGAAATCAGCCATTCCACTGTCCGGAAGATAGTCTACAAGTGGAGGGCTTTCAAAACAACTGCCAACATGCCCAGGACTGGTCGCCCCAGCAAGTTCACCCCAAGAGCAGACCGCAAGATGCTAAAAGAGGTCTCCAAAAACCCTAAAGTGTCATCTCGAGAACTACAGCAGGCTCTGGCTACTGTTGATGTAGAAGTACATGCCTCTACAATCAGAAAGAGACTGTACAAGTTTAACTTGCATGGGAGGTGTGCAAGGAGGAAACCTTTGCTTTCCAAGAGAAACATCGAGGCCAGACTGACATTTGCCAGAGATAAAGTTGACAAAGACCAGGACTTCTGGAATAATGTTCTTTGGACAGATGAGTCCAAAATTGAATTATTTGGACACAACAGCAGAGGACATGTTTGGCGTAAACCAAACACAGCATTCCAAGAAAAGAACCTCATACCAACTGTGAAGCATAGAGGTGGAAGTGTCATGGTTTGGGGCTGCTTTGCTGCAGCAGGACCTGGTCAGCTCACCATCATAGAATCCACGATGAATTCTACTGTGTATCAGAAGGTGCTTGAAGAACATGTGAGACCATCAGTTAGAAAATTAAAGCTGAAGCGGAACTGGACCATGCAACATGACAATGACCCAAAACATACTAGTAAATCAACCAAAGATTGGCTGAAAAAGAAGAAATGGAGAGTCCTGGAATGGCCAAGTCAAAGTCCAGATTTGAATCCCATTGAGATGCTGTGGGGTGACTTGAAAAGGGCTGTACGTGCAAGAAACCCCTCAAACATCTCACAGCTGAAAAAGTTCTGCATTGAGGAGTGGGGTAAAATTTCCTCAGACCGATGTCGAAGACTGGTAGATGGCTACAAGAACCGTCTCACTGCAGTTATTTCAGCCAAAGGAGGTAACACTCGCTATTAGGGGCAAGGGTGTCCTATCTTTTTCCTCAGTTAGAATAGGCATTTTTGTAGAATGACATTTACAGAAGATCTTGAAAAGACTTTTCTTCAGTTTTCTTTGTTTAGTCGGATTACTTTAATCTCTCTGTATTGTTGAAACGGAGATGAAATAACCTTTTATTAAAAATGTTACAAAAAACCACATGCTTTCAAAGGGTGTCCTAATTTTTTCACATGACTGTAGGATCTTAAGTATAGTAAAAGGTCTGGGTTGTAAAATCAGGGTAGTGATGATCCTGGTTTGTAATTTACCTCATCATGACGGAACTAAACTCATGACATAAATACAGCACCAGAACCAAACTCAGCACATCAATCAATTGTGAAATATGGTTAACCCCCTCTATATATTAGTATAATTTTAGTTAGTGTTGATCGAGCACCAAAGTGCTTGTGTGCTCGAGTAGAACACTTCCCGATGCTCAGGTGCTCTACAGAGCACCCGAGCACAATAAAAGTCAATGGGATTACCCGAGCATTAAACCAGGCACCCCCTGCTCTGATGAGGGGAGGGTGTCGGGACTCTAGTTCAGCTTAGGAGTCCCTGCTCTGACTCCATATATAGCTATGTCCATATATGGAGTCAGTGCTTTGGGACACCCAGTGTATTTAAATCTAATTTAGCCTCTATTTATGAAAAGCTTCTGGCGGGATTTGAACTCACAACTTTCTACATTACAGCCAAGAACCTTAACCACTACACTATTGATATGCATGGCCAGTTATTAAAAAATATATATATGAGACTTCTGCTGTATAGGAATACTTACTAGTAGAACTGCGGGTATACGATGAGATGTGACCACCTGTTTGTCATGTGGACTATGAGTAAAACTCTTTGAGGCCTGTTGTACCTAATTCCCTGTGTTGGATTGACGTTCCTTAAGGTATGCCAATGGTGTTAACCACAACACTGCAGTCTTTTTTTCAGTCAGATAGGCGAATGCTGAATCATCATTAGCAAGTGAACAGTAATGTGAATTATAGCACTTTGCACTTCATTAGTGACGTATTCATAAATCCTAATAAAGCTAGTGAAGCCATTTTACATTTATACACTGACCGAAAATTAAGGGAAACATCAGTAGTAACTATTGGTCCTAAAGTTGCTCCCACAGAGTATTTCAGCCCACTGTCTAAACTGAACTCCACCTAGTTTTTCATCACTAGTTTTTCATCACTTGAGTATGAGACTTATCACATTATAACTGGGCATATTTACCATTCAATAGTCTATGAAGTCAAAATGCCTATTGAAGCTGTATCGGTGACCAAATTGTTTGTCACAATCCGTAATTCTACCCCCACCCTCAGCCTTGACTAAAGATTAGTTGGTATACATTAAAAACAACACTAATCCAACTCTTGCAGCTCCTTTTCCTTAACATATCTTCAGAATGGTGGCAAGCTAGCAATGGTGAGTGACATCACTAGCCAGTGTTGGACTGAGATTTCTGGTGCCTACTAGAGGATATTTTTTATTTTATTTTTTGGGGGGGGGGGAGTTCAACCCCCATATTGCCAATAAAGTCTAATAGGTTTTGATTTAAAGCAATAGACCCTGGTGGGAAGTGATTATCTCCAAAGGCAGCTCCAAATGTTTTTTTTCTCCTGGTCCTTTGGAGCCCACTATGGTACCAGAACATGGGCCCACCAGAGGACCCTCTTGGTATTCTAGTGGGCCAGTCAACCAGTCACTAGCTGTGCATGTCCAATCCATTTACTGAGACTTTGGCATAGAGAAATATATTACCTGAATTATGCTTTCATTTGGATCATGTGAAAGCTTTTCTGTATTTTTGAAGAAGTTTTGGATCCTAATGGTCTGTGTTACAACAGCAAATATTTTTTGAATGATTCACTGTTGAATTAGCAGCCACATAGTCACAACACAAATGATATACACCCTGTTAGTAAATGGGACCTTTGACAATTTTTACTTTTAACTAACTCTCCACTTGTTGCTGTGCTCTTGAACTGTTGAAGCACCGGTGGAGTTAACTGGACATTTTTGTTGCAAATGTTGGGATTGTACAGAGAACCTGAAAAGTGTGAGACAAGTAATAGATGATACCAACATGACAGTGAACATCTGGAGGAGATCTGTGAGTCAGTAGTTCCTGAGGACCAGTTGCAAACAACTTCCAGCTCCTTCACCTGGAACTGGACTGCTCCCTTACCACACTTCCAGTGTGGTCCTGTACTGTGGCCTGTTTGGAAGCTGAGTCACCCTTGCCTGTAACAGTGACCAAGTAACCAGAGAGTACCAATAGTTACTATATACCATGATTTATCTGGCGAGTCCCACAGAGGATGTAACAGTTAAGTGGTATGCCTAATAGAAATTGTAACAAAAAAAATTGTGTTTCCATTAGAGACCGTAACTGCCAAGCTGTGTGCCATTAATTGTAGCCTCCAGTTGTACCCAGTTGAGCCTGTACCACTAATCCAAGTGTCAATGTCAGTAACCATTACACATGGTGCCACAGTTGGAGTAAAGTTCTTTTCATTTAAACTCTGTGTCCACTTCAATTACTGTGCCATCTTCGAGTGGAGTACCAAATTAGAGGTGTGGACACACACAATAAAATGACTCTCGCATACGTTTGCATGGGCTAGCGCATACACTGAAGATGGAGGGCTCTACTAATACCATCTGAATAGCACTGTTCATTGGAAAAGCAATTTGCTTACACACTCCTACCTGGCACTATGATAAGGTCCACGGTAGATAAGCCAGTCATCTCAAGTTTTTTAAATTATTTTTTTGTTGTAATTAGAAGAAACACCAACTGAGACAGTAGAGATTTACCAGGAATTAAATTTACAGCAAAACCGACAAGTAGATTAAATAGAGCTCCATTCATGATAGAATTAGTTTGGGTTCAATTAATCATTAACATACCAAAATGAGGAAGTATGAAGCAAAGCTCCACTGAATCTAGTTACAAATTTATCAAGAGAATCTGGCAAACACTCATTTGTTTGTGACGGTCGAGAGGATCATAGTGCACCGAGGCTGACAACGGTGGGATATTACAGCAACTTTAATCTCATGAATACTGACATATGACGGACATAGCGACCATGCATAAAAGTCAAGCCAAAGAAAAGACTCCATGGTATGTTTCCTCTATGTCTGCTGATCTTTGATTTCCTTGAAGTTAGCAACTTTGTAATGTAGACAGAGTATGTGGCTACTACATTTGAAGGGGGCCTCCAGATGGCTTGAGAGTTGTCCTCACTCCAAGTATGTATTATACATTAGGAATGGAGGAGGAAACCATTGTAACAGACAATGTACTGGAAGGGTACACCCTTCAAAAAGTTTTAATAGTAGTATCTACTACACACATAAACCTATTCACTGACTAATATCAAACAATATGTATGGTCAAAATGGTTGTCCAGGATTTTAAAAGTGATTGCCTATCCTAAGGATATGTATCAATATCTGATCGGTGGGGGTCCAGCACCCTGTACACGTACCAATTAGTTAGTCTGCGATAGCTTGGTGCCAGAACTTTATAGTTCCATCTATTCTGTAGTGGATGGAGCTGGTTACTGCAGTTCTTCTCTCAGTAACCATCCCCACTACAGAATGGATAGTGCTGTGTAGTTCCAACACCGATTTACAGCACCAGAGCTACTGCAGAAAAATTACCAGTGGGGGTGTGGAGTGTTGCAGTCAGCTAGTGATTGTCTAACCTGATGATAGACCTTTACTAGTGTTGATCGAGCACTGTAGTGCTTTGGTGCTTGGGGGATCGGGCCGAACACATCGTGATATTCGGGTGCTCGACCAAGCACCCGAGTATAATGGAAGTCAATGGGAAAACCTGAGCATTAAACCCGGTACCCCCTGCTCTGAAGAGGGGAGGGTGCCTGGTTCATAAGAAAATGTCAGAAATTGTTGGTAACACCACCAAAATGGTTCTGTAACAACATGGGGAGGATGTATGGATGCATCTTGGACTCTCTGGTCGCTGCTGGGAACTATGTTTTCCAAAAAGTACACCACTTTTACATAATGATAATAATACGCACAAAACCAAGAGAACATTTTTTATTTTAGAGGAAAAATGTATAGAAAACATTCTTTCCTGAATATTTACTTGTATAAAAAGAGCAAGTGCTGCCAAAAATTACAAGGCACTCCGATACACCATTAGTTACACAAAAAGGAGGGCATCATACACACCCTTTAAAAATTTTGATTGATGGCCTGCTTGTGAACCACAAAAACATTAGGAGCAAGAGCCTGCTGATCTGACCATCTAAAACATTATGGGCGGTGGCCTGCTGCCGCTTTGGTATCTCTAGTTAACCTGGGGCGGATGGCACGTCCCCGTGACGGTGACGATCCATTCGGATGTCTGGGCTATCAACTTTTGATGTAATTGTTGGCTCAAAACCATTGTAAACTACGGGTAACCTGGAATCGGTTTTCTAAATGCAAGTCAACGACTCAGCAAGATCCAGTTATCCATCTAAGGAAACCAAAGACATCAGCTCACCCTACCTTTAATTCCTGGAACTCATGGAAAAGTCATCAGTTAAAATTTTTTAGACTTATCGTCTATATTAATATCTCATTTCAAGGTTATATTTTATATTTTATGTCAAATGTTGTTTTTTCATGTGTCTTGGCACCCTTCACTTTTTGGACAAAATGAGTATCAAAATTCTATCATTTAATGTGAAGGGACTCAATAACCCCTTTAAAAGATCTTTAATATGGGCTGAAATAAAAAAGCAAAAGTGTGACATTTTTTGCTTACAAGAGATCCAGTTCAACAAACTTGACTCCCACCATTTACAAAATCCACAATTTCCTCACATCTATTGTTCCCATGCTGTCCACAAGAAGAGAGTGTCACGGTAGGTAGGTAAGCAGGGAAATAACCAAACATGGGGAAAACAACCAGAACAATTTAGTAGGCCCAAAAGCTAGGGAGAAAAGGGTCACCTCCTAGCGATCCCTAAGGCTTTCCCTATACTGCTGTGCACATGTGCATACCCTTATGGTGGATATGCACATGCCCTCATGCCTAAGTCTATATACCCTGGGAAAACCCTGAGCAGTAGGGAAAGGTGAAGAGGCAACCTGCTTCTTCAAACAGGAGGAAGCAAGCGTCTCCCTTGAGGCCTAGATAAAAGACACCAGCTGAGCTGGAGAAGACGATCCACAACACATCCAAAGCCCACAGGAATGAACTATAACCCGCACAGGCCACTGGGAAAAGGAGGAGTAAATAGCCTTGCTATCAATCAACCCAGTACACCTAAGGGAAGGTGGATCCAGCTCAAACCAAAACCAAAACAAAGAGAAGAGACAGACATGTGCAGCCAGCCTGGCAGATCTCTGCACATTCACAGGGCAAGGCATGACAGAGAGGTGACTATAGGATTCAAACATATCATTGCATTTCAACTGCATAAACAGATTGTTTATGAGGAGAGCAGATTTATCATCTTGGTCTGTTCCCTTAACAATAAGGTTTACACAATGGTAAACGTATATGCTCCCAATTTAAACCAACTACGTTTTATTAGAAAAGTACTAAATATAACTGAAGAAATCAAACAAGGATCGCTACTAATATGTGGAGACTTTAACATTACTCCCGATCCTATACTAGACAAAAAACCCTCGCATCCTGATGAAGCCTCATTAAAATGTCAAACCCTACTTCATTCTGAAGGGTTATTTGGTATTTGGAGAGTTTTTTATGTCAATGAGAAAGATTTCACTTATTTTTTTTCAAACCCTCACAGATCTTATTCTAGAACAGATTTATTTCTGATAAATAGCTTTTACAAAAAGTAATGAAAGTATCTATTCTTTCCATAACATGGTCTGATCACGCTCCTATTACTTCAGATATAAGGGAACAGTTTAATCTCCCGTATTCTTCTCCCTGGCGCCTAAATAATTCCCTCGTAACCAATACCAATCTACAAAAGACTAATACATCAACTGTATTGGAGTTCTTTCAAATTAATGACAACAACATGATTTCAGACACGACCCTATGGGGTGCCCATAAAGTATATAATAGGGTCATTTCCTAAAAATGGCTTCCATTCACAAAAAAAAAGATCAGAAATCATAGATTCACTAACCGACAAAATTAATAAACAAGAAGAGGAATTCCAAAATACATTGCACAATGACACCCTCCTGAAATAAAATAAAAAGTCAGTTTCCAATTGTACCTACCCCTCCAAAATTATTATGATTTCCAAATACGTAGGATAAAAGCAAACTATTACATTCAAGGAAACAAAGCTAATAAACAACTAGCCAGAAGAATTAAAGCTAGGGAAGTTAAATCTAGAATTCCCTTTATCCTTGACAGTCAAGGCAATACAATTCATAATCCCAAACAAATCTCTGAGGAATTTTCAAAATACTATTGAGATTTATACAATCTCAGAGATTCCCCCCCCCCCCCCCCTGGCCCACACCCAAGAGCTGAAAATATCAATACATTTCTTGACCACATAACCCTCCCTAAGATTACTGATAGTCATCTAGACACTCTCAACAAAGAAATTTCCCTGAACGAAATACTGCAGACTATCTCAACTCTAAAACTAAACCCTGGGTCCTGATGGTCTAACTAATGAATACTACAAACATTATGCTACCATCAGTGTTCCCTCTAAGCCTTGGCAGCTGCTGAGCGGGGTCGGCTCAAAGCTGGGCACAGCGCCAACAAAGGTGGGCGATAGGAAAACCTAAGATAATTGTCATTTCAAAGAGCATACAAACCCCTGCACCATCCCGTACAATATACAGTATAGTCCTCTCTGTGATCACTGGACATTGGTCTCCATATAAAAACCATACAGGGGAAAAAAATCTTTGATCCAGAGAACTTACATAGAAAAACTAATAACCAAGAGGCTAAACAAAACCCAGTTTCTGACCCTTATGTTAAAACATAACTTTCATTTGATTTAAAAATAATTTAAAAAAGCTGCTGTTTCTCTAGATGACCTTATGTTGATAGTAGTGGTAAAGGGTCTCAAGGGTCTATAAAAGCAGCTACACTATTTTTACAAATCATTGAGACTCTATTAACACTACTATCAACATAAGGTCATCTAGAGAAACAGTAGATTTTTATTTTTTTTTGGTTCTCTTTAGGTGTTAAAATAGAACTTTAATTAGATTGCTCTAACACCTAAAGTGGAAAAAAAGAAAGACTGTGCTGGGCTGGCGGCGCTGCTGTTGCTGTGGGCTGTGGCAGGGCCGGTGTGAAAAGGGGAGAAAAATATGTTATAAAAAAGTCTGATAAATACCAGTGTGAATGAAGGACTGTTAAAAGGGGTTAATAACTACTGAAGACCCGTCTATCACGATCGGCGTAACTGTCACATACGTGACACGGAGGGAGGAAAAGAGGGAGGCCCTGCCCTAGTGAGAGGGAAGGTGGTGACCCCTGACTCACCTTGCGTCTGGCACCTGGCTGCCCTGTCGTCCCTAGACGGGTTCCTCACCCGTACGCCGATCACGTGCCTAAAACCCTGGCTTTCCCTAGGATGAGCCCTAGATAGTGAACAGGGCGGTGGGAACACTAGTCCGCACCACTAGCTCTAGAGGAAAACACCAAGGGGAGGACAGACAATACAAACTAAACATATAATCCCAGGTGGGCAACAACAGGAGACAACAAAAGCCCAACAGGGATCCGGAGGGTAGCACTCTGGAACAACAACCAGATTCTCAGCTCCAGTGGGTCAGCATAGATGTCCAGGCAGGAAGCTCTATAACTGGCAACAAGAGAAGTGTGAGAGGAGAATATAAGGAGGATTGGGAGTGGCAGACAAGAAACAGCTGAGGAGGAGAAGCTACGGATCCCTGAGTGAGACAAAAAGGATAGTAAGGCAAACACAGAAAACAAACACTAAGAAACACCGTGATCTTTAGACATAGAGCGCGCAGCCACCCGCTGCGACTTCCTGACCCCGGGTATAACGGAGTCAGACGTGGCTCTTGACACCCTCGTGACAGTACCCCCCCTTTCACGAGGGGCCTCCGGACACTCAGGACCAGGTCTCTCCGGATGAGAGACATGGAAAGCTTGAATCAACCTGTTGGCGTTTACCTCTGACGCTGGAACCCACATTCTTTCCTCGGGACCGTAACCCCTCCAATGCACCAGATACTGAAGAGAGCGGCGGACCCGACGAGAATCAACAATTCTGGATATTTGAAACTCCAGATTACCATCCACAACAACAGGAGGAGGTGGCAGCGGTGATGGTTCTAGAGGTGGAACATACTTCTTGAGCAACGACTTATGGAAGACGTTATGGATCTTAAAAGTCTGAGGTAGCTCCAGGCGAAAAGCCACAGGGTTAATGACGGCTACAATTTTATAAGGACCAATGAACCTAGGACCCAGTTTCCAAGAGGGAACCTTCAACTTAATATTCCTAGTAGACAACCACACATAGTCATTCACTCCTAGGTCCGGACCTGGCGACCGTCTCTTATCAGCCATGCATTTGTATTTACCACTCATATTTTTCAAGTTAGCTTGCACCTTCTGCCATACCGATGAAAGAGATGAAGAAAACCGTTCCTCTTCGGGAACCCCAGAAGACCCCCCCTCTTTGAAAGTACAAAATTGGGGATGAAAACCGTATGCACCAAGAAATGGTGACTTGCCAGTGGATTCCTGACGGCGATTATTTATGGCAAACTCGGCTAACGGTAAATATGATGACCACACCTCTTGGTTTTCAGACGCAAAACACCTTAAATATGTTTCTAGGTTTTGGTTGGTACGCTCAGTCTGTCCATTCGACTGAGGATGGAAAGCTGAGGAAAAGGATAAGTGTACCCCTAAACGGGTACAAAAAGCTTTCCAAAACTTAGAAATAAACTGGGTTCCCCGATCCGAAACCACATCGGAAGGGACCCCGTGAAGCTTCACGATTTCACTGATAAACACCTGAGCAAGAGTCTTAGCATTAGGAAGTGCGGGTAGCGCAATAAAGTGTACCATCTTGCTAAACCTGTCTACTACTACCAAGATAACTGTTTTACCCGCAGACAAAGGTAAGTCAGTGATGAAATCCATTGATAGATGTGTCCATGGTCTATTGGGGATGAAAAGTGGCAATAAAGACCCTGCTGGACGTGTATGAGAGACTTTCGCGCGTGCACAAGTAGAACAAGTAGACACGAAATCTATTACATCCTGACGCAACCTTGGCCACCAAAAACGACGAGACAATAGCTCCAAGGTTGCTTTACTACCTGGGTGCCCAGCAAGTGCCGAATTATGATGTTCCTTCAATAACTCAAGACGCAGGTTTAACGGTACAAACAATTTCTCTGAGGGGCAAGAGGCCGGGGCGTCCCCCTGGGCCTCTAACACCTTTCCCTCTAGAACAGAGTGTACAGCCGAGACAACCACTCCTCTTTGTAAAATAGGTACCGGATCACTAACATTACCCCCTCCAGGGAAACTACGAGACAATGCGTCTGCCTTGGTATTTTTTGCCCCAGGACGATAGGTGATTACAAAGTTAAATCTGGTAAAGAATAGCGACCACCTAGCTTGTCTAGGGGTGAGACGCTTAGCCGATTCTAGGTACAGAAGGTTTTTGTGATCCGTAATTACCGTGACGGGGTGGATTGCTCCCTCTAAGAAGTGACGCCACTCTTCAAACGCCAGTTTAATCGCCAACAGTTCCCTATTTCCAATATCATAGTTCTTTTCTGCTGCAGATAATTTTTTGGAAAAGAAAGCGCAAGGACGCCATTTGCCAGGAGACGGACCCTGAGACAATACAGCCCCCACTCCCACCTCCGACGCATCAACTTCAACAATAAAAGGCTGGGAGACATCAGGTTGAATTAGAACAGGTGCCGAGGTAAATCTCTCTTTTAGAGAGGAAAATGCAATTTTAGCGGCGTCAGACCATTTAGAAAAATCAGTCCCCTTCCTAGTCATGTCAGTAAGGGGTTTAACGATCACTGAATAATTTTTAATAAACTTTCTGTAGAAATTTGCGAAACCCAAAAACCGTTGTAGAGCTTTAAGGTTCTCAGGAAGATCCCAATCTAAAATTGCCTGGACCTTCCCAGGATCCATACGGAAACCTGAAGCAGATAATAGATATCCCAGGAATTGTATTTCCTGAACGGCGAAGACACATTTTTCAATTTTCGCATATAATTTATTCGTCAGTAGGACCTGCAGTACTTGCCTGACATGTACTTCATGTGTTTTCAGATCAGCCGAATAAATTAAGATATCATCTAGGTATATGACTACAAACCTGCCGATGAGATGACTAAAAATATCATTAACGAAATGTTGGAAGACAGCAGGGGCATTGGTCAGACCGAAAGGCATGACTAAATTTTCGTAATGCCCCTCAGGGGTGTTAAAAGCTGTCTTCCACTCATCCCCTTCCTTGATACGAATCAGATTGTAGGCCCCCCTAAGATCAAGTTTGGAGAACCACCTAGCACCCGCAATCTGATTAAACAGGTCAGGAATGAGAGGAAGAGGGTATGGGTCTCGGACGGTTATCCGGTTTAGCTCACGGAAATCTAGGCAAGGACGCAGGCCCCCATCTTTCTTTTTAACAAAGAAAAACCCTGCAGCCACGGGTGAAGAAGAGGGTCTGATGTGTCCCTTGGCCAGACTCTCGGAGATATAATCTTTCATGGCTTGTCTCTCGGGACCCGAAAGATTATACAACCTGGACTTGGGTAATTTTGCACCGGGAATCAGGTTAACCGGGCAATCATAAGGACGATGAGGTGGTAGCTTCTGACAACCCTTTTCAGAAAAAACGTCCTCAAAGTCCGAAATAAATGTAGGTAGGGTAAGCTATGGAGGCGATTAAGCAATTGTTATTTAAGCAATTCTCTCTGCAATGCTCACTCCACTCCAATATCTCCCTGGCCTGCCAATCCACCACTGGATTGTGCGCTACCAACCAGGGAAGACCCAATACCACAGGAGAGGGAAGGCCCTCCAGAACGTAACATGAAAGACGCTCCTTATGGTGGTCCCCTACCCGAAGATGTAAGTTATGGACAACGTGAGTGAGGTTTCTCTGAGACAGAGGAGCAGAGTCAATAGCGAATATGGGAATGGGTCTCTGCAGCGTACAGAGAGACAAACCCATAGTGCGGGCAAAATGGGCATCTATCAAATTTACCCCTGCACCACTGTCTAGAAAAAAAGAAATAGACTCCGTCTTAACACCAAAAACAATAACCGCTGGCAACACAAATTGAGATGTTCGTATGGAGGAAACGTATACCCCCCGGCTGACATCCTCCGCACAGCCTGGGGTTAGTAGTTTTCCGACGGTCTTTTGTTTTTGGGAAAGGAGGGACAGACATTAATGAAATGACCCTTCCCCCCACAGAAAAAACAAGCCCCCCACCTACGGCGAACCTCAGGAGGACGGACCTGACGAGAAGTTCCTCCTAGCTGCATAGGCTCATCCAAGTCAGTACAGACTAACTGCTGCTTGGGGGAGGTTACCGATTGCTCAGGAATTTTCGATCTCTCCCTAAGACGTCTATCTATCCTGATAGAGAGGGACATAACAGCATCAAGGGAAAGGGGGGTCTCATACAGCGCCAGCGCATCCTTAACCCTTTCAGATAACCCAGAGCAGAACTGACTCCTGAGAGCCGGGTCGTTCCACTGAGTATCCGTAGCCCACCTGCGGAACTCTGAGCAATATTCCTCTGCTGGCCGATCTCCCTGTAGGAGTCTCCGTAACTTCGACTCAGCCAGGGCGACACGGTCAGGGTCATCATATATGAGACCCAAAGCCCCAAAAAATCCCTCCACTGACCGGAGAGCCTGGGAACCAGGGGGTAACGAGAACGCCCAGGATTGCGGGTCCCCCTGAAGCAGGGAAATAACAATCCCCACCCGCTGTTCTTCATTACCTGAGGAGTAAGGGCGCAGCTTAAAATATAATTTGCAGGCCTCACGGAACAACACAAATTTGTCCCTTCCCCCAGAGAATCTGTCAGGAAGAACAACCTTGGGTTCTGTAACAACCCGGTTACCCATAGCAACCGCTGGGCTTACGGTCTGCTGCATTTGCTGCTGCTGTTGGAGGACAGACGCCTTCAATCCTGCCACCTCCAAAGACAGGCCTTGAAGCTGTTTTGCCAAAGCAGCAATAGGATCCATATTGGATTCTAAGTAGAGAAAAAAAAAAATATATATATATATATATTTTTTTTTCCTCAAAAAATAAGGGCCAGTTATAATATCACGATCGGCGTAACTGTCACATACGTGACACGGAGGGAGGAAAAGAGGGAGGCCCTGCCCTAGTGAGAGGGAAGGTGGTGACCCCTGACTCACCTTGCGTCTGGCACCTGGCTGCCCTGTCGTCCCTAGACGGGTTCCTCACCCGTACGCCGATCACGTGCCTAAAACCCTGGCTTTCCCTAGGATGAGCCCTAGATAGTGAACAGGGCGGTGGGAACACTAGTCCGCACCACTAGCTCTAGAGGAAAACACCAAGGGGAGGACAGACAATACAAACTAAACATATAATCCCAGGTGGGCAACAACAGGAGACAACAAAAGCCCAACAGGGATCCGGAGGGTAGCACTCTGGAACAACAACCAGATTCTCAGCTCCAGTGGGTCAGCATAGATGTCCAGGCAGGAAGCTCTATAACTGGCAACAAGAGAAGTGTGAGAGGAGAATATAAGGAGGATTGGGAGTGGCAGACAAGAAACAGCTGAGGAGGAGAAGCTACGGATCCCTGAGTGAGACAAAAAGGATAGTAAGGCAAACACAGAAAACAAACACTAAGAAACACCGTGATCTTTAGACATAGAGCGCGCAGCCACCCGCTGCGACTTCCTGACCCCGGGTATAACGGAGTCAGACGTGGCTCTTGACACCCTCGTGACACCGTCACAGTAGTTATTAACCCCTTTAAGCAGTCCCCCAGTCACAGTATTTATTAACCACTTCAGCAGTCCCCCAATCACAGTATTTATTAACCACTTCAGCAGTCCCCCATTCACAGTATTTATTAACAACTTCAGCAGTCCCCCATTCACAGTATTTATTAACCACTTCAGCAGTCCCCCATTCACAATATTGATTAACCCCTTCAGCAGTCCCCCCTTCACTGAAGAGGGGACTAGTGAAAGGGGTTAATAAATACTGTGAATGGGGGACTGCTGAAGTGGTTAATAAATACTGTGACTGGGGGACTGCTGAAAGGGGTTAATAACTACTGTGAAGGGCCTTCAGTAGTTATTAACCCCTTTTAACAGTCCTTCATTCACACTGGTATTTATCAGATTTTTTATAACTTTTTTTCTCCCCTTTTCACCCCCGGCCCTGCCACAGCCCACAGCAACAGCAGCGCCGCCAGCCCAGCACAGTCTTTCAATTTCTTTCAGACCAGACACGGCTGAGACGTAAAGCTGCCTAGGCTACCACTTAACTCAAAACCACTACCTCAGCGAACTCTGTGCCCACTCTCCTCAGAGTTCCCTTCCTTCTCCCGCGAATCTTGCAGAGCTAATAAGTGCGCGAACAGTGCTGCGGTCTGTGTGTGGCGTCTGTGCGGTGCAGAAGGAACACAGTGACGACTGACGTTATGTAGGCGGCGCCCCGCTGTGCTGAGCCGCACAAGACTACGAGGAGGACGTCGGCGCCGTCACGCACATGAGTCTGACGAGTGACGACAAGTGCTGGCATTTTGCCAGCAGCGTTAGCGAACTAGGCTGAGTGAGCGGGCATTATAAAATTGTGAGCGGGGCCACAATAATTGCTGCGCGGCCGCCCACCCGCGCAGCTTAGAGGGAACACTGGCTACCATACTTACCCCCTATTTACAACGTACTTTTCACAACACTATGCAATTTGGTCGCATACCTACTGACATGGTTCAAGCTTTAATTATAACCCTACCCAAGCCCGACAAATCTACTGATAGACCCTTAAACTTTAGACCTATATCCTTACTAAATACAGACTTAAAAATATTTTCTAAAAACCTAGCTTGCAGACTTGCAGCTGAAATTTTACCCAAAATTATAAATCAAGACCAAATAGGTTTCATAAAAATCGTCAGTCCTCAGATTTATCAATCTGATGGATGTGGTTTGGAGCTCACGGGCGCCTTCTCTGCTTCTATCCTTGGATGCGGAGAATGCGTTCGATAGAGTGCACTGGAACTATATCAGAGCGGTCCTGACAAAACTTGGCATCTCAGGTGCATTCCTGACAGCAATTATGTCACTCTATGCAACGCTTTCTGCATTAGTTTATTCATGTCTTCCTCTCCTCCCATTTCCCTATATCCAATGGTACGGTACCTGCCAAGGATGCCCCCTATCCCCTCTTATTTTTGCCATGGTGATGGAGCCCTTTGCGGAACATATTAGATCGCCCCCTCTGATATCGGGGATCAAAACTGGCCACATAGAAAACTGTATTGGCCTATTCGATGACGATGTAATAATCATTACATCTAACCCTATGATAGCCTTAGAAGTTATTAATAATATTATTAATTCCTTTAGCTCAGTTTCATATTACAGAGTTAACATGAATAAATCACAGATCCTAAGTTTAGGTCTTCCAAACTCCACCCTTTCTTATATTAAAAATATATTCGATTTCACCTTGGCAAAAACTTCTATACCATACCTAGGAATCAAACTTGCCTATCTCACATCTAATTTATTCAAACATAACTTTATCCCTCTACTGGACACCATTAAAGTTATCTTATCATCCTTAAAACTTCAAAACCTCTCCTGGCTAGGTCGACAAGCAGCTATAAAAATTATTATATTTCCCAAGATCATCTACTTCATGAGAAACATCCCAATCTATTTTCCTAAACCATATACTGCTAAATTGAATTTCCTCATCTCCCATTTTTTATGGGGGAAAAGATAACCCAGAATCAAATCCTCTATTCTTATATTCCATAATAGTTTGGGAGGTATGAATACGCCTTTATTCACCACTATCACTAAGCCATAATTCTACAGTAGATTAAATGAGAGCTCTCCTCTCCAAAGACATATCTAAAAAATGGGTTCAAATTGAATCACACATTATGCATACCCACACGCTCTTACAATATTTGACTAATACATTTTTTTTTAAAACTTCAATGTCAACCAATCTCCTAACTCTCAAAGCAATATTCCACATTTGGAGAATCACCCCAAACAATGCCTCTTTATTACCCCATACACTACAAGACTCTCCTTTTAGATATTTGTGAAATTGCTATACCTAAACTATCTCTCTTGCTGTGGAAATCAGAAGGTCTTTCTAAATTGAAGTGTTTTCTAGCTTTTCTTATCTTAGAGATCAATTCAACATACAAACAAAAGATTTCTTTAAATACCTTCAGATTAGACATCTTTTATGTTCATATGTGGACCCTAACACTAACATTGATAATTTCAAACAAAAAATCTGAATCCTATCTAACAACCTATGTAATAGAGGTATTTCCAGAGGATGTCAGTTTCTAAAAGAGCAATATGTAGTTCCTCTAAGCCACTTACAAAATAAATGGCAATTAGAACTACAACTATCCATTACATCCGATCAATGGCTTGAATCTTTTATAATCACCTCTATAATGTCTAAAAATATACCACATTTTGAAAACGCTAGAAAAATATAAAATTTTTGGCATTATACACCAGTTTTCTTGAATAACATCTTTCCAGATATCTCACCCAAATGCTGGAGATGTCACTCATCTAATGGCACCTATATACATATATGGTGGTTTTCTCCAGTTCTTTTCAAGCTATGGAAACAGGTCTTTGGCCTTATATCTCACCTGGATACTCAACAAATTCCGCCATCTTCTTTGTTGGTTTTACTATCTATAGGCTTAAGCAATCTTCCTTTTCACTTACAAACTATAACTGCTCATATTATTTTTACAACCAGAATAAAAATTGCTTCCTGTTGGAAACAAGAAAGGGTACCTACACTTCAAAGTATTATTAGAGAAGTTAATAACAATTGATGGTATGAAGGGATGTTTGCACGTGCAACTAATAAGTTAAATTCCTTCGAAAAAAGGTGGGATGTACAGTATGGTTGAATTGAAACCTCTGTACACAACCGGATAAACTATTTTGAATGGTCTTTCCCCGCTTGTCTTATACTTAACAACTTGTATTGTATACATTTGACTTGTGTGCACTGTTTTATGTTTCAACTTATATTGAAATTATTTTCTACTTTACTGTATATAAAGTATAATACTCCTGCAAATTAGCAGGAATTAAGTTGCTTTAACTATTATATGCTTACTAGAGATGGGCTTGCGGTTTGCCCGGCGGTCATTTTGCGGCGAACTTTGCTCGTTCGTGATTCGCCTAACATGCAAACATATAGCGATGTCTGCCGGCGCCATATTATTTTGCATTGCGCCGAACTTTGACCCATGACACATCCGTCAGGTGGGACAGGACAGCCAATTGAGATGTTTCAATGAACACACACCCTACCCTATAAATACATTTTGCTGGTGTAGGGAGAGGTTGCTTTGTGGAGCAGGGACAGACTGTTAGGGACACCAAAAGCTAGCTAATAGGGCCATAAAAGTCCTTTTAAGGACTGGTATGGGTGTGCTATCGATAGGTGTGACATACTGAGGGGTGTGATATACTTATAATATACTTTCTAACATAGAAAGTATATTATAGTGCAGTTGTGTGCGGTTCTGCTGCGATACCGCAGCTATACAGAGGGACAAATGCTACTGGAACAACTAATTGCAACTGGTGTGATATACCAGTTGCCCGCCGAAAAAACAGAGGCAGGGGTGCGATATACCTATAATATAATTTCTATATAGTACATTTGTATTGTGCAGCAGTTGTATGCGGTTCTGATGAGATACCGCAGCTATACAGAGGGACAAAGGCTACTGGAACAACTAATTGCAACTGGTGTGATATACCAGTTGCCCACCAAAACAACTGATTGAGGCAGGGGTGTGATATACCTATAATATAATTTCTTTATAGTGCATTTGTATTGTGCAGCAGTTCTGCCCAGTTCTGCTGTGATATCGCAGCTATACAGAGGGACAAACGCTATTGGAACAACTAATTGCAACTGGTGTGATAAACCAGTTTCCCCCCAAAGAAACTAAATGAGGCAGGGGTGTGATATACATATAATATAATTTCTATATAGTACATTTGTATTGTGCAGCAGTTGTGTGCGGTTCTGCTGCGATACTCCAGCTATACAGAGGGACAAACGCTATTGGAACAACTAATTGCAACTGGTGTGATATAGCAGTTGCCCCCCCCCCCAAAAAAAAACAAAAAACTGATTGAGGCAGGGGTGTGATATACCTATAATATAATATCTATATAGTAAATTTGTATAGTGCAGCAGTTGTGTGCGGTTCTTCTGAGGTACCGCAGCTATATAGAGTGACACACGCTATTGGAACAACTAATTGCAACTGGTGTGATATACCAGTTTCCCCACAAAAAAACTGATTGAGGCAGGGGTGTGATATACCTATAGAGAAAGAGGCAGGCCATTCCGCAGGGGTGGTAGGGGAAGGGCAGGTGCACCAGGCCGGAGCCTAAATGGGAAGATGGAAAAGGTGCGTGCGATTACATCAAAGGACGTGCCAGAGTTGGTTCAGTGGCTCACTCAGCCTTCCGCTTCTGCACCCTCCTCATCCTCTGTATCAGCACTCCACCCACGCTCTGCTGTGTGCACCGCCAAAGACACCACAACTACCACCACCATAGCCCCTCCACTTGAGTCAGAGGAATTATTTTTCTATCCATTCCCAGACCTTATCGATGCGCAGCCATTCTTGGCATCGGATGAGGAAGAGGAGGTAGCAATGTCCACCACTCAGCGGTCTGACGACAGTACCCAGATCAGGGTGGTCCTCGCTGTTGCTGCCTACTCCGAGATCTCTAAGTCAGTGGTGGTGAATGTGACGATGATGACGTGTCGATGGAGGGAGAGATGGAGCAGCAGATAGGGAGGAAAAGGAGAAGAAGCAGGCAGAACTCGCAGAGCACCTGAGGCAAAAAGCAGACTGCAAATGTATCTGGAGCGAGCCATCCACCATACACAGTCACATCTGGTGCTCCCAAGATGCAAATTGATGACGCCGGATAACGCTCTTGCCCAACGGCTGACCGCTGGCTTGTCAGACTTGCTAGCCCGCCAACTACTGCCATATAAAATGGTGGACTCGGAGGCCTTTAGAAAATTTGTGGCCATTGGCACACCACACTGGAAGGTCCCCTGAAGGAAATATTTCTCCCAGAAGAGCATCCCAGAGCTATATGGCCCTGTGCAGCGGCAAGTGAATGTATCTCTGGCACACAGTGTCGGTGCCAAGATACATCTGACCAAAGACACGTGGTCTAGCAAACACGGACAGGGAAGGTACATAACTTTTACTGCCCACTGGGTAAACCTTCTGACGGCTGTCAAGCATGTAACCTGTGGCACCCGTGTGGATTTGGTGTTACCGCCACAGATTGCATGCAGGATACAATTGCGACGTTTCAACTATAAGTCTTTATCAAGCAGCTGCTTGATAAAGACTTATTATAGTCGAAACTTCGGAATTGTATGCTGCTTCATTAAAAAAAGTTACTGGGAAACTGCCTGAGGAGGTGGTGATGGTGAGTACAATAAAGGAATTCAAGAGGGGCCTGGACGTATTTCTGGAGCTTAATAATATTACAGGCTATAGCTACTAGAGAGGGGTCTTCCTCTGGATCAACTTGCGGGATAACAGGCCGAACTGGATGGACAAATGTCTTTTTTCGGCCTTATGTACTATGTTACTATGTTACTATGTAATTTTCTATCAAAATGGAGGAGTGCTGCAGATTTTTCCAATTATTACTATCCAGAGAATAGGTTATTAGTTAAAAAATCTCGGAAAACCATTTTTAATTTATCCTTCCCCTTCCTTTTAGCTATGTCCTCTCTCCTGTTTGAACTTGATGGACATGTTTTTTCTCCGCCATTATTTTCCATGTTAATTACCATTTTTGATAGGTTGAACTTTGATTTGGGCACAAATCAGCTTAGAAGATCATTCAGGAGAGGTCACAGAGGGACTGGAGACTGAGCCATCAAACAGCTAGCCTAAAAATGTATCACAGAATGATTTCTGCAGCTTGTTTTGTACTGTAAAACAACTCAGTAAAAAGAGGAGACCAATACCATTTATGTTGTGTTCTGTAAGAACGTAGACCCCCACCAAATAATAAAATTTTAAGCCCTAGATGAATTTAGCTCTTTTGAGTCATATCCATTGACAGTAATTATTCAGGTGCAACCATTTCCTAATGGTAGATTAACCTGATTACAAGTGGGTTAATATAGACAAGACCAATTTGAAATCCCTGTTTGACATGCAATAGCGCTCTTATTTTATATTAATTTTATTTATTTGAGAACTATTATGTTGCCATCCTGCCATCAAACAGCTTCTGCTCATAAAAGTGAGCGGAAGGGTAGAAATGCATGTACGGAATTAAACATAAAATGATTGCTCTTGCAAGCTGTAATTTAAACCAATTACTTTGCCCCTTCATCTTCGCCTGAGATGTAGATGAGGTCATGGGATTAAACACGGAGCCATCATTTCATTTTAGATGTTTTTATGTTAAATAGTTTTTATGTGGTCTGGTAATGGCTTAGCTGAAACAGCTGAGCGAAAATATCTCTCTTATCAACAAATACTAGAAAATCTACGGCTACCATCATATGTGTCACTGCACACTGAATTCTCCAATGGTGCCCAGTAGGCTTTTAACAGGGGCCATGGTTCCAAGGCTACCTTCACACTTAAAGGGGTTCTCTAAAATTTGATGGATTTAGACCATTTTCTACGCCTAAACCAGGCATATAAAACGGTAAATAAGACAAGCCTACCGGCCCATCCCCTTCCCCACCCATGCCACGCCCACTTTTTTTAGACCTGGCATGAGTGGGGAAAAGTTGCAGGGGCACAAAGGATTTTTGTGCTGCTATCTGCACCAGAAATATGCCTAATATAGGCATATTTCTGGGTAGTATATGACCCCCAAGTTCCTTACGTTCTGTCTTACAAAGAGATGATAAATATATAATCCTGACCCTCCTTACGCTCAAGATCTTCTTGGTGAAGAAGTGTGTATAGATCTACAGTGGTCAGAGATCTATTTTTTCTGATACAAGAGCTCCAAATTCCCTGTACTGTCATATAGTTAATCAAATTCTGACTAGCTGTAGTCCTCAGTGGGAGAAGTATCGGAGCTTACTGCATACAGATGTATTATTCGTTTCAGTGGGAGAAGAATGCAGTTAGCTTCTAAGCGCCACCTAGAGGTGGCTCCAGGGAGCCAAAATTATATTATTTAAAGGGAGTCTGTCACCACATTTGACCATATTAGACAGATCCTATAGCGTTATATGTGCCACCCAGCAGTTAAAAACTGTACCTTTGTTGCATATAACCGAGTCTTCTTTCTGCCAAAAATGAACTTTGAAGATTGTGTAAACGAGCCCTCTCAAGTGCCCAGGGCGGTGTCTCAATCTTCCGAGCCCAAGACCGGACCTCCCTAACGGCTCATAACCCTGCCCTCCTTGTGCCTGTGCCGGCCCGTTTACTCCCCTCCCCTCGCCTTTTCCATTGCGGCTGCGCGGACAAATTCGTAGCCGGCGCATGCACAGTAGGTATTGCGATGCCCGCTCCTACCCAGCCTCTGATCAGATCACTGACACCCACTCAGAGAGGGAAATCCCATTTGATCATGCTAGGATTACTGACTATAGCAATCAAAGGGTTAACGGTTAGGATTGGAACTACCTCTGATCCTAGCTGTAGATCAAAATACTGCTCTAAGGACCAGAGCAGTTAGTTGCAGTTCATTGGTGGAGCAGGTGTTCTCACAGAAGGGTTCAGCCTAAAACAGAGACAACAAAAGACAGTGGGTGGTTCTTAAGGGGTTAATTTACATTAAAAAAAAATAACAGGTTGATGTTTGATGTGGGCGTAAATCAGCTCAGAAGATCATGAGAAAGGTCATAGCGGGACTGGGGAATGAGCCATCAAACAGCAAGCTTTAAAGATTTCTCACAGAATGCTTTCTGCAGCTTGTTTTATACTGTAAAACATAGAAGCTACAGAAGCCAAAGAAGTAAAATCTGTACTAAAAGTATTTTACAAATATGTTTTAGGCCAAAATACATGTTAATCAATAGTGAAAAATGGCTTCAACTATTAATAGCCTTTAAAAGGCAGACATTTCAACAAATAGAAAAGAGAAACTATTCTTAGTTGATCCCCATTGGCTATTATATCTATCTTCGTAGAAATAAGTAGACTTAAAAATAATGTAAAGTCTAATGTTTTCAATCTGTGCTGCACTTATCATTATATTATAGTTTACCTCAGAGTGACATAGCCCCATGGGCGTAGCTATAGGGGGTGCAGAGGTAGCAGTCACTACCGGGCTCAGGAGCTTGAGAGGGCCCAAAGACCATTGGGCCACATAAGAAGACACCATTACCAAAGAAAGTAGATGCTGGTCAAGTTACACCTCTGACTTGGAGGGAAGAATTAGGCATGGGCAGTGCAGTTAAATTTTTGGTCTAAGGGTACTTTCATACTTGCGGAAGAGGATTCCGGCAGGCAGTTCTGTCTCCGGAACTGCCTTTTGGATCCGGCAATCCTGACGCAAACGGATGGCATTTGTCAGACGGATCCAGAGATGCGGATCCATCTGACAAATGCATTGAAATACCGGATTTGTCTATCCGGTGTCATCCAGAAAAACGGATCCAGTATTTATTTTTGCATTTTTAAAGGTCTGCGCATGCGCAGACCGAAAAACTGGATCTGTTTTGCTGGATCACTTAATGCCAGATCCAGCACTAATACATTTCAATGAAAATGAATGCCCGATCGGGCATTCCAGCAAGTGTTCAGGATTTTGGGCCGGAGAGAAAACTGCAGCATGCTGCAATATTTTCTCCGGCCAAAAAAACGGAAGAGGGACTGAACTGATGCATCCTGATGTATAGTGAACGGATTGCTCTGCATTCAGAATGCATTACGCTAAAACTGATCAGTTTTTTCCGGTATTGAGCTCCTGTGACGGAACTCAACACCGGAAATGAAAAACGCTAGTGTGAAAGTACCCTCAGGCATCATGAAGGCTTCCCTGTCCCTGGCCACAAACCACTGAGGGAAGGGGGGCTCAAGCTGAACTCTTGCACCAAGGCCCATGAGCCTTTATCTACGCCCCTGTATAGCCCTCATTCTAAAATACTATTTAAGGCCGAGTTCACACGAACGTGTGTGACCCGTGCTCGTGCTGCGGGCCGCAATGCACGATCGCCGGCCGTAGGTCAGCCGCATCGGATCGCGGACCCATTCACTTTAATGGGTCCGCGATCCGCCCGTTCCGCTAAAAGATAGGACATGTTCTATCTTTTTGCGGAACGGAGGTACGGGACGTAACCCCACGGAAGCACTCCGTAGTGCTTCCGAGGGGTCCCGTCCCGTGCGGCCGTTCCGCTATTCCGGATTTGCGGACCCATTGAAGTGAATGGGTCCGCATCCGTGAATCGGAATGCACACGGAACTGTGGCCGTGTATTGCGACCCGCGATTTGCGGGCCGCAATACGGCCACAGATCACACACGTTCGTGTGAACTAAGCCTAAGGAGGAACTCAAGAGCCCCTCCTGAGCTACCCATACGCATTGTATAAAAAATTGGTGAAATGGCTGATTTTGGCCATCCATCATTTAAAAATTGTTGGAAATTTGTAGCTCTTACAGTGTATGGCATGAATGGCCAAATCTGGCCAATTGTTTGCCACTTTGCGCAAGCCCTAGGAAGTCAGTTCTTTTTACACTGACTCCCTGATCACCTAGTTTAGTCATATATGGGGGATGTTGGGTCCTTAAATATTGCACCCACTCAGGAGCTGAGTTTTACATAGCAGACACTTGGTAACAGAGTCCGTGATCGATATTATCTCGACTACAGCATCTGAGCAGTCAATTAACGGGACTGAGCGGCTCACCGACAATGAGATCTAGGGAGAAGTTTGATTGCTATGGCAGCCTCAGGCCTTCTGAAGGCTCCGAGGCCACCCATAGCATAGTTCCTATTAAGCCCAAAAAAATAAATATCATTAGCATTGCTGCATCCCAAAATGCCCATAATATAAAAGTATTTATTCTGGTGAACGGCATAATGGGGGAAAAAAATTGAAAATGGACAATGTGCTGTCTTTTTGTAGTTTCACCATCCCCCAAATTTTTTATAAAACTTGATCAAAAAGTCACACATACTCCAAAATGGTATCAATGAAGAATACATATCATCCAACACAACCCTCACACAGCTTCATCTAATATATAAAGCTAAGTGTATGTGTGTGTGTATGTCCGCTAAAGGAATTTGCACCATCGCATTTACAATCACAGGTGTCTGGAAAGGTTTTAGACAGGGTCTCAGCTCTCTAGTACGTACAGTTCCTGAGATATTCCCAAAAAAACGCATTAGCCATTAGAAGCCTAGTCACATGACCATTATCAGCCAATAGAAGCTCGCAGGCCCTTAGTCTCCACATACACACAGTTTTACACCAGGTTACCATAACAACACAGCCATTTTTCTTCACTGCTGTACGCCATCTTTAAAGAGGCAGGGCGCTGTGGGTGACACTCTTAAGGGAGAGGAGAGCTGTAAAGGTGACAGTTAAAGGGGTAGGTAGGGTGACCATTCAGGCCACCCTCAAAAGACGGGCTTAAATACCCCGCCCCTAAGTACCGCTAAGCCTGACCCGGTTAGGCCATGCCCCTTCCCACTTCGCAGCCGACGGGGATTAAAAAAAATGAAGGTAAAAATCAACTTCTGTCAGCTGCAGGGGTGGGAGGGAGGGTGACTTTCTCCCTGCAGCTCATGCTCAGACAGCACAGTGCTGCTGTCTGAGAGTGAGTTGTTCAAAAGAACATCCCTATGTTCATCTGGGCCCTGTGCCAGACAGGGGACAGAGAGTCTGAAAGCCTGACCTATTTCCACCCTTAGGCCCCTTGCAGACGAGCGTGTCCGGATAAGGTCTGAATGCGTTGCGGCAAACCCGCGCGAGTAGGTACCCAATTGCAGTCAGTTTTTATTGCGCGGGTGCAATGTGTTTTGCACGCGCGTGATAAAAAACTGAATGTGGTACCCAGACCCGAACTTCTTCACAGAAGTTCAGGTTTGGGTTCGGTGTTGTATAGATTGTATCATTTTCCCTTATAACATGGTTATAAAGGAAAATAATAGCATTCTGAGAACAGAATATATAGTACAATAGCGCTGGAGGGGTTAAAAAAATTAATAAAATATTTAACTCACCTTAATCCACTTGTTCGCGCAGCCGGCATCTCTTCTGTCTTCTTCTTTGAGGAATAAGCCCTTTGATGATGTCCCTGCGCTCATCACATGGTCCATCACATGATATTTTACCATGGTGATTAATCATGTGACGGATCATGTGACAGAAGAGATGCCGGCTGCGTGAACAAGTGGATTAAGGTGAGTTAAATTATAATTTTTTTTAACCCCTCTAGCGCTATTGTACTATGCATTCTGTATTTAGAATGCTATTATTTTCCCTTATAACCATGTTATAAGGGAAAATAATAATGATCGGGTCCCCATCCCGATAGTCTCCTAGCAACCGTGCGTGAAAATCGCACCACATCCGCACATTCTTGCGGATGCTTGCGATTTTCACGCAGCCCCATTCACTTCTATGGGGCCTGCGTTGCGAAAAAATGAAGAATATAGAACATGCTGCAATTTTCACGCAACGCACAAGTGATGCGTGAAAATCGCTGCTCGTGTGCACAGCCCCAAAGAAATGAATGGGTCCGGATTCAGTGCGGGTGCAATGCGTTCACCTCACGCATTGCACTCGCTCATGTAAAAGGGGCCTTATTGTTAAGGGTCAGGCCACTGTGGAGGTCACTGTTAAAGAGACGGGGTACTGTAGATGTCACTGATATAGTGGATACTGTCGATATCTTTTAACAAAACACACAAACATTAAATGAAATAGATGAAATATACCCATGCAATGCCAGGTCCTTCTGCTAGTAGCTATATAAATATAAAAGTTATGGGGGTAAAAAAAAGGGCGATGCAAAGAAAAAAATAAAATATAAAAAAAACAAGAAAAACTAAAGAAATGTGGTATTGCTGTAATCGTACTAATCCAGAGAATGTAGTTAATATGTCATTCCCCAATTCAGATTTTTTTTTACCAGCTTCCCACTACGTCGTATGCAGTGTGAAACGGTGTAATTGGAAAGTACATTTCACCCTACAAAACACCCAAAAATTATGGCTTGTGGAACATGGCAGGGGAACAGAAACAGAAAAAAAAGGTAATTTTTGAGTGCAGCCAAGATGTGCAAACCCCCCTTCCCCCCCCCACACACACACACACAGAAGGGCACAATTTACATGTATAATTGATTTATTGCAGACACTAAGTGATCACGGCCTTATATTCAGGCTTAGTGACCTCACCTATGAATCACTTATCGGAAGTGCTACTTCCTCTTGATCTGAAAAGATTATATGTTTTGCATGCAGAGGTCCTACTGTCTCTCAAGCATATTATTATTCAAAACATAAAAATTTATTTTCATCTACATAACCATCTATCTAAATAAATAGTCAGGTCACTTTGTAAATATATTGAACAGTGGTGCACTTTTGTTGACAGGGCCAGATGTGGTGACATTTTCACTTTCTGGTCCTGTCAATGAAAGTGCAGAGGGCGTGGCAGTTGCAGAGAGAGCAGAGCCTCTAGGTGTAAGGGTAACGCCCCCATTGCTCATTTGCATATGATCAACCATCATATTTCTCAGCAATGCAAGCATATATGAACATGGGACCAACACAGACGCCTTCAGCTGCCAAGTGCACATGTAACAGGTCAGCCAGTGTCATAGGCACAAATCTGCTGACAGATGTACTTTAATAAAAATAAAAAAAAAGTTGTAAAATTGTCACAAATCTCATGGGGGCCCTAACTACGTTTTCTTATGGGCCCTATGGGATCTGATATTACAATCCTTTGAGGTTATTTATCAAACTGGTATAAAGTAGAACTGGCTTAGTTGCCCATAGCAACCAATCAGATTCCACCTTTCATTTTCCAAAGGACCTATCAAAAATGAAAGGTGGAATCTGATTGGTTGCTATGGGCAATTAAACCAGTTCTACTTTACACCAGTCTGATAAATGACCCAACTTATCTTTTATCAGTCCTGAATTCAAGCTTGCATTGTATTACAGAACTGCATTCACAACTTTGGAGGCTTCGGAGCTGAGATAATTAATAATCTTCACAAGACAAGTAATCTGATGCTGATAGTTCACATACAGGACGTAGCTTTGAACTATGATATACCGTGTAACTCAGAAGCACAAGATAACTAGTGGAATGTGCAAGACAAGTAAGGCCAAGTTCACACTTCAGTTATTTCCATCAGTTATTGTGAGCCTAGCACCAGTAGTGAAGCCGACACGGAGATGAGGAATAAGGGAAAGATCTGCACCTGTTCTGCGTTTTTAACCCACACCTGGTTTAGGCCTCACGCACACAGCCATTGCTCGGCCGTTCCGTGCACTGGGGACCGCAATTTGCAACTTGTGCATTCCATTTCCGTATGTCAGTTCAGCAAAAAAATTGAGAACATGTCCTATTATTGTTCACACTACGGACAAGGATAGGACTGTTCCGTTCCGCTAAATACAGAATGCACACGGACGTCATCTGTATTTTTTGCGGATCAATTTTTTGTGGACCGCAAAATACATACGGTTGTGTGCATGTGCCCTTAGGCTACTTTCACACTTGCGGCAGTGTGATCCGGCGGGCAGTTGTGATCCGCCGATCTGCTGCTGCCTGAAAGCATTTGTGAGACGGATCCGGATGCGGATCCGTCTCACAAATGCATTGCAAGGACGGATCCGTCTCTCCGCTTGTCATGCGGACCGACGGATCCGTCTTGTACATTTTTCTCATTTTTACCGATCTGCGCATGCGCATGCCGGAACGACGGATCCGGCATTCCGGTATTCTGAATGCCGGATCCGGCGCTAATACATTCCTATGGGAAAAAATGCCGGATCCGGCGTTCAGGCATGTCTTCAGTTTTTTTGGCCGGAGAGAAAACCGTAGCATGCTGCGGTTTTCTCTTTTGCCTGATCAGTCAAAACGACTGAACTGAAGACATCCTGATGCAAACTGAACGGATTACTCTCCATTCAGAATGCATGGGGATATGCCTGATCAGTTCTTTTCCGGTATAGAGCCCCTGTGACGGAACTCTATGCCGGAAAAGAAAAACGCTAGTGTGAAAGTACCCTAACTTTGGTATTTTATTCTTATAAAAAATACTATGGGGGAGATTTATCAAGACTGGCGCTTGATCTCTCCTGTGCTGCACCTCGTCATAAATTAGGCGCATCCTCTGGTAATCCATGGAATCCATACGCCTAAAAAGAAATCTACAGCAGCTCTGAGCTTCCATAGATTTCTGGCTTCATTTGCAACAGAAAACTGGCGTAAATCAAGGTAAATGTGTCCTCTTTAATGATAATAATACAATAGAAAGAAATATAAAACTCAGGATCATAGTAAGCAAGTTCATAGACAGATATAATTTGCTAATATCATAGGAGTACTAAACATAGAAAACTCACAACATAAAAACAGAAAACAAAATTCCAGCACTTAAAGGGGTTTTCGCCCTTCAGCAAATGGTATTTATCATGTAGACAAACTTAATATAAGGCACGTACCAATGTATTGTGATTGTCCATATTGCCTCCTTTCTTGGCTGGATCCATTTTCCATCGCATTATACACTGCTCGTTTCCAGGGCTTCCAAAAGTGATGGTCGTGCTTGCACACTATAGGAAAAAGTGTCAGCCTCTCTGGTGGTTGGGACCATGGGAGCGCACATAGGCACGCATGCACAGCAGCCTCTGCCCTGGCTACCTCGCATTTGCGCATTAGCTGCGGCCGTAACCCCTGGAAACACGCCATGTATAATGCAATGGAAAAATGAATTAAGACAACAACAAGTAAAAAAAACCCAGCAAACACATCAATACAGTGCGTGATTCCAGGCTCACACATGGCTCATCAATGTATCAGCCCCAAAATTGTGTGATTCCACCTGTAGCATTGTATTATGAAAAATAATGTTAAAAATATAGATTGCTCTGTATGCTGCGGCGTAAAATGAAAATTAATGAATAAAATCCAAAAGTCTTAACAATTTGAAGTCACATTTCAACACATTTTTACAAAGCATATAGCTCTATCTTGTGGTAGAAAGAGGAAGTTCATCTCATATTTAGAAGAAACGCACATGAAAGTAAATTTATAAGAAAAAATACTTTTTTACTACTAATGTTTCTGGGGGAAAAAATCTGCAAATGTGTGGTCTAATTACAGACTAAGGGTCCATTCACACGTCCGTAGTGTATTGTGGATCCGCAATACTGCTGACCGGCACCCCCCATAGAACTGCTTATTCTTGTCTGCAATTGCGGACAATAATAGGACATGTTCTATTTTTTTGCTGAGCCACGGCCCAGAAGTTCAGGGCAAATCCCGGAAGTTCAGGGACGCGCTCCGGAAATGCGGATGCGGAGAGTACATAGTGTTCTTTAGGCATCTCTTCCGGCCCCATAGAGAATGAATGGGTCCACACCCGTTCCCGATATTGCGGAACGGATGTGGACCCATTTGCGGACGTGTGAATGGACCCTTAGGGCTAATGCACACGGCCGTGTTTTGCAGTCCGCAAACAAGGATCCCAGCCAACTGCAAGGCACCATTTTTTAACTTCTGTAAAAATGTCCTATCCTTGTCTGCAAAACAGACAAGAATAGGACATGTTCAATTTGTAGATGTGGACAACACACGGGTATGCAGTCCCATTGAGATGGGGCGTGTGCGTGAGCCTTTAATTTAAAGTATTTTACACATAATATAAGTAATTTGCATAAAATGAATCCCTAATATATTTGTAGGAGTGAACTGGTCATAGACCCTACAGGGAAATTTCCCGGTGTGCCGTTGCTCAGGGCGCCACCCGAGCCCTCCTCATGGCCACCAGCCAGGTACACAAAAATCTGATGCTCTCATCATTAATTAATCTAGGAGCATCAGGCACCTATGCATCTGGTCAGCTGCCGCTGGTGCCCTCCTGGATTCAACTGTATTGCCATCCTTGATACCCTTTCATACTATGGCATGGGTGGCAGTATATTGTGCAGTACTGTGGTATTTGGTTCTGCAGGGGCGGTATTTTGTTCTACACTACAGTATTTCTGACCCCACCTACTTCCGTTGCCCCTGCCTACGTGTGTTGGCCTTGCCTTGTGTCAATTTAAATCCACCTACAACATGGGGACCACTTTTAGGTTTTTTTTCAGGCCCTCTTTACATTCCCAGTCCGCCCTTGTATGTTTGTTTATCTTAGTTGTTTAGTCTCTTGGCCCACAAAATTTGCAATCCCACTGTGCGAGACATAAAGGGGTTTTCTGAGACTTTATAAACTATATATAACTTTATAAATGCTCTGGATCGGTCATAAATATCTGTTTGGTGGGGGTCCGACACCCAGGACCCTCGCCAATCAGCTGTTGTGCATCAGCATTCACAGTAGTGCCACGGCCTTCTCCAGCTTTCCCTAGGCCAGTGACAACACGTTCATCTGTTACATGGCGTAGGATCAGCTCAGCCCCAAAAAGGTGAAGGCCGCGGCACTAACAGGAGCGCCAGTGCCTTCTCAAACAGCTGATCAGCCGGGCCAGAGTTGCCAACCAGAATTTTTCTTTTTTCTGGACAACTTATCTCAAAATCAAGGACAGCAAAAGGACCTTTGACGTAATCGAGTGAGCGCGATTACGTCATCAAAGGTCCTTTTGCAGGTCCTGAAAGAAGAAGCAAGAAGACAATGTCAGCTGAGCGATCAATTGGATGAAGAGAGTTAATTTTTTTTATTTTTTAACCCCTCAATCCACATTTTAGTAAGCATTCTGTATTAAGAATGCTATTACTTTCCCTTATAACCATGTTATAAGGGAAAATAATACAGTGAATTTACTTTAATGGGGTCCGGGGTTGCTTTCACCCCTACCAGCTCTAAGCAACCATGCGTGAAAATCGCACCACATCTGCACTTGCTTGCGAATGCTTCAGATTTTCACGCAGACCCATTTGTTTCTACGGGGCCTGTGTTGTGTGAAAAACACAGAATATAGAACATGCTGCGATTTTCACGCAATGCACAAGTGATGCGTGAAAATCACAGCTCATCTGCACACCCTTATTGAAGTGAATGGGTCCGGATTCAGTGCGGGTGCAATGCGTTCACCTCACGCATTGCACCAACACGGAAATCTCGCCCGTGTGAAAGGGGCCTTATTCATGGCAACCAATCGCCAAGCAGCTTTCATATTTCCAGAGCAGTTTAAACAATGTAAGCTCCACTCTGATTGGTTGCTATAGGCAACAAGGCCAGTTGTTATTTAATTTTTGATCTGTGACACCCACTAAGAGATTTAGTGGGAGATTTAATAAAAACTGGTGTAAAGGAAAGCTGGCTTAGTTGCCCATAGCAACCAATCAGCTTCTACTTTGATTTTCCAGATCTCCTTTGGAAAATGAAAGGTGAAATCTGATTGGTTGCCATGGGCAGCTAAGCCAGTTTTCCGTTACACCAGATTTAATAAATATCTCCAGGGTGCAGCATGTGCCAAAATCGAGAGGATACACAACCTGTTAATAAATCTTGCATAGGTTAATAACAATGGTTAATAACTATAACTGGTTAATAACTATGACTTTCTTCACACATTGCTTTTTCTTGGGCTTGAAAAAGTTTCATGCATTTTTTAAATATTTTTGAGTGTTTTTTTACTCATTTTTTTAAATGTGTGAAAAAGAAATCTTAAAGGGGCTGTCCACTCCTTTATTATTGATGGCCTATACTCAGGATAGTCCATCAATAACTGATCGGTGGGGGTCCGACACCCTTCACTTCTGCCAGTAGTGCCGGCATTACACAACTCCACCCATTGTGAAACTGCAGCGCTGCTCCCATTTACTTCAATACATTTTGGACTGAGCAGCATAGTTTTAGTGCTGACTTCCAGTGCCAGAGCTACTCTAAAACAGCTGGTCAGTGAGGTTTCAAGGTGTCATACCCCCACCGATCAGAGACTGATGGGCTACTCTGTGGATAGACCATCAATGGTAAAAGAATAGACAGCCCCTTTAAAGTGGGGGAAAATGTTCATAAATGATTTGCGATTTGTGCGATTCTGAAGTCCGACATATATTTCTTAATATATTCATTTTTGTCGAGAAGAATGGCATGGGGGCTTCATAGATATGGCCTTCGCCCTGAATGTTATATATTCTTCAATGTGTTTGCACATAAAATTGTCGTTGTGTTGTGGTAATAGACGAGAACTAGACAGAAAAAAAGTTAGAAAGGACATCAACAATAAAAGACTCCCCCAGTGATGTACATTTGGGTTATAGGATAATTGGTAGGTTCTATCTCAGTGCTCTTCAGCCAGGGTTCTGTGAGATTCTGGGGTTCCTTCCCTGGACCAAGGCAGTTCCCCTCACAGAGAGCTTCACATTAAATACAGGGAATGGTGGGTTGATCTTTAGGTCCATCAAAGACGCTTGGTGAGCTCAAGATTTAATTTTTGTTCGACATCAGCATTTTGACTTTGATTATATTGCAGCCAGCCACATCTGCCATGGTTCTCTGCCCATATCTAGGTCAATGTAGAAACTCTTTGGTCTATCGGTCTCAGCAATTTTACAACAGGCAAATCAGATTTGCATCTTCAACAGATGTTCTTTCATTTCAAGTCTGTCTTCAATTACCATCTAAAAAAGCCTATTTGAAGAAAAGGAAGTTGTTCAATTCATTGGCCTTTCAATAGTTTTTCTCAACTTCAAAGTCAACGATAAAAATATTAAATCCTAAAATCAGCTCAGTTTTGAACAATGGCCCAAGTATATCAAGCTTCAGTGCAGGAAAAACTAGTTGCAGACTTCAGCAATAGGCCTCATGCACACGGCTGTTGTTTTGCTCCGCATCCGAGACGCCGTTTTGGCGGCTCGGATGCGGACCCTTTTACTTCAAGTGTGCTGTTCGCATCCATTGCTCCATTCCGTTGCCTTGCTAAAAAAATATAACATGTCCTATTCTTGTCCGAGCTTTGCGGACAAGAATAGGCATTTATATTAAAGGCTGTCCATGCCGTTCCGCAAATTGCGAAACGCCCACGGACGCCATCCATCGCGATTTGCGGACCGCAAAACACACCGCGGTCGTGTGCATGAGGCCATAGACTATATCAGATTATAACTAGACTTTGTTTTATCATTATGGTTTATTAATGACAATTGTGAGAGTCAGGGGACAATTCAGGATATCAAGTAGGAAGCATGAGGAGAAAAAATATCAGGTCTAGTTTCATATACTGCAGTAGTAAATTGAGCAACCCACTTCCTAGGTAGCCGCAAGGATGTGACCACCAGGAGCAACCCAGGAGAGAAGTAAACTTCCTGCTCCATTTAGGTTGGTACCACAAGTAGTTTTGTGTTGTGTGTCTTTCTTTTGGCAAAAAATACTACTAAAATGCCTGATTTTTTTTTAGGTGTTTTGGGTAGTTTCTGCCGATATAGCGTGTTTTGCCGCATGGCATTTTTAAAGGGAACCTGTCACCTAGAAAACGTATATTAAACCGTCAACATGACCTTATTGTCATCTGTAGCATGATTCCAAAGTTTTTTGCGTCTTTGCTGTTTGATGACTGAAAAGTCCGAATTTCTATATAACTGCCTGCGCTATGCAAATTGTGGCCTTGAAGTCAAGCTTGCCGCTCCCCCTTTCCCGCCTTTTATCATTTGCTTAATAGTTTTTCATTCCCTCAATGCTGGACCCCTGAACGTAGTCTCGTGCATGCACCGTGTCCCCACCATTCCCGCTGCTGTGAGATAGCTTTCAGCGGCTCCATCTCACGTGCAAGAGCGCGCCACTACACATTTAAGCATATCTACATCATACACACGTGAATGCTTAATGGTGCTCTCTTGCACACAAGACTGCGCCTGTGGGAATGGTGGGGACAAGGCGCATATGGGAGACTATGTTCTGGGATCCAGTACGGAGGGAATGGGAACTATCAATCAAACTATAAGGGCCGGGAAAGGGGGCATGGCAAGCTTGACTTCAAGCTAGAAAGCCGCTGCGGCCTTGACTTCAAGACCATAATTTACATAGCACGGGCAATTGAATAAAAGTCTTTTTTCATACTTTTGGCACATCAAACAGCAAAGACACAAACAACTTTGGAATCATGCTACAGCCGGCAATAAGGTAATGCTGACGGTTTAATATGGGTTTTCTAGGTCACATGTTCCCTTTAATGGCATTTTTGTATGACTTGTGTTTTTAAAGGAAAGTATGTACCCCCTGTAATATCATTTCCTTTGCAGTATGTGGAAAATACATTGGTACAAAACATGCAAAATGCCATTAAAAAACACAACACAACCTGGCAATTTCAGATTTTCATGCAGGTCAAAATAAGTGTTATCAGTAGATGTGGAACCACTGTGTCAACCACCCGGTTTGGCTTTTGTCTAAACCTAGGGGCATTATCCTGGCATTCCCCTGGTATTCACCCTTTAACACCTATATAGGGATCTGGACTTCATTGCAGGGGAACCATCAGGCTTCTACCACTTGACGTAGTCCATGTGTGTTTGACAGCTTACCAATGGGGGTAAAAGGCACTGGTGTGGAGCACCGAGGAATCAGACAAAATATATAGTAAAAGGCTGAGGTCAAGGCCGGCAGAGTTTAAGCAAATCTGTGAAACAGGTCAGAGGTCAGGATCGGTAGCATAGGTTTGCTATGGTAAAAAGTCACAGTTCGGGTCAGGCAGTGAGTCAAAATGTGGTAAACAGGCAGAAGTCAGTACTCAGGCAGTTAACAAGAACAAACAACTGAGCAAGGAACTAGCAAGCTAGGAACCTTATTGCTCAGGCAAGGAATGAGACCAACAGCATGAAATATAGAGCAGATGCTGATTTGCAATTGGAAACAGCCTTGCAGCTGTACCCAGAACTAGAGGATTATTAACCCTTGCAGTACTGCAAATGACATAAGGTTCAATGAAGAATATTCCTAACAGAAGTTCTGGGATAGCAACGGGCATGAGCCACCTATGTAACAACATAAGGAAAAATGCCAGAATGAGAGAATGCTGCGATTACAAAACAAAAAAAAAACATTTGACCCAAAACAATGTACTGCAAGGGTCAGAAAAAGCCATTACGGAAAAATATATATATACTCTTTATACTCTTCACTAAATCCGTGCTTGCACCTTTCAAGCAATGGGGGGGATGGACATAAAGAGGAAAAAGAAACAACAACCTTCCTCTTCTGCACTGTGCAATTATGGTTCATATTCCCTGGATCTGTTTTTTCCAAAAATATCTCTAATAGTTTATCGCTGCCAGACGGGTTAATACATAAAGAAGGGAAAAGCCGGATCCAAGGAATCCGAACCATAAATAGTGATGATGCGCATTGTGACTAGGAATCTGTAAATAGGACTAAGTGTATATTTGGTAGTAGCTATCATGCTGTCACGGACATTCCCATGGCAGGTACCAGATCTGAGAGACTGGCAGGTACCAGATCTGAGAGACTGGCAGGTACCAGATCTGAGAGACTGGCAGGTACCAGATCTGAGAGATCTGAGAGACTGTCAACTTGTGGGTTAAATTGACAAGTTCACTGTGGATCTTATTGTGTCTGTGTTTTGGTGAATGCCACACCCCTTGCTTCAGGTGTTGCTTGTTGGTAATTTACTTTTCCCATAAGTAGCCGCCGCTTCTCACTCTTGGAGGTGCGGTTTATAGATTTTCTTCCTGCCTTCTAACTAGCTGGTCGGTTGTACTCTGTGGTGCTTCTGGAGTTGCCAGTTTTCTACTTTCAGATAAGTCTTGTCTTTTCTTATTGTTTTGCGTTTGTTATATTCCCTGTTGTTTGTATCTGGGCCTGAGACAGAGACTTCCATTCGTCCATTTGGGGAGGAATGGGTTTTCTCTGGTCCTAACCTCATTCCAGGGCCTTATAGGGATATAAGAGCCTAGGTATCCAGCATATGAATATTCCTACCTTCAAGGTCTATTCATATTGATAGGTAGTTAGGGCTCGGATTAGGGTTGTATAGGAGGTCCATATGGCACACTTATTATCTCAGAACAATATACTCATAGTTTATCTGAGATTATTCACGGTTTGTTGATATTGACTGCTTGAAGTTTGCAGAGGGGGTCTCTACAGGTGGATACTTCAGGACGTGGATGGAGGTCTCTATAGGTGAATATTCCAAGATACAAAAAAGGGGGCCAGAAAGAAAAAGTTGAAAAACACCTATCTTCTCCCTATATGTCCCTCCCTAAACCTCAGTCACTGGGCTGAGGTTTAGGGTGGGACATATAGGGAGAAGATAGGTGTTTTTCATCTTTTTCTTTCTGGCCCCCTTTTAATCTTTTCTTATTCCTGCTAGAAATTATGAATTTTCAGTGAAGGTCAAGGTAAGTGTTACCAGTTGTGGGTGTGTTCCTGCACAGTCTGTCACTATCCAATCAGTGCTGCCAGTGTCATACTGTACAGGGAGGACACCCCCCCCCCCCAAGAACTGGTAACACCCAGCTGGACCATCACTGTAAACTGCTAGCAATTCATTCATAACTTCTAGCAGGAATGATAAAGGAATGGCACAACATAAAGTCATAAGAATAGATGTTGCAGAATTGTGATTACATGGGGAAATACAAGGTGTTACTAAAGCAGACATGTCAGGAGAGGGGACAGCTCCTCTTTAAAACTCGTTCAAACATTTCTACTACATTAGCCAGATTTAGGGTTAAAGTATAAGTGGAAATGTCTTACTGCTCTTAACAGCTGAATTAAGAATAAGGGATGGAAGTAAATATGGAATGAATATGCATCGATCTGCTGATGCCTCATTAGCATTTCATTTCCATCTGATTAGCTCTGCAGTCTAGACCATCAATCTTACTGGAATGTTTGAATTTCTAATGTTCTTTAAAATGTCATAAAGTGTTCAGAAACTTCAGAACTTTGCAGAAAAGCCAGAAATTTCTGACAGCTACTTTTCCACCATTACCTGATTACTGTTAAAGAGGTTTTCCAGGATCAGGATAAGTTATTAATATCAGATCATGGGGGTCCAACTTCCAGCACAGTTGGAAGGGGCCAAGCTGCTCAGGACAGCGCTGTGACCTCTTCCTCTGATTTTAATGTCACATATATTGATTACATGGCCTTTGCGCAGTTCAGTCCCATTCAAGTGAATGGGATTGAGATGCAATACCAAGCATACTATTCAATCTATGACGCTATGCACGGTATACTATAAAGAGATCCTTACCAACAGCATCCAGGAGTCAGCCCCAAATGATCAGATATTGATAACCTGTCCTAAGGATAGAGTATTAGTATATACAGTGCCTTGAAAAAGTATGCATACCCCTTAAGCTTTTCCACATTTTTTTACATTACACCTACAAACTTAAATGTATCTTTTTGAGATTTTATGTGATAAACCAAAAGAAAGTAGCAAGTATATGTGAAGTGAAAAAAAGATACACGATTTTCAAAAATTTTAATAAATACAAGTTTAAAAGTGTGGCATGTATTTGTATTCAGCCCCTTGTACTCTGATGCCACTAAATACAATCCAATGTGACCAATTGCCTTCTGAAGTCACATAATTAGTCCACATCTGTGTAATTTATTCTCAGTATAACTACAGCTGTTCTGTGAAGGCCTCAGAGGTTTGTTAGCGAACAACAGTGATCAAACAGCATCATGAAAACCAAGGAACACAGCAGACAGGTCAAGGATAAAGTTGTGGAGAAGTGTAAAGCAGGATTAAGTTATAAAAAATATCTTAAGCTCTGAACATCTCATGGAGCACTGCTCAATCCATCATCCAAAAATGGAAGAAGCATGGCACAGCTGCAAACCTACTAAGACATGGCTGTCCACCTGAACTGACAGCCCAAAAGAATTGCAGCTGTAATTGCAGTGAAAGGTGGTCCAAAGTATTGACTCAGTGGGGACTGAATACAAATGCACACCACACTTTTCAGATTTTTATTTATTATAAATTTTAAAACCCATGTATGATTTTTCTTTTCACTTCACACATACCTGTATTTTTCGCCCCATAAGATGCACTTTTTCCCCCAAAAAAGTGGGGGGGGGGGGGGGAAATGGCAGTGCGTCTTATGGGGCGAATGCTGCAATTTTGACATCGCTAACACTGAACATCACCGGCTGCGATGCTGCACAGCGCGGCGATGTATCAGGGGGAGGGAGGAGGGGCTGGAGGCCGGCAACTGCTGGAATCGCGGCAGGGCCCGATGCAGTCACTGTACTCTTACACCAGGCCCCGCCACTCACAGCAGTATTCATATGTAAACTGTAATCCTTAACTTTAGTTACAGTAGCGCTATCCCGTGTACTACTACTTACTATCAAGCTCCCGTAGCAGGCAGAGCGGCCGGCAGCTGTAACGTCACTCACTCACGTCCCGCGCATGCTCCTCCCACTTTATGAATGAAGCAGGCAGAGCAGGCGCGTGACGTGAGTGACGTTTCGCTGCCGGCCGCTCTGCCTGCTACGGTACAGTAGCTTGATAGTAAGTAGTAGTACACGGGATAGCGCTACTTTAACTAAAGTTAAGAAGAGGTTAAGGATTACAGTTTACATATAAATACTGCTGTGAAAGGAGGGGCCCGTGTATTGGGGGTCACTGTTATGGGGGGATCTGTGGATGACACATATACAGCATGATGCTATATATGTGTCATCCACAGATCCCCATAACAGTGCCATCCACAGATCCCCCTCCCCATAACAATGCTTTCCACAGATGCCCCTCCCCATAACAGTGCCATCCAAAGATCCCCCATAACTGTGCCATCCACAGATCCCCCTCTCCATACAGTGCCATCCACAGATCCCCCATAACAGTGCCATCCTAGATTGCCCATAACAGTATCATCCACAGATCCCTCATAATAGTGTCATCCACAGATCCCCCATAACAGTGTGTCATCCACAGATCCCCCATAACAGTGTGTCATCCACAGATCCCCATAACAGTGTGTCACCCACAGATCCCCCATAACACTGTGTCATCCACAGATCCCCCATAACACTGTGTCATCCACAGATCCCCCATAACACTGTGTCATCCACAGGTCCCCCATAACATTGTGTCATCCACAGGTCCCCCATAACAGTGTGTCATCCACAGGTCCCCCATAACAGTGTGTCATCCACAGGTCCCCCATAACAGTGTGTCATCCACAGGTCCCCCATAACAGTGTGTCATCCACAGATCCCCCATAACAGTGTGTCATCCACAGATCCCCCATAACAGTGTGTCATCCACAGATCCCCCATAACAGTGTGTCATCCACAGATCCCCCATAACAGTGTCATCCACAGATCCCCCATAACAGTGTCATCCACAGATCCCCCATAATAGTGTCATCCACAGACCACCATTAGTTCAGAACCAACCAAAAGCACACCTCAAAAACCTAGGTACGTCTTATGGGCAGGTGCGTCTTATAGGACGAAAAATACGGTACTTTCTACTTTATGTTGGTCTATCACATAAAATCACAATACATTTAAGTTTGTGGGTGTAATGTTAAAAAATATGGAAAATTTCAAGGGGTGTGAATACTTTTTCAAGGCACTGTAAGTTCCGGAAAACCACCTTAAAGTTAAGAATTAGAAAAAGATGACTTCTTTCTTCCAAAAACAGCATTACATCTTCCATCAGTTGTGTCTGGTGTTGCAGCTAAGCTGCATAGAAGTGGGGCTGGGCTGTAATGCCATACATGGCCATTGGACAAACATGGCACTGTTTTTGGAAGAAATCGCCCATGTTTTTATAATACTGTATAAACCCTTTAATAGTTTAGATCTAAGAAGTATCTCGTTAGCTGCTTCCTGGTAAATATAAAATAATTAGGTTTGGAGTTTCTAAATATAAAACTGCTGACAGAGCATGATAAACCATGAAACAACGATAAGGTTATACAGCAATAGTCTGTGTAATACTGATAATGTCTGGACACGGAAACACTAGGTAAAAAAAACAAGTCAGTTTTAGTAATGAAAATGTGTCTCAGGGCCCTCTTACATGGGACAGTGATAAGGAACGAACGATCATAAGTCTAATTATTGCCCCGTGTAAACATGCAGCTGACCACGTTATAGGCGGCACTAAAAATCCTCGTCCCCCTGCAGACATGCTGCTGACAAATGGATACTGTATCATACCTACCAACATTATCATTGGTCAATTTGGGGCATGTAATCAATTTTTAGTGTGGGACAGCCCAAATTTGCAAGAACGGTCTCTTAATATTAGGGAAAGTACCTACAAATTCGACACTGTTGCCTACTATGCTGTATGGCAAGGAACAGTCGTATTACCGACTGTTTGCCCCTGTTGCATATAAATGTGGCTGATGAGTGTTGATCGTCAAGTTGTGATCATCAATCAGTGCTCGTTAATGGGCAGAATAGCTAGTGTAAAAGGAATCCAGGCTTTTTTTTATTAAACTTTATTAACTTTTCTTATTATACTACTGCACCTATAATATACCAGTGCATTCCACCGCATTACGGACTGTGCAAATAAAAGGCAAAGGCATCTGTTGTGGTAGACCTATAATATGGGGCTATGTCAGGATAACGCTCAGCTCTCAGCACGTTGCCTAACTTCATTAGACTCTTATTATTTACACAAGGCTGGAAAAACTCCTTCCACTAATTACAGTATCAAGTGTCAAGTATCTGTCGTATGACTCTGGCCCAGATGCCAGCTGGCGTTAGATGGTACTCTTTTACCCATGGTGACAAGTTAAAGTGGTTTTCTGGCTATACAATATTGATGACCTATCCTGATATCTGATCAGCAGGGGTCTGACTCTTGGCACCCCTGTTGATCACCTGTATGAAGAGACTTTGGTGCTCTGGTGAGAACAGCGGACTCCTCACAGCTTACCAAGCACAATGCCATAAGCTATATAGTAGTTGTGCTTGGTATTGAAGCCCAGGACTGGAATGGGACTGAGCTGCACATAGGCCATGTGACCGAGGAACATGACATCAATGGCCTAAGAGGCCACAACGCTCACCAGAGCAAGTTGGACCTCCACCGATCCAATATTAATGACCTATCCTGAAGAAAGGTCATCAATATTTTATTCCTGATAGCCCCTTTGATTCTTGTGCATTTTCCCAATCCTATCTTAAAAGGTATTCTCCAGGAAATATTTTTAAAATGCTCAGAGTACATAAATTAAGCAAAAGAAGTCATACTCACCTCCACCAATCCCCACCCCACCCGTTCCAATACTCCTCCGATCCACTCTGGTGTTTGCTTCCTCAACACACAGGAAATACCTGCTCGGCCAATCAAAAGCGGGGATGGGTCACCACTGCCAATAGTGATTGGCTGAGTGGACGTTTCCTGTGTGTTGAGAGGGACCAGGAAGCAAAGACAAGCAGGGACTCGGAAGCAACAGATTAGAATCGATGAAGGCAAGTCCGGCTCTTTTTTGTTTTATACCATTCTAAACCTTAAATTAGGATTTAAAAAAATCCTAAACATTCCACTGATAAATGTCCTCTCCTGTGTGAACCCAATTTCCCAGTAGTTCTCTGCATATCTTGGTCTCTATCTTGGCAAAGTCCAAGAACACCAAACTTTTGTAATTTAAGGTAATCTGCCAGTTTCCAGTTGATTTCTGTGCCCATACATAAATACACTCCATTGACCATGGACTGTTTCTGCCCCATGCCACTATACGTTCTTCATTAATGTAGCTTACACAGTCGTCCTTCACAGACGTGTCAAAGCCGAGTGATATTTCAGTATAAGCTGCAGAGTTTCTTTACATGAGCTCTCCTTCCTTCTAGCAAAGCAATGCAAATATCGATGAAACAATACACAGAGGAAAATTTCAGAAGGCAGCGCTAAGCGACTAGAAACATAGAAGTACAACAATGGAAAAGACTGTCTTGGTAGCCGGGGACATGCATAAAAAATGGTGGAAGGGTGCATATGCATTCTTTATCTAAAAATCAAAAGGAGGTGAAAAATAAGCTTTACTCTCACCATGGGTCCCATAGCAATGGCATGCTCTACCAGTATAGTAGTTACATGAATGCTTGTAGCCCATTGTTGGCTTTTTCCAGGGAGGAAGGCAACTTTTATGCTCACATGGTTGCTCAGTTTTATTTAACCAGTGTATTTATATCAATAAATGTGCCCCACAGAGCCACATTGATTAAATGGTATGGGCAAAATATAGAGGAATTGTCCATTGCAACCTGCGTTGCATTGGTGGATCTGTGCCCATCAGCACCTTCCTCTTTGCCTGCTCTGCCTCCTCAGCGGCCCGTGCTCACCCGCATTTCTCTGCCCTTTCTTGGTGGGCAGTACTGCAGGAGTAGCGCAAGCTTCATCCTGCCCATAGGACATGTGCATGCTCTCTCTGACTCTTAAAGGGCCAGAGAACACTCACCTTAATGTGGCTGGGCACCCTAAGGTCTTTAGGCTGCAGGTTCTAGTACTCTAGTGTCTTGCAAAGGCGTGCTGTTATCTCGTTTGTCTGCCCGTGTACTGACTTCTGACTGATCTCTGGATTTTACCTTTTGCTGCCTGACCGGACCTCTGGCTGATCTCCGTACTCTTATATCTTGCTGAGCCGAAAACAGTACAAAGACTGCAGCAGGTAGCCACACACTGATTAGCCACATTGAACGTCAGATTTTTTCCAATGAGTATTTTGGCCATGTGAACATACCCAAAGGGTGAAATTTGTGGGAGATCCCTACAACATAAATTGACATTATGCAGATTTTGAACTCACATAGCATGCCAAGTTATGTGGGGATTCTTGAGGACACTTTCCGCAGCATGTGAAAATCTCATGCACTTCACTGTAAAAGCTGCACATTTCCCACACGCAACTCTTCTATGCAAAATGTATCGCATTTATGTTGCATATGTGGCAGCACCCTAACAGTGGATTTCCCCTTTAAATGTAGAACATGAAATGAAATATTTCATAAATATATTTAAAATTTGAGGTCTTCTTTCCAGTTACTTAAAGGAAACCTGTCACCGGGATTTTGTGTATAGAGCTGAGGACATGGGTTGCTAGATGGCCGCTAGCACATCCGCAATACCCGGTCCCCATAGCTCTGTGTGCTTCTATTGTGTAAAAAAAAACGATTTGATACATGTGCAAATTAACCTGAGATGAGTCCTGTCCCTGACTCATCTCAGGTTAATTAGCCTATGTATCAAATCGGGTTTTTTTTACATAATAAAAGCACACAGAGCTATGGGGACCGGGTATTGTGGATGTGCTAGCAGCCATCTAGCAACCCATGTCCTCAGCTCTATACACAAAATCCCGGTGACAGGTTCCCTTTAAGAATCTGATTCTAGAACGCATTTCATGCATGCAGGAAGCACAAGACTTGACATTTTCCAGCATATCACATAATGACTTCTGTACCCAGCCTCCAGACATCAAATAGTCATATGAAGGCAAGAAGCTCACTCCCAAGGGTCATTCTGTTTGCACAAACTAGTTAAATAAGATAATATTTCACTTTTTTTCCAGATAGGGAAATTGACTTGCACTTATGTTAATGAGACAGGGCTATGTAGATAAGATGAACTGGTGGTGCAATTACACCAATCCCCCAAAAGTACTCATTTGTTTGTGTAGGGGGGGGGTGAAAAATAGCGTGCCTTATGTTAACACGTGCAAGCATTCACACGAGACACTATGTTTCCCTCCTGGATACTTCCTGTTACATACCTGAAATTAGATCATAGAGGCAAACCCTCACCCTCACATAATCTACAGTATAGGGCTGCTAAAGGGGTTGTGCAATGTGATGATAGCAATGATCTATCCTCAAATTAGGTCGTCAATGTCAGATTGGCAGGGGTACGGGTTCCAGCACCCCTGCTGATCAGCTGTTTAAAAGGGTCTCAGCACATGCAATAGAATACTAATTAAGTCTATGGGATAAGCAATCAGAAGATCACATATTCAAGTCCCCAGAAGGGACTAAAAATTACAATGGAATTTTTTTTATAAAAATAATGTAAAAAAACCTAAAACCTCATTGGTATTGACGCTTCTGAAAATGTCCTAACTATTAAAATATAAAATATATTTTCCTGCGTGGTAAACGCCATAATAGAAAAAAAATAAAAATGGCCTACTTGCTCTTTTTTAATCATCTTGCCCCCCAACCCCAAAAATTTAATAAAAAGTGATCAAAAAGTTATAGTCATATGTACCTCAGAAAGGTACCAGTAAAAATTACAGTTTGTCCCACAAACAAAACAAGCCCTCACACAGCTCTGTGGACAGTATAAAAAATGATGGCTCTCAGAAAATCGTTAATAAAAGAAGGTTTTTTCGAAGGTTTTATTTTTTTTAAGATTAAAACATAATTAAAATGATATAAATTTGGTATTGCTGTAATTGTACTGTCCTGCAAAATAAAGTCGTCATGTAATTTTTAGCGAACAGTTAAAGTCGTACAATAAAACCCCAAAATGCTTGGCAGAATTGCCATCTGTTTCCATTTTCGCGCCCATTTGTTGTTCCATTTTCCAATACAAAAGCTGATAAAACAAAAAGGGTCATTAAAAAATACATGTTCCACAATAAAACAAGCCCTCATACGGCTGTGTGAACAGAAAATGAAAAAAAAAAATAGATAAATCTTAGACGATGAGAAAGGAAAAATGAAAAAAAAATAATAGTCCTGAAAGGGTTAAGACAAGATGCACCACATAATTTTTTTTTTCCGTGAATGCACATATTTACTAAAAACAGACATGTCAGGAGAGCGGACAGGGCCAGTCTGACTGATACATGTATAAGTATAAAGTATTTTTACTCCAGTGGAAATGTCTTACACCTCTGCTTTCTTCAGGTAGTGCTCGCAGTTACTTGGGCGAGTTTTGCATCAATGGTTTCCCTTCCGCTATTGAAAACTTCAGCTTTACACCTGGGAGTAGACAGGATGAGAAAAATAATGTTCAGTTGATGTGGTCAGTGAGCCGTGGATTCAGAAAGAGCTGCTAATGGCATCATCGGCTCCACAACCAGCTGCATCACTGATAAGAAGATGTAAGCCCTGGCCTGTAGCCATTATTGCAAGTCCAATACCTTCCCGCCAGTAAAACCCATTCCATTAAAAAGAGAGAATTTCTTAAAAATAGCTATTTCATTATAATGGGTTTAAACGGGCATGCAAAGGGAGGTAAGGGCTCTTAAAGGGGTTTTCAATTTACAGACCTTTAAGGCATCTCAACTGAATATGGCTACTTTCACACTTGCGTTATTCTTTTCCGGCGCTGAGTTCCGTCCTAGGGGCTCTATACCGGAAAAGAACTGATCAGTTTTATCCTAATGCATTCTGAATGGAGAGTAAGGCCCCTTTCACACGGGCGAGTTTTCCGTGCGGGTGCAATGCGTGCGGTGAACGCATTGCACCCGCACTGAATCCTGACCCATTCATTTCTATGGGGCTGTGCACACGAGCGGTGATTTCCACGCATCACTTGTGCGTTGCGTGAAAATCGCAGCATGCTCCTCTTTGTGCGTTTTTCACGTAACACAGGCCCCATAGAAATGAATGGGGTTGCGTGAAAATCGCATGCACCCGCAAGCAAGTGCGGATGCGGTGCGATTTTCACGCATGGGTTCTAGGTGACAGTCTATTCACTGTATTATTTTCCCTTATAACATGGTTATAAGGGAAAATAATAGCATTCTGAATACAGAATGCTTAGTATAATAGTGCTGGAAGGGTTAAAAAAAATAAAAAAGTTAATTCACCTTTTCCTCTTGATCGCGTAGTTCCCGGTCGGTCTCTTCTTTAGCTGTGGCTAAAGGACCTGTGGTGATGTCAGATCACATGCTCCAATCACATGGTCCATCACCGTGGTGATGGAGCATGTGATCTGACATCACCACAGGTCCTTTAGCCCACAGCTAAAGAAGAGACCGACCGGGAACTACGCGATCAAGAGGAGAAGGTGAATTAACTTTTTTATTTTTTTTAACCCTTCCAGCACTATTATACTAAGCATTCTGTATTCAGAATGCTATTATTTTCCCTTATAACCATGTTATAAGGGAAAATAATACAATCTTCAGAACATCAATCCCAAGCCCGAACTTCTGTGAAGAAGTTCGGGTTTGGGTACCAAACATGCGCGATTTTTCTCACGCGAGTGCAAAACGCATGACAATGTTTTGCACTCGCGCGGAAAAATCGCGCATTTTCCCGCAACGCACCCGCCTCTTATCCGGGCAAAAAACATGACGCCCGTGTGAAAGAGGCCTAATCCGTTCAGGATGCATCAGGATGTCTTCAGTTCAGTCTTTTTGACTGATCAGGCTTTTCACAAAACCGTAGCATGTTGTATTTTTACCTCCGGCCAAAAATCCTGAACACTTTGACTGAACAACGGATCCGGCCTTTTTCCCATTGCATTGCATTAACGCCGGATTCGGCGCCGTGTGTTCCGTCAAAACGGATCCGGCTTTTGCATGTTAAACTCGAAAAATGTGAAAAAAAAGTTAAAGTCCATAAAGGGCGGATTCGTTTTTTTCAATGCATTTTTTCATTGTGATAAAAATCCTGATCAGGATTCAAATGTAAATCAGTTTTCACACGTTTGATCCGGCGGGCAGTTCCGTTGACGGAATTGAAAGCCGGATTCAAACAACGCTAGTGTGAAAGTAGCCTATGCCATAAATGTCTTAGGCCTCTTGCACATGAACGTATTTTCCGTTTGGTTTTTTTGCGGACTGTATACGGAACTATTCATTTCAATGGGTCAACAAAAAAAATTTAAGTTACTCCGTGTGCATTCCGTTTCCGTCCGTCCGTATTTCTGTTCCACAAAAAAATAGAACATGTCCTATTATTGTCCCCCATTACGGACAAGGATAGGATTGTTTTATTAGGGGCCAACTGTTCTGTTCCGCAAAATATGGAATGCACACGGACGCCATCCGTATTTTTTGCAGATCCGGTTTTTTTGGACTGCAAAATACACCCGGTCGTGTGCATGTTTATTTTTTGTCCTTCTGTTATGACTTTTTTTTTCTAAAATAATGGATCTCAGACGGAAACGGATGCCAAATGTTCATAACTTATGCTCAGGATCGTTTTTTGTTTTTTTTACAAGATCCGTTTTTTCTTTAATTTACTTCTGACAGATCAGAAGAACGGAAAAATAAAGGGTGATGTTAACTCAGCCTAACTTGTGGGGGTCTGACTATCAGCACCCTCACCTCTCCTGATGACTAAAGTGTCACATTCTCCATTTCTGAAGCACTGGAAGCTGCATATTTGCAGTCATTGCCCTAAAAAAAGAATATGAAAGGGGTTGTCTCACCTCGCTAGGATATGACAATAATGTTAGATAGGTGTGGGTCCTACTTATCTCTACAGCGGGGATCCCAAAGTGGAGGAGAGTGCACAGTGCATGCGTGGCTGCCCTCCATTCATTTCTATGGGAGTTTCAGGCAGTCTCATAGAGGTGAATAAAACGTTGGCGTTGTTTGTGTGGCGTGGTCTCGTTCACTTTGGGGGCCTTGCACACTATAGGAAAAAGCACTAGCTTATGTGCACGCCCACTAAATAGGCCGGCGCTTTTTCCTATAGTGTACAAGCACGACCACCACTGATGGATTGCAGGGTGGTCATAACCATGAAACGAGCAGTGTATAATGTAATGGAAAAATGAATCTAGCCAAAGGAAGCAATATTGACAATCACAATACGTTAGTAAGTGGCTTGTATTACATTTCTCTACATAATAAATGCTATTTGCTGAACTGTGACAACCCCTTTATGGACCAGGCCAGTTTTCATTTTTGCTATTTCGTTTTTTACTCCCCACCTTCCAAGAGCCATAATGTTTCTTTAATTTTCCATTCACATAGCTGTATGGGGCTTATTTTTTGATGGACAAGTTGTATTTTTTAATGGAACCATTTTAATTTACCATTGTTTTTAATGTAAAACGGTGAAACATTCTTTGTGGAATTAAAATGGAAAAAAAATGTTCCCATTGTTTTTTAGGTTTTGTGTTTACGGTATTCACGACACGATAACTTTATTCTGCGGGTCGATACAATTTCATCTATACTAAATTTATCTACTTTCTATTATTTTTTACAACTTTTTTTCTTTACATCATCATATTTTGACAGTCAAATTTTGCTGTAGATTTTATTGGTACCATATGACTTTTTGATCACTTTTTATTGGGCGGCAACACGACCAAAAAACAGCAAATCAGCATTTTTTTTTTCTATTACGACTAGTTTTGACCGAACCCGAACTGTAAAGTTCGAGTTCGTACTGAACTTTGCGAGTTCGGTACTCATACCCGAACCTTTCTGGAAAAGTTCGGGTTCGGTGTTCGGGCACTTAATAAAGCTTTTGAAAGGCTGCAGGGCAGCCAAACAACAAGCTTTTAAGCTGTGGGCATTTAGAAGCCATCACAGCCATGCCTAGTAATGGCATGGCTGTGACTGGCCGGTGCATCATGTGACCCAGCCTCTATACAAGCTGGATCACGTGTAGCACTGCCTATTAGCTCTGAGTAGTGCAGGAACGGGAAGCAGGCAGCTGACCGAGGAAGAGTGTTAGGAATCTGGTTATTTGTTTGGTGGGTGACCTATAGCAATTTTTTGTGGAAGCAACACACCAGCTTTGCACCCCTGACACAGAAATATAATAATTAATCTGGCTGTTAATTCTGTGGGTCACCTATAGTGATTTTTGTGGGTGCAATGCACAATTTTTGTACGCCTGATACAAAAATATAATAGTTAATCCGTCTGTTAGTTCGATGGGTGACATATACCCATTTTTGGTGTGAGATACACGTGCACTTTATATATGACAGAGAAATTTATATAGTTAATCTGACTGTTATTTCGGCCGGTGACATATTCCCATTTTTGGTGTGAGATACACGGGCACTGCATATGTGACAGGAAAATTTATATAGTTAATCCGTCTATTAGTTCGGTGGGTGACATATTCCCATTTTTGGTGTCAGGTACACCTGCACTGCATACGTGGCAGGGAAATTAATATAGTTAATCTGTCTGTTAGTTCGGTGGGTGACCTCAAAGAATGAGGAGAGCATCAAATAAGGGACGTGGCCCAGGTCGTGGTGCTGCTGGTGGAGCTCCTGTTGCAGGGAAAGGACATGGTCGATCTGTGCCAGCTACACGCATAAATTAAACACCTTCCTCAGGTGCATGTAGGCGACAGTACATTCAGCGTCATTTTGTAGACTCGAATACCGGTGTACGAATGGTGAGGCCAGAACAAGTAGAGGCGGTAGTAGATTGGATGGCTGACAGTGCCATCAGTTCCTTTACATTGTCACCCACCCGGTCCCCTGCTGAAACTGCAGAGTTGGCACCTGCAGCCCATAGGCATCTGTCTTTCACCTCACCCCCTTGCAAATCAGCCAAGAAGTCTGAGCCCCAAGTCATGCAGCAGTCTCTTTATGCTTTTTGATGACTCTGCTGGTGAGGTTTACGTGGGCCATCCACCTAGCCCTGCCCCAGAAGTGGAAGAGATTAAGTGCACTGATGCCCAACCACTATTTGCAACGGACGGGTCCAGCGTTTGTGGTATCCCTTAGCCTTTAAGGTTTTTTTACGATTATATGTCCCTCTGTTAGAGCAAATAGTCGTGACGCCAGTTGCCTTCCAGCAACTGAACCACAAGGCTTCCTCTAAGTGAACTGTTGGTACCCAAGTGTAGGATTGCCAGGGTGGTGCAGAAGCGGACACAATATCCCTGAAGATGTTGTGTTGCACGTGTCACGGTGCGCCTTACCTGGATAGTGTAGAAATAAAGTTGAGTCCAGACAAGATGACATGGTTATTGCATATACAGACAGAAGCAGGATGTAGGAGTGGTAATGCCACTTGGGGGTACGTCTCTGATGATGATGACAAAACACAGGTGCTTTCTGCCGTGTGCAGACCTGCAAGGAGGGCAGGGGTGAAGAGTGGGTGGAAGATGATGTGGAGGATGATGAGGTCCTAGACCCCACATGGAATCAAAGTCATGTGAGTGACGTGTGCAGTTCGGAGGAAGGTCACAAAGGCGCCAGCCGCACAGCAAAAAGAGAGATCAGGGTGGAAAAGCAGAGAGGCTGTCCGCTAGCTAGTATGCCTGCTACTGCCCACCGCACCCAGTGACTGAGCGCACCAAAGCCAGCTCCAATGCGTTCCCTGGTGTGGCAGTTCTTCAGACAATGTGGTGACTAAAGGACACGAGTGGTTTGCACGCTGTGCAATCAGAGCCTGAAGCGAGGTATAAATGTTCTAAACCTGAGAACCACCTGCATGACCAGGCATCTAAATGCAAAACACGAGCTGCAGTGAAGTACACACCTGAAAAATCACAAGAGATCTCAGGCTCCTTTTGCTCCGTCTTCTGCTGTGGTCTCGGCCTCTTCCTCCCCCTCTTGAGCGACAGTGGCACCTGCCACCCCGCAAACAGAGGATGTGGCAGCAACACCACCACCGTCTCCCAGCATGTCCACACTGTCCCATGGAAGCATTCAGCTGTCCATTATTCAAACACTGGAGAGAAAGAGGAAGTACCCCCCTACCCACCTACGATCCCTGACCCTGAATGCCAGCATTTCAAAATTCCTGGCCTTTGAAATGCCATCATTCTTTCTGACAGAGACTTTTAAAACCTTATGGCGGTGGCTGTCCCACAGTACGTGGCTCCAAGCCGCCACTACTTTTCCAGGTGAGCCATCCCTGCCATACACAACCAAGTGGTGGACAAAATCAGGTGTGCACTGAGCAACACCATCTGTGGCAAGGTCCACATAACTACCGATACGTGGACCAGTAAGCACGGGCAGGGACGATATATCTCCCCAACTGCACACTAGGTAAATGAGATGGCAGCTGGGTCTGAGGCGGATAGCAGTTTGGCGCATGTCCTAACTCCACCGTGGATTGCAGGACATTTCTGGTTGCCTCCTCCTCCTCCGCTTTCTCCTCTACTGCCTCCTCATCCGGTCAGCGTAAAACCTTTACCACCAACTTCAGCACTGCCAGGGGGAAACGACAGCAGGCTGTTTTGAAATATCTGTTGGGGGACGACGACGACACTGCGCAGGAGCTGTGGACGGGCATGGAACAACAGACAGATGAGTGGTTAGTGCCGCTGAGCCTCAAGCCCGGCCTGGTGGTGTGCAATAACGGGTGAAATCTCGTAGCAGCTCTGGGGCTAGCCGGTTTGAAGCACATCCCTTGCCAGAGGGGTGGTGGTGCAGAGGCTCTTGAAAATTTACAGTTGCAGAAAGTGCAGAGTCTGGAGAGACTGTGCGAGCAGCAGCAGGCAATAGTGGAGTTTCAGCTGCAGAGTCGTTCTGCGGAACAGCACCACTTCACCACCAACCAGTGGGCCTCCATGCAGGACATGTGTGCTGTGTTGCGCTGTTTCGGAGTACTCCACCAACATGGCCAGTGCCGATGACACAGTCACTATCCCATTTCTATGTCTCCTTGAAAAAACACTTCGGGCGATGATGGAAGAGGATGTGGCAGAAGAGGAAGGAGGAGGAAGAGGGATAATTTCCATGGTTATCAAGCCAGTCATTCACAAGTGGCTCGGATGGTGGGTTCCTGCACCAACAGAGGCCAGGTACACAACTGTCCAGCCAGGGCACAGTTCTGCAGGATGAGGAGGAGGTGGATGATGAGGCGGATGAACCGTGTTCACAGCAGGGTACCACCCAAAGCAGCTTATGCGCATCAATGGAGTGTGACTGGGGGGATACAGAGGACACAGACAATACACCTCCCACAGAGGACAGCTTGTTGTTGCCTCTGGGCAGCCTGGCACACATGAGCGACTACATGCTGCAGTGCCTGCTCAACGACCGCCGAGTTGCCCACATTCTAACTAGTGCTAATTACTGGGTGGCCACCCTGCTACAATGACAACGTTCTGTCCTTAATTCCGTCACTAGAGTGTGATCGGAAGATGCACAAGTACAAGCGCACGCTGGTAGACGTACTGCTGATGGCATTCACACCTGACAGCGGGGGCTCAGTGGAAGCACAAGGCAGAGGACGAGGAAGAGGTTGCCAATGCAGCCGGGGCACCGCCAGCACCTAAGAAGGGAGGATTAGCAAGGCCGAAATGTGGAAAAGCTTTGTCAGCACGCCACAACAACCAGCACCACCAGCTGATATGGAGCAGTATGTGTGCACACGCCTACACGTACTGAATGACGGGTCTGCCCCCTTCAACTTCTGGGTCTCCAAATAGGGCACATGGCCTGAGCTTGCCCTTTACCCCTTGGAGGTGCCGGCCTGCAGCAAGTATATTGTCCGAACATGTGTTTAGCACGGCAGGGGGGGGGGGGTGATCACAGACAAGCGCAGCCGCCTGTCCACAGCCAACCTGGACAAGCTTGCGTTCATTAAAATGAACCAGGCATGGATCCCACAGGACATGTCTGTACCTTGTGCTGAGTAGACAAGTATACCGGCTGCACCCAGCCATTGTTATACTCTAGCACACTTTCTCTTTGCATTGTCTTTTCTATTTCCCAATGTTTTCGGGTCTTCCTAACCATGTCTTCTGCCTCCTCAACCTCCTACTCCACTTTGACCTCCGCCTCCTAGTTCAAGATTTTTTTTTTCTATTCTATGTTATTTTAAGTCATTTCCCTATCAGCTGTCATTTCCCTAGCAACTATCCTGCTCTTACCCCTGTTTTGCTTATTTTTGCAGCCCTCTAGCCCTTACTACGACTATTTTACAGCCATTTTAGTGCACCAAAGTTCAGGTCCCCATTGACTTCAATGGGGTTCGGGTTCGAGTTCGGGTCAAGTTCGGGTCCCGAACCCGAACTTTGACCCGTAGTTCGGCCGAACCCGAACATCCACGGGTCCGCTCATCCCTAGTTACGACGTTCACCATGCATGATAAATATTGTTAGATTTTAATAGTTTAGACATTTTGGGATGTGGTGATACCTATTATATTTTTGTTTATAGTTTGTTTATATATACATATAAAATTCTGAAAGGGATGTGATTTCAAAGTTTAATATTTCTGTGGGGGGTTTTAAAAAACTTTTTTTTACTGTACTTTTTAGTTCCCTTAGGGGGATATGCAATCTTCTAGAATACTATTGCAGTTTAGGGGATTTTTATTGGATGCCTCTAAGCACTGACAGTCTTCACTAAGACCCAGGCTGTCTTAGTAACTGAATTTTACCACGGGGCTCTGGTCAGAGAGCAGAGGGATCTGAGTCATATCCATTCCCAGTCACTGCCTGCGGGTGCCTGCTGTGTATAGAGCGAGCTCAGGGCAGCACCATACAACCCCTTAATTCTCATGACGTACAGGTCATGGTGTGTTAAGCGGTTAAAGGGAGTGTGTCATCAAAAAATTGCCTTTTTAAATCAAGTTTTTAGGGGAAACTTGTTAATATTGGTGTTGTGTATGCCCGTCTTAATTTGTCCTGCACTTGCGTGAGATGTGCCAATTATTAAGAAACATACGCCTGGAAAAGTCTCTCTCTCGATTCTCCTGAAGTGAATCACATAAAAATTAGTTATAAATAATTATTTTTCCAAAACTTTTTGGAAAATTTGTTTTGAATTCCCAAATTTTAAAATTGACTTTCTTATCTCTATAATAAAGAGTTTTACAGATGTATCAAGTATAATTTCTGATGGAAATCATGCTGGAACAGTACTGCATCAGTCTACGATCCAAAAATAAAGTCATGTTTAATGCAACAAGAAGGGATTTTAAAAGACGGAAGAGATTCATGTTTATACTGGCTATGAAAACAGCATTGCTCATAGGTACAAACAATAAGGCACTGTGTGGAAAATGCAAAATGGAATACAGAACCATCACTTTCCTAAGACACTTAATTCCCTGAAATCCATCCAACATATGGTTACTACAATAGTCAGACTAGAATGCAAAACTGACCTAACAATTTGGCCTGTGGCTTGAGAAGTCATTGTAAAGAAGAAGTGCCATGTCCCCAAAAGATTTCCCTTACTGTCTTCATCAAGTGTGTATTAATACAAGAATGAAAATATAATTAGGCTACTTGCACGCCTGCGGTAAGGTATCCGTCAAGCTGTTCTGGCATAGCCAGATAGGGCAGTGCCCCACCACAGCCCCTTCACTATAATGGGATCCGGGAGGGAATTGGTCAGTTTCCAGCATGAGTATCAGGTTTCGGCCAACAGAAACCGGTACCATTTATTTTCTAGTGGAAAACCCGGTCCCCACTAGATCCTATTATAGTCAATGGACTCTGGTGGCGAAAACAGCAGTATTCAGCTAGGCCGGACATGGTGAACTCCTTCAGGCTGTTCCTCTGCCGCATACCTTACTGTAGCCTTACCCAGATATCCATATTCCTTTCTGCACATCATTACACTCCATCTGTGAGTGACAAATCCAGAACACTACAGAGGAGCAATGGCCAGATTTGCTATTAGTTAGACTGGTAGACAGTAAAAATGTGCCAGAGTTATCACAGTGGCTCAAGTTGCATGGTAAATCTGGCACATCTATATCTGTAAAGAATAAATCAAGGCAACTGGACTTCTTGAAAACGTTTCACTCGTTCTTCCAACGAGCTTTCTCAATTCTGAGTGACTGTACAAGAATTCTCTGGGAATAAATATGTAACTGAATCAACATCTGGTAATTATACCCAGCATGTGGTCAGAGGTCATTATATCCAGCATGGGGTCAAAGGTGTTGAACCATTATCCTAATTGGAGTTAGTAGGTGATAATGACCTCCCAGAAAAAGGTGTCAAGACAGCATTGTATGTGGCAGACAATAGATGTCTAATCCCCCCGCCTCTATTCAAGCTTGGCTTCTACATTTTTACGTAGATGGTCTCCTTTACACCTCATTTGTACCAATCGGCCTCCTTATCCAAAACACGTACTTGACTGTCTTCAAAGGTGTGACCTATTTCTTTTAGATGTAAGTACACGGCTGAATAGTAAATACTTGTTTTCCCCATCCGTGTCATGCTATTCCTTTGTTTCCTCCTAGAAATGTAGAAATAAGTTGATAACTGAGTATTACGTCCTCCTTGTCTATATACTTTTAGCACTATCTGTAAAGAATAAATCAAGGCAACTGGACGTACTGTAGATTTCTTGAAAATCAGAATTGAGAAAGCTCGTTGGAAGATCGAGTGAAAAGTTTTCAAGAAATCTACAGTAAGTCCAGTTGACTTTACAGATATACCATGACCTGGATAAATGAGAACCTTCACAGACATATGGCACATCTATAGACTGCCGACAATTTTTAGTTGTCTTACTTTTTTCCGATTTTTAATACAGAAAAATGAGGCACATTTTAGCACAAACATTCTCATTTTTTAGTCCTTCCCAGCTAGCCACACTCCTTTTCAGGTAAGCCACCTCTTGGTCATTGCGACAAAAAAAACACTAGATGCAACATTTTGCGGCAAAATTTCTTAGAAAATCGAGGTGCAGAGTCCATAGTGATTCCAGGTGTCTATTACATGACCAGGACAGATTTCTATCAACTGGATTTAAACAGTTAAAGTTCTGACTAAGGCCTCATGCACACAACCTTATGTATTATGCAGCCTGCAAAAAACGGATCCGCAAAAAATACAGATGACATCCGTGTGCATTCTGTATTTTGCGGAACGGAACAGCTGGCCCCTAATAGAACAGTCCTATCCTTGTCCACAATGCGGACAATAATAGGACAAATACGGAAACGGAATGCACACGGAGTAACTTCCGTTTTTTTTTTTTTTTGCAGACCCGTTGAAATGAATGGTTCCGTCAATGGTCCGCAAAAAAAAACGGAACGGACATGGAAGGAAAATACGTTTGTGTGCATGAGGCCTAAATGACTGCAAGCAGAGATCTATCGGCTGTCAGCCACTACTGCAATCCCAGCAGTAGTCATGATGCTTGTGAAGTCTGAGGTAGTCTAAGAATGGCCATACACATTAGGTAGCTGTCCACTAGCACATACATGTATGCTCGTGTCCATGGAAAGTGCACGCGTTTTTAATAGGGACAGGGTATAAAGCCACTTTCAAACATCTCTGGTGGTGGCTTATCTCCCATGAGAAGAAAAATTATCGGCATGTCAGAACCCATCTGCCCTATCCTTCATGTCCCCAAAATCTGCCATCAGGGGGAAATCAGGAGGCTCCTATATTCAGCACATGGTTGTTTTGTCTTGCCAAAATTAATATATATGGCCAGCTTAAATGTTTTTTTCAGGATGGACATCCGGTAGGACTCGACAGGTTGTCCGCCTATTCAGGATATAGTAATTCCAGTAGCCTGCTTCTTTGCCGGAATAGACTTCTAGTATACCTGAACGCAGATGTGGACGTAGCCTTAGACCGCAACAAATGGATAATGGCGTAGACCAGTATATGGCAACCCTAGCACTACTCAGTCCTTTCATCATGGTGACATGGTGGTTTGACTTGAGGCCATTAGATTATTTTATCTCATAATCACTTTGGTCAGTTAGCACATGGTATCCCGCGTGACCATGACGTTGTGGTCGGAAGGATGGGCGGTCTCCGGACAGCGCGGGCAGCTTTAAATAGTGCGGCTTTGCCGGCTGTCGGAGCGGTACTGCGTACCAGCCACCAGGCTACCAGGAAGTACGGTGCGAGGCCTGCCATCTTGGGAACATGTCCACTGACTGTCTCTCCCAAAGATAAGTATATTTTTTTGTTCAAGCCGCCCTATGTAGTTGTGGCTTATTGGTATACTGCCAATACATTGGGAGGCTGTGAAGTGATATTTATACCATGACAGTTTTTGCTATTGATTTCTGTGTATCCTGTTGAGATGCTTGCATTGACCCCCTCCTTCAGAGAGACAGTCCATTTTTTTGTTGCTGACATCAATGTCAAGGCCCCTGGTGACCTGGTGAGACCAGAGAAACGCGTCGGGCTGTCATATGGTGTCTTAGAAGCATAGATTCTGGCATTGATCTTATACCATTGAAATTGGGTTTATACATGACTTGTGACTCCTGAGTGCCTGGTTATGCAGGATGCAAGGTTTTCTAATCCAAGCTTTGTATAGAGTGTGTCCCAGGGACCTAAGTACACAAATATTGGTGTAGTTGACTTTGTGATTTAGGGTCTCCTGCCCCCCTCTTTCCTCCCCCTTCAGGACGAAGCTGGGCAGTCATTGCACTGTTTAGGGAAAGACATAGGGACGGCATAGGAGGTGCGCGGTGGATTGGATAGGGATCATTTCATTAAGGTGTGCAATAGGGGCAGAGACCCAGCAGCCCCTTTACCCCACCACCCTTTCCCCTCCCTAGATAACCACAAACCTACCCAAATCGGGGTATTTCTATCCCGTTCATTAAATCTGCACTATTTCACATATGGACTTTTTATAGATATATACTAATAAAAGTTATATTTTAAAGGTTACCCACTCTTTTCTTGGTTTATGTGACATTCGGCCTAATACCTCCAAAAATAGTTATTAATTTACATTCCCCATATGCCTACTTCATTTTTGGATCATTTTGGGAAAGCCATTTTATTTGTTAGGAACGTTACAAGGCTTAGAAGTTTAGAAGCAAATCTTGAAATTTTTCTGAAAATTTCCAAAACCCACTCTCTAACCTCTTCAGGACACAGGGCGTAATGAAATCATTGAGCAGGCACCTCGGCTAAATGCGCAGGGGGAGGTCCCGTGGATCGCCGCAAACCGCAGGTCAATTCAGACCTGCGGTTTGCGGCTTTTACCTATTGCGGTGGCGGCGGTGCCATCGGGTCCCCATGGGGCTGTAGGGGGGACCCGATGGCATGGAAGGTAGCGCGATGCCTAAGGAAGGCATGGCGCTGCCTTCCGGTGACGAGCCTGTGAGATTCAGCCCCCTGAATCTCACAGTATTGGAATGCATTGTAAAGGGATTAGACCCCCAAAAGTTCAAGTCCCAAAGTGGGACAAAAAATAAAGTGAAAAAAAAAGTTTAAGAAATTAAGTTTTCCCCCCAAAAAATTGAAAGTTTCAAGTAAAAATAAACAAAAACGTAATTTTCCCCAAATAAAGTAAAAAAAAAAATTGGTAAAAAATAGGGGGGGGGTATACATATTAGGTATCGCCGCGTCCGTATAGATTTTGGTTTTGCCTGGAGTGTTCCTTTAACTTCCACTTATATATTTTCATGTTGATTCACATTCTGGAATTGCTGAAATGTAGTCAAACCAGTATGCGTCATCCCACAATCTACAGCCATCCTAAAGGAAGTCTGTCATTGGGAAATTCACTGTTAAACCAGGCACCGTGCCTTGTAGGACTAGCTCGTCTAAATGTAATGATACCTGCTTCATTCTGGAGCAGAAGTACCTCTAATCCATATGCAAATAAGAAGCTAAGTGCACCAAGGGTGGGCCCAAGCCTCTCTGTGCACCCTTGCTCCCCCAGTTCCTCTGCCAGCCCCTCCCTCTCCTCCTTGATAGGCAGGGACAGGGTCCTGCATAGTCGTCTCGCCTGAGTAGCCAATCACAGCACAGCTTTCATTTCTTTTAGTAGTCTTGGAAAATGAAAGCTGCACTCTGATTCATTACTACGGGCAACAAAGAGGATTTTTTTGTATTTTTTTTACAGTTTTTACAGCAAAGATGATTTTCACAGTAATAAATTATTTGTACCATATAGCCTTCACTGCTATAAACATATGCAATCCGTATACAATCCGGACAGAAAAAAAGGAAACACAATGCATTTGCAGAAAAAAATTATTGAACTTTCATTAAAAACCATCAATTTTTTCCAGAACAGATCCTGACACAATCTGGCATAGCTGGACACTGCTGGTCTTCACCAAATTCCCATTTACTATTGTGGGATCCAGCGGGGATCTGGTGGGTTTCCTACATGAAGGATTGCATGGAGTGGTATTTTTCTGGCAGAAAGACAGTATTTACGCCAGAAACCCGCTGGATCCCATTATAGTGGATACGGGAACTCCGGTAGTCCGTTCCTCTCCTGGGATAGACTACCAGATTTACATAACGGAGATGTGAGCCTCGCCTAAGTAGTTTCTGAACTGATATGGTGTTATTATTTGTTCTTTATCTATTGTCCTGGATTGCGTCAGAACAAGATACGGTGAACAAATACCTCAAGGTTAAAGTAATGTGAACCTAGAAATGTATGGGAATGGGTACACAGCCCACGGGTATGATTACGTCATATGACTCAAATAATATGTGTATGTACTGTATGGCTGCAGCCTTGCAATACCAGGCACCAGGGCGAAACTAGTAAGCCTTTTCTTTCTTTTAAAGGGGATGTCTGGTTTTATGACATTGATGACTAAGGCCTCGCGCACACGGCCGTTGCCCGGCCGTGGCCGTATTGCGGCCCGCAAACAGCGCGTCCGTAATATGTGAGCATTGGCCGTGTGCTCCCCACATCACGGATGCAGACCCATTCACTTGAATGGGTCCACAATCCAGAGGTGCGGTGCGGAACGGAGACACGGAATCCCACGGAAGCACTACGGAGTGCTTCCGTGGTGTTTCTGCCCATGCCTCTGCACCGCACAAAAATAGAACATGTTCTATTTTTTTGCGGTGTGGACGGATCACAGGCCCATTCAAGTTGAATGGGTCTTGATCCGTCCCGGTCGCCGCACGGACGGTCCCCAATGCACGGAACAGCCGCACAACGGCCATGTGCATGAGGCCTTACCCTCAGGGTAGGTCATCAATATCTGGTGGGAGTCCGACTCCCGAACAGCTGTAATTACACTGCAAAATCACTAAGGCTGGTTTCACACGGGCGTTGCGGATTGGGGCCAGATGCGTTCAGAGTGCGTTCAGTGAAACTCGCACTATTTTGCAAGCAAGTTCAGTCAGTTTTGTCTGCGATTGCGTTTAGATGTTCAGTTTTTCTGCGCGGGTGCAATGCGTTTTGATGCGTTTTTCACGTGCGTGATAAAAAATTAAATGTTTACAAACAACATCTCTTAGCAACCATCAGTGAAAAACGCATCGCACCCGCACTTGCTTGCCAGGGCAGCGTGAAAAACGCAGAATATAGAACATGCTGCGATTTTAACGCAACGCAGAACTGATGCGTGAAAAACAACGCTCATGTACACAGACCCATTGAAATGAATGGGTCAGGATTCAGTGCAGGTGCTATGCGTTCACGTCACGCATTCTGTTTATGGAAGCCAGCTGCAGGTACTTGCTAAAAATTCAGTATGCGCATAGAACTCCTTTAAATGGATTGTGCAGGATTTTAATATTGATGGCCTAGTCCAGTGATAGGCAAACTGCGGCTCTCCAGCTGTTGCAAAACTACAACTCCCACCATGCCCTGCTGTAGGCTGAAAGCTGTAGGCAGTATTTGCATGCTGGGAGTTGTAGTTCTGCAACCGCTGGAGAGCCGCAGTTTGCCTATCACTGGCCTAGTCTAAAGGTAGGCCATCAATATCTGATCGTGGGAGTCAGACCAATCAGCTGTTTAAGGGTATGTTCACACAGCAAAATCAGGGGCAAAAAATCTGTAGCAGATTAGTAGCAGAAAACAGGTCATTTTTGGATGCAGGTTTAAGAGGAGTTTTTACAAGAGTAAGGGCTCATGCACACGACCGTATGCCCTCCGAGACATACAGTCCGTGAGCGGGCCATATGTCCTGGAGCGGCATACATCGTGCGCGCGGGAGCGCACAGCATCATAGGTTACTATGATGCTGTGCGCATTGGGCCGCCCGTGGGACTATTGTCCAGCGCTCATATTATCATAGTATAGTAACCTATGATGCTGTGCGCTCCCGCGCGCACGATGTATGCCGCCTCGGGACATATGGCCGCTCACGGACTGTATGTCTCGGAGGGCATACGGTTGTGTGCATGAGCCCTAATAGAAGAGTATTTGGTTGAGGATTCTCTGCTTCCCCAAAGACTTCTATAAAATCCACAAACAAATCTGCTTCAAAGAAGTAACATGTCACTTTTCAAGCCATTTTCAAATCAGCTACTGAAAACACCACTACCATTTTACACTGTAGTGTAGTAGTACACAGTGGAGATTTATGAAACTGGTGTAAAGTAGAACTGGCCTAGTTGCCCATAGCAACCAATCAGATTCCTCCTTTCATTTTCCAAAGGAACTGTGAAAAATGAAAGGTGGAATCTGATTGGTTGCTATGGGCAACTAGGCCAGTTCTACTTTACACCAGCTTTGATAAATCTCCCCCGATGGGGAAACTGTTGGTGAGTTTTGATTGTGGATTTAGCTGTGGAAAATGCTCATTTTCTGCTGCTGAATCAGTAGCAGATTAGTGCCAGATTTTAGCCATGTGAACACATCCTCAAGAGTAAATGCACGTGTTCAGGATTTATGTGCGGGCAATCTGCACTGAAAACCACAGGTGTTCACAGGGAAATTGGTGTGGATTTGCATGCAGATTTGGTGTGGATTTTCTGCATGCGAATTTTACTTTCCCCATTGAAGAGAATGGAGAAAATCCGGTCAGGAAAAAAAAATAAAAAATATGAAACGAAATGCTGCAGATCAAAATCTGCAGTGTGCACATGAGAATTTCTAATTCTCAAAGAATGTAATGTACATGACCTACGGTGCGGATTTTCCGCACGTGATCCTAATCGTGTGCATTTAGCCCAAGGGAGCTGGTTACTGCAGTGCTGCTTATATCAGCCAAGTCCGATAGACAATGGGGGAGATTTATCAAAACTAATGTAAAGAAAAACTGGCTTAGTTGCCCATAGCAACCAATCAGATTCCACCTTTTATTTTTCAGAGCTCCTCTGGAAGATGAAAGGTGGAATCTGATTGGTTGCTATGGGCAACTTGCCCAGTTTTTCTTTACATTAGTTTTGCCTACTTACCAACATTTGAGTTGGCAAGTATAGGTTTTGATAAATCTCCCCCCCCCCCCCCCCCCTGGCCCAGTCAATCAAAGTACAGAGGGAGCAGCAGTTGCAGAGAGATCAGAGCCTCTAGGTGAAACAACAACGCCCCCGTTGCTCCTTGAGGCTCATTTGCATATAAAAAACATCATATTTCTCCGCAACGCGGACACATATGAACATGGAGCCAGCACAGAGACGCCTTCAGCTGCCAAGCGCACATGTAACAGGTCAGCCAGTGTCATAGGTACAAATCTGCTGACAGACGCCCCCTAAATTAGATCAAATAAAATATTTTGGCACATTGTTTATTTGTATCTTTATAAAACTTTTCCTGTAATGAGAAATGAACCTTTACCCGATATATTAAACAGAATTGGGGCGTTGCCAATGTGAGAATTGTATGAGGAAACCAGTCCATAATTATGCGCCAGCAGAAAAAAAAACCTCTCCAGGCTCACACCCACAAAGGTAAAAGCCTGAATGTTTGTCTAGGATTATTCATGAGCTGGGGAAAAAAAAAAAAAAGTCATGTGACAATAGAAACTTGAGACCTGACTATGTGAACGAGCAAGTTTTACTTCTCCCATGAAATGTGAGTTCTAAACGCTACTGAGAGGAGAGCACCCAGCAGCTCACAACGTGTATGGGACCTTCTTCAGGAGCTCCCGGTCCATTGTAGGACACCGACAGTCATAGTCTATGGTTCCTACAGCTCATAGTAATATGGAAAAGCTGAATAGGATCACTGCCCCAGCTGGAGATAAGTTCAGGTGAGGAGATTTGGATTTTACTATTCAATCGTTAGCTGCATGGTCTAGAGGACTCAGCATGTCCATCAGCGTACGGGCTCATGTACACGACCGTATGGCTTTTTCAGTGTTTTGCGGTCCGTTTTTTTACGGATCCGTTGTTCCATTTTTTGTTTCCGCTGTGTTTCCGTTTCCTTTCCGTTTTTCCGTATGCCATATACAGTTTACAGTAATTACACAGAAAAAATTGGGCTGGGCATAACATTTTCAATAGCTGGTTCAGCAAAAATGGAACGGATACGGAAGACATACGGATGCATTTCCGTATGTGTTCAGGTTTTTTTGCGGACCCATTGACTTGAATGGAGCCAAGCACCGTGATTTGCAGACAAGAATAGGACATGTTCTATCTTTTCACGGTACGGAAATACTGAAATGGAATGCACACGGAGACACTTCCGTTTTTTTTGCTGAACTATTGAAATGAATGATTCAGTATATGTACCGCATACTGAACTAAAAAAACGGCCAGTATACTGAACGCAAAATACTGTCGTGTGCATGAGCCCTACAAGTGAGTAGCGGAGCCTAATGAGCAATAACGATACGTGGAAAGACCTGGGATGTAGGTCTTTCCTATGGTAAAAGTCAGGTGTGTTAATGAAAGGTAACGTTGATTTGTCATTGTGTTTTTAAAGTTTTTCTTTATTTTTCCATTTGCTAAAAATATTTAGATATTGCAATGATATCGCAGAGTTTTCACAATAGGCTGACAAATCGCGTACTGTAAAGGTCTCTTTTATTTATTTTTTTGAGTTAACAATTTTTATTGTTTTATCATATGTTTGTAAATAGCCATAGACAGTGCAATTACACATCATGAATATGAAAAGTACAATTACAAGTGAAAATGGCAAATACATAGAGCGACCGGTGTAAGCTAGTCAGGTCAGGCAATAAACAGATACAATCAACTGTAAAACCAGAAATAAAAGTAAGGCATGGATAGCTAGGAACGTTTAGATAAATTCTAATGTATGGTCACCGTGATGCAGGAAGATGAGGTGAAGGATAAATCAGAAATAAATACTGAGAAATTAGCCTATAACTCCTCCAGGGAGTCCAGATCTGAAGAAAGGTGGATCTAGAAGGCTGCTCCCAATGGGAAAGTTCTTCGAAGCTATAAATCTGGTCTACTTTGTTTACCCAGTGTTCCACGCTGGGGATCTCAGAGGAGAGCCAGTGGGTTGGTAGAAGTATTCTGGCTGCTGCCATTAAGGGCAGAAAAGAGGTGATGCCTTATGAGGGCTCACTCCCCCAATACCAAGAGTGCAGGGGAGGAAAGTCTGGCAGATCTGATTACTGATTTTAACCACCAGATATGAAAATATGTACCCCCTTTCCTTGTGACATCACCAGCAAACATCTGGGGCTCCAGGTTTATAGAAACAGGTCTTATCTGGAGTCCTGTACCAGCGTGATAAGATTTTCGCTTTGCACTTGATAGCGGTTGTAAGGTAGCGCACATACTTGATAAGCCATGTGATCATTTTCAGTATTTTTATTAATATAAAAGTTGTTTTAATTCATTCCTCACCTCCTCCACTTTTGTGTCTTATACATTGGTTTTATCTTACATCCTTATCAGGGAAGAGCGAACTCCTCCTGTTTCAAAGTTCAGCGTACAAGGTTCGGGTTATCTAAGAATTCCATTATGGATTCTGCTACCTCCGTTATGGATTCCGTGGTAGCAGAATCCAGAATTCTTAGATAGCCCGAACCTTGTACGCCGAACTTGAAGACAGAAGTTCGCTGAACACTAGTCCTTATGTAACAATGTAGTAAGTGGATATTCAAATGGTGTGGATGTGCCATGCTTGTGAACCACGTGGCAAAATAAAAATAAAAATGCTTTCGGTTTTACCATGAATTGCTGTGGTTTTAATGGGCTTCACCAGTGCGGGCTGCGGAAGTGTAATGATTTGCAGTGTGTGGGAATGCTAGTAAAAAAAAAAAAAGTAAATACAGCAATAGGTGGTAGAGCAGTGCACAGCACTGTGTGCAGTACCTACAGCTTCATATGTGTGCTGCGGTACCGCCTTACATTTAGTACCGTATTAGGGTCCATTCACACGTCAGTATTTTTATCTTTCCAGATAAACGTTCCTGTTTTTTGCGGATCCGAAAATCTGGATGACATGAGGATGCTTTTAGCATGTCTTCCGCATTTTTGACGGATCCATTGACTAGAATGGCATGACGGAACGCAAAATCGGACAAATAGTAGGACAGGGTATATTTTTTTCCTGGATCCGAATAAACGGAACCCACAGAACGGAATCACGGAATCGGAGAGCACCATGAGTGCTGTCCGATTATTTGCGGATTCCATTGAAAATGAATGGATCCGCATAACGTTCCATTTTTAATCGGAACGGATGCGGAACACCAAAACGGACGTGTGAATGGACCCAAAGGGTGCCTTCACACATGGTGGAAAAATCCGACAGAAAATACACAGGCGCTGATTTTGTTGTGGATTTCTGTGCAAATTACATTCCCCATTGAAATAATTGAAAATGGGGTCATTTACGAATGCAAAACTGGCATAAAAAGTCACAAGACTGTGTTTGTTTTTTTAAAAAAATTTTAAACACCTGTGCAAAAATATTGTTGAACACTGAATTTCAATATCATTCATCAGCCCTGCCATATTCACTTACATTTACTAGTTTGAGTTCACACTTCAGTTATTTGGTCAGTTATTGTGAGCCAAAATCAGGTGCGGGTCAAAAACGCAGAACAGGTGCAGATCGTTCCGCTATACTTTATCTCTGAGGAGGCTTCAAAACGGATTTTGTCTCACAATAACTGATGGAAATAACTGATCAAATAAATGAAGTGTGAACTCGCCCTTAGGGCTCATGCACACGACCGTTGTAGTTTTGTGGACCATTTTTAACGGATCCGTTGTTCAGTATCTGAGGGGTTTTTCTTTCTGTCTTGTGGCCGCATCCTTTCAGTTATGCCACAAAACATATCCGTATGGTTTCATTATGCGATCCGTTTTTTTTTTTGCGGATCGCAAACGGAAACAGGAACTTTGTTATCATTACTGTAATGTACAGTAATGTTTGCAAACAGTAAACACATGGGCAAAGTAGGCATGGATCCGCAAAATACAGATGACATACGGATGTGTTCTGTATGCATTTCGTATTTTGTCCGGACCCATTTACTTGAATGGAGCCACGGACCATGATTTGCGGACAATAATAGGACATGCACTACTTTTTTGCGGACCTGCCAAGAGGACATTACGGAAATGGAATGCAAACAGAGTAATTTCCGTTGTTTTTGCAGACCCATCGAAGTGAATGGTTCCACATACGGTCCGCAAATAAAAACGGAATGGACACAGAAAGAAAATACGTTCGTGTGCATGAGCCCTTAGGCATAAAAAATGCAGAAAATCTACTCCACTACGAGTTTCACTCCAGGCGTACGGACTACCGTAGATGCGCACGACCGTCGTCATGCTGTGCCCATATTGCAGCCCACAAACAGCAGATCCGCAATATATGGGCCCCGACCGTTTGTGCACCGCATCATGGATGCGGACCTGTTTCTTTGCATGCAGTACTTTTTGGATGTGCGGACCGTCGGATGAAGATCGCGGACCCCTGTCAAAGTGCAGAGGGTGCAGCAGATGCAGAGAGATTAGAGCCTTTAGGTGTAACAGCAACAAAGGAAATCTGCAACAAAATCTGCATCGTACTTCACACCAAAAGATCTGGAACAATCCTGCTGATTTTCTATCAGAATTTTCCACATGTGAAGGCACCCTTAGGCCTCATGCACATGAACGTATTTTCATTCCGTGTCCATTCTGTTTCTTTTGCGGACTGTATACAGAACCATTCATTCCATAAAAATGGAAGGTACTCCATGTGCATTCCGTTTCTGTATTTCCGTTCCGCAAAAAAAATACGCGTTACGGACAAGGATAGGACTGTTCTATTAGGGGCCAGCTGTTCCGTTCCACAAAATACGGAATGCACACGGATGTCATCCGTATTTTTTGCAGATCCGTTTTTTGCGGGCTGCAAAATACATACAGTCGTGTGCATGAGGCCTTACTGATTATCTTCAGGATAGGTCATCCATGTGTGATCGTCGGGGTGCGATTCCTATTAGCTGTTTGAAGATATCACAGCACTTGGGTGAGTGCCGCGGCCTCTTACTCGACATGCGATGTCGCATCTATTCTTAACATGGCCTTTGTGCAGCGCTGTCTAATTCAAGTGAATGGGACTAGGCTGCAATACCAAGCACAGCCACTATACAATGTGCGGCACTGTGCTTGATATACTGTCCGAACACTGCTGTCCCTTCAAACAGCTGATTGGCAGAGGGATGCCAGGAGTTAGACCACCACTGATATGGATGACCTAGCCTTAGGGCACATTCAATATTTAATTCCTAGAAAACCCTCTCCCTGGGTTCACACCTGAGCGTTTTACAGCGCGTTCAAACGCGCTGTAAAACGCTCAAGACATGAAATCCAATGCTTCCCTATGGGAATGGTTCACACCTGGGCGTTTTACAGCGCGTACGAACGCGCTGTAAAACGCCCGACGCTCAAACAAGTACTTGAGCTTCTTTGGGGCGTTTTGACGCGCGTTTGTGGCCATAGGACACTGCAGTCAATGACACAAACGCGCGTCAAACGCGCGTTTACTATTACAAAAAACGCGCATAAGAACGCGCGACAAAAACGCGCGTAAAACGCGCGTTTGAGAAACGCTCAGGTGTGAACCCAGGGTCTGAGGGTGGTTCCATGCGCTACATCTTTTTTGCAAAAACATCACTTTTGTATGTTATGTATTGGCCAATAGGAAATTTTAAAATGCCCTATAAATATGCATGCTCTGGGTGTGATGTTTTTGCAGATGTCTTGAAATAGACTTCTCTATAGGAAAATGTATAGGAAATGTTAAAAAAAAAATGCAAGTAAAATGTCATGCGACAAAAAATACAACTTTAAAAATACTTGAAAACCCAACAGAATTTCATGGGCTTTTTTTTTTACAAGTCGAATATGACAAAAAGTACAGTATAGCATGGCAGCAGCTCAAGGCCTGTCAATGATCATGTCTGTGACAAGATGGTCAGTGTTTCATCTGAGCATCTCCTACCAATGGTCAGTGATGCCGGCCATGTTCTGTCAGTGGTTTTCACTGACCCGTGGACTTCATTGGGCGTGTTTGGTCTGCAATATGGACCAAAGTAGGGCAGCAGGGTGGCTCAGTGGTTAGCACTGGTGTCTTGCAGCACTGGGGTACTAGGTTCAAATCTGACCATGGACAACATCTGCATGGAGTTTGTATGTTCTCCCCGTGTTGTGTGGGTTTTCTCCGGTTTCCTCCCACACTCCAAAGACATATTGATAGAAACTTAGATTGTGAGCCCCCAGCAAGTGACGATAATGTCTGTAAAGTGCCGTGGAATATGTCAGTGCTATATAAGCACGTAAAATGAATGAAGTAGGAAATGTCTCCATTCTTTTTCCACTGGCCCATGGTCAGAAGAAAATAAAGGGGATGTCACCCTCAGGGACGGACTGGGAACTTAAAGTGGCCCCGCTTTGTAGTTGGGTCCAAATTGATTAAAGGCAGGGCAAGCAATACCACATTGTGGCACATTATACCACCCCAACAGAGCCAAATATCACAAAATACTGCCGCAGCAGCACAACAAAACAAAATCCCCAAAAACTTCCACTGTCCGGCCGTGAGAAGGACCCAGACGGCCCCGTGGTCATTGGCCCACCGGGAAATTTCCCTGTAAGGTCTATGGATAATCCGCCCCTGGTCACATTCCAACTCTGACTCCTGCCAATGTGATGTATACACAAGATGTACACTTGCTTGGCTGTTCTCAGAACTCCAAAGAAATGAGTGGAGCATGCTGGGAGTCATAGTTTCCCCACAGCTGGAGTGCCGGAGGTTAGCCATCACTGGAATAGGTCATCATTATCTATCACTGGATAATCCCTTATACAGAATCAGCTTATGGTGGTGTTTTGGGGAAGAAGGGGAAATTATTATTATTTTTTTAATCTTATAAATTGTCTTTTATTTATTTTTTCTCAGTAGCAAAAAAATAAATTAACTTTCCAATATTCTCATTTATGAACCTAAACCGGCTTCATGACGTGGGTTTGGTGATACTGGTAATAACTGTAAGAATTTTGCAGCTGTGATTCTCAACAGAAAGAGAGGCGGGGGAATTCTATACTAACTGAGGCCACACATTTTTTCGGTGCCAGACTATATATAATTACAAATCTGCTGGCACTGAGAGCGAAAATCAGAAAGATTACAAAGCTGCAATCTCTGCATAGTCCGGGGACCGCACAGTTATCTAGCAACACTTAAGTTGATTTAAAACTATATGAACTGAGAAAAATTACAGTGACAAGTGTGTTTTTTCTTTATGAGCTTCTGCAAATTCAGGAAAGGTCAGCAAAACTGGTTGGATTTGTCTGGTGTTTGGTTGTGTAGACTCCCATATATAGAATCCAGTTCTTGCAGGCATGCAGTATTTAATCTAAGGCCTTGTTTACATTTTTTGCAGACAGTACACGTACTGGCAGGTACCAGACGTGCGGCGCAGAGGGAACAGAGACCGGGTGCCCTAACACTGGCACCTGGCTACCCTGACATCCCTAGATGGGTTGCTCACCCGTATGCCAATCATGTGCCTCGTCCCTGGCTTACCCTGAAATAAGCCCTAGGTAGTGAGTAGGGCGGTGGGAGCACTAGTCCTCACCACTGACACCTAGGGTAACAACTGGCAAAGGACAAACAATACAAACACCACATATAATCGCTGAAGGGAGACAGCAGACAGTAGGACAGAAACTGGAGAGAACAGGAGATCCAACCGCACTTGTTCCAACAGCTCCAGCAAGCTCGCCAGCAACGCCACCTGAGGTCAGAATAGATACCCAGAAAGGAAGGTCTATATCTGGCAACAAGGGAAGTAGGAAAAGAGACTAAATAGTGGCAGACCAAGAACAGCTGAAAGGAAAAACTACCGAAACCTAGAAAGAACAAAAAGGATAGTAAACCAAAACAGGAAAACCTGTTCCCACAACTAGGTCAGGTAGTGATCCCTTGAAATTGGGTGAGTAGCCACCCACTGCGAACTTATGGTCTCGGGCACCACAGGGTCTGCGATAGGTCATGACACGTACCCATTGATTTTAATATTCTGTTCACATATACAGTAATTATCACCAAAATCAATCCAAATATAAATTTAATACAGCTAACTGAAACACTCTATATCTCAATGATACTATCAAAAAACAAGAGTAGACTAAGTTCCTTTAATAATACATCCAATTTTATTAAACTTGATTAAAATACATAATAAATAATATACTGCTAATAGGGAATCAAAAAGCCACATCACATATCAATACCTAGTAATGAAAAGTCCCTAATACATGATTAATGCCAAAATTGGAAACTGACTGTCCCACGTAAGAGAACACCATAAAATAAATACTGCATGCATATAATCACCTAGAATGAAGTCCTATGTGGACAATCCCTGTATTGTGCTGCTGCAATATAAACATGAGCCCAAACACTAAGGCCTCTTTCACACGGGTGTGTGCGCCCAGTTGCCGTATTGCGGACCGCATTTGCGGATCCGCAATACACGGGTGCCGTTCCATGGGCATTCCGCATCACGGATGCGGACCCATTCACTTAAATGGGTCCGCAAATCCGGAGATGCGGAACGCAAGTGCTTCCGTAAGGGTTTCGTCCCGTACTTCCGTTCCACAAAAATGTCCTATCTTTTTGCGGAATGTCTGGATCGCGGACTTATTCAAGTGAATGGGTCCGCCATCCGCTGTGGCTGCCCCAAGGACTGTGCTCGTGCATTACAGCCCGCATTTGCGGGGCGCATACGCCCGTGTGAAAGAGGCCTAAATAACAATAAAAGGGCGAGGGCACAATGGGATGATCACAAATAAAGTGTTTATCTACATCCCATATTAAAGTGCATAGTGCGTCTATAATATTCTATGGAGTGTTAGGACACTCCATAAAGTGTAAGAACATATTTATCAAAAGGAGCTATTTAGATGAATGGCAATCAGATTATTCATTTGGGTTACATACCAAAGTGCTATTGTGCGTGTGGCGAACTTCCTCAATGCGCGTTTCGCGGTTTTCGCTTCATCAGGAGGCGTGTTATCTTAAGTAGGACAGTCAGTTTCCAATTTTGGCATTAATCATGTATTAGGGACTTTTCATTACTAGGTATTGATATGTGATTTGGCGTTTTGATTCCCTATTAGCAGTATTTATTATGTATTTTAATAAAGTTTAATAAAACAATGCATTATTAAAAGGAACGTAGTCTACTCTTGTTTTTTGATAGTATCACATATACAGTAAGTAGTTTTTACTGACCAGAAAAAATCATGGAGACATGTACTACTTTGGTCCATGATGCAGACCAAACATGCCCACGGAAGTCTATGGCTCTGTGAAAAATCACTGGAATCTGTCTTTGGTCCGTTTTTCACTGAACAGTGATAGGAGATGCTCTGGAATTCAATATTCGGCCTAGAAAGTGTCAGTGGAATAGGCAGGACACACGGACCAAACACGGACATCTTCATGAAACATGGACGGATTTTCCAAGGACATCTAATGGACACAGAAATGTGAACGAGGCCTTAGGCTGCTTTCACAGTAAGTGTTTGATCAGTGATTTCCATCAGTGATTGTGAAAAACCAGGAGTGGAGGCTACACAGAGATAAGGTATAAGGGAAAGATCTGCATCTGTTCTGTTTTCTCGACCGTACCTGGTTTTGGCTCACAATCACTGATGGAAGTCACTGATCAAACACTGACTGTGTGGAAGCAGCCTTAAAGAGGACCTTTCATCTGGCAAAAACATGTGAACTAAGTGTCATGATCTGTACAGCCGCTCGGGTCTTCTGCTATGCCCTCCGGTATGTTCGGTCACTTGGTTATAGTAGGCGGAGTCTGCCCTTGTTCTCCTGGGCGCCTTCTTCTCCCAGGCTGTAGCGCTGGCCAATCGCAGCGCAGAGCTCACAGTCTGGGAGTTTTTTTTTCTCCCAGGCTGTGAGCTCTGCGCTGCGATTGGCCAGCGCTACAGCCTAGGAGGAGGAGACGCCCAGTAGAACAAGGGCAGTCTCCTCCTACTATAACCAAGTGACCAAACATACCGCAGGGCATAGCAGGAGAACGGAGCGGCGCCCAGGGATAATAGTAAGTGCAGTGAGATCCCTGGGCGCCGCTGTATATATCATGATACTTAGTTCACATTTTTTTTGCCAGATGAAAGGTCCTCTTTAAGGTGTATTTAACCAACAGTCAGTGGAGGAGACTGCTGCATTTACAAAGGCTCTCCACAGGTGGAGGCTTCCACCTAGCAGTGAACCCGGTGACGTCACGGACACTAATGCCAGACACTAATGGGCGGGATTTAGTGCTGCCCTAGCCTGTAAAATGGCTAGGGCAGTGCTAAAGCCCACCCACCAGTGCTGGTGACATCACCGGCGGAAACACTGCTAGGAGGAAGCCTCCGCCTAGCAGTGTAAAAGTATAAAACAAACAGCCCTAGCCCTGCGCGATACAGCGCAGGGCAAGGGAAAGCATCGGAGCATGCTCATAACAGAGGGCCTGCCTGGGTGAAAATAGGGATATGTCCTGGTTCAGTTCTGAACCCAGACAACCCCTTTAAGTGTTAATTCATTGTAAGTCCTCCCTATTAGTTCTATGTTCTTGATTATTTGTATTTCAGCATTTAGGTCTAATTAGATGACCAGGACATATTGAAGCATTGGAACTACCCCCATGGTTGGGACAAGGGGTATTAAGAGCAGGTGGCCACCTAGGGTATTTCAGCGTTTAGATCTGGATAAATGACTAGGACATATTGAAGCACTGAAACTACCCCCATAGTTCGGACATAGGAGTAGGTGGCCACCCAAAGTATTGGAACTACCATGGACAAGGGATAGTAAGAACAGGTGGTCACCTAAGTTATTTCAGCGTTTAGATCTGGTTAGATTACCAGGACATATTGAAGCACTGGAACTACCCCCAAGGTTTGGACAAGGGATAGTCAGAGCAGGTGGCCACCTAGGATATTTCAGCGTTTAGATCTGGATAATTAACTAGGACATATTAAAGTATTGGAACTACCCCCATGGTTGGGACATGGGAGTAGGTGGCCACCTTGTGCATCCAATCAATTGGTGCCCTATCTATGCTACCTGATGATTTGGATCTGGTGGACTCTACTTCACATATGGGGTAGAATGATTAGATGGCCCTTCATTGAGCATTGCACATGTGTTTCAGGAAGGAGGCTGAAGGTAATGGACAGAATTTATTATAAATGACAACATTTATAATAAGTGAGGAAGAGGGGTCAGGCGACAAATGAATTAATGATCGTCAATTTGATAGCTTTCATGCTGAACTTCAAGGACTAAGGGTGATGATGCCCAAGGAAGCATCTTCAGGAAGCTTCCCAAATTCTGTATCCCATCCCAGTAACCAGTGCATCTAGCCTGAAAATGCACGACTTGACACCCAAATTGGATTGTAATACACTTTATTGCTATTCATGCATTTGCCAAATATCCCTGCCCAATGTAATGATCTGATCCAGAATTATACCATCTATAGTGAAATAACAAGTACTTCAGTCTGAAACCCTAATTACTGCACAATAAGATTATCCAACACATTGTAGAATCTCCCTGTGATAAACCAATGCTTTCTTCTTGTCAGTATAGAGATGGGCTAAGGCAGACTGTCTTTACTCTATGTGACATCTCCCATGTACAACAGTCTTATCATTGCATAGCTTTGTGACACAGGGCAATAAGATCTTAGTGTAAAAACTAAAAAATTGCACTCCCATATAAATTTTTCTGCTCCGGCTGAGTTGTCCACTCCTTTCTGGCCCTCAACTGTGTGATGTGACCAACACTCATATACCCTATTCATTACTATGATAGTCTCATAGGAACTAATAAAGTTATTGACTTCCTGTCCACACAGAAGATACCATGTCAGTGTGAGTCACAGGGGACAGCTGAGGACCAGAAGGAAGTGGATAACTCACAAATAGTCACCCGTAAGAATTTTAGCTCCACTACAATTTACATCATGTACCTTTCTAACGAGCCAGAAAATGAAAGAAAAAAAAAAAACGTGGGCGTGCGTCTTTAATTTAAAGTGTAAATTCAAAAAAATATTTCATATGTGACATATCAAAAGTTATAGTGACAAATAAACTGTTTCAATGGGTGGGGTCCGAGTGCTGCGATTACCGCCGACCCGCAGACACTGAGGTTAAGTTATGATTTACTGATCTGGCGTTTAACTGATCTGGCAGGCTGGTTTTCTACCTGATCACCAGATCTGGCATAGCTGGACAAAAAGTCCTTTATGCAGGACTTTTTGTCCAGCCGAAGCTGGGACTTATGCCGAAAAGTGAACGGATGACTCATTCATATCATTATAGTCAATGGGCTCTGACGGTGCATGACAGTGTCCTGTTGTGCCATCTGGTAAACTCTGGCATGCTGTTACAGCCTGCCCGATCAGTTAACCCCTTACCGTTCATTGTTGTACATGTACGGCGCAGGCCAGGTCTTTAAAGATGGCTCCCACTTGCTGGTGCCCTAGCCACCGGGTGCCTGCTGTTTTAAATAGCAGACACTGGGGTTAAGGTATGCGATCGACGATAACCTTGATCACATAACCTTAACTCCTCAGATGTCATAGTCAAACGTGATCCTGACCTCTAGGAGTGCAAAAACCCAGAAGGAATGCTTCCTTCCAGACAATCATCGGCTCAATTAAGCAATGTAAAGGGGCCTTTAGTCATACTGTATTTTTAATGACCTTTTGAGTGGAACGTAGTCTGAAATGTTAGAAGGAAGTATAGTCATGGTATTTCATGCAGTGACGTAGACATAACAGGTTTGGCCAAGGATTTATATAATACATGTTACTGTGTCAAAAGTATATTTTGCTTTACTTCTGCTGCTTTTGTCTAGTTTACACAATTCTGAAAATTCTGAGCCAAAAGATGGGGGCACAAGGAGTCTCTAATTAAACCATGTACAGTGGGATGTGAAAGTTTGGGCAACCTTGTTAATCGTCATGATTTTCCTGTATAAATCGTTGGTTGTTACGATAAAAAATGTCAGTTAAATATATCATATAAGAGACACACACAGTGATATTGGATTTACAGAAAGTGTGCTATAATTGTTTAAACAAAATTAGGCAGGTGAATAAATTTGGGCACTGTTGTCATTTTATTGATTCTAAAACCTTTAGAACAAATTATTAGAACTCAAATTGGCTTGGTAAGCTCCGTGACCCCTGACCTACATACACAGGTGAATCCAATTATGAGAGAGTTTTTAAGGGGGTCAATTGTAAGTTTCCCTCCTTTTTTTAATTTTCTCTGAAGAGTAGCAACATGGGGGTCTCAAAACAACTCTCAAATAACCTGAAGACAAAGATTGTTCACCATCATGGTTTAGGGGAAGGATACAGAAAGCTGTCTCAGAGATTTCAGCCGTCTGTTTCCACAGTTAGGAACATATTGAGGAAATGGAAGACCACAGGCTCAGTTCAAGTTAAGGCTCGAAGTGGCAGACCAAGAAAAATCTCGGATAGACAGAAGCGACGAATGGTGAGAACAGTCAGAGTCAACCCACAGACCAGCACCAAAGACCTACAACATCATCTTGCTGCAGATGGAGTCACTGTGCATCGTTCAACCATTCGGCGCACTTCACACAAGGAGATGCTGTAAGCGAGAGTGATGCAGAGGAAGCCTTTTCTCCACCCACAGCACAAACAGTGCCGCTTGAGGTGAGCTAAAGAACATTTGGACAAGCCAGCATTATTTTGGAATAAGGTGCTGTGGACTGATGAAACTAAAATTGAGTTATTTGGCCATAACAAGGGGCGTTATGCATGGAGGAAAAAGAACACAGCATTCCAAGAAAAACACCTGCTACCTACAGTAAAATATGGTGGTGGTTCCATCATGCTGTGGGGCTGTGTGGCCAGGGCAGAGACTGGGAATCTTGTCAAAGTTGAGGGACGCATGGATTCCACTCAGTATCAGCAGATTCTGGAGACCAATGTCCAGGAATCAGTGACAAAGCTGAAGCTGCGCCGGGGCTGGATCTTTCAACAAGACAACGACCCTAAACACTGCAAATTGGTGTGGTATTAAAAAGCAGGAAGTGCTCAACCCCATATGCAGTGGTGCATCTATACTGGGGGGGCAGATCCTGCACTTGTGGCCCGTTGCTAATGGCAATCCCCAGCAAAAATGCATACAATGGAGGATGCCTGCAGCGGACCACAAGTACCACAATGGACATCCTACACAGGATAGCAATTGTGTGGATGTGATAAACAGTCAAAATAACATAACAAAAACAGAGACAGGTGCACTATGCGGTCTTACTAACCCTCATACTGATGTAAAATTGAGAATTAGCCAACATATCCTGCTTGGAGGACATGTCTGAGCCCGAGCACCACGCCAAGGTTTCTCAAGTAGCTCGGGAACCTAACGCTAAACCTACCTGGGCCGTATGGGCAATACCAGGAGCCAGTGGGCGAATTACAGGTGCGCAAGGTCCGACTCAAAGCAATCTCCCAGTTACCTCCAGCATGTGACCATGCATACAATGGTCCTAAACACTGCTCAAAATCCACTAAGGCATTTTTGCAGAGGAACAAGTACAACGTTCTGTAATGGCCATCTCAGTCCCCAGACCTGAATATAATTGAAAATCTGTGGTGTGACTTGAAGAGAGCTGTCCATGCTCGGAAGCCATCAAACCTGAATGAACTAAAGATGTTTTGTAAAGAGGAATGGTCCAAAATACCTTCAACCAGAATCCAGACTCTCATTGGAACCTACAAGAAGCGTTTAGAGGCTGTAATTTCTGCAAAACGAGGATCTACTAAATATTGATTTCATTTATTTTTTGTGGTGCCCAATTGTATGCACCTGCCTAATTTTGTTTAAAGGGAGTCTGTCACCACAATTTGCCCTTAGCACTGTAGCATAACTATAGATCAGTCAAATAGTACCTTTTTGTCTTTTTGTTTGGATGTTCACCAGGGGCAAAAATTGAGTTTTATTCATATGTAAATGAGGGCTCGCAAGTGCCCAGGGGCGGAGTTCGGGCTGTAAGTGCCCAAGCCGCTCTGCCTTCTTCTCACATAACCCCTCCCCAGACTGTTGCTTGGCCCGCCCTGTAAGCCTCCCGCGTCATCCAGTGTACTGGCTGATATCTCGCCGGCGCATGCGCACTGTGATGACCATTGTGGACAGCAGCATCATTCCATGCACTGCGCATGCACTGGCAGGATATCGGCCAGTACACTGGATGACGTAAGAGGCTTACAGGGAGGGCCAAGCAACAGGCTGGGGAGGGGTTATGTGAGAAGAAGGCAGAGCGGCTTGGGCACTTACAGCCCGAACGCCGCCCCTGGGCACTTGCGAGCCCTTATTTACATATGAATAAAACTCAGTTTTTGCCCCTGGTGAACATCCAAACAAAAAGACAAGGGTACCATTTGACTGATCTATAGTTATGCTACAGTGCTATGTAAGTGGTCTATAAGGGCAAATTGTGGTGACAGACTCCCTTTAAACAATTATAGCACACTTTCTGTAAATCCAATAAACTTCATTTCACTTCTCAAATATCACTGTGTGTGTCTCCTATATGATATATTTAACTGACATTTTTTATCGTAACAACCAATGATTTATACAGGAAAATCATGACGATTAACAAGGTTGCCCAAACCTTCGCATCCCACTGTAGAATTGCACAAACATGCCATTGATTTGAGAGGTCACCGTGTAAGGCCTCATGCAGACGACCGTTGTGTGCATCCGTGGCCGTTGTGCCGTTTTCCGTATTTTTTTTTGCGGAACCATTGACTTTCAATGGGTCCGTGAAAAAATCGGAAAATGCACCGTTTTGCAGCCGCATCCGTGATCCGTGTTTCCTGTCCGTCAAAAAAATATGACCTGTCCTATTTTTTTGACGGACAACGGTTCACGGACCCATTCAAGTCAATGGGTCCGTGAAAAAACACAGATGCACACAAGATTGGCATTCGTGATCCGTGGCCGTAGGTGACTTTCATACAGACGGATCCGAAGATCCGTCTGCATAAAAGCTTTTTCAGAGCTGAGTTTTTACTTAGAATATACTGTCGGATCTGAGTTTTCACTAACACAGAGGCGTTCCCATAGTGATGGGGACGCTTCTAGTTAGAATATACTACGAACTGTGTACATGACTGCCCCCTGCTGCCTGGCAGCACCCAATCTCTTACAGGGGGCTGTGATCAGCACAATTAACCCCTCAGGTGCCTTTTTTTTTTGTTTTAGTTTTTTTTTAGTTTTTTTGTTTTTTTAAGAAAGTATTTAACATCAGTTCTTCTATAGATCAGTATGGGGGAAATATATTGGTAGAAAAAAACGCCATGCAAGAACAGAATAAAAAAAAAGCAGAGCAAAAAAATAATGAACAGAAGAAAATGGAATAAAAAAATCTACAATCCTAAAATAAAAATATATAGGCGATACATTCCAGAATCACACCAGAAGCTATATAGGTACATAGCTCAGAACCCTAGCAGTGGGATCAGTTCCCTAGTTGGCCATACATAAAGGTGAAATCTGTACGTCCTGTGCACATCTTTCTGTCTTAGGCCACACCGCGGTTCGTGAAAACTCGTCCTGCCGAGTGCAGGAGCGCACGGCGCCATCGGTTGCTATGACGCCGTGCGCTTCATGCCGCCGCCACTGTACAGTAATACACTCATATAGATCAGATGAGTGTTACTGTACAGCGGCTGCAAAAAGCGCATGGCGTCATAGCAACCAATGACGCCGTGCGCTCCTACACTCGGCAGGACTGATTTTCACGGACTGTGGTCCGTGAAAATCAACGTATATGTGAATGCGGCCTTAAAGGGAATCTGGACCATTATCTACAGTAATACATGAGTAGTACTGCAGATATGGAGTGACTATTTTTTAGTTTCCTCAAACTCCCCCCCTGTTGTCAGGACTCACAGGAGTCCTCTCCATTATGTTAGAACGGCACAGCAGACTTTGTATTGTAGTGCAGCTTTGGTCATGACAGCAGGCAAACTGGGGGCAGTAGGGAAATAAAATAAAAATGTTGTGATCTGGACTCTTATATGTAGTACTATGCATATATGATCGTAGATAATAGTCCAAAATTTGGGTGACAGATTCCCTTTACGCGTTACAGAAGGTTGTTCAATCTTTTTTAACAACAGATCTTTTAGTAAAAGAACAAATAGTACTGGACGCTGAAATATCGGCCAGTGTAATACAGCCTTAAAGGGGTTGTCCGGGTCCATTTTCACCCCGGCAGCCCCCCTGACTTGAGCATCGGAGCAGTTCATGCTCCGATGCTCTCCTTTGCCCTGCCCTAAATTGCGCACGGTAAAGGCATTTTCTGGAGTTTCGTGACGAACCAGGCTCTCCATGGGGCTGCCAGGAAGCCCGGTGACGTCACCGGCACTGATAGGTGGGATTTAGCGCTGCCCTAGCCAGTAAACAGGCTAGGGCAGCGCTAAAGTCCGCCCATCAGAGCCGGTGACGTCGCCAAACAAACTGCCGGGCTAGATCGCGCAGGGCAAGGGCTCATCGGAGCATGAGATGCTCTGATGCTAGCCTCAGGGGGGCTGCCTGGGTGAAAATAAGGCTATGTCTGGGTTCAGCTCTGAACCTGGACAACCCCTTTTAAGTATAAGTGTTTTCAGTTTGGTAAAATAGATGTGAATGTTATCTCCTTTTGAATACACCGTTCTGCACTGTATGCAGGCTCGGACTGGCCCACAGGGGTACAGGTGAATCCCCCGGTAGGCCCCTGAGCAACGTTGGCACCTAGTCTCCCATCCCCTGCACAAGTGTCACATAACCGATTAGACTTACTGCACTACATACATATATTCAATGTACAGCACCTCAACCCGCTACTCCAGATGTAGTGAAACTACAGCTCCCAGCATGCACACTGGCTTGGCTGTTTTTAGAACTCCCATAGAAGTGAATGGAGGATGCTGGGAGCTGTCGTTTCACAACAGCTAGAGTGCCGAAGGTTGCTGACCCCTGGTATAGAGGAAAGCTGCCAGTATCCTCTTCTCCCCAGGACCTACCTTCTCAAAGTTGCTGCAGGGACCCCCACATTCAATTATCTGGTAGCATCTTGCTGCTGTGTGAGCAGGTAATATTTAAATGTATCCGTACGGTGGGCCCCTAAAATAAATGTTACTGGTAGGCCCTAGGCACCCCAGTCCAACACCGACTGTATGTATGGTGTATGTCCTTTCTACAACCTTCTCATGAACTTGTCTATTTGCTAATGGAATATAAAACAAACAACAGATGAAACCCGACTCCTTGCACAGTGATAATAGCATTTTAGGTTGATGACAGCTGTTGTGTCTTCTGAAAATATACCAGTGTTTTCAAACAAAAATGCTGCCATCAGTTGTATTAGCGGACCACAGTGAGCGCTGTACGTAAACGGCCCGCAGATGGGGACTTTAGAGCATGGTTCATTGGGTCTGTATGTAGTGGCAACAGTCTGCAGAATATCTCTATTGTATCCTCATGTTTGTAGTGTAACCATCGGCAGATATTAATTCTAATAATCTCTTATCACTCACTGGAACTTTTTATGAAATCTCTGAGAGATGCAAATATATAAATAAGAAACTTGGCATCATTTTTTAAATATTTATATTTGCTTCTGTAAAGAATTTATCGATGCTTGCACACTGGTTTTCTGCCGTAAGAACATAGTATTTTTTACCATATATCATTTTTGCAAGAAAATGTGACGTTGTGTAATTTTACAATGTTCTCCCGGCTTTTAATAAGTAGGTAGGACAGCGGGCGTAGTTTGCTAGACAGGTAGGTGTTCACCAGACTTGCGAAATGTAACTTTTTGAAAAGCCACATAAAAATGGTGTAATTGTTATCTGATTTCAGTATGGGGGGGTGGTGAAAAAACTACAGTGACACCCCTAGAAAAAGTGCTAGATGTACCAAATTTATCAGTGTGTAATTGTTTGATAAGCTTGGCGTAAATTATGGCAAGGCGTGCTCAAACAAGGCGGACTTTAAAAATCCCCCTAAGGCAAACCCCCCCCCCCCCCTCCCCCATAAGCGTATTAGTATCAGTTCTCTTCACCATTTTGAGTTTCTGTCAAGCTAATTTTAAAAGCAAGAATAGCTTAGACGGCAGAAAAAAAAATGGAACTCTGTTCAGACAGCATTAAAGGGGAAGTCTGGTTTCAGGAGGAAACCAGACCACACTTGGGATGTGCCTGCAATAAAGAATATAGATCATCGCTTATCTCAGGAATGCTCAACCTGCAGCCCTCCAGCTGTTGCAAAACTACAACTCCCAGCATGCCCAAACAGCCTACAGCAGGGCATTGTGGGAGTTGTTGTTTTACATCAGCTAGAGGGCCGCAGGTTGAGCATGCTTGGCTTATCTAGCTGACCCTTCACAGTGGTTCTGGTTCTCTCATCTGGGCTCTGTTTACCTGACTGCAGCAAAGTCATGTTAGCAACAGCCAATCACCGCTCCTTATTGCAGGCACTTCCCAAATGTTGTCTGGTCCTTCCTTCTGAAAACAGACAACCCCTTTAGCATCAATGCGGGGTCCACCATAAGAAGAAACCCTGTCACAGAGGACGATTTAGGCCCACTATTGTTTGAAAAACTAGAGCAAACAGGAAACTTCTGCCTATCGAAAATCTGATTACTAGTCAGAAAATTTTGTAAGTTGAAGACCAAAATGAGATGTTTATGTCACAATTGGCTGGTCACTGGCCATTTTACTTAAAGGGGTTGTCCAAGTTATATTTATTGATGACCTATCCTCAGGATAGGTCATCAATATCAGATCGGCGGGGGTCCGACACCCGGCACCCCCTCCGATCAGCTGTTTTTAGAGAAGGCGTGCGCGGTGTCAGCGCTGCCTCCTCTTCACTGTTTACCTTCTAGCTGTTGCATCTGCAGTGGTGAGCAGGTGTAATTACACCCAAGCCGTCCCATTCATTTCAATAGGAAGGCTTGGGTGTAATTACACCTGCTCACCACTGCAGATGCAACGGCTAGAAGGTAAACAGTGAAGAGGAGGCAGCGCTGACACCACGCACGCCTTCTCTAAAAACAGCTGATCGGTGGTGGTGCTGGGTGTCGGACCCCTGGCCGATCTGATATTGATGACCTATCCTGAGGATAGGTCATCAATAAATATAACTTGGACAAGGCATTTTTTTATTTTTTTTTATTCTGACTAATGACTGATCGGCTGCAATGTGCCGCTCTGTGTCTCATGTACGACCTGCTTACCCTTAGGGCTCATGCACACGACAGTATGGCTTTTTCAGTGTTTTGCTGTCCGTTTTTTACGGATCCGTTGTTCCATTTTTTGTTTCCGTTGTGTTTTCTTTCAGTTTTTCCATGTTATAAGCGAAAATAACACAGTGAATAGACTGTCATCTTAGCAACCATGCGTGAAAATCGCACCGCATCCGTACTTGCTTGCGATTCTTTTTTTTTTTACGCAGCCCCATTTATTTCTATGGGGCCTGCGTTGCGTGGGAAACGCACAAAGAGGAGCATGCTGCGATTTTCACGCAACACACAAGTGATGCGTGAAAATCACCGCTCATGTGCACAGCCCCATAGAAATGAATGGGTCCGGATTCAGTGCGGGTGCACATTGTTCACCTCACGCATTGCACCCGCGCGGAATACTCGCCCGTGTGAAAGGGACCTAAGGGTGGCACGGCCACCAGTCAAGATTTGTGATGCAGTTTTGGAAACCTAATCCAGGACTGTAATCAAAAAGAGGAAAGGTTGTATTTGTCCTTTACACTGTCTCTCCTTTTATGATCCATTCCTGATTTTGGCTTCCAAAACTGCATCGGGAAACCTGACCCTGTGACCATACACGTTGATGACTAAGCCTTTACAATGGCCAAGCCTACATTGGGCAAAACTTTTTCTTAGCCAAATATATGGGAGCAGATTTTTCTAATACTGTTTGTGTAAAATAACATATTAACACTTTTTAGTAGGATAGGGTATTTTAAGGACCATGAAAGGTCAGCACTTGTGTGACGTGTCAATTGTGACAGTTCTTGAGACGACAATAGTATTTGGAAAGGTTAGGAATCCTCCTAACTCAGCATATTATTATTAGCTTTACAAATAAGGAAACTTAGAAAACCATGATGTAAGGGGTTTTACTAGTTAACCATATATGTCTGTTATAATGGTAAATTTAGGATACAATGTAACTCTATGGAGAGTCAACCTATAAAAAGGCTTTGTCTCATGACGTTGGCAGAGCATTCTTTGACAAGACACCTGTTGCTCTCTGCACACACATTCACACATACACACATACACGTTACTTTAAGGGAATCACTTTTTCTTCACTCATTCTAAATTGGTTTATTACATGCTTGTTATCTTTTGAGATTCTTCTGCTGTATTTAATATTTTTCTCTTCCTAAACTTTGTAACTGTTTCTTTTTATGCGAATTAAACCCTTTTAACTTTTATCTTTCATCAAGAACTCTCCATATTTTGTTGGCTCCTTCTGAAGCATCTCTTATAAAATTAAGAAATGCTGGACGATATTTAACAGTTTGAAGGGAACCTATCACATTGAACATGGTGTCTGAGCTGTAGGCAGCAGGTTATAGAGCAGGAGGACCTGAGCAGATGGATATGGAGTTTTATGGGAAAAGATTCATTAAAACTTATTCATTAAAATTCCTGCTCATTCTGGGCGTTGCAGTCCAAGAGGCGGTCCTATCAGTGATTGACACCCTCTTCTCTATGACTGTGTATACAGAGAGAGCTGTCAATCACTGATAGGACCGCCTCCTTGACCTGAATGAGTGACAGAATGGTCTGCGGTGCTCTTTCAAGGGGATCCTGAGAGTACTGAGGGGGCGCCACAAGGACAGTTAAGGTAAATTGAAGTATTTTTAATGACAAATAAAAGCTCGACACGTTTTGGGGTAAAATCCCTTTTTCAAGAGCAAAGTGACACAAGGGGATTTCACCCTGAAACACATTGAGCTTTTATTTGTCATTAAAAAAGACTTCTAATTTACCTGGGAAGCCTCAGTACCATCCTTTTGGGAACCAAGAAGCCTGACTTACCATCTACAAGCGACCTCGGAGGGGGAGGCTGAGGTATAGGTGTCTTGAGTTTATCCTATACCTCCCTCCCCAGTAAAGTAAGTCTTTTACCATTTTATGAAAATCCTTCCACACACCAACGATCATCGATCGCTTTATAGTGGTTGTATACGGAAGGAAATACGTGCATGTATATATATACCTCCTTTTATTCATACCCAAATATCCTGATTGGTTTATAGATTCTCACCTTACCTTCCATTGTCAATAATCATTGACAACTATAATTTTCTAGTCTCCATCCTAAATTGTCCTTGTGGCGCCCCCTCGGTACTCTCAGAATCCCCCTGAAAGAGCACCACAGACCATTCTCTTACTCCTACTTACCTAACAGTCCACAATTGTGTACTGTTTCTCTTCTTTTTTTTTTTTTTTTTTTAGCACCACCAACATCAGTGTTTGTTTTGTTTGCTTGGTTTTGTATCTACCTCTTTTATTACTTCCATCACCAACTATCACCATCCTGTGCATCCCCTGGCGCCTTCTAATCTCCTTTCCCTCCCTCCTTTCTTTCCAAAATTTCCCTACCACAATATATTCGTCCTTCACTCCTTTGTTTCCCTTATTTGCCAATTATTATTATTTTTTTTCTCCTTGACCTAAAAGCCTAGAATGAGCTCCTCCTGCTCTGCAACAAGCTACCTGTAGAATACTTAGAATTTTCATGGTGACAGGTACAGTTTAGCCATCATAAACCTAGAAGAGACATTTTATTAGACTCCGTTCTATCCCTTACACCACCTCCTGGCTGGCTGACTCTATACCAATATTAATAATGGCACATCCTTTAGGGTACAGCAAAACTTAGCATGGGCCCCCTGCACCTTGTTTCCCAGTGTATGTGTGTCAATCACCCCCAGGGAGTACACATGAGCAACATCCCAGATTTCTGATGAATTTGTGGGGTGTTTTGTTTTGTTTTGTTTTAAATCAAGTGGAAGAAATTTTAATTAAATGCAAACTGTAATAAAAAAAAAAAAGTTGCCTTTGGCCTTTAACCACTTTATCTAACTTTTATGTCAGAAAAAGTGGAACAGACGCTTCAAATATATGGCACTCATTCTGACCACCATGTCTTTACACCAGAAAACTGTCAAAAATACCTTGATAAATCTCCTTCTCTTCCATTACAAAGCTAGCTGGCTGCCTGCAGCCACCACTAGGGGGAGCTCAGTGACTAGGAATTTATACATCTACCATAGGAGCTATAATAATCTCTTTGTATTGAGCTCCCCAGTGGCGGCTTTGTGAAAATGCAGTGTTTTCACACATGGAAGAGAAGAGCAAGTTCTTATGGCCTTTTTAAGTGATAAAAAAAAAATCATGTGTGAAGGAAGCCTTAGAACAGTCTGCTTCTGACCATCAACTATAACTGAATGGTTTTCTTTCATTTCCTCAAATATATTTCCTGCACGCTGCCAGATGTTTGTCATGAAGGCAGCTTTCTTCTCAGGCTGTGTTTCCACATTCGGGTTTTTTGAGTGCAGTTTTTAAAGCCAAAGCCAGAAAAGAGAAATACCAAAAACTACAGTTTATAAAAAAAAATCTGAACTTGTAAACCTAGGTTTTAGGTGTATGCACATAGTTTTATGCAGATTTTGCGAGTGGATTTTCTTGCGGTTTTTACTGCATTTCCGCACTAAACGTTACTTGCTGATTTTGAGGCATTGCAAAGCGTGAGATCTACATGCTGTAAAGTTCAAAATCTGCTCCGCAAGTCAATTTCTGGATAGTGTTCATGAGATTTAGAAAATCTTGTCTACCTACCTGTTACCGTATAACGCGAAATTCCACTCTTAATAAGCACAGTGTGCATACACGCTTTATGTCCATTAGGCATGCTCTCCACCAATCTTTCATGTTATTTGGGTACTTTCTCATGTGCCATTTCGATGCAGTTTTTGGAGCCATTGTCTGGATTGGATTGTAAATGGAGTGAAGCATCTAGGAGAGAGTTTACTTTTCACTTTTTTTTTCAGTCCTGTTCTGGTTTTGACATTAAAGGAAAGCTTACCACTTTACTAGGAGGTGTGAATCCACCATCTCCTTATTAGGTGCGCTGTCCAACTCCTAATTTTTTGACTCCCAGGACTCTACCAGGCTTCTCCTAAGGCTACATGCACATGACCGTATGTGTTTTGCGGTCCGCAAATTGCGGATCCGCAATAAAAAACATAGCCTAAGATTGTATCCAAATCCCCTCTAAGCTCTTTAATGCAAAGTAATGTCAAAGTGATAAAATTGTAACAGACAATTTTATTAGATTGTAAGCTCTTGTGAGCAGGGTCCTCATTCCTCTTGTTGCAATTATTGATTTGTCTGTTGCTGTGTTGTTTATGACTGTTTGTACATGAACCCCTGAACTGTAAAGCGCTGCGCAATATGTTGGTGCTATATAAATAAACATTACTATTACTATTATTATTATTATTTAATAACGCACAGCATTGTCTCCTATTTTTGAACCCTATGGGTTCATGTGATCTCCCTGCTTCCTGTCTTCTGATCTGAAAAATGGCTGACACCATTTTGAGAAATTCACCCATTTTGGATTCAGTTTCGACCCAAATTTTTGGAAATTCGCTAAGTCAATTTGCTAATCTCTGAACATCACAGATTAAGGTCTCTTGCACACGAACGTCCGCAATGCACTGGCACCGACCGCGGGCCAACCGCATGTGGATAGCAACCCCATTCACTTGAATGGGGTCTGCGATCCGTCCGTTTTGCAAAAAGATAGGACAGGTTCTATCCTTTTGCGCAGCGGAAGCACGGAACGGAACCCCATGGAAGCACCCCGTAGTGCTTCCGTAGGGTTCGGTTCCGTGCTTCCGTTCCTCATCTCCGGATTTGCAGACCCATTCAAGTGAATGGGTCCGCATCCATGATGCGGAATACATACGGCCGGTGCCCCGTGTATTGCGGACACGCCATATGTGGGCCACAATACGGCCACTGGTGGCACACGGTCGTGTGCAAGAGGCCTTAGACACATTTAACAAATCATAAATTTAGTGCAAACTAAAAGTGGCTTAAAGTAAACCTCTTCACATATCTGCAGCAACTCCGTTTGTCCGCAGGTGATAAACCCATAACCTAATGAGAACAGCAACTGATCAGATCTTTCTTTTCTTCTCCTTGCAGGCAGCTCCAGAGAATTGTCAGTGACATAAAGAAAAATGAATCCGGGCTATTTAAAAAAATCAAGAAGTAAGTCATTTTATCAAATAATGTCCGAATGAAGAAATATTTTTTCTTTTACTTTTCATTCAACATGGGATCTTCGTTATTATATTACTATAGGGTCACCAAACAGGATCAGTTCTAGATAACCTTGCTTCTAAATGAGGACTCACTGGTGACCAGTCAGCAGCTGCACATTTCTCCTGCAGTGGCCTCTACAGGATAAATGTGGTATTACAAGATGTCAACTCATTTTAGCATTTGTCTCTCATATATCCTGAAACTAGGAACCCAAACCATGATGTCCATATGCTCCTGTAGGGCAAATGGACGTGAGTTATGCTAATTAGCTAAACACTTCTCGTTTTAAGAATACATTTAGGTTACAGGGCGATCCTCTTTTATTGATAGTCTATTTGAATGTGGCTTTTGAAAAAACAAATGCAGGCAGTACATTGCAGGGCGGATTCCTTTCTATATATCCGCCTGATAATGAGTCCATGTTTTTAAGGCTGCAAAATTATGTCAGGCAGTGAGTAATATGAATGGAGCGCCATCGCCCTGACCACATTTCCTGTCTTATCTTGCTGGGTCTTCGTGCGAAACAGATTTATGTTGCAACTTTTGAAGCAGAAGTATCACAACTAAAATACACTGAAAATACACATACAGAATTCATTTTACCGTAAAACCTTTGATTGTGTCCTACTCTTTAGGGATCAATCAAACGGTACAAAGGAATGGGATCAATATCAAAGTAATAAACAATCTTCATAATCCTCTCTATGGAATTGTTTCAAGTATTAGCCGGATCCGTAGCTAGAATTCCTATAGCCCCACAGCAGGCAAGCACCCCCCCCCCCCCCATTATATACTGGCCATAGTATGAATTACATTAATACAACCAGTAGTATAAAAACTGTTATTCAAGGGGTTGTATTAGTGGGTGTCCAACACCCAGCATGCCCACCTATCGGTTGTTTCAGGCAATCGCAATGCCGAGAACGATATAGTCTACTGAGCACAGCTTCATACCTGTTGTGATGGCCATGCCATTGTACTGCTGATTAGTGCGCACACAGATGCCGGGAAATACACAATGTACGGAACCTTCTGCTTTCACTCTATCGTTTCCAAAACTGCGTCTGCCCAAAACAGCTGATTGGTGGGGATGCCGGGAGTCGCGAGGGTAGGTCGTCAGTATCTGTAGCCCAGGAAATCCCAGGAGGGAGTCTGTCATCTCCAAAATCAGATTCAAAGTAAGCATTCCCCATGTAGGGCAGGTGCCCTGAAACGTAACCATAATCTTTCTTGTAAAAATCCAGTCTTCTTATTTTGAGAAATGCTTCTTTTTCTTTTTATGCAAATTACATTTTTGGGGCACCATTAATTGAATCCAAAAGTATTGGCAACCTCTCAAATACCATTGCGTCAGAACTACAGGCACCCGACCTCAGCCCTAAGCAGGGTTCCCAACTGTCCAGAAATTTCTGGACAGTCCACAAAAATAGGCGACTTTTTTGCTGTGTCCATGAGAAAAAAATACAGGTTTCTGTGATTTAATTTTTTTTAAGGCTGCTGGTACTTCACTAGATTATTTTGGTGGTAATTATCATCATTTTACAGTTCACAGTAAATACTGGTAATGAGGTGTTATCACTATATGCTATAGACATGTATTACTTATCTTTATCATTTAATATGGCTTTCCATTTTGCTCGTAATTTTTTTTCGGTTATTTGTGATTTTTGGATAAGTTGTCCAGAAAGAAGAAATATTTTGGTTGGCAACCATGACCCTAAGTACGTGCATATAATAGCACCCTGCGGGGTACTACTGCTCCCAGCACCCTGGTGTGTATTATCCTTTCTAGGCATCTTTTGCTAATTACTTATTTAGTAGCTGCTATTTTATGCATGTACTTAGGGTAGAGGTCGGGTGTCTGTGGATCTGATGCAACAGTATTTAAGAGGTTGTCAATTAAATTTTTTTTTTCAGATTTATTTATGCAAAGCCCTCATAGCCTTGCAATTTCCTTAGACGGATGGGTTTTTCCACTGCGGATAGTTATTTATTTATTTTTGTATTAGAAGGGATCTTAGAAGGGAAGCAGTATCAGTATATGACATGTCGTTTATGTCCCAGGCTGTGGGTATGCTTTTAAACAATTTATGATATTTAAATAGACTAATAAAGATGTTTTTATATTTTGTAAAAAATAAATGTGTGGTGCCATTTTTTCTTTTGTTTGGAATTGATTTATAGAGTACCACACAAATCGGCATTGGTTTATATGTACTTGGCCAACAATTATAGGTAGTGTGCTCCAAAAGCATAACCACAAAATTCCTTTTTGGGAGTGCTGAAGATTATTATCTTTTTGTAGCGAGAGTGAGATAATGAGCTAGATATGACGTTAAATAGATATGAGATAATAGATTAAAATATATATTCTCCTGAAATCCAAAATGTTGGAAACGCATCATGTTGGTGAAAATACCAAAATTCCATCTATAAGATGTAAATATTAGTTCTGTTCTGATTCTGCCTGTACAACATTATTTCATGTATGTATCACTTTTCATTTTCTTTTCTTAGTGCTGTTTTTTAGGATTATGTAATTTCACAATCAGCACTTTTTAATCTCCATGTAGCATTTTTTACATTAAATCCCAAAAATATCGAATAATCAGTGTTGTTCTGATAGAACCAAAATAGAACAAACTGTGCTTTGCACTCACAGTGAAAGTGATTATTTACGTATATTGATTTAATTTAAATATTGATGTCCTTTAGTCAGGATAGGTCATCAATATCTGATCTGGGGGTATGAATCTTGGCATCCGGGTTGATCAGCTGTTTGAAGGGGCTATAGTGCTCAAATAAGCGCTGAGGCTACTTCATAGTATACCATGCACAGCCCTGTACATTGTATAGCGGCTGTGCTTGGTACTGGAGCTCAATCCCATTGACTTGAATAGGACGGAGATGCACAAATGCCATGCGACCACTGAACATGATATCACAGGTCAAGGATGATGCTGCCGCGTCCAAATGCAGCAGCCTCTTTCAAGAACCGATAGGCGGAGATACTGAGTCAGACCCCACCAATCAGACTGGCTGCAGGCCCCCCACTGATGTCTCAACCGGATGTGCTCCTGCTGCATGCCCATTATGCAACTGTACAGGAAAACACAGGAACAGATTAATTCAAGATATCAGCGGGAAAACCTGCAGCCGGTCAGGCAGTCATGTGAGCCCAGGGCAGATTGCAGAATCGGCAGTGCAAAGGAATGATAAGTAGTAGTGAAATGATCCTCCTTTCACAGCTTTTCTGAAAGTTTGAATTTAGTAAAAAACCCAGTGCACCCCTTTAATATATTTCTGAAAGGATTTTCTATACTTCAAGCTCTTAAACTGGTACTGATCCTGTTTATAAAATGTTAATACTATAGTAAATGGGGGACATGGTTAGGGGATGACTATTAGATCGGTGAGGGTTCTACCGCTGGGACCCCCCACCAATCCTAATAGTTAATCCTAATCTTAAACCAATACTAATCTAATAGTTATCCCCTATCCTGTGGATAGGGGATGTTAATGTAGCCGGAATACCCCTTTAACTTCCCAAAAAGCAAATCAGCAGACCAAGCTCTTTTGAGTCACTGAACAAGCAGGAGATCCTTGCCATCGGAACTCAGTAGCTAACAAAGGGTATGGTGGAACTTAGAACCAGTTATAGATAATTTTTATGTAAATCTTCTCTTTATGGCAGTTCTAAAATAGTGTTCACAGAGAAATGTATTCTTGAACAGCCACTGATTTACTCAGCATCAAGTTAATAGGATTGTCAGCAGACCATGAATTCAAGGATTGGCCATAAAAATTATTGCCTCTAGATTTATGGAAGACTGTCTGTAGATTATTAAGAGTTTTTTATTATTATTATTATTATGCAGTTGACAGTTATTTCTAGTATTCTGAGCTATAAATGCATATTGCTTATACTTGTCAATTTTTTTTTTCCCCATTTGTTGGTAAAAAAAAATTGTTGGGTGTCAATGATATTTAGTAAAAAAAAAAATTAAGAAGGTTGACAACGCTGCTCCTTATTGTTTACTATCTTTTCTTAGTCGTAATTTGATCCATCGTTCTGCAGTCTATGGGTGTAAGCTCTGTCTCTGTCCCTCAATATTTAGGTTCCAAAATGATCAGGTGGCGTTAATTTGTAAAACTGGGAAAGATACATGGGATCGGTATGGAAAATCAATCCTTGCATGCTTCAATCTGCACTTTGATTGCTTTACCTCCTCCTCTTTTTGTGTTCTGTGTTGTTTGTAAGAAACCGGTGCACTTAAATGTTTTATTTCATCTACAAATGTGGATCCTATGTAACATACTTGCTAACTCTCCTGGAATGTCCAGGAGGCTCTCATCGCCACACGGAGCAGCCTTCCATGCACTTTACTAGTATGCACTCCGGGTTGCTGCATCATTAGGTGCAATGCCACCCCCCAATGGGCAATGAGGGCTGGGGGGGTGCATCACAAAAAGGAGCATGACTTGTAAAAAAGGGGCATGGTCCAAGAAAAGGGTCCTGTTGTGAACAACTCTGGTTACAAGTTGGCAAGTACTGTATGCTACATACAGTAAAACCTGTTTGAGACGACCATCCAAATGACATTGAAAAGCGGTCTTCTTTGGGGATGAGAAGAAACTGGCCAGTAGGCATAATATATAGTGGACTAATAATCTATCACAGGAAATATGGGGTATATAAAGGGGTGCTCTTTTGGAGAGATTTATATAGGCAGCTGCTCTGGGGTCTAGTGAAAGGTGGACCCCTACTAAGGTACATGGCTTCTCATCTACAAACATCTACAAAAGCATTTGATGGCAAAAAGAGATGTTGGCTACTCTGCTTTCTATCCTTCAAATGATGGCAAGGAAGGGATGAATAAGCACAGTCTCAATGTGAAGAGTGTGATCCAAGCTGACATAAAACACGAGTGGGGATATATTTGGGTTGCAATAAGCCTACCCTGCTCTTGTATAGGCCTCTGATCTCGTGAACAAATAAGGATAACATTGGAGTCCAAATAATCTTCCACCACACAAAACTAAGGTGTGCTTTCCCATACATATGAACATCTTTCAGAATGTCTAGTCTCTGGGCCACAAAGGTCCAACAGAAGACCCCATATGAAGCAGGAGCTAGAGCCATTTACTTTCCACTAGGGTCTATTTCTCATTGGGTTGGTATAAATAATAGATCTTAATGATATGTCCTGTGTGTACAATGACAACAAAGGTAAAGAGCTACGGTAATTGAAAGAGAACATGTGCACTGTATATACTGTCCTGTATAGATGGCGGCTAAAAATATTTCTTGGAGGGTCACAGGAATCCCAGTTTGAAACAACTGTGGTCTCATGAAGACTGTGAAAAGTAGAAATATCAGATTGATGCAATTATGTCTCAGGCAGATATGTAATTTATTACAGGTGTGGACTGATTAGACACTGGATCTTGCCACATCAGGACATAAAAGTGCTTCCCCTGCTGCTCTGTAAGAAGACTTTCAGAGGCTACTTCTGGGTAGTGTACCTCTTGGTGAGAAATCATCGACTGCTAGACATGCCTCTATGACAGATGCACTTGAAGACTATTTGTCCAGTTGATCGATTTTAAGATGGAGGCATCATTGGACTGAGAGCAGCAGGATGGTTGTTTCGACAAATTGCCTGCCTTCTAGGCCATTCTGACCTAGCTGTTAGATGTTGGGAGCAGTGGTTACATGAGGGCATGGACACATGGTGAGAAGGCTTGGCGACCACCAGCAGTGAGGATAATTTGATCGTCTGACAAGCATGAGCAGCTCCCACAGTTTCGTTGTCCACTATCCACACACAGGTGGCACTATCATTACCCACAGCTATCTCTGCCCGAACCATTTCCAGGTGCTTAGCAGAAGGAAATTTGGTGTCATGGTGCCCATTATGTGTCCTGTCATTGACAGCCAACCACCGTCTCGTTTGTTTGCAGTTGTATAGTAAATGAGAAAACTGGCCTGCTACAGACTGGAATCATAAACTCCTCTTTAGTGATGAGTCCAGGTTCTGTTTGTGATCCGAGAACGTTTGAGTATGGAAGCCTCATGTTGAAGCTGGCATCCCAGCTGGTCCCACAAATGCTGGATTGCCGATAAATCTGGCAACCAGGCAGGTCAAGGAGGTGTTTCAATCCTGTGCAACTTATGAGTGCACAGGATCTACAGGCCCAGCTAAAACATCTATGGGCAAATGTGCAGCAGGATACCGTACAGAAACTGTATGCCTTCATGTCCAACCATATCTCGTCCTGTATCCAGGCCAGAGGCAGCCCAACAGGGTCCTAGAGCCTCCTTTTTCCCAAAAAACTTGCTCTAATACTGTAATCACATACATATCTCATCATTACACTCAAACCTAGAAAGTTTCATTCCATTCCAACAATTCCTTCTTGGTGCATTTTTTCTGTCAATGAGTGTATAATGCCACGCTGTAATCGTGTAAAGGTTGAAGGATTTAGAATCATGTGATTATGAGTGGAGGCCAATGCAGACACTTGATGCGCTTTTTATAACAGTGCAAGTTACTAGACAATAGCCATGTGGTTATTACTAAAAATAAGAAAAACAGAAGTAAAAAAAAATCTTAAATAGTCACAAACCTTTCAAAGAACTTTGCATAAATAAATGATACAGGAAAATATGGAAAACTTTGTAATGTGTTTTAAGAGAAAAATGCTTCTTTCTCTCTTTAGCAGCTCACTCTTCCCCTCCCGTTTCCATAGACTTTCATGGGCAGCATGTAATCTGATCCTTTAGTGACCAGACAGTCCGTCTCCGTCTCTGAAAACAGATTTAGCAGTAAAGAATGGAGAGTCAGAGAGAGAGGCTTTTTTTCAGCTCAGATATATTACAAAATTTCTTCTATTTGGCAGCATAAGGTAGTAACAGATACTTAATAGTAGCTCAAATAAGTGTAGCTGATAGAAAGCCATCATTATTGTAGTCCAGGTCTGAAAAGAGCCATGGCTGCCTGAAAAGAGTCAAGGTTATTTTGAACTCCAGCTCTCCCTGCCCACCCTCTGATAATTGCCAGTATTCTCCTGTATTACACCAATAGATTATCTTTCCAATTAGAGCAATAGTTGTGTGTGTGTGTGTAATAGGCCATCTGACTAATGATTGGTCAGAAAATGTGGAATACAAATTGGTGCAATACAGGCCTAAGGAGAGAACTGATAATGATTGATCGGAACGTCCTCTCCAATGTTGATAAATCTGCTTCATTGTCTATTTGGAAACCGTAACCACTTATTTTACCAGCCTCACCTACTGTACTAACCGCATATTTAACACGCTTCGCATTGCACTGATTGTGTATCTGTCCGGCATTTGGCCTAAACCATATAATGTAGCATTTTTATGTTCTTATGCTACTTTTGCCAGTTTTTTTTCTTACTTTGATGAATTTGCTGTTTTTAATCCATTATGTCTTATTGTAGTATGAAAAGCAAGCCAACTCCACCGACTGTCCCAAAAAGAGACTACCAGACAGGTAAAAGAAGCTAATATTTTTTTTTTTGTCATAGATTTTTTTCTTTATTCTTCGTCTCGCTATAAAATATTATGGTTTTTATCTCCAGGTCCACCAAATGAAGACGATGACGAATGGGGCGATGACTTTGTAAGAACAATTCTTATATATATGAAACCGATGCAAGTTTATACACGTTATAGTGGCTTACCCCTCTAAAACTCTGGATTCACAGAAGGTGCTCTGACAATTGGACCCCCCACTGCCAAAAGTAAATTAAATGTATAGATATTGACAGTGTAGGGATTTTCTCTGGTAGGCAAGGTAAGCGGACGCAATGCAGAGGCAAGACCACATTTGAAAAACAAAAGTCCAGTGTTTATTCACACAGAAAAGAAAAAACAATGCTTTACAGGGTCCTGGTGTTAGTTCACACAGTTAATTCCCCAGAACAACATAAATCACCTGGCAGACCACAGCAGGCTTTAGGGCGCCTGACTCCCAGCAGGGGGCTCTCATGTGGCTCTCAGCCTTGCAGCATGGCGGATCTCCTCAGCTTCCAAAAACAGAGCTTCCACACAGCTCCACTATCATTTGGAGGATCATACCACACCCAGCTGAGCTGCTGGCTGGGTTTTTAAACCTAGCCCAAAACCTGGCCTGGGTGTGGGGAACAGTTCCAGATTGGCTTTACAGCCACACTAAGTAAAACAGTGTCAGCGAGCACTAGCTGCCGCTGACACACAAAATTACCGGTTCCTATCTCACAGAGGCCAGGAACCTCGGTGACACGTACCTTCTGTCCATGACTGACCCTTGCACCTTCCTACAACAGGCACACTCCACCTAGAAATTTGCACTTAGACATTACTAGAGATGGCCTTGTGGTTCGCCCGGCGGTCTTTTCGCGGTGAACTTTGTGCGTTCGCGATTCACCAAACATGCGAACATATGGCGATGTCCGCCTGCGCCATATTCTTTTGCATTGCACCGAACTTTAACCTATGACACATCCATCAGGTGGTATTAAGAGAAAAACCACCGCACACTCAAGGTTATCATGCAAAAAAAAAATTTGATTCTGACATATCCTCCAATGGGTACATAAGTAATAATGTAGAGATGCCAATATTGTGACGTTTCGGTCGCTCCCGACTTTGGTCACATAAGTCACGAAAGAAGAGTGTAGGCAGAAAGGAGGACCCCCGTGGGACAGCGGGAATGCACTCTTCTTTTGTGACTTATGTGACCAAGGTCCGGAGCGACCGAAACGTCATTAAGACTTGGAGTCACAATATTGGCATCTCTACATTATTACTTATGTACCCATTGGAGGATATGTCAGAATAATTTTTATTTGCATGATAACCTTAAGTGTGCGGTGGTTTTTCTCTTACTACTATTTAACCGGATCATATCCACTCCATTGAAGCACCTCATAGACTGGACAACGAGTGAAACCTTAACAATCTATTTCAACATCCATCAGGTGGGACAGGACAGCCAATTGAGACGTTTCAGCACATGGACACACCGCCACCCTATTAAAGAACCCAATCTGGCAGCCATTTTACATTCTGTGTTTTGCCAGTGTAGGGAGAGGTTGCTTTGTGGAGCAGGGACAGGCTGTTAGGGACACCAAATGCTAGCTAATAGGGCCACAGAAGTCCTTTTTAAGGACTGGTTATAGGTGTGCTATCGATAGGTGTGACAAACTGAGGGGTGTGAAATACTTATAATATACTTTCTAACATAGAAAGTATATTATAGCGCATTTGTATTGTGCAGCAGTTGTGTGCGATTCTAAAGCAATACCGCAGCTATATAGAGGGACAAACGCTATTGGAACAACTATTTGCAACGGGTGTAATATACCTGTTGCCCCCAAAAAAACTGATTTGAGGGGTGTGATATACCTATAATATACTTTCGAACATAGAAAGTATAGAGTGCATTTGTATTGTGCAGCAGTTGTGTGCGATTCTAAAGCAATACCGCAGCTATATAGAGGGACAAACGCTATTGGAACAACTATTTGCAACGGGTGTAATATACCTGTTGCCCCCCAAAAAACTGATTTGAGGGGTGTGATATACCTATAATATACTTTCGAACATAGAAAGTATAGAGTGCATTTGTATTGTGCAGCAGTTGTGTGCGATTCTAAAGCAATACTGCAGCTATATAGAGGGACAAACGCTATTGGAACAACTATTTGCAACGGGTGTGATATACCTGTTGCCCCAAAAATAAACTGATTGAGGGGTGTGATATACCTTGTTCCACAAAATACTGATTGAGGGCTGCGATATACCTGTTGCCCCAAATAAACAGGGTGGTGTAATATAACTGTTATGGCAAAAAATAATCAGTATTTTATTGAAGCAGGTATATCGCAGCCCTCAATCAATTTTTGGTGGAAGCAGGTATATTTCGAGCCCCTTAATCAGTATTTTGTGGAAGCAGGTATATCACATACCTGCTTCCACAAAATACTGATTAAGGGGCTCGATATACCTGCTTCCACCAAAAATTTATTGAGGGCTGCGATATACCTGCTTCAACAAAATACTGATTAAGGGGTTTGATATATCTGCTTCCACAAAATATTAATTGAGGCCTGCAATATACCTGCTTCCACAAAATACTGCTCTTCTCTAGGGACTTAGGCACAAGGTCATTTTCAAAATGACAGGCAGAGGAAGAGGCAGGCCGTTCCGCAGGGGTGCTAGGGGTAGGGCAGGTGCACCAGGCCAGAGCCTAAGTGGGAAGTTGGAGAAGGTGCGTACGATAACTTCAAAGGGCGCACCAGAGTTGGTTGAGTGGCTTACTCACCCTTTCGCTTTGGCACCCTCCTCATCCTCTGTATCTGCACCCTCCTCACTCTGCTGTGTGCACCCCCAAAAAAAAAAAGCACCACCACCACCATAGCCCCTCCACTCGAGTCAGAGGGATTCTTTTCCCATCCATTCCCAGACCTTACCGATGCACAGACATTCTTGACATCGGATGAGAAAGAGCAGGTAGCAACAGCCGCCACCCAGCGGTCTGACGACAGTACCCAGATCAGCCCAAGGAGGGAGGTCCCTGCTGTTGCTGCCTACTCCGAGATCTCAAATGTTAGTGGTGGTGAAGGTGACGATAGACATCACGTGGGTGCCCACAAGAGAGGAAGAGGAGGGGAGTTCAGAGGGAGAGACGGAGCAGCAGAGAGGGAGAAGAATGAGGAAAAGCAGGCAGAGCTCTCAGGGCACAGGAGGCAAAAAGCAGACTGCAAATGTATCTGGAGCGAGCCATCCACCATGCATGGTCACTTCTGGCGCTCCCAGGACGCCGGCACATGGCTCCTCAGTGTGGGCTTTTTTAACGCGTTTTTAACTGCTGACAATAGTGTTGCCATCTGCAGCCTGTGCTGTCAACGCATAAGTCGCAGTAAGCCCAACATTCACCTAGGGAAGAAGAAGGCACCTGGCCTCCCATCACCAAGCCCAGTGGGAGCAACGCCGTCAGAATCCACAAAGCCACACTCGCGACGCTCCACGTCCTGCCTCTTCTCCTTCTCCTCTCTCCTCTCATTTGTCCTCCACTTCACCTTCCACCGTGCTGTCGTTGCGTTCATCTAGCAGAAGGCAGGCATCCGTGGCCCAAATGTTCGAGCGTAAAAAGTTGATGACAACGGATAACCCTCTTGCCCAACAGCTGACTGCTGGCTTGTCGGAACTGCTAGCCCGCCAATTACTGCCATTTAAACTGGTGGACTCGGAGGCCTTTTAGAAAATTGTTGGCACATCGCAATGGAAGGTTCCCGGAAGGAAAGGCAAGTGAATATATCTCTGGCACACAGTGTCTGTGCCAAGATACATCTAACCACAGACACGTGGTCTAGCAAACACGGGCAGGGAAGGTACATAACTTTTACTGTCCACTGGGTGAACCTTCTGACGGCCATCAAGCATGTAACCCGTGGCACCTGTGTCGATTTGGTGTTACCGCTAAGGATTGCATGCAGGCCTGCCTCTACTTCTCCTCCTCCTCCTCCTACTTCTACTCCATCCTCCGTCTCCTCCTCAGCTGGCTCCTCCTTTTCCACTGCTACCGCCTCTTCCGCTGCGCCCCCAAGCTCCTCAGAACCTATTCGACGTCCCAGGTGAGACCTTGCCATTCTGTGCTGCTGTTGTGCCCGGAATACAAGAGCCACACCGGTCCTGCACTGCTTTCAGCTCTGCGGTCACAGGCCGATCAGTGGCTAACCCCGCTCTATTTGACAGTTGGTAAAGTGGTGTGCAACAACAGTGCTAATCTGCTGAGCGCACTGAAACAGGGTAAAATGAAACAAGTGCTGCGCATGGCACACGTCCTGAACTTAGTCGTGCAGTGATTTGTTGCCAAATACCCCGGGTCCAGGACGTCTTGCAGCAGGCCAGAAAAATCTCTGGCCATTTTAGAAGATCTTACATGGCCATGACTTGCCTTTCTGACGTTCAGCGTCGACTCCACTTGCCCGTCAGACGTCTGATTTGTGACTGCCCCACGCGGTGGAACTCCACCTTGTATATGCTTGATAGGCTGCTCCAGCAGTAACGTGCCGTTAACGACTACTTGTACGAACTCTGCAGCAGGACAGGTTCTGGGGAGCATGGTTTCTTTTCACCGCGCCAGTGGCTTCTCATGCGCGACGCATGCAGACTTCTGTGGCTATTTGATTAAATCACCAAACTGGTCAGTCACAGCCAGGGCACCATCAGTAACATCGTACCTTACGCCTTCTTTCTGGAGCGTGCATTGCATCGTGTCATTGATCAAGCCGTCGAGGAGCAGGAGCTGGAAGATGAGGAAGTGGCAATGCTGAATGAATTCCCAGGGGGGACTACTCCTTCTGAAACAAGTCAGCAGGAGTCTGAGGAGGAGTCAGAGGAGGATGGTGGCTGGGGGAGGAGGAGGAGTAAGAAGAGCAGGCTATAAACTTTTTGGGGATCCCTGGTGTTGTCCGTGGCTGGGGGGAGGAGATCGAGGACAACATTCTCCTGGGCAATGAGCAGGAGCCAGGGCGCTCCACCACTACCAATTTAGTGCAAATGGGGGCCTTCATGCTCCAGTGTTTGAAGAGGGACCCCCGTATATAAAGCATAAAGGTCAAGGACCAGTACTGGGTCGCAACATACTTAGACCCCCGATACAAACACAAAATGGCGGACATGTTACCAGCATCACAGAGGGCTGGCAGAATGCAGTATTTCCAGCTTTGCTGCGAGAGATGCTGCATTCTGCTGTTGCCAGCGCTGGCAGAGGAATTTCCACCCACATTGAAACGGGTGCGGGTACCAATCCTACCGTGCCTGCAAAAAGAGGGCGGTTTGAAGAGGTGTTGGCCACTTCGAATATGGGATCATTCTTGCAGCCAACCCACAGCCGCCCTCCGGATCCAGCCTCAGGGAGTGCCTAGACAGACAGTAGTGTCCAACTACATCGGGTTAACGGCTGATGTGGACGCTCTGAGAAGCGAGGAACCCCTGGACTACTGGGTGTGCAGGCTTGACCTGTGGCCAGAGCTGGCACCATTTGCCATGGAACTCTTGGTTTGCCCGTCGTCAAGTGTCCTGTCCAAAAGGACGTTCAGCGCAGCAGGGGGGATCGTGACCGATAAGCGATCTCGCCTAGCTCACAACAGTGTGGACTACCTCATATTTCTAAAAATTCTCTGAGGAATTCAACACCTGTGACGACCATGTGTAATTGAATTTCCTCATGCTAGCGTACACTTATCTGCCACCACCCAGAACAAAGAATGGTCCTTGTCTTATGTATATACAGCGGCATAAAAGGCCTTTTCTGTCAGAAGAATGTCTAATTTTTGGGGCCTGTACTGGCCTACAGTAAAATTTGTATCCAGTGACCGCCTAATGTACCTCTAGCCACATCATCACAAGTTCTTTTCTGTCAGGGGAATGCCTAATTTTTGGGGTCTGTAGTCCCGTGGCCTAAAATAAAAATTTTCTAGGCTCCAGCAGGGCACATTTTTGAGAGTTTCCCTTTTAAGACACATAAAAATGGCCCCTGATTAAAATACATATTTTATGGGAATATTTGCCTATTTGTTCTAGTAAATATTTGGTTTTTCAGGTTATTCATATAAGAGATGAGTCTCAGTAATGCTAACCATATTACCTAAGATGTTAAAAATTCTAGCAAAAAGGAGTACCTAAGCTGGGGTAAATATAAAGTAATAACCAAGTGCAAAAATAACCCGGAACCAGCAAAGCTAGAGAAGAGACTCACCGCCAATAGGTAGTGTGCAGAACTAACCATGATGGCGCTACTCCGACGTGCGTTTTTGGCGTGCTTTCGTCCGGACATTTTTTCTGTCACTTTCCTTCCTCTTTTTAATGGCTTATATATATTTTTAATCAGGTTACAATAAAAAAATTATATATTTTTCAGTTTTTTGCTGAATATACTCAGGAGCTTGTAATGAGTTATTTGATTAGGTGGCCCATTACTTTGTTCCAAATTTTTGGGTGGGTACTTACTCCTTTTTGTAATGGGGTCATTTATGGTCTGTTTTTCTATGTAAAAATCAGCAATAATACTGTTAATGATATCAAAAATCAGTGATAAAAAAATCAATAAAAAACAATAAGAAACGTCTTAACATTACTATTGATGCAGCGCTCGCATATATGGTATAAATGCCGAAGGATATGTATTGCAGACAAAGTATAATATATATTTTTTTGTAGCTTGCAATGAAGTATATATTATATAACTTGCGGTGTATCTTAGGCAAATTGTAGTGAAGATGCCGAATGATATATATTGCAGCCGAAATGTCTATTTGTTGTAGCTTGCAGTAAAGTATGTATTGTATAACTTGCGGCGTATCTCAGGCAAATGGAGGGAAGTCACTTGTTATTTGTAACACGTGCCAGGCACCTCTTTCTCATGCTGCCCGAGGCTTACGTCATTATACATGTAGTAACGTGTTGTCCAGAACCATGTGACCACAGCAGCAAATCACTGGCTGGAATGATTTTCACATGTTCGGCCAACATAATTAGATTTTTAGCTTTTAAAGTACCATCTCTAATAGACAAGATTCGAGAAAAACATTGTTTTCTTCCAGAAACGGCATTTGCAGTGAACAGGGCTGAACTGCAATGCAATACATAACCTAGGGACAGGTAGGGCACTTTTTTTGATAAAAGCATCCATCTTTTTCCAATTCTTTTCAACTCCTTTAAAGGGAACCTGTCACCGGGATTTTGTGTATAGAGCCGAGGACATGGGCTGCTAGATGGCCGCTAGCACATCTGCAATACCTAGTCCCCATAGCTCTGTGTGCTTTTATTGTGTAAAAAAAAAACGATTTGATACATATGCAAATTAACCTGAGATGTGTCCTGTCCGTGACTCATCTCGCGTACAGGACTCATCTCAGGTTAATTTGCATATGTATCAAATCAGTTTTTTACACAATAAAAGCACACAGAGCTATGGGGACTGGGTATTGCAGATGTGCTAGCGGCCATCTAGCAACCCATGTCCTCAGCTCTATACACAAAATCCTGGTGACAGGCTCCCTTTAAGACCTCTTTCACACGACCGTATGGCTTTTTCAGTGTTTTGCGGTCCGTTTTAAATGGATCCGTTGTTCCGTTTTTTGTTTGTTTCGTTTTTCCATTCCGTTTTTCCGTATGGCATATACAGTATACAGTAATTTCATAGAAAAAATTGGGCTGGGCATAACATTTTCAATAGATGGCTCCGCAAAAAACGGAACGGATACGGAAGACATACGGATGCATTTCCGTATGTGTTTTGTTTTTTTTGCGGACCCATTGACTTGAATGGAGCCACGGAACGTGATTTGCGGGCAATAATAGGACATGTTCTATCTTTTAACGGAAATACGGAAACGAAGTACATTCCGTTTTTTTTGCGGAACCATTGAAATGAATGGTTCCGTATACGGACCGTATACGGAACGCAAAAAACGGCCCGCAAAACGGAAAAAAAAAAACGGTCGTGTGAAAGAGGCCTTAGGAAGAAATGACCTGGTACAAAAAAGCCTAAAAGGTGTTTTGCTGTAATTAACCTTTTGGTCCTAAATGACCAAAACCTATTCAGCAGTATTTAATGTGGTGATTTTAAAGGGGTTTCCAGGAGTTAAAAATATGAACCTAGCAGTTGAAGATATTCTAAAGTAAACCTGATCAGAAGCAAAGGAGAGGCTGAACTGCAGGAAAGCGAGTACCAGTTTAAAGGGAATCTGTCACCTTGATTTTGGACCATTAGTACCACAGTATTACACGAGTAGTACTGCAGATATGGAGTCCAGATCTGGCTTTTTATTTTCCTACTGGCACCCTTTCCCCTGTTGTCAGTGCACAGAGCCGCTTTTAAATACATTGTCAGGACTGCTGTGCATGCGCTCATGAGTCCTTTCCATTATGTTTGCATGGCACACAAGTCCTGACCGTGTATTTCACCACAGCTCTAAGCGCTGACAGCGGGCGAACAGGGGGCAGTAGGAAAATAACACATTGTGATCTGGACCCCTTATCTGAGGGATAAAAAAAATAAACTGCAGTTTGATTAATGTACTGTTCATATTTGTAATTCACGGCGGTTAGACTGATATTCTCATTTAAACAGAACCTATCGGCAGTCCTGACGTATATTTCAGTAAATACTTGTATTCATAATTTCCTGCTGTGCCATTCCTCCTGGAATCATGGGACCAAATTGGCAATTGGATGTTACCTTTCCCCTTGTCGTACTGGCAGCACTGATTTGGCCATGTGAGAATGTATAGGGACACAGACCCAACTGGCAACACCCAGTTGTCAATTTCTGCATATATTTCTAGGAGGAAGAACATGGGACTTAATTACCAGATTACTAGGTGGTTGTATTAATGGCTCTTACGACTTCTCATTGACCTGATTTATAAGATTTCTGTTATTCAATCTTCAGAATGTGAAATGCAATTTTATTTTTTCTCTTTCATAAAGGGAAGTGACTATGACAGCCCAGATGAGCACTCTGATACAGACCAGTATGCCGTGCCCACAGATGAGGCTGACGATAGCAGCTATGAACCTCCACCCAATGACAAGCATGTGACGCCATCTTTTAAGGTCATGATGGCGAATAATGGATATGCAGGTATGTATGCTATTTAAAAGGGTTTTCCGAGATTTTTGAAATGATGAGATATTCTCTGGATAGTTCATCAATATCTGATCGGGAAGGGGGGGGGGGGGGTCCGCAGTATTGCCACGGCCTTCTCAAAGCTTTGCCTCGGCCACTGACATTATGTGAATCGGTCTCATGGCCTGGGGCTGAGCTGCAGTACCAACAGCAGCCACTGTACAATGTATGGCACTGTGCTTAGTGAACAGAGAGAAGGCCGCATCACTTGCTTCTCAAACAGCTGATCGGCGGGGGTCCCCAATCAGATACTGATGACCTATCTGGAGGAAATTCTGTAAAAGCCCCTACAATACTATCCTCTCTCCATTTCTTCTGTGTGTGTCAGTGTTCACTTTAGTAAATGACTTTTGATCACTTTGCCTTGCTTGTGATGCCATGAGCTAAAACCACTATTCCCACCAATATGGTCTGCTTCTATAGACCCGTACAGTTATCTATTCTAAGCAATGAACACTATGCATACAATATGTGGCTCCCTATCTGCTCTCATACCCCTTCCAGCTTCTCCCATCATCTAGTTTTGAGAAGCTGACAATGCTGTAGGTGTAAGGTCCCCAGATTTTTTTATTTTTTTGGTCATATCTGCAAATACTGTCAGTACTAGCCGCTGTGCACGGTTCAAGTGCATGAGATGAGCTGCAGTACCAGGAGCAGCCACTTGATGTGCCAATGAGTTGATGAGCCCCTCTGTCTATACCAGGGATGGCCAGCCTGAGGCTCTCCAGCTATTGCAAAACTACATCTCCCAGCATGCCATGTGCTTCTGCATTGAGCTAATCGGAAGAGATTTTACCCTCATGATCAAAAGTTAGAGAGACCCTTTATGGGTCCATTCACACGTCCGCAATTCTGTTCCGCATTTTGCGGAACGGAATTGCGGACCCATTCATTTCTATAGGGCCCCACTATGTGCTGTCCGGATCCGCATTTCCAGATCCGCAATTCCGTTCCCGAAAAAAATAGAACATGTCCTATTCTTGTCCGCAATTGCGGACAAGATTAGGCATTTTCTATTATATTGCCGGCGATGTGCGGTCCGCAAAATGCGGAACGCACTTTGCCGGTGTCCGTGTTTTGCGGATCCGTGGATCCGCAAAACACATACGGATGTGTGAATGGACCCATAAAGGTAATAGAGTCCTTTTCAGGACTTTTTTTTATTTTTTATTAAGTTGCAATTATTTTGGGCTAAAACTAATTTTCCAGTTGGTCTTTATTAATAAGGTTCACCAGTTTGACCTCTATAGCCTTAAGATATGGCCAAATAAGGAGGAATTTCCTGTGTAGTTTCTCTTTTTCCGCAGCAAAATTTAGCAACATCCACGTGCTGCACGAGGCTTTGTCGCGGATTTGGTGCAGTTTTCGCATTATGCATTGCAAAGGGTTAAATCCACGATGGCAATCCACAGCATAAATTGACATGCTGCATATTTAAAACTGCACTACAGATATTTTTGAAAATCTGATCCACTTTGCCGGTACTGTAAAACATTGAGGATATGCCGCATGCAAATCTGCAGTACAGTATATCTGCTACATGCGAACAAACATTGAAGATTGTGTGGTTTTTCAGCACTGATTTTTATGCAGCAAAAAAACGCGGTGTAGTACAGAACCAGCAAAGTGAAAGAGATTTGCCAAATTTCATTTACACGTAGCGTATTTCGTACATGTGAAAAAATTGACGTGCCGTGCAGATTTTATAATCTGCAGCATGTCAATTGCACCTTGTATATGGCGTTTTTTCTCATAGACTTCTATGGGGTTATTAATTTAAACAGCAAATCTGCAACAAAAACCTCATTAAAAAAAACACACTAAAAGCACACAAAACCACAATAAATAGAGCTGATTTATGTGCGTTTTTTAATGCAGTTTTCTCTGACTCTGCAAACTGTTCTGTCCCCTTCTCGCTGAAATCCGCTCAAGAGCTGCTGTACTTTCCTGACCGCTCATAGGCACTCATTTCAGCTAAATTCTTATCAATGCAATCAAAAAGAAATGCCTTCAAAGATGTCCATAGCACATTTTAGGTATTTTTTGTTTTTTGTTTTGTTGTTTTTTCAGCATAATTTACTTTATAGACCATTAGCTGTTGTGCTGTTTCAGTTAATTTGTAGCAATAACTCAGTTTTACCTCTTTCCTGAACAGATAAACAAAAAACAGAACCAATGAACATGCATATGAGGCCACCACCCAAACCACATGAGCTATTTTCAAGGCACCAGCAGCCTCCACCACCAGTTACCAATCGACTGCCTACAGCAAACAAACCACTGCCGAAGCCCAGACATCATCCTACATCAATGCCACCACCAGTCTTAAGAAAACTAGCAAGCATACCACCACAACCAGACTGTGATGATGAGGTATAGGGCTACCGAGCAATTGGTACAATTATAAGATAATGAAGGTTTTATGCATGTCCTGCGTCACAATTTTATATATCTGCTACACGCAGAGGGTTTTAAAGAGGTCTTCAGAATATTGATGGCCACCCAATATACAGTGCCTTGAAAAAGTATTCATACCCCTTAAACTTTTTAAAAAAAAATTCATGCTACCCCCACAAACTAAAATGTATGTGTGAAGAGAAAAGATACATGGTTTTAATTTATTTATTTTTTTATCTGTAAAGTGTGGCTTACATTTGTATTACAGCTGCAAGTTATTTGGGATATGTCTCTTCCAGCTTTGCACATCTAGAGGCTGAAATATTTGCCGATTCTTCTTTGCAGTATAGCTCAAGCTCAGTCAATGGTCTATTCTAACACATGAATGTGCTCGGATCTAAACCATTCCATTGTAGCTCTGGTTGGATGTTTAGGGTCGTCCTGATGGTAGGTGAACCTCCACCACAGTCATAAGTCTTTTGCAGCCTCTACCAGGTTTTCCTCCAGGATTGACCTGTATTTAGCTCCATCCATCTTCTCTTCAACCCTGAACAACTTTACTCTCCGTGTTGAAGAAAAGCATCCCCTCAGCATGATGCTGTCACCGCCATGTTTCATGGTGGGGATGCTGTGTTCAGGGTGATGTGCAGTGTTATTTTTCTGCCACACATAGCGTTTTGCATTTAGGCCAAAAAGTGTAACTTTGGTCTCATCTGACCAGTACACCTTCTTCCGCAAGTTTGTTGTGTCCTCCTCATGCCAAACTGCAAATTGGACTTCTTATGGCTTGCTTTTCAAAAATAGCTTTCTTCTTGCCACTCTTCCTTAAAGGCCAGATTTGTGGGGTACACAACTAGAAGTTGTCCTGTGGACAGATTCTCCCACCTGAGCTGTGGATTTCTGCAGCTCCTCGAGAGTGACCATGAGCCCCTTGGCTGCTTTTCTAATTAGTGTTCTCCTCTCCTGGGCTATCAGTTTAGGTAGACGGCCATGTCTTGGTAGGTATACAGTTGTGCCATACTCCTTTCATTTTTAGATGATGTATTGAACAGTGCTCTATAAGATGTTCAGAGCTTGGAATATTTTTTTTTAACTGAACCCTGCTTTATACTTCTCCACAAGCTTATCTCTGAATTGTCTGGTATGTTCCTTGGTTTTCATGATGCTGTTTGATCACTAATGTTCACTAACGAACAGTGGTGTAACTAGAAATGACTGGGCCACACAGAAAAATCTTGAAGCCCCCTTCTCAGCAACTTCTTTGCAACCCCCACTCCCATGCAGCTCCCACTCTTGTGGCTAGTATTGATCGCTCTCTCAGAAAAGGCCTGGCAACCACTCAGTACATTTCCTACAGTGTCACTGTATATAATTTAATTGTATAATACTGTTCAGGGGGCCCTGACAATAAAATCTTTTAGTCCTCCCTGCTCCTGGGTGGGTCCTTTTTTGAGTTTGGGCCCAAAGCAGCCGCTTCCCCTATAGCTATGCCTCTGCTAACAAACCTCTGAGGCCTTCACAGAACAGCTGTAGTTATACTGAGAATAAATTACACACAAGTGGACTTGATTTACTAAAGCCTCATTCACACGTCCGTGTCCATGCTTAAATCCGTGAGCAGGTGGTCAGTGATTCATCAGTGAAGCTGTCCGTGAAGGATCCGTGTTGGGTCCGTGTGTCCGTTGTTTGCTGTCCGTGTTTCACTGATGCTGAACAGCTGAAAAATAATTTTCAAAGAATCTCTTCTTAATGGTCCGTGAAACACGGGGGGCATCCGTGGTTTTTACTGACCCATAGACTATAATGGGCGTGATGGGTCCATGAACACGAACAAAACAGAATCCACAGACCGTGGTAAAACACTGATGTGTGAATACACACATTAAAATGAATAGAGACGTGTGCTGTCCGTGGAGAACACGAACAGCACACGTCCGTGAAACACTGACGCGTGAATGAGGCTTAGGCTACATGCACACGACCGTTGTTTGTTTCAGTGTCGGTTCCCTTTTTTTTTGCGGATAGGATGCGGACCTATTAATTTCAATAGGTCCGCAAAAAAAGCAGACAGCACACAGTGTGCTGTCCGCATCAGTATGTCCGTTCTGTTGCCCTGCCCAAAAAATTGCGCATGTACGGTTGTGTGCATGTAGCCTTAATCGGGTGACGTCTGAAGTATCCGAGTACAGGGGGCTGAATACAAATGCACACCACACTTTTTTTAGATTTTTTATTTATTAAAATTTTTGAAAACCATGTTTTTTTTTTTTTTCACTTCACACATACTTTCTACTTTTGTGTTGGTCTATCACATAAAATCCCAATAAAATACATTTAGGTTTGTGTGTGTGACATGAAAACATGTGGAAAAGCTGAAGCTGTATGAATACTTTTTCAAGGCACTATAAAGTCAGCGAGGGTCCAGCCATCAGGACATTTCCTTCCCCATCCCAATCAGTTGTTTGAAGAGACCGCAGCGCTTGTGCAAGTGCTGTGGCCTCTTCATTGTTCACGTTGATCCGTCTACCTGCACGCCATCTTGCAGCTTTGTCCGTATTGCGGTGTACCGTGTAAGCAATGAAAAGATCGACTAGTAAAAAAAAAATACGTTTTACAAAACATTAAGAAAGTTAAGTGTTTAAAAAGATGAAATTAAAAAAAAATGTTCCAAACATTCATTTTTCCCATTTAACACACACAAAAAATGCAGTTACCTTGAAAAATACAGTGGAAAATAATATTAAGGTCCTCTAATATTGACCTGTTGAGGAACAGAGTGTAAAAAATAAAATACAAAAATAACTGACCCCCAAAAAGTGTTCCCCATCCAAATTGCTGTCGCAGCGCTAGCCAAATCCTGATTTTGCTAAATTGGAGGTTAAAGGGAAGTTAAACATGGTGTTCAGCATGATATAGAGCAGGAGAAGCTGAGCAGATTTATATATAGTTTTGTGGGAAAGATTCAGTAAAATTTTAATTTTATTAATTTTAAATTCCTGCTCATTCTTTGCTTTGAGGTCAAGGAGGTGGTCTTATCGGTGATTGACAGCTCTCTCTGTATACACAGTCATAGAGGGAAGGCTGTCAATCACTGATAGGACCGCCTCCTGGACTTTAAAGCCCCGAGTGAGCAGGAATGTAAATAAACAAATTATGACAAGTTTTACTGAATCTTTTCCTATAAAACTATATATATATAATCAATCTGCTCAGCTCCTCATGTTCTATAACAAGCTGCCTGCTGCTCAAATACCATTTTCAACGTGACAGGTTTCCTTTAATCCTATATGATTGCTAGAAAAAAAAGTAAATTTTTTGCCTATGAGCCAAAAGATTTAAAAAAAACCCTCATGGATATAAAAATAAGATTAAAAGAAATGTACATTATTTACGCAAAATAAATGCTCGTCAGCCCAACATATAAAAATTTTGGGGGTCATTTATCAAACTGGTGTAAAGTAGAACTGGCTTAGTTGCCCATAGCAACCAATTAGATTCCTCCTTTCAGCTCCTTTTGGAAAATAAAAAGGTGAAATTTGATTAGTTGCTAAGGGCAACTACTTTACACCAGTTTGATAAATGTGCTGACTAAACTGGCTGGTCCAAAGACCAAAATTACCCTTGTTCTCAATTGTCTTAAAGGGTCTTTCTAGGGCCTGGTCAGGTAACTTGTTTATTAGGCAGAGTGTAGTAGTATACAATGACTACAATAGTATAAATAGATTTATCCATATCCATGGAGACTCTACCACTGACCCCTTACTCTCGGATATTCAAGCTGCTCCTCTAGGTAAAAGGAAGTTTCCCTCTCTTGCCCTATGCTAAATCACATTCCCAATTAAGTTATTCATTACTGGTATAACTGGTTTTCAGTCTGTAAAAATGTGACACATTCCTGCGGTATGACCGCTGATGAATACTGGGTGTGCACCTGTCATGACAAAATGCAAGGCAATCTGAAGGCACCATGTTACAGAGCAGGAGGAGCTGAGCAGATTGATGTATAGTTTTGTAGGCAAAGATTCGGTTAAACCTGTAATTTATACATTTCTATCTTTGCTTTCTCCGCCTCCTGTGAACAGCTATCGGTACAAGGAGGAGGGAGGTGGTAACATTGTGTGTGTGTACTTACAGAGATAGCGGTCAGTCACTGAGAACACCTCCCTCCTGTACCCATAGCTGTTCACAGGAGGTGGAAAAAGCAAAAATATGAATGTATAAATTACAGGTTTAAGTGAATCTTAACCCACAAAATATTATCCTGCTCTATAACATGATGCTTTCAGATTGCTTTGTATTTTGTGGTGACAGGTCCTCTTTAATAAGGGTTTTTCACATTGGCGCACCTAGGTTTGGAGAAATTTTTGTACCTAGTCCAAAAAGGGTCTGTGGCTTAATAGGAAACTGTGTGGTGTCACATGAAAGCGGTGTGGTCTCTTTGCACCATTTCTGCCACAATTCTGTTTAAAAGTAAGCCAACCAACAGCTGGTATAAAGGTAGACTAAAGAAACTATCCCTTCACCACATTTATGATCCAGTCTGAGCCCTTGTGAAAAATGAGAAACAATGTAAAAAAGAAAACTCCTAAAACGGAGATGAAATTGCATTTTTTATTTTTTATTCCACCCCATCTTGGATTTTTTTTTCCAGCTTCCCACTACATTGTATATAATATCAAGTGGTGCCACTAGAAAGTACAAGTTATGGTGCCCGAAAGGCAGGAAGTAAAAAAGCAAAAAAAAACATGGAAATGGCTGCATCAAGAAGGGGTTATGTTAATATTAAGCACATTCCATTCCATTCATAGACTACAGACAGAGATCATGAAAACAAAAAATGATTATTAGAAACATGAATGACTTTAAATAAAGAGTTTACTAGAACTGAAATACCCTAATAATAATAATGAAAGTAGTAATATAATACTGTTGGTTTGGCCATCAGTGTTACCTTTATCAGAGACTGCATGTTTATTTCAATCAAAAAGGCCATATGCTTGAATGGGAGCTGAGCTACAGTAACCAGGCCCGGACACTACACAGTGGATGGCGCAGTGTAGTTCCAGTACTGCACTATGTAAAAAAAATTGCCAACTGGCATACCCGCGCCCCTATCATGTACGAAGTCCCTAAAAATCCCTTTAAAGACACAAAAGAAAAAATACAATAAACTTGATTTTGTTTAACCAAACTATATAGCATAACCCTCACAAAACAGTACATAGGAAAATCATGTAATAGCAATCACAGTTTTGCATAGACGGCAATTATGCACGAGTTATGTCCCTTCATGGAAGAGAGCAGATGAGGTGGTAGAGAACATCACGTGACTGCAGGCTCAGATTACACAGGGGATTGTTGTAACCATGGCGACACACAGGTCTGCATAGGAGCTGCGTAATAAAGTCTTTTTGCAAAGTTCTTTGAGCAATGAGAAATGGAAGCCATCAAGTTGCAGCACTGCAAAATAAAAATCTTTCTTGCCCTTCTGTTCTAAGAAAGATTTTTGTCCTCCTGGAGCTCACCTTACTGCACCGGGATTACAGTGGTGTTGGACAGGGGTTCCTTAGGCCCACCAGAGGAAATTGTTCTAGTGGCTCAATCCCTACATTATCCTTAAAGTCTAATAGGTTTGTTTTGAATCCGAGTAATAGACCCTAGTGGCAAGTGACTGGCTCCAAAAACAGGCAAATAGTTTTTTTGCCTCCTGGACCTTTGGGGCCCATTACGGTATTAGAGCCTATTCTCAGCGGAGGATCCTCTGGTAGTCAGGAGGGCCAGGCCAACCCTACATTACGGTTTGATAGGTGTACCGCATTAAAATATATATATATAATTATTATTATTATTATTATTATTATTATTATTATTATATATATATATATATATATATTTTTTATCCTCTTTCCCTGATTGTTTGTATTGATTTTGCTTTAGGAAAACTACATTGTACCAGAATCAGAAAGTTATATTGAACCGACCAAGGAACCTGTGAAAAAACGTAAGAGCTTTCTACACCCTGACAAGTAAAATATGCATAATTGTAAAATTCACTTCAATTTCGTCAAATTTGTGTTGCCCTTGATGGACAGAATATCGAAAGATGCAGTGAACTATAGACAAGTATAACACAGCACACTTTGTCATAGGGGTCGTGCTACATATGGTTGAGTTCTGTTATCTCACTCACAGAGGGGGGGTTCTAGGCAGGAGATCACATACTTTGACATCTATTTGCCCTAAACAAGCATATGTACATAGTTCACAGTTCTCCACCATGAACATATGTACGTATTCATTGCCTGGAGTGCATGACTATATGAGCTGTAATATGGTCCTTGGACAATGCAGATGACCTCTTTTTGTAAATATGCACCTCCACCACCACATATAACTGATGGGCAATCCCTTTATTTATTACATTCACATAGTTTCCCCCTGTCCCGAATATGACAGGACTGTCTCTGATTGTCAGAAACAGTCCTGGCAAATTCAGGCTGTACCAGGCCAAAAATGGATGGTGCTAATGTTAACCTCATCCATAAGTGGGCGTTCCTGGGCGGAGTTTGATGTTCCCAGGGGCGTGTTTTAAATGCCCAGAATTTACCAACTTAAATGTTGGCAAGTATGCAATCAGTGCTTGTGCCCATGGATCCCTAGAAAATGGTCCTCGCACTGTTTTATTAGACAAAATAAAAAATACTACCATTATACTTCAAAATAACATACCGTTACTATACTGTACCATACCCCAAGATTAACCCATAAGTGACATGCAATGTACAAATAATGCTTATATGATATGCCAGTATACATTGCCTATATAATGCCACCATAATTTGTGTAAATAGTACTGCCAACAGAGTGCCAACTTACTTGTGACGTACAGTGCTGGCAGAGACAACTATACTGGACATGTGGGGTGTAAGTAGGCTTGATGAGATGAGATATTAGAAGCCTTAAGGGTCCTCACCCGTTCCCGATATTGCGAAACGGATGCGGACCGCTGATTAATTTATGATTGTTTATTATATAATTATAGCTCCATCAGTGAACAGACAGAACAAACCCATGCCCCCGACTCCTATAAGGTCTCCCACCATGCAACCACCTGAAACAGAAGATGGTAAGATCACAAATGATTTAATCTGAGCATAGTCTGTACAGTGGAAATATTGCACCCCTGATCAGCGGCGGTCACAAAAGTGCAAAATCTTGGATTTTAGATGCAAAGTTTCTTTCCTGCAGTCTGTTTCCCTGTGTGAACATGGCAGCCCACAGTAAGTCCTTTCTATGTTTGAGTCAAGAGCTCCCCCTAGTGGGGTCTGAATCTAGTATTTTACTCTATCCGCATATACCAATAGTGTTACAGATACAGGATTGAAAAATGCGTTTGTATTTATATTTTCATCCATACAATACAAGCAGTGGAGTCTCCTCTTATTATTAGCTATAAATTGTCTTTTAGAGACGGAAAACTGTCAAAAAGATCTGGAAAACGGAGTCCAATTTACAGTAGCATTTTCAAATGCCAGGATGACGGGTAGGCACAATAGGCAACAACGTAGTGCACCACTGAGGAGTGAGATTGCAATTTCTGGATTTACAAAAAAATCTGGGTTTAATGTTCTTTGTACTATCAACTGGATTTGCCCAAGCTACTTACAATGTGCCTTTAAGAGGGTTGTCCGCTTTTTAAACAATGATGACCTATCCTCGCCCCTGTCGGCACCCCCGCCGATCAGCTGTTTGGAGAGAAAGCAGTGCTTGTATGAGCGCTGTCTTCTCCTCACTGTTTACCTGCTTGTCATCAACATCGTAACGGTGAACAGGTGTAATTACATCTCAGCCATCCCATTCACTTCTATGGGGCGGCTCCTTCCTGGTCAAGTGAGTAGGACAGTCGTCCCATAGAAGTGAATAGGAAGGTGGAAACGTAATTACACCTGCTCACTGCCGCGGTCAGCGGCGAGCAGGCAGACATCATCTTCAAACAGATGATCTAATATTGATGACCTATCCTAAGGTTGATCCAAGCTTTCTGCATCCTTATGTCCGTCCATTCCACACAAAGATAGAACACGTCCTATACTTGTGCTGACCATGGACCCATTGGTCAATGGGTCCACAAAAAAGGCGACGGCAACATGGACAGTATCCAAGAATCCGATATTTGCAGACCACAAAGTACATGCCATTGTGTGCATGAGGCCTAACAGCAGTATTGTCACATATTAGTGCCACAGTGCCCCATTTCTAGTACAATTGATGGCACCCGCTTTCACTGTTTCATTAGCTGATAACAGGCTGGCGTAAACCACCGCGGTCAAGTTGTAATTGGTAGAAGGGATGGGAAACAGTTGGGAATGCCATCTTCCTGCAGTTCAGTATGAGCAGTAGGCTCCTGTACTGAAAAACATCTCTGGTTCTAGGTGTATATTATGGAATTGCTACAGAAGCAGTTCCATAACAGGTCTGGATGTCTATTGTGCATAAACCAGGGATCGGACAGCAAATTAATAGCTAATACTGGATGTATTTGAGCTTCCATCATGCAGATTCTCTTGTCTAAAACAAGGTGGTTTCTTATTTGCGTCTACTCACAATTCGGTTTTTCTTTCAGAGCTGTATGTAGTCCCGGAAAATGAGGTAATATATTGAAAAGTACATCAGCCATATAATTGTGTTCATGATTGATGCTTTCTATAATGGAAAATTGCCATTTTCTTTTTCAGACAACTCCTTCTCCACCTAAAAGGTACATAAGGCTATTAAATATGTAGTTACTGCAACTGGTCTTGTATGATGCTGACAATTTTTTCGCCTATAGTATTTAAAAAAAAATAATATATAAAACTGCTTTCTTTGCACTTGCTTTCAATGTTCTAGTGAAGGAATATTAAAGCCGACATTGGTCACCATTAGTGAAATAATGGTTGGCAATCAAAAAAGCAAAACAACTATTTGATCACGGAGGTAAAAACTGAAGAACAATACAGTTGGCCTCTCCACAGCCTGGGGACAATAGAAAGAAACCTAAGATAAGAAAGACTTAATGCCTTCATACACATTAGAATATTGTTGGCTGACCCTGCCGGCTAACAAATGCAGCGAGCCCCTGAGGAGCTGACATAGCGGATGGGAGTGGTAGTGGCCCTGATGAGATGTTGTGTCACGGAAAGGCGAAGAATATAAACATATAAAAGTCTATCTTTACTTAGTGCAAAATCTAACTTGTGGCATATCCAGCAGTATTAAGTACAAAGTGCAGATTCTGGCATCAGATGAGGAGGTATGGTGGCTGGTTGTGTGGCTATTAAATGACACTAGCAAGCACTTGTGGTTATAGGTGTACACTGTGGGATTCAGGCTTGAAGTTAGTATGGCCTGGTTATTAGCTAGGTGATGGGTGTCTGAGCTGTAGTCCCTCACGTGCAGCAGTGTCTGTAAACTGTGGTTTCGCTGATCACTCTGCTGTCTAAGTACACTGGGGCTTCTTGGAAGCAGTGTTCTTGATTTGATGTTCTCTTTGGAGTGTTAATCTCACAGGGGAACTGGATACAGTCTCTTGGAGTAGGAGCTCAGGCATGTGCTTCCTAACTCTACACTCTCTACTCAGAAACACCCTCTCCTGGCAGGAAATAGGTTCAGCCCACTCCTATCAAGAGGACAGGAACAGGGTGGTTAGCCCTGTTCCTGCCAACCATACCTTCACTATCTGGAGTGAATGGCCAGAACATGACATGTACATGTCTGGGGTAGTGCACAATCTATTGTGTATGGGGAGCTCCAGTAACTCCTCTGACAGTTGATGTTCGGGGGGGGGGGGGGGGGGGGAGAAGGATCAAACATGTTGACTCGAATCACCCAATCCTTTTGTTCTCCAGAGGCATATGTCAGCATCTGTCTCCTTTTTCCTCATTATATATATATATATATATATATATATATATATATATATAATGAGAGAGAGAGAGAGTTTAGCTGACAGCTATGGAAGGTGTATAGACAATATTAGAGTCTCTACACAGCTTCGTACTGGAGGATTGCTAGACATAAGATGGGTGCTAACTATAGATTGGCGTGGTATTAAAAAGCAGGAAGTGCTTAATCTCATATGCAGTATATACCATCTATACAGGGGGGGCAGATCCTGCACTTGTGGTCCGCTGCTAATGGCAATCCCCAGCAAAAATGCATACAATGGAGGATGCCTGCACCGGATCACAAGAACCACAATGGACATCCTACACAGGATAGCAAATGTGTGGATGTGATAAACAGTAAAAATAATATAACAAAAACAAAGACAGGTGCACACTGCGGTCTTACTAACCCCCATACTGGTGTAAAATTGAGAGATTAGCCAACACATCCTGCTTGTAGGACATGTCTGACCCCGAGCACAGCGCCAAGGTTTCTCAAGTAGCTCGGGACCTAACGCTAAACCTACCTGGGCCGTATAGGCAATACCAGGAGCCAGTGGGCGAATTACAGGAGCGCAAGGTCTAACTCCCAGTAACCTCCAGCATGTGACCATGCATACAGTGGGAGGAGGGAGAGAGCTCTGAGCCCCACCCAAGACTGGCTGATAAAGCCCGAGCCTCACATGTGCACCAGAATGCTGCCTGTGGATGGAAATAAAGACGCATTCAGACTAGGAGTTTATACACCTCCAAAAAATGTTAATGGCTGATAACAGAGCATAATAGATTGTAATGAACAGCTCTGCAAATGGTGCCTTACTCTTAGTGCCCGTATAACTGTACCACTCTCTTGCTCCATAGCATACTGTTTAAAACCAAAGAAAGTTTTGATTGCACTTTTTTTTTTTGTAAGATCTAAGGCTGAGATCACATCCCCTGCTCCATTAGGGGCCTCCTTCAAAGATACCCTACAGGACCATTTTGTCCAGCAAAATGCCAGACTCCTTAATAGAAATCCATCACGCCCCATAATAGCCAATGGGGTCCAACTGGCGCCATTAGTTTATGTATCATATCTGGTGCTTCCATTATTTTATAATAGAAAACGGCAGAAATCATTACTGCTGATATGAAAGCGGAGCACAAGGCTCTGTTCATCTCTACACTATGGTTGGTGGAGCCTCAAACACGGAGGAGAAAAGAGCCTAATCTAGTTATACAATAATAATCAAAATTCAAGTATAACTGAATAAAACCTAATTTTCCATTTCTATGTATTTTTAGGGGACTGCTCCCTAAAGTAACTCCTCCATCATATTTGGTATGTATACAAGCCACTGGCTTCATTTATCATAGACAATGGTATCACGCTGTTTCATTTAACCCCATTCAATCTTACCTTAAGATTCTGACAATGTGTTTTAAACGAATAGCTGTACCAAAAGCTAAGTAGGTAACAGTGAAGACATATCCCTTGTCAAAGTAAAATGCTTACAAGAAAGTGTACAACAGGTGCATTTCCAATTGTAATTCTGCCCCTGTATATCTACATTGTTGTTTTTCTATGCTGGTTGGTGGCTTCACGCAGTTGTAGGTACACACTCTATTTCAAAGGAGAAGTTTTTAATTACTGCAGCCCTTTACTTCCTCCCTGCTGAGCTCAAATGCATGAGCAGATAGCTAGGTTGATAACATAACAGGAACATATTACCCACTCGGGAATTGCAAACTGTCTGTCTGTAGAGGGAACTTTGCTTGACTCAGTGCCAATGCTGCTGTAATTACATGACATTTTTAGCAGGCATTGTATAGGAATGTACTAATGTGAGCTAGGAGGCTTGTAGAAAGAGTGACTGTGACCAGGCTGAAGCTGTTATCTGTAGCAAGACAGACAATGATTACAACTTCCTTTTAGTGAATTAGGTAAAAAGGAACAATGTGCAACACATTTGAGCTTTTAAAAGAAAATGTTAATTTTTCACTCGAGGTACACTATAAAATGTTCCTTTACCAGGGTTAACCATCTACACGTGACTTGAAATGATTGCCTGCACAAACAGCCATGACGTTTTACTAATCACGTTTGTACTTGCATGTTTACGTTGTATATGTTCCTTCAAAGTTTCATAAAATTCCTAAATGTAATATCAGGATATCTTCAACTTTTTTAAGGATCAGGACGAATATGAAGTATGTGAAGATTGTAAGTATCCCAACTCTGTTTTAAATTCATGGCGATGGGCACTTTTTTAAAATTTTTTAATTAATTGCAAAATTAAGCAACTTTCTAAACAGTCTTTATTAAAAATGCCCCATTTTTCTTCTGCAGAGTCCTTTACCTAGCGGCTCCTCTTTGTGATGGCTCTCTCTGCACTTCTATTTTCCTTACATAATTTATACTGTTTTAACCCTTTTTATATCATGAGATAGAGCTTCCTTTTCTGTTGGGATAGAAAATACTGGTATTTCTAGCTGTTGATTTTTTTAGGGCTTTCTAGAGTAAGCAAGCAAAGAGTTTATACCAGCATTATATCTATATATTTTTAAACATAGATGCAGCAACGTTCTCTAATCTGGCATCCACTGGGTCAAATTGTATTCATTTTGGAATACAATTTTTTTTTTAAACTCCAGCAGTCATGAAAAAATAGATATTTTGATAGTCCAGTACCTGATAATGCACTGAGCAATTGGGCAAATGCAGCCTGTTGTGTTTTTTTAAAAAATATTATTATTATTATTATTAATTATTATTTATTATTATTATTATTATTATTATTATTTGCTTGTACCATTGAACTAATATATTATGTTTTTAAATAGTACCAGAAATACCCTTTAAACCCAAGCCATCACCTTCTCCCCGAAATGTGTAAGTATGGCATAAATGAAAAGATAAAAATAAAGGAATGAAACACAAATAAAATACTATAGATTTAGAGTTGCTACACTGTTTTGTCCCTTTTTTTTTTCTCTAGAAGGCCTAAACCACCTACAAACTTTCTACAGAAACCGGTAAGATTATTATTATATTAAAAGTTCATAGTAACCTGGCACCCATCTAAAGGTGATAATATATGAAGCACAGTGCGCCTTAAATAAAACCTATAGCAGCCTAATACAAGTTAATATATTGTAGGCATTTATTATATATAAAAAAAACAAAAAAAAACATTGGGGCAGATTTACTAATACTATCGAACTTTGCACTGTCTAAGAATACGAATCAGTCTTGAAGGAGTTGTTCACCTTTTGTAGAGATTTTCTACAGAGCCCAGAGTGGATCCACATTGTTTATACTTACCTGATCCCCGCTGCTGGGTTCTGGCTCCATCGCTACACTGCGGACTCTGCAGGTCCTGCTTCTCCCCACATCAACATGCAGTGGTCACCCGTGCAGCTTGTGACCCAGTAACATCCCAAAATCCACTACAAACCAGATGTTGGCACGGGGAGATCCAGGGCCTGCAGCGATGGAGCTGGAACCCGAGTAAATCTAATTATCAATGGGGGTTTGTCTATAGAAAAGCTCTACAAAGTATTAGACAAGTGTACAGTGCAGGCAACTGACCCTTATAAGCTTGGCATATCATAAATCATGCAAGGTTTATGCCGGAATTATGTCCATGTGCCAAAAAATCAGTCTGGGCACCAGAATTCTGTTCGTGCGTCAAAATGTTATCCTTGCGCCAAAATTCTGTTGAAGTTTATGGGCTGTAGTATTTTTGCCACAAACTGAGGAGAGATCTGGAAGTCAGCATAGCGGATACTAATAGTAAGACAATGTAAACTTAGATGGTCTTAACTCCTTCCAGACCTCCATCATACATGTACAGCGTAAGTTCTAGATTTAAACATGGCACCCACTCAGAAGCTGAGTGGGCGCCATAGCCCCCAGGTTTCTGCTCTTTTAACCTTGATATGATCTCACTTTGTGCAAGTTTTATGCTGAAAGAAGAAAGGGCTTTCCACAGTGGAATAAAATATTGTCCTTTTCTCAAAGGAGCCAAACCCTCATTATCATCAAAGGCATGATTACAATGACAGATAATACCTATAGAGATATAGCTAACACAGGATCCACCATTTACAACAGGTGATGGTTACAGCTTCCTTATGCAATGACCTCTGGTCACAGACCATGCCTAGAAGACTCAATGAGTTCCCTCCAGTCCCTTGTGTCTATGGCCTATGGTGGCTGCTGTAAAGCATCTCTTTTAATGCTGTTAAAAACAGCTCGGACAAGATGGCCACCCCCATAATAATCGTAAATAAAAAAACGACAATCAGTAAATAAAACGGATTAGAAAAAAAAAAAAAGATATGTGTCGCTATCTGGTTTTAACTGGCAGAAAAAAATAAAGATGGCACATTCCCTTTAAAAATAAAGCATGCATTCTGGTCTACCTTGTTTATTTTATTTAATTTTTTTATGCCTATGGCATATACTTCTGAAAATCTGATTGAACAGAGCCTAAGATTGTCCTGCTTTAATGTACATCAAACCACAGACTACAGTGATTATTTAGATTAGTTTTTTATCTAAATCTAAAATATACTTGATCAATTTATAAAAAAAAAAATTCTACTTGCTCTGAAAAGTGAGTGTAAAGTATTTACTCAAAAGAAAAAAAATCCACTGTCTTGCACGGAATTCTAAATATGTAGCCAGTGAAGACCTCGGCAGTTCTGATTGGCTGGTGGTCACCCCTCCCTGCTTTTCTGGCAGAGGTTTCCATGGTGATTTTGTAACCAAGCAATGTACTAATGTTCTGAAAGGATGCGTGCCTTGATATTAATAGGCTGCCATTATGAACACGGCCACTATTCCAGCACTGCAGTGCTCAGCGTCTGATGAAAAATTTGAGATCCGCAACCACTGGCTGTATGGCTGTTCTCAAACTACAACTCCCATTGTGCTGTGCCGACTCTCTGGGAGTAGTAGTTTCAGCGATATACAGCTGCCAGCGATATATACAGGTATACATGTACTGTATGTATAATGGCAAGAATTACACTTTAAAAAAATAAAAATAAATTTGTATTTTTTTATTTTAAGAACATGGTGCCGGTTTTACCCCAAAGGGAAATTAATAGCAATATTGGTAAGTTAATTTTCCATATTTAGCCAGGCCTGTTTCTGCCTATTTACTAACCGAACATATGGTATACATATTAATATGAAATATTTTTAAACAAAACTATTTTCTGTTGCCCTAATTCTCAATTAAAGTGGTGTTCACATGGTGTGGTTATGATTGAGTGTATTTGCAATATTTCACTTCAAAACCACCATAAAGGGGTTGTGCATCTTTGGGAAAGGGTGTGTGTGTGTGTGTGTGTATATGTGTGTGTGTGTGTGTGTGTGTGTATATATGTGTGGGTGTGTGTGTGCATTGACAAACAAACCCCCCCCCCCCCCCCCCCCCTCCGTAGACCTGTGAAGGAAAGCATACTTACTTGCTTCCCGGTGCTGGCTCCCACTCCTTCTCTTCCCAGTCTCGGCCTCTCTGCTGCTCTGCTCTGATGTTGACTTCTGTTTTGACACTGCTGCAGCCAATCGCTGGCTTCAGCAGTGACCTGCTCCCCTTGAGTCAAATGGTCACATGACACAAGAAGCGGGGCAGGTCACCATTGCAGCCAGCAATTGGCTGCAACAACATCAAAACGGAAGTTTACGTCCTGGGAGCCAAGCAGAGATTTCAAAGCCGGGAAGCCTGTCTCCTGGAAGCAGCTTAGTTAGTTTCCCTTAGCAGGTCTGCCAAAGAAGGGGGTTGCATAACCTCCCGAACAGGTGCAAAACCCGTTTAATTTTAGAACAATTGGTATTTATTGTGCTCATGCTTTGTAACATGCTGCCTTGGGAATCCATTTCTGTTATATGGATCCCCCAATAATAGGATGACCACACTATGTTTTAAGTGTTATCTGTGGGGGAGCCTGACCGCAACTGTACAATATCTGTAGGGGAGCCTGACAACAACCGTACAATTTCCCAGCAGCACTTAATGGATATGAAGTATTACTTGGTTGATAATGAAATGAATTAAAGGGAAACATATTTAGTGCTTTAGAGTGAGTACAATCTTTGCAACGGCTCTCCACCCTTAAAGGGGTTTTATGGATTATACTCAGGCTAGGTCATCAATATCAGATCTGCTGAGGTCTGACATCCCAAAACCCCATGATTAGTTGTTTAGCTGTAGCTCCGGCAACTGCATTACACAGCTCCGTCAATGTGTAGTGGCTAGAGCTGGTAACTGCAGCACAGCTCCCTTTGAAGAGAATGTGGGAAGTGCTGCAGTTACCAGCTTAGTCTACTACACAATGGATGTAGCTGTGTAGTTCCTGCATCAGAACTGCTCAAAATAGCTGATCAGCAGGGGTGTGGGATGAGGGACTCCAGCTGATCTGATATTGATGACCTATCCTCAGGATAGACCATCAATTTCAAAATCTTGGGCAACTCTTTTAACCCCTTAAGGACTTAGGACGTACCGGTACGCCATGTTTGCCGAGTCCTTAAGGACCCAGGACGTACTGGTACGTCCTAACTTTAAAACTACATTGCGGCGCGGCAGGGGATAATCGGAACTGGATGTCCACTGAAATCATTCAGCAACATCCTGTCAACGCCGGGGGGGGTCATGTGACCCCCTCGCATCGGCGATCGCAGCAAACCGCAGGTCAATTCAGATCTGCGGTTTGTGGCTTTACCTGTTTGAGGTTTGAGGTTTGCGGCGGCGATCGGCGGTGCCATTGGGTTCCCATGCGGCTGTAGAGGGGGCCCAATGGCATGGAAGGCAGCGCGATGCCTTCCTTGGGCATCAGCGCTGCCTTCCGGTGATGAGCCTGTAAGATCCAGCCCCCTGGATCTCACAGACCGGAAGCTGTATGAGTAATACACACAGTATTACTCATACAGCCAATGCTTTCCAGTACAGAAGTATTGGAATGCATTGTAAAGGGGATTAGACCCTCAAAAGTTCAAGTCCCAAAGTGGGACAAAAAAATAAAGTGAAAAAAAAAGTTTAAAAAATTAAGTTTTTCCCCCCAAAAATTAAAAGTTTCAAGTAAAAATAAACAAAAACATAATTTTCCCCAAATAAAGTAAAAAAAAAAAGGTAAAAAATAGGGGGGAAAAAAATATATACATATTAGGTATCACCGTGTCCGTATCGACCGGCTCTATAAACATATCACATGACCTAACCCCTCAGATGAACACCGTAAAAAATAAAAACTGTGCTAAATAAACAATTTTTTGTCACCTTACATCACCAAAAGTACAACAGCAAGTGATCAAAAAGACGTTTGCCCACCAAAATAGTACCAATCTAACCGTCACCTCATCCCGCAACAAATGAGCCCCTAACTGAGACAATCACCCAAAAAATAAAAAAACTATGGCTCAGAATATGGAGACACTAAAACATAATTTTTTTTGTTTTAAAAAAGCTGTTATTGTGTAAAACTTAATAAATAAAAAAAGTATACATATTAGGTATCGCCGCGTCCGTATCGAAGGGCTCTATAAAAATATCACATGACCTAACCCCTCAGATGAACACCGTAAAAAATAAAAAAATAAAACTGTGCTAAATAAACAATTTTTTTTGTCACCTTACATCACAAAAAGTGTAATAGCAAGCGATCAAAATAGTGCCAATAAAACAGTCATCTCATCCCGCAAAAATCATACCCTACCCAAGGTAATCGCCCAAAAACTGGAAAAATTATGGCTCTCAGACTATGGAAACACTAAAACATGATTTTTTTTTTGCTTCAAAAATGAAACCATTGTGTAAAATAATAAATAAATAAAAAGTATACATATTAGGTATCGCAGCATCCGTGACAACCTGGTCTATAAAAATATCACATGATCTAACCTGTCAGACGAATGTTGTAAATAACAAAAAATAAAAACTGTGCCAAAACAGCTATTTCTTGTTACCTTGCCTCACAAAAAGTGTAATATAGAGCAACCAAAAATCATATGTACCCTAAACTAGTACCAATAATACTGCCACCCTATCCCGTAGTTTCTAAAATGGGGTCACTTTTTTGGAGTTTGTACTCTAGGGGTGCCTCAGGGGGGCTTCAAATTGGACATGGTGTAAAAAAAAAAAAACAGTCCAGCAAAACCTACCTTCCAAAAACCGTATGGCATTCCATTCCTTCTGCGCCCTGCCGTGTGCTCGTATAGCGGTTTCCGACCACATATGGGGTGTTTCTGTAAACTACAGAATCAGGGCCATAAATATTGAGTTTGGTTTGGCTGTTAACCCTTGCTTTGTAACTGGAAAAAAATTATTAAAATTGAAAATCTGCCAAAAATGTGAAATTTTTAAATTGTATCTCTATTTTCCATTAATTCTTGTGGAACACCTAAAGGGTTAGCAAAGTTTGTAAAATCAGTTTTGAATACCTTAAGGGGTGTAGTTTCTTAGATGGGGTCACTTTTATGGAGTTTCTACTCTAGGGGTGCATCAGGGGGGCTTCAAATGGGACATTGTGTAAAAAAAAACAGTACAGCAATCTGCCTTCCAAAAACCGTATGCCATTCCTTACCTTCTGCTCCCTGCCGTGTGCCTGTACAGCGGTTTACGACCACATATAGGGTGTTTCTGTAAACTACAGAATCAGGGCCATCAATATTGAGTTTGGTTTGAATGTTAACCATTGCTTTGTAACTGGAAAAAAATTATTAAAATGGAAAATCTGCCAAAAATTTGAAATTTTGTAATTGTATCTCTTTTTTCCATTAATTCTTTTGGAACACCTAAAGGGTTAACAAAGTTTGTAAAATCTGTTTTGAATACCTTGAGGGGTGTAGTTTATAGAATGGGGTCATTTTTGGGTGGTTTCTATTATGTAAGCCTCGCAAAGTGACTTCAGACCTGAACCGGTCCCTAAAAATTGGGTTTTTGAAAATTTTAGAAAAATTTCAAGATTTGCTTCTAAACTTCTAAGCCTTGTAACATCCCCAAAAAATAAAATATCATTCCCAAAATGATCCAAACATGAAGTAGACATATGGGGAATGTAAAGTAATAACTATTTTTTGAGGTATTACTATGTATTCTAGAAGTAGAAATTGAAACTTGGAAATTTGCAATTTTTTACTTCATTTTTGGTAAATTTGTTATTTTTTTATGAATAAATTTTTTTTTTTTTTACTTAGTTTTACCAGTGTCATGAAGTACAATATGTGATGAAAAAACAATCTCCGAATGGCCTGGATAAGTCAAAGCGTTTTAAAGTTATCAGCACTTAAAGTGACACTGGTCAGATTTGCAAAAAATGGCCAAGTCCTTAAGGTGAAATAGGGCTGAGTCCTTAAGGGGTTAAACAAGGAAAATCTAGTCCTCAACTAATAGAAATTAAAGTGGTTTTTAGAGAAACTAGTGTTCTTGTCCTGCCCTATAAAGTAAATGACAGGGGAGAGTCACCACAAAGTATTTTTCAAATTTATACTGTATTTTCTACATATTAAGCCATAGCTTAAGTATGTAGAAACAATCCACCAACCTTTAAAAGTGCCATATCCTGCAAACTAAACTATAATAGACACAAATCTGATGTTTACAAGATGCCATCTAGTTGAGATGAGACGTTAGTTTACTCTGAGAGACCTGCTTCCATAACCAAAACCATTACATGAAGCCCCCAAACCACCACTATATTATTTTCCAGGACAGTAACAGCTTGAAATTGACGTCATCACAAGCCATCTCCAAAGCATGCTCTCATGAAGTTAGGTTGAGTACACCTTTCCTTACTGCACACGTGTTAGATGCTCCTGGAGGTGGCATGTAATAACATACTTGTCAGAATAGTGTGACTTCTGAGAAGCAGTTCTATCTACATAACCCCTTACAGGTCATTAGAGTATAGCATGAGATGATTTTTTTTTTAAGTAATTTTTCGACGTTATGTGGAATTCGTCAAAATAAAGGAGGACATCATTGTCTACCCGTTTCCTCCGGAATGTCAGGTTAGTGGTGGTTTGGGGGTCTAAATACTTTTGACAAGTTACTTTTTAGATTTTTTTTCGTAATGTGTTTTCATAGAATAAGGTGAATCAACAGAAATTTTCTATTACAGACAAGCCCCAAGTTATGCAACGCCAAAGAATACATAGTGCAGGAAATGAGCCTCCACCGGTGCCACCAATGCCGCATAAGTAAGTCATTCTGTCACCACAGTAAAATCATACCTGAAACCTGTACTGATGTTCATTTGTGACAAACACAAAATATTAAAGGGGATAGGTCATCAATATAAAATCGGTGGGGCTTCAGAACGTGGTACAGCTGTTTTCAGCAGCTGCTAGCACCAGAACACAGTGGACAGGGCCAGAAGAATCCATCCACTGTGAAGTGCCTGTGTCGGCTTACTGCAGTTCAGTGTCACGTCAGATAGGGAACAGTGCAGACCTGACCTCTACTCACACCACTGTCCCTAAATACTTGGACAATCAGCCGTAAACGGCGACCCCCAAATGGGCAACAGTCCCTGACCTAAATACGTAGGCCCTACTTAGGGGAGACATAAGAGGAAGTCAGACAGGCCAAGGCAAAACCAGAGAATACCTTCAAAACAAGAGAGAAATAAATGCAGCGTAATATATCAAGCAAGGTTAACTAAGAGGTAACATCAGAACCAGAATCAGCAGTCTGAAGCGAAATCACTAACGAGCAGAAGGTCAGAAATCCAGGAATCCACAAGAAACACAAACTAAGCACGTGAGGCAAGAAAACATGATCATAGGCAACTGTGGCCAGCAGTTCTCTATTTAAATGGCCTTCCTTCGTTAAGCACATGACACCGGTGACAATACTGATTGGTCCGGCATCCTTGCTCCCTGATAGGACGACCTGCTCCACTGTCAGCAGGGCTGGTTGCCACAGCGATAGAGGGATGCTAGTGGAGCACTAATAGTGCAACCGCTAGGACGGAGTAAATACATTACCTAGAATTGACTCCACAACCAGGTTGTTTAACCCCTCAGATGCCGCTGTCAATGCTGACTGTGGCATCTAAGTGGTTTTAGAGGGCAACTGTCAGCAGATTTGTACCTACTGTATGAAACTGGCTGACTTGTTGCAGGTGAAGGCATCTGTGTTGGTTTCATGTTTACCTATGCCCGCATTGCTGTGAAAAATTATCTTTTAATATTTGCAAATGAGCCTCTAAGAGCAACAGGGGCGTTGCCATTACACTGAGGCTCAGCACTCTCTGCAACTGTCGTACCCTCTGAACTTTGATTGACAGGACTAGGCAGTGAAAATGTCATCATGCCTGGCACTGTCAATCAAGATGGAGTCGTGCAGCAATTGCAGAGAAAGCGGTGCCTCTAGGTGTAACAGCAACGCCCCCGTTGCTCCTAGAGGCTCATTTACTTATAATAAAACATCATATTTATCAGCAATGCGGACACATATGAACATAGGACCAACACAGATGCCTTCTGCTGCCAAGTGCACATGTAACAGGTCAGCCAGTGTCATAGGCACAAATCTGCTCACAGATGCCCTTTACAGACTATATATATATATATAATTACAGTTGCAAGAAAAAGTTTGTGAACTCTTTGGAATGATATGGATTTCTGCACAAATTGGTCAAATTTTTTTAATCTAAACTTCATCTAAGTCACAATAGACAATCACAGTCTGCTTAAACTAATAACACACAAAGAATTAAATGTTACCATGTTTTTATTGAACACACCATGTAAACATTCACAGTGCAGATGGAAAAAGTATGTGAACCCTTGGATTTAATAACTGGTTGAACCTCCTTTGGCAGCAATAACTTCAAGCAAACGTTTTTCTGTAGTTGCAGATCAGACATGCACAACGGTCAGGAGTAATTTTTGACCATTCCTCTTTACAGAACTGTTTCAGTTCAGCAATATTCTTGGGATGTCTGGTGTGAATCGCTTTCTTGAGGTCATGTCACAGCATCTCAATCGGGTTGAGGTCAGGACTCTGACTGGGCCACTCCAGAAGGCGTATTTTCTTCTGTTTAAGCCATTCTGTTGATGATTTACTTCTATGCTTTGGGTCGTTGTCCTGTTGCAACACCCATCTTCTGTTGAGCTTCAGCTGGTGCACAGATGGCCTTAAGTTCTCTTGTAAAATGTCTTGATAAACTTTGGAATTTATTTTTCCTTCGATGATAGCAATCCATCCAGGCCCTGACGCAGCAAGGCAGCCCCAAACCATGATACCCCACCACCATACTTCACAGTTGGGATGAGGTTTTGATGTTGAAGTGCTGTGCCTCTTTTTCTCCACACAGTGTTGTGTGTTTCTTCCAAACAACTGAACTTTGGTTTCATCTGTCCACAGAATATTTTGCCAGTACTGCTGTGGAACATCCAGGTGCTCTTGTGGAAACTGTAAACGTGCAGCAATGTTTTTTTTGGACAGTAGTGGCTTCCTCTGTGGTATTCTCCCATGAAATCCATTCATGTTTAGTGTTTCACGTATCGTAGATTCGCTAACAGGGATGTTAGCATATGTCAGAGACTCTTGTAAGTCTTTAGCTGACACTCTAGGATCCTTCTTCCCCTCATTGAGCAGTCTGCGCTGTGCTCTTGCAGTCATCTTTTACAGGACGGCCACTCCTAGGGACAGTAGCAGCAGTGCTGAACTTTCTCCATTTATAGACAATTTGTCTTACCGTGGACTGATGAACAGCAAGGCTTTTGGAGATACCATTATAACCCTTTCTAGCTTTATGCAAGTCAACAATTCTTAATCGTAGGTCTTCTGAGAGCTCTTTTGTGTAAGGCATCATTCACATTAGGCAATGCTTCTTGTGAAAAGCAAACCCAGAACTGGTGTGTGTTTTTTTTATAGGGCAGGGCAGCTGTAACCAAAACCTCCAATCTCATCTCATTGATTGGACTCCAGAGACACCTCCCTCCAATTAGCTCTTGGAGATGTCATTAGTCTAGGGGTTCACATACATTTTCCACCTGTACTGTGAATGTTTACATGGTGTGTCTCACCACACAAAAACACAAGTTCTAATTTTAGAACAGTCAGTTTTTCTAAAATCTAAATTAGTGGTATACGAGTCTCTATCAGATTGGAACAGTTTCAATGGAGTCCAGGAGAAATGGGACTACTTAAAAGTGGCACTATTGAAGGCAACAGAAAATTGCATTAGGCTTGTCAGTAAAAGCAAAAAAAAGGAAGAGACCACTGTGGTACTCAGCAGAAGTGGCCAAAATCATTAAAAACAAAAAGCTAGCATTTAGTAATTATATAAAATTAAAAAAAACGAGGATGACAGGCAAATTTATAAGATTAGGCAGAGAGAGGCCAAACAAGTTATAAGAGCTTCTAAAGCACAGGCAGAAGAGAAATTAGCTCAGTCAGTGAAAAAAGGCGATAAGACATTCTTCAGATACATAAATGAAAAAGGAAACTAAAACAAGGAATTACCAAAACAAAAGAAGAAATGTATATGGAAGAAGATAAAGAACTAGCTGACTGCCTCAATGAATACTTCTGTTCAGTTTTTACAAAGGGAAATTAAGTTAAAGGACCTCAGTTAGGAAAGAAGACTAATCTTTTGATGCATGTGTCTTTAGAGAGAAAGAGGTTCTAAGTCAGCTGTCTAATATTAATACAAATAAGTCACAGGGGCCTGATGGGATACACCCAAAGCTATTAAAAGAGCTCAGTGGTGAACTAGCAAAACCATTAACAGATTTATTTAACCAATCACTGGCAAAAGGAGTCGTCCCAGAAGATTGGAAATTAGCAAATGTGCCCATTCACAAGAAAGGTAGTAGGGAGGGATCTGGCAACTATAGGCCAGTAAGCCTGACATCAATAGTGGGGAAGTTAATGGAAACCATACTTAAGGAGAGGATTGTGGAACATCTAAAATCCCATGGATTGAAAGATAAAAAACAGCATGGGTTTACTTCAGGGAGATCATGTCAAACTAATCTTATAGACTTTTATTTGATTGGGTGACTAAAATAATAGATGGCGGAGGTGCATTAGACATCGCTTATCTAGACTTTAGTAAGGCTTTTGATACTGTCCCACATAGAAGGCTTATCAATAAATTGCAGTCTTTGTGCTTGGACTCCCATATTGTTGAATGGATTAGGCAGTGGCTGAGGGACAGACAACAGAGGGTTGTAGTCAATGGAGTATATTCAGACCATGGTCTTGTTACCAGTGGGGTACCTCAGGGATCTGTTCTGGGACCCATATTGTTTAATATCTTTATCAGCGAAACTGCAGAAGGCCTCGATGGTAAGGTGTGTCTTTTTGCTGATGACACAAAGATTTGTAACAGGGTTGATGTTCCTGGAGGGATACACCAAATGGAAAAGGATTTAGGAAAACTAAAGGAATGGTCAAAAATCTGGCAACTAAAATTGAATGTTGATAAGTGCAAGATAATGCACCTGGGGCGTAAAAACCCAAGAGCAGAATATAAAATCAGTGATACAGTCCTAACCTCAGTATCTGAGGAAAGGGATTTAGGGGTCATTATTTCAGAAGACTTAAAGGTAGACAGACAAAGTCATAGAGCAGCAGGAAATGCTAGCAGAATGCTTGGGTGTATAGGGAGAGGCATTACCTGTAGAAAGAGGGAGGTGCTCATGCCGCTCTACAGAGCACTAGTGAGACCTCATTTGGAGTATTGTGCGCAGTACTGGAGACCATATCTCCAGAAGGATATTGATACTTTGGAGTACTATATAAATGTGGTATTTGTAATCATAAAGACAAACAGAATAAAATTAACATATTGGAGCAGATTTGTTTTTAAAAATGCAACAGTTTTTTGGTACAGAGTCCATGCATTGCACTGCATTTATCAAGCGTTTTAGACACTTTTCTAACCTTCCTTCACCCTGACTCAGCGGAAAGGGGAATGACTTCACTGGAAATGGGTGTGGCTTAAGTGCACCTCTGGGTGCCAAAACAATGCTCCGAAATTGTGATGCCTTCTTTTTTTGTAGCAAACCTAAGCACAGTTTCAGGCTGTCTAAGCTTACAGTGTCTTGCTATTAGTAACTCTGCCCCTTTTATTTATACCTCACAGTGAATCCTGTAAAAATAAATCTCAAAACAGTAGGAAAATTGAAGATTTTCATTCTCCCCTCCCCCACAAATAAATACATTACAGTACATACCTCCAAGATGGTTCCTATACAAATTACAGCTCATTCTGTAAAACGTAAGGTCTCCTACATCTACATTGAAGGGGAAAAAAAGTTATAAGTTATGACTGCTGGAACACAGAGGGGGGGGGGGGGGGGGGGAATGTAGCTTGTCCTAAATTTAATTGCATCACTAGGGGCTTAAAATGCACTTAAGACATGAGCTATGCACGCCTATATTTACTGTAGACATAAAATCAAATCTCGAATAAAAGAGTTGTATTTTTGTCCAATTTTAATGTGTGAAATTCCATTAATCTGGTATTAATAAATCTTGAGATCCCCGGCTTTATTCACTCTCCATGTAACGGGGCTACAACTTGATGTATTACAGATGTAGAAAACTGTGGGAAAAGGAACAAAAGTCTTTTTTTTTTTTTTACTTTTCATGAGCATTAATAAATGTAGTAAATGCATACATTTTATTTTTCCAGGTTACCATTACCTCTCCATAAACCTAATGTAATAACAATACAAAGTAAGTGCCTTTTCACTATTTTATATTGCAACTAAAATGATATGATATGACTTGTACAGAACATGTACAAACTAGTTTATCATGTCCGTGTCATTTTGTTCCCCAACCCGATCTGAATTTGGGCATGGAGAGATGCAAGGAACATTCTGGGTAATTCAGTAGCTGAGATAACCATGATGGGACAGGTGCTATTACTCAAAAAAATGGAGCTATGCGCTGGCCCTGTTCACATTAGCATCTGTTCTTAAAGGGGACCTGTCAGCTCTGAAACACAGCCATCACAGCGCCGGTAGCCGACACGCATCAGTGCGGCTTTTCTGTTTTAAAGGCATTACTCTAGTTAAAACGCTCCTGATGACACGTGGTGCACCTGGGCCACGTAGAAACACGTTGAGCTTATGTAAACTGTAGACATAGCTCACTAGGCAGCGCAAGTTTCGGTATTTGCCTTGGCATTGGCTCACGAAGCAGGGCTCTTTTGCATATCCAGTGGATACTGTCCCTTTGAGGGCTTTATTCCACCTACAGACTTATGGTTCAGTTTAGCCACTACCTCGTGTATATGCAGGGGTGGTTTACTGCTGTAGGCACCTGTCTGTATTAGTGCAGCCCTGACCGTGAATGTATATGCGGTGAGACAGCTGTTCCTCACTTGTATGAGTCATCAGCTGAGTGTACACGCTGTATACATAGTCTCGTTTAGCTTCTCACAAGACTAGTCGCTCCTCCTATCTAGTTTATAACGTATCGGCATAGGAGCAGGACATTATACTAGCTACTAATCCTTGCCTCTGCCGCTAGTGAGCCTTTTTCTAGCCCCTGTTGGTAGTCCACAACAGCACTGCATGTGCCATCATACACGGGCTTCTTTTTCCAGGCTTCCTCACATGTAGATGGTCATTTACTTTCCCCTCTCTACAGTGGGTATCGCTTGGTTTTAACCCTTTTTTGATATATACTTACCCCAATTTTAACCAAGTATTCTAATAAAACCTTATTTTCTTTTCAACATTCTATCAGGCTGTGTATTCAGCTCTGAAACACGTCCCAAACTAGAGTAAGGGTACTTTTACACTTGCGTTGTGAGGATCCGGCAGGCAGTTCTGTCGCCGGAACTGCCTGCCGGATACGGAAATCTGTATGCAAACGGATATCATTTGTAGACTGATGCGGATCCATCTGAAAAATGCATTGAAATACCGGATCCGTCTCTCCGGTGTCACCCGGAAAAACGGATCCGGTATTTATTATTTTCACATTTTGAAAGGTCTGCGCAGATGCGGCATGTGTTCCGGAATTTTGGATGGAGAAAATACTGCATGCTGTGGAATGCTCTCCATTTCAGAATGCATTAGGATTAAACTGATTCGTTCTTTTCCGGTATTGAGCCCCTAGGACAGAACTCAATACCGGAAAAGAATAACGCTAGTGTGAAAGTACCCTAAGGCTACTTTCACATTGTTGTACTTTTATTACGGACGCCTCTCGGCATGTTTTTCGTTCTGTGGCCAGACCTCCGGCCCGCCCCATTATAGTGAATGGAGTCGGAGCGGACTTCTGGCAGTACGGATTATAGTAAACAATAATAATAATAATGCATCTGCAAAATAAAATCCTGTTGCATTTCAGAATATTTTGCAGCTTAAATGTCAGGAGATTCTAGACGACAGGTCTAACCTGTAGAGCAAACCGCATAACAGGAAGCAATACAACCGTTACATAATATATGACATCACAACATAGTTTCCAGTGACTCAGACTTCAAAGAAAAAACTGCCAGAACTGTTGTCATGTGCTGTAACACATTGTAATATGTTTTGTTGCATGTCATATGTTGTCAAATTGCACACGTTAACACCGTATTGTCTGTGTTAATCTCGATGATTATTACATATATCCCTACAATACCTTTTTGTATTTGTCGGTGGCTCATTACAGTTCAGGGAAAGTAGATAAGATTTCATTCACACAGTAAAGGAAATTCTGCACTGGAAACTGATCTGTGGTGTGGGTTTCAATGTCATTTTATGGTGCAGATTCCTAACACGGATGCTATGCACAGGGTGAAATCCGCAGTAAAATCCATGACAAATCTCCATGTACAGAGGTTTTTTGATGAAAAAGGCCTCGTGCACAAGAACGTTGTTTTGGTCCGCATCCGAGCCGCAGTTTTTTGCGGTTTTGATGCGGACCCATTCACTTCAATGTCCGCATCCGTTGCTCCGTTCCGTGGTCCGCAAAAAAAATATAACCTGTCCTATTCTTGTCCGTTTTGCGGACAAGAATAGGCAGTTATATTAATGGCTGTCCGTGCCGTTCCGCAAATTGCAGAACGCACACGGACGCCATACGTGTTTTGCGGATCCGCAAAAAAGATAGCTTATAAATGCTTATCAATGTCTGGACCCAGGGGTCCAACTGCTGGGACCACCAGAACAAATGAGCCACCGATCCTTTTGGTTGTTGTGTGTGTGTTTTTTTTTTTTGTCTGTCTGTTTTTTAAGAAAAAGCTCTACTTTCAATCTAGCAGTCACAGACATGAGGCTGAAGCAAGCAAGCCATCGTTCTAGGCACTGGTAGACTGGGCCACCAAGGTACTAAAGGATCCTTGAGTGGGCTTAGGTACTGACACAATAATGGGCTGAAAGCTCCAGGAGAAGATGCTTCCATTTAGAATGTTTATGGAGCCAATTATCTGCCCCTAGGTTCTGTTAGGTTATTTACAAATAACCTTATTGATGATATGTCCTTCGATAACAAAGTGGTCGTGTGCTCCATAGATGGAGGGTGGATTCCTCTGGTCAGCCTAAAGAACTGAAAAAATATCTAAGCAATATTCTTTTAATGCATATAATAGTCAAGTCAAGAATTTATTTAAAATTCTAAAAAAAAGCTCCATTTAAAATTCACAATTCTACACAAATAATACCCAATTTTAATTTATCCAAGAAAAAAGTAGGACAAAGTAGGAGAAACTTTAATTTGAAGGGTTGTGCTATCATAAAATGCTATTTTAACTTAAAGGGGTTGTGCAGGCGGTATATATTGATGAGTCATCTTCAGGATAGGTCATCAACATCTGATCTGTGGGGGTCCGACATCTGGCATCCCCAATGATCAGCTGTTTGAAGAGGAGGAGGTTCTCCATCCAAGCGCTGCTCCTTCTTCATTACACTACACGTTGTCTCCCTTACAGCGGTGGCGCAGTGTAATTACAAGTACTTGCTCCACTCCAGTGAATGGAGTGAGTACTTGTGATTAAACTGCACTGCCGAGAAGATGTGCAGTGTAATGAGGAGGCAGTAGTGCTTGCATGGAGAACGGGCTCCTCTTCAAACAGCTGATTGTGGGGGCCCCGGGTGTCAGACCACTGCCGATCAGATACTGATGACCTATCCTGAGGACTGGTCATTAATAGAAACTGCCTGCACAACTTCTTTAATTCAGTATGTAAATTGTTACTTTTGCTATTTACTTTCTGTTAGAAAAATGCTTCATTTATGATATTCTCACCCAGTGCTTAATCTGTATAGTAATGTGCACGTCCACTTACTGAGGAGGTCGCACATGCTCAGTTCTATCCTTCAACTGCCACCAGCCATATCTACTGTTAGAAGCTGTGACGGTTACAGGGAGACAGTAGAAGGACAGACCCCCTTGAGCTACCAGTCTGAAAAAAATCTAGTAGAGCAATGAATGGGGAGATCTTTGGATCCATGTGAGGTACAGGGCTGGTTCTAGCTTTGTCGCGTACTATGATGTCTGGGTTTTATTTTTTTGTTTTTACATAAATCATGGCATAACTTAGAAATACGTTTTAAAGTTGTTTCACTTAAATTCATGACATTTTTTGTCTAGTTACACTTTAGTTGATTCATAAAGGTATCTAATGTAGTCAGAAATTAGGTATTAAAATGCTAACCTATTTATACTTCATATCATGCAGAACCTCCTGAGGTTGCAACGCGTTATATACCTGGCCCAAGTCGTCATGGCAGTACAGTGGAACAAGTAAGAAAAGAAAATGTGGAGAATTAAGAGTGCAATCAGACTGCAGTGTGCATCAGAGGTATATGTCAGGAGGATGTCACGACTTATACCTCTGACATATGCCACTGTACGGGCATAGAGTGGCATACGATGGCCACAGTGTTTTAATCTGTGACCTTATCGTAAGGCGCAGAGGAGGTTGGAAGCATGAATGTAAGAAGACAAAAACCCATCACATAGCATAGGAGAGTGAAATGGTCCTCAGTACACCTTTATTGGGTTAAGCTGTCAACCACCTAAGGATGCATTCACACGACCACTTTCAGAACAAAGGAAGTCAATGGGCATATTCAAATGGAAGTTTTTTAATGGTCAGTGAATAATGGCTGTCAAAAAATAGGAAGTCCTATGTTGGCTGTTTTCACGAACCAACAGTCCCTAAACAATTGAAGGATGCAGTTTTTAATGGCAGTTTCTTAACCACTTAAGGACCACAGGTTTATACCCCCCTAGTGACCAGGCCCTTTTTTACAAATCGGCACTTCACAACTTTAACGGTTTATTGCTCGGTCATGCAACTTGGCACCCAAATGAATTTTACCTCCTTTTCTTCTCACAAATACAGCTTTCTTTTGGTGGTATCTGATTGCTGCTGAGATTTTTCGTTTTTCTGATATTAATCAAAATAGACCACAATTTTCTCAAAAAAAGTGTATGTTTAACTTTTTCTGGTAAAATTGTTCAAATATAATTACATTTCTATACAAGTTTGTGTCAGAATGTATTGTGCTACATTGTCTTTGATAAAAAAAAAATCCAATAAGTGTATATTTATTGGTTTGCGCAAAAGTTATAGCGTTTACAAACTATGGTACAAAAATGTGAATTTCCGCATTTTGAAGCAGACACCCCAAAGTATTCGCGGAGGGGCATGGTGAGTTTATGTATAATTTTTATTTTTTTTCACAAGTTAGCGGAAAATAACACTTTCTGAGGAAAAATAAATAAAAATAAAGTTTCCATTTCTGCTAACTTCTGGCAAAAAAATTAAAAATCTCCCACGGATTCACTATGCCCATCAGTGAATACCTTGGGGTGTCTACTTTCCGAAATGGGGTAATTTGTGGGGTGTGTTTACTGTTCTGGCATTTTGGGCGGGGCTAAATTGAGAGCAACCCTGTAAAGCCTAAGGGCTGTTTCACACGAGCGGATGCCGTGCGTGACATCCGCTCCGTGAATGACAGCCAAGACCCGATGCAGACTGCAGAGGCACAGAGCAGTAACATGACTTATAATGCTCCGTGCCTCTCTGTGATCTCTTTACTACGATCCGGAATTGCGGCTCGGCACTTCCGGGTCCGCACTTCCGTTCCGCAAAAATATAAAACATGTCCTATTCTTGTCCGCAATTGCGGACAAGAAAAGGCATTTTCTATATAGTTCTGGCAATGTGCGGATCCGCAAAATGCGGAAAGCACATTGCGTGTATTGCGGATCCGCGGATCAGCAAAACGCATACGGACGTCTGAATGGAGCCTTACAGGGGGGTGATCAATGACAGGGGGTGATCAGGGAGTCTATATGGGGTGATAAGGGGTTAATAAGTGACAGGGGGGGTGTAGTATAGTGTGGTGCTTGGTGCTACTTACAGAGCTGCCTGTGTCCTTTGGTGGTCGATCCAAGCAAAAGGGACCACCAGAGGACCAGGTAGCAGGTATATCAAACGCTGTTAACAAAACAGCGTCTAATATACCTTTCTGATGCGATTTTTTTTTTTTTTAAACCTCTACAGCCTGCCAGCGAATGATCAGCGCTGGCAGGCTGTAGTTCAACTTGTTTACTGTGCGATCCTGTGAACGCGCACTACTGTGAGTGCGCGTTCACAGGAAATCTCAGGTCTCACGAGATGACGCCAATAGGCGTCACTGAGACCTGAGAGCACTGCCGCCCGGACGCCTATCGGCGTTACAGTGGCGGCAAGCGGTTAAAAAGCATCCATTAAAAATTGACTGTTGCTCCATTTTTAACGGCCGTTTATCTAGCTTAAGCCAATTCATTGTGAATGCTTTATAAATGGAAAATTCTAGAGTGATTTTGTTTAAAAAAAAAAAAAAAAAAAAAGGGGGCTGTATACATAGTTTTTTTCTTTTTTCTTTTACATTTAAATAGATTTGAGCAACATTTTATGCTTTAGCCTTTTATTGGCATCTCTAAACAGCTAGTAATGTAGCTCACACAGCTGCTTTAGTATTTATCATTAGGTTTTATCTGTTTATTTACCTTACATCTTTATTATTTGTATTGCTAAGGCTACTTTCACATTAGCGTTTTTCTTTTCCGGCATATAGTTCCGTCCTAGGGACTCTATACCGGAAAAGAACTGATCAGTTTTATCCTAATGCATTCTGAATGGAGAGCAATCCGTTCAGGAATGTATTAGTGTCGGATCCGGCATTCAAAGTACCAGAATGCCGGATCAGTCCTTCATGCGCAGACAAAAAAAAGGTGAAAAAAATAAATGGCGTATCCGGCATTTTTTTATGCATTTCAAAGACGGATCAGTCTGCTCAGTCTTACAAATGCCATCAGTTGGCATACGTTTTGATGGATCACTCTGCCGCAAGTGTGAGATACCCTAACTTTTTTTTTTATAATTGTTAACATTGCATGCTCACGTAGAGATGAGCGAAAAGATTCTGGTTGTCATTGTTTATTCACAACTATTGCCTTCCAGTTAAGTCACTTGAGAACCAGCCTATGTATATATTGTTCTTATACGTATTAGCCTTTAGTGTAAGGCCAACTGTGCACTTGTGATGGTCGCCATTAACCCCTTAAGGACACAGCCTTTTTACACCTTAGGACCAGGCCATTTTTTGCAAATCTGACCAGTGTCCCTTTAAGTGCTGATAACTTTAAAACGCTTTGACTTATCCAGGCCGTTCTGAGATTGTTTTTTCGTCACATATTGTACTTCATGACACTGGTAAAATGAAGTTAAAAAAAATATTTTTTTTGCACCAAAAAATACCTAATTTAACAAAAATTTGGAAAAATTAGCAAATTTCAAAGTTTCAGTTTCTCTACTTCTGTAATACATAGTAATACCCCTAAAAATTGTGATGCCTTTACATTCCCCATATGTCTACTTCATGTTTGAATTATTTTGGGAATGATATTTTATTTTTTGGGGATGTTACAAGGCTTAGAAGTTTAGAAGCAAATCTTGAAATTTTTCAGAAATGTACAAAAACCCAATTTTTAGGGACCACTACAGCTCTGAAGTCACTTTACGAGGCTTACATAATAGAAACCACCCAAAAATGACCCCATTCTATAAACTACACCCCTCAAGGTATTCAAAACTGATTTTACAAACTTCGTTAACCCTTTAGGTGTTGCACAAGAGTTATTGGCAAATGGGGATGAAATTTGAGAATTTCATTTTTTTGGCTAATTTTCCATTTTAACCCATTTTTTCCACTAACAAAGCAAGGGTTAACAGCCAAACAAGACTGTATCTTTATTGCCCTGACTCTGCCGTTTACAGAAACACCCCATATGTGGCCGTAAACTACTGTACGGCCACACAGCGGGGCGTAGAGTGAAAGGTGCGCCATATGGTTTTTGGAAGGCAGGTTTTGCTGGACTGGTTTTTTGACACCATGTCCCATTTGAAGCCCCCCTGATGCACCCCTAGAGTAGAAACTCCATAAAAGTGACCCCATCTAAGAAACTACACCCCTCAAGGTATTCAAAACTGATTTTACAAAGTTTGTTAACCCTTTAGGTGTTGCACAAGATTTAATGGAAAATAGAGATACAATTTCAAAATTTCACTTTTTTGGCAGATTTTCCATTTTTATATTTTTTTTCCAGTTACAAAGCAAGGGTTAACAGCCAAACAAAACTCATTATTTATGGCCCTGATTCTGTAGTTTACAGAAACACCCCATATGTGGTCGTAAAAAGCTGTACGGGCACACGACAGGGCGCAGAAGGAAAGGAATGCCATACAGTTTTTGGAAGGCAGATTTTGCTGGACTGGTTTTATTGACACCATGTCCCATTTGAAGCCCCCCTGATGCACCCCTAGAGTAGAAACTCCATAAAAGTGACCCCATCTAAGAAACTACACCCCTCAAGGTATTCCAAACTGATTTTACAAAGTTTGTTAACCCTTTAGGTGTTGCACAAGATTTAATGGAAAATAGATACAATTTCAAAATTTCACTTTTTTGGCAGATTTTCCATTTTAATATTTTTTTTCCAGTTACAAAGCAGGGGTTAACAGCCAAAACAAAACTCATTATTTATGGCCCTGATTCTGTAGTTTACAGAAACACCCCATATGTGGTCGTAAACTGCTGTACGGGCACACGACAGGGCGCAGAAGGAAAGGAATGCCATACGGTTTTTGGAAGGCAGATTTTGCTGGACTGGTTTTATTGACACCATGTCCCATTTGAAGCCCCCCTGATGCACCCCTAGAGTAGAAACTCCAAAAAAGTGACCCCATTTTAGAAACTACGGGATAAGGTGGCAGTTTTGTTGGTACTAGTTTAGGGTACATATGATTTTTGGTTGCTCTATATTACACTTTTTGTGCGGCAAGGTAACAAGAAATAGCTTTTTTGGCACCGTTTTTTTTTTGTTATTTACAACATTCATCTGACAGGTTAGATCATGGGGTAATTTTATAGAGCAGGTTGTCACGGACGCGGCGATACCTAATATGTATACAATTTTTTTTATTTATGTAAGTTTTACACAATGAATTAATTTTTAAAACAAAAAAAAGTTTTAGTGTCTCCATAGTCTAAGAGCCATAGTTTTTTTTGTTTTTGGGCGATTATCTCAAGTAGGGTCTCATTTTTTGCGGGATAAGATTACGGTTTTATTGGCACTATTTTGGGGTGCATATGACTTTTTGATCGCTTGCTGTTACACTTTTTGTGAAGTAAGATGACAAAAAATTGCTTTTTTTACACCGTTTCTTTTTTTTTTTTTTACGGTGGTCACCTGAGGGGTTAGGTCATGTGATATTTTTATAGAGCCGGTCGATACGGACGCGGCGATACCCAATATGTATACTTTTCTTTATTTATGTAAGTTTTACACAATGATTTCATTTTTGAAACAAAAAAAATCATGTTTTAGTGTTTCCATAGTCTAAGAGCCATAGTTTTTTCAGTTTTGGGGCGATTATCTTGGGTAGGGTATGATTTTTGCGGGATGAGATGACGGTTTGATTGTTACAATTTTGGAGTACATACAACTTTTTTGATCACTTTTATTAACTTTTTGGGGAAGTAAGGTGGGCAAAATTTCAATTTCATCATAGTTTTTAATTTTTTATTTTTATGTCGTTCACCGTTTGGGTAAAGTAACATGACCGTTTTATAGATCAGGTCGTTACGGACGCGACGATACCAAACATGTGTAGGGAATTTCATTTTTTTTATTTTTAATCAGTGATAAATGTGTTTTTTGATTTTTACTTTATTTTCACTTTTTTTCACTTTCTTTTTGACCCAGACCCACTTGGTTCTTGAAGATCCAGTGGGTCTGATGTCTGTATAATACAGTACAGTACAATATATAGTACTGTACTGTATTTTACACTTTGTCTGAACAGATCTATGCCTTTCAGCACAGATCTGTTCAGCACCATGGACAGCAGGACGCCTGAGAAGGCGTCCTGTTGCCATGGGAACCTTCCCCGTCTGCTCAGTTATGGTCAGAACTGCGCAGACGGGGAAGGGTAAGGACGGGGCTGTCGGGGGGCTGTCTGGGGGCTCTCTCCCTCTCCCATCGGGGGGCTGCAAAGGCACAGCAGCCCCCCGATGGGAGAGGGAGGGAGCTCCCTGCGCTGTTAACCTTTTCCATACAGCGGTCCGTACGGACCGCTGTATGGAAAGGGTTAAACGGCTGACATCGCATCACCGATGTCAGCCGTTTATACCAGGGTGCCAGCAATGTGCTGGCACCCTGGTATACCCACTAGACGCCAACGATTACGCAATGGGAGGCGGGCGGGGGATCGCGATCCCGCCTGCCGCACCGCCCGCCTCCCGCACCGCCCGCAACCCTCCCCCTGCACCTCCTACCCGGCAAAAATCACTAAGGGGTGCAGGGGGGAGGGGATACAGATATATTTTCGGCATACTAAAGTTTCTGATCCCCGCGGTCAGGGACCGCGGGGATCAGAAACTGCAGAAATCGCAGCAAACCGCAGGTCTGAATTGACCTGCGGTTTGCCGCGATCGCCGACATGGGGGGGTCACGGGACCCCCCGGCGCATTTAGCCTAGGTGCCTGCTCAATGATTTGAGCAGGCACCGGGTTCCGATCACTGCCAGCCGCACGGCAGTGATCAGAAATACACAGGGCGTACATGTACGCCCTGTGTCCTTAAGTACCAGGGCACAAGGGCGTACCTGTACGCCCTATGTCCTTAAGAGGTTAATACATACAATAGTCAGCTGCCCCAGCAATTTTTTCTGATAAAGTAAAGTTATTATAAACTGTTATCTGGACAGATTTGCTCCAGGATTCTGACATAAATTTGCACACAATGTCACTCAATTAAAAAAATACCATAATCTAAACTCTATAAGATTAAACAATGACTTTAACATATTAATTTCTATAAGTTATATATAATATTACCCTTACTCTAATATATCCAGTAGAAATAAAGGGGTTGTCCAGCCTTTTTTGAGTGAACTAGCTGATTGCTTGGAGTCCCTTCTGATCAGCTGTTCTGTGTAGATCCGTCACCAGAAGTTAGCACTGGAGCTACAGAGCACAGTCAACATTGTAGTGGATGGAGCTCATCACTGCAGTGCTGCAGTCATTGGGAGCAGTGCTACGTCTCGGCAATTCGGGTTTGTATTAAAAAAATAAAAAAAGTTTTTTTTTAGGGCCTGTGTTGCTGGAGTGGGGAGAGAAGGGTGGGCCCCCACTCCATCCAGACAGTCCGGGTTTTAGGCTGTCAGGTGATCACTCCTCAGGTGTGCTAGCCTGATTTAAGGCTGAGAACGCATACACGTCGCTCTGACTCTGCCTGGAAACAGGACTAGTGATGGATGAACATCGCCCGGGATGGTTCGCGAACGCGATCAAATGTTCGCGAACCACAAGTTCGCTGTGGGCCCCATTCACTTTAATGGCAGGCGAACCTGAAAAAACTTCAGCTTATATTTGCAGCCACCAAATACTTAGTAGAAGTGCACAAATAGTCCCACAACATGGACAGTGACATACTAGAGGGGGATCAATGACAAAAATTCCAACAAAAAATACGTCTTAATCGGGTGACATTTTTATGCGTCTTAAAGGGAAATACTCTTAAATGTGCCCTGTTGCGCTACCTAAATGCACAATATAGAAAGTATATTATTGGTATATACCACCCCTGCCTCAATCACTTATTTGGGGGGGGCAACTGGTATATCACACCAGTAGAAATGATTTGTTCCAATAACCCTTGTGCCTCTATATACCTTCGGTATCGCAGCAGAGCCGCACACAACTGCCGCACAATACAAATGCACTATAATATACTTTCTAACATAGAAAGTATATTATAACATTGTACAAGGAAGACAATCCATTAGAATATACATAAAGATAAAACTTAACCTTTAATAATGTTATTATTAAAAGATATCCCTCAAAATGAAAATAAATCTAATTATTAAAGTTAAGCAAAAAACATAGATGTGGTAGGCAATAACAAGTGATCGGCGGCACTAAATCAGGTGCTCGACAGCACCAAATCAGAAACCATATGTCCTACCACCACAGGAGGTAAAGCAAAAAACATCCATCCCTGGGCTAGATGATGATGTGGTATTGAAGGACAGGGTGGGCAAAGAACTGTTCCTGATATTGCCCTACAATGTAGGGGTGCTATTCTGGCCCTGATAGCCTAAACACAGAGCACCCGCCCTGATAAGAGTGACCCCGTCCGGAACCTTACCCTATATAAAAATAGCCCTAGTAAGCCCCTAGCCCCTAACTTCCAGGTGATCACTATATAGATCTATGTGTTTTTGACGCATTATAAAAGTATATTATAAGTATATCACTCCTCTCATCTCTTCTTCTAAATCCTGGTATGTCTTGTCTGAAGCTTACTGCTGCACCCAGCTTTTCCACAGTCCGATATTGTCCACCCCTCTCATCTCTCCTTCTAAATCCTGGTATGTCTTGTCTGAACTATTAATGTCTCCTTCCCTGCTGGATTTATTGAGTATTTGTTTACATTGACTATTTCACCCCTGTATCTGGTCCTCCTTGATTAGGCCAAATGTAGCCCCCTCCCCTCTTGGTCACACCTGATTGAACACGGAGTGGTATAAATCTAAGGTCCTAGGTCTTTTCAGACCTTGGTCTTTCCAAATGCAACATCTCTCAAGTGCAACTCTTAAGTGCACAGACTGAATTATACCAGAATTGGACCACAGGTAATTACAGACATAGTTAATGCAAACAAGGTTTCAATTTTTCCTCTTACTCTTCCCAGTTCTCCACAACCTCCTGAAATACCCCCACGTCCATTCACCCAGCAAGGAACTATTCATCTCTTCCTCCATCTTACCTTCTCATCTGACAGCTTGCACAAACCTGTTTGGCAACATAAAACACTTCCTTCCCAAACACGCACAGATACCTCCTGCCCTCTCCTATTCTCACCTATTAACACTTTCTCTGCTTCTCTTTACTGCTGGTGATATCTCTCCAAATCCAGGCTCCCCTCAGCAAATCACCACTATCACCTCTACGTCCCAATACAAATCTCCTTCTATAAATTTCTGCAACCCCTTAAACCTAATAACCATTTCTGTGACCCCTGCTCCTCTGGTTCCTCTTGCAGGAGCATTATGGAATACACGCTCTGTCTGTAACAAACTCTCGTACATTCATGAACTTTTCATCTCTCAAAACCTTTCCTTTCTGGGTCTCACAGAAACATGGCTGACACCTCCTCCCCTGCTGCACTCTCTTATAGTGGATTTCAATTCCCTACAACCCCCTGCCCCGGCTGCAAACATGGTGGAGGAGTTGGTCTTCTCCTATCAGACACCTGCTCCTACAGCCAAACTCCACTGCCACCCTCCATTACACTGACCTCATTTGAAGTACACTCTGTTCGCATCTACTCTCCCTCCAACCTTCAAGTAGCCGTCATTTACTGCCCCCCAGGCCCAGCCACGATTTTTCTTGACCACTTTAACACCTGGCTACTACACTTTCCTTCTGCCGACATCCCCACTATCAACATGGGTGACTACAACATCCCTATTGACACCTGCCACTCGGCCGCCTCTAAACTCCTATCGCTCTCTTCCTCCTTCGGCCTATCACAGTGGTCTTCAGCTCCCACCCACAGAGATGGTCACACTTTGGATATTATCTTTACCTGCCTCTGCTCCCTATCTAACCTATCTAATTCGCCTCTCCCCCTATCCAACCACAACCTATTAACCTTCTCTTTATTGGTCTCTTCTGCTGCTCCTCCGGTCCACACACTAGCACACCCCCGCAGGAACTTTTAAACATCTCGACTTTCGCTTGCTTTCTGACTCTCTTCTCCCACTCTCTACCATCTGTTCCCTCAAAGACCCAGATGCTGCTACCACCCTATATAACACCACAATAGGTACAGCTCTGGACACTGTTGCCTCCCTCACACACAAAACCCCAAAAAATTACCAGACAACCCTGGCACACCAACCTGACCAAAAAACTCAGACGAGCTTCCAGGGCTGCTGAGCGGCTATGAAAGAAATCCCATTCTAAAGATCATTTCACCACATACAAGCACTCCCTCCTCATATTCAAATCCTCACTCGAAGATGCAAAACAGGCCTACTTCTCATCTCTCATATCTTCCCTGGCCCACAGCACTAAACAACTTTTTAGCACTTTTAACTCCCTTCTCCGTCCCCCAGCGCCCCCACCCTCTCCTCTCTTCTCAGCTGAGGACTTTACCAAATATTTCAAACAAAAGATAGTCAACATCAGAGAAAGCTTCACTACACAGTCCCCACAGACCCTCTACACAACTGCTCGGTCCTCTTCTCCCAAAACCCGCTTCTCCACCATTACAGAAGAAAAACTCTCCACTCTACTCTCCAGATCACATCTCACCACCTGTGCACTTGACCCAATCCCATCCCACCTCATCCCTAACCTCACCACAGTGTTTATCCCAGCCCTAAATCATCTCTTCACCCTATCACTAACCTCTGGTGTCTTCCCCTATGCTTTTAAACATGCTACCATTACACCCATCCTCAAAAAGCCTTCACTTGACCCATCTTCTTTGTCCAGTTATCGCCCCATATCATTTCTTCTGTATGCCTCAAAGCTACTTGAACATGTCCATTCTGAACTGTCCTCTCACCTCTGCTCCTGCTCCCTCTTTGACTGCCTACAATCTGGCTTCTGACCCCACCACTCGACTGAGACTGCCCTTACCAAAGTCACCAATGACCTACTGACAGCCATAACCAAGAAACAATACTCTGTCCTCCTTCTCCTTGACCTGTCCTCTGCCTTCAACACTGTTGACCACTCCCTTCTGTTGCAAACTCTCTCATCCCTTGGCATCAATGACCTGGCCCTCTCCTGGATCACATCATACCTCACAGACCGGACGTTTAGCGTCTCCCACTCCCGCACCACCTCCTCGTCTCATTCCCTCTCTGTTGGTGTCCCGCAAGGCTCTGTCCTAGGACCCCTGCTCTTCTCTATCTACACTTTTGGCCTGGGACAGCTCATAGAGTCCCATGGCTTTCAGTATCACTCCTATGCCGACGACACACAAATCTACCTCTGTGGTCCAGACATCACCACCTTACTATCAAGAATCCCACAATGTCCATCCTTCTTCGCCTTTCGCTTTCTAAAACTTAACATGGATAAAACAGAATTCATCATCTTTCCCCCATCTTGCTCAACCCCCCCAACAGACCTATCTATCACGATCAATGGCTGCACAATCTCCCCGGTCAACCAAGTCCGCTGCCTTGGAGTGACCTTGGACTTTGGCCTCTCCTTCAGACCGCACATCCAAGCCCTTTCCATTACCTGCCGCCTATAACTCAAAAACATCTCCTGCATCTGTGCTTTCCTTAACTTTGAATCTGCGAAAATGCTTGTACATGCCCTCATCATCTCCCGCCTAGACTACTGCAACACTCTCCTCTGTGGCCTTCTATCTAGCACTCTTGCACCCCTCCAATCTATCCTCAACTCTGCTGCCCGACTAATCCACCTCACCCTATTACTCCTCTGCCTCTCCCCTCTGCCAATCCCTTCACTGTCTCCCCATTGCCCAGCAAATTCACTTCAAAGTACTAACAAATACATACAAGGCTGTCCATAACCTGTCCCCTCCCTACATCTCTGAGCTACTTTCCCGATACACCCCCACACACACTCTCCTCTCCTCTTATCGACTCTTCCCAAAATCGCCTCCAAGATTTCTCCCGTGCATCCCCCACACTCTGGAACTCGCTACCCCAACATATCAGACTCTCACCTACAGTGGAATTCTTCAAAAGAAACCTGAAAACCCGCCTCTATGCCGCCATGACCAACTTCACCCGCACGTACTGTGTCCTTCTCCCATACCATGTAGATTGTAAGCCCTCACGGGCAGGGCTCTCTCTCTTTCTGTACCAGTTTGTAACTCATCTTGTTTATGATTAGTGCAATTGTCTGTATTAAGTATGTGCACCGCTTATCATATGTACAGCGCTATGGAATGAATGGTGCTTTAATAATAAATAATAATATCACACCCCTGTGTGTATCACACCTATCAATAGCACACCTATACCAGTCCTTAAAAGGACTTTTATGGCCCTATTAGCTAGCGTTTGGTGTCCCTAACAGCCTGTCCCAGCTCCACACAGCAACCTCTCCCTACACTGGCAAAAGACTGAATGTAAAATGGTGGCCAGATCTGGTTTATTTATAAGGTAGGGGGTATGTCCTTGTGCTGAAACGTCTCAGTTGGCTCTCCTGTACCATCCGATGGATGTGTCATGGGTCAAAGTTCTTCACAATGTAAAAAAATTATGGCGGGCGCGAATATCGCCATATGTTCACATGTTCGGCGAACCGCGAACGAGCAAAGTTCGCTGCGAAACGACTGCCTGGCGAACCGCAAGGCCATCTCTAAACAGGACTGCTGGGAGTCTCTGAGAGCATAGCAGGTGGTACAAATGATATGGTTATGTTTGGTGCCCAGTGTTAGTCTGGCACCAGGTTAGTCAGGAGTTCCTGAATGTATAGTTAGAGCCGGACAGGCATAGAACTTTGTTTTGTCTATGCACCACCTGCTGACAATAAATCTGGATAGTTGATGGAAAACTGAGGTTGCCTGAAATCTGTGCTTGATAGTGTGTGCTCGTCGATCCCAGAGATGACCACACCGCTACCTAGCTCTTTCAGAAAGCTATAATAGGTATGCTGGATCCCAATGAGTCCTTATGGAATAAAGCTACAGATTACACAATTCTTTCTGTAAAAAATACTAGATCTCCTTAAGACCAAAAAAAATAATAAAACAATAATAATATAAGCAGCACTACAGACCTGCATTTTGCCTCCATGTCCACTACTATAAAAACAAATCAATCCTAATAACTGAATGCATATCTTGTGACTTTCCGCATCTTCCTTCATTGCCCTTTAGAAGTCCGGTGCAATTAAGATGTTCTCCACTCTCACAGGTCTACGTCGGGCTTGATAATTATTAACCATAGGCATAGGTTTCTTGCTTTTACTGAGCACATAAACAGCATTAATATGTCACTACACCACTAACTCCTTGGGAGGAAACTTGAATAATTATAGTTGTGAATATTTTTACCAAAGAAACCTGTGTACAGGCATACGTTCCCAAGAGGAGTACTCCTACATACATTTTCTAACATGAGCTTAGACTTCTACTGAACGCCTACTTGAAAGGGGCACAGTCATTGATTTTTACACATTACTCAAGGGGCTTGAAACACTGTAAAAGGCAGCAATACATTATATATTTAATATGCATATGCAAGATCATTTTCAACCTCTAATAATGTGGTATAATCATGTCCTGGTATGCCCCATATAGCATATTGGTCACATTGTGCCCACATTTATAATGTAGCCCAATAAATATGGTATGTTCTTGCCTTGCAGGATGCTGATGTCCTCAATAAAGAGTGGTATGTTTCATCATGTGACCGACGCAAAGCAGAAGATGCTCTGACTGCTACTTCCAAGGTATTGGTGCTATGTGTGTTGAAAGTGGTTGTCTCTCTTCAGCAAATACTATTTATCATGTAGAGAAAGTTAATACAAGGCACTTACTAATCTGCCGTGATTGTACTTATTGCCTCCTTTGCGGGCTGGATTCATTTTTCCATCGCATTATACGCTGCTTTGTTTCCAGGGGTTACGGCCACCCTGCAATCCAGAAGCAGTAGCCGTGCTTGCAGACTATTGGAAAAAGTATTTTCCTTTAGAGTGTAAGCACGGCCACTGAAGCTGGATTGCAGGGTGGCTGCATCCCCTGGAAAAGAGCAGTGTATAATGTGATGGAAAAATGAATCCAGCCAGCAAAGGAGGCAATATGTACAATCACAATACATTAGTAAGTGCCTTGTATTAACTTTCTCTACATGATAAATACCATTTCCTGAAGTGAGACAACCACTTCAAATCATATCTAAACTTTTTTTATTTTATTTGATGATTCAAAAGTATAGTTCTAAAGAGTGAACTCTGTAATATAATCTATTAATAAAAATATCTGCATTTACATCTCCCCCCCCCCCCCCCCAACTTAAAGTACACAGCTCTGTAACATCTTTGAAGAGGGGAATTGCAGGAAGACAAATGGCAGAAAGATATGAGACATGGCAGCAGCTACTATTGAGTGGTTTATCTCACCCCAGATCTAGATTATTAGGTGAAATATTATCCAGCTCTGGGGTTAGATAAATCTATCACTAGATGATGCACCCATGTATAAATTTGATTAGTCAATTCAGAGATGGTGAAGAGCGCAGGGGCAGAGAGGAGGGAAATAAATGCAAAAACAGGCACTTCTTTATTAAAATATATTATAGAGTTCACTCTTTTTACCTATACTATTAAATGATGAAATATGTAAAAAAAAAAGTTTAGGTGCATTCTGTCATCTATTTTTTTTTTTTTTTTTTTTTTTCAGTAGACACTAGTATTCTTTATACAATAATTCTGGAGCATCTGTTCTTAGAACTTTGTACCATTCCCTCTGGTGTTCTTACTAAGAATATATTTTCAAGTGTTGTGAAAAAAAAACTTTGACAAGGGAAATGGAAATACCCAGTTGTAAATTTATTTATAAGTATCTAGGAGGAATAAGGAAAAAAATCTGTTTACTGTGGTAGCCAGTAGATAACCAGAGAAGATAAAAAAGTGAGAGTCCTTAAAGGTACGTTTGGAGTGCAAATTTATTTGCATGGTTTCTGTTAAAGGGGTTGTCCCACGTGAAATATTCTACAGTTTTCAAACCCGCACCTGGATCTGTATATTTTTGTAATTGCATGTAATTAAAAATGTAGCATAGCCACTGAGTTATGCAATAAAATCTATATGTATGTTTTTTTTCTTATTTATTTGGAGGTTGTCATGTACAATATGATGTCTGATTTTCATTTTTAACATTAGTCATGGGATAACCCCTTTAAAGGCTCCCAGGTCTACCTTCAGTGAATGCATGGCTTAATAGATCTTAATACACTGTACTATATAAGTAGTACAGTGTATCATGTGCGCGATCAAACAATCGCATGTCAGAGTCCCCCTTTTAGAAGTGGTAAAAATTCTATGAAGTGGATTTTAAAAAATGCCTAAGATAATTCCATCTTTTTTACTGAAAAAAAAAGTTTTACAGTGGAAAAATAATAAAAAAATCCCCCCTCCCCCATATTTGGTATGATGACACAAACTATATAACCACAATTTATCCCACACAGTGATCATTGTAAGTTATAGGCCTTGAGAAGTGATGAGAAGTTTTCAGTTTTAAAAAGGAGTTTTCATTCTGCGAAAGTACTATAACAAAAGAATATATACGGTATGTATTTGGTAACCGTACTGACCCAGAGTATAGAGTTATCATACTAATTATCCTGCACAGTGAACACAGTAAAAATAATGCCAAAATTGCTGTTTTTTGCTTATCTACCACCCAAAGAATGGAATAAAAAGCTGTTAAAATATCGCCCAAAATAATACCAATGAAAACTACAAGTTAGCCTGCAAAAATCAAACTTTTTTTGTATCGCTGTAATCATACTGGCCCAAAGAATAATGTTATCTTGTTACTTGTGGACAAAGTGAACATTGCAAAATGTAAAATATAAAAGTAGAAATGCTGTGTTTTTCCATCGACCCCAGAAAGAATTAATAAAAGTTAATCAGCGATTTGTATACCCCAAAATGGTGCCATTAAAAAACGAAACAAAAATTGCTTGGTCACGAGGTCCAAAGCAAGACCGGTCACTAAGGGGTTAAAAGGCATCAGCTACTGAGGACCGTTTTTTTTATCCAGGAGGAATAAGAGAGGAACATCACAACACCGAGTTCTAAGAAAACATAGTCCAGAATTGTTATTTAATGGGGAAAGATTTCCTTAAACAGACGTCAAGGGTGGTGATAGGTTCACTTTAAGATTCTAATTGGCAAAAATAATGAAAAAGATTATTACAGCGATGTCTTAATTTCTAACAGGACGGATCTTTCCTTGTGAGAAAAAGCAGTGGACAAGACTCCCAGCAGCCCTTCACCCTTGTAGTATTTTACAACAGGAGAGTGTATAACATTCCAGTGCGATACATTGAAGCTACACGACAGTATGCTCTGGGGAGAGAGAAGAGCGGAGAAGAGGTACAGAAACTTCTATATTTCTATAAGATCTAAGAACTACTTCTAGCTACAGTCTAATACAATACGTACTTAGTTTTTCCAGAGTTATATTGGCAAATTAACCCCTTCAGAACCCTGCCATTTTTCACCTTAAGGACCAGGCCGTTTTTTGGAAATTTGACACGTGTTACTTTATGTGGTAATAACTTTGGAACGCTTTTACTTATCCAAGCCATTTTGAGATTTTTTTTCTCGTGACACATTGTACTTCATGATAGTGGTAAATTTCTGTTAATATTTTTCAGTTTTATTTAAAAAATAAAATAACATTTTTAAAATTGGAAAAATTATCAACTTTCCACATTTCAATTTCTCTGCTTTTAAAACAGATAGTGATTCATCATATAATAGTTATTACTTTACATTTCCCACATGTCTACTTTATGTTTGGATCATTTTGTAAATACCATTTTATTTTTTGGGGACGTTAGAAGGCTTAGAAGTTTAGAAGCAAATCTTGAAATTTTTCTGAAAAAGGACCAGTTCAGATCTGACGTCACTTTGTGGGGCTTACATAATAGAAACCACCCATAAATGACCCCATTTAAGAAACTACAACCCTCAAGGTATTCAAAACTGATTTTACAAACTTTGTTAACCCTTTAGGTGTTCCACAAGAATTAAAGGAAAATGTAGATGAAATTTCAGATTTTCACTTTTTTGGCAGATTTTACATTTTAATACATTTTTTTCCCGATAAAAAAGCAAGGGTTAGCAGCCAAACAAAACTCTATATTTATTACCCTGATTCTGTAGTTCCCAGAAACACCCCATATGTGGGCGTAAACTGCTGTCTGGGCACACGGCAGGGAACAGAAGGAAAGGAGTGCCATATGGTTTTTGGAGGGCAGGTTTCACTGGGATAATTTGAAAGGGTAGCTTTTTTTTTTTTTTTTTTTTAATGCAATTGGTTTACCTTAGTTCCCTAGTTAATACTTTTGTATAGGTATTGAATTACCTAGTAATTGCAGCATATTATTTCCTCCCCCGGGCATTTAAGTGGTGCGGCTAAAACAGCATTGCTAGGTGTCCTCCGTCTTCTATCTTCTATCGCGAATAGTGCCAATATTCGCGATAAAAATTAGTGATTAGAATATTCTTTAAAAAAAAATTGCAATTAGAATATTTGCGATCGACACTACTCAGGAGGAAGAGGGCGTGTTTAAGTCTGGAGAAAGCCAATTGGTTGAAGTGAGGCTGCGCGTTCCCGAGAAGAGATGACTGAATTCTGGGTAGTTAGGGAGGGAGGTCTTAGCCTCAGGGTAAGGGCATCGGGGGCCATCTTGAGAAGATAGTCAGAAAGAAGTCTTGTGAGGAGCGGTTGCTATGGACAGAATCTTATTAAACAAGTGGTATGTGAACACAATGATTAGTGATTATGGATTATCACCTCAGCAGCAACAACATATATGAAAATTGAATTTTGAGTGAAAATATGACAGTTATCCTTTAAGTTGCCATGTCACATTTGAAGACCCCCTGATGCACCCCTAGAGTAGAAACTCCCCAAAAGTGACCCTATTTTGGAAACTACGGGATAAGGTGGCAGTTTTGTTGGTACTATTTTAGGGTACATATGATTTTTGGTTGCTCTATATTACACTTTTTGTGAGGCAAAGTAACAAAAAAAAGCGGTTTTGGCACTGTTTTTATTTTTTGTTATTTACAATTTTCATCTGACAGGTTAGATAATGTGCTACTTTTATAGAGCAGTTTGATAGGGACGCGACAATACTAAATATGACAACTTTTTTTGTTTGTTTCAGTTTTACATAATAAAGCATTTTCTCCATATTCTGAAAGCCATATTTTTTTTTTATATTTTGGGTGATTGCCTTAGGGAGGGTCTAAATTTTTGTAGGATTAGATGAGTTTAATTGGTACTATATTGGGGTGCGTGTGACTTTTTGATCACTTGGTATTACACTTTTTGTGATGTAAGGGCTCTTTCACACTTGCGTTCTTTTCTTCCGGCATAGAGTTCCGTCGTAGGGGCTCTATGCCGGAAGAATCCTGATCAGTTTTATCCTAATGCATTCTGAATGGAGAGAAATCCGTTCAGGATGCATCAGGATGTCTTCAGTTCCGGACCGGAACGTTTTTTGGCCGGAGAAAACACCGCAGCATGCTGCGCTTTTTGCTCCGGCCAAAAATCCTGAACACTTGCCGCAAGGCCGGATCCGGAATTAATGCCCATTGAAAGGCATTGATCCGGATCCGGCCTTAAGCTAAACGTCGTTTCGGCGCATTGCTGGATCCGACGTTTAGCTTTTTCTGAATGGTTACCATGGCTGCCGGGACGCTAAAGTCCTGGCAGCCATGGTAAAGTGTAGCGGGGAGCGGGGGAGCAGTATACTTACAGTCCGTGCGGCTCCCGGGGCGCTCCAGAGTGACGTCAAGGCGCCCCACGCGCATGGATGACTTGATCGCATGGCACGTCATCCATGCGCGTAGGGCGCTCTGACGTCATTCTGGAGCGCCCCGGGAGCCGCACGGACTGTAAGTATACCGCTCCCCCGCTCCCCACTACTACTATGGCAACCAGGACTTTAATAGCGTCCTGGCTGCCATAGTAACACTGAACGCATTTTGAAGACGGATCAGTCTTCAAATGCTTTCAGTTCACTTGCGTTTTTCCGGATCCGGCGTGTAATTCCGGCAAGTGGAGTACACGCCGGATCCGGACAACGCAAGTGTGAAAGAGGCCTAAGGTGAAAAAAAAAAAAGCCTTTTTATTTTATTTACGGTGTTAACCTGAGGGGTTAGATCATGTGATTGTTATGGACACGGCGATACCTCTAACACAATAAAAGCATTTTTGAAACAAATCAAATCATGTTTTAGTGTCTCCATATTCTGAGAGCCATAGTTTTATTTTTTGCCAGATTGTTTTATGTAGGGGCTTATTTTTTGCGGGATGAGGTGGCGGTTTGATTAGTACTATTTTTTGGGGCATACGCTTTTTTGATTGCTTGGTGTTGCACTTTTTGTTTGGTGTAAGGTGACTATGTCTGTCTTTTTTTATTTATTTATTTTATTTTTTTACAATTTTATGTGTTTGTTTTATTTTGGGATTCTTTTTTTTCTTTACTTGAAACGTTATTTTATTTTTTATTATGAAAAACACTTTTTTTTTTTGTCACACTCTGGGACTTCAACTTCTGTGGTCTGATCCCCTCTGCAATGTATTACAATACAACCTGTATTGTAATGCTTTGGCTGTCCGCTTTTATGCTAAGTGGCTGGATTTCACAGGCTTCCATAGAATGCAAGCCCTAATGCCTATGGAAGGCATCGGGCTTGCCTTCTCTGCCATAGAGTCCCCACCACTGCATGCCACGGTCAGCTTTGTTTTCAACGATGCCGGCGTATGCAGCAGGGGCCCGGCTGTCAGTGATTGCTGGTTCCGTGCCGCTGATCGGGCGGGCGCAGCTCCAGCACCCACCCGATCAGCCCGCCATACATGTACGGCGCTGGTCCTTAAGTCACGAGGGCGAGGGTACTCTACGGGTTAAAGAAAATCTGTTTAATGTAAATTGCTTAGAGCAGCTGAGCACATTGAAGGGGGATTTTAACAACCAAATTTATCAGTGGCGTCAAAATGTTGTGTGCAAGCCCCATTTCTGCAAAATATGTGTAACTTTTTGGGGGTTCACGCCATGCCAAAATCACTGAGTACACTATGCCAAGATAATTGGAGTCATGCTAATTTAGAATGAGGCACAGACGGCATGAACTCTAAAATGTAACTTTTATTATAAATAGGTAAAAACGAAATTTAGAAAAATCACGAAATGGGCCCTCACAAACAAACAATAAACATAAGCCAAATGTAAATGTGTATATATATATAGAGTGGTTCAAACCGAGGGAGGGGTCCATCTATCCTTACAGAAACCCTCTCTACCCCAGTGCAAATACCGTGCAACACCCTGATTGTGGGTTCATGCCATGTTTCTAGAAAAACGGGCATGGAATGGGTGAGGCTTAGCAGAAGGGGCATGACCTTCCACAGACCAGCAAATTTACTATAACTTATACCAGAATCTGGCATAAATAATAGCTCATCTCGATGGCTAGGGCCAAATTTATTGAGAATCACATCTCACTCCAGTGCTAACTAGATCAAGACTAACCTATGATGGATGGCTACAACCTGCTTGACTAGGAGTCACAGAACCAGCCTCTATTTTGTTTCAATGGTGGGCGAAGGGATGAGTAGCTACTAGACACCTCTGGCACCACTTATCCTAGGGAACAAATAGAGGATCAGGCCCTTGATCACATATACTGTTTGACAGTAGGTGGTGTATGTAACAAGGCAAGGAAACAGACATTGGTTGTCTGCTTTTACTATAACTTTTGGCTTTTCAAGAGTTTATTGAAAGCAATTACAGGCTGTCCTGCTGCTGGGACAACCAGCAATTATCTGTAATCCATGGGGAAACCTAGAAGAAAGTGTTTAAAGGGATAATCCAACCCTTGAAATGCTCCCGGGCCCGCAGCAGAGGTCGTGCGGGCTTCAGAAGCGACGCGGGTCCTCGGAAGGGGGGTTAGTACATTGTGTGTGAGGGGCCCGAGCATATGGGAGGGGGCATTTCAGGGGTTGGATAACCCCTTTAAATCCACTGCAGCACCCCCACAGGTGAAATGGGGGCACTGCATAGCGATCACTTAATTAAGTCAACTGTGCTTTTTTTAAGAAAAAATAATACACTAGCCACCCTCCACAAGTAATTCAGTGATCATTATCTAATAGAGAATTTGAATAGGGGTTCATGCACACGACCGTATGTATTTTGCAGTCCGCAAAAAACGGATCTGCAAAAAATACAGATGACGTCCTTTGTGCATTCCGTATTTTGCGAAACGGAACAGCCGGCCCCTAATAGAACAGTACTATCTTTGTCCGTAATGCGGACAATAATAGGACATGTTTTATTTTTTTTGCGGAACAGAAATACAGACATACGGAAATGGAATGCACACGGAGTAACTTCAGTTTTTTTTGCGGACCCATTGAAATGAATGGTTCCGCATAGAGTTCGCAAAAAAAATGTAACGGACACAGAAAAAAAATACGTTTCTGTGCATGAGCACTATAAGAGTTTTAAAACCAGACAACGTGCTTATAGAGAAGCAGGCAGAACATCTGACATGTCTGTTCTTATAAAAACTTGAGTTCTCCATGAAAAAACAATCTATGAGTAGAATTACTTAGAACTCTGCACTGTGCCATCCCTCTGTTACTCATCCTGAGAAATGTATTACCACACTCACATCTGGGCTTCACGTCTTGTCGGTGGACTGTGTCTTTATTCAGACTAACCTTGTCAGACTAAGTAAGGACATGGCCAATGGTAACACACAGTTGTCAATTTATTCATACATTTTCATGAGGAATAACAGAGGGATGGCACAGTGCAATGTTCTAAAACAAGATACCCCAGAATTGTTATTTCATGGAGATACGAATTCACTAAAATAGGCAAGTCAGGAGTAGTGGCAGGCTCTCTTAATGGAAAAAAAAACTGTTAACAATTGGGGGGGTGGGTGAGGCATCTACATGGTAAGATGTAATAGTAAGATAAGATCTGACTTTGCATTTTATTGGCGGTCATAAATGCACTTTTGTAATGTTAGCTGCCTTTTCTTTCTTTGTACAGAAATTTCATAGCGTCGCAGAAATTATTGAAAATCACCGGCAGACTCCTCTGGTACTAATTGACAGCCATAACAACACAAAAGACTCAACAAGGTTAAAACAGGGTGTTAGAATTTCTTAAGCTATTTGCAGAACTGTTACGTCACAGAGGAAACTTTATATGTCGACAAGAGAAGCCTCAAAGGATTTGTGAAACTGGAAATATGCCGAAAGGGCCCCTTGATTTGTATATATATATGTATGTATTTGTCCAAGAGCAAGGGCGGTTGACCTAGATTTCTGTATATAAGTTTTCTAACATATTCCCTTTGTGCGCACAATAAATCCAATTTAAAGCAAATCGTGTGTGTTTTATTGGTGAACCCTCGAAAGTTTCAGAGAAACCCAAACAGCCGTTGGGCCTGTACTGATGCATCCTACTCATCCCCTTTTTTTGCACTGTGTGATTTAATTATTATATTCACTTATAGAGCGGTGACATGTTCTGCAGCGCTTTACAGACATTAGCATCACATTGTCCCCAATGGGGCTCACAATCTAAGGTCAGTATGTCTTTGGAGTGTGGGAGGAAAACTGAGAACCCAGAGGAAACCCACACAAACACGGGGAGAATGTACAAACTCCATGCAGATATTGTCTTAGGTCTGATTCGAACCCAGGACCCCAGCGCAAGGCCCCAGTGCTAACCACTGGAATTGTTGTTTACCATTTTGGAATTATTATCTATATATCTATCTATAGATCTAAGTTCCATTAAATATTAATGCAATAACCATGGCACTCTTTATCCATGCAACATCTCGTAATTCGGCCAACGTTTTGGTCCAATACCTAGGCCTTGTTCACGGCCTAGGTAAGTATACACAGAACAGGTATATAAATAACCATATAGATCATATTACTATAGTTCGCCAGGAACAAGAAGAAAAAAAACAGTGCAGTGCCTGAAATATTAGTACTTAAAATGGTTTAAAGTGATATCATCTACAGTAATTAAACATTAGTACTTAAAAATGGTTTAAAGTGATGGTTTAAAGCAGGGATGCTCAACTTGCAGCCCTCCAGCTGTTGTAAAACTACAATTCCCACCATGCCCTTCTGTAGGCTGATATCTGTCGGCTGTCTGGGAATGATGGGAGTTGTAGTTTTGCAACAGCTGGAGAGCCGCAGATTATGCATGCCTGATTTTAAAGTGATCGCATCTACAGTAATTTAACAAAATCAGTTTTGCTGTACCAAGTAAATTGGTTCTCAGGATACTACATATGATTGAGCAAGAAACTTAAAACATATCTGAGTTTTTAAAAAAAATATATATTGCATAATGGCTTCTTTGTACAATCATAACTTTGAAAGAACAGTTATGTTTGGGCTTCCCTAAAGTCTCTTTCAGTAATATTATTCCCTGATTCAGCTGCACAGCTAGATGCATTTCTCTAAGAAGCAAGGGCATCTCCCTTATGCCAGTACTGTATGCAGTGACCTCACTTCCCACTATGTGTTTGTATAGGGAGCTCAGAAAGCTAAAAAGGATGGAGAGATCACACTTACAGAAAAGCAATAGGCTCCTGTGATGTTCTGAAGCAGTATAGAAGCAGTTGTTTTATCAGGCTCACTATCTTAGCTAGCTCTGGCGAGTCCACACTTCCTCTCAGCCATCTTCTCTGTCTTTGTTAACAGAGGTGGATCTTTATAACTTGACAACTTAGGTGGAAATGAGATCGCTAGTGACCATGACTTTACAGCTTTTTTAAGGGTAGATGTTTTTAAAATGCAGTGATTTAGAAACTTGCTAGTTACACATTTCTCTATGAAATGAAAAGTAAAATCCTACACTCTGGTTAATTCCTATTGGCAGTTCATTGTGGAAGCTTAGAGGAAGCATCAGTTTTAAAGAGCACCTATAAAATCTCCTAACATGTCTGTTTTAGTAATTACTTACATTCCCCATGAAATAACAATTCTGGAGCATCTTTTCTGTTGTGCCAATCCTCTAGTAATCCTACTAGAAGTTAATGAACTGCCAGAGGTCTGCAATAAAGGTCCATCTAGGTGTCACCACTTGGGGGTATGTCCCTACCCAATCTGGAACTATGCAATCAATGCTGACAGTGTAAGGCTACTTTCACACTAGCTTTTTCAATTCCGCTATTGAGATCCATCATAGGGTCTCAATAGCGGAAGAAAACGCTTCAGTTTTGTCCCCCATTCAATGTCAATGGGGACAAAACTGAACTGAACAAAATGGAATGCACCAAAATGCAGGTGAGGTCTGTGGATGGCGCACTGTTATGGGGGATCTGTGGATGATGCATTGTTATGGGGGATCTGTGGATGATGCAATGTTATGGGGGATCTTTAGATGATGCACTGTTACAGGGATTTGTGGATGACACACACATGGTACCTTATGGTGGTATTTTTGTCCCTGTGGGTTATAGTCATTAATGCCCCCACTTCATCGGGCCCGGTCACAGTGGCAGTCGCATGTAAAATTTGTTCAATTCAGGACCAGCAGTGGTGCTACTTTGCTAAACTAATCACCAATCTGTAACAGTATTCACTATCAAAGAAGCGGGCAGGCCGGCATGGTCACATCAATCACTAACTTCTGAAAATGGTTGTCATGTCCCCTTTTAAAGAGTAACTTGACTTTTCAGTATACCGCTGACTTATCAGCGGCGTATGGGAAACACATTTTCTCAATGAGGCCACAGCGCAGTGAGTACAGGCAGGAGCACACATTGTGCCCCCCACCCCGAGGTTTACTAAATGCTGGCATAGCACCCTGCAACCATGTGCTATGCCAGGATTAGCTGAGTGGAGCAGCTCCTGCCTGTGCCTGCTTCACTAAGCTAGGAGCTGACATGCAGAACTTTTAGCTTAGCGAAGCAGGCGCCGCTCCGTTCAGCTAATCCTGGCATAGCACATGGTTACAGAGTACCCATGTGATATCCCAGCATTAAAGGGGTTACCCCATCATAATAATCACTGTTAAATCTGTTAATGATTTGACAGTGATCATTTTTGTAAATATACTTTATTAACAAATTCCCACAGTTTAGGATAAAATTCATCCCCACTTACCTTATTGTTGTGACTCAGTCTCCCCTAGTTACGGCCACCGCTCTTCTCCAAAATCCCGATGGCCGTGCTTGCGCAGAAGACTCCTTCTTTTCTCCCGGCCGGGCCGCTTGCTGTCCTGAACGCGCACGCTGCTGCGCATGTGCGACGGTGACTTCTTCCCGGACAGAATAGTACAGAGTTGCGAACGCGCACGCCGGCTCTGTACTATACTGGCCAGAAATAAGTCACCATGACACATGCGCGACGGCGTGCGCGTTCAGTCCAGTGCGCGGCCCAGCCGGGAGAAGACTTCGAACAAGATGAAGCCCGCCCCCGGCCAGAATCCAGGAAGTGAACAGCAGGTAAGTATAAAAAGGCGAAGTGGGGTAACCCCTTTAAGTCTAATCCAAACTGCACAATACCAAATAATCTGGCTTTGTAGTTTGCAGTGGAAATTGATTTGAACTTCAGGTCATGGAAAAGAGTACCCACTACAAAACCCATTCAGATAGGTACTGTATATAGAAACTGAAAACTGGAGTGGAGCAAGGTCACTGCCAGTCCTTCTGAGAGGTCCGTAATTATATGTGCTGGTGGACAATGTGAGTCCCTAGGATTATTGTTATTAATTATTAAAGCGCCATACATTCCATAGCGCTGTACATATGAAAAGGGGCATACATACAGGTAAGACTCGAAAAATTTGAATATCGTGCAAAGTTCATTTATTTCAGTAATGCAATTTAAAATGTGAAACTAACATATGAGACTCATTACATGCAAAGCGAGATTTTTCAAGCCTTTATTTGTTATAATTTGGATGATTATGGCTTACAGCTTATGAAACCCCAAAGTCACAATTTTGAGGTACCCTTTGCTCAGGGGGTATGGACTATCTAGCTGACTAGAGTGTGACACTTTGAGCCTAGAATATTGAACCTTTTCACAAAATTCTAATTTTAAGATGCATTAATGCAATTCCTTTTAATTTGCATTACTGAAATAAATGAACTTTTGCACGATATTCAAATTTTTCGAGTTTCACCTGTACATAATACAGACAACTGCACCAAGCATGAACAAGACAGGTTACAAACTGGTACAGAAGGAGAGAGAGCCTACAATCTACATGGTATGGGAGAAGGACACAGTAGGAGAGGGTGAAGTTGGTCATGGCGGTATAGAAGCAGCAGGGTCACTGGTTGTAGGCTTGTCTGATGAGGTGGGTTTTCAGGTTTCTTTTGAATGATTCTACTGTAGGTGAGAGTCTGATATGTTGGGGTAGCAAGCTCCAAAGTGTGGGGGATGCACGAGAGAAATCTTGGAGGCGATTGTGGGAAGAGGCGATAAGAGGAGAGAAGGAGGTCTTGTGAGGATCAGAGATTGCGTGTGGGGATGTATCGGGAAAGTAGCTCAGAGATTTAGGGAGGGGACAGGTTATGGACGGCCTTGTATGTATTTGTTAGTATTTTGAACTGAATTTGCTGGGCAATGGGAAGCCAGTGAAGGGATTGGCAGAGGAATACCAGGGTGAGAGGTGGTTCGCCAGGCAGCAGAGTTGAGGATAGATTGGAGGTGTGCGAGAGTAACATAGTACATAAGGCCGAAAAAAGACATTTGTCCATCCAGTTCGGCCTGTCATCCTGCAAGTTGATCCAGAGGAAGGCAAAAAAAAACTGTGAGGTAGAAGCCAATTTTCCTCACTTTAGGAGAATAATAAATTCCTTCCCGACTCCAATCAGACTAACTCCCTGGATCAACGACCCCTCTCTAGTAGCTATAGCCTGTAATATTATTACGCTCCAGAAATACATCCAGGCCCCTCTTGGACTTTTTTAGTGAACTCACCATCACCACCTCCTCGGGCAGAGAGTTCCATAGTCTCACTGCTCTTACCGTAAAGAATCCTCTTCTATGTTTGTGTACAAACCTTCTTTCCTCCAGACGAAGAGGATGTCCCCTCGTCACAGTCACAGTCCTGGGGATAAATAGATGATGGGATAGTGGTAGATGGAAGGCCACAGAGGAGGATGTTGCAGTAGTCTAGGCAGGAGATGATGAGGGAATGCACAAGCATTTTCGCGGACTCAAAGTTGAGTAAACTGCGGATGCGGGAGATGTTTTTCAGTTGGAGGCGGTGGAAAGGGCTTGGATGTGCGGTTGGAAGGAGAGGGCAAAAAATAATAATATATGTAACCACAAAATATGATTTAAAAATGTCCATACATAGCATATCTTACAGGGCAGATGACTTTGGAAGCATGAGTGCTTCATGATGTCTGAACCTTCAAACATTTTCATGTCATTCACACAGAAGTAGCAGGTCCCACACCCTCTCTGGAAACATTTTTAACATCTGACTCATCACGTCATTGTGCCAGAGGAGGTCTTTTGTACAGAGAAAGTTGCCACCAGGCAAGGGGCCAACATTGTTTGACCACATGACATATGGTATGAGGTTTGGTGAACTGAATCTTGGATCAAATGTAAACTTCATGCTGAAAGAATAAGTAAACCAATAAATAAACATAAAAAAAAAGAATAAGGCCCCTTTCACAAAAGCAAGTTTTCTGTGTGGGTGCAATGCATGATGTGAACGCATAGCACCCGCACTGAATCCTGACCCATTCATTTCACGGGGTCTGTGTACATGAGTGTTTTTTTCACGCATCAGTTCTGTGTTGCGTGAAAAACACATCATGTTCTATATTCTGCGTTTTTCACGCAGCCCTGGCCTCATAGAAGTGAATGGGGCTTCAGTGAAAGACGCATCACATCCGGAAGCAGGTGCGGGTGCGATGCGTTTATTACTGATGGTTGCTAGGAGATGTTGTTTGTAAACCTTCAGATTTTTATCACGCGCGTGAAAAACGCATCAAAATGCATTGCACTTGCACAGAAAAAACTGAATGCAATTGCAGACAAAACTGACTGAACTTGCTTGAAAAATGGTGCGAGTTTCACTGAACGCGACCGGACCTAATCCGTCAAGCTCGTGTAAAAGAGGCCTAAAAATGTTGATTCCTTACATGTTGATTAGTCTCCAGGATGTCCCCTTTATTAACCGTGACACAACACAGTTCGAGTCTTCTTTGGCGGGAGTTATTCTGAATGCAAGATGAGCAGATGGTGGGCAATGGGTTCATGGTACCATATGCCACACATCCTCTAGATTGTCATAATCCAAAGGAAATTGGCCAAAATATTACGTTGTTCAATAACTTTTATTGTACAAATACAATGAATGACAACTGAATATACATGCAATAGCAAATGTACTGATCCCCTAGGGGACAGAGGGGTAAAACTTAGCATTTAATATCGGTAATTCTAAAATAAGTAGACACTAGAGGATGGACCTCTGTAACAAACAACATAAAACAGCCCTAAGGGCCTAGACTGAACATACACATGCAGTATGGTAAAAGGTATATATATAAACAGGAACGTTCTCACCCAGGTGTGGAGGTGGACCGCGGGTTCTCTCAAACAGTGTTGACGATAGAGACGGACCTGTAATGGTGAATCGCCATACTGGAAGGTACCAAGCGTGTTCGCCCCTGTACGCTAATGTATAACAGGGCAGATTGGCCCTAGAAAACCCTATGTGAGGGACAGGGGCTAGTACGCCCTACCTTTCTATACGAGGAACTTGCCCCGCAAGGGGCGTCCCCGTCCAGATACCTGACCCTGTAAGGGCGGAATCCCTAATAAACCCTATGTGGGTTCTCCCGACGTGTCACGTTTCATTCCGTGAGTGAAATCTTCAGGGGAGAAAATGGAAATAACAAGACTATGGATGGGGCTTGTATAACCAAGATGGTAGAGGGAGGGATTTGCAAGGGTCAGTCAATGTCAAAAAGAGGGACAAAGGTGTATGGTCAGTTGGACAAAAACACCCATGAATGACCGCAACAAAACCTCCTAGTTAGAGTACAGGTACACCAGTGGGTGATACCTATACAAGTCAGATAATGACCAAGGATAATCAAAATCCAAAAGGGCTGTCAGCGGAGTATGCCCACCTGTCAGCGTCTTTTAAAAGTGCAGAGAATCGCGCCTGTTACCCTGTAACGCCCCACTTCCGGTCATGTGACTCTGGTAAGAGGAAGTCACGTGTCCGGTGGAATGCAAAGAAGTGAGCGTGCGTTCCAGGGCGACACGGTCGGTAGTGCGCGGTGCCGTTGGATGACATCACACCTCATGTGAAAAATCACATGATCGGGGAGGCCTAATCCGTAGGTCAGCTGCTTGTCTGACGAATTCCCGTTTGGTTGAACAATTTCTCCTGAGCCTGAGATATTGTCCTTTGGGAATGCCCCGCTTAAGTGGGAGAGGATGGCTACTCTCCCACCTAAGTAGGGTATTGGTAGACGTAGACAAAAACATGGCCCCTTTGGGCTTAAATGAGCAGCTTAATTTCAGTTGTTTTATTTAAACTGCTTTTTCTCTTTATTCAACTCCTAATCTCCATGCTTCCACCATGTCAGGTACATTTCTCCTGGGGCTGGTGTCCTCTGAGAGCCTGCCTCTAATAGTTCGGTTTATTAATATCTTTCTGTTACCAAGGGATCCCTCTAACTATGGGCCCCAACTGCAACCATGTTGGTTCACATTTATTTTGTGACAATATGGGTGCTCTGTGCCTAATCCTGCCCCCTGTTTACAACTCTAACAGCTCCCACTCAGGCACTTGGGTGGTGGGCGTTGCTTACTGGGTGTGATGCGCTCTGTGGTCGGCCTCCCCGATCATGTGATTTTTCACATGAGGTGTGACGTCATCCAACGGCGCCACGCACTACCGACTGCGTCGCCCTGGAACGCACGCTTACTTCCTTGCGTTCCACCGGACATGTGACTTCCTCTTACTAGAGTCACATGAGCGAAAGTGGGGCGTTACAGGGTAACAGGCGCGTTTCTCTGCACTTTTAAAAGACGCTGACAGGTGGGCATACTCTGCTGACAGCCCTTTTGGATTTAGATTATTCTTGGTCATTATCTGACTTGTATAGGTATCACCCACTGGTGTACCTGTACTCTAACTAGGAGGTTTTGTTGCGGTCATTCATGGGTGTTTATGTCCGACTGACCATACAACTTTGTCCCTCTTTTTGACATTGACTGACCCTTGCAAATCCCTCCCTCTACCATCTTGGTTATACAAGCCCCATCCATAGTCTTGTTATTTCCATTTTCTCCCCTGAAGATTTCACTCACGGAATGAAACGTGACACGTCGGGAGTACCCACATAGGGTTTATTAGGGATTCCGCCCTTACAGGGTCAGGTATCCGGACAGGGATGCCCCTTGCGGGGCAAGTTCCTCGTATAGAAAGGTAGGGCGTACTAGCCCGTGTCCCTCACATAGGGTTTTCTAGGGCCAATCTGCCCTGTTATACATTAACGTACAGGGGCGAACACGCTTGGTACCTTCCAGTATAGCGATTCACCATTACAGGTCCGTCTCTATCTTCAACACTGTTTGAGAGAACCCGCGGTCTACCTCCACACCTGGGTGAGAACGTTCCTGTTTATATATATATATATATATATATATATATATACACACCTTTTACCATACTGCATGTGTATGTTCAGTCTAGGCCCTTAGGGCTGTTTTATGTTGTTTGTTACAGAGGTCCATCCTCTAGTGTCTACTTATTTTAGAATTACCGATATTAAATGCTAAGTTTTACCCCTCTGTCCCCTAGGGGATCAGTACATTTGCCACATTAATTTTGGGAGTAAATAGGTCTGGTCGTCGAACCTGGCCTCTCTGCGTGTTTTTCTCTCCATCCAATAGCCAAAAAGTATATAGCATAACAGCAGATTGTACTTGAACATACAGACGAATGATTAGTATCCAAAGCTGTATGTAATTAAACATTTATGGTATGCAACAAACAAAACAAAAAACAATCGAAAAAGACAGGACACAAGAGAAAGGACAAGAGGTAAAGAAAAACACGGGGACTGGAGGGAAGAAAGCAGGCATTGAGGACCATAAGATAAAATTCAAGACCACAATGTAGTGGTCCTAGGAACTTTCTGAAAGCACCCAGATTCCAACCACTCACAAAGTGTCAAAGAGTCCTTAAACATAATGTAAGGATTCCATATATTAAGATACTGGTCAACCTGCCCCAGATCTTCAGGGGTTAATTCATCTTGAAAATATAACACAATTCCCTAGTGGGGGGACGATTGGAAATCCCCTGTGTCTAGGGATGACCAAAGGGTTTTTCTGTAGAAAAAAAAACTCAACCCAGCTGCACTGTCATCAAATATGAGTCATTGTACCCATTGCCCTCCCTCATCTCCAACAAATATACAGGTAATTTGGGTAAAAATAATGTAAGACTGCAGGGATCCTGTACCAGCAAGATAGCATTTTAAACGTCTTTTCTTATTACAAAAAGCTTATAGAGAACATATATACCAGTATTAACTCCTTGGACCATTTCTCAGGAGAAAGGGACCTATTCAGTTCCCTCTCCCAAGAAGCCACAAAAGGTAGAGAGACAGGAGATTCCACATCACCCTGGAGTAGCCCGTATATCAGAGACACGATATGAACAGGAGGAGAAGACTGTAAACATAAGGATTCAAATACTGTGAGATCCACATACAATGTAGATACTGGGCCCAGGGACAAGCGAAAACTACAAAGTTTGGCATATTGCAACCAGACTCCCCATCCTCTTCTCCTGGTAATGACTCCATTAGGTGTAATGCTGCACCCAAGGCCCTTCTGACAATGAGAGACCTAAGAGATTGGCTCATCTGATTAACAAAGGGAAACTAGGATTGTTAACAATAAGAGTCATAGGGCCAGGGAAAGTTGTGAGACCCAAACAAACCGCAAATTTATCCCACAATATGCTCACTGCCAGTGGAGGCAAAGACCGAGGTCTATCTACTTTGTTCATCCATAGCAGCTTTGTTAAAGGGGATCCCACCTACATTCTCTCAAATTGAACCCAACTCTAAGAGGACCCATTATGCAACCAGTCCAAGCATAAGAAACCATTGTAGCTTTATGGTATGACAGAAGCTCAGGTAGACCCAACTCACCTCTGGCCAAGGAACTTAAAACCCAACTGAGGGGATGACCCAGCCCAAATAAAATCGATGAATCTAAAGGTTTTAAAGAATTTAACAGACAGAGGAATGGGAATGCCTTTTTTATGAAGCGATGCAAAACCCAAGTCTGTTGAGTCTGGATTAAAAGGCTGTGATTACAGACTTTTATGATATGCGCATTAATTTTGCATATTCAAGAGTATAATAAATCCTTTTTTGTTTATTCTAGAGTGGTAGTACTTCACTATGAGATCTATGTTCTGGTTTATTTGAGGCGACTTCAGGAAGGGATCTGGATGTATTTGGCCGTCTGTGTAAATGGATTCCAGTGACTGACTGCAGGGTTTGTACATGATGTTTGTACAAATCTGAAGACCTGAGAGAAGATCTACAGTACAAGTTTTCCAAAAGCATATTTCTGTAAAACTGATAGCACAGTGCAGATCTGATAAAAAACTTTTTATATGAAACATAGCCTAGAGAGTTAAGGAGCACAAGGCATGTTCCGTATGTACCTCTTATCATGACCTACACCTGCAAAACCTCTGAGGAGGTGTCACGAGGAGCATATTAACCATTGCAACATAAAAAACCTTCTCACACAAAAGGATTAAGTAGTCACATTCAAACAAGTAGTCAATGACTGTCTGTCAGCCTCCTAGAGGGGGATCTCAAAGCAAGGTGCTCACAACCACAGGAGAAGATGGTCTCATGGGTTATTTTTCTGCTTGTAGGTACGGGGGGGAGACTTCTTACCATTGCTCCCTAACTGGAGGAAAGATGGGAGCAGGCAAGGCTATCAGGTAGAGCAGCCATAAGAAATTAAAATGACCCAAGAAATTTAGGGACGGCCATCGAGGTCACAAAATATCAAGGTTAGGCCATCCTTCCTGTGGAAAGTTAAAAGAGGTAACTCCATCTGGAGTGTGAGGATAGGGCGAATGGCTCTGCAATGCTATAGGGTTCTCCGTGATAGATCTAGAACAGGGATGCCCAACCTGCGGCCCACCAGCTGTTGTACAACTACAACTCCCCCAATGCCCTGCTGAAGACTGATAGCAGTAGGCTGTGCAGGAATGTAGTTTTCCAACATCTGTAGGGCCACAGGTTGAGCACGCCTGATCTAGAAAAAGATGGACTTTAGCACCCCCTACCTCCATATTGTCAGACTGTCTTGCAGCCCTCAAAATAGCCTGCTTCTTTTTGAAAAAATGGACCTGACACACAATAACCCTGGGTCTGGCCACATCTGCCGGTTGTCGGCCCAAAGCCCCGTGTAAACAATCCGATTCAATAGACAGAGGTAGGGAATTATTCAAAAGAAAGCCAAATAAAGTCTTTACAGTAGACTAAATCCCCAGCGGATATGCTGTTAGGTACACACCGGATCCGCAAGTTGTTCCTTCAGTAGTAGTTGTCAAGGTCATCCAAATGAAACAAAAGCTGAGAGATATGGTGGAAGTGAGCTTCAATCACCTTTTGATGGTCATCAAGTTGGTTCTCCAAAAGATCTTGGGCCAGATTTATCATTAGCTCAAGTCAGAATAATGGAGTGAAAAAGTTGCAAAATTTTGCGCAATCACTTAAACTGCGAATAAATTTGCGACTTTTATTGGCTCTGCACTATGCTCGCCAGTTTTCTGAAAGTGGGCGTGTTTTCTTAGGTAAATTAATCTCTAGACAGATTTACTATTGCGACCATTTAAAAAGTCGCAAAAAAATGCGCAAAACCACACCAGTGTGGACCATGCTTATCTTATGCGACTTTTTACAAAAACATGCGACTTTTCGTAAAGACGTGTGACTTTTGTAAAGCTGCTTACTGACTGATAAACTGCTACCGTCAAACCACATTTATCACAGTCTTAAAGGGCCGATCATAAATTTGACTTAGCTAAAACTGACTTCAGCCATATGTGAAAGTGGAGTGAGCTGTCAGAGTCATGATAAATCTGGCACCTTCAGTCTTTTCCGCTACTTCCATGCGGTGACCTAAATGCTGTACCTCCCCCTTAATTATCTCTAGGTCCATAAAATTACAACAATACCACAGCTTTGACCCTGTAAGTTTTTTATAGTTAGGTCTACAGATACGTGTATTTTTTATTGAAATCTCCATTTTGGAGTCTATGAATTTTTTATCACTTTTTATTCAATTTTTTAGGGAAGGTAAAGTGACAAAAAATAGCAAATCAGCTATTTTGATTTTTTTTTCCATTACTCCATTCACTGTATGGAAATAATGCTTTAATAGAAAATGTATTCTGAGACACAGTGATGCCTATAGTGTTTCTTTTTTAATGTTTAGTTTTATTTTACATGTTTATATTTTTGAAAAAACTTTTTAAAACGATGCTGCCATGTTTCGGCGATACATGGCACAACACCACTGAGGCCAGTGACAGCTTGTAGTAGTCACATGTGATATACAGTAGTGTCATCGCTGCATTGAGAACAACAAAGCCCAGCAAAGATGCTGAGATGCTGCTAAAATGGAGGGGATTCAAGACTGAGAATAACTTTTTATTATTCTGTCCCTGACATTTTTTTATAATCGGCCATCCTATTTCATTTGTTCAGCTAATAATGAAAACTTTCCCAAAAATAAGAACAAATTTACTTTTCTGATCAGTGTAAATTTCTTGTGAGTTTTTCCCTTTCTAAGAAGCAGCTTATCGATAAAGAGACGGGTAAGATCTGGGACAAAGTGTGACAACTTATAATCAATGGTAAATTCCTATTCTTTTTCTCAAATACGTGTAATTATGCAAACCAACTATCTGATTTACTGATGTGAGGAAGAAAAGGCAAATATCTGAATGGCATTTTCTCTGCTGTTTTTAGCGTCGCAGCCTGTAGATGCATCTGTTAAAAACACATTACATAATAACCTACAAGGTAAAAGACTTCTTCACAGAAAGCATACCATTTGCATAACGTGCGTATTTCAGAAGAGTGTAATATTTTTGCACTGCATACATTAATTGTTTTTTTGGCAGGACCAGCCAACAATCTAATGAATATGGGGAGATCCAGGCTCTCAGCCAACAGATGATGTCGGTGGAGAGAAGGATCATGTGAACTGAATTTATCCGCCCAATCCTTTTTTTCTGACAGCAGATTTCTTCTCTCTCCCCATTGAAAACACATACACTGTCAGCCAAAATGAGTGTGTATGGGGGAGTTGGATTAGATGGCTGTAGACCAAACACAATATTGAGCATTTATGACCACCTTTAGCTCTCTACTGCCGACTACTTTTAAAGATGTAATTGGGTGATCTGCCAGACATGACCTGGGCTCCTCTCTTTCCCAGGTCCATTGGCAGATGATATTCAGCTTTGACATAGCTTTTTTTTTTAAGTCCTTGACAAGTACGTTTAGTCATAGGAAAGGATTGGATCCAGGTTAAGAATTTGATTTTTCTCCTCTAAGATACAGTCTCCGATAGAGAACCTTATATCAGCAATGAGAAAGAAGCCTAACGGCTCATGCATCCACCCGTACTGCAGCTCCACACACATTACCAGTTGTATGGCACAGTAATATAGCACTTTATTGGACTATACTTGACCATTCAGGAACCCATTGTATATACTTTCCATCAAATTGTGATAAAAAAACATTATTTCCTTTACATAATGCAATTATGGATACCAGATGTTTAACCTCTGAGATACCTCCTCACTGACTGCCACAAGATGATTGTTGGGTACTGATGAGTTGCTATAGCATCCAAAGGCTTAACAATAGCAGAACCAGATGCTAACAGGCTGCCTGTTAGTTTTACACTGTCATAATTCACTACAATACAGAAGTATTGCACTGTATTACAATAGCTATCCTGCCTACCAAATAAACTGAATAAAAAAGTGGTCCAAAAACCTGTACCCCGAAATGGTACCGATGAAAACTACAAGTAGTCTCCCCAGCCTCACTGACAGAAAAATAGAAGTTATTTTACAACAAAATATAAAATAAAAAAGTTATCCCATGAATTAGAAAGAAAAAAAACTATACATTTACTATCACCTTTATCATAATGACCTTCAGAATAAATTTATACTGTACACTATAAAAACAAAACCCAAAAAACAATGGCAGTATTGCTAATGTTTTCCACCCCCCATAAAAAATAAAAAGTTAAATAATGCATTGCATGCACCCCAGAATAGCGCAGTAAAAAAAAAAATATATATATGCTTCCTACAAAAAAAAAGCCCTCATAAAGTTATGTTGACAAAACAACGAAAAAAGTAAGGGGTTCAAAATGCAGAGACGAAAAAACAAAAACAAATTCAGAAGTACCAGGCCATTCTCTTAAAGGGAATGTGTCAACAGAAAATTAACTATTGTTTAAATCACATTATTATGTTTTTAAATAATTTTTTATGTTATTTTTTATTTTCCATGTCAATAAAATATAATAAGTACCTAAACAAAAAACATAAAATCATAGTTTTCGTACTGGCCACTAAGCCTAATAATAGGCACCACTTCTTGTTCTGTACAGATCACTTAACTGCAGTTATGTGCTTATCTGTCACTCTTATCCTGCCTGTAAAGATATCACCTCTGTGAATAGATAAGACGGGATCCTCCATTAACAATGGGCGATTGTCAAAGCTTATCTTTTCTTTCCTTGTACAATGACCTCTGCTCAGGTCACAGAAGACGCCTAGAAAATTCTCTCCCATAGAAGTCAATGAAGTCCCCTCCAGACCACTGTGTCTATGGCCCATGGGGCTGCCGTAAAGCAATTTTCTTAATGCTTTCTAAATGCTGTTAAGAAAAGCTCAGGCAAGATGGCCGCCCCCATAATTATGTTCAGGTCACAGCACTAGTCTAAGCGATTCGGCCTCCTTAAACAGCTGTTCGCACCACCATGGAAGTCATATTGAGGACCTATCCTGAGGCTAGGCATCAATATTTAACTCTCGGTAATAAAGTACCTTTGTTTGTGACCCCCCCAGTTGTGATGATAATTGGGTGGGCAGGGATGGGAATATGTTTTGTGTATGGCCTAATAAAAAAACAAATATATAAATAGAATTTAAAAACAATTTACAGAAATGTGTGTAACAGTTCATAAATAAACCAGTACAACCCTGGGGGCGGGGGTATCAAAACTGGTTTAAAGGAAAACTGGCTTTGTTGCCCATATCAACCAATGAGCTTCCACCTTTCATTTTTCAGAGCTCTTTAGGAAAATGAAAGGAGGAATCTAATTGGCTGCTATAGGCAATTAAGCCAGTTTTCCTTTACACCATCTTTAATAAATATCACCCTGCCCTAATTTCTATCTAGCATTGTTTTCCAGGTGTCATGGCTACATCAGGAGCAAGTACAGATCTTTTTTTTAATATTTTTTATTTATTTTTAAGAAAATGCATCTAATTGCTTTGTAAACTTCACACATGTAATAAGTCGTATTGAATAATTAATATATCCAGAATAGAGGAGAGGAGAAAATAGATTTACGTGTATATATATACATATATCCATGAACCATAGCTGTAGCCATGGCAACCGGAGTGAAAGCACCCACTGTATACACTGTAGGCTGCATTCACTAAAGTAGGAAACATGGAAATTAGGTTTATAGGACGGAGTCATGTAGTTCTTTATCTCATGACCAACAAACAATTTATGCAACTATTTTGAACCCCTTTGAGTATAATAACAGCATTTAAAGCATCAGATTTTAGTTAAAGGGGTTATCCGGTAAATTATAATGATGACTTGTCCTCAGGATAGGTCATCATTATCACATCAGCGGGGGAACCCAGCACCCACTGGCAATCAGCTGTTTCAGGGAGCCGCTGCGACCAACAGAGGTAGGGAAGGCCAATTGTAATAAAACTGTCACTGCCTTCTTGACTGGTGTTGTGCTGTCTCTGACATCCAAGTTGCTGCATGTGTTTTCCAGTGAAGCATGAATGCCCTTTGTTCGCTTGTTATGGAGGTGAAACCTAGAATACACCTTGAGATGTTTTTAGTGGAATCCGTATTAGTAAATGTACTGTATACATATATTTATGACTTAAAAGGGGTTGTCTCACTTCAGTAAGTTGCATTTAAATGTAGAGAAAGTTAATACAAGCCACTTACTAATGTATTGTTATTATCCATATTGCTTCCTTTGCTGGCTGGATTAATTTCTCTATCACATTGTACGCTGCTCGTTTCCATGGTAACAGACCACGCTGCAATATAGGAAAAAGCACCAGCCTATGTGCAATCCTATGGTCCCGGCCACCAGAGAGGCTGATGCTTTTTCCTATAGTGTGCAAGCACAACCACCACTGATGGTCTGTAACCATGGAAACGAGCAGTGTATAATGTGATAGAAAAATGAATCCAGCCAGCAAAGGAAGCAATATGGATAATAACAATACATTAGTAAGTGGCTTGTATTAACTTTATCTACATGTAAATGCAACTTATTGAAGTGAGACAACCCCTTTAAGTCATAAATATATTTTCCTGGATCCTTTCCAGTTGTATACAGTACATTTACTAATACCGATTCCACTAAAAACATCTCAAGGTGTATTCTAGGTTTCACCTCCATAACAAGCGAACAAAGGGCATTCATGCTTCACTGGAAAACACATGCAGCAACTTGGATGTCAGAGACAGCACAACACCAGTCAAGAAGGCAGTGACCGTTTTATTACAATTTGCCTTCCCTACCTCTGTATACACAACACTTAATGAGCCTTGTCTGTACAACAGGAGACTGTAATAAAAAATTAAATAAAAAGAAAACTAATAAACATATGAAAACCTAATAAGGCTACTTTCACACTAGTGTTAAAGTTTTCCGGTATTGAGTTCCGTCCTAGGAAACGCTTCAGTTTTGTCCTAATGCATTCGGAATGGAAAGCATTCCGTTCAGGATGCATCAGGATGTCTTCAGTTCAGTCACTTTTACGGTATTTGGCCGGAGAAAACACCGCAGCCAAAATTCTGGAACACTTGCCGGAATGCCGGATCGGGCATTATTTTCCATTGAAATGTATCAATGCCGGATCCGGTTTTCCGGTCTGCGCATGCGCAGACCTTTAAAAATGTGAAAAAGATAAATACCGGATCCATTTTTCCAGATGACACCGGAGAGACGGATCCGGTATTTCAATGCATTTTTCAAACAGATCTGGATACAAATGGTATCCATTTGCACACGGATTTCCAGATCCGACAGGCAGTTCCAGCAACGGAACTGCCTGCCGGATTCCTCTAACGCTAGTGTGAAAGTACCCTTAGGCTACATGCATACGAACTTATTTTGTTTCCGTGTCCATTCCGTTTTTTGGAGGATGAATGAATGAATAACTTGTATAGCGCTACAATTGCGAACTGAATCGCCTCAAGGCGATAGGATGTGGAGCCATTTATTTCAATAGGTCCACAAAAAATGTGCTGTCCGCATCAGTATGTCCGTTCTGTAGCCCCGCAAAAAAAAGAGAACATGTCCTATTCTTGTCCATTTTGGATAGGCATTGTTACAATTGATATTAAAACAGATGACATACGGACGAACCACAAAACACATATGGTCGTGTGCATGTAGCCTTCATCAGTGCAGACGCAGGAAAGAAAATAAAATAGCATTCAAAAGCTCACAGAAGAAAAATCTTATCCCTTGAGGGGCACTGCATTGCCTGGAGCAGGCATTTAAAGGGGTTGTCCAGGCTCAGACCTGAACCCAGACATATCCCCTTTTTCACCTAGACAGCTTCATGCTTTAATGCTCTCCCTTGCCCTTTGCTTAATCGCGCAGGGCAAGGGCTTTTTCAGCAGATCCGGGGATGTTCTGGGTCTCTCCTAGGTGGAGGCTTCCGTCTAGCAGTGTTCCCGGTGATGTCAGTGTCACTAATGGGCGGGCTTTAGGGCTGCCCTAGTCTGTAAAACACCGGTAGCAGTGTAAAAATATAACCAAAGCAGCCCTTGCCCTGCACGATGCCTGGGTGAAGGGGATATGTCCGAGTTTAGCTTTGAACTCGGACAACCACTTTAATGACAAGTTGCCGGCCTCATCATAAATGAAATGCCTCCTCCGGCAGGATGTGAGCCAGACTCAAATCTGCTCCAGCCCGTAGATGGTGTATTTTCTAATGATTATTTGCGTCAATTTCTGGCATACATAAATATAAATGTGCCAGGGTCAATGGTGATGTCCACACTCCCTTTCTGGAAACTTGCACAGGTGGCATAAAAATGCCAGTTGCGAGTAAAGAAATCTGGCAGAGGAGGAATGATAAAATCCCCCTGTGTGTTTAACCGCTTAAGGCCCCCTGCACACGACCGTATGGCTTTCTCAGTGTTCTGCGGTCCATTTTCCTGGATCAGTTTTTCCGTTCCGTTTTTCCATATGGCATATACAGTATATAGTAATTACATTAAAAAAAATTGGGCTGGACATACAATTTTCAATAGATGGTTCCGCAAAAACGTTTTTTTTGCGGACCCATTGACTTAAATGGAGTCACGGAACGTGATTTGCAGGCAATAATAGGACATGTTCTATCTTTCAACAGAAAGGAAAAAAGGAAATAGGGAAACAGAATGCATACAGAGTACATTCCGTATTTTTTTTTTGCAGAACCATTGAAATGAATGGTTCTGTATACGGACCGTATACAGAATGCAAAAAACGGCCCGTAAACGAAAAAAATAAACGGTCGTGTGAAAGAGGCCTAAGGCAAAGGCCCATTTTGGCAGTTTTAGAAGGGCCTGTAGCTGACATTTTCATTGTTTTTATTCTGGGGTACCTAGAGGTTAATAATTAACTTAAATTTTATTTAACTTTTTTTTTGTCACAAATGCCCTTAAAATCTTTTTTCTAATATACTTCATCAACAGATTTTGCCTTTTTAATAACGAAATTGTCCCCCAAAGTCACGGTTTCTTCTGTGCTTTAAATTCACTAAAATAGCACATCTCTAACTTTTCAGCAGTGTACAGAGTACAGATTCCTTGCACTGTGGCAATGCGGCCCGCAGTGAACCATGCACAGGAAGGAGCACACATAGCTGCTTCTGCCTGTGCCCGCTCCGCTAATCCTGGCACAGCATTTAGCCAAGCTGAGGGCACACAGGAAGGAACAGCTACAGTCATGTGAAAAAATTAGGACACCCTTTGAAAGCATGTGGTTTTTTGTAACATTTTTAATAAAAGGTTATTTCATCTCCGTTTCAACAATACAGAGAGATTAAAGTAATCCGACTAAACAAAGAAAACTGAAGAAAAGTCTTTTCAAGATCTTCTGTAAATGTCATTCTACAAAAATGCCTATTCTAACTGAGGAAAAAGATAGGACACCCTTGCCCCTAATAGCGAGTGTTACCTCCTTTGGCTGAAATAACTGCAGTGAGACGGTTCTTGTAGCCATCTACCAGTCTTCGACATCGGTCTGAGGAAATTTTACCCCACTCCTCAATGCAGAACTTTTTCAGCTGTGAGATGTTTGAGGGGTTTCTTGCACGTACAGCCCTTTTCAAGTCACCCCACAGCATCTCAATGGGATTCAAATCTGGACTTTGACTTGGCCATTCCAGGACTCTCCATTTCTTCTTTTTCAGCCAATCTTTGGTTGATTTACTAGTATGTTTTGGGTCATTGTCATGTTGCATGGTCCAGTTCCGCTTCAGCTTTAATTTTCTAACTGATGGTCTCACATGTTCTTCAAGCACCTTCTGATACACAGTAGAATTCATCGTGGATTCTATGATGGTGAGCTGACCAGGTCCTGCTGCAGCAAAGCAGCCCCAAACCATGACACTTCCACCTCCATGCTTCACAGTTGGTATGAGGTTCTTTTCTTGGAATGCTGTGTTTGGTTTACGCCAAACATGTCCTCTGCTGTTGTGTCCAAATAATTCAATTTTGGACTCATCTGTCCAAAGAACATTATTCCAGAAGTCCTGGTCTTTGTCAACTTTATCTCTGGCAAATGTCAGTCTGGCCTCGATGTTTCTCTTGGAAAGCAAAGGTTTCCTCCTTGCACACCTCCCATGCAAGTTAAACTTGTACAGTCTCTTTCTGATTGTAGAGGCATGTACTTCTACATCAACAGTAGCCAGAGCCTGCTGTAGTTCTCGAGATGACACTTTAGGGTTTTTGGAGACCTCTTTTAGCATCTTGCGGTCTGCTCTTGGGGTGAACTTGCTGGGGCGACCAGTCCTGGGCATGTTGGCAGTTGTTTTGAAAGCCCTCCACTTGTAGACTATCTTCCGGACAGTGGAATGGCTGATTTCAAAATCTTTTGAGATCTTTTTAAATCCCTTCCCAGACTCATAGGCTGCTACAATCTTTTTTCTGAAGTCCTCTGACAGCTCTTTTGCTCTCACCATGGTGCTCACTCTCACTTCAACAGTCAGGAGCACACCAAACTAAATGTCTGAGGTTTAAATAGGGCAAGCCTCATTCAACATGCAGAGTAACGATCTACTAATTATGTGCACCTGGTGTGATATACCTCTGTGAGATCTGAGCCAATTTAAGAGGGAATACATGTGAGGGTGTCCTATCTTTTTCCTCAGTTAGAATAGGCATTTTTGTAGAATGACATTTACAGAAGATCTTGAAAAGACTTTTCTTCAGTTTTCTTTGTTTAGTTGGATTACTTTTCTCTCTCTGTATTGTTGAAACGGAGATGAAATAACCTTTTATTAAAAATGTTACAAAAAACCACATGCTTTCAAAGGGTGTCCTAATTTTTTCACATGACTGTATATGTGCTCCTGCCCGTACACTGTTTGCTGCGAGCCCATTGCTACAATGCAAGGAATCCGTCCACTGCCGGGAAGTCAACGATGTTCGAATATAGTGAATTTAAAGCGGGGTAGAAATCAGGACTAAAAACTATTACTAAGACTATTACGCTGGCAACAGTAATATTTTTTTGTCGGATTTTCTTTTTCCAAGAATAAGACCTGTTCACGTTTCCACTTAAACGTCAGTGACGGCAACCAGCAGTGCCCAACAGACGCTAGTGACTTACGAAGGATCCATAACAGACGCTAGTGACTTACAATGGATCCATAACAGACGTTAGTGACTTACAATGGATCCATAACAGACGTTAGTGACTTACAATGGATCCATAAGAGACGTTAGTGACTTACAATGGATCCATAAGAGACGTTAGTGACTTACAATGGATCCATAACAGACGTTAGTGACTTACAATGGATCCATAACAGACGTTAGTGACTTACAATGGATCCATAAGAGACGTTAGTGACTTACAATGGATCCATAAGAGACGTTAGTGACTTACAATGGATCCATAAGAGACGTTAGTGACTTACAATGGATCCATAACAGACTCTAGTGACTTACAATGGATCCATAACAGACGCTAGTGACTTACAATGGATCCATAACAGACGCTAGTGACTTACAATGGATCCATAACAGACGCTAGTGACTTACAATGGATCCATAACAGACGTTAGTGGCTTACAATGGATCCATAACAGACGTTAGTGACTTACAATGGATCCATAACAGACGCTGGTGACTTACAATGGATCCATAACAGACGCTGGTGACTTACAATGGATCCATAACAGACGCTAGTGACTTACAATGGATCCATAACAGACGCTGGTGACTTACAATGGATCCATAACAGACGCTGGTGACTTACAATGGATCCATAACAGACGCTAGTGACTTACAATGGATCCATAACAGACGCTAGTGACTTACAATGGATCCATAACAGACGTTAGTGACTTACAATGGATCCATAACAGACACTAGTGACTTACAATGGATCCATAACAGACGCTGGTGACTTACAATGGATCCATAACAGACGCTGGTGACTTACAATGGATCCATAACAGACGCTAGTGACTTACAATGGATCCATAACAGACGCTGGTGACTTACAATGGATCCATAACAGACGCTGGTGACTTACAATGGATCCATAACAGACGCTAGTGACTTACAATGGATCCATAACAGACGCTAGTGACTTACAATGGATCCATAACAGACGTTAGTGACTTACAATGGATCCATAACAGACACTAGTGACTTACAATGGATCCATAACAGACGCTGGTGACTTACAATGGATCCATAACAGACGCTGGTGACTTACAATGGATCCATAACAGACACTAGTGACTTACAATGGATCCATAACAGACGCTGGTGACTTACAATGGATCCATAACAGACGTTAGTGACTTACAATGGATCCATAACAGACACTAGTGACTTACAATGGATCCATAACAGACGCTGGTGACTTACAATGGATCCATAACAGACGTTAGTGACTTACAATGGATCCATAACAGACACTAGTGACTTACAATGGATCCATAACAGACGCTGGTGACTTACAATGGATCCATAACAGACGCTGGTGACTTACAATGGATCCATAACAGACGCTAGTGACTTACAATGGATCCATAACAGACACTGGTGACTTACAATGGATCCATAACAGACGCTGGTGACTTACAATGGATCCATAACAGACGCTAGTGACTTACAATGGATCCATAACAGACGCTAGTGACTTACAATGGATCCATAACAGACGCTAGTGACTTACAATGGATCCATAACAGACGCTAGTGACTTACAATGGATCCATAACAGACGCTAGTGACTTACAATGGATCCATAACAGACGCTAGTGACTTACAATGGATCCATAACAAACGCTAGTGGCTTACAATGGATCCATAACAGACGCTAGTGACTTACAATGGATCCATAACAGACGCTAGTGACTTACAATGGATCCATAACAGACGCTAGTGACTTACAATGGATCCATAACAGACGCTAGTGACTTACAATGGATCCATAACAGACGCTAGTGACTTACAATGGATCCATAACAGACGCTAGAGGCTTACAATGGATCCATAACAGACGCTAGTGACTTACAATGGATCCATAACAGACGCTAGTGACTTACAATGGATCCATAACAGACGCTAGTGACTTACAATGGATCCATTGGACTTCCATCCAATGGAAGTGTGAATAGAGTAATGTATGGGGAGAAAAGGGCTGTTTTTTTTTTTAACTCTTTAATACACTTTGGCCCAGATTTAACAATCCTAAAGATGGTGGAAGCTTAGACCGGCTGTCTAGACCTGCACCAGATTTATCACAGGGTTTCAGGCTGGAGGATAAATCTGGTGCAGGGATAGACACTTTTCTATGAATCTATACCAGCTATTGGTTGGCTTACTACAAGACAGATTTTTACGACAGATTCGGGGCACAATTTTGGTGCATTTTAGGCCCCTCCTCCTTGGTCAGAATGTTGTATAACGTGTAGAAATCCTAGACGCTCCAATTTTTGGCACGGGCACATTAGTAAATCTGGGTCTTTCGCTTTCCTCTAAGATTTAGCTTTTCATTCCCAGTAGAGGATTTGAACTTGCTCTCCTTAGACTGCTTATGCTACATGCACATCTGCAGGTGCGGCTGTGTCCGGCTTATGCCAGATCCAGTGATTTCGCTATTCTGTTTCGATGCCGGAAAATAATATTCAAATCTAGCAAAAGTGTGCACCGAGCCTAGCCTAGTACCTGCTCTCCATGCCTTACTATTATGACACGGTGCAGGAAGAGGTTCTAAAATGTTAAGAATAATGTTTTTCCTTTATCCTACATAATCCAAATATTGCTGAAACATATCGTTCCGCCATCAACATATTAAATATGCACCCCCCCCCCTCCGCTTCATGACCACTAATAATACCATATTTCTAAGACTAGACATCACATGACAGGATCGTCCATGCTCGGAGTTCTGTTACCATGGCAACCTCAGAGCAGTACAATATTTATATTACTGCAGCTCCTAAGGATATCAGAAGAAGGGAAGACAAGTCAAGAAGCTACTATCTTCAATTCAAAATCTAGAGCAACACTTTATAATTTCATCATATATCAGCTCTGGGCTGTTCTGCCATCCACTTAACACTGTTGCATGGCAGACATGAATCTTTAGCACACTAGAAGGATTAAAAAATCTATACCCATTGGCCTGTATGTGAGATTCCTATAATCACTGATGTACAGTATATCTGGAGAGCAGTAAATACTAGGACATAATCCAAGCTCTTTAGAGAATTAATAATAGTCGCTCGTTTAACAAAATAATTCTTTTTTTTTTTTGTTCAGCAGCAATGCAAGTATGAGCAGGCCAAAAATAAAGTCAGAATCAGACAGATATAGTAATGGTGCACATTTAAGTGAAAACGTAAAGACACCCCATGTAACGTTTTTTCAGAAACAGTATACATAGTACAGTTTGTAGATTGTAAGCTCTCATTGGCAGGGTCCTCTTTCCCTCTGTACCAGTTTGTTAATCATTTCATATTTATTGTATTTGGATTTTTATATATTATGTATGTGTAAACCGATGGAATTAATGGCGTTTTCAAATAAATAATAATAATTAATAGTTAATATGGTTAAAATAAAAAATAAATAAAAACATAAGTTTATCAAATTCAACAGAAGGGATAGGTGGGGATGTGAATTCTAGAAAAGGGGAGTTAGACCCAGACTTTTTAGGAAGACAAGGATTATGGAATTGAACAAAATAAAATAAAATATCGACTTTGTCGAAAATAACATAACAAAAATTCACAATTGCCACTTGTGCCTGTGGAATTTGCCTCTAAATTTTGTCTAGGTTGTCCATCCAAGAATTTTATTTTATTTTTTTAAATGGTCAGATAAGTCATATCTCTCAAATCCCCCACAAATCCTGTTCCTACAACGGTCTCTACCTGCTGACCCTCTTGACAGGGAATCATGACTGCTTAGCCAATCACTGCAGTCGGTGACTGGCTGAACAGCCACATTTTTCTGTGTTGAAAAGGACCAATAAGCAGAGCTCAGAGAGGGACCCAACATGCATCAGAAAGGGACTAGTGAGGGGGATCAGTGAGGCAAGTATGACCTTTTTGTAAAAAAAAAAAAAAAAAAAAAAAAAAAAAAAAAAAATATGCATTCTGGCAGTTTTTTTCTACAAAAATAAAATAGCAGCCAGAAAACCTCTTCAAATTTCTCTTCTTTTAGATTATGCTAAATATTTTTCAAATGAAACAATTTAAACAAATGCTTTAGTGATCTTGATTAAAAATGTCCTACATTGGGCCAGATTTACTAATGTGCCAAAAATCTGTCTAAAAAAAGTGGAGCCATTTGGCACATCTAGGGTTTCTACACTTTTTTTAATGAGGTTGTGGGGCTCCGCAGGAAACGGGAGGGGCCTAAATGCGCTATTTTGCAACAAAATTGCAACATAATTCTTTAGTAAAATAATAAATAAATATCTGTCTCAATAGTTGGTATAGAGTCAGAGGAAAGCGTCTATCCCTGTAATGGATTTATTATCCAGCCTGAGCCCCTGTGATAAACCTGGTAGAGGCCTTGACAGCCTGTACTTGCGGGGTACCCCCCACTGATTCTGCCACCCTGCTTGACTTTTCACCCCGCAAGTACAGGTATATATCTCCCTTAATAAAATCGCATGAAAGGTCCTCTTTAAGCTTACTTGATCTTTAAACTTAGTAAATCTGGGCCGTTTGGGTTTGTCTTTATTATTTAAATTTTTGTTACAGTATCACAAAGCCAAGAAAGTCGCAAAATGGATTTGAAAAACATAGCTAAACAATTGAACATTCATTTTACTGTAAGAATATAATCTAAAAGTTGAAAAGATTCCAAACAATTATCAACTTGCCTAGGCTAGGCCTTCTTAGCAAGTTCACCCCGAGAGCCAAAGAATCTCAGGCATACAAGGCAAACATACAGTTTTACTATATAGTAAAACACATGTCTGGAGAAAACCAAAGATAGCATCTTGGCAGAAGAACCTGATAGCAACTGTAAAGCATGATGGTGCAAATGTGGTCCGCTGCAGCTTATCATAAAATTCACTATGAATTCACAATGGTACCAAAAGGTACTTTTACACGGCGGCATTTTGGTCAGTATTTTGCATCAGCAATTATAAGCCAAAACTAGTAGTAGGCCCAAAACAGAAGGGGTGCAATTCTTTTCATGACACTTTGTTTAGGTTCAGCTGCTGGTTTTGGCTTACAAATACTGATGCAAAATACAGACCTAAACACAGCCAGATGAAAGTGGCCTAAAGTAGACCGCGTCACACAGCAATGAGCTTAACCACACCTTGATGTAATTGTATGACCAAGGTGTGGGAGGGATGCATGGAGCAAGCTCACTAGATGATCCTGCTTTAAAAAGAGTGGGTGGCAGCTGACATCTAGCCGCAATCACTAAGATGTTGAATAAATCCGATCCCGGGCATTTAACTCCTGAGATGCTATGGTCAATTTCGACTTAGAAACATAGAATGTGTCGGCAGATAAGAACCATTTGGCCCATCTAGTCTGCCCAATATACTAAATACAATGGATAGCCCCTGGCCCTATCTTATATGAAGGATGGCCTTATGCCTATCCCATGCATGCTTAAACTCCTTCACTGTATTTGCAGCTACCACTTCTGCAGGAAGGCTATTCCATGCATCCACTACTCTCTCAGTAAAGTGATACTTCCTGATATTACTTTTAAACCTTTGCCCCTCTAATTTAAAACTATGTCCTCTTGTAGCAGTTTTTCTTGTTTAAAATATTCTCTCCTCTTTTACCTTGTTGATTCCCTTTATGTATTTAACAATCTGAAGACTTTAGCATCCAAAGTGATAGAAGGAGGGTACTCCCATTGTCCTCTGATCAGAGACCCCACAGCGACATTGTGGGGTTGTGATTGCTTACTTCTGGCAGCCTGAGACCTTGTAAAGGCTCCCAGGCCTGCCACAGCAAACTCTTCTAAAGCCCTACCTGCGGCATGGCTTAAAGGGTGTCTGTCACCTACTTTGAGCATTTTAGACAGCTCATATTGCGTTATAGAACACGATTGCCCACCATTAAAATAGTCATTTTTAAATGGTAGGCAACTGTTGTATAATGCGATATGAGCTGTCTAAAATGCTCAAAATAGGTGACAGACTCCCTTTAATAGTAAGCCTGACAAAACCCTATAGACCAAGTAATAGTAATAGAGTAATAGTATTCAATTGCAGTCTATAGTACGAGTGATCAGAAGATCGCACAGTCAAATCCTCTAAAGACACTAAAAATAAATTTTAAAAATATAAAAATAAAAAATTCAAATCACCCCTCTGTTCCAATTTTACATTTAAAAAAATTAACGGTTAAAAAGAATAAAACTATCACAAATGGTGAACGCTGACAAAAAAATAATAATGATAATTTGTTATATTTTGCTATTTTTTGTCTTCACCTCACCCCAATTTTTTTTAAAGGATTTTTAAGTGGTATAACAAAAACTATATCATTTTGCATCGCCATAATTACGCTGACCCACAGAGTAAGGCCTCTTGCACACAACCGTATGTATTTTGCGGATCTATAAAAAATACGAATGACATCCGTTTACATTCCGTATTTTGCGGAACGGAACAGCCGGCCCCTAATAGAACAGTCCTATCATTGTCCGTAATGCGGACAATAATAGGACATGTTCTATTTTTTTGCGGAACCGAAATACGGAAATGGAATGCACCTTCCTTTTTTTTTTTTTTTTTGTGAAGCCATTGAAATGAATGGTTCCATATACGGTTCGCAAAAAAAATTAAAATGAACGGACACGGAATGAAAATACGTTCGTGTGCAAGAGGCCTAAGATTGACATTTCTAATCCCACACCACAGAGAATTTCTTTCCTGCTTTTAAATACAAAATAATATAAATTAGATTGTGCCATTACAAAACACAACTTGTCCCACACAAAAAAAACAAAAAAAACCTGTCTATGTGAATGGGAAACTATAAAAAAGTTATTGCTCTTGAAAGGCTGGGGGGTGGAGGGGAAATAAAAATGGCCAAAAAAAAAAATTGGCCTACTGCCAAAATTGGCTAAAAATAAAGAAATGTAGGGTTTTTAAATGACTATTTCTAGATTTACATGCACAACTGTCAGGCAGGTTATCGGGAATTAAAGTTACTACGAACGCTCGGTCCCAAAAATCTGCCTGTGTAAACGTGCTTACAGAACGCTTGGTCATCTAGTGAAATGATCTTCCATGCAGCAAATGAAGTCCTCATTTCTTTGCAACAGATTGCGATGTGTGAACAATGTGATGGAAAAATGAATCCAGCCAGCAAAGGAAGCAATATGGACAATCACAATACACTAGTAAGTGCCTTGTATTAACTTTCACTACATGATAAATGCCATTTGCTGAAGTGAGACAACCCCTTTAACATCCTGCTAATGGTTGGGACATCCAACTGACATTTTTCAGACAAAATTGGGTCCTCTCTTCACCCACCATTTCTACACGTTAACATGTTTTTCTAGCTATTTCTGCCCTATAACCCCTTTTATTTCATTTTTTACATTTCAACAGCCCTGCATTCCAACAGCCATAATGGTTTACAATCCCTAGTTATTTTTTTTTTTTTTTTTGTAGGACATGATGTCCTTTATATACAACAGCTGTCCCTGCCAGATCACCACAATATCAATGTACAGCATGGTGCATAAAAAGCTTTGCAAACTATGATGTACAGTTTGTGCAATACTGATACCATAAACAATAGATACTTTTCATAGGTCAAGCATTTGTAAAAAAAAATCTTAAACGTTTACTTATCTCCTAAAGCCCCGAAATGTAATTAAAAAAATCCTTTTCTTACTACTTAATCCTCCCTGCTGGAAATTGTTTACTTACCTGCAGCAATGACGTTCTGTTTACCCCACTGCTGCAGCAAATCATAAGTGTCAGGGGTATACAGCACAAGACCACTGAACCCAGCGATTGGCTGCAGCTGTCATTTGAGGAATACAACTACATCACCACTGCAGCTGTGTAAACACAGACCAGAGGCGCTGCGCTGGAAATGGCAGGGAATCAAGTGGCGAGTATAGGATCTTTTCGTATTTTATTGAATTTAGGCCTTGGGGAGATTTATAAAGGTTGGACAACCCCTTTAAGGATTTGGAAGGCAAAACCTGAATATATCATTTTACCAGACTAAAGCACTAAAAAAAACTAAAAAGGATGCCCACTACAATTATAGTGTATATTTCATTTTGAATTTTTAGAATTGTTTTCTCAAGGGTGCATTCACACACATCTTGCTGTTTGGATCTGCATTTTTTGCAGTAAAAACACCAGCTCTAGCTGTTAGCTAAAGGTCTAAGGGAAATAGGGAAAACAGAATGTACAAGCATTTAATTTTATTTTTTTGCTCCTGGATTTTTTTTTCGTTAGGTGGTGTCCTTTGTCCGGCATGCTGGAGCTCTTTGTGTTATTTTTTAGGTGTTTTGACATCTCCTTTATAGGGGTAAAATGCCATTGAAGCTAGTGTGCAAACACAGTTTGCAAAAACCAGCCCTGAAAGAGGCAAAATAACACAAGTAGCTGAAAAATGCATGCACTTATCACTGTAAAAAAACTGCAAAAACATTATTGTGTGTAAGGACCCTAAAAAGGGAAGTTTTTGCATTTCATTTTATTTAGCAAACATTTCATGAATTACTAATTTCTTATAAAAAGATAAAATACAAAAATAAAAAAAATTAAAAAAATGGTGTTGCATGGAATGGACAGCCTACCTAGTTCAATGCAATTATTGTTTTTCTTTTTATCAATGTAGGCCTAATGTATAATTAATTGCTTTTTTGTTACTATTGGATTCAGCACAAATTTTGTGGCATGCTCTCTCTCAGGATCAGCAACCTTCAGCTGCTGTGAAACTACAACTCCCAGCATGCACAGTTAAGCGGTTGCTCTTGTAACTTCCAATAGAAGTGAACAGAGAATTCTGGGAGTTTCAGAACAGGTGGGAGTGCCGGAGGTTGCTGATCCCTGCTCTATCTGGTTCTGTATGCAGAAACATTGTACAACACAACATGAACCGTTTGTTCCAGGAAGCCGAACAGCCTTCAAGCACATTACTCTGTTCAGCTTCCTTTTTTTTGTATAAGTTTTGAAACCATTTATACATATTTGAAATGTTTCTTCTTTTCTACTGAACTAATAATATTTAGCGTTATGAACCTGTATTATTCTAAGAAAATCATTTAAAATAAGGCAAGTTTATACTTTGAACACATATAAACATATTTGTTCAATCACATTAAAACTTGCACTATTCTTTCAATAATTTTTTCCAGGATTCTATGTGCTCACGATTCCCAATTTGGATCCCTTGATAGACTGTTTGATGTAAATGTATCCTCTTCATCCAGTGTAATTATTAGTACTTAAGATTTAGAGAGCTGCACTATTGTTGCTACTCATGTACAACATCAGTACTAAAGCATTTTGTGGAAAACAAACAGCAGCATAAACTATTCTTACAACTTAGGAACTGTATCTAATCTATCAAAAAGATTATAGAACAAGAGCAATTCATTATTCACTTACACAAAAACTGCTACAATCCATCAACGCAAACAGAGTATGGCACTTGGGAATAAATAATACGGCTGGGACAAGTCTGGGCCCCGTGTCATTAAGTGAAATCTGAGACACTGAAAATTATTCAAATGCTACAGACTTAAAGGCAATGTCTAATCGGGTACACGTGTAAATTCACAAAGATCTTACGTGTGGTAAGCACGATTCGCTCAAACACCAAGAGTTCTTAGGCCTCCAATTTTTTACTTATGACATTCCAAGACATGAAAGCTACATAGGACAGATTAAAAAAGAACTTATCATGGGGCGTATGTGTATGTTTTAATTACATATAACAATGTGTTCTTAAAAAAGTATAACTGTGCTTTTAAAAATACTGATAAGAGAAATCCGGGGTCTTAATAAAACGATTTTTTATTGGTCACTTCTTAAAAAGACCCATAAAGTGTGAATTCCCATGCATGTGAATTCGCACTTTATGGATCTTTTTAAGAAGTGACCATTAAAGAATTCTTTTATTAAGACGCAGTGCTGGATTTCTCCTATTGGTACTGGACCGTTTCCGGAGTTGCTTCTCCGTGCACTGTCGCATTTTCCAGGGATTTGGACCCTGCAAAGTGGTTTAGTGTTGAGCTGAATGACCTTCCCTCATCTTTGTTCACTTTAAAAAAATAAAGACATATGAAAGGTTTTCTTCGCTTGCTAAAATGAGAAAGAGGGGCTCACAAAGAGCGCTGTCTCTCCTTACCACTGCAGATGGACTCAATGGTATGTTTATGGGAGGAATGTATCAGGAATGTATTCCCGACGTCAGTTTTCAGGTGTAAAAAAAAAAAAGTCGCAAACCTGTGTTTGTTACTTTTTAAACACCACTTGCAACAAATTGTCACAAGGGATTGTTCTTCGACCACCCTCACCACTTTCTGAAACATGAGCATGGCGATGGATGGGGAGTTGCAAGGGCACAGCTAGCAACCAGGCACATACATATATGGTGTAAACGAAGACTGAAATCTAAGAAATACTCAGAGCTGTCGTAGATTTCTGTTTAGGCACAAGGACTCCACCATAAATTAGGCGCATCCTCCGGCAGGGGACATCAGACGGGTGTAAAATGCCGATCTATGATAAATCTCCCCCTATGAGCTCATCTCTAATAGTGGGGAGAGACAGAGCTCGTTGCTTTAGATATCAGTAGGGGTCTCAGCACTCGGACCCACACAAATAAAAACCTGGGATAAGTCACTATGGAATATTAAAAGCTTTTTAAATGCACACTGTATCTAAAATCTCAAAATGAAACAAAGTACAAAGAAATATAAATAAAGAAAATAGTATTTTACATCACTCCCATCATGCTGAACTGTATACTTTGCGAGATCTTGCTAGTTATGACAAAATCTCATTGATATAATTAAACGAGTATACCTTGATGTAGAGCTATATAAATACTATACAGCCCGCTGGAGTTCGCCAGATCCAGCTGTTCAACTGCAGACCCTATGGAACATAATGGGATCTGTCTGCTTTCCACCAAAATGTCAGCATTCGGCCGGACAAACACCATTGCACACAGTGGTTTTTGTTTGGTTGAAAACCAGCACGTATGCTGAAAAACGGCTGGATCCCATTATAGTCAATGGGGTCCGGCAGTGTAGAGCTATATCCAGTTAGGAGAACTTCACTCTGCCAGAACAGCCTCCTGGATCCGTTTAACTGAAGTGTGAACCTACCCTTAGGGCTCATCCTAGACGGCCATATGCGTTTTGCGTTCTGCAAATTGCAGACCGCACATGGCGTCACTCTCATAGAAAATGCCTATTATTTTCCGCAACTGCAGACAAGAATAGGACATGCTCTATATTTTTTGCGGAGCGGAACAACGGATGCCGGATAGCACACACTGTACTGTCCGCATCTTTTGCAACCCCATTGAAATTAGTGGGTCCGCACCCGTTCTGCATTTTCGAACAAAACATATGGCTGTCTGAATGAGCCCTTAATTAATTAGTCATAGCCATCGCAGGCACGATAGGAGCTGCTTTCCTGCAAGTTCCTGCAACTCCTACAGTGATTTGTGTTATTTACTTGCAGTAAAAAGTTGTACAATTACATAGTACGGATGAAAAATAAAAATACAGCACTAGTTGCTTTGTTACCTCAGGAGATTTAGCTTTTATTACTCCAGACAAAGGCAGGGCCTTCATGTCTTCTGAGGGGATTTATATGGGACAGCTTTTCACCGTATTTTTGGTACGGGTCATTTATATAGATTAATCGGGTCCTTCTCGAGATTAAATAAACTCTATTTAAATTTTTCTCTCAGTAATGACAATCCTCTGGGTCCCTTATTAGTTTAGTTGCTCTTCTTCGCACTTACACCAGAGCATTCTTTGTGTGACCTGGCCCTCAGAACTGAACTGTATATTGTACATGAGGCCATACTAATAATTGAAGTGTTAACATTACATCCCTGTCTCCCAAGAACATGCCGCTTTTGATACACGACAGTATCCTGCTAGCCTTAGAAGCAGCTGATTGACATTTTTACTTAAGCTGCATTTACAAAAACCAATAATCGTCCAGATTATCGGGAATGACCCGATGGGATCCGACTGCTTTCCGGAGAAATGTCATCTTTCGGATGGACAAAAAAACATTTCAAACAGTGTGAACAGTCGTTCCTGACAATTTGCCCATGTAAATGTGCCGCCGATAACCCGATGAACAAGCGAAACGATTGTTCTTCTGGTGATCCTGTCATTCATGCAGGCATCACCGATCATAGTTTCTGGGCAGCAGATCGTGCGGTCTAAACAGTGATCTGCTGCACAGAAGCCATGATTCTGGACGAAGACGAGAGATGGCTATAGCTATCCCCGTCCTCGTACTGTGAAGATCATTGCATATAATGAACGACTAGCTGACTGTCGGAAAAGAACGCTTCCATCCCAACAATCGGCTGCAGAATATTCCCATCTAAATCCACCTGAAGTCAATGAACTCTTCCAGTGTTACTTCCCCATGGACATATGATGTAAGGAGATTATTAGTACCCAGATGCATACATTTACATCCATGCTGAATTTGCCAAGTGGATGCCCAAACACTCAGTGTCCCAGTCAGCTTATAGTTTATGCACACCTTCTTTCGAGTGCACACTACCACATATCTTGGTGTCATTTGAAAAAATAGGAAACAGTGCTATTAATACCATCCTCTGTATCATTATTAAGTTAAGTAATATCTGACCCAGCACTGATTCTTGGGCAAGAGCACTGGTGACCATTCTGAGTAGGAACCATTCAACACATCTCCCTAGATACAGTCCATCGTGAAGCATGTTTCAATAAAAGTACGTACTAAGCAATCTAAACCAATAGACCTTGTTCCACCCATTAGGCAGGAGGGACGGCGTCAAACAACTGTGCAAAGTCCAAAACATTACATCCACAGTAGCCATCTGTTTTTTTTTTTCCATATAATTTTAATAGATTTAAAAAAAAAAAATTTTAAACTCACTCATACCCTCCTCACAGCTTCTCAATAAAACTAGGCCTCAAAACTGACTGGGTATCAAAACTGTTTAAAAAGAAAAAAAAAAAACTCTTTGTTGCCCATAGCAACCACAGCGATATTCATTCTGTACTCTGCTCTTGAAAAATTAAAGCTGTGCTGCGGTTGGTTGTCAGTTTTGATAAATCTTCCCTATGGTCTTTTATAGAAAAATGAAACCTTGAAGAATGCCCCAGGTAAAAACTAGCTGGAAACATGACGTACAAGGCAGTTTATTTTAAAGCCTACTAGTTCTATAAAATGTTACTTGATTAGTCAAGGAATGAAAAATCATAAGTAACATAAAATGTGTATAAAGCATAAGAGATTTTTTTCATTATTGTATTAATTTTTTTATTTTTGGCTTAATAAGGGGTTTTGCTTATAAAAAAATTAAAAAAATTTGAACAATGTATTAAAGGGCTTCTCCGAAAATTAGGGAAAATAAAATTACTGAAAATACTTGATTACTTTATTATAAATATATTCCTAAATACCTTTCATTAGTTATAATGGCTCGGTTTGTCTAGGGAGCAATCATTAGGAGAAATAAAATGGCCTCCATCCTAGTAGCACACACAAAACCTGTCCTAATCACACAGGGGGACAAGTTACTTCAATGAGCTGAAGAGCTGCCTCATTCTCCTCTCCTCTCCGCTCTACTTGTCAGGGATTATGATCCTGAATTTAATATGATCTTCAGCTGAATCTCTGTAGGAATGGAGTTCATCAGGAGACATGAAGAACAGAAAGGAGGTGGGGATGTGGATAATGAGCAGCAGCTCTTGAATGCAGTCTAGGGCTGCAATAAACGATTATTTTAGAAATAGAGTATTCTATTGATTATTTTTTACAATTAATCGAGTACTCTAATAATAAAAAATGAATTAATAGACTGTTTTTCTTTATAAAAACTCATCAGACCCCCGGCCCTTCGTTCCCTCCTGAGCGATCAGCCCAAGTGCATCAGTTTCCCCCAGTGCCATCAGCTCCACTATCCCCTAGTGCCTTCAGTATACCGATACATTCACAAGACCAAAACAGGTCTGCAAACAGGGATACCGCTGTCCGCATCTTTTGCGGCCCTCTTAAATGAATGGGTCCGTACCTGTTCCGCACTTAGAGGACCCATAAATCTGGTAGTGTAAATGTACCCTAATACTGTGCGATCCTGTGAGAGAAGGCGAGGTCAACACGGGACTTCGTCATGGACACACGCTCACTGGTGGCTATCTGGCCTTATATGCTGCCAACAGAGATTCGGATTGAGGTGCAGGGTCACTCGATTCTGCTGCCCTCAGGTACGGCACATCTAGCTGGTATACCATAATACTGGGCACCTCTACAACTACTGACCAGAAACAATAGGGCACTAAAGGACAGCGCTATCTATACCAGTGGGGAATTTTAGTTAGCATGGAAAACGCTGAGTGAAGAGTACCACATGCAAGGCTGTACTTGTCATACACACAGGTCGTCATATTGCTTGCCATCTCCAGACCAGCTTAGCAGCCTGTGACTTGCAAGCAGAGTGCATAGGTCCAGACACCATGGCTCTCCGCCTGAGGACCGGTCTCCTCCACAGGATGGGGCCACCTTCCTTCCCTACACATACATGCCAGCCTAGTGGCCCCGCTGGTACATTACAACCAGACCTAACCAGCCATGAACAGCAACATCCCATTCACATTGTCGTATATGAACGTGCTTGTCACCTGGTGGCATTTCTTCTTAAGCAGAGTCACGTCTAACCAGACCCCGCACTCTTCTGGCTGTAAGGTAACGGCCAAAGAGTGAGAAAGGCGCTCATAGGGTAAGTAAATCGAGGTATAACAGCTTCCTTCAAAGAGCTGGTGGATACGATAGACTCACCTGTTGTGGTTGCACCTGAAGTTAAGTGCAACCGTATTGCAGGTGAGCTGAGGTATAAAAGGTGCAGGTCAGTGCTGCCAGATGCGTCAAGAAGCCCCTTGGGACGAAGGCCAAGTCGCCACTTGGGTATATATTGGAAAACCTGTCTTAGCTTGTCACTGTGGAGTGATCAAGCTGGTAGACGATCATAAGGCGCATTACCACGACCCGGCTCTTTCTACACGTGCCGCACATAGGACTGTAGCGGTGAACCGCTACACTCACTCCAAGTGCAACAAGAACAAAATCAAGGTACGGACATGCGCCTTTTTTAGGAGAAACCAGGCAGTACACACCCAGCTGCACCAAAAACTAGGGTGACACAGACTTGATAAAGGGGGCCGTCGAGACCCCGAAACGCGTTGTCTCAAAATAAACTTTATTGTATCCTGTACCGGGTCGTGGTAATGCGCCTTATGATCATCTACCAGCTTGATCACTCCACAGTGACAAGCTAAGGCTGCTTTCACACTAGCGTTCGCTGGTCCGCTCGTGAGCTCCGTTTGAAGGAGCTCACGAGCGGACCCGAACGCAGCCGTCCAGCCCTGATGCAGTCTGAATGGAGGCGGATCCGCTCAGACTGCATCAGTCTGGCGGCGTTCAGCCTCCGCTCCGCTCGCCTCCGCACGGACAGGCGGACAGCTGAACGCTGCTTGCAGCGTTCGGGTGTCCGCCTGGCCGTTCGGAGGCGTGCGGATCCGTCCAGACTTTCAATGTAAGTCAATGGGGACGGATCCGTTTGAAGATGCCACAATGTGGCTCAATCTTCAAGCGGATCCGTCCCCCATTGACTTTACATTGAAAGTCTGGACGGATCCGTACTAGGCTATTTTCACACTTAGCTGTTCTATGCTAAAAATAATGCAGACGGATCCGTTCTGAACGGAGCCTCCGTCTGCATTATTATGAGCGGATCCGTTCAGAACGGATCCGCCCGAACGCTAGTGTGAAAGTAGCCTAAGACATGTTTTCCTCTTCTGGCTGTGGCAGGGCACGTTTTCTGCTCTTCATCTCGGGCACGGGCAGCAATGGAGGAGGAACACTGAGCTGGTGTCACTGGCCACCTGATAGACTGGCTCTGAGATGCAGTTTCTAATGCGGACTACAGCCTAGGTGTATGTGTAACTGCTTGCTCTCCGGAACATTGTACTTGAAGGCGAGAGGGAGACGCTGCCATGATTGGAGTACACAAGCAGTCAAAAGACATTGCAGATGACCACGGAGCGGTGAGTAATAGCAAGCGCTTCACTCCCACTCCATGGTCACATGACACAAACGAATCCTCGATGCTAAAAATTTGCATTGGGGATTATTTTGTGTCGAATTACTCGATAATAGTTTCAGCGCCAATGCAGTCTTCATTACTACAGCCACACATTACCACAGTCTGTCCTATCTGTACTTCATGTCTCCTCATGAACTCCATTCATACAGAGATTCAGCTAAACATCTTATCATGTGTTGAGCAGAGAGAAGGATGAGGCAGCTCTTTAGCTCAGTGTCGTAAAGTAACTTGTCCTGCTGTGTGATTAGGACAGGTCTTGTGTGTACTAATAGGACAGCAGACATATTATTTCTCTATAGACAAAATGAGCTATTATAACTAATGAAAGGTATTTGGGAATATATTTATAATAAAGTAATATTTAAGTATTTTCATTTTCTTATTCTCGGAGAACCCCTTTAAGGTTACATCATGTGCATGTTTGTCAGTACTTCAACTAACTTTATTATGACAATATATTACAGTACACATGGTCTTCGTATTTTCACTAATTAAATAGTGTAAGTACCCGGTAATAGTAATGAGTGAATACTTTTTCCTAAATTCCCAATTGATTAGCAAATTTATGAGACCATAGAATAGGAGACTTTATTCCCATACGATTTTCCTAAGGGCTCTTTCACACGAGCAGATGCCGTGTGGGTAATCCACTGCGTGAAAGAGAGCCAAGCCCCGTTCCGGACAGCAGAGACTCGGAGCATTAACATGATTAATAATGCTCCGTGCCTCTCTGTGATCTTTTTACTACAAAATCTCAGTGAGATAAAGTTGTCACTGTGATGTTGTAGTAAAAAGGTCACAGAGAGGCACAGAGCATTATTAATCATGTTAATGCTCAGTGTCTCTGCTGTCCGGAACGGGGCTTGGCACTCTTTCACGCAGCGGATTATCTGCACGGCATCCAATCTCAAACTTGGCAAAATATATAGTCACCCAATGCACCCTAGTAGGCAGCAATGCTCGATTTAGGCAGAGGAAATCTGCTTGTTTCTACTCAAACTTAGAAACTAAAAAAAAACGAACTGTAAAATTGGCCTAACAATGTCAGAAAATACTATTTCAGAATAAAAAATATTTGCAAACAAAATATCGCCTGAATCCAATAAAAATAAAAAAAATAAACCACACAGAATACTGAATCAGCACTCTGGCAATTTTTTTAAGACTAAAAACATGATAATTTTTAATAGACAAACTAAAAACAAAAAAAAAAATGCATTTGAACAATAGGTTGGCAAAAATAACAAGATGCATATATACAGCCATCCACAATAGTTCACTTTTAATATCCATGAAAAATTATCAATGTAAGCATATCAATTTATTGGCAAATCATGCTTTCTCTATTTACAGATCAAAAAAACAAACAAAAAAAAGTCATTAGATTACCCGATTTTGTATAAAAAAAAAAAAAAAAAAAAGAAAAAGAAATGTATACGTGAAAAAAATTAGAATGCTTTGTCTTTTTCAAGGCTTTCCGTCCAGGTAGTACTGGTATACAATTTTCTCAAAAAGGAAACGTGTACATTGGACATTATAAGACAATGCTGTAAGAATGTACACAGTACACACCTGAATATGTACCACAACTGCAGATTTCAAACATTTATACATGGCTTTGTAAACAAGCTGTGCACCGTTGGATCTACAAACATTGGATTTATCAACCACATACTTAAAACACTCGCCCTTGTCGTTTCCAGTTACTCAATACTACACATGCCAAAAAGACTGAAAATCTGTTGTTTACTGTACAATTCACAGAGCATACATTTTAAGTGTCATAAAAAAAATGGGCGGGGGGGGGGGGGGAATTACAAAAACAGGGAAAAACTTCCAAAGCAGAAATGGGGGGGGGGGGGGGGGAGGACTGCATGTGTGCAGTACATGTTGAACAGCAACATATCGGACTGGATTCTCGAGCTGAAAATATTGAGTGTGGGACACATCAATGTTCATTGAGTTATAGAAAAAGGAAAGAAACCACAACGGTAGTCTTAAAGTCAAGTTTAAAACTGCTAAAACAAGGTGTTCCAATCTTTTGTGGCTTCCATTAGATGTCTTTGGCCGTGTCCAACCCATTCATCCTGATTGTCGAATATTCGACCGCAAAACCAGCAGTTGAATTTTGCTTGAAGCCTGTTCGGAGGTGTATTTTTCACAATTTTGTAATTGTTCTTACTTGTTTTCTTTAAGGTTAACTTAAGAACAAATCTCTCTTTTACAGGGCTCACAGGGTTTTGCCCGCCGATGACGTCTTCCAGTTAGTCCATCAGCACAATTCAACAGCCTTGACTCTAAAAGGGCTTCAAGTGTTCTTTTGGAAAGTGACACTTTTAGAACATGTCCATTGAATTTTGAGATGGTTCTCATCAAGTTAACAACTTCGGGAACATCGGTATCTGGATGGTTCAACACGACAACTGGCTGATCCCTTCGTGGATACTTTATAGGTTGATTAGGGCTGACAGGATAAAGTCTCAATGTCCTTACAACTTCCTTAGGAGGTGTTGGTGTCAGATCCTCTGGAAGACTCTCCACTTCCACTTCACTTGCATAAGACTTTGCCTTACATTTTCTATGAAGCATTTGCTTTCGTGGTACATCCACCAAGACATCAACCACTCTTTTCTTCGTCTTAAACTCAAAGTCGGCTTCATAGCTGCCAGCATCTGATATCCTTCGTTTACAATTCTTATTTTTAAAGTTTGATAGATTCACGTTACTTTGCTTACATTTCACTTTAGGTACCTTTGAAACACCTGATGAAGAAGGTTGTGAAAGTGAATCATCGTTTGATAAAGGTTCTTCTGTTTGAGGAGCACTAGAACTAGATCTCAGGCAAGGATTTCTTTCTGCTTGCTTATTCTGCAAAGAATCTGAATTGCTCAATTTGTTTGTAGATCCACTACCCCCATATCCATCAAGGGCACTGATGTCCTCCTCCTTAACTGATGCCGACGGAGTAAGACTTAGTTCACTTCTTCTCTTCAAAACAGCAGGTTGCTGCATGTCATCAGGTTTCTTTGGTAGGAGTTTCTGGTTGGTTCGGTTCAGTTGAACAGCTTTCTGGGTATTTGTAGACACAGTTTTTGGTAAAACATAATTCAAAAGTACTGCTTGTTTTCCATCGGGTAAGATGGCATACACTGGCTGTTTCTGGAGTGAGTCAGGCTGTTTATTCGCATCTAAACTCCCAGCTTGTGTTCTCGAACCATCTGAATTTAAACAATACTGAAGGACATTTAAGTTTATTGGAAGCTTACCTCCTACAGCCGAACCAGAAACAATATTAGCAGGAATATTTGAAGAAGTGCTCACATTTGGTTTAAAAAGATGGGGTACAGTAGGGCGTGGTAATCTAGGAAGGGCCATTTTGCCTAAATTGTTCACTGTACCAATCACCTGCTGGCTTCCGTTGGTCACATTTCGTATGGTACCAAAAGGTCCATTGGCGATGGTTAATACCATGCCAGGTTTTGTATTGACCATGACTGGAGCATTAAATCTGTTGCTAGCAGAAAATGTTGCAGAGCTGGACGCATTTGTCTGACTTGAAATAATTTTTAAGCCAGATTGGCTGGTTGGTACGATCGGCAGCACAAACCTATTAGAACCTGAAGGATACAAGATAGGGTTTCCTTGTGACATTCCAGAAAGTTGTGGATTATGATATAGCTGTAAAGGTGTTGGACCGCTTGAAGGTTTTGCCACACAGCTCATTTTGTCTTTTGCCAGTTGCTGGTTAACTATTGCATCAGAGTGCGTTTTCAGAAGCTCACTTACTCTTGAGGGGTGAGTAGGTTTAATACTGCATCCGGGAGATACTGGTTCCTGTTTTAAAAATACAGCTGAAGGTGAATTACCATTTTGTAGATGGCTGTCAAATTTTGCAATAGGGGTCGACAAGGGTTGTACCGAGCTTGACAGCGGTTGCTTTGGAAAAGCAAAGGCATTACTGACAGGATGTGGGCTTTGGGAGTTAGCCATGCCAAATTTATCATTTAACCTTTTATTGTCCTGCAGCATGTTGTGTAGGTAAGTATTTTTTGCAACCGGTTTTGGGTCCGATGGACGATTTTGTAAAGAGAATACTGATGTAATTCTTGGCATGAAGGATACATTTTCAGGCTTATTCATCTCTGCTAACCTTGGCATTCTGACGTTCATTTGAGCATTTCTTAGTAAAAAGTCATTTTTAGAAATATAGTTGGGACTTGTTCCAGAGAAATTCCCAAGACCACTTGGTGCTGAAGGACGCAACATTGTGTTATTAAAGTTTTTGTTGCCGTAAAAGATCTTAGGTTTTGGCCCACTGGCGTCATTCTGCTGGGGTCTGACTAAGAAACCAGTAGTTGGGTCTATGGTTAGGCGAGATGATCCAGTAGATGGGTTTATTCTATCGCTGGATGATTCATACGTGTGATCATTGTCGAAAAACTGCTGCTCGTTTATGTTGTATTCACCCGGCTCTTCTTTAATCTTCTGCACAAAATCAGAAGCAGAGGGCGCATTCTTTTTATTGACAGTATTTACATTTTTATGTATTGGTTCATTATAATGTTGCCTGCTAGCTGAAGTAGCTAGCTTAGACATCGATTCGTTTTTCCTCGCCATCAGAGAACCAAGTGCCGTTGTTAAGTTTCGTAATGTCCCAGGTTGTCTGTCTGCTGGAGCCGCAGGTGTAGAAGCCGGAACTGATGGTGGTTTATACGATGGCACTGACCGATTAGTGTTAGGTGACCCATATGATCCATGCATAGAGCCCTGAGAGAAACGCGGCAAACTGTTTGATGACTGAGGTGATGGTGACGGTTGGGTAGTATTTGTTGCCTGCTTATTTGTCGGCAATAATTTAATAACGAGGTTTTGTTTCCCGTTGACCATCTTGTAGCCCACAAAGGTTGCAGTGTAATTTGCTGGCACTGTAATTTTATTGTTCTTCACCATCAGTACAGTTGGGCCATGGACGGCATTTTGTAAGAGACCCATGTTACCCTGAGTGCTTGCATCGTCTTTGTTACACTTGATTGTGGTCACAGAAGACAGTCCATCATTTACAGTTTGCTCCGATGCAGTGTTATATCTTGGAAAGTCTTTTGGAAGTTGGTTTTTCTCTAAGAATTTATGGTGAAACCCGCTAGTGTTATCGTTGCTGTCTCCAATCTTATCCTGGACGGGGTTGTTGCCTTCGTGCCTCCAGGGTGAATTATCCTGACTTTCATGCTGATATTTCTTTAAGACCAGCTTCACTCCGGCATTTGGCTGGGCCATCTGTGCCTTAGAACTGTCGTGTACAATATCGTCTCTTGTGTGAATCTGTTCTCTGTGCCTTGCTAAAATGTGTTTCACTATAAAGTCTTTCCGCATAGCACTGTAACTGCAGTACTGACAGCTAAATGGTAACATGGTACTGTGTCCCTGAAGATGTCTCTGAAACTCTATTTTAGAGTAACTGATGTGATTGCATTTTTGACAAGCGTACTCTATTCCATTGTGTCTGTGAATGTGTTGAACAAACGTTCCAACATCTATAGTAGAAAATCTGCATTTTGAACAGTTGAAGCGGCCCATTAACACAATGCTTGACTGTGAAATGCTTTGTTAAGTCCAACAAGGTATATAAATAGTCATTGTTACAGATTTCACATTTTACCAGTGCACTCCGGTGAGTTTTTCTATGCTGTTTAAAGGCCTGAAAATCATTTGCGGTGACGTTACACATTTCACAGGGATAGAGTGGCAGCTCTCCGTTGTGACTTATAAGAAAGTGTTTTTGAAGATCGTTGGGACTATACCGAATTCCGTTTTTGCATTTCTGGCAAAAGAAGTGAAGGACCTTTGCAGATGTATTGACAGAATCGTCGTCTAGGTTTGGTTCTGTTTTAATGTCTGCATTTTCCTCATCGAGACTGCCGAGGTCATTTAGATTTCCTTTAGCCAATGATTTTCTGGCTGTCTGTTTCTTGCATGGCGACTTGGAGGCCGTCTCAACCATGTCGCTTAGAGCAACATCTTCCTGTGACAGATTTATTGAGGCCTCTGTGTTTTCCTCTATTCCATGCATGATCCTTTCATTTAGTGAAAACGATGAGGACAGAGTGTTTGGTTCCCCAGTAGCAAAAGCGCCTCCGCTGAAGTCCCATATAGCATCTTTTGAAGATGAAGTTCCTTCCACGTCACCAAAAAAGTCTTTATTTGGTGATCTCATTATAAAAAGGCAGATTTTTTTTTTTTTTTTTAAGAAGGTTGGATGTGATGTGAAGCCTTGATTCCAATTCACCCTTGCAAATTAAGAAAAAAAAATGAAATTAAAACAATAATATAAAAAGTATCATACCATACTATATTAACATACAGTAATAAAATACAATTTAAAATAAAGTTACTATACTCAATAGGTATAAAACAGTAAAATAAATAATCATAGAAAACGTATAAGAAAAAAGGTTTGGAGAAAAAAAAAAAATAATCTAAAAATATAAATTGTACAGTCAAACATCACTTACCTAAGAAAACATTATGCTCTTCATAAATCTCCAGTTATACTTCTTCTAAGGATGGAGAACCTACATAGGGAAAGAAACAAAACACGAAGATCAATTAAGTGACAAAGTTGACTAATTAACCAAGTTGAATGATATTACAATGTTTATAGCTATTGGGCCCACACTAAGCAATGTCTTACAGCTGACATATTTTCGAGAATATTTTAACTATACAGCCTAAGGAAATTAGTCTTTATCCATCAACACTTAAGCAGAAGTTTCAATGATTACTGGTGGTACAGCGACATGAATCTCTCCTCCATCCACTCAATTAGCTTAGGTGCATTTTGTAAAGCGATGATTTATATCTATAACAATTACAGCAATGTATTCATACTCTAAATCACGATTGTCCGATAACGAAGATTGTGAAAAAATAATGAATGGAAGAGCAAAATACACTGAAAAAAAATATATATATATATATATATATATATAATCAAAATGTATGTGTGACATAAAAGAGAAGACTAAATGAATAGAATTGCAAAATCATAAAATTAATAATCACTGACTTATTGTTTTTCTTTAAACTGTGTTTACAGATTAAATACAATCTACATTTTCAACTCAATCCTGTGCAAAGACGGAATTAGTATCCAGCAAAAACTGACATGCTTTCAGTAAAGCACAAATGAATCATGAGATGCGCATTTTACATTTGAAAACCTGTTGGGGGAGAAAGACATTAACACTTTAAACATATTTATAAAGGAGGATGTCCCCACCCTCGCCCCCGCAATTGTTATTAAATTTACTGACGACTTCAAAAGCTTGCATTGATCATTTAAAGCTTAGGCCAATTCAAAAAATAACCTAAGACAGAAACATTAACAAGCAGTGGTAGACCGGCCCAACTTCACTGAAACAAGTTCTTCATATAATAAAAAAAATTATAATAAACCAGCAACGTAGAAAATAAGAAAAGGCATTATCATTTCCTAACATAATAATAAAAAAACAAAAAAAAGAAAGCCAAAGCATTTGTCATGGGATGACAAGAGATACTGGGATACATATTGCAAAATGAAACATCCAAGAAACCACTTGGATCGACAAGCAAATCTTAGCAGTGAGAAACGCGGGTGCCCCCCAGCAAAGCCAACAACACCCAGCACCGACGTGCAAAGCATCTTGAAGGTCACTAATTTGCAAGTAAACTATAACACTAGCTGGCATAGCTAGACTGTGCGGGATGTCTAAGGCAAGGTTTAAATTATTATTTTTTTTTAAATAAAACACATAAATGGGATTTAAAAAAATACCCATTTTGCTATTTATAAACCAAAGCATGTGGTATACACCCCCTACACGACAGTCAACTGAACATAGGGCAAGTTCACATCCATGTTGAAGGCTCCGCTCGGGGCAGATTCCGTCAAAAAGATCAGATGAAAGAGTCCTGCATGAAGGGCTTTTTAGTCTGGTAAAAAAAAATCTGAATGGAAACTGACTGGACTCCATTGTAGTCAATGGTATCTGTTCGGGTCAGTTCTGTTCCTATATCCAACACGTCTGTGGTTCTGCTCCTCTAACAAAGCAGAACAATGGAAAAATATAGCAGTGATGCGAACTCGGCCCAAGCAGGAAACGTACAATGTATAACACCACTTCTATGCTGCCTGGGAGTTACTATGATGATGTCACTATGAACAAAGTCTTTTTTTTTTTTTTCTTATATATCAAGAGCCAATGAATATTGTTTAGTTGCTTTATTATTATACTTGCAATGTGTGTTTTGTATTGTTTTATATGCAAGAAAAAAAACATGTAAAAACAAATCTAAAAAATCTAAATTCTATACATTTTTCTTACTTCATCGACAGCTACCCTCAACCTGCACTGCATAACTTTCTTGACTGACTTTTATACTCGTCAGTATTTTTCGTCAGTTTTTGTGAACGCACAAATCTTTCCATTATACTTTTTCTCTGCAAGTTCCGCTCTCGGTTTCGGCTTACAATTACTGATGCAAAATACTGACCGTGTGAGAGTGGGCTAAGGGAAAATGATGCTATGGAGACCGAGATAGGCGTCAATAAAGTTAGAAAAACTTTTGATCACTTTCTTACTTATTATTTTACATTTTTGTTTCTTAAATGTAAAACTGGCTAAAACATACATTGTAAGTATTATATAAAAAAAAACGCAAGAAAACAATATCCATTGGCTCTTCATTTATAAAAAAAATCTAATAAAAAGTGCCCGTAGTGACATCATCAGAGTACCTTTCAGGCATCAAAGGCTATGATTAAAGGAGCGGTGTTATTATACATTGTATGTTTCCTGATTACTATGTTCAAGTGCACTGTGACGGAGTCTTGTGAGGGAATGTAACCACATGCCGTCAGTGTTAGCAAGGGAAAACAGATCTTTTTGATTTATGTATTTATTGTTTTACACTTATTTTTTTTAAAACTAGTGTTAGCCTTGCACCATCAGACATCCCGCCAAGTCCTAGCTATGTCAGGTACAACTACTAATGCAAAATACTGACTGTGTGTATATGGCATTATACCAGACCTGACCCAACAATGGGCAAGCCCCACCGCAGTCTCACCTACAATCGTCTATTAATGTCATACTTAGGCATTTTATATTATCATACAACCTTTTACTATATAGTTTATGTTTCATAGTCCATCATGTATAGAATCCCTCATACCCCCCTTCCTTAGGTTACTAATGTAGGGGTTTCTGAACAGCTTACTAATCCTATAGAAAGCATCCATTGAGTGGTTACGAAGAAATGACTTTGATAACAATGTCATGCCATTGACTTGACTACGACCAACTCCAATTCAAATCACACCTCATCCTTGACCAAAAATAAATGCTAAGTGTACAAAGACTTGCACTGCATGTTCAGTGTCTGTAAGGGAATCTACTAAAGCCAACTATAGAAGCTAAGGACTTGGGGAATAAGGTCATATAGATGAAAACAGATGTACGTGGGGGGGGAGGGATGGGTCACCAAGAAATCATTTTGAGACCCGTTGAGCATAGCCAATCATATTATATTACCGTACTCTATTATTCATTTTTGGCAAAATGGAGGCGCTCTGGACACGTATGTATGACGGGGGTGCGGGATGTAAGACCCATTACTAGCTGACATACTAAGCTGAAAGACCCAGTAGTTTGCTGTAAACTTTGCTAATGAAAAGGAGACTTCTGCCGACGACGACTGCTGCTGCTGCACTAACAGGTTAATTTTTCAAAGCAAAAGCTGCAAAGTAGGAAATGTCATCCGTGCAGAAGAAACAGAAAATGCCTGCTCATTAATAGACGACTCTACTATTGCACTAAACCCTGGCCAGTTCTAGATAAAGTGCACTTTGTACACTGACACAAATGCAAGAAGAAGCAAATGGTAATTCCTCTGAGCCATTTCACTTAACAGGTGTTCAATGGTTTTAATAAATGCTGTACCCTTTAGGCCAATGGGGGAAGGGGGTGACACCCTTGTAAGCCCACCCCGAACCCTAGATCCACTTCCTGCACATCAACACTCCCAATAACCTACACTGGCCATGGAGGTCAATGGGTGACTTATCCTTCACTTTCCCTAAAATGAGACCCCCCTCAAATTCTGCACAACGGTAAACAGGGGTGGGAGGTGAATCCCAAGTCGGTTAAACCCCCGTTAATTGACAAAAAAAAATAAAAAATTTAAAATAATATATATATTACATATATACACACACACACACACACACACACACACACTTTTGTCACAACAAAGAGATACAGTGAACCTCGAGAGGCCACCCAAAACTGCATCGTACAGTGTTCTTCTCGGGGAAGATGGCCGTTATACATAATATAGGGCAAAACAAAAAATCTGGTGTTGATACAAGGGAGGCTTCAGTGTATGTTCTTCATCTTGCAAGCCATTAGATAACCTCTTCATGTAATGCACGTGACTCCCCTTCCCTCAACCTTCGAATGGGGGGTAATGTAAGACTCCACACTTCACGTAATGCAGGGGAGCCCCCACTTCCCAACTCAACCTTCTAATGGGGGGGTGACTAAGACTCCTTTCACCCTTTGCAGGGGATGCCCCCTTCCCAACTCAACCTTCTTATCGGGGCACTGTAAGAAACCCCACTTCATATAATACAGGGGACGCCCCCTACCCAACTTTACCTTCTAATGGGGAGGTGGCACTGTAAGACTCCCTTCCCCCTTCAGATAATGCAGGAGACGCCCCCTTCCCAACTCAACCTTTTAATGGGGAGTACTATAAGACTCCATTCCCCCTTCATGCAATGCAGTGGATGTCCCCTTTCCCAACCTTCTAATGGGGGGCACTGTAAGACACCCCACTACATGTAATGCAGGGGACGCCCCCTACCCAACCTTCTAATGGGGGGCACTGTAAGACACCCCACTACATGTAATGCAGGGGACGCCCCCTACCCAACCTTCTAATGGGGGGCACTGTAAGACACCCCACTACATGTAATGCAGGGGACGCCCCCTACCCAACCTTCTAATGGGGGGCACTGTAAGACACCCCACTACATGTAATGCAGGGGACGCCCCCTACTCAACCTTCGAATGGGGTGTCACTGTAAGACACCCCACTACATGTAATGCAGGGGACGCCCCCTTCCCAACTCAATTTTCTAACGGGGGCCCGGAAACCAAGGGAAAGCATGATGTAATGCAATTTTAAAGCAATCACTGTCTATGGCATCCATTATTCTCGACTTTAGCTATGGGGGGGCGGAGGGGTTCAAGAAAAGGCGCCCCACAACCCAATATGACTCAATAGGTTGCAAAGCAACTATTTGACAGGAAATATTTTCAGAATGACAACTACAGCACAGCAGCCATTGCTGCACTGGAATGTCTAAAACCTTCATACAGTTTACACAAATGACATATAATTACATCTTTATGGTTAAAAATTGCTATAGCAAATAATGGCTGCAGGGGGGAGGGGGGTGCACTTACATTGTGCAATGCATGGGGGAGACTACCACCAAAACACAACCCATGCATGCAAGTGGGGTTAGAAGCAACAGAAAGCAGCCATTGTGAAAAGACTGGGTTCAGCAGAAGAAGGAGAGAAGGATTAGAGAAGGGAAGTGTAAGAGGAGAAGCAGTGGGGAGCAGCAGCCAGGCAAGGCGGAGGGACACTGCAACCCCTGCTCATGTGACTGATCACACAGAAAAGAGTGCGGCCATTTCATGGGGCGTCAGCCATGCGGGCAGCGCTCGGGGTCCCCCCTCTACCCTCCCCGTATCCCCTCCCGCCGCCGCTAAGTTTCTCAACTTTTGCTAACTTTAAGCGGGCACTACTTAACCGTTCCCCCTCCGCCCGACATTCCCCCCCTCCGCCCACGTCCACTATTACAAAGTCAACCGAACTTTCCACCTCACCCGCTGAGGCAAAAATCCCGCCCTGTCCCTCGAGCAAGTGCCGTCTCCCAATGCCCCGGTGCGGCGCCCGCGCCCAGGCTGAAATTGAAATTACCTTGCATTTTTCCCCCCTTCATATGCTGCCCGAGTCACCGTTGGCGGCCATGACAGTTACATCCGGGGATTGTCCTGGTTTCGGTAGACCTAAAATGGACTCCCAAGCAGAGACGGCGGAGTGATCCGCGCTCCACCTTGTGTCTGTGATGAGGCCGCTCTCCCCTAGAATCATTGTTGCATAGAACCAATGTGTGTTCTGTGAGGGCAGCCTCGTGTCTAGAACGCCACAGCCGGGGATTCATTTCTTTACTTTGCTGCAGGAGCTTTCCTGCTGCTTGTAGCCATTGTGCAGTATCATCGAGGAGGAATGAATCCTCATGGCATACAAGAGTGTACATGGCTGGCACTATTTCTCATCATGTGCTGCATTTTTTTTTTTTTTTTATGCAAAACATTCTGTGGAAAATTCCTTCTGTAAACCCCCTGTTTCCACCAGGCAAGGCAAAAAGAAAAAAAAAAAGTGCCCAATTTTTTTTTTTAGCAAATTTAATTTCAAGTGAATAGTTGATTCTCCACAGATTCATGAGCCAAGGGGCAGCAGTGCTACTTGCATTGACTTTTATGCTTTTAAGATGTTCATATATATTTTTTTTTATCATTAAGTCAACGGTAGTTGATTGGTTGACTGTGATTCTTTTAGAAATGATGTAATTATCCACAAAGTAAAGAATAAAATGACCTCGAAAGTTACCATGAGTAAATTGGGAGTTTTGGAACTTAACGAAGATTGAGGGCAAATAGGAAAGAAAATTTGGCGCTGTTATAATTGGGATGACATTATAGCAGTGTATTCAAAATGATAATATTTACTCATTTAATTTCTGGTTACAAACATAGAGAGAGATAATCTAAGGATAGATAGATAGATAATAGATAGATGGATAATAGATGGATGGATAATATGGAGGAATAATAGATAGATGGATAATATGGAGGGATAATAGATATAGATAGATAGATATGAGATAGATGGATAATATGGAGGGATAATAGATAGATGGATAATATGGAGGGATAATAGATAGATGGATGATAGATAGATATTAGATGGATGGATAATATGGAGGGATAATAGATAGATGGATAATAGAAGAGAGGGGTAGATAGATTACAGAGAGATATGAGATAGACTAGAGACTAATGACAGATGTGAGATAGATAATAGACAGATATATTATAGATAGATATTAGATAGAAGAGAGGGATTGATGTTAAATAGAAATCAGATAGATAGATATGGGATAGATAATAGATAAAGAAGAGATAGATATTAGATAGATTACAGAGAGATATGAGGTAGATTAGAGATTGACGAGACAAATAGATATGAGATAGATAAAGAAGAGAGAGATAGATATTAGATAGATAATATATAGAAGTATAATAGCTTAATAGAAATTAGATTAATGATAGATTATATAGATAATAGATTGATATGAAAGATACATAATAGATAAATGATGAGAGCTTAAATAGGGCTATTTAAAGGAGTTTCATTTATTAAAACTGTCTTTGGTACCCAAAGCAACCAATCACATTCCGCATTTCATTTTTTAGAATCAATCTGATTGGTTGCGATGGGCAACAAAGCCAGTTTTCCTTTGCACCATTTTTGATAAATCTCCCCCATAGTTTTTTTGTGTTTTTTTCAGAAATCATTTTTACCTGCCTTTTTAATTATTTTATTTTATATTTTTTTTTTTTTTTTTGGGGGGGGAGGGGGGGGGGGGGGCAAAACCACCCTGACCAAAAGTTACATGTTTGCCCATAGGAAGTTAAAAAAAAAATGCCCTACAAACCCTGCAATTTTTTGTAGTGGCATTTTAGGGCAGTTTCCTGGCGTTTTTATGTCCCTTGGCATTTTTGTCAAATGGCAGCATGCTCTCGGTGTGGCATTTTGAAGGCGTTTTCGTAAAAAAAAAAAAATTGAAAGTAAAAAGATTGTGCGACTAAAACACCACTTCAAAAAGTTGGTTTAAAAAAACATGAATTTTTATACTGTCTTTTTACAAACAAGCAACAAAAAAACTAATAAAATCAAAGTGTGGAAGCACCCTAAAAGAAGAAAAGTGCTTTGTTGCCCATGGTAACCGATCATAGCTCAGCTTTCATTTCTTAACCTGCTCTGGCAAAATGAACACTGAACTGTGATTGGTTGCTATGGGCAACAAATATTTTATTTTATTTTTAGACAGTTTACGTAAATCTACTCACTATTGCTTTTTTGTGTTTTTAAATGCTTGTAAAAAAAAAAAAAAAGACTTTTTTTCCTAGTGTTATGTACATGTTTTGCTGGCATTTTTGAATTTGTTGCATTTGTAACATGCATTTTTTTATTTGTAATTTTTCAAGTTCAGTAGAGAAACCTATCGGAAAAAAGCTATGCTGTGTTTTTTTTAAAAAAAGACACTGCTGAGCCCAAAAACGTAGCAAAAATACCATAAAGCAAAATGCTTTGTATGAAGCGTGTTTTATATTTCACGAGACTTTAATGTCTGACTGCAGAGTTTTGGGCACAAAAACACATAAGATGCCATGAAAAATGCCACACACAAAAAAATAAAAAAAGCGTAGTTCACAACCATGCAGTATACAGACACCTCCGAGTCTAAATTGACCCCTTATTTATATACTAATGATTAACTATAGGATTGTACTGACACTCATGGACTCAAGGTAAAATTCATAAAGCTTAGGTGCTAATGCTTATTTTATGCTAAACTGTAAAATTACCGTCCAAATCCAGCAACCCACAACTTAACCGGTGACACTGACATTTTTCATTTATGTTACATTTTATTATTTGTTTACGAGCCATAACATTAGCTTTATGATATTTACTAATAGTAAAGGCACAGTCAGTATAAAAGTCATAGCATATTATACATACAGTGGATATAAAAAGTCTACACACCCCTGTTAAAATGTCAGTTTTCTGTCATGTAAAAAAAATGAGACAAAGATAAATCATTTCAGAACTTTTTCCACCTTTAATGTGACCTATAAACTGTACAACTCAATTGAAAAACAAACTGAAATCTTTTAGGTGGAGGGAAGAAAAATATTAAAATAAAATAATATGGTTGCATAAGTGTGCACACCCTTAAACTAATACTTTGTTGAAGCACCTTTTGATTTTATTACAGCACTCAGTCTTTTTGGGTATGAGTCTATCAGCATGGCACATTTTGACTTGCCAAGATTTGCCCACTCTTCTTTGCAAAAACACTCCAAATCTCTCAGATTGCGAGGGCATCTCCTGTGCACAGCCCTCTTTAGATCAACCCACAGATTTTCAGTCAGATTCAGGCCTGGGCTCTGGCTGGGCCATTCCAAAACTTTAATCTTCTTATGGTGAAGCCATTCCTTTGTTGATCTATGCTTTGGGTCGTTGTCATGCTGAAAGATGAAGTTCCTCTTCATGTTCAGCTTTCTAGCAGAAGCCTGAAGGTTTTGTACCAATATTGACTGTTATTTGGAACTGTTCATAATTCCCTCTAGCTTAACTAAGGCCCCAGTTCCAGCTGAAGAAAAACAGCCCCTTGGCATGATGCTGCCACCACCATGCTTCACTGTGGGTATCGTGTTCTTTTGGTGATGTGCAGTGTTGTTTTTGCGCCAAACATATCTTTTGGAATTATGGCCAAAAAGTTCAACCTTGGTTTCATCAGACCATAACACCTTTTCCCACATGCTTTTGGGAGACTTCCGATGTGTTTTTTCAAAATGTAACCTGGCTTAGATGTTTTTCTTCGTAAGAAAAGGTTGCTGTAGGCCTCTTGGTAGCCTCCCAGACCAGTTTTCTTCTTGTCTTTTCATCAATTTTGGAAGGATGTCCAATTCTTGGTAATGTCACTGTTGTGCCATATTTTCTCCACTGTGTTCCATGGTATATCTAATGCCGTGGAAATTATTTTGTACTTTTCTCCTGACTGATACCTTTTAACAATGAGATCTGTCTGACGCTTTGGAAGCTCTGTGGACCATGGCTTTTGCTGTGGGATGCGACTAAGAAAATTTCAGGAAAGACCAACTAGAGCAGCTGAACTTTATTTGGGGTTAATCAGAGGCACTTTAAATGATGGCAGGTGTATGCTGACTCCTATTTAACATGATTTTGAATGTGATTGCTTAATTCTGAACACAGCTACATCCCCATGTGCAACCACATTATTTTAGTTTTTTGTTTTCTTCCCTCTACATAAAAGATTTACAGTTTGTTTTTTAATTGAATGGTACAGTTTATAGGTCACATTAAAGGTGGAAAAAGTTCTGAAATAATTTATCTTTGTCTAATTTTTTTACAGCACAGAAACCTGACATTTTAACAGGGGTGTGTAGACTTTTTATATCCACTGTAAGTCCAGGGATAAGGACCATTGGTTGGCTCAAGGAGAAATGACTATTCACATATAATATAAGGACAATGCAAATATTTCTAAGTTAATATTTTAATATTATGCAGATGATTTTTGTTATATTTTCCTTTAGGTGAATTGTAGGTTTAAAAAAAGCTAGTACTAAGTGGAAAGTATATTTAGTTCATGATTCTTGATCACCCACAGGTTTTCATCTAAATTGCCCTATAATGACTTGTTTAGTTTGGATTTGGGTAATTAGGCAAGTTTTCCTTTGCACCCGTTTTTGATAAAGCTCACCCATTTTCAGTTGAACTAGTCATATGGCGGCCATGTATGGTGCAGTAGTCCATGTACATTGAGTAGTCCATACTGCTACATAGAACCATAGAATGTGTCGGCAAGTAAAAACCATTTGGCCCATCTAGTCTGCCCAATATACTGAATACTATGAATAGCCCCTGGCCCTATCTTATATGCAGGATGGCCTTATGCCTATCCCATGCATGCTTAAACTCCTTCACTGTATTTGCAGCTACCACTTCTGCAGGAAGGCTATTCCATGCATCCACTACTCTCTCAGTAAAGTAATACTTCCTGATATTACTTTTAAACCTTTGCCCCTCTAATTTAAAACTATGCCCTCTTGTAGCAGTTTTTCTTCTTTTAAATATTTTCTCCTCTTTTACCTTGTTAATTCCCTTTATGTATTTAAAAGTTTCTATCATATCCCCTCTGTCTCGTCTTTCTTCCAAGCTATACATGTTAAGGTCCTTTAATCTTTCCTGGTAAGTTTTATCCTGCAATCCATGTACTAGTTTAGTAGCTATTCTCTGAACTCTCTCCAAAGTATCAATATCCTTCTGGAGATATGGTCTCCAGTACTGAGCATAATACTCCAAATGAGGTCTCACTAGTGCTCTGTAGAGCGGCATGAGCACCTCCCTCTTTCTGCTGGTAATGCCTCTCCCTATACACCCAAGCATTCTGCTAGCATTTCCTGCTGCTCTATGACATTGTCTGCCTACCTTTAAGTCTTCTGAAATAATGACCCCTAAATCCCTTTCCTCAGATACTGAGGTTAGGAGTGTATCACTGATTTCATATTCTGCTCTTGGGTTTTTACGCCCCAGGTGCATTATCTTGCACTTATCAACATAAAATTTTAGTTGCCATATTTTGGACCATTCCTCTAGTTTTCCTAAATCCTTTTCCATTTGGTGTATCCCTCCAGGAACATCAACCCTGTTACAAATCTTTGTGTCATCAGCAAAAAGACACACCTTACCATCGAGGCCTTCTGCAATTTCGCTGATAAAGATATTAAACAATATGGGTCTCAGAACAGATCCCTCAGGTACCCCACTGGTAACAAGACCATGGTCTGAATATACTCTATTGATTACAACCCTCTGTTGTCTGTCCCTCAGCCACTGCCTAATCCATTCAACAATATGGGAGTCCAAGCCCAAAGACTGCACTTTATTGATAAGCCTTCTATGTGGGACAGTATCAAAAGCTTTACTAAAGTCTAGATAAGCGATGTCTACTGCACCTCCGCCATCTATTATTTTAGTCACCCAATTAATATTTATCATCTTTCAATCCATGGGATTTTAGATGTTCCACAATTAAGTATTGTTTCCATTAATTTCCCCACTATTGATGTTAGGCTTACTGGCCTATAGTTGCCCAATTCCTCCCTACTACCTTTCTTGTGAATGGGTACATTTGCTAATTTCCCATCTTCTGGAATGACTCCCTTTTGCCAGTGATTGGTTAAATAAATCTGTTAATGGTTTTGCTAGTTCACCACTGAGCTCTTTTAATAGCTTTGGGTGTATCCCATTAGGCCCCTGTGACTTATTTGTATTAATTTTAGACAGCTGACTTAGAACCTCTTCCTCTGTAAAGATTAATTAGTCTTCTTTCCTAACTGAGGTCCTTTTCCTTCATTTTCCTTTGTAAAAACTGAACAGAAGTATTCATTGAGGCAGTCAGCTAGTTCTTTATCTTCTTCCATATACCTTCCTTCTTTTGTTTTTAATTTAGTAATTCCTTGTTTTAGTTTCCTTTTTTCATTTATGTATCTGAAGAATGCCTTATCGCCTTTTTTCTCTGAGTGAGCTAATTTCTCTTCTGCCTGTGCTTTAGAAGCTCTTATAACTTGTTTGGCCTCTCTCTGCCTAATCTTATAAATTTGCCTGTCATCCTTTTTTTTTTTTTATATATATATAATTCCTAAATGCTATATTTTTGTTTTTAATGATTTTGGCCACTTCTGCTGAGTACCACAGTGGTCTCTTCCTTTTTATGCTTTTACTGACTAGCCTAATGCAATTTTCTGTTGCCTTCAATAGTGCCACTTTTAAGTAGTCCCATTTCTCCTGGACTCCAATGAAACTGTTCCAATCTGATAGGGACTCGTATGCCACTAATCTAATTTTAGAAAAGTCTGTTTTTGTGTGGTGTGACTCAGTCACTGTACTTATAGTAAATCACACTGACTGGTGATCACTAGAGCTCAAGCTTTCCCCTACAGTAATATCAGATACCAAATTCCCATTTGTGAATACTAAATCTAAAATGGCCTCCTTCCGGGTTGGCTCCTCAACTACTGGCTGTAGAGATAATCCCAGTAGGGAATTTAGAATATCTGTACTCCGGGCAGAACTAGCTATTTTGGTTTTCCAGTTTACATCAGGAAGATTGAAGTCTCCTATAATGATAACTTCCCCCTTCAATGTCATTTTAGCTATTTCCTCAACTAGTAGATCATCTAATTCTTTGACTTGGCTAGGTGGTCTATATATCACACCTACACGAGTTACCTTATGATTATCAAGCTGCAAGGTAACTCAAACTGACTCTAAATTGTTCTTGCTAACTTGTATCAAATTAGATTTTATGCTATCTTTCACATACAGGGCCACCCCTCCCCCCTTCTTGCCGTCTCTGTCTTTCCTGTATAGAGAGAAACATGGTATTGTTATATCCCAGTCATTACTCCCATTGAACCACGTCTCAGTAACAGCCACTACATCTATATTCTCAGATGCCATTATAGCCTCAAAAAGTTCATTGATATTATTCCCTAAACTGCAAGCATTTGTAGACAAGAATCTGAGCTTGTCATTTCTTAACCTTTGTGCTACTGGCATCTTCTGGCTTTGTTCCGGGGGGCAGTCGGACTGCTGGATTATTACTCTTTTGCCCCCTTTCCTAGTTTAAATGCTCCTTAGCAAATACTTGTAACTGTTCACTGAGGACATTTGTTTCCTTGAGAGAAAGATGCAAACCATCTTTCTTGTACAGTTCTTTTCCATTCCAACAAGAGCTAACATGAGACACAAAGCCAAACCCTTGGTTCAGACACCATTCACCAAGCCATACATTGAATTCCTTAATGCACATCTTCCTGTCATGCTGAAGGTTATGCAAAGGCAAAACTGCAGAGAATGAAACAGTTGATGCAACCTCCCGTATATCCTTTCCAAGTGTGTGAAAAGCTTCTTTCACCTTTGAAACCTCATTGCAAGCCAGATTATTTGTCCCAAGATGGACAATAACATCCTCCTCCCTTTCCTGCTATGCTTGCCTAACAATATTAAAGATCCGTCGTCTATCCCTGCTAGCGGTAGCACCAGGGAGACATCTCACAACACCATTCTCCTCAAACTTCACACCTCTTATAATGGAATCGCCCACCAACAGCTTACTATCAGTCCTCACCTTCTCCTTTTTGTCTTTGGCTGCAGTCTTGCATACAATAGGGATTGGAGATGATTGTTCCTCACCCACTGTGCTTGAGCCATCCTCCATGTTACTCTTGCACTCTGAAAGTGCTGCAAATGAATTATGGAGAGCCGCAGACTGTGGCACATGTCTTCTATCCACAACTCTCAGTCTACCAGAACCTGCAGTAACCCATCTTCCATTTCTAGGGGGCCTCTGTGGCAGTGGCATTGCAACATTCTCAGCCTGAGTTTGTTTAACGGTTAATTTACAATTAGTATATTTACTTAGATATGAGAGTATAGACTCTACACTTAGATCTGAGAGGATAGACTCTACACTTGAATCTGAGACGTGGCATTTATTGCTTACAATATAATTAACAAAAAGCAAAACAAAATTTGCAGGGCAGAGGGAGAGGTCAAGGCATTGGAATCACTTAATATTTTTAATAAGGAACTTCATTTTTGAGAAAACATCAGGGAATTGCATAATCAGAATTTCCCTAATGTTATTTTTCTATTGCACTCATTTTAAGGACATTCCAGTAGGAACCTGTAGGGACGAAGGAAATTTCATGTTCATCTGCTCTCCCTGTCAGCATGTTAACCATATGCCAAAATAACAAAACATTAGAGAATTGCTATTTATGCCATTTCCTAATTTAACTTTTAAAACCACAGCAAAGATGGAGCTTCACTTTATCTAAAGTTGAAATTTGTTAAATAAGTAAAAGACATGAGTAAGGGTGTCCGTCCCAAGTATAGCAGTGTAGCAGTCCATCCATAGAAATGAAAGGGGTCAGATTTTCAAATCGGATATTTTGCGACTGTCGCACCGCAGTTGCAGCCAGTCGAATCGCGACACCATTGACTATCATATCAAAACATGTTGCGGGACATTTCATCAGCAAGGAGTCACTGTATCTGTACCCTTTTTTCTCTCCATGTAGTCCAAGCCTTAAGGTACAGCCACACAGCCAGGTGTTGGCATGCAGTTTTGGAATCCAAAACCAGGAGTGAATTTAACCACTTCCCATCCGGGCAATTTACCCCCTTTCTGACCGAGCCATTTCTTGCAAATCTGACATGTGTCACTTTATGTGGTAATAACTTTGGAACACTTTTACTTATCCAAGCCATTCAGAGACTGTTTTCTCGTGACACATTGTACTTCATGATAGTAATAAATTTGAGTCAATATATTTCACCTTTATTTATGAAAAAATCCCCAAATTACCCAAAATGTAGAAAAATTTGCAATTTTCTAAATTTCTATTTCACTGCTTTTAAAACAGAAAGTAATACCTCATAAAATATTTATTACTTAACTGTAACGGGGAGCCGGCGACAGGCTTCCCCTCTGCAGCGCTGCCGGCATCCCGCTAGTGAAGAGGAGCGAGGATGTGGCCGGCATCCTCATCTCCATAGCAACCAGAGGGCAGGGAGGACCCGGCCGAACACGCTTCCTCGGCGTGGCCGGTGTCCTCCATCCCCTAGGCAACAAGCATGTGGGGAGATGTTGCGGGAGACGGGTCATGTGACGCTGGCCACGTCATATGACCCATTAAGAGGACCTATTTAAACAGGTAACCTGCTGGCCACAGGTTGCCTGTGATTGGTCTTGCTACCCTCACTAGCAGTTTCCTATTGTGCATGTCTGTTTTCTTTGACCTCGGCTCTGTTTTTGACCTCGACCTTGTGACCTCCCTGGATTTGACGTGACCTCTTGGCTTCTGACTCCGGATTGTGTTTTGACCTCGTTATTGTATTGCTCCCTGTGTACATGCGTGACCTCCTGGCTTTGACTTTGGATTGCCTAAGGGTCCATTCACACATCTGTAAGTGTTCTGCAGATCCGCAAATTGCGGATCCACAAAACACGACACTGGCAATGTGCATTCCGCAATTTGCGGACTGCACATCGCCGGCACTATAATAGAAAATGCCTAATCTTGTCCGCAATTGCGGACAAGAATAGGACATGTTCTATTTTTTTGCGGAAACGGAAGCACGGATGCGGAAGTGCGGATCCGCAAATGCGAATGTGGACAGCATATTCCGGCCCCATTGAAAATGAATGGATTTGCGCCAGTTCCGCAAAATTGCGGAATGGATGCGGACCCATTTTGCTGACGTGTGAATGGACCCTTACTCTGTTACGGTATTCCTCCTATCTTCTTAGGCCCCTGCACATATCTAAGTGAGAGACTGCTGCCAAGTTGTACGCCGTCGGTTAGGATGGGCCGTGCAAGTAGGCAGGGACAGAGGTGTGGTGGAGTTTAGGGCAGCACTTATCCCTCCCTCTGTCGTGACATTAACATTCCCCATATGTCTACTTTATGTTGGCATCATTTTGTTTTTTAGGACAAGGCTTAGAATTTTAGAAGCAATTCTTAAATTTTTTAAGAAAATTTCCAAAACCCACTTTTTAAGGACCAGTTCAGGTCTGAAGTCACTTTGTGGGGCTTACGTAGTGGAAACCCCCCATAAATGACCCCATTGTAGAAACTACACCCCTCAAGTTATTCAAAACTGATTTTACAAACTTTTTTAACCCTTTAGGTGTTCCACAAGAATTAAAGGAAAATGGAGATTACATTTCACTTATTTGGCAGATTTTCCATTTTAATCCATTTTTTTATTTAACACATTGAAGGTTCACAGCCAAACAAAACTTTATATTTATTACCCTGGTAAACACCTCACATGTGCTCATAAACTGATTTAAGGGCACACGGCAGGGCACAGAACAAAAGAAGCGCCATATGGTTTATGGAAGGCAGATTTTGCTGAACTGGTTTTTAGATGCCATCTCCCATTTGAAGCCCCCCTGATGCACCCTTACAGTAGAAACTCCCCTAAAAAGTGACCTCATTTTGGAAACTAGGGGATAAGGTGCCAGTTTTATTGGTACTATTTTGGGGTACATATGATTTTTAATTGCTCTATATTATGTTTTTTGAGAGACAAAGTAACCCAAAAATGTCTGTTTTGACACCATTTTTATTTTTTACAATATTTATCTGACAAGGTAGCTCAAGTGCTATTTTTATAGAGCAGGTTGTTACGGACGCAATTATATCAAATATGTCTACTTTGTTTGTTTCAGTTTTACATAATAAAGAATTAAAAAATATATATGTTTTTGTGTCTCCATTTTTTGAACGCCATATTTTTTTATTTTTCTGCTGATCGTCTTGAACAGGGTCTTGTTTTTTGCAGGATGAGTTTATGTTTTTATTGGTACAATTTTTAGATCATTCATTATAACACTTTATCCAGCATTCTTCCAGCATTCACCTGAGGGGTTAGGTCATGTGACATTTTTATAGAGCAGTGGCAATACCTAATATGTACATTTTTTCAATTTTTTTTAAGTTTTAAACACTAATAGCATTTTTTAAACCCCCCAAAAATAATGTTTTAGTGTCTCCATAGTCTAAGAGCTATACCTTTTTTTATTTTTTGACCGACTGTCTAAGTTAGGCTGGTTTCACACGGGCGTTGCGGGAAAAGGTGCGGGTGCGTTTCTTTCGCGCAAGTGCAAAACATTGTAATGCGTTTTGCACGCGCATGAGAAAAATCGGCATGTTTGGTACCCAAACCCGAATTTTTTTACAGAAGTTCGGGTTTGGGTTAGGTATTCTGTAGATTACAATAGGGCTGGAGGGGTTAAAAAAAATTATAATAATTTAACTCACCTTAATCCACTTGATCGCGCAGCCGGCATCTCTTCTGTCTTCTTCTTTGCTGTGCACAGGAATAGGACCTTTGATGACATCACTGTGCTCATCACATGGTCCAATCACATGGTTCATCACCATGGTGAGGGACCATGTGATTGGATCATGTGATGTGACGTCACCACAGGTCCTTAGCCGGCAGCTCAACATTACAGAAGAAGACAGAGATCCGCAACTACGCGATCAAGTGGACTCTGTATTCAGAATGCTATTATTTTTCCTTATAACCATGTTATAAGGGAAAATAATACAGATCGGGTTCCCAGACCGATCATCACCTAGCAACCATGCGTGAAAATCGCACTGCATCCGCACTTGCTTGTGGATGCTTGCGATTTTCACGTGGCCCCATTCACTTCTATGGGGCATGCGTTCCATGAAAAACGCAGAATATAGAGCATGCTGCGATTTTCACGCAATGCACAAGTAATGCGTGAAAATCACAGCTCATGTGCACAGCCCCATAGAAATGAATGGGTCAGGATTCAGTGCGGGTGCAATGCATTTAACTCACGCATTGCACCCGCTCAGAATACTCGCCCGTGTGAAAGGGGACTTAGGGTCTCATTTTTTTCAGGATGAGGTCACAGTTTAATTGGTACTATTTTGGGTGGCATATGCCTTTTTGATCGCTTGGTGTTGCACTTTATGTGATGTTAGGTGACAAAAAATTGCTTTTTTGGCACTGTTTTTTTTTTTTACGGTGTTCATCTGAGGGATTAGGTCATGTGATATTTTTATAGAACAGGTTGTTACGGACGTAGCAATACCTAATATGTCAACTTTTTTATTTATTTCACTTTAACACAATAATAGCAATTTTGAAGCAATAAAAACATATTTTAGTGTCTCCATTGTCTCATGGTCATAGTTTTTTCTTTTTTGACCGATTGTCTTAGGTATGGTCTCATTTTTTGCGGGATGAGGTGACGGTTTGATTGGTACTATTTTGGGGAGCATACGCTTTTTTAATCCCTTGGTGTTGCAATTTTTATGATGTAAGGTGACATAAATTGCTTTTTTTTACACAGTTTTTTTTTTTTATAGTGTTTATCGGACAGGGTGTATCATGTGATATATTTATAGAGCCGGCTGTCACGAACACGAAAATACCAAATATGTCTATTTTATTTGATTTTTTCTATTTTTGACGTTTTTTTTATTACTTAATTGGGGAATATTTTTTTTTACATGTGAAACCTTTTTTTATTCTTTTTTATTAAACATTTTTTTTTAATTTTTTTTATTTTACACTTTGCGTCCCCCATAAGGTCATACAAGACCTCTGGGGGACATTTAATGTCACTTTTTTTTCCCCACTATTGATTTCTCCTGTAACTGGGGCTGACATAGTAGCCCCAGTTACAGGGGAAATACAGCCCCTAGAGAGGCTGTACAGCAGAATACTGCTCTGTAAAGCCTCCGTGCAGGGCTGATCGAGGTCTGTGAAAGACCCGACAGCTCCTGCACTCTCCCGGCCCTGCGGTCACATGACCACCGGGTCAGGACAGGAAGCGCATAGCTCGGTGAGCGCTGTGTATACAGTGATCTAGAAGGCAGGGACACCCTGTCTCTGCCTTCTCCCTGGGGTGCCCTGCACTGACAGCGGGCCCTTGACACAGCAGCTGCACGATTAGCTTGCAGCTGCGATCTCTGAATGGACGTTTCCGAACGTCCATTCAGAGATAAACAACCACTACCCGGACGTTTATAGTCAACGGGCAGATCTGAAGTGGTTAAAAAAAAAACAAAAAAAAAAAAAACAGAAGTCGTATCTGTCCTTTATACTTTCTCTCTTTTGGTAAGATTCACTCCCGATTTTGGCTGATCGCTGGGGACTGCTGTTCCCCCATCCTGATGGAGCGGCAGGTTGTGCATGCACACTGCCACTCTATTCATTTTCTTTGGGAGCGCCAGGGATAGCCAAGCCTTGTACTCTGCAGTCCTAGTACAATGATGCAGTTTTTCCCCACGAAAAAAAAACGCTTGTAAGTCCCCCTTCACATCTGCATCGAAGGCTACATTCAGAGCCTCCGTTGAAGTTTCCAGTAAAAAGACCAGATGGAAAAGGCAAAATGCAGAATGCACACGGCCGGCATCCTTGTTTTGCGGACCACAAAAACACCAACAGTCGTGTGCATGAGCCCTAAGGCTGCTTTTGCTGGCGTTATCATGCACTTTGACAATTTTAGTGATTTTTTAGAACTTTTTGTGCTTTTTTTGCTGTAAACCAGCCAGATGTCAGCTAAAGGTCTGTGGGAAATATTAGAAGCAGGACACACAAGCATTTTCTTTGCTCCTATTTTTTTTGTTAATTAGGAGGCATCTTTTGTCTTTCTGTCTTTTTTGTAAGCAACATGCTATAGCGCTTGATGTTTTTTCAGGGGTTTTCATTTAACCTCTCTTTAGGACATACAGTATATCAAAATACCAGAGAAAAAAAAAAGGCCACTGAAAGCTTTTGTATATAAACACCATGAAAAATGCTTACTAGTGTTTAGAACTGGAAAAATAGAGTGTGTGTGAAGGAGACCTAAGGCTAGTTTTACGGGCATATTTATGTGCTTGTATTATGGGCAATGGCATCAGCCTCACCACGGGGCTATTAACGGGGTTCTCCGGGAATTAAAAAAATTAAAATGCTTAAATATTACTTCATTCTAAATATATTACCCAATACCTTTCATTAGTTATAATGGCTCGTTTTATCCGGGGCGCAATCAGTAGGAAAAATAAAATATGTCCTAATTACACAGGAAGACAAGTTAAAGAGCTACGCCATCTTCCTCTCCTACTTGTCAGGAATTATGATCCTGAATACAGTTTTATATGATCTTCAGATGAATCTCTGTAGGAATGGAGTCTATGAGAAGACATGAAGTACAGAGAGGAGGTAGGGGTGTAGATAATAAGCAACAGCACTTGTGTGCAGTTTCCATTACCACAGCCCCACATTACCACAGTCTGTCCTGTCTGTCCTCCTCATGAACTCAATTCCTACAGAGATTCAGCTGAAGATCTTATCATCTGTATTCAGGACCATAACCCCTGACAAGTAGAGCGGAGAGGAGGATGAGGCAGCTCTTTACCTCAATGTTGTGAAGTAACTTGTCCTGCTGTGTGATTAGGACAGGTTCTGTGTGTACTAATAGGACGGCAGCATTTTATTTCTCCTAATGATTGCTTCCTAGACAAAACGAGACATTATAGCTAATAAAATATATTTGGGAATATATTTATACTAAAGTAATATTTAAGTATTTTTATTTTCTTAATTCCCGGAGAACTCCTTTAACCCAAACTCACAGCATCAATAAAAGGGACCTAGGGCAAAAATGTGCCCATAATATACTTCTGTGAAGAGGGCCTAAGTGTATGTTCACATTTGGAGGATTTGTTAAAGAAGGTACTGCGACTGTTCCATACTTTACGACTGTTCCATACTTTAGATGGAGTTTGTTAAATCCAATACATACTGAAGAAAGCACCCCCCATACATTTTTTTTTTTTTTTTTTTCTTTTACTATTGTGGTGTACCTGAAATCTGGTGTTACTGGCATATTTTTGATGCAATTTGGTGCAACGTATTTAGGCATATTTATGAAGTAAGCCAAAACGAATAATCCACTGCACCATCAACTTAATGGAAAATGGAGCGTAGCTTAATAGAAAAGAGGGCATGGCTTAAAAGTAAGTAAGCCAAACAATAAGTAATATAAAGTTAGACAAAAGTGTCTAGCCATGCATCAGATTTCTCATGCAGCCTGAGCCATCTTTAGGCAGCCAGTGAGTTTGCCTGTTTTGTCGATGGAGTAGGCATTTGTGCCAAATTATGACGTATCTTTACTGTGGTTTGTGCTATGCCTGGCAGTTTACATTTACTAAGGGGCAGATAGATGTTTTGTAGACAGGGCTACCTTTTTGCGAAAAGACAAGTTTTCTCCAGCCCCCTGCTCTAGACTAAAATATCCATGTATTTTGTGCGACAAATTTAAAGGGAATTTATCAGCTCTGAACATTTTATAAATTTATTGTAAACAAAATGACTTCACATCAAGCAGACACTCCAATAAAGGCCAAATAGTGACTTAGTGATACATTACTCCCTTGGTTCGGACTGTCTACATTCTAGAAAGTATTTTTACCCCTTGCAAATTCCAAATTAACTCGACATAAAGCACCATTGCATATCTCAGTATACAGTACAGATCTGGACCATGTGGATTCATTATACTGTCATGTGCATAAGGTCTAATGGAAAGACCTCTTATATCCACTCATTGTTTTGACCGCATTAATGAACCTGGCTTTAAACGAGTTGTCCGCTTTTCACTATTGATCACCTATCGTCAGGATAGGTCATCAATATCAGATCGGCGGGGATCCAATTCCCGGCACCCCTACCATTCTCTGCTCTGTTTACCTGTTCGCCGCAGCAATTGCAGTGGTAGGCTGATGTAATTAGAAGTATGGCGTCCTCTTTCACTTCTGTGGGATAGCTCCGTCTGTTCAAGAGAATACTACAGAGCCGTCCAATAGAAGTGAATGGACACGCCATACTTGTAATTACACCTGTTCACCACTGCGATTGCTGTGGTGAGTAAGTAAACAGAGCAGAGAAGGGAGTGCTCATATGAGCGCTGTCTTCTCTTCAAACAGCTGATTGGCGGGGGTTTCGGAATTCAGACCCCCCTGCTGATCTGATATTGATGACCTATTCTTAGGATAAGTCATCAATAACAAAAAGCATACAACCCCTTTAAAGGGAAGGTGTCATCAGAAAATGAACTATTTCTTAATCAAGTTTTTATGTTAAACATATTTAAAATATTTTTAGTCATGTTATTTTTAATTATTTTCCATGTCACTACCTGTATGTTAAGAAAAATACAGTCCTGCAGTTTCTGCACTGGCCACTAAGCCTAATAATAGGCACTACTTCTTGGTCTGTGCAGATCACTTTTCAGTAGTCATCTCCTTATCATTACAAGCAGAATTAAAATAACAGATATCACCTCTGTATAGATAAGACATGATCCATCATTCACAATAGGTGATATCATGGCTTATCTTCTCCCTCCTGACCTCTGCACAGGTGACAGGGCATGCCTACAAAAATCTCCCATAGTCATTGGACTCCTGTCTATTGTGTCTATGGCTCATGGTGACTGCTGTAAAGCATATCTCTAAATGTTGTTAAGGACAGCTCAGGCAAGATGTCCGTCCCCATGATCATGTTCAAGAAATGGAACAAAAAAATCTGCAATTAGAAAATAAAAATTGTATAAAGAAAATATATGTCTGGTTTTATGTGGCAGAAAAAAATGATCGGTGACACATTCCCTTTAAGGAGTTCTTGGAAAGTCTACTGTATGTGAATATGGATGCGATGACATGTTGTCCAAGTTCATGATACTCTTTTAGACTATGGAGAGTATAGATGACCCATCAATGTGGGGGAGGGAAATTGGCAGGGACGCAATATATACTATGATTTTACTGTTTCCTTTGCTCCACAGTACACCCCTTAAAGGGGTTGTCTGGGTTCAGGGCTTGACACGGATATAAGCTCCCTTTCACTCCATGTAGGAGTGGAGCATCTGAGCATTTCCTTGCTTCAATGCTCCTCTTGGCTGCATCGCGTCTCTTTATTTTGAGCCGGTGACATACCAGGCTTCACATCAGTGTGCTAGGCAGAGACTTCCGCCTAGCAGGGAGCCGGGTGACGTCACCAGCACAAATGGGCGGTGTGTAGCGCTGTTCTTGGTGGTTTTAGAGGCAGGTATCAGTAGTGAAGGGGAGCTTATATCCGCACTCAGCCCTGGACCCGGAAAAACCCTTTGATTACTGTGTTTGTCCATCTCAGTATTCATAGACAAACCATAATTATTTTATCATAAATTACAAACCGGATTCCAAAAAAGTTGGGACACTAAACAAATTGTGAATAAAAACTGAATGCAATGATGTGGAGATGGCAAATGTCAATATTTTATTTGTAATAGAACGTAGATGACAGATCAAACGTTTAATCCGAGTAAATGTATCATTTTAAAGGAAAAATACGTTGATTCAAATTTTCACGGTGTCAACAAATCCCCAAAAAGTTGGGACAAGTAGCAATAAGAGGCTGGAAAAAGTAAATTTGAGCATAACGAAGAGCTGGAAGACCAATTAACACTAATTAGGTCAATTGGCAACATGATTGGGTATAAAAAGAGCTTCTCAGAGTGGCAGTGTCTCTCAGAAGCCAAGATGGGTAGAGGATCACCAATTCCCACAATGTTGCGCAAAAAGATAGTGGAGCAATATCAGAAAGGTGTTACCCAGCGAAAAATTGCAAAGACTTTGCATCTATCATCATCAACTGTGCATAACATCTTCCGAAGATTCCGAGAATCTGGAACAATCTCTGTGCGTAAGGGTCAAGGCCGTAAAACCATACTGGATGCCCGTGATCTCCGGGCCCTTAAACGACACTGCACCACAAACAGGAATGCTACTGTAAAGGAAATCACAGAATGGGCTCAGGAATACTTCCAGAAACCATTGTCAGTGAACACAATCCACCGTGCCATCCGCCGTTGCCAGCTGAAACTCTACAGTGCAAAGAAGAAGCCATTTTTAAGCAAGATCCACAAGCTCAGGCGTTTTCACTGGGCCAGGGATCATTTAAAATGGAGTGTGGAAAAATGGAAGACTGTTCTTTGGTCAGACGAGTCACGATTCGAAGTTCTTTCTGGAAATCTGGGACGCCATGTCATCTGGACCAAAGAGGACAAGGACAACCCAAGTTGTTATAAGTGCTCAGTTCAGAAGCCTGCATCTCTGAAGGTATGGGGTTGCATGAGTGCGTGTGGCATGGGCAGCTTGCATGTCTGGAAAGGCACCATCAATGCAGAAAAATATATTCAGGCTCTAGAACAACATATGCTCCCATCCAGACGTCATCTCTTTCAGGGAAGACCCTGCATTTTTCAACAAGATAATGCCAGACCACATTCTGCATCAATCACAACATCATGGCTGCGTAGGAGAAGGATCCGGGTACTGAAATGGCCAGTCTGCAGTCCAGATCTTTCACCTATAGAGAACATTTGGCGCATCATAAAGAAGAAGGTGCAACAAAGAAGACCCAAGACGATTGAACAGTTAGAGGCCTGTATTAGACAAGAATGGGAGAGCATTCCTATTTCTAAACTTGAGAAACTGGTCTCCTCAGTCCCCAGACGTCTGTTGAGTGTTGTAAGAAGAAGGGGAGATGCCACACAGTGGTGAAAATGGCCTTGTCCCAACTTTTTGGGGATTTGTTGACACCATGAAATTCTGATTCAACATATTTTTCTCTTAAAATGGTACATTTTCTCAGTTTAAACTTTTGTTCCGTGATTTATGTTCTATTCTGAATAAAATATTAGAAGTTGGCACCTCCACATCATTGCATTCAGCTTTTATTCACGATTTGTATAGTGTCCCAACTTTTTTGGAATCCGGTTTGTATTACCAGAATAATTAATCCATCAGTTTCTGTATTCCCCTTGTGCTACTATATACAATATTCTGATCTCTCTGTAATTCAGAGTGATCTAAATTTTATTATGTCACAGCGCTCGGAAATGATTGATGGAGAAGAAAACTCCTTTTGATTGATGAAAATATCAGGAGTAATTGAAATTCCTTCGTTAGCTAACTTTGCAGCTCACAATCTGAGGCTTCTTCATCTGGGACATTGCCAGTAAATGCAAAACTATTTAAAACATGCAGCAAGCATGAGAACAGCTACGGTTGGGATTTCTTGCTATTATATAAGCAGTGGCTAGTTACTCTATATCCCATGCATTGTTTTGACATAGTAACTAATTAATGGACCCCTTCTTATCTATGTGTGCTACAGATATGTGTAGCTTTTTCTGCTGCAACAGACAAAGAGGTATCTGACGGAGAGCCTGTTGGAATTGGCTCCATATTAGTTAAAGAGGCTGGACACTTTTCCAACATTTTATGAGTCCGTAGTGTATGTTATTTAATGTGTTGATTGCTTAAATTACCTTTTTCCTGGAGTTTTTTCTAATTGTTTTGTGGTCTCATCTCCAGATGTAAACATTGGCTATTTTTGCGGCACCTTCAAATGACGTCATATAGTGGAAGCCTAACTTTATCCACCCGTCCATTCTGCTCTGCTCACTTGCATCCTTCATTGTTCTGCGCAGACGCCAGAGGAAGCGTCCTGCGCATGCCCAGTCTACTCCTCCACCTCTTTATGTCTGACTGCGCAGACTCCCAATGAAGCTTTCAGCACATGCACTTGCAAACTCCCTCCTGCGTCCAACGCACTCTCCTGAGCTGCACGCTTCATCGGAAGTCTGCGCAGTCAGACATGAAGCGGAGCAGGAGTAGGATCGGCAAGCTCAGAACCCTTCCTCTGGCGTCTGCGCAGTACAATGAAGGACATAAACTAGCGGAATGGACGGGTGGATTAAGCTAGATATTCAAGATATTATGCCATTTTAAGGTGCCGCAAACAGCACAGCCAATGTTTAAATCTGGCGATGCGACCACAAAACAATTAGAAAAACTTCAGGAAAAAGGTCATTTTCAAAACCTTAAATAACATACAATGTTAGAAAAGTGGCCAACCCCTTTAATGTTTGACTTTTTAACAAGCCTTGGAACATGACAAGGGAAAATAGCCAAGCCATATATCCATCTCCCGACAGCTATTCCAGGTTGCTTGTCCCACATCGGTGTGGAGTCAGATGCTGGCTGGCCGAGTGTGATGCCTTGGATGCAGCTTCAGAGAAGTACTATCTTAGGCCTCATGCACACGACCGTTTTTTTTTAAGGTCCGCAAAAATGGGGTCCGTAGGTCCGTGATCCGTGACCGTTTTTTCGTCCGTGGGTCTTCCTTGATTTTTGGAGGATCCACGGACATGAAAAAAAAGTCGTTTTGGTGTCCGCCTGGCCGTGCGGAGCCAAACGGATCCGTCCTGAATTACAATGCAAGTCAATGGGGACGGATCCGTTTGATGTTGACACAATATGGTGCCATTTCAAACGGATCCGTCCCCATTGACTTTCAATGTAAAGTCTGGAGTTCTTTTATACCATCTGATTGGAGTTTTCTCCAATCCGATGGTATATTTTAACTTGAAGCGTCCCCATCACCATGGGAACGCCTCTATGTTAGAATATACTGTCGGATATGAGCTACTTCGTGAACCTCAGATCCGACAGTATATTCTAACACAGAGGCGTTCCTATGGTGATGGGGACGCTTCAGGTTAGAATACACTACAAACTTTGTACAAGACTGCCCCCTGCTGCCTGGCAGCACCCGATCTCTTACAGGGGGATATGATAGCACAATTAACCCCTTCAGGTGCGGCACCTAAAGGGGTTAATTGTACTATCATATTCCCCTGTAAGAGATCAGGGCTGCCAGGCAGCAGGGGGCAGACCCCCCCTCCCCAGTTTGAATATCGTTGGTGGCACAGTGTGCGCCCCCCATCGGGCCCCCCCTTCCTCCCTCTAATGTTAGAAATCGTTGGTGGCACAGTGTGCGCCCACCATCGCCCCCCCTCCCTCCCTTTATTGTAATAAATCGTTGGTGGCACAGTGTGCGCCCACCATCGCCCCCCCCCTCCCTCCCTCTATTGTATTAAATCGTTGGTGTATTAAATCGCCCCCCCCCCCTCCCTCTATAGCAGTAACAACATTGGTGGCAGTGTGCGGCCTCCCATTCCCCCCCCCCCCCATCATTGGTGGCAGCGGAGTTCCGATCGGAGTCCCAGTTTAATCGCTGGGGCTCCGATCGGTAACCATGGCAACCAGGACGCTACTGCAGTCCTGGTTGCCATGGTTACTTAGCAATAGTACAACAGTAGAAGATTCATACTTACCTGCTTGCTGCTGCGATGTCTGTGAACGGCCGGGAGCTCCTCCTACTGGTAAGTGAAAGGTCTGTGCGGCGCATTGCTAAAGAACTGTCACTTACCAGTAGGAGGAGCTCCCGGCCGTTCACAGACATCGCAGCAGCAAGCAGGTAAGTATGAATCTTATACTGTTGTACTATTGCTAAGTAACCATGGCAACCAGGGCTGCAGTAGCTTCCTGGTTGCCATGGTTACCGATCGGAGCCCCAGCGATTAAACTGGGACTCCGATCGGAACTCCGCTGCCACCAATGATGGGGGGGGGGGAATGGGAGGCCTCACACTGCCACCAATGTTGTTACTGCTATAGAGGGAAGGGGGGGGCCGATGGTGGTTGGCACACTGTGCCACCAACGATTTATTACAATAGAGGGAGAGAGGGGGGGCGATGGTGGGGGCACACTGTGCCACCAACGATTTATTACAATAGAGGGAGGGAGGGGGGGCGATGGTGGGCGCACACTGTGCCACCAACGATTTCTAACATTAGAGGGAGGAAGGGGGGGCCCGATGGGGGGCGCACACTGTGCCACCAACGATATTCAAACTGGAGAGGGGGGGGGTCTGCCCCCTGCTGCCTGGCAGCCCTGATCTCTTACAGGGGAATATGATAGTACAATTAACCCCTTTAGGTGTCGCACCTGAAGGGGTTAATTGTGCTATCATATCCCCCTGTAAGAGATCGGGTGCTGCCAGGCAGCAGGGGGCAGTCTTGTACAAAGTTTGCAGTGTATTCTAACTAGAAGCGTCCCCATCACCATGGGAACGCTTCTGTGTTAGAATATACTGTCGGAAATGAGTTTTCACAAAGTGAAAACTTAGATCAGAAAAAGCTTTTATGCAGACGGATCTTCGGATCCGTCTGTATGAAAGCAACCTACGGCCATGGATCACGGACACGGATGCCAATCTTGTGTGCATCCGTGTTCTTTCACGGACCCATTGACTTGAATGGGTCCGTGAACCGTTGTCCGTCAAAAAAATAGGACAGGTCATATTTTTTTGACGGACAGGATACACGGATCACGGCCTCGGCTGCAAAACGGTGCATTTTCCGATTTTTCCACGGACCCATTGAAAGTCAATGGGTCCGCGAAAAAAAACGGAAAACGGCACAACGGCCACGGATGCACACAACGGTCGTGTGCATGAGGCCTTAAAGGGGTTTTCTGGGATCACTATGGTTTGTAACAGATATGCTCAAGCTCTTTCTTTTTCAATTTGAACGCTCCTGACCAGTTTTCCCCATGTTAACAGATCGCTCTGGTTTGTTTCCATCACGCATGTAGCTTTTCTAAGGGCTCTTTCACACTTGCGCTTTTCTTTTCCGGCATAGAGTTCCGTCGTCGGGGCTCTATGCCGGAAGAATCCTGATCAGGATTATCCCCATGCTTTCTGAATGGAGAGAAATCCGTTCAGGATGCATCAGGATGTCTTCAGTTCAGGACCGGAACAACACAAGTGTGAAAGAGCCCTTATTGTTGTATCCAACCAAACCCATGATGCACTTCTCTTTTCTCTGCCGCATCTCCAGCAACTGACCCTAACAAAAGCCCAGAATGGAAGATAGGAGCAATAAAGGCAAAAGAAATTCATGACATAATTTTAACTACCTTCATAAATGATTATTTTAAAGGATGTTGATGCAAACCGGCAAACCCCTTTAAGGAGAGCCAGTGCCTCCCCACCCCCGCCCCTTAAGCTGCTGCAAAGGGAAAAGAATAACAGTGCAGAGAAAAACTGATATCTGAGCTCTCGATTTTCTTCTTCAGCAGCAAATAGTTGGTTGTTTTTTGCTCCAATTATAAATCTTCAGCATGTATTATTAACTAGTGGAAGAGCGATGACGAGTATGCTTGTCATGATCAGCAGGGAGCACATTTTGATTGCCTGAGTATTGCTGTTGTGCACACACAATCACAAGAAGAGCCATGGCTGTAATATACAGCTGCAGTCCGGCTCTAATGGTGGATATCAGAGAAAGCTCTGGTCTCTGCCATTTACTCTTTGCATGTCAGGAACTACACTGATTGTGACACACAAGGGCTAATACGGGGGGAGCCGACTCTGATTTCATCACATAAGTCCCTGTGACACAATCAACGGCCATAACATGTATAAACTCACAGGCCCGTGTCCATTGATAAACCCCCAAAATTGTCTGGCCATGTTCCCAGACATTTAGGGCATAACTAGATAATGCCTGTTATTCGGCGTATGTGTGAAAAAGTATGGTAAAACGGTGTAAACACATTTTACATGAAATAAAAATTACAAAATAAAAGTCTCAATATATAGAAATAAAATATACCATGACAGCCCGTATGCAAAATAGCAATACAACTTTTGGTGTGAATACAGCCCTATATACATTTTCATCCTTCTCCCTAATGAGACACTACCCTGATTTATTTTATTTTTTTACATATTAACAGCGTGTATGCTAAAGGGCACCTGTCACCACAAGAATGCAATGTAAGCTACAGGCAGCATGTTCTAGATTGATATATAGTTCTATAGGACAAGATTTAGCAAAACTTGTAATTAATTTATATTCCTGATCATTCTGGGTTTTGATGTCCAGGAGGCGGTCCTATCAGTGATTGACAGCTATCTGTAATAGGGGGAAGGCTGTCAATCACTGATAGGACCGTCTCCTGGACTTCAAAGCCGGGAATAAGCAGAAATAATCTGCTCAGCTCCTTCTGCTCTATAACATGCTGCCTGCAGCTTCAACATCATGTCTAACGTGACAGGTCCCCTTTAATATTCTATGTAATTTTTTTTTTTAAATAGGTGGATAGTTTTCTGAATATAATTTTTTGAAGTCGCTCCATGTAGTCTACTTCCTATCCTGGAATTCCTGTTTGGACTTTTAGCACAAAAAACACCCTTGATTGACTTTTCTCAGTAACATCATCCTTCTGACCAGAGAGGGAAGGGGAATGAGTGACTCAATTAGAGCATCACAGATTACTTTCAAAGTGCAATGTTATTCTGTGGGCATTTTTATCTAGGCCTGTTAAGAAGACGATAAGGCTAGTTTCACACTAGCGTTCGGCTGTCCGCTCGTGAGCTCCGTTTGAAGGAGCTCACGAGCAGACCCGAACGCTTCCGTCCAGCCCTGATGCAGTCTGAATGGATGCGGATCCGCTCAGACTGCATCAGTCTGGCGGCGTTCAGCCTCCGCTCCGCTCAGCAGGCGGACACCTAAACGCTGCTTGCAGCGTTCGGGTGTCCGCCTGGCCGTGCGGAGGCGTGCGGATCCGTCCAGACTTACAATGTAAGTCAATGGGGACGGATACGTTTGAAGATACCACAATATGGCTCAATCTTCAAACGGATCCGTCCCCCATTGTCTTTCAATGTAAAAGTCTGGACGGATCCGCTCAGGCTAATTTCACCCTTAGCTTTTTTTTGCCAATATAATGCAGACGGATCCGTTCTGAACGGAGCCACCGTCTGCATTAATATGATCGGATCCGTTCAGAACGGATCCGATCGAACGCTAGTGTGAAAGTAGCCTAAAACTGTCATGTTATTATCCTAATTCTACTAATCTACTATTTCACTAACAGATAACATTTCCCTTACATCAGCAAGAAATTAACAATCGCTTACCTATCTATATAGGAGTTTATCTCTCTACAGAAGTACAGTATGTTGTATTTCACTTTCAGTGGTATAATACCGTTAAAATAAAAAAGAAAGGCTGTCAAAAATTGTATAACAAACTTTTCTATGAATATTTAGTTAACAAAATACTCTTTTCTGACAGATGTCTCTTTCACACTAGTGTCACACATAGAAATAGTTTGTGAAAGCTTGTGAAAAGAGTCACGATCTTTTGAAAAGAAAAACTTTTACCCTTTATTTTTAAATTGGGTTGGGCAAGCGTGGGACTTACTCGACTTAGCATATTTAAGAATGCTTACACAACAATACTAACATGAATCGCAACTGAAATCTAGGCCAGCTCCTAGTGTAGATTTCAGTGTCTGTCACACAGACCTTCTAAGACTGCTCTAACAGTATTAAGAGGCATGTGCCTCTTTATAAATTAGGAGCCTAATACACCAGCACAGCACATTTTTAGGAAGAAGTGTCCTTTGACACTTTTTTAAAAACATATTGCATTCTTTTTTTAACATTACTTTTGCATATTTAAAGGGATTCTGTCAGCAGTTTTGACCAAGCAGAACTGCTGACAGTGCTACATAATGGCCAAGGAGAGCAGGACAAACCTTTTGCAGAGCTTTTATTACCAGAAGTAGTGTGAATATGATTTTTCATTCTATCAGATGCTGCTCCTACAGCGGTTCCCCTGTCTTCCTTGTATCTTACAATCAGCATTGATTGTGGCATACAAGGTGTTAAAAGGCATAGATTAGGGTTGAGCGAACCCGAACTGTAAAGTTCTGGTTCGTACCGAACTTTAGGATTTTTGGACCCCGGACCCGAACCCGAACATTTCAGTAAAATTTCGGGTTCGGCGCTCGCTTGGGCGCTTTTTGAAAGGCTGCAGAGCAGCCAATCAACAAGCGGTTAACTGTCTGACCTTAGAAACCATCACAGCCATGCCTACTATTGGCATGGCTGTGATTGGCCAGTGTAGCATGTGACCCAGCCTCTATATAAGCTGGAGTCACGTAGCTCTGCACGTCACTCTGCTGTTACTAGTGTAGGGAGAGGATGCGGCTGGTGATTTCTTTGCTCAAAATCTGAATCTAACTCAGCGATCTACATACATTGTGTTTTGTGGGTGCAGGGCACAAATTTTTTTTCCTGCCCTGAGTCCATTGACCGAAAAAAAAATAAAAAAATTAATAAGTCAGTTAGGTGTGCGGCGCCGGCGGCCATTTTATGGGCAATATACAACATCTGGATTAGTCAGTGTGCAATTTAAAGCTAGAAATACAGCCATCATTTTCTGGGGTTTTAAAAACACACTTTTTTGCTAAAAGCCACTATTTTCCTGATCTGCAAGTGTTAAATTCAAGTTTAATATATACAGCTTTCATATTCTGTTACCAAAAAACTATTTTTTGGCAATATACAACATCTGTATTAGTCAGTCTGCAATTTAGGCTTGAAGTACAGCCATCATTTTCTGGGGTTTTAAAAACACACTTTTTTTGCCCAAAAAACACTATTTTCCTGATCTGCAAGTGTTAAATTCAAGTTTAATATATACAGCTTTCATATTATGTTACAAAAAAAAAACACTTTTTGGGCAATATACAACATCTGTATTAGTCAGTGTGCAATTTAAGCTAGAAATACAGCCATCATTTTCTGTGGTTTTAAAAATACACTTTTTTGCCAAAAAACACTATTTTCAGGCCTTGCAGCATCAGCACGTGTAAAATTACAGGCTTATATACTGCTGTCAAATTCAGTTGTTAAACAAACACTCGTTTGGGCAAAAAAAAAATTTAGTTGGCAGCCTTTGATGCAGATGTCATTGTGAGATACACCCTTAATACATTTAGGTTAGATTTAGAGATTTGAAATACCGCCATTTGGTGCACCAATCTTTAATTCAGCCCTACTGTGGGTCAGGCCGTGTGAGATACACCCTGTATATACAGGGCTTATATTCTTTCATTAATAAAACACCCTTTTTGGGTCAAAATACACAATATTTCAGGCCTTGCAGCATAAGCATGTTTGAAATTCCTGGGTTATATACTGCTGCCATATTGAATTATTAAACAAACACCCATTTGGGCAAAAAAAGTTTATTTGGCAGCCTTTGCTGCATATGTCATTGTGAGATACACCCTTAATACATTTGGGTTAGATTCAGAGATTTGAAATACCGTCATTTGGTGCATCAATATTTAATTCAGGCCTACTGTCACCACCAGACATCTGAGAAGCTCTGACAGATGCCTTTCAGAACCTCCTCCTTGAGCTTCCTTTGTTTTGCTTTCAGTTCCTCATCTCGTTAGCCTCTCTCAGCTGTCATGTAGTTGGACTGATTGCATCCCTTTAAATTCCTCCCCATAGTGCATCTGTGTGCGGTTTATATTTCTTCCTGGAGTGTGTGTGCATGCTGATCCTACTTCTCAGTCTTCTACAAGATAAGTGTTGTGCATTCTTTTGTGTTTTTCTGTTTGCTGGATCCCAGGTGACCCTGACTCCCTCCGTTTCTAGTGTAGGGAGCCGGTGGTCGTGTCCCCTCACTATTATAGGGTGTTCAGGTGTTATACAGTCGAGATACGAGGATATGCAATCATCTACCATTGGGATTATCGCATAGGCTGAGCAGTAAGGGAGAGAGCCAGGTCTGATGCAGGGGTCTCCCTTTTGTTCCTTAGTTTTGGATCCAGTGAGTCGTATATTCATTTTGTGTTGTCTTGTTTCCTGTACACCTTCCGTGACATTATAAACCGCCAAAAACGTCTCAAGCATGGATCTGGTTTCACTTTTGACTGAACGCTTCCAGTTTCTTTCATTGGAGGTAGCAGATCTCCGTAAGACTCTTTCTCCGTTTCAAGTGACCGGTTCAGCTTGCGTTCATGGAGTTTGTTCTGAGCCTAAGATCTCGCTCCCGGATACGTTCTCCGGGGGTAGTGAGAATTTTGTGCGTTTTAGAGAGGCTTGCAAACTCCATTTTCGCCTTCTTCCCCATTCCTCTGGTGATGAGGAACGGAGGGTGGGGATCATTATATCGCTGCTCAGGGGTAACGCTCAGTCGTGGGCCTTTCCGCTGCCGGTGGGGGCACGGCCCCTCCGTTCAGTGGATGAATTCTTTTAGCCCTGGGTCAGATATATGATGATCCAGATCGTGTTGCTTTGGCTGAGTCTAGACTACGTCTGTTATGCCAGGGTAAACAATCCGCAGAGATATACTGCTCAGAATTTCGGAGATGGGCAGCTGATACTGGTTGGAATGATGCTGCACTCCGAAGTCAATTTTGCCATGGTCTTTCAGAGGGATTGAAAGACGCATTTGCCTTTCATGAGAGGCCTACCTCCTTGGACTTTGCCATGTCTCAGGCCGTTCGTATTGACAGGCGTCTTAGAGAGAGAGGAGAGTTCACTCCTTCCTGTCATACTCAATCCCAGGACAGTGCAGCGGTCTCATTCTGTGCGCAGGGGTCTCAGTCGCTGTCAACCCCTTCTGAGCAGGAGCCCATGCAGCTGGGGTTGATTGCCTCTGACAATAGAAGATTCAGCCCGCATGGGAAGGTTTGTTTTTGTTGTGGAGGTATAAATCATTTGGCAAATGTTTGTCCCTCTAGGAGATTCAGGCAGTTTTTTGGGAGTAATAAAGAAACAAAAAGGAAAAAATCCTTTAAAAATGTTCCATCTGTTAACATTGGCAGGGTTGAGGCGGAAATTGAAGGTTTTCCGTTTGCTTGTAGTTCCCATTTTGTCCTGCCTGCCAGGGTGGCGCTAGAGAGCAAGAACATTTTTTGTGAGATTTTTGTAGATAGTGGAGCAGCTGTCAATCTCATTGATAATCAATTTGCGATAACTCATGGTTTCCAGGTATGCACTTTGGGAAAGGATATTCCTGTTTTTGCTATTGATTCCGCTCCACTTTCTCAGAAATCATTAAAGGGCATAGTTCACAATATCCGTTTAATTGTGAGTGATGCTCATGTTGAGGATGTGTCATGTTTCGTCCTTAGCGGATTGCCTACTCCTCTAGTGTTGGGGCTACCCTGGCTCACTAAACATAACCCCACCATTGACTGGCAAGCGAGGCAAATAAATGGTTGGAGTTACTTTTGCAGAGAGAATTGCCTCAGTCACGACATCTGTTTCTGAGGTTTCTACTAAGACTGTACCATCTTTTCTCTCTGAATTTTCAAATGTCTTCTCTGAGAGTGGAGTTCAGGATTTGCCCCCGCACAGGGAGTACGATTGCCCTATTAATCTCATCCCAGGCGCCAAGCTGCCCAAATCTCGTTTATACAATCTCTCCCAACCTGAAAGGGTCGCTATGCGTGCTTATATCTCTGAGAGTCTGAGAAAAGGACACATACGACCCTCGAAGTCACCTGTTGCCGCTGGTTTTTTCTTTGTTAAGAAAAAAGATGGTTCTTTAAGACCTTGTCTGGATTTCAGGGAGCTGAACAGTATCACAATTCGTGACCCTTATCCGCTTCCTCTGATCCCGGACCTGTTTAACCAGATTGTTGGGGCTAAAGTTTTTTCCAAATTAGATCTAAGAGGGGCATACAACCTGGTCAGGGTCAGAGAAGGAGACGAATGGAAGACGGCCTTCAATACCCCTGAGGGCCATTTTGAGAATTTGGTTATGCCTTTTGGTTTGATGAATGCTCCAGCCGTTTTTCAGCATTTTGTGAACAGCATTTTTTATCATTTAATGGGGAAATTTGTATTAGTGTATTTGGATGACATTTTGATTTTTTCTCCTGATCTTAAAACTCATAAGGAACACTTACGTCAGGTCTTGCTCATCCTGCGGGAGAATAAATTGTACGCGAAACTGGAAAAATGTGTGTTTGCGGTTCCAGAAATTCAATTTCTGGGGTTTCTTCTCTCCGCTTCTGGTTTTCGCATGGACCCCGAGAAGGTCCGCGCTGTGCTTGAGTGGGAACTTCCTGAGAATCAGAAGGCGCTGATGCGTTTTTTGGGCTTTGCCAATTATTACAGGAAGTTTATTTTGAATTATTCCTCTGTTGTTAAACCACTCACTGATATGACCAGAAAGGGGGTAGATTTTTCTACCTGGTCGGTATAGGTGCGTAAGGCTTTTTCTAATATCAAGGAGAGTTTTGCTTCCGCTCCCATCTTGGTACAACCTGATATTTCTCTACCCTTCATAGTTGAGGTTGATGCTTCTGAGGTGGGTGTGGGTGCGGTCTTGTCTCAGGGTTCCTCTCCTGCCAAATGGCGACCGTGTGCCTTTTTCTCGAAGAAACTCTCCTCCTGCAGAGAGAAATTACGATGTGGGAGATAGGGAGTTGTTGGCCATCAAGTTGGCTTTTGAGGAATGGCGCCATTGGCTAGAGGGAGCCAGACACCCTATCACCGTGTTTACTGACCATAAAAATCTGGCCTACTTGGAGTCAGCCAAGCGTCTGAACCCGAGACAGGCCAGATGGTCTTTGTTCTTTTCAAGGTTTAATTTTGTTGTCACGTTCCGCCCTGGGGTTAAGAATGTGAAGGCAGATGCCCTGTCACGTTGTTTTCCGGGAGGTGGGAATTTTGAAGACCCGGGTCCCATTTTGGCTGAAGGTGTGGTGGTCTCTGCTCTTTATCCTGAATTGGAGGCAGAGGTGCAGGTAGCCCAGTCAGAGGCTCCTGATCTTTGCCCTCCTGGGAGGTTGTTTGTGCCTCTCGCTTTAAGACACAAGATTTTTAAGGAACACCACGATACGGTCCTTGCTGGGCACCCGGGGGCAAGAGCCACAGTGGATCTCATCGCTCGGAGATTCTGGTGGCCGGCGCTTCGTAAGTCGGTTGAGGGTTTTGTGGCAGCCTGCGAGACCTGCTCTCGTGCCAAAGTCCCTCATTCACGGCCATCAGGTCCTCTCCTTCCCTTACCCATTCCTTCCCGTCCTTGGACACATCTGTCCATGGACTTCATAACGGACCTGCCTCGTTCCTCGGGGAAGACTGTGATTCTGGTGGTGGTGGACCGTTTTAGCAAAATGGTGCATTTCATCCCTTTTCCTGGCTTGCCCAATGCTAAGACGCTGGCGCAGGCATTTATTGATCACATTGTCAAATTGCATGGTATTCCTTCAGACATAGTCTCTGATAGGGGCACGCAGTTTGTTTCCAGATTCTGGAAGGCTTTCTGTTCTCGCTTGGGGGTTCGGTTGTCATTCTCTTCTGCTTTCCACCCGCAGTCGAATGGCCAGACAGAGCGCGTCAATCAGAATCTGGAGACATATCTGCGCTGTTTTGTGGCGGAGAATCAGGAGGATTGGTGTTCTTTTTTGTCCCTTGCTGAGTTTGCTTTAAATAACCGTCGTCAGGAGTCCTCTGATAAGTCACCATTTTTTGGTGCATATGGGTTTCATCCGCAGTTTGGGACATTCTCGGGAGAGGGGTCTTCTGGTTTACCTGATGAGGACAGATTCTCCTCGTCTTTGTCATCTATTTGGCAAAAGATTCAGGATAATCTAAAGAGCATGAGTGAGAGATATAAGCGTGTGGCGGATAAGAGACGTGTGCCTGGTCCGGACCTGAATGTTGGTGATCTGGTGTGGTTGTCTACTAAGAATATCAAATTGAAGGTTCCCTCCTGGAAGTTGGGTCCTAAGTTTATTGGGCCTTACAAAATCTTGTCTGTCATCAATCCTGTTGCCTACCGTCTTGATCTTCCTCAGACTTGGAAGATCCATAATGTTTTTCATAAGTCCTTATTAAAACCTTATGTCCAACCCATTGTACCCTCGTCTTTGCCTCCTCCTCCGATTATGGTTGATGGTAATCTTGAATTTCAGGTCTCTAGGATTGTGGATTCTCGTGTTGTCCGCCGTTCTCTTCAGTACCTCGTTCATTGGGAGGGTTATAGTCCTGAGGAGAGGATGTGGGTCCCAGTGATGGACATTAAGGCCACTCGTCTCATCAGGGCTTTCCATAGGTCCCATCCTGAGAAGGTGGGCTCTGAGTGTCCGGAGTCCACTCGTAGAAGGAGGGGTACTGTCACCACCAGACATCTGAGAAGCTCTGACAGATGCCTTTCAGAACCTCCTCCTTGAGCTTCCTTTGTTTTGCTTTCAGTTCCTCATCTCGTTAGCCTCTCTCAGCTGTCATGTAGTTGGACTGATTGCATCCCTTTAAATTCCTCCCCATAGTGCATCTGTGTGCGGTTTATATTTCTTCCTGGAGTGTGTGTGCATGCTGATCCTACTTCTCAGTCTTCTACAAGATAAGTGTTGTGCATTCTTTTGTGTTTTTCTGTTTGCTGGATCCCAGGTGACCCTGACTCCCTCCGTTTCTAGTGTAGGGAGCCGGTGATCGTGTCCCCTCACTATTATAGGGTGTTCAGGTGTTATACAGTCGAGGTACGAGGATATGCGATCATCTACCATTGGGATTATCGCATAGGCTGAGAAGTAAGGGAGAGAGCCAGGTCTGATGCAGGGGTCTCCCTTTTGTTCCTTAGTTTTGGATCCAGTGAGTCGTATATTCATTTTGTGTTGTCTTGTTTCCTGTACACCTTCCGTGACACCTACTGTGTGAGATACACCCTGTATATACAGGGCTTATATTCTTTTATTAATAAAACACCCTTTTTGGGTCAAAATACATAATATTTCAGGCCTTGCAGCATAAGCATGTTTGAAATTCCTGGGTTATATACTGCTGCCATATTGAGTTATAAAACAAACTCTCGCACATGGAAGAGAGGTATGCTTCGGTTTAAGGGTAGATCCATCAGATGTGTCCTTTCCACATTATTAATAATTTAGGCAATGTCGTCCCTAACAGTTCACATGAAATAGAGGTTTACTTTATGTAAGTAATAGGTATCTGCTTAATTGATTGAGATCCTGACTGACCTTTATTTATGAACCTTAGTTTATTTTTGGTTGTTGTTACCTGTTGTTTGTCCATTGCATACTGCACTGATCAATATGGAATAAGACCAACAGAAGGAGATATGTCCTTTAGCTAAATTGTGCATAAGGTAACAGTTAACATCAGCGTGATTGGAGGAGTTAGATGACTCTAGCTTATTGTATTTATTCGGTTACCCTTTATTTGTCTCCCAGGTCACCCCATGGTCTTAAGGTGGGTCTTATAACCATTTTGCTTGAAAATCAGAGAAATTTCCTAATGATCTCTATTTGTACCATACTCTCTGATGTACACTATTGTGTTATATGTGTCTTGTTATTGAAAAATGACATAAATAAAGATTTTAAAAAAAAAAGAGTTATTAAACAAACATCCGTTTTAGCAAAAGAAAGTTTATTTGGCAGCCTTTGCTGCATATGTCATTGTGAGATACACCCTTAATACATTTGGGTTAGATTCAGAGATTTAAAATACAGCCATTTTGGGCAAAGAAATCTTTAATTGAGGTCTACAGTGGGTCAGGCCGTGTGAGATACACCCTTTACATACAGGGGTTTGATTCAGGCATTTGAAATACAGCCATTTTGGGCAATTAAATCTTTAATTGAGGCATACAGTGGGTCAGGCCATGTGAGATACACCCTTTACATACAGGGGTTTGATTCAGGCATTTGAAATACAGACATTTTGGGCAAAGAAATCTTTAATTGAGGCCTAGTCTGGTTCAGGCCGTGTGAGATACACCCTTTACATACAGGGGTTTGATTCAGGCATTTGAAATACAGCCATTTTGGGCAAAGAAATCTTTAATTGAGGCTAAGTCTGGTTCAGGCCATGTGAGATACACCCTTTAGATACAGGGGTTTGATTCAGGCATTTGAAATACAGCCATTTTGGGTAAATAAATCTTTAATTGAGGCCTAGTCTGGTTCAGGCCATGTGAGATACACCCTTTACATACAGGGGTTTGATTCAGGCATTTGAAATACAGCAATTTTGGGAAAATAAATCTTTAATTGAGGCCTAGTCTGGTTCAGGCCGTGTGAGATACACCCTTTAAATACAGGGGTTTGATTCAGGCATTTGAAATACAGACATTTTGGGCTAATAAATATTTAATTGAGGCCTAGTCTGGTTCAGGCCGTGTGAGATACACCCTTTACATACAGGGGTTTGATTCAGGCATTTGAAATACAGCTATTTTGCGCAAAGAAATCTTTAATTGAGGCCTAGTCTGGTTCAGGCCGTGTGAGATACACCCTTTACATACTGTCGTTCTATTCTACTATTAATTAAACACCCATTTAGGACAAGATACTAAATTCGAGAAATATGAGTAGAGCGTCAAATAAGTGACGTGGCCCAGGTCATGGGGCTGCTGGTGGAGATCCTGTTGCAGGGAGAGGACGTGGTCAATCTGTGCCAGCTACACGCACAAGTGAAACCCCTTCTTCAGTAGCCGACAGAACCTGCAGCGGTATTTGGTCGGGCCTAATGCGGCTCTACGAATGGTGAGGCCTGAACAAGTACAGGCAATAGTAGATTGGGTTGCTGACAGAAGATCCAGTACCTTCAAATTGTCACCCACCCAGTCTCCTGCTAAAAGACCACAGTTGGCACCTGCAGCCGATGTCCATCAGTCTTTCACCTCACCCCCTTGCAAATCAGCCAAGCAGTCTGAGCCCCAAGTCATGCAGCAGTCTCTTCTGCTTTTTGATGACTTTGTTAGCAGGGTTTTCCAGGGCCATCCACCTAGACCTGCCCCATAAGTGGAAGAGATTGAGTGCACCGATGCCCAACCACTTATCTTTCAAGATGAGTACATGGGAGGACCATCGCAGCACATCTTGGATGATGACAAAACACAGGTGCCAACTGCTGGGGCTTTCGAAAGTGTGCAGACCAAAAAGGAGGGCAGGGGTGAAGACTGGGTGGAAGATGATGTGGAGGACGATGAGGTCCTCGACCCCACATGGAATCAAGGTTATGCGAGTGACCTATGTAGTTCGGAGGAAGAGGCGGTGGTCGCACAAAGCCACTAGCACAGCAGAAGAGGGAGCAGGGTGCAAAAGCGGAGCGGCCGTCCTCTAGACAGTACGCCTGCTACTGCCCACCGCAAGGGACCGAGCACACCGAAGCCAGCTCCAAAGAGTTCCCTGGCGTGGCAGTTCTTCAGACAATGTGCTGACGACAAGATACGAGTGATTTGCACGCTGTGCAATAAGAGCCTGAAGCGAGGCATAAACGTTCTCAACCTGAGCACAACCTGCATGACCAGGCATTTAAGTGCAAAGCACGAGCTGCAGTGGAGTAGATACCTCAAAAACCAAGATGGGTCTCTGGCTCCTCCTACTTCCTCTTGGGCTGCAGTCTTGGCCTCTTCATCCACCTCTGGAGTGACAGTGCCACCTGCCACCCCGCAAACAGAGGATCTGCCAGCAACACCAACACCTGGGTCACCAAGCATCTCCACAATGTCCTACGGAAGCGTTCAGCTCTCCATCTCCCAAACGCTGGAGAGGAAGAGGAAGTACCCCCCTAACGACCCGCGATCCTTAGCCCTGAATGCCGGCATTTCTAAATTACTGGCCTTTGAAATGCTGTCATTCCGTCTGGTGGAGACGGATAGTTTTAAAGGCCTTATGGCGGTGGCTGTCCCACAGTACGTCATGCCAAGCCGCCACTACTTTTCCAGGCGAGCCATCCCTTCCCTGCACAACCAAGTAGGGGACAAAATCAGGTGTGCACTGCGCAACGCCATCTGTGGCAAGGTACACCGGACTATGGATACGTGGACCAGTAAGCACGGTCAGGGAAGTTATATCTCCATAACAGCACACTGGGTAAATGCAGTGGCGGCTGGGCCTGAGGCGGATAGCAGTTTGGCGCATGTCCTTCCACCACCGAGGATTGCAGGGTGCTTCAGTTTGCCTCCTGTTGCTTCCTCCTCCTACTCTGCTTCCTCATCCTCTACCAGCTCCTCATCCGGTCAGTGTAACACCTTCACCACCAACTTCAGCACAGCCAGGGGTAAACGATAGCAGGCAGTTTTAAAACTTATCTGTTTGGGGGACAAACCCTACACCGCGCAGGATCTGTGGACTGGGCCTTAAACAACAGATCGATGAGTGGTTTGTGCCAGTCAGCCTCAAACCTGGCCTGGTGGTGTGCGATAATGGGCGAAATCTTGTAGCAGCTCTGGGACTAGCCGGTTTGACGTGCATCCCTTGCCTGGCGCATGTGCTGAATTTGGTGGTGCAGAGATTCCTTAAAAATTACTCTGATATGTCAGAGCTGCTGCATAAAGTGTGGGCCATCTGTGCGCGCTTTCGGCGTTCTCACCCTGCTGCTGCTCGCCTGTCAGCGCTGCAGCGTAACTTCGGCGTTCCCGCTCACCACCTCATATGCGATGTGCCCACAAGGTGGAACTCCACCTTGCACATGCTGGCCAGACTGTGCGAGCAGCAGCAGGCGATAGTGGAGTTTCAGCTGCAGCACGCATGGGTGAGTCGCTCGGCGGAACAGCACCACTTCACCACCAATGACTGGGCCTCCATGCGAGACCTGTGTTCCTTGTTGCGCTGTTTCGAGTACTCCACCAACATGGCCAGTGCCGATAACGCAGTTCTCAACGTTGCTATCCCACTTCTATGCCTTCTTGAAAAAACGCTCCTGGCGATGATGGAAGAGGATGTGGCACAGGAGGAGGAAGAGGGATCATTTCGTAGGGTTTCCGGCCAGTCATTCAAAAAGTGGCTCCGAGGGTGGGTTCCTTCACCCACAAACCCAAGGTACACAATTGTCCAGCCAGGGCACAGTTCTGGAGGATGAGGAGGTGGAGGATGAGGAGGAGGAGATGGAGGAGGAGTAACCATGTTCACAGCAGGGTGGCACCCAGACCAGCTCATGGCCATCACTGGTGCATGGATGGGAGATACAGAGGACACAGACGATACACCTCCTACAGAGGACAGCTTTTCATTGCCTCTGGGAAGCCTGGCACACATGAGCGATTACATGCTGCAGTGTCTCCGCAACGACCGCCGAGTTGCCCACATTCTAACTTGTGCTGATTACTGGGTGGCCACTCTGCTGCTACTCTCCAAATCTCATCTGACCACCTGTGCACTTGACCCAATCCCATCCCACCTCATCCCTAACCTCAATGCAGTGTTTATCCCAGCCCTAACTCATCTCTTCAATCTATCACTAAACTCTGGTGTCTTCCCCTCTGCTTTTAAACATGCTACGATTACACCCATCCTCAAAAAGCCTTCACTTGACCCATCTTCCTTGTCCAGTTATCGCCCCATATCACTTCTTCCGTATGCCTCAAAGCAACTTGAACAACATGTCCATTCAGAACTGTCCTCCCACCTCTCCTCCTGCTCCCTCTTTGACCGCCTACAATCTGGCTTCCGAACCCACCACTCGACCGAGACTGCCCTTACCAAAGTCACCAATGACCTACTGACAGCCAAAACCAAGAAACAATACTCTGTCCTCCTTCTCCTTGACCTGTCCTCTGCCTTTCGACACTGTTGACCACTCCCTTCTGTTGCAAACTCTCTCATCTCTTGGCATCACTGACCTGGCCCTCTCCTGGATCACATCATACCTCACAGACCGGAAGTTTAGCGTCTCCCACTCCCGCACCACCTCCTCGTCTCATTCCCTCTCTGTTGGTGTCCCGCAAGGCTCTGTCCTAGGACCCCTGCTCTTCTCGATCTACACTTTTGGCCTGGGACAGCTCATAGAGTCCCATGGATTTCATTATCACTCCTACGCTGACGACACACAAATCTACCTCTCTGGTCCAGACATCACCACCTTACTATCAAGAATTCCACAATGTCTATCTTCTATATCATCCTTCTTCGCCTCTCGCTTTCTTAAACTTAACATGGATAAGACAGAATTCATAATCTTTCCCCCATCTTGTTCAACCCCCCCAACAGACCTATCTATCACGATCAATGGCTGCACACTCTCCCCAGTCAACAAAGCCCGCTGCCTTGGAGTGACCTTAGATTCTGCCCTTTCCTTCCAAGCGCACATCCAAGCCCTTTCCACCACCTGCCGCCTCCAACTCAAAAACATCTCCCGCATCCGTGCTTTCCTTAACTTTGAATCTGTGAAAATACTTGTATATGCCCTCATTATCTCCCGCCTAGACTACTGCAACATTCTCCTCTGTGGCCTTCCATCTAGCACTCTCGCACCCCTCCAATCTATCCTCAACTCTGCTGCCCGACTAATCCACCTCTCACCCTATTACTCCTCTGCCTCTCCCCTCTGCCAATCCCTTCACTGGCTCCCCATTGCCCAACAAATTCACTTCAAAGTACTAACAAATACATACAAGGCCGTCCATAACCTGTCCCCTCCCTACATCTCTGAGCTACTTTCCCGATACACCCCCACACGCACTCTCCGATCCTCACAAGACCTCCTTCTCTCCTCTCCTCTTATCGCCTCTTCCCACAATCGACTCCAAGATTTCTCCCGTGCATCCCCCATACTCTGGAACTCGCTACCCCAACATATCAGACTCTCACCTACAGTGGAATCCTTCAAAAGAAACCTGAAAACCCACCTCTTCAGACAAGCCTACAACCAGTGACCCTGCTGCCTCTATACCGCCATGACCTACTTAACCCGCACCTACTGTGTCCTTCTCCCATACCATGTAGATTGTAAGCCCTCACGGGCAGGGCCCTCTCTCCTTCTGTACCAGTTTGTAACTCATCTTGTTTATGATTAGTGCAATTGTCTGTATTATGAATGTGCACCCCTTATCATATGTAAAGCGCTATGGAATGAATGGCGCTTTAATAATAAATAATAATAATAATAGTAATAATCCCCGTTACAAGGACAACGTACCGTCCTTAATTCCGTCACTGGAGCGTGATTGTAAGATACGCAAGTACAAGTGCACGCTGGTAGACGCACCGCTGGTGGCATTCCTACCTGACAGCGGGGGCACAGTGGAAGCACAAGGCGAAGGCAGAGGATGAGGAAGAGGTCGCCACGCAGCTGGGGCACTGCCAGACACTCAGAAGGCAGGGTTAGCATGGCCGAAATGTGGAAAAGCTTTGTCAGCACGCCACAACAACCAGCACCACCAGCTGATATGGAACATCTTAGCAGGAGGCAGCATTTCACCAACATGGTTGAGCAGTATGTGTGCACACGCCTACACGTACTGAATGACGGGTCTGCCCCCTTTAACTTCTGGGTCTCCAAATTGGACACATGGCCTGAGCTTGCCCTTTACGCCTTGGAAGTGCTGGCCTGCCCTGCAGCCAGTGTATTATCTGAACGTGTGTTTAGCACAGCAGGGGGCGTCATCACAGATAAGCGTAGCCGTCTGTCCACGGACAAGCTCACATTCATTAAAATGAACCAGGCATGGATCCCTCAGGACTTGTCCGTACCTTGTGCAGAATAGACATGTATACCGACACTAGCCAGCCATTGTTATACTGCAGCGCAATTGCTCATTCTTGTATTTTAGATATTTCACACTCTTTAAGAGTGTACCCTAATTAAAAAATATAATAGATAAAACCAAAAACCTGTGTTGGCTACCTCGTCCTCCTCCACCACCGCTTCCACCTACACCGCCACATCCACCGCCTCCTCAAACTCCTACTCCATATGGAACTCCACCTCATAAATCAAATATTTTTATTTTTTTTGTACATATTTTATTTTATATAATTTCACTACTTTGTCAGTTACATTTTTTGGTGAAATTCAGCAATTTTTGGGTGTATAGTACCACTGCTATACCAAGTAGACAGGTTTATAAAAAATTTAAAAAATTGTCATTTACTTTTTCGGGTGAAATTCACCAATTTTTGAGTGTATAGTACTACTGCTGTACCTAGTAGGCCGGTTAAAAAAAATAAATGTCATTCACATTTTCGGGTGAAATTAACCAATTTTTGGGAGTGATGTACCACTGCTATACCTAGTAGGCCGGTTAAAAAAATAAAATAAATTGTCATTTACATTTTCAGGTGAACTTCACCAATTTTTGGGTGATATGTACCAAATGCTATACTTAGTAGGCCGGTTAAAAAAAAAAAAAATAGTCAGTTACATTTTCAGTTGAAATTCAACAATTTTGGGGTGTGAAGTACCACTGCTATGACCGGTAAAGAAAAAATTAAAAGTGGCAGTTACATTTTCTGGTGAAATTCAGCAATTTTGTGGTGTGATGTACCACTGCTATACCTAGTTGACAGCTTAATAAATTTCAATAATTTTTATTTTACATTTTCGGGTGACAATAAACAATTGTTTTCTGTCATAGACCCCTGCTCTACCAAGTAGACAGGTTAATAAATTTCAGTAATTTTTCTGTTACATTCTTGGGTTGACATTATACAATTTTAGACGTGAATAAACCCCTGCTCTGCATAGGTGACAGGGAAATTCTTCTTTAATTGATGCACGCCACCTCGTTTGATTCAATGATTAAACTTAAACAAGTTGTACCACATTTGCACTTCAATAATTTGTCCCACATTTCCGCTATACTCTTTTGGCGAACATTTGCGCCTCAATAGCTTTCCCACATTTCCGCTTGACTCTTTTGGCCCACATTTGGGCTTCTGTAATTTGTCCCACATTTGCGCCTCAATAGCTTTTCCCACATTTCTGCTCGATCCCCAATTTTTTTTTATACATTTATCTCCCTTAAATTTGGTCTCTTTTTCTCACGCTCCTGGAACCCTGATTTCCCGCCACCCGTGATCACCATGGAAGGCGCATAAGAGAACATTTGATAGACAGTTGATAGAGCAGATATCAAATTGGATTGTGAACATCACGAGGACATGCGACATGGTGGGGCAGTAAGTATGCACACGCCTACACAAACTAACTGACAGGAGTCAGCCCCTGCAACTTCTGGGTCTCCAAATTGGCACATGGCCTGAGCTTGCCCTTTACGCCTTGGATGTGCTGGCCTGCCCTGCAGCCAGTGTATTGTCCGAACGTGTGTTTAGCACGACTGGAGGGTTATATTTCCCAATGTTTTGGGGTGTACCCTAATTTAAATTTTTTTAAATAAATTTTAAACCAAAAAGCATTGTAGGCTACCTGCTCCTCCTCCACCGCCACTTTCACCTACACCGCCACATCCACCGCCTCCTCAAGTTATTTTAAGTCATTTCCCTATCCACATTTGTTTGCAGAGCACTTGCCATGCTCTTAAGCACATTTTGACGACACTTGCAGCCCTCTAGCCCTTTCCATGACATTTTTACAGCCATTTTAGTGCTCAAAAGTTCGGGTCCCAAACTCAAACTTTTTTCCGAAGTTCGGCCGAACCCGTCGAACCCGAACATCCAGGTGTCCGCTCAACTCTAGCAGAGATGTTTTGGTGGCCAGCACATTGATTTCTGCAAGCTCTACTCAGAAATTGTAGAAATGTATACAAATATTCTGCCATGTAAATTTATATTTATAGCATGGGCAATGACCATCAAGTCATTCAGTTATTAAAAGTAAATGTTCACAGACTATTGTGTGGTGAACAGACTTTAAAGATTATTCTGAGATTTTTTAAAGAATTTAATAGATTATGTTTATGGCCACTTGGGTGTCTGCACTGCACATCTGGGAGATTTAATGAAAAAGAAAACTCCAGATAGCCCCTCTACAGAAGTTTCCAGAATAGTTATTTTTGAAAAGTGTTTCATAATTTTCTATTGACTTACAGCAATCATCTCAATGCAAAAAGAAAAGAAAAAACAATCACAAAAAATGCAGCTATTTGGCAAAAAAGACTGCCAAGTAAATGGGCCTAGGCTGCAATACAAAGCACAGCCACTATAAAAAGTACGGCGCCGTGCTTGGTTAGCTTTGAGGAGGCCGCAGAACTCATGGGATTGTTGTGGCTTCTTCAAGCTGATCGTTTTGGTGCCAGATGTCAGACCCCCACTGACCCTATCCTGAGGGTAGATCATCAATATTCTACTCCCAGAAAACCTCTTTATATTTTGTATTAACTTATTCTTTTCTATGTATTGTTGAAAAACAAGTACATTTGCTAAAAATAGGTTTCATGGTAGAAGCAAAAGATTATGCCCAATAGGATGAAAATATAAATATAAAATATAAATATAAAATATAAAGCTACATAATAAAAATAATAAAATGGTCCTTCTTTCTTTTCTTCTTTTTCTGCCTTTCTTTCTTTCCTTTTTTCTTCTTTTTGTCTTTCCCTTTTTCTTTCTTTCTTTCTTTCTTTCTTTCTTTTTCTTTCCTTTTTAGTTTCTTCTTTTCTTTCTTTCATTCCTTTTTTATTCTTTCTTTATTTAGCTTTTATTTTCTTCTTTCTTTCTTTCCTTCCTTTTCTTTCCTTTTTATTTTATTCTTTCTTTTCTTTCTGTCATTCTTTCTTTCTCTTTCTTTCTCCTTATACAAAAAAGTATTCCTTTATCTAAAATATTTAAAGGTTAACTGTCATGTTTTCATCAAAAAATCAATTTTAGCATACGTTACTGCTGCAGCAGCATTATGCAAAAAGCAATCTTTAGTTTCTCCACATACCACTGTTTTCCTTGAGTTTTTCCCTTAGTTACAGTTTACAATATGAGGAGCTTCTCAAGATGGCTCCTTTGCCATTTCTCTGCTTTCCGCCACTTCCCATGCACACTTCCTGCCAGCCAATCAGATTGGATTACTGAGAGACACGCCTCCTCACTCTGAAGCCTAATGCACACATGCAGTGTGAAAGACCGCCCCTCCGTCTTCTGTTTATACTAAAGAGAAGACAGATGAGCCCTAGCAACTGTCTTTTAACCACCTCCCGACCGCCTAACGCACGGATGCATCCGGAAGGTGGTTGATCTATTCCTCCTGGACGCAGCCGAGATTTCCTGTGAACGCGCGCACACAGGCGCGCGCGCTCACAGGAACGGAAGGTAAGCGAGTGGATCTCCAGCCTGCCAGCGGCGATCGCTCGCTGGCAGGCTGGAGATGTGATTTTTTTAACCCCTAACAGGTATATTAGACGCTGTTTTGATAACAGCGTCTAATATACCTGCTACCTGGTCCTCTGGTGGTCCCTTTTGTTTGGATCGACCACCAGAGGACACAGGTAGCTCTGTAAAAGTACCACAAAACACTACACTACACTACACCCCCCCCCCGTCACTTATTAACCCTTTATGAACCACTGATCACCCCATATAGACTCCCTGATCACTTCCCTGTCATTGATGACCCCCCTGTCATTGATCACCCCCCTGTAAGGCTCCATTCAGACATCCGTATGATTTTTACGGATCCACTGATACCTGGATTGGATCCGCAAAACACATGCGGACCTCTGAATGGAGCCTTACAGGGGGGTGATCAATGACAAGGGGGTGATCACGCATATAGACTTCCTGATCACTTCCCTGTCATTGATCACCCCCCGTCATTGATCACCCCCCTGTAAGGCTCCATTCAGACGTCCGTATGATTTTTACGGATCCACGGATACATGGATCGGATCCGCAAAACACATGCGGACGTCTGAATGGAGCCTTACAGGGGGGTGATCAATGACAGAGGGGTGATCACCCATATAGACTCCCTGATCACCTCCGTCATTGATCACCCCCCTGTCATTGATCACCCCCCTGTAAGGCTCCATTCAGACGTCCATATGATTTTTACGGATCCACGGATACATGGATCGGATCCGCAAAACACATACGGACGTCTGAATGGAGCCTTACAGGGGGGTGATCAATGACAGGGGGGTGATCACCCATACAGACTCCCTGATCACCCCCCTGTCATTGATCACCCCCCTGTAAGGCTCCATTCAGACGTCCGTATGCGTTTTGCGGATCCGATCCATGTATCCGTGGATCCGTAAAAAATCATACGGACGTCTGAATGGAGCCTTACAGGGGGGTGATCACCCATATAGACTCCCTGATCACCCCCCTGTCATTGATCACCCCCCCTGTAAGGCTCTATTCAGACGTCCGTATGCGTTTTGCGGATCCGATCCATGTATCCGTAAAAAATCATATGGACGTCTGAATGGAGCCTTACAGGGGGGTGATCAATGACAGGGGGGTGATCAATGACAGGGAAGTGATCATGAAGTCTATATGCGTGATCACCCCCTTGTCATTGATCACCCCCCTGTAAGGCTCCATTCAGACGTCCGCATGTGTTTTGTGGATCCGATCCATGTATCCGTGGATCCGTAAAAAATCATACGGACGTCTGAATGGAGCCTTACAGGGGGGTGATCAATGACAGGGGGGTGATCACCCTATATAGACTCCCTGATCACCCCCCTGTCATTGATCACCCCCTGTAAGGCTCCATTCAGAAATTTTTTTGGGCCCAAGTTAGTGGAAATATTCCACTAACTTGTGTCAAAAAATAAAATCTCACATGAACTCACCATACCCCTCACGGAATCCAAATGCGTAACATTTTTTAGACATTTATATTCCAGACTTCTTCTCACGCTTTAGGGCCCTAAAATGCCAGGGCAGTATAAATACCCCACATGTGACCCCATTTCGGAAAGAAGACACCCCAAGGTATTCCGTGAGGGGCATATTGAGTCCATGAAAGATTGAAATTTTTGTCCCAAGTTAGCGGAAAGGGAGACTTTGTGAGAAAATACAAAAAAAAACAATTTCCGCTAACTTGTGCCAAAAAAAAAAAAATTCTAGGAACTCGCCATGCCCCTCACGGAATACCTTGGGGTGTCTTCTTTCCAAAATGGGGTCACATGTGGGGTATTTATACTGCCCTGGCATGTTAGGGGCCCGAAAGCGTGAGAAGAAGTCTGGGATCCAAATGTCTAAAAATGCCCTCCTAAAAGGAATTTGGGCCGCTTTGCGCATCTAGGCTGCAAAAAAGTGTCACAGATGTGGTATCGCCGTACTCAGGAGAAGTTGGGGAATGTGTTTTGGGGTGTCATTTTACATATACCCATGCTGGGTGAGAAAAATATCTTGGTCAAATGCCAACTTTGTATAAAAAAATGGGAAAAGTTGTCTTTTGACAAGATATTTCTCTCACCCAGCATGGGTATATGTAAAATGACACCCCAAAACACATTCCCCAACTTCTCCTGAGTACGGCGATACCAGATGTGTCACACTTTATTGCAGCCTAGGTGGGCAAAGGGACCCACATTCCAAAGAGCACCTTTCGGATTTTGCAGGCCATTTTTTACACATTTTGATTGCAAAGTACTTCTCACACATATGGGCCCCTAAATTGCCAGGGCAGTATAACTACGCCACAAGTGACCCCATTTTGGAAAGAAGACACCCCAAGTTATTCCGTGAAGGGCATGGCGAGTACCTAGAATTTTTTATTTTTTGTAAGTTAGTTAGTGGAATATGAGACTTTGTAAGAAAAAAAAGAAAAAGAAAAAAATCATCATTTTCCGCTAACTTGTGACAAAAAATAAAAAGTTCTATGAACTCACTATGCCCATCAGCGAATACCTTAGGGTGTCTACTTTCCGAAATGGGGTAATTTGTGGGGTTTTTCTACTGTCTGGGCATTGTAGAACCTCAGGAAACATGACAGGTGCTCAGAAAGTCAGAGCTGCTTCAAAAAGCGGAAATTCACATTTTTGTACCATAGTTTGTAAACGCTATAACTTTTACCCAAACCATTTTTTTTTTGCCCAAACATTTTTTTTTATCAAAGACATGTAGAACAATAAATTTTGCGAAAAATTTATATATGGATGTCGTTTTTTTGGCAAAATTTTACAGCTGAAAGTGAAAAATTTCATTTTTTTGCAAAAAAATCGTTAAATTTCGATTAATAACAAAAAAAGTAAAAATGTCAGCAGCAATAAAATACCACCAAATGAAAGCTCTATTAGTGAGAAGAAAAGGAAGTAAAATTCATTTGGGTGGTAAGTTGCATGACCGAGCAATAAACGGTGAAAGTAGTGTAGTGCCGAAGTGTAAAAAGTGGCCTGGTCATTAAGGGGGTTTTAGCTAGCGGGGTTAAAGTGGTTAAGGGCGCAGTGGAAAGGGACAGAGGACATTAATGAAAGCTGTTATTATAAGGTAATTACAGATCTTTTGACAATCATTGACAGACTAACTCCGGTATATATGCCTAGCTCTAAGAAACTAGCAATTAAAAAAAAATATGACAGTTACCCTTTAATAGTTTAGTGCTCTCATGTGTTTTCAGAGTAAAATTATATTTGAAATTCAGACCAAAATTTTTTTGTTACCATACTGTATGCTGCAAACAGTTGACACTGAAAGGTTTATGTGCAGCCAAAATTTTACACCACCCCAGAGCCAGAAAGCTGCATTCCTGTGATCATAGTCTACTTACTGTAAAAATGCTTTATACAACAGCGTCTTCTCAATGTCTTATAGTGACATGCAATATAACATTTTAAACTAGTTGTAGCTGTATTTATATAATCAAAGCATTTTATATTTTAATTGTTTATTCTTGTTTTGCAGATTTATTTTTGTAATAACTGAGAACATAATTTCATTGTATTTTCTTGAGCACTCTCTAATTAGAGAGGCTTATTATCAGGGCCTCCTAATACTCCATTTTAAAATCTGGAGTTCCCGCCATGTATGTGTCATTCTCTGGTCTTCCTCTGTGGCAAAGGGACATTTTTGTCCCCTTAAAAGGGTTGTCTCACTTTAGTTAGTTGCATTTATCATGTAGAGAAAGTTAATACAAGGCACTTACTAATGTATTGTGATTGTCCATATTGACTTCTTTGCTGGCTGGATTCATTTTTCCATCACATTATACACTGGTCGTTTCCATGGTTTCGACCACACTGCAGTCCAGCAGCAGTGGTCATGCTTGCACACTATAGGAAAAATTGACGGCCTGTCTGGTGGCTAGGACTGTGGGAGTGCACATGGGCTGGTGCTTTTTCCTATATTGTGCAAGCACGACCACTACTGATGGATTGCAGGGTGGTTTGTAACCATGGAAACGAGTATAGTATAATGTGATAGAAAAATGAATCCAGCCAGAAAAGGAGACAATATGGACAATCACATTACATTAGTAAGTGCCTTGTATTAACTTTCTCTACATGATAAATGCCACTTACTGAAGTGAAACAACCCCTTTAAACACCAGGCCCATGGTGCAGCTGCTTCACTGCACACCCTATGTTTACACCCCTACATATCACATTCTGTCATTTGTTCTCCTTTCTTTTAACTTTAATTTCTGACTTCCTTAAACAGCACCCCCATACTCCTGGCACCCTAATTTACATCGGTCTGTGGATAAATAAAACATACAGTATTATAAAGCATTATACAGTGTTATAAAGTTTTCCCTTGTGTGTCATTCCTGTTTCCGCATAAGCTCTTGTGATCAGGGCCCTCGCTGCTATTTGGTTTACCTCTGTAAATTTTGTCTGGACATTTTACCTTTTATTTGAAAAGTGCAGAAGAATATGTTTGCACTATATAAATAAAGCTAATTAGTAAATTACTTGACTAATATTAATTAGGCAAAAAAGCTGCCTCCGTTGTGTGCATGTGATAGTTCAGCTGCCAACAATTTTGAAGATGCGTGACTAGATTTAACTCTAAGAACACTTATTTTGCACATAATTGGCATTGATATGCCCTACTTGCTAAAAGTAGTGCATTAATAATTTTCATTTTTACCAGCATCTTTCAAAATATTATATAGCTATTAGGACGGTTTCACACAGCTATATTACGGTTCTGTACATGGGCCAAATACACTGCCTGTCAAAAAAAAAAAGTCGCCACCTGGATTTAACTACTAAGCAAATCGTTATGAGCCTCCTATTGGATAATTACTGCATGGGCGATTATCTTTCAGCTGGTAATAAGTTATTTAACCCCAACTGGTGCAATGAGTTGCTTCTCATTTCTTAAACAACCATGTCGAAAGACACATCTCGTGGTCGTGGAAAAGATGTTAGTCTGTTTGAGAAGGGTGAAATCATTGGCATGCATCAAGCAGAGAAAACATCTAAGGAGATTGCAGAAACTACTAAAATTGGGTTAAGAACTGTCCAACACATTATAAAAAAGTGGGGACCCATCGTATTTGAGGAAGAAATGTGGCAGGAAAAAAATCCTGAATGATCATGATCAGTGATCACTTAAACGTTTGGTGAAATCAAATCGAAGAAAAACAGTAGAACTCAGGGCTATGTTTAATAGTGAAAGTGAGAGCATTTCCACAGTGTTTTAGAGTGATGGCCGCATCAGGGTAAGAAGAGAGGCAGATGAAGTGATGCACCCATCATGCCTAGTGCCTACTTTACAAGCCTGTGGGGGCAGTGCTATGATCTGGGGTTGCTGTAGTTGGTCAGGTCTAGGTTTAGCAACAGTATGTGCTCCAAGAATAAGGTCAGCTAAATACCTGACCATACTGGAATATGCCCGTGCTATCAGGGAAGAAAAAATCCATTGATGGAATAGCCAGATTTTTTTTCTTCCCCGATGGCACGGGCATATTCCAAGATGACAATGCCAGGATTCATCAGGTTCAAATTGTGAAAGAGTTATTCAGGGAGCATGAGACATCATTTTCACACATGGATTGGCCACCACAGAGTCCAGACCTTAAAACCCATTGAGAATCTTTGGGATGTGCTGGAGAAGGCTTTGCACAGCAGTCAGACTCTACTATCATCAATGCAAGATCTTGGTGAAACATTATTGCAACACTGGATGGAAATAAATCTTGTGACATTGCAGAAGCTTATCGAAACAATGCCACAGCGAATGCGTGCCGTAATCAAAGCTAAAGGCTTTTTTTTGGTGGCGACTATTTTTTTGGACAGGCAGTGTATTTAAAGCTAAGGACGACACAAGCCCATCTGCAGCTATAAATTTATGGCTCATGAACGGTACTGTACAGGTACGGCAACACAGTCTGGTTCCTGGTTTTGGCTTTCAAAACTCTGTCAAGAAACCTTACCGAGTGATCACACCCTAAGGCTACTTTAACATCTGAAATCCAGCAGGCTGTTCTGGCAGAGGAACAGCCTGCTTGGAGCTTACTATATCTGGCATAGCCAGATAATGCTGTGAACCACCGGATCCTGAATGACAATAATGTTAGTGGGTATGGCGCCGTATGGCGAAGTCCCACCATGGTGTCATTGAACAGTGGTTCGGTCCAGTTTTCCTTTGCCCCTCCCCCCTGTTTCTTTATTGTGTTTTCTTGTTTAACCCATAAGTGGTTCAACTCTGGGTCAGCAGCTCTGATTAGAGTGTGCAATTGCTTACCGGTTGCTGGGGCACCTGGTATTTCTGCCTCAACCTTTCATTGGTTAATGAAGATCCAGTGGCTTATAAAAGGAGCAGCGTACGGGTACGGAGCCTGTCTGCCACTGAACACCTGGATGAAGAGGAGCTCGTCCCGCCCAGCCTCCCAATAATTTTGTTGTATTAGAGGGGAGATAGTCACCCAGCATTGCTGGGGACAGTTATTTATTAACTGGTGGCTTTTATTGATTATTTATTTAAATGGTTGATTCATTTTATGTGTTTATTTTATCAAAAATATGTTGGTAAATTTGGCCCTTAATAAAGGACTGCAGCAATTATTTTACCATATTTTATTGTTGTGTCATCATTATTTATTTATTATGTTACAGTTAATATTTTATGCATAGCTCATATGACACCATGGTGAAACAGCGTGCCTGATTATAAAAAATGTAAAAGTAGCCTTTTAGATTTGTATGAAACCGTCCATAATCTGTGGGTGTGTAAATAATGCAATAGCAAATGCTAAGTTATGTACACATTTTACATTTTGTATGACCATAAAGGGTGATTGAATAAGAAATGGGTAGGCTAGTCTCATAAATCAGACATTGTTTGTAATATATTACTGCTGATAGCATGAGATATCTTAGGTTCTGCACTACAAAAGTACTTGTGAAAATGAAAATGGCAACTATAAACATATTAGTATATGTGGTGAATCTCACTTTTTATTACCATGTTATTTTTCATTTCAAACTGTTGTGCCGATTTAGTTAATTTCTTAAAGGCTGATTGTCTGGCTGATTGACTGTGTTCATTTTCTATATTACATGTTGGGTAAGGTATGACTTATTTTGGCTTTCTCTTCAAGCAGCTGAAGGCCTGGGTACCAGGAATCGGACCCGTGACGATCTGATATTGATGACCTATCCTGTGGATACGTCATCAATATCAAAATTCCGGACTACCCCAATTAAATAACAAAATGATGCCAAAGGATGAACATTCACTTTAAACATTGGTGTTAATTTTAGACCAGACTCACATTTCCTAGCGTAGGGCCACACTGTCAGGTTTCTTCATGTAGTTTTAGAAGCCAAAACCACTCCTGATTTTGGCTTCCAAAACTACATGTAGAAACCTGATTGTGTAGCCGTACCCTGGCATTTCCTTTCAAGGAGCTGGGTGTTGTAACCTTGTGGGCATATTACACTCAACCAGCCTCGTGCAAACAATGCATATCACTATCTGTCACCGACTCTTCTGCTCCATCTGCAGGACACCAGATGATCTCCACAGGACAATGAAGATCTGGCGTTGTCAACCACTTAAATGAACTATATTTGGAAGCTGTGTGCAAAGCACAGCAAGTTCTGGAATTTGTTTCTGTGGAATCTAAGGCTACAGCCACACAATCAGGATTTTGATGCAGTTTTTGAAGCCAAACGGGGGAATGGATCATTAACAGAGAGAAAGTTTAAGGACAGATGCTTCATCTGTTTTATCATCAAAATATGCATCAACAAACCTGAACGTGCGGCCGTACCCTAAAGGACTCTCTTAATAAGCAGACAAATGTTTTTAAAGTTTTTTTTTTTTTTTTACCAGAGTTTTTCTTCAATATTTCAATATATTTATTTATATATAGTCGTGGCCAAAAGTTTTGAGAATGACACAAATATTTGTTTTCACAAAGTTTGCTGCTAAACTGCTTTTAGATCTTTGTTTCAGTTGTTTCTGTGATGTAGTGAAATATAATTACACGCACTTCATACGTTTCAAAGGCTTTTATCGACAATTACATGACATTTATGCAAAGAGTCAGTATTTGCAGTGTTGGCCCTTCTTTTTCAGGACCTCTGCAATTCGACTGGGCATGCTCTCAATCAACTTCTGGGCCAATTCCTGACTGATAGCAACCCATTCTTTCATAATCACTTCTTGGAGTTTGTCATAATTAGTGGGGTTTTGTTTGTCCACCCGCCTCTTGAGGATTGACCACAAGTTCTCAATGGGATTAAGATCTGGGGAGTTTCCAGGCCATGGACCCAAAATGTCAACGTTTTGGTCCCCGAGCCACTTAGTTATCACTTTTGCCTTATGGCACGGTGCTCCATCATGCTGGAAAATGCATTGTTCTTCACCAAACTGTTGTTGGATTGTTGGAAGAAGTTGCTGTTGGAGGGTGTTTTGGTACCATTCTTTATTCATGGCTGTGTTTTTGGGCAAAATTGTGAGTGAGCCCACTCCCTTGGATGAGAAGCAACCCCACACATTAATGGTCTCAGGATGCTTTACTGTTGGCATGACATAGGACTGATGGTAGCGCTCACCTTTTCTTCTCCGGACAAGCCTTTTTCCTAATGCCCCAAACAATCGGATAGATGCTTCATCGGAGAATATGACTTTGCTCCATTCCTTCACCATATTTTCTACAGAAGATCAATCTGTCCCTGATGTTTTTTTTGGAGAGAAGTGGCTTCTTTGCTGCCCTTCTTGACACCAGGCCATCTTCCAAAAGTCTTCGCCTCACTGTGCGTGCAGATGTGCTCACACCTGCCTGCTGCCATCCCTGTGCAAGCTCTGCACTGGTGGCACTCCGATCCCGCAGCTGAATCCTCTTTAGCAGACTATCCTGGCGCTTGCTGGACTTTCTTGGATGCCCTGAAGCCTTCTTAACAAGAATTGAACCTCTTTCCTTGAAGTTCTTGATGATCCTATAAATTGTTGATTGAGGTGCAATCTTAGTAGCCACAATATCCTTGCCTGTGAAGCCATTTTTATGCAACGCAATGATGGCTGCACGCGTTTCTTTGCAGGTCACCATGGTTAACAATGGAAGAACAATGATTTCAAGCATCACCCTCCTTTTAACAGGTCAAGTCTGCCATTTTAACCCAATCAGCCTGACATAATGATCTCCAGCCTTGTGCTCGTCAACATTCTCATCTGAGTTAACAAGACGATTACTGAAATGATCTCAGCAGGTCCTTTAATGACAGCAATGAAATGCAGTGGATTTTTTGGGATTAAGTTAATTTTCATGGCAAAGAAGGACTATGCAATTCATCTGATCAATCTTCATAACATTCTGGAGTATATGCAAATTGCTATTATAAAAACTTAAGCAGCAACTTTTCCAATTTGCAATATTTATGTAATTCTCAAAACTTTTGGCAATGACTGTACATGTAAATATGGATTTTAGCTACATAAGACTCAATGTATTCCTTTGGATTGCAGCTGTAGCTCCATATAGCATTCCATTATACTTTTTACTAGTGTAGATTTACGATCTGGTTTTGGCTTAAAAATACTAATGCAAAACAAGGACCAAAATACTGATATGTGGAAGTGGTCTCACAAGTACATATACAGCCTTGTGTATATTATAGTGTTGTGCTATAAGCAGTCTTGTTGGGTGGAGCTTATTTAGCTTCTTCTGTTGTTGAGAACTGGCACAGAGTTCACGTGAATGTTCCAATCTCTATCTTGCGAGCATGTTTTGCCCTAGCTGATTGTTATGCATTCCATCATGAAACAATTCAGAACCCGTCATGGGACGAAAGTAGTGTGACATCATCAAACACGTCGAGTGAAATAATAGACTGCTTCTCATAACGGGGATAAAAAAGCTCCCGAAGCACAATAAGCATTGTCTGTCAGCAAGTCAAATGCTAACAGATTCCTAAATAATTCACAGTCCAAACAGCAGGTGTGACCATGTTGGTTTTAGTTCACCAAATGGTAGATTGTCGGAATCGTTTGTTCCATAGAACGAAATAACATTTTCTGCAGATAAGCAAGTTTTTTTCATGCCTGATTTTGGCGCAAATTTTTGAGCCAAATTACAGAGGTACAATTCTATGTTATAGGCTACTTTCACATCAGCGTGTTGGGTCCAAGAAACACGCTCGCATGTGATGGCTGAATTTACCAGACAGAATGTTGCTCCTCTGACCCAAACTCACAGCATCATAAGGCTGACAGCAGGTTTACTGTACCGTACTCAAGGCATTATGGGGGTCATTTACTATACAGAAATACGAGCTTCCGTGGGTGGGGAAGGGGACGAGCTGGAAGGCCCATCTCATTCATTTTCTACACCTGTTTTAGGCATAGAAAATGGTCTAAATGTAAACTAGCAAGAAAGCTGGCTTGCATTTAGACTGGCGCAGGATACACTGAAGTTATGTAGAGGCCAGCGCCTCTTCATAACTTCGGCGGATTCACCTCCAGATATAGGGGTTATTAAGACCGGAGTCTAAAACGCCAGTCTTAATAAATGACCCCCTATGTTTTTATTGCACTTTTGCATTTTAGTAGTATTGTTTGTACCTGCGGTTTTTGGTGCATTTTGTGTTTGTGTTACAAAATGTCACTATGAAATGCATGACACAAGCATTTTGCTATTTTACTACTGGCACTTTTGTTAACTCTATGTTTTTTTTTTTTTTTAGCCTCTTTTCAAAAATGGAGCGTGCTGTAGCTCTTTTCAGGCACTTTGCCAACACCTTCATTATATTGGAAAAATGACATTAAGAAAACGCTAGTGATAAGCCACATTGTATGGAAAAACACTAGAAAAGAAGGCCACACTGAAAGCCAAAAAATGCAGGTGGCAAAAAAAACACAATTATTCTGGCAATATTTTACTAGTAAAAAAGGCCAGTCACACATTGCAAAGTGTACACATATTTGAGATCACTATGCATGAGAGAAGTTGCAGATTTATTTTTGGCCTAAATAGTATTTATTAAACAAACTAACGTAAGTTAGAACATAATAAAAAAAAATTAGGAAAATGTGTATGTTTCCTATTTCCAACCATTTTCCCTGAATAAAACCTGCAAAATGTATTGCTAGCCTCTCCACTTTTACATCATAAGACAGCCTCATGCGTCCTGTAGAATAAAAGAGATAAAACATTTTCCAGCACCCCAGAAGATGAAATTTTGCTCTGGTCATGAAGAGCCAAAACAGCCCTGGTGATGAAAGGGTTAAACAGTGCTCATGTTTCACTTCAGAGGGACATGTAGAAATTCTAGGGGTACGGCCACATGGTCAGGTTTCCTTATGCAGTTTCGGAAGCCAATACCAGTAGTGGATTCAAAAACGAGGAGAAATCGTATCTGTTCTTTCTTTTAATGCTCCACTCCTTATTTTGGCTTCCAAAACTGCATGCAGACACTTGACCGTGTGGTCATATCGTGGTTGAAAATATACTCTAAAATAGTACCCTATAGTTGACAGAGAATAAACTTTCCAAATCATACGATTGAGACAGGTCCTAGAGCATAATGACTGAAAATAAAAGAACCTATAGTGGCATAGCTACGTGTAGAGAATATGAAAGAACATATTAAAGGGGTATTCCTATCTCAGACAATGGGAGCATATTGCTAGGATATGCCCCCATTGTCTGATAGGTGCAGGTCCCACCTCTGGTACCCGTACCTATCTCGTAAATGCAGCCGATAAAGAAGCTGGCAAAGTCATGGCTGGCAGTGTCGGGTCTGGCCACCACCAAGTGTTCCTATCGATCTGCCGAAAATAGTTCAGCTTTTTCAAAATCCCTATAGAAATGAATGGGAGCGCACCGCGCTTGCGCTGCACATCTATGGGGCCGACGGAAATAGCCGGGCCAGCGCTTGGCTATTTTCAGTGGCCCCATAGAAATGATGGGAGGGTAGCTGCACGTGCACGGTGCGCCCTCCTTCACTTATCCGGCTGCGTTTACGAGATGCCCCCATTGTCTGTCTATTTAAAGAACCTAACCCATAACTAAAAAAGAGAATTCATAGGGTCAAACCTGGGTCCAAGAAGAAGCCACCTTAAAAAACTAAATTAGGCAAATCTGCATTAGGGCATTCCAGTACCAGAATTGCCATATCCGACATAGCCAAACATCACCAGGGGCTGCCTGATCCCTATTCACTATAATGGGATCTGTTAAGTTTTCCGCCGGAAAAAGTACCGGAATGCCCTAACACAGATGTGGACGAACCCTAAACAAAAATGAAAAGCAAGAGTGGAGAGAATAAAGGAAGAAAGATGAGAGAGGAGAAAAGATAATAAAAAGAGGTCACCTATCTGACATGTAAAAGAGAATTGTTATTTAGGCCGTTGGGAATTTAGAAGACACAAAATGCCTTTGCATGGACTAGGCAAGCTAGTGTAGCTTATAGCTAAGGCACCTTCCCATAAGAAAATACACCTTAAATAACCCAGGGAGAGCAGCCATTGTCTGGGGTCCAATTAGGCAGCTCACTGTCCAAGGAGAGCACATAAACCCTGAGGAACAGGCACAAGTAGGCAGGAAGCGAGGATGGCCAGAAGGGTTACAAGCATGGAGCAGAATAGTCAACTAACCCCAGTGCCATGCTTGCTAGAAGAGGAAAGATGCTGGAAGGACAACAGGCCCAACCTAGTGGTAAATATTACAGCATCCGTGCCCGATGGCAGGAAGGAGATACCATTGGGACCAGACTACTGGCATTACACTCAGAAGACAAAGGGCTGCTCTGGAATATGACCAGTCAGAGATTGCTGCCCAACCTTTCCATGATGGGGTCTGAGGCTGCATGTATGGTGACTTTGTGATTTCTACTTATAGGCAATCCCTATGCTGCTCAAAAGAACTACTTTACAATGTATTTGACTGTGCTTTTGCTAGTCATGTATACATTTTCTAGTTACTGATAGTTTTGCAGTATTACTCACTGTGTAAATGTCTGGCTCCATTTATTGGTCATTTTATTATGTTACAAGGTTATGCATCTAATTGTACTCTTAGCTCATTTGGGGTGTACTTATTTTATGTAAACCCATTGGTTGATCATAGATGACTGGGATGGTTGTCTATTTAAAGGAAATGTGTAATCAAAAATGAGCTATTGTTTAAATATTGTTTTTATGTAAAAAAAAAAAATTGTATATCACTTAACTATATTAGAAAAAAAGAATCCTAACCTCCTGCAGTTTTTTGCACTCACCACTAAGCCTAATAAAAGCGCGCCACTTGGTCTGTTCAGATGACTTCTTATCATTCCCATCATAGGCAGGTTTACAATGACTCATAACACCTCTATATATAGATAGCACAGGATCTACCCTCACAGTAGCTGATTGTCAAAGCTTATCTATTCTTTCCATTTATAGTGACCTCTGCACAAGTCACAGAGCATGCCCAGAAATCAATGAGTCCCCACCAAATTAGGCTACTTTCACACTAGCGTTCGGCTAGCGTTCGATCGGATCCGTTCTGAACGGATCCGATCATAATAATGCAGACGGAGGCTCCGTTCAGTACGGATCCGTCTGCATTATTTTAGCAAAAAAAAGCTAAGTGTGAAAATAGCCTCGTACGGATCCGTCCAGACTTTCAATGTAAAGTCAATGGGGGACGGATCCGCTTGAAGATTGAGCCACATTGTGCCATCTTCAAACGGATCCGTCCCCATTGACTTACATTGAAAGTCTGGACGGATCCGCAAGGATCCGCACGCCTCCGAACGGCCAGGCGGACACCCGAACGCTGCAAGCAGCGTTCAGCTGTCCGCCTGTCCGTGCGGAGGCGAGCGGAGCGGAGGCTGAACGCCACCAGACTGATGCAGTCTGAGCGGATCCGCCTCCATTCAGACTGCATCAGGGCTGGACGGCTGCGTTCGGGTCCGCTCGTGAGCTCCTTCAAACGGAGCTCACGAACGGAAACCCGAACGCTAGTGTGAAAGTAGCCTTATTGTGTCTTGATGTAAAGCATATCTCTAAATGTTGTTAGAAACAGCTCAGGCAATATGGCCGCTCCCGTAATCATGTTCAGGAAATAGAATAAAAAATCTACAGTCAGAAAATAAAACAGATTAGAAAAAAAGAAATATATGTCATTGTCTGGTTTTAACTAGCACCTGTATTAGGCTACTTTCACACTAGCGTTCGGGTGTCCGCTCGTGAGCTCCGTTTGAAGGGGCTCACGAGCGGACCCGAACGCAGCCGTCCAGCCCTGATGCAGTCTGAATGGAGCGGATCCGCTCAGACTGCATCAGTCTGGCGGCGTTCAGCCTCCGCTCGCCTCCACACGGACAGGCGGACAGCTGAACGCTGCTTGCAGCGTTCGGGTGTCCGCCTGGCCGTGCGGAGGCGTGCGGATCCGTGCGGATCCGTCCAGACTTACAATGTAAGTCAATGGGGACGGATCCGTTTGAAGATGCCACAATATGGCTCAATCTTCAGGCGGATCCGTCCCCCATTGACTTTACATTGAAAGTCTGGACGGATCCGTACGAGGCTATTTTCACACTTAGCTGTTTTTATGCTAAAATAATGCAGACGGATCCGTACTGAACGGAGCCTCCGTCTGCATTATTCTGATCGGATCCGTTCAGAACGGATCCGATCGAACGCTAGTGTGAAAGTAGCCTTACCTATTATATTTTACACAACCCCTCTGGGGACTATTTGATGTTGTTAGATACAGTGTATCTTCATGGTAGTTTATATGATGTTTTGGATTAAGATATTGCCTCATAGCAGCCTCCTACTTAACACTTTTGAATTGCCATTACCACTTAGGGATCGTGCCTTCTGTCATTATTTGTCTCTACCCAGGGATCTCAACTGATCTGGGTAGCTCCTGTTCAGTTGTGGTGGACTTGTCTGTGAGTCATTCCTATATATATATATATAATTCTCTTCCTTCCCTTACCTTCTGCTCTACTTTGGTCAAATTGTGTTTAAGAAAATGTGTCACCAAAAATTTTATCTGTCCGTTAAAACCAGTTAGCAACACGTCTCCTTTTTTTCTAATCTATTTTTATTTTCTGATTGTAGATTTTTTATTTTATTTTCTGAACATGATTATGGGGGCTGCCATCTTGCCTTAGCTGTTCTTAACAGCATTTACACAGCATTAAACAAAATAATTGCTTTACGGCAGCCCCATGGGCCCAGGGTCTGCGGCCACTAGGGGGCCCTATGAGACGCTTCTCCTGCAGGGCCATCCACGGGGCAGCTGCCCAGCCGGGTCTACTGTCTACTAGTACTACTCACTATCAAAGTAGCACAGCAGGCAGGCCTGGCCGGACGGCAGCATCAGCGTAATGTGACATCACTCACTTCATCACGCGCCTGCTCCGCCTGCTTCCTTAATAAAGTAGGAGGAGCAGGCAGTTAAGTCCGTGACGCAGTGAGTGACGTTACGCTGCGCCTGCCTGCTACGTAACGCAACGCTACTGTGAGAGTGAGTAGTAGTATCATGTCATTATTAAATCATTCAATTAAACCTCCTTCACCAGGGTGTGTGTGACATCCAGATTGAAGCCGCTGACCATGCCCCCAGACAGGAGATGGCACAGGGTGACAAGCGCGCTGCCCATGCTGCAGTCATGCTGTAGGCTGAATGGAGGAGAACTAGCGGGGGGACCGGAGCAGGGCTTCCTCTCCTGCCAGCCGAGCTGTAGGCAAGGTCACTTGGGCAGCCGTGCCCGCTGCTGTCACCCAGGCAGAGATAAGTCTGTAAAAGGGCTGTGAGCGGGCGGCATGCCCCCTGGTAGCGGAGGCAGGGGCGGGCGGGACAGGAGCAGGTGGATGAGGAGGACCCCGGAGCCGCCTCACCGCTGTCACCTCACCACATGCCACTACTGCTGAGCACGTCACTTCTCAGTTCTCACCACACAGTGATGTCACGTGGCTCTAGTCATACCTGCAGCAGTGAGGTCATGCTGAAGAGGCTGAGGGTTCCGCTCAGTGACCGCTATCTGCCTGGAGATTGTGACTATAATCTGCCCAGATGATGGGGGTGATGTCTGTACGGATGGAAACAGATAAGACACAAAGAGTTGAGATGGGAAGAGATAGACAGATAAAGGGATGTATTAGATGAATAGGCAGTGATAGACAGACCGATATAGATCGATAGGTGATAGATATAGAAAGAGAGATAACAGCTAGACAGAGATAGATAGATAGATAGATCAATTTAAAATTTAACACTTTACATATACAGACTACTGTGTATTCGGGGTCACTATTTACACAGGGACACTGTTATTGGGGGATTTGTGGATGACACATATATAGCATAAGATGCTATGTGTCATCCACAGATCCCCTCCATAACAGTGTCATCCACAGATCCCCCATAACAGTGTGTCATCCACAGATCCCCCATAACAGTGTGTCATCCACAGATCCCCCATAACAGTGTGTCATCCACAGATCCCCCAGAACAGTGTGTCATCCATAGATCCCCCATAACATTGCGCCTGCGCACTGAGGAGAGGCAGAAAGGAGGGGAAAGAATCCGTGGAAGCAAGCAGAGGACAGCACAGCAGATGACTCAATAGCTTCTTTTGTAAGTAAATTGTTTTATTATAAATGTAGTTAAGTTAATGTCTGTTTTTGTCTTCTATTATATTCTGGCTTTTGCTTAAAGGACAGTAAAAAATGTTTTTTTTTAGTTATGTATGATGTTTTTTGATAATAAATAAATGTAAATGTAGTAGTGCTATAATGTGGACCCCAGGCCTCCGTGATGTCCTGCAGGCTGGGCTGGCGCTGTGGCAGCATACGGTTGGCCAGGCAGCAGAAAGGCTCTGGGGTTGCCATTGTGTGCTCTGGAACCAAGTGTAGGTGATGTGGGCGGCGCGATATGTGGGTGGGGCTGTGTATGGGTGTGGCTTGAGGGTGAGCGGGGACACAGGGGCCACATAATTTCCTATTGCCTGGGGGCCCACCATGAGTTGTCAGTCCGTCCCTGCATGGACCATAGACGCAATGGACAGGAGGGGACCCTATTGACTTACATGGGAAAGTTTTCTAGGCATGCTCTGTGATCTGTGCAGATATCATTGTACAAGGAAAGAATAGATAAAGATTTGACAATCCTCTACTGTTAATGGTGGACCCTGTCTTATCTATACACAGAGATAATATATTTACAGACAGGATTAGAAGAGTTAACTGCAGTAAAGTGATCTGTACAAACCAAGAAGTGGTACCAATTATTAGACATAGTGGCCAGTGCACAAACTGCAGGAGTTTTGGTTTTAGGTTTAAATATAAAAAGTTAAAATTAAGTAAAATTAAAAATAACATAAAAATTATAAAAAAAATATGTTAAACATAAAAAGTGATTTAAACAGCGGGTCATTTTCTGATGACACATTCCCTTTAAGGTGGAGGGATTTAAAATGTAAAAAAATGTGTACTCATGTAAAAAGAGAAAGGGTTCACATTTTGGTTCTCCAGGAAACCCTCTTTAAAGCAGCTCATGCGCTCTTCATACTATAATTACTGGTTATATGGCTTGACAGCTGGATCTAGATCAAGGAGTGTCACTATTGCTTTGCAGTGATCTTTGCCACATTCATTTATTGATGCAATGTGAGGGAAATGAACATGTGGACTCCTGTGGGTAGAAATACATGGAGGCAAAAACAATAATAAAATACTGAAAGGGGTTTGTTATAAGCCACCTAATATACCACAAAAAATCTACTACTAAACGAGATAGACGAGGCGGCAAATCATATTGAGGTGGTTATTATGGGGGACTTTATTATGGGGGACTTCAACTACCCAGATATAGACTGGGAAACTGAAACCTGTAACATCTCATATAGGAAACAGGTTCTTGGCAATAACCAAAGACAATTACCTCTCCCAACTGGTTCAGGACCCGAGTAGATTGACGGCCATACTGGACTTAGTACTAATCAATAGACCTGACAGAACAACAGATGTGCAGGTTGAGGGACACCTAGAAAATAGCGATAAAAATAAAACAATAACCTTCCAATTGTCATTCTAAAGAATGTTTCTTCAGGGGGCACAAAAATACCAAACTTCAAAAAAGGTACATTTCACCAGTTAAGAGAGGCCATTGGCCTAACTAACTGGGACAATGTCCTCAAAAATAAAAATACAGACACAAAATGGGATATTTTTCAAAGCGTCCTAAACTCTAATTGTAAGAGGTACATACCAGATGGGAATAAAAGGGTGAGGAACAAGAAAAAAAACATTGTGGAGAAATAGAAATGTAAAAGAAGCAAGGACAAAAAGAAAGCATTTAAGGGTAGCGAGGAAGCATTGAAAAACTATAAGGAAAAAATATAATATGTAAAACACAAATAAAAGCAGCCAAACTAGAGACAGAGAGATTCATTGCCAAAAAGAGTAAAACTAACCCTAAAATGTTCTTCAATTAAATAAAGTATAAATCTGAAGGTGTTGGCCCTTCACAGAGTGATGAGGGGGGAGTTGCAGAGAGAGATGATGAGAAAGCAAAGCTATTAAAAAAAAAATATTCAAAATAAAATGCCAGATGGAATGCAGAATGTAAAAGTAAATTCCCCATTAAAAGTGGCCTGTCTGACTCAGGAAGAAGTGAAGAAATGTCTTAAAAAGATTAAAATAGACAAATTGCCAGGACCAAATGGCATACACTCCCATATCCTAAGAGAATTAAAGGGGTTGTGTCACTTCAGCAAATGGAATTTATCATGTAGAGAACGTTAATACCAAGCACTTACTAACTTATTGCTATTATACATATTACTTCCTTTGCTAGCTTGATTCATTTTTCCATCACATTATACACTGCTCGTTTCCATGGTTACGACCACCCTGCAATCCAGCAGCGGTGGCTGTGCCTACACACTACAGGAAAAAGTGCCAGGCTCTCTGGTGGCCGGGACCAAGGGAGCTCACATAGGCTATTGGTTTTTCCTATAGAGTAAAAGCAAGGTCACCACTGCTGAATTGCAGGCTGGTTGTAACCATGGAAACGAACAGTGTATAATGTGATGGAAAAATGAATCCAGACAGCAAAGGAAGAAATATGGACAATCACAATACATTAGTGAGTGCCTTGTATTAACCTCCTCTACATAATAAATGCTATTTGCTGATGTGAGACAACCCCTTTAAGTAATGTTATAGGCAGACCCTTATTTATGATATTTAAGGACTCTATACTGACAGGGAGTGTTCCACAGGATTGGCCCTTAGAAAATGTGGTGCCAATATTCAAAAAGGGTTCAAAATCAGAGCCTGGAAACTATAGGCCGGTAAGTGTAACATTTGTCGTGGTTTGAAGGTTTTCTAAGAGATGCTATCTTGGAGTACCTCAATGAAAGTAAGCAAATAACATCATCTCAGCATGGCTTCATGAGGGATCGGTCATGTCAAACTAATTTAATCAGTTTCTAGACTTTCACAGTAAAAAAGTCACTAGTATACGTATCTGTATTCTTGCGCTGCAGGTTTTCAATGCGATGTGGGAAGATCACAGAAGCAAGTAAATCAAGAAAGTGGAAAACCGTGCTGCTTGATACACCTCCTCCCTTATTGGTACGGGTTACAAAAGGCACCGGGATGGATCTGCAAGGGGTTTACCTGAGGATCCCTCCTCTCTCCAACACTCCTGTGGGTAATTAAAGGTCGCAACAATAGTGAAGCCCAGACTGCCACCGCCACGTGCAAAGATTTATTGTACTTACAACAGTATCTCTGATAAAAAAAAACGCATAAAACAATGGTATGCACACTGCGGTATCGCCCAATACCGAAGTGTGCATTCCATTGTTTTATGCGTTTTATTAAAGATACTGTTGTAAGTAATGGGTTGCATCAAAAGATAATGCTCGTGATGAGAACATAGTCCTGCCACTTTACAAATCACTAGTCAGACCACACATGGAGTACTGTGTACAGTTATGGGCAGACATAGTAGAGCTGGAGAGGGTACAGAGGAGGGCAACTAAAGTAATAACTGGAATGGGTGGACTACAGTACCCAGAAAGATTATCAAAATTAGGGTTGTTCAGTTTAGAAAAAACTGAAGGAGAGATCTAATTAATATGTATAAATAAATCAGGGGTCAGTACAGAGATCTGTCCCATCATCTATTTATCCCCAGGACTGTGAGTGTGACGAGGGGACATCCTCTGCGTCTGGAGGAAAGAAGGTTTGTACACAAACATAGAAGAGTAATCTTTACGGTAAGAGCAGTGAGACTATGGAACTCTCTGCCTGAGGAGGTGGTGATGGTGAATTCACTAAAAGAGTTCAAGAGGGGCCTGGATGTAATAATATTACAGGCTATAGCTACTAGAGATGGGTCGTTGATCCAGGGAGTTATTCTGATTGCCTGATTGGAGTCGGGAAATTATTTTTTCCTCTAAAATGAGGAAAATTGGCTTCTGGACCAACTTGCAGGATAACAGGCTCAACTGGATGCACTTGGATGTCTTTTTTTAGCCCTACAAACTATGTTACGAATGAATGGTCCACGTAGAAGACATGCCTTCTTGAAGGTGAAAATTCACTCAAAGGCCTGTTTCACATTTGTGCAGCAGTATTTGTCCGGCTGGATCCCGGCATATTTACCGGGTAGTGACCGGATCTCCGCTGACACTAATATAGTCAATGGGACCAGTAGGCATTCCAGTAATATCTGGCAAAGCCAGACACAAATGTGAAACAGGCCAGAGACATATACTATAGGTACCAAAGGCAAAAGGAGTGTTGTTATTAGAGGGAGATTCATTTGGCCATGGATTCTTCCCGGAACACCTCCTCGGGCACTTCCTCTGTACACGAAAAAAAACCTGCATTTTCACAGCATTTTTATACCTGAAAAACTGCATTTTCAGGTGAAGAACAGCTATGTGTGTATGTAAACAGTTGTATAGCAAGGTCGCTGGTGAAAGATTCTCTTAAAAATGGCTTCTCCCATGGCTTCTCCCATGTCCCATATCTTTGGCATCACATGCAAAAGAAAAGAACTACAAGTTACTCTCTAGATGGTAATATTGTCCATTAGATGTCCATGGAATGCTCTTGAATGTTTCAGATGTCTGTTGGCAATAGTGTGGTGGACGTGTGCCCCCTATTAGGCATTTCTGGGAGCATATTCTCCACATCTATGGCATATATTTTGGGGGTTTCTATCAGGGCTGTGGAGTCGGAGTCGGAGTCGGAGTCGAGGAGTCGGAGTCAATTTTGGGTACCTGGAGTCGGAGTCGGCAAAAAATGAACCGACTCCGACTCCGACTCCTACTAAATTTAAATTGGAATAAAAAAATAAAAAAGCAAGTTTAAATGTCCGAATTCATAAACAGTTATAATTAATGACTTCTCTACTGTAAGAATAAAGGCCAATGCATGCAGTGCCTCACGTAACCGCAAAACAAACGCGTTCAGTGATGTGAAGAAGCATGCTTTTCATATGCTTCACTATATGGTACGCAATGCACAATTAGGAGCGGCAATACATATACTTTGCATTGTGTTGTGTTCTGATGTTACAGGGAACACAATGCCCATGGTTATCCTCGCCTCTCACTGATAAGGGATTAAGTAAATATGTGTTTTGCAGGACTAGAGACACTTGTATAAGTGAAGGGAATGGAGGGTCAATAGTTCAAGACTGAAGCTGTAAACCATGGATGTCAAACTCATGGCCCTCCAGATGTTGCAAAACTACAACTCCTATCATTCCCTGATAGCTGTAGTTTGCCCAGGCATGATGGGAGTTGTAGTTTTGCAACAGCTGGAGGGCCACGAGTTTGACATCCCTGCTGTAAACCATTGGAAAAACTGCTGTCATTCAGCTAAGGCTATAAAACGTGTAAACTCAGAATGTTATCTTAAACTTTAAACATGACTATGGGATTCTTCTAGGGAAATCATGTTTTAAAATAAATGTCCCTTCTTGGATCCTCCCACTGCCCTGTCTTCAGCAGAAGATCAGCACACAAAGGAGAAGGCAGCAGCTTCTGCCCAACTACCTCTCTGTGCTAGAAGAGCTTAGAAGAACTTCTTTCTTTCCTTCAAGGAATGTATAAAATACATTTGCATATTAAATACAGAGGAGTCGGAGTCGGGGAGTCGGAGTCGGAAGTACAAAAAACTGAGGAGTCGGAGTCGGAGTCGGAGCATTTATCTACCGACTCCACAGCCCTGGTTTCTATGCAGAACACCCCCTAAGAAGTTGCACAGCTATCTCTTATTCCAGTTTCATTGGTTTGGGTGAAAAGTGGCATATTGAGACATCTCTTGGCATTTTCAGAATAATAATTCCTCCCCACTGGAACTCTAGCTCAGTATCTTCTCTTTGTAAGTGGGTTGCAGAACAGAATTGTGTTACATTATGAGAATGGAGGAGCTTGTTCCAGAGGAGCATGACCGCGCCCCAGTGCATTATATGAGGTGGTTTCCCTGGAGAAGTTTTATGGCTAATGAGGCCTTGACATATTTTCTTTTTCACACAGGTCTTTTACATGCATTTCTGTCTGCTGTATGGGGGTAGGGTGAGAAGATCCTAATTGGCTGTTCCCTTTTTTCTATTCTTTTCTCTGTGCCTCCGTTCTCCCTTTACTCCCCCACCCCTTTTTTTCCTCCTTCTCACTATTTGGTGCTTTTTTTTCTTTGTGAGCTTAGAGAGTATTAATTGTTACTCTTGGACAGTCTCTATGATAATACATTCTCTCTGGATCCACGATTTCTGGAGATTATTTTGTACTATGTTATATGGAGTATATGTTTTTTGTATGTTTATTGTCAGACTTGACTGTGTATCTGCATAACTTGGATGCTTTATCTTTAGCGTGATTGTTTATTACCTGTTTTTTAATTTATTCTTTGAGAAAATGATTACACATTAAAAAAAAAATTAAATTCAATAAAAGTTTATTTTTAAAGATCCAAGTACAAAAAATTTTTTTTCATGCAAAATGTTTTCTTAATATAAAATTGTAAAAAAAAAAATACATATAATAGATAATATCATATATACTGACTCAAACTATGCAACTGTCGTGGTCTATATCCTGCATGGTGAATGGCTTCAAAATTTCTAAATTGTTTTTATTATTTAGTTTATCTAACTATTACAAAATAGAAAGTAATCAGAAAGTCATACGTACCCAAAAATAACATGAATGAAAACCACAACTAATCCTGCAAAAAATACAACAAGCCCTTATAGGTTTGGCTTTTGCAGTGTGACGAAAAAAATAATCAAATTGTCCGGTGAACTTCCCCCAACTAAACCTATTACTATATGATCTTCTGTGTCCAATCTATAGCAGCTAATTAAAAAAAGTCTCTAAAATTCAAAACTTTCTTTTTTGAGATATATATATATCAGAAACTTTAATGGAGACTGAACAGCCTTGAGGGGGAGTTTACAGAGGACATATATCACATTCTTTGGCTATGATCCAACCTATGTATATTTAGCACTTTTTACTTCTCCTTTTTGTTTCAAAAGATATTTATTGGATTTTAAAGCAATGAATGTCAGCAACATACTGCCAATACACCCCACGCAGGGGGGGGGGGGGATATACACAAAAGATAGTTACAGGATATAACAAACAATAAAGAACAGTACTGATAATTCAATATCTAGTTAAATATACAGTGGGATGCGAAAGTTTGGGCAACCTTGTTAATCGTCATGATTTTCCTGTATAAATCGTTGGTTGTTACGATAAAAAATGTCAGTTAAATATATCATATAGGAGACACACACAGTGATATTTGAGAAGTGAAATGAAGTTTATTGGATTTACAGAAAGTGTGCTATAATTGTTTAAACAAAATTAGGCAGGTGCATAAATTTGGGCACTGTTGTCATTTTATTGATTCCAAAACCTTTAGAACTAATTATTGGAACTGAAATTGGCTTGGTAAGCTCAGTGACCCCTGACCTACATACACAGGTAAATCCAATTATGAGTAAGAGTATTTAAGAGGGTCAATTGTAAGTTTCCCTCATCTTTTAATTTTCTCTGAAGAGTAGCAACATGGGGGTCTCAAAACAACTCTCAAATGACCTGAAGACAAAGATTGTTCACCATCGTGGTTTAGGGGAAGGATACAGAAAGCTGTCTCAGAGATTTCAGCCATCTGTTTCCACAGTTAGGAACATATTGAGGAAATGGAAGACCACAGGCTCAGTTCAAGTTAAGTCTCGAAGTGGCAGACCAAGAAAAATCTCGGATAGACAGAAGTGACGAATGGTGAGAACAGTCAGAGTCAACCCACAGACCAGCACCAAAGACCTACAACATCATCTTGCTGCAGATGGAGTCACTGTGCATCGTTCAACCATTCGGCGCACTTTACACAAGGAGATGCATTCCAAGAAAAACACCTGCTACCTACAGTAAAATATGGTGGTGGTTCCATCATGCTGTGGGGCTGTGTGGCCAGTGCAGGGACTGGGAATCTTGTCAAAGTTGAGGGACGCATGGATTCCACTCAGTATCAGCAGATTCTGGAGACCAATGTCTAGAATTCAGTGACAAAGCTGAAGCTGCGCCGGGGCTGGATCTTTCAACAAGACAACGACCCTAAACACTGCTCAAAATCCACTAAGGCATTTAGGCAGAGGAACAAGTACAATGTTCTGGAATGGCCATCTCAGTCCCCAGACCTGAATATAATTGAAAATCTGTGGTGTGACTTAAAGAGAGCTGTCCATGCTCTGAAGCCATCAAACCTGAATGAACTAAAGATGTTTTGTAAAGAGGAATGGTCCAAAATACCTTCAACCAGAATCTAGACTCTCATTGGAACCTACAGGAAGCGTTTAGAGGCTGTAATTTCTACAAAAGGAGGATCTACTAAATATTGATTTCATTTCTTTTTTGTGGTGCCCAAATTTATGCACCTGCCTAATTTTGTTTAAACAATTATAGCACACTTTCTGTAAATCCAATAAACTTAATTTCACTTCTCAAATATCACTGTGTGTGTCTCCAATATAATATTTAACTGACATTTTATATAGTAACAACCAATGATTTAGACAGGAAAATCATGACGATTAACAAGGTTGCCCAAACTTTCGCATCCCACTGTACAGACCGCGGAATAGTCATACAGAGTAGGTATATTCCTATGTGACTTTGTATGATTTCAACACTTATCATAGCAGAACATAATTGTACGATATCCAGGGAGACCATATTTTTTCAAAATACATTACCCTATCTAGACGACTAGCTGTAAGTTTTTCTTAGAGCATTATTTTATTGCTCCGGAACATCCAGTAAATTGTGTGTAGTCTGGCAGGGACCGTATTTGCTCTGTGTAGAACTTTAAGTGACGTTTCAGTTAACGAGACTTGCCAGCTATTCTTGCTCAAAAGAGTACAGCAGTGGTGCCAACCTTCTATAGACATGATGGTATTCAAAACAGCCTCTCACTGTAGCATAAATGGCAATTTATCCCAATATTGGGATCCATTGATCTTTCTATATAATCGGGAGAGGATGTCCAGGGAAGTGGTGTGGAATTTGCATAAGGATTCCATAACACTCAATTCTACCTTAGGGGAAGAGCTCGTTAAGGACGACAGAAAATTGAATATCTGTTGTTTAATCCACCACTCTTCGGGTGGGGGTTTGTATCGGGTATTAAAATAAGAGACTGATATAAATTTGCTGTGTAGGATGAAATCATGTAACATAGTCAGGTTACGTGAATGCCACCATGTAAATGTTGAGGTGGTTTCTCCTGCGGGGAATGCTGGATTGGAGAATATAGGTGTCAGCATAGAAGGTTTTGACTGTAGTTTATATTTGAATCTCACTTGGCGCCATAAGAGCAATGAAAAGAAGGTAAAAGGAGCTATTTGTCTCATGTGGGCAGGAAGCAAAACTTCAGTCCAAAAGAGGGCTGGCCAGGAAGCTGCTGGGAAAAGTGAAGTCTCAAGGGAGACCCATAGGGGTGCATTAGGGCCTTCTAATATTGGTACTAGCTGAGCAAGTCTAACTGCCTTGTAGTAAGCTGCAATATTTGGTACAGACATTACTCCCTCTTTTTTATGTAGGAACATAATCTTTTTAGTTATGCGTGAACGCTTATGAGACCAAAGAAAAGAAAAGATTTGTTTCTGCAGGGTTTGGACCGCATATTGTGGGACCGGTATTTGGAGGGTTCTGAACAAATAAAGGATTTTAGGCAACAACACTGCATGTATTCTGCCAATCCCATTTGTGCAGATTAGAGTGCAATTGCTTAAAGATGAGGTTGCAATTAGATTTGTATAGATCATCTATGTTCTTAGTAAGTTTAATACCAAGATAGGGGACATAATGATTTCTGGTTTTAAAACCAAAGTTTAGTTCGATAAGTTTTGGGGTATTTTCTGGGGTGTTACAGAAGAGAACATCAGATTTGAACACATTAATTTGGAGGCCCGACATCATAGAAAATTGGGTCAAAATTTATTAGATTTATTAGAGTCAGGAGTGACCTATGGAAATGCGAATTTGTTCTGATGGCTATTGCCAAGGGCTCCATAGCAAGATCAAATAAGGCGGCCGACAGCGGGCAGCCCTGTCTTGTACCCCTATTGATATGTATAGGTGAAATCCTAGTAGAAGGGATTTTCAGGTAAGCAGTGGGGCTAGATTATAGGACATCAACTGTTTTAAGGAAGGGGCCTCCAAACCTCATTTTTTGGAGTATCATTTGCAGGTATGTCCAAGATAAGCTATCAAACGATTTCTCTATATCCAATGCCAGGACTGATGAATGGTGTTCAATATTTTAATGCACGTTGTCAGGGGCCTATTGTCCCGGGATAAGCCTGGTCTGTGTAAATAAGGGATGGAAGGAAGGAGTTGAGTTTACTGGCTAGAATAGAGGTGAGAAGTTTAAAATCTATATTTGAAAGAGATATGGGACGGTAATTTGTGACCAGGGTAGCATCCTTACCAGATTTTGGAATGGTAGTGATTAAGGTTGTAAGAAAGTCAGGGTTGACCCTTTGCCCCTGCATAATTGTATTTGTATAGTTTGAGAAGATGGGGGGTAAGTGTCTTGCGCAAATTTCTTGTAATATTTGGCAGTCAGCCCGTCTGTACCTGGAGCTTTGCCCTGTTTGAGCCGTTTAATCGCCCAGTCTATCTCATCCTGTGTAATTTCAGCGTTTAGTTGATTGTATGTCTCTCAATATGGTTGGTAGGTGAAGGTTTTCTAAAAATGACTGGGAGATGGAGTCGGGTGCATTGCTTGGGCTTTATACAAATTTTTACAATATTTGAGGAAGGAGGAATGTATTTTATCAGGATTTGAGGAGGTGTGCCCGGTTGGATCTGAATTTTGTGAACTGTGTTTAATGTTTATCGTTCCCTTAATTTGCGTGCTAATAGTTTGTCAGGTTTGTTGGCTAGTCGAAAATATATGGCTTGCTTCCATGCCATGGCTCGTTCAGTTTTGTGTGTCAGTAGAGCATTGAGTTCAAGCCTGGTGTCTTTAATTGTTTTTAGTATCTGGAGGGGTCTTATGTATGCTAATTCAAGTTTCGATATGTTGTATTCTAAATTATCTTGCGCCTTGGATCTCTCTTTCCTCAACCGGGAGGCCTGTGAGATGAGAAACCCCCCTAATGACCGGTTTATGAGCGAGCCAATAGTTATCTGGTGTAATGGGTGATGAGGCATTTAGCTTAAAATATTCCTCTAGGGTTTCTTGAACTTTGGCGGTTATTTCAGGATTCGTCAGTAAGGCTTCATTAAGTCTCCATGTATAGGGGTTGGGGACCCAGGTTAAGCTCAGTTAAAACCATATCGTGATCGGACCATACACATATTAGATGTCTAGAATTGTCATGGAACCATGAACCAGACGTACAACAAGAGATAAGTGGAAATAAGAAGGCTTTATTGAAAATCAAGCTGTAAGCAAAAGTCCAAACGGATGGCTAAACCGAAGCAGGGTCTTGCGTAGACAGAGGTCAGGAACCAGAAGGGTAGTCAGACGAAGCCTGGATCAGGAACCAGCAGGGTAGTCAGACGAAGCCAGGATCAGGAACCAACGGGGTAGTCAGACGAGGCCAGGATCAGGAACCAGAAGCAGCAGCAGTCTTAGAAGCATGTGAACACAGGAGGACCAAGCAAGGAACTGAAGCCACAGACCTCCTATATATATGAGCTAGGCATCCAGCTCCTCCCAGTGGGAAGGAGAAGCCGCAGGGTGGGAGGCTACAAGAAACCCAGAAACCAAGATGGCCGCCAGCACATGTCAAACGAAGGAGAACAGTAAGAAGGTAAGACCATGACAGTACCTCCCCCTCAAGGGCCCCTCCTCCGCGGAGTAAGGAACGGTTTCTGAGGGAAGCGTGCGTGGAAGGCTCGGAGCAAAGCAGGAGCATGGACATCTGCGGAGGGAACCCAGGAACGCTCCTCTGGACCATAACCACGCCAATGGACCAAAAACTGCAACCGACCGCGGACCAGGCGTGAGTCCAGGATATTGCTCACCTCATATTCCTCACGATTGCCCACTTGGACCGGACGGGGCCGAGGAAGTGAAACGATTACACACCAATGGCTTCAACAGGGAGACATGAAACACGTTGGAGATCCGCATGCCAGGAGGAAGCGCAAGGGCATAGGCTACCGGGTTTACCCTGCGAAGCACTCGGAAGGGACCAACAAAGCGAGGCGCCAGCTTGGGAGTGGGCACTCGAAGGTTGAGGTTGCGGGTGGACAACCATACACGGTCTCCGACCTGGTAGGAAGGAGCGGGCGCTCGTCTGCGATCAGCCTGGAGTCTCTGGCTCTGTGCAGAGACCTCAAGGGACCTCTGGATCTGGACCCAAGAAGCACGTAGGACGGAAAGGTGATCCTCCACAGCCGGAATATCCTGGGGAGAGAATACCTCCGGTAACACGGCAGGTTGGAACCCATAATTGGCCATGAAGGGAGACGTCCCAGAGGAAGAGTTCACCGCCGTGTTCCTGGCAAACTCAGCCCAAGGCAGGAGGTCAACCCAATTGTCTTGGTGATCGGAGACATAGCAACGAAGGAATTGCTCCAAGGCCTGATTGGATCGTTCTGCGGCCCCATTGGACTGAGGGTGGTAGGCCGAGGAGAAAGAGAGATGAATCCCCAACTGGGAGCAAAAGGCGCGCCAGAACCTGGACACAAACTGACTCCCCCGATCCGACACAATCTCCTTGGGCAAACCGTGCAACCGGAAGACCTCCCTGGCGAAAATCGTGGCCAACTCTTGTGCAGAGGGTAACTTCTTGAGAGGAACACAGTGGCACATTTTGGAAAACCGATCCACAATCATGAGAATGACCGTATGGCCTCGGGATGCAGGGAGGTCCACAATGAAATCCATCCCCAGGTATGACCATGGGCGCTCCCCGGTGGCTATGGGTTGCAAAAGGCCCAACGGAAGGTGCCGAGGGGACTTACTCTGGGCACAAACGGAGCATGCCGCTACATATGCGGCGATGTCGGAACGTAGAGAAGGCCACCAGAACAGACGTGAAACAGCCCAGGACAGCTGATTCTTTCCAGGATGCCCCGCGGCCTTGGAGTTATGGTAGGTTCGCAACAACCGAGTGCGCAACTCCTCAGGCACAAAACACCTGCCGTTGGGTCTCCCAGAGGGAGCACCAGATTGAGCCGCCAAAATCTGCTCACCCAGGGGAGAGGTCAGGCTGGTGCGAATGGCGGCCAGGATCTGATTCGGAGGTATGACCGAAGTCGGAATCGACTCCTCCCCGGACAGCTCGGAGTACTGCCGTGATAAGGCATCCGCTCTGATGTTCTTGGAACCGGGTAGGTAGGAGACCACGTAATTAAAACGTGACAAGAACAGAGCCCATCTGGCCTGACGTGGTGTCAATCTCTTGGCCTCAGAAAGGTAGGTCAGATTCTTGTGGTCCGTCAGGATGAGAACCGGAACCACCGAACCCTCGAGCAAGTGCCTCCATTCTTTAAGGGCCTGCACGATGGCCAATAACTCCCTGTCACCAATCTGATAGTTGCACTCCGCGGAAGACAGTTTCCGGGAGTAAAACCCACAAGGAAGCAGAGGACCCTCGGGTGTTCTACGCTGAGACAGAAGGGCGCCTACTCCCGTCTCAGACGCGTCCACCTCGAGGACAAAGGGCAACCCAGGGTTGGGATGCGACAGAATCGGAGCCGACACAAAGGCGGACTTTAGAGCCTCAAAAGCTCGGATGGCCTCGAGCGGCCAGACCTGGAAATTACTGCCCTTCCTGGTCAGATCCGTGAGAGGCTTGGCTAGCATAGAAAAGTCCCTGATGAACTTCCGATAATAATTGGCGAAGCCCAAAAAGCGCTGCAGGGCACGGAGACCACTGGGCTGGGGCCACTGTAAGACAGCCGAAACCTTCTCAGGATCCATGGAGAACCCCTCAGCGGAAATGATGTAACCTAAGAAGGTTACCTGGGATCGGTGAAATTCGCATTTCTCAAGCTTACCGAACAGCCTGTTCTCTCGTAACCGTTGCAACACTCGTCTGACATCCATAATGTGGGCCTCCATGGATTCAGAATATACCAAGATGTCATCCAAATAGACCACCACACACTGCTGCAACAGGTCACGGAAAACATCGTTGATGAATTCCTGGAAGACTGCGGGCGCATTGCACAACCCAAAGGGCATAACCAAGGATTCATAATGACCGGTCCTGGTGTTAAACGCGGTCTTCCACTCATCGCCCGCCTTGATCCTTACCAGGTTATATGCCGCCCTCAGGTCGAGTTTGGTAAAGACCGTGGCCCCTTTGAGGCGATCGAACAGCTCGGAAATCAAGGGTATCGGGTAAGCGTTCTTGATCGTGATGCGATTGAGACCCCTGTAATCGATACAAGGCCTCAACTCACCGCCCTTCTTTTTCACAAAGAAAAATCCAGCCCCTGCCGGGGACGAGGATTTGCGAATGTGTCCGCGTGAAAGCGCCTCCCTCACGTACTCCTCCATGGCCTCATTCTCCGCTACCGACAGTGGATAGACTTTGCCACGAGGAGGAACGGCACCAGATTGTAACTCTATGGCACAATCGTATGGGCGGTGCGGAGGTAGGGCAACCGCGCGCACCTTATCGAATACATCCCGGTACTCTTCGTATTCAGGAGGCAACAGAGAGTCCGAGGAAGTACACAGAAACTTGACAGGCCCATGGATGCAACTAGCCCCACACTGCGGTGACCACGAGAGGATCTCGGCCGATCTCCAATCGAAAGTCGGATTATGCTTCTGGAGCCAGGGGTACCCCAAGACCACCGAGTAGTGTGGAGATGAAATCACCTGGAGACAGACCGACTCTCTGTGAACGGCACCAATGGCTATCCCCACTGGAAGGGTCTCATGAGTCACGTGTGGCGGCAGAAGGGGTCTGCCGTCTATCGCCTCAAGAGCCAGTGGGGAACCTCGAGGCTGCAGAGGAATGGAATTGGCGGCAGCGAACACACTATCAATGAACAAACCACCAGCACCAGAGTCCACCAACGCCTGGGTCGTCACCGAGCCCCCGACCCAGGAGAGGACAACAGTGATCAGTGGTTTGTCAACACGGGAAACCGGGGACGAGGAGACTCCACCCAAGATCTGCCCCCGACAGGATCTCAGGTGCGAGCGTTTCCCGGACGGTTCGGACATGCCAACCGAAAATGCCCACCGAGACCACAGTACATGCATCGGCCCTCGCGTCTCCGGAGTACCCTCTCCCCCTCGGACAGGCGAGCAAACCCCAGCTGCATGGGCTCACCCCCAGACAAGTCATCCCCAGGAGGCGTGGGAGGAGAGGGAGGCACGGGTGGGACAGCAAACGTAGGCGCCAATCTGTTAGAAGACCTCCGCAGGCTCTCCTTAAAGGAAGGTCTCTCCCTGAGTCTGGTGTCAATCAAAATCAGGAAAGAAATAAGAGACTCGAGCTCCACTGGTAGGTCCTTAGCTGCAACCTCATCCTTCAAGGCATCCGAGAGACCATGAGAGAAAGCAGCGACCAGAGCCTCATTATTCCAGCCCACCTCTGCTGCCAGGGTACGAAACTCAATGGCGTATTCAGCTACGGATCGTGAACCCTGTCTGATGGACATAAGGAGCTTCGCAGCAGAGGCAGCACGAGCCGGCACATCGAATACCTTCCGAAGAGAAGCAACAAAACCGGAAAACTCGGCAACCACCGGATTGTTGTTCTCCCATAAAGGGCTGGCCCAGGCCAAGGCCTTGTCCGAGAGCAGCGAGATCAAGAAGCCCAATCCTTTGATCTCTCAGTAGGAAAGGCATGTGGCAGCAACTCGAAATAAATGCCCACCTGGTTAAGGAAACCTCGGCACTGAGTTGGCTCTCCCCCAAAGCGCTGTGGAAGGGGGGCAGAACCGGTCATACACCGAGACACCGCAGGCGCAGCAACAGGTGTCGGGGTAGACTCTGGCGCAACAACCGGAGCGGCAGTAGGAGCGGGCCCAGGAGCGACAACCGACCCATCGGCAACGGAAGCGAAATGAGCCGTGCGTTCAAGCAGGGTTTGCAACGCCACAGCGAACCGACCCAACAGGTGATCCTGCTGATCAAGTCTGGCAACCAGCGTAGGTAGCGAGGATGGCCCTGTACCGTCAAAATTCATGGCTTGGTCCTAATGTCATGGAACCATGAACCAGACGTACAACAAGAGATAAGTGGAAATAAGAAGGCTTTATTGAAAATCAAGCTGTAAGCAAAAGTCCAAACGGATGGCTAAACCGAAGCAGGGTCTTGCGTAGACAGAGGTCAGGAACCAGAAGGGTAGTCAGACGAAGCCTGGATCAGGAACCAGCAGGGTAGTCAGACGAAGCCAGGATCAGGAACCAACGGGGTAGTCAGACGAGGCCAGGATCAGGAACCAGAAGCAGCAGCAGTCTTAGAAGCATGTGAACACAGGAGGACCAAGCAAGGAACTGAAGCCACAGACCTCCTATATATATGAGCTAGGCATCCAGCTCCTCCCAGTGGGAAGGAGAAGCCGCAGGGTGGGAGGCTACAAGAAACCCAGAAACCAAGATGGCCGCCAGCACATGTCAAACGAAGGAGAACAGTAAGAAGGTAAGACCATGACAAGAATACAATAAATATGGGAGTATGATCGAGTTAATGAGGATCTAGTCTAGTCTATAGTGATGGCGATGTGCTGGTGAAAAATAAGTAATTCCTTTCGCTAAAGGAATAAATTCTCTCCATGTATCTGAGAGAGTGAGGGTTTGAAATGTCTCCAAGAGGTCTTTTTTCTGCCTTTCAGATCTGGTCTGGGAAGGAGCAGATGTTCAATCAATAGATGGGTTCAGTGTAAAATTGAAATCGCCACACCAGATTAGTCTTGTGTATTCCAGCGATAGTAATTTATTGCGTATGGTTAGGAAAAAACACTATTGGGTTAACATTGGGAGCATACATATTGACAAGAGTTTATCATTGTACAGTTCGCCCAATAGTATTAGATAGCGTCCCTGAGTGTCGGTAATAGTTTTAGTGACATGAAATGGAAGGGAATTTCGGATAACTGTGGAGACTCCCCTGCTTTTAGTTTGGAACATTGAGTGGTAATTCACCCTATATCTTAAGTTAAAGAATTTTGGGTGGGAAGCATCAGTAAAATGGGTTTCTTGGAGACAAATAACATCTGGTTTATGTTTCTTGTAATCCGGAAAGGCTTTCCTCCTTTTAGGCAGTGAATTAAACCCCCTAACATTGTGGTTTATAATCTTACACATAATGTCAGGATGGTAAATGCTAGGATTGCAGGGTAGGAGCATTCAGCATAGATGGTAGTGTGTGCACAATATGTGGAATCATAAGAGTCTGTATTTTTTTCCCAAGAAGATAAGAAAAAAAGGTAACAGTATAACTGTGATAGTAATAAAAACAGAACATAATGGGGTAGAATATGACCAACATAAGGTCAAAACGATAATAGAGAGTCAGGCATTATGACCGAACTAGTATCTATATTCAGATAAGGTAACATGGTAATCCAAACAGTGAATATTGTGGTCTTTGCCTTCAACTTGGAATGACAGCTGAAAAGGAAAGATCCATGGATACCAGATCTGTGCTTTCTGCAGGGCTAACACCTGCGCTCTAGCGTAGATGTTGCAAGGTCGGCAAACAATTGAACACTAGAGTTCATTACCAGTAAGGGCGAGATATTCCGTGCCGCAGCAGGAAGCATGTCCCTAGCTTCAGGGTAGTGCAGTTTGAGAATGACGTCACGTGGCAAGGAGGGGTTTCTTGGCGCAGCCAGCGCTCTATGTATGCGGTCTATACGGAAATTCTGACGATCAGTTTGTGGTAGTAGAGCTTGAAACAGGTTTAAAGCTGTGTCTTTCAGAGTCACAATCTTCTCCGGAAGGCCTCTAATGCGGAGATTAGCCTGTCTTCAGCGTGGTGCCGTTTTTTGGGGCTGTTGTATTGCTCAGGTCCCCTGGTGAGTTAGGCGGGGATGAGGGCTGGAAATTCATGCCAGCCATGTCAGAGGATTGCTGAGTACGGAAGAGTGCAGGAAGAGTGCGACAATGCGGTTGTAGTATTCGCCCTAGGCTGCTTTCCGTATTTTGGCATATTTAGAGAGGAGCAGAGTGCTGAAGATCACTGTTAATAGCTTTGAGGACAGGATTCTGGTTGTCACATATCACTGTTGGAGTACGGCGCAGCAAGAGCATATCCACGCATTACACACACGCACATGAGCCTCAGGTATGGAGGAGCAGTCACAATAGTAATTTCATAGTTAAGGGGTGGTTGCTATAGGCAACAAAAGTATATGTATATGGTGCTGGCAATCTTCAGGAGCACACAAGGGCTCACCCAGGCTTGGAAATATGACAGGTTGTAGGTGACACTGTGGATAATTGCTGGTGGGGAGATGTCAGGGCTATGCCCCTTACAGTACAGTGTCCACAGGCAGTTCACACAACGGTTGCCCTCAGTTTGGGCATAAATGTGGGGAGGCAGGAGGGGAGAGAGGAGTTGGACGGTACCTCTAATGTCCTGCAGTGATTGCAGGTTATTTTCTGGCCCTTGCCGCCTTTGCTTGTTTGTCCGCGCTCCGCCTACACTTCCACTCGGCAAGTAGGCCACAAATACAAATTAGGGCCAAACTTCACGATTCAGTCCTCTGGGTGATCCTCTTGGGCTGAGGACACTGAATATTGAGGAGAGGGGCCGGTACAATGGCACTGGGGCAGCGGATGGCAGTGGATGGAGTTCCTGCACCTGGAGCTCTGTCACCATTCGTCCGGTCCCGGCCTAGGCTACGCCCCTTTTTACTTCTCCTTTTTATACTGTCACTAAGTATGTTATTTCTGTTATTAGTTCACATTTCATTTCCAAATGAAGTGTATACTTAGTGAATAAAATGGATGGGAAACTAAATATATTAAAGGAGCACTCTGGTTAAAATTGATAGACTCTTATACCTAGGACTACGACTGAGACAGGACACAGAATTTCTACTTTTTATATTCTTTAAGCCCTTAGGGACTTAGGACGTACCGGTACGCCACGTTTGCCGAGTCCTTAAGGACTCAGGACGTACCGGTACATCCTAAGTTTAAAAGTAGATTGCGGCGAGGCGGGGGTAATAGGAACAGGATGCCCGCTGAAATCATTCAGCAGGCATCCTGTCACAATGCCGGGGGGGGGGGGGGTCATGTGACCCCCCCGTTTCGGCGATCGCCGCAAACCGCAGGTCAATTAAGACCTGCGGTTTGCAGCTTTTACCTGCGGTTGTGGCGGCGGCAGGCAGTGCTATCCGGTCCCCATGCGGCTGTGAGGGGGACCCGATGGCATGGAAGGCAGCGCGATGTTTAAGAAAGGCATCGCGCTGCCTTCCGGTGATGAGCCTGTGAGATCCAGCCCGCTGGATCTCACAGGCCGGAAGCTGTATGAGTAATACACACAGTATTACTTATATAGCCAATGCATTCCAATAGAGAAGTATTGGAATGCATTGTAAAGGATTAGACCCCCAAAAGTTCAAGTCCCAAAGTGGGAAAAAAAAAATTGAAAAAATTAAGTTTTCCCCCCAAAAAATTAAACGTTTCAAGTAAAAATAAACAAAAACGTAAAGTTAAAAAAAATTGGTAAAAAATAGGGGGGGGGGGTATACATATTAGGTATCGCCGCGTCCGTATTGACCGGCTCTATAAACATATCACATGACCTAACCCCTCAGATGAACACCGTAAAAAATAAAAAATAAAAACTGTGCTAAATAAACCATTTTTTGTCACCTTACATCACAAAAAGTACAACAGCAAGCGATCAAAAAGGCGTTTGCCCACCAAAAATAGTACCAATCTAACCGTCACCTCATCCTGCAAAAAATGAGCTCCTACCTGAGACAATCGCTCAAAAAATAAAAATAAACTATGACTCAGAATATGGAGACACTAAAAAATCTTTTTTTTTGTTTTAAAAAAGTTGTTATTGTGTAAAACTTACATAAATAAAAAAAGTATACATATTAGGTATCGCCGCGTCCATAACGACCGGCTCTATAAAAATATCACATGACCTAACCCCTCAGAGGAACACCGTAAAAAATAAAAAATAAAAACTGTGCTAAATAAACCATTTTTTGTCACCTTACATCAGAAAAAGTGTAATAGCAAGCGATCAAAAAGTCACACGCACCCCAAAATAGTGCCAATCAAACCATCATCTCATCCCGCAAAAATGAGACCCTACCGAAGATAATCGCCCAAAAACTGAAAAAAACTATGGCTTTCAGAATATGGAGACACTAAAACATGACATTTTTTTTGTTTCAAAAATGATATTATTGTGTAAAACTTACATAAATAAAAAAAGTATACATATTCGATATCGCCACGTCCGTATCGACCGGCTCTATAAAAATATCACATGACCTAACCCCTCAGATGAATACCGTAAAAAATGTAAAATAAAAACTGTGCTAAATAAAACATTTTTTGTCACCTTACATCACAAAAAGTGTAATAGCAAGCGATCAAAAAGTCACACGCAACCCAAAATAGTGCCAATAAAACCGTCATCTAATCCCGCAAAAATCATACCCTACCCAAAGGTAATCGCCCAAAAACTGAAAAAATATGGCTCTCAGACTATGGAAACACTAGATTTTTTTTGCTTCAAAAATGAAATCATTGTGTAAAACATACATAAATTGAAAAAAAGTATACATATTAGGTATCGCCGCATCCGTGACAACCTGGTCTATAAAAATATCACATGATCTAACCAGATGAATGTTGTAAATAACAAAAAATAAAAACTGTGCCAAAACAGCTATTTCTTGTTATCTTGCCTCACAAAAAGTGTAATATAGAGCAACCAACAATCATATGTACCCTAAACTAGTACCAACAATACTGCCACCCTATCCCGTAGTTTCTAAAATGGGGCCACTTTTTGGGAGTTTCTACTCTAGGGGTGCATCAGGGGGGCTTCAAATAGGACATGGTGAAAATCTGAAATTTCATCTCCATTTGCCAATAACTCTTGTGGAACACCTAAAGGGTAAACGACGTTTGTAAAATCTGTTTTGAATACCTTGAGGGGTGTAGTTTCTTAGATGGGGTCACTTTTATGGAGTTTCTACTCTAGGGTTGCATCAGGGGGGCTTCAAATGGGACATGGTGTAAAAAAAAAAACAGTCCAGCAAAATCTGCCTTCCAAAAACCGTATGGCATTCCTTTCCTTCTGCGCCATGCCGTGTGCCCGTACAGTAGTTTACGACCACATATGGGGTGTTTCTGTAAACTACAGAATCAGGGCCATATACATTAGGTTTGGTTTGGCTGTTAACCCTTGCTTCTTAACTGGAAAAAAATTATTAAAATGGAAAATCTGCCAAAAAAGTGAAATTTTGAAATTGTATCTCTATTTTCCATTAATTGTTGTGGAACACCTAAAGGGTTAACAACGTTTGTAAAATCAGTTTTGAATACCTTGAGGGGTTTAGTTTCTTAGATGGGGTCACTTTTATGGAGTTTCTACTCTAGGCGTGCATCAGGGGGCAGGGGCGTAGCTAAAGGCTCATGGGCCCTGGTGCAAGAGTTAGACTTGGGCCCCCCTTCTCTCAGTGCTTTGTGTGTCTTCTTATGCAGCACAAGGGTCTTTGGGCCCCCTCAGGCTCCTGGGCCCGGTAGCGACTGCTACCTCTGCACCCCCTATAGCTACGCCCCTGTCAGGGGGGCTTCAAATGGGACATGGTGTAAAAAAAAACAGTCCAATAAAATCTGCCTTCCAAAAACCGTATTGGCATTCCTTTGCTTCTGCGCCCTGCCGTGTGCCCGTACAGTAGTTTACGACCACATATGGGGTGTTTCTGTAAACTACAGAATCAGCGCCATAAATATTGAGTTTGGTTTAGCTGTTAACCCTTGCTTTGTAACTGGAAAAAAAAAATTTAAATGGAAAATCTGCCAAAAAAGTGAAATTTTGAAATTGTATCTCTATTTTCCATTAATTCTTGTGGAACACCTAAAGGGTTAACAAAGTTTTTAAAATCATTTTTGAATACCTTGAGGGGGGTTGTTTATAGAATGGGGTCATTTTTGGGTGGTTTCTATTATGTAAGCCTCGCAAAGTGACTTCAGACCTAAACTGGTTCCTAAAAATTGGGTTTTTGAAAATTTCAAGATTTGCTTCTAAACTTCTAAGCCTTGTAACATCCCCAAAAAATTAAATATCATTCCCAAAATGATCCAAACATGAAGTAGACATATGGGGAATGTAAAGTAATAACTATTTTTGGAGGTATTACTATGTATTATAGAAGTAGAGAAATTGAAACTTGGAAATTTGCCATTTTTTAGAAATTTTTGGTAAATTTGGCATTTTTTTTATAAATAAAAATGAATTTTTGGGACTTCATTTTACCAGTGTCATGAAGTACAATATGTAATGAAAAAACAATCTCAGAATGGCCTGGATAAGCGTTTTAAAGTTATCAGCACTTAAAGTAACACTGGTCAGAGTTGCAAAAAATGGCCAAGTCTGTAAGGTGTATCTCTATTTTCCATTAAAATGGTATCTCTATTTTCCATTAATTCTTGTGGAACACCTAAAGGGTTAAAAAAGTTTGTAAAATCAGTTTTGAATACCTTGAGGGGGTAGTTTATAGAATAGGGTCATTTTTGGGTGGTTTCTATTATGTAAGCCTCGCAAAGTGACTTCAGACCTGAACTGGTCCCTAAAAATTGGGTTTTTGAAAATTTCAAGATTTGCTTCTAAACTTCTAAGCCTTGTAACATCCCAAAAAAATTAAATATCATTCCCAAAATGATCCAAACATGAAGTAGACATATGGGGAATGTTAAGTAATAACTATTTTTGGAGGTATTACTATCAATTATAGAAGTAGAGAAATTGAAACTTGGAAATTTGCTATTTTTTTCAAATTTACCAAAAATGAATTTTTGGGGACTTCATTTTACCAGTGTCATGAAGTACAATATGTGATGAAAAAACAATCTCAGAATGGCCTGAATAAGCGTTTTAAAGTTATCAGCACTTAAAGTGACACTGGTCAAATTTGCAAAAAATTGCCAAGTCTGTAAGGTGAAATAGGGCCGAGTCCTTAAGGGGTTAAGTCCATGTGTCATGTACGACCCGCCCAGGCAATGCACTAGGTATCAGTTTTACCTGCTTGAAGATCAGACCAATTTGGACTTGAGGAAAAAAAAGATTTTTTTAATATTTCTGTATTTATTCTGGTAGTCAGAACTTTTAATTTTCAAGGTCAGTGTGGCTGTATGAGGCTTTGTTTCTTTGCTGGATGAGTTAGACTTTACTTAGTGCTATTTTATGTAAATATACACTAGAATTGGATATATAATAATTTTTATTTTGGGAAAAACACAGAGAAAATCTATTCTACCACAGCTTTTAATTTAGCATTTTTTAACTCAGTATACCAATCATCATAAATGACATTTTGCATATATCGTACAGGTTGTAACAGTTTGAGGAAACAAAATATATGTATATACGGTCCTATTTAGATGACTGTATTTTTGGTCCTCATCCGATATGCATTTTTTGCGAATAGGATACAAACCCATTTATTTCAATGGGTCCGCCAAAAATGCAGACAGCACACCATGTGCTGTCCGCATCCGTATGTCTGTTCCGTAGCCGGCAAAAAAGAGAGAACATGTCCTATTCTTGTCCATTTTGCGGACAAGGACAGGCAGTCTTATAAGGGATCTGCAAAAAAAAAATGGATGCAACACACACGGAAGTCATCCGTATTTTTTGCAGTGCGCAAAATACATACCGTCGTGTGAATGCACCCTTATCCTGTGTGAGTGTGTGACTTTTTTTAATACATTTTAAGTAATTTAACAGAGAAAAGTTTTGATATTTGTTTGTTTTGTTTTATTATAGAATATTGAACTTTTTAATTTTGTGTTTTTTCTTTTATTAACTGCAAAGGGGAGTTTTAATTTTAATTTTTCTTGTTTTTTTTTAGCTACAGTGTATTGGTATATCCCGTACGTAAAGAGAACCTGTCACTAAGAAAATGCTAAATATTCTACAGGCAACATGTTATAGAGCTGATGATGCAGAGCAGATTAATATGTAGTTTTGTGGGATAAGATTCAGTATAACTTGTATTTCATGCAAATAAATTCCTGCTTAATTTGGGCTTTGAAGTCAAGGAGGAGGTCCTATTAGTGACTGACAGCCTTACTTCTATGACTGTGTATACACGGATAGCTGTTAATCACTGATAGGACCGCCTCCTGGATTTCACAGCCCAGAATGAGCTAACATTCAAATTAATGAAATGCAAGTTTTACTGAATCTTTTCCCACAAAACTATCAATCTGCTCAGCTCCTCCTGCTCTATAACATGTTTCCTTCAGCCCGGACACCATGCTTAACATTACAGGTTCCCTTTAAGGATGCCCTAACAACAGAGAATTAGACACTGGGCCTACTCAGTCAACCCTGGGTTGTCTTGCCATGCAAGGTATGGACTCTGATCATGTCACAAGGATTCCCTATGTCTCTACCTTTGTATGCTGGAATCAGCTTTGCAGCCTAGAAGGTTAAACTTTGGAGATCCTGGGCCTGGAAGATGCACAAGTACATGTTTAACAGTCAACGTTTATACCACAGAGATATATCTACCTCACTTGCAATTTTTTTTCAATAGTGATTTCTGCTGAGTTTTTACTATCTGATTACATTTAACATATGGACTGTTTCAAACCTGCTGAGCACCATGTGCCCTACTGAAATGCCATAGATGTATCAGCTTCTTTGCGCTCTCATACTTGGTATAACTTTAAAGGCTATCTACACCTTGTGGGGCAATTTTTTATTATTATTATTATTATTATTATTATTATTATTACATTGTACTCATTTTGAGCTAAAAATAATTAGTAAATTTGTCTTTATTAAATAATATGGCATCCTTTTTTCTGTACAGAGCTGAGACGCTCTAGTAGCACCCTTTGGATTTTCTGTCTTTTCCATCAGAGCAGGAGCAGACGGGCTCCTTATCTCTGCTCTCTGACCTTATAAAGACTCATTATAGCTCAGTTCTTATCTTACTAATAAGAATGTGGCTTAAATAAGTGTTTATAACCTCTCAGTAGTTTAGAGATATGTTTTTTAGATAACCGGCACAAAGTGAAAGTACCAGTCAGACAGCTCGAAAAACAATTAACCCTTTGTGACAGAACAGCTCAATATTTTTAATAAAGGCCAATTGAAATAATGATTTTTACCCATAAACGTGTAACGGGGCGACGAAGGCGCACTCGGTCTCCCATCAGCCGCAGACCTGCTTAGCTTCGGGAGTGAGGATCTGTGTTTGGCCTCGTTCCCAGGGTGGCCTTGATAGCTGGGAGGCTCCCTGCACCTAGATCTGCCTTGAGCGCCGAGCTGATCACTCGGCGCTCGACTTGTTTGTCTGTCGGTCAAGTGACGCTGGCCACATCACATGACCCTCACTCCCCACTATAAATACAGGCAGCCTGCTGGCTACAGGTTGCCTGTGATTTTCATCCTATAGGCTGTGTACTTTATTGTTATAAAGCTACCTCTGGAATTGACCCTCGATCCGCCTCATGACACCTCTTCTGCCTGCTCCCTGTACCTTGACGCTACCTCTCGGATTTTGACCTCGGCTTGTTTACGGATTTGTCTCTGCCTCTTCCCTTGTTCTGACGTGACCTCCTGGACTGACCTCGGCTAGTTGACCCGCCTCGCTTTCCGTTTTTGTTCTACCTCTTGTCCGCTTATTGTAACTTCTCAGTGGCTGTCCTCTTCCCTGCTGTCTCTTTCTCTCTGCTTGCACTTAGTAGATTAGGGACTGTCGCCCAGTTGCGCTCCGTCACCTAGGGCGGGTGGCAGCTCAGGGGGTGCACCTCCGCTCTATCTTGACTCTACCCGTGACATAAATGAGTAACATGCAATCATAAAAAAATGCCTCTGAAGGTGTAAATAGCCTTTAAAGGGACAATTCCATCAGAAATAAGGTCTTTTTTAACTTGATATTAATAGAAAACAATTTTTTGACTTTTTTGCTACTTTTCTTTTTCATTTTAGCAGTCTTGAACCACAAAAATCATATACAAACAATTCTCTTTCTGTGGCAGTCAACAATACAAAGAACAGTTCCTATATACATAATAAGGTAATTCATTTTCAATTTACTTATGCTGTGAGGGGAAGATGTTTTTACAAGGTGATCATCATTATAATAGTAGGTATAGAATTTGGAAAATAGTATGACAGCTCTATTTTTCTCTTGATAGGCTTAGATAAACATGTCCACAGAAGAGCATTGCATTGATTAGTGTAATGTGTGATGCTCTATTTGAGTCACTCAAACTCCTTCCTTCTCTGGGAAGGTCAAGTTCATACTTCAGTTATTTCCATCAGTTATTGTGAGCCAAAACCAGATCTTTTCATTACACCTGATCTCTGAGTAGGCTTCACTACTCGTTTTGACTCACAATAACTGATGGAAATAACTGACCAAATAACTAAAGTGTGAACTCAACCTTACAGTGACGTTCTGACAGCGAGTTAAGCGAAACTCTTTGCTATTGTGCTCAAAGTTCAAACAAAGGGGAAGTTAAAGAGGCAGGAGAGGAAGTCAAATATATGGAATGACTTAAAAATGGCATCCAGAAAACCATCCACCATATTTTTTTCAAATAAAATACAATATTTACATATACACTCACCTAAAGAATTATTAGGAACACTTGTTCTATTTTTCATTAATGCGATTATCTAGTCAACCAATCACATGGCAGTTGCTTCAATGCATGTAGGGTTGTGGCCCTGGTCAAGACAATCTCCTGAAAGTGATTTAAGCAATTTTGCGCGTGGCATGGTTGTTGGTGCCAGACGGGCCGGTCTGAGTATTTCACAATCTGCTCAGTTACTGGGATTTTCACGCACAACCATTTCTAGGGTTTACAAAGAATGGTGTGAAAAGGGAAAAACATCCAGTATGCGGCAGTCCTGTGGGCGAAAATGCCTTGTTGATGCTAGAGGTCAGAGGAGAATGGGCCAACTGATTCAAGCTGATAGAAGAGCAACATTGACTGAAATAACCACTCGTTACAACCGAGGTATGCAGCAAAGCATTTGTGAAGCCACAACACGCACAACCTTGAGGCGGATGGGCTACAACAGCAGAAGACCCAACCGGATACCACTCATCTCCACTACAAATAGGAAAAAGAGGCTACAATTTGCACGAGCTCACCAAAATTGGAATGTTGAAGACTGGAAAAATGTTGCCTGGTCTGATGAGTCTCGATTTCTGTTGAGACATTCAAATGGTAGGGTCTGAATTTGGCGTAAACAGAATGAGAACATGTATCCATCATGCCTTGTTACCACTGTGCAGGCTGGTGGTGGTGGTGGTGTAATGGTGTGGGGGATGTTTTCTGGGCACACTTTAGGCCCCTTAGTGCCAATTGGCCATCGTTTAAATGCCACGGGCTACCTGAGCATTGTTTCTGACCATGTCCATCCCTTCATGACCACCATGTACCCATCCTCTGATGGCTACTTCCAGCAAGATAATGCACCATGTCACAAAGCTCGAATCATTTCAAATTGGTTTCTTGAACATGACAATGAGTTCACTGTACTAAAATGGCCCCCACAGTCACCAGATCCCAACCCAATAGAGCATCTTTGGGATGCGGTGGAACGAGAGCTTCGTGCCCTGGATGTGCATCCCTCAAATCTCCATCAACTGCAAGATGCTATCCTATCAATATGGGCCAACATTTCTAATGAATGCTATCAGCAACTTGTTGAATCAATGCCACGTAGAATTAAGACAGTTCTGAAGGCAAAAGGGGGTCCAACACCATATTAGTATGGTGTTCCTAATAATTCTTTAGGTGAGTGTATGTTGTTTATATGTGATTTTTAAAAAAAAATTGAAGTTTCCCTTTAAATGTGAAACACTTTCTTTGCAAACCCATTTGACTTTTTGAAGTAAAAGAAACTTCCCACTCTGTAGCTGCAATTTAGACTTTGTGTATATTTAAAGGCAGTCCACAAAAATCATAAATTTGGGGTCGTAGGCACAGATCTTTATCAGACAACCTATTAAAAGAGTTCAAAGACATAGATTACAATGAAGGGGAAAAAACAAATAGGACAAAGCCTCAAATAGTTATCACTCCAAAAAGGATATGCACCCCCCACCATGAGTAAAGAGAGTTATACACAAATACTTAAAGGGATTTTCCAATTTGCATCAACATCCTTTAAACTAATCATTTATGTTTGTTGGCTGTAATTTTGCATTTCTTTTACCTTTATTGCTAGCATTCTGGGCTGTGGTCACATGACCATGTCCATGCAGCGTTTTCTTATTTCCTGTGATGTTATGTCCATGGGCGGGGCAGTAATAGGGGAGTGTCTATGTAACTATCTGGGTGGGAGGAGCTATAAACTAGCTGGGCATGTTTTGGTGTGGTGCTGGAGCTGGAAATAAAAGCAGAAGTGCATCATGGGTTTGGTTGGATACAGCAACAGGAAGTGCTACATACAGGATGGAAACAAACCAGAGGGATTGGTTTACATGGTGAAAACAGGTCAGGAGAAATTGAAAAAGAATGGATATGCATGAGGTAAGCAACTACATGAGCATATCTATAAAAAACATCATTATCCTGGAAAACCCCTTTCAAGAGGACCTTTCATCAGTTTTGACATAGGCTAATTATGGTATTACCTTGTAGGGCGGCCCCCACTGATGCCATGGGTGTTTTTTTTTTTTTTTAAAAAGCCCCCCCTTCCCCAATTGTCCACTGTGCCGCCCCCCCCCCCCCCCTGATGATTTAGCGTGCTGTATTTTAATGAGCAGTAAACTCGCAACGGGGAGGAGACTCAGTCTTCTTTTGTGGGCGTCTCCTTCTCCCTGGCTGTGAGCGGTCCGCTCTGATTGGATCGCGCTCACAGCCAGGAAGAAGGAGACGCCCACAGCAGAAGACTGCGTCTCCTCCCCGTTGCGAGTTTACTGCACATTATAATACAGCTCGACAAATCATTGCGGACGAACAGGGGGGGGTTTGAAATAAAAATACCTATGGCATCAGTGGGGACCGCCCTACAAGGTAATACTATAATTAACCTATGTCAAAACTGATTAAAGGTCCTCTTTAAGTTGTAATTGTTTGTAAAAAAGTAATGTTCTTAGATATAAACAATTGTTCTTATGGCAGTAATTGTGGAAAAGACATAATAGCTTAAATTACAATTTCAGATAAATTCTTGAGTCCATACTGGGGAATATAACTGTACTAGGTAATGCATAATGTGCTTGTGCTTAGAGAAAATACATAGGGCAGGCAACCCACTACAAATAATTTGTATAATAATAATATTATTGTTAATGATAATATCATAATAATCTTTACAGTCATGGCCGTAAATGTTGGCACCCCTGAAATTTTTCAAGAAAATGAAGTACCGTATTTTTCGCCCTATAAGACGCACTTTTTCCCCCCAAAAGTGAGGGAAAAATAGCAGTGCGTCTTATGGGGCGAATGCTGCTGATTTAGAAGAATTTTCTATGATACACCCGCCGTGATGCCGTGCGGCGGGTGTATCAGCTGTGAGGGAGGAGGGGCTGGGGGCCGGCATCTGCTTTTATAATGACAGCGGGGCCCGTGCAGTGACTGTATTCTACATCGTATCTGTAATAGTTAATTATGTATATAATTGCATAATCAGCGCCTGTATTACTTACAGCTACAAGCACTCGGTAGGTAGCAGAGAGGAGGGAGGAGGCAGGCCGGGAGGACGGGCACTGGCAGCGTGAGTCACCACGTCACACGCCTGCGCCGCCCACTTTATGAATGAAGCAGGTGACGTGGGCGCATGACGTAGTGACTCACGCTGCCAGTGCCCGTCCTCCCGGTCTGACTCCTCCCTCCTCTCTGCTACCTACCGAGCACTTGTAGTTGTAAGTAATACAGGCGCTGATTATGCAATTATATACATAATTAACTATTACAGATACGATTATAAAGTGAGCGGGGCCCGTGTAGTAGAATACAGTCACTGCACGGGCCCCGCTGTCATTATAAAAGCAGATGCAACCCCCACCCCCTGTATTGAGGGTCATTCACTACAGGGACACTGTTATGGAGGGGATCTGTGGATGACACATAGCATAAGATGCTATATATGTGTCATCAACAGATTCCCCCCATAACTGTCATACACAGATCCCCATAACAGTGCCATCCAGAGACCCCAATAAGAGCCACCCACAGATCCCTCATAAGTGTCACCGACAGATTCTCCATAAGTATCACCCACAGATCCCCCATAAGTGTCACCCACAGATCCCCCATAAGTGTCACCCACAGATCCCCCAAAAGTGTCACCCACAGATCCCCCATAAGAGTGCGTCACCCATAGATCCCCATAACAGTGCATCACCCACAGATCCCCCATAACAGTTCACCATCCACAGATCCCCCATAACAGTGCGCCATCCACAGACCACAATTAGTTCAAAACCCACCAAAAGCACACCTTTTGGTTCAAAATATTTTTTCTTATTTTCCTCCTCAAAAACCTAGGTGCGTCTTATGGGCCGGTGCGTCTTATAGGGCGAAAAATACAGTATTTCTCACAGAAAAGTATTGCAGTAACACATGTTTTGCTATACACATGTTTATTCCCTTTGTGTGTATTGAAACAAAACCAAAAAAGGAAGGAAAAAAGCAAATTGGACATATTGTCACACCAAACTTCAAAAATGGGCTGGAAAAAATTATTGGCACCCTTAACTTAATATTTGGTTGCTCATCCTTTGGAAAAAATAACTGGAATCATTTGCTTCTTATAACCATCAATAAGCTTCTGACACCTCTCACCCGGAATTTTGGATCACTCTTCCTTAGCAAACTGCTCCAGGTCTCTCTTATTGGAAGGGCGCCTTTTCCCAACAGCAATTTTAAGATCTCTCCACAGGTGTTCAGTGGGATTTAGATCTGGACTCATTGCTGGCCACTTCAGTACTCTTCAGTGCTTTGTTGCCATCCATTTGTGGGTGCTTTTTGATGTATGTTTGGGGTCATTGTCCTGCTGGAAGACCCAATATCTCGGACGCAAACCCAGCTTTCTGACACTGGGCTCTACAGTGCGACCCAAAATCCGTTGGTAATCCTCAGATTACATGATGCCTTACACACAGTGTCGGACTGGGGTACCAAGGGCCCACCAGTAAAATTTATTTTGGGGGCCCACTATACAGATAAATTCAAATATAATAAATAATCTAACAAGTTTTTATTATGAACACAGGCTGGTTGAGGTGCTGTACATTGAATATATGTATGTAGTACAGTACGTCTACTGTGTTATGTGCCACTTGTGCAGGAGATAGTAGACTAGGGGCCCACCTTGCTTAGGGGCCCACCGGGGGATTCCCCTGTGCCCCTATGGGCCAGTCCAAGCCTGCTTGCACACATTCAAGGCACCCAGTGCCAGAGGCAGCAAAACAACCCCAAAACCTCAATGAACCTCCACCATATTTCACTGTAGGTACTGTGTTCTTTTCTTTGTAGGCCTCATTCCGTTTTCGGTAAACAGTAGAATGATGTAAATAAAATATATATAAAAAATATAAAATAGCCTTAGGTATGTTGCCTTTCTTTCGGTGCGTCGCGAATTCCAGTAGTGAAGTGGGCAATGTTCACATCTATAGACACGTTTTCTTTAAAAGGACCGCGCTGCACCCGGACAGAGCTGAAAAATCCTCTTTTCCAGATCTCACAGGAATTTCTTGAATATGGGTAAGCGATCAGCTCACTTAAGTACACCTCTCCTCCAGGTAACCTTATGAGAAATCAAGGTGCCACCAATAGTGAAGTACATTCATATGAGGTTCCAACTGCAAGGTTTTTATTATACTTACAAGATGGATAAAATCACATGCAGTGTATACAAATCAATTCATCCGACCCGGGTTTCGCTTTGTGAAGCTTCGTCAGGGGTATCTACTATGCCTACCAAGAGGCGGTCTTTATATATCTGCCACTAATAGGCAACACCTTTTTAAAATCATCAAAGCTCAAAGGGCTCAATACAAACATTAAAACATCCAAAAAATACATCAAATACATTCATTATACAAATATCACATATAGACCTTCTTTGGGTCACCAAATTATTGGTTATAATGTGAATTATAAATTACCAACATGAGAATGATGTGCTTTACTAAAAAGCTCTATCTTGGTCTCATCTGTGCACAAGATGTTTTCCCAGAAGGATTTTAGCTTACTCAAGTTCATTTTTGCAAAATGTAGTCTTGCTTTTTTATGTCTCTGTGTCAGCAGTGGGGTCCTCCTGGGTCTCCTGCCATAGCATTTCATTTAAATGTCAATGGATAGTTTGTGCTGACACTGATGCTCCCTGAGCCTGCAGTACAGCTTGAATATCTTTGGAACTTGTTTGGGGCTGCTTATCCACCATCCGGACTATCCTGCGTTGACACCTTTCATCAATTTTTCTTTTCCGTCCACGCCCTGGGAGATTAGCTACAGTGCCATGGGTTGCAAACTTCTTGATAATGTTGCGCACTGTGGACAAAGGCAAATCTAGATCTCTGGAGATGGACTTGTAACCTAGAGATTGTTGATATTTTTCCACAATTTTGGTTCTCAAGTCCTCAGACAGTTCTCTTCTCCTCTTTCTGTTGTCCATGCTTAGTGTGGCGCGTACAGACACACAATGCAAAGACTAAGTGAACTTATCTCCTTTTTATCTGCTTTCATGTGCATTTTATGTCGCCCACACCTGTCACTTGCCCCAGGTGAGTTTAAAGGAGCATCACATGCTTGAAACAATCTTATTTATCCACAATTTTGAAAGAGTGCCAATAATTTTGTCCAGCCCATTTTTGGAGTTTGGTGACATTATGTCCAATTTGCTTTTTTCCCTCCCTTTTTTGGTTTTGTTCCAATACACACAAAGGGAATAAACATGTGTATAGCAAAACATGTGTTAGTTTTCTGTGAGAAATACTTCATTTTCTTGAAAAATTTCAGAGATGCCAACATTTACGGACATGACTGTATATAGCTTCCACATATTACAATCAGAATCATACATTACATAGCTACAAACAAGTCTAAAATTAAAATAAGAGGAATGAGGGCCCTGCTCAAAGGAGCTTAAAATCTATGAGTAGATAAGGGGTGACACAAAAGGTAAGAAGTGCTTGATTTGTACAATGGTCCGGCCATCTTGACAAGATAGAGGAGTAGATATAAAGCTGCATGACCCAGTCACCAGCCGATATCTGTGGTGCTTTCTGAGTGCATGGGGTGTGATGGATACAGTTGGATGATGAATCAGGCTCTGAAGGATGAGGTTGGGGGATGGGGTGAATGGAGAAGCGTTAGATTAGGGGATGTTATAAGCCACCCTAAAAGGGAGCACCTAAATCTTTTGGGATGTTGTGAATTTATTGAATTGCTTGTGTAGGGCAGTCCAGAGAACTGGTGAAGATCAAGAGACGTCTTGGAGGCAGGAGTGAGAAGTTTGGATTATGGAGGACATTAGTCGTAAATAATTTGCAGAGCATAGAGAGTGGGGGTCCAGCGCTGTGAAGAGCTATGTGAGTGACAGTGAGAAGTTTAAAGGGGTTGGTCACTTTATGGTTATTGTCGACTAATGTGTTTGTGAGATGATTACATGGCACTTACTAATATGGCTTTTGTTGAAATTCTGCACCATTTTATATATTTTATTAGGTATACTCCCTTGTTTACAAAGTTTTTGGGGCTGTCCACAGGGAGGTCCCGTCCATAAGATGACAGCTGATGGAGGGTCATGTGACCTGGCAAATCACCTCCATGTGATGTCTCCTCCATTCAGGAAGTAGTTCGCGGCCCAGCAGTTAAAAGTCGGGACTGTGCCAAGAAGGGATGTGTAATTTCTTGGCCTGGTGGTGCGGACACCCGCCACTTGAAGCTATGGCTGCTGTCCACTTACAGCTTAGTTCTATTCAGTGGAGCTAAGCCGTGAACGGATCAGCAGCATCTGAAGTGAACAACCATGGCACAAACTGTAGTGTACAGCCACATGGGTACACATAGATATATCCACATGGGGTGGATATGCTGCTAATTTTCCACAGCAAAATTGCAACGAAAAATTAGTGTATACAGTAGCAGTAAAATGAGATTTTAAATAAATCTTATCCACAGGCTGTGGAAAACTTCCACAACAGAATCCGCACATAACTTGACCTGCAGTGCAGATTCCAAAAGATAAAATCTGCAGTAAAATTCATGTTCATGCAACTCATGCAGATTTTGCTGCAGATTCATTGTGGATTTTTCCACGGGTCCTGTGTGGACGTTCCCTAACGGTGGCAATTAGTCTACAACTAATTAAGATTATGTCATATAAATTGATATAACACAAAGGAATGTGTAAGAGATGAATGGAATTTCAGCAATCTTATGGTTTAAAAACACTCATTCAGGAATGTCCTGGCTTTGTGCCTGCTGGACTAGCTTAAATAACATAATTATGGAAATGAGTGTTTTTGCCAGAGGAGCAGTTTCTGTTTTCTTACAAAGCACTTGAATATTTAAGTTGTTATTGTAGGTTACAGCTTAAACCTCAAGAAATATAGTTCACATCTGTTTTTATACTGTTTTATGGGTATGATATAAATAACCAAGACAAATCTCTCTATAGATCTTATTAGCCAATATTTTTTTCTGCTAATTAAAACCACATATGCTTTTCCTCTATGTTTTTATTTTCCGATTGTACTTTTTTGGTATTCTATTTCCTAAACAGGATTAGAGGGGCTGCCATCTTGTTTGAGCTGTTGTAAACAGCATATGCTTTATAGCAGCCACCTGAGCCATAAACACAAAATACTTACTTGACTTCCACAAGTAGGCTTTCTAGGTGACCTGTTCAGAGGTCACTGTGCAAGGAGGGGAGGTAGATGGAAGGTGGATCTTGTGTCATCTATGCAGAAGTGTTATTTGTCATTGTAATCTTGCATATGATAATAAGATGACTGCTGAAAAGGGATACAAAACAGGAAGACTCAACATGTTGTGGCCAGTGTGAAAACTGCAGTATTTTAAAATTGTTTTTAAAAAATATCTATAGTCATGGAAAACTCAAAAAAAATTAAATAACCAAAAAAATAAAATTTAAAAAATGCTTAAGTGTAACAATGCCAGTTATGCACAAGATTGCATAACCGGCATTGTTACACTTAAGCATTTTGTTTTTATTGCATGTTGTTTTTATTGATGACCTATCCTCAGGATAAGTCATCAATATTAGATTGGTGGGGGTCCGACACCCAGCACCCCGCTGATCAGCTTGTTGAAGAGAAGGCGCTTGCCGTGCCAGCATCGCATTCTCTTCATTGTTTACCTAAAGCAGTGAGCAGGTGTAATTACAAGAAGCCATACCATTTATTTCAATGGGATAGCTCATTCCTATACACTTGTGTAGGAACAAGCTGAAAGGGATTTTTCATAATCTTACTTTTGATACATCACAGATTAGACATATATTATACAAGCCTCATCTCTTGTGGAATGCAGTACCTCAAATTACCATATCTCACAACCTCTGGACACAATAGCAGCCTGCCTGAACAAAAGGCTATTTAACATCTCACCTCGCATACAATGACAGCAACTTATTCAACTTATTAGCATGTAGAGAAAACCTGTTCAATGTAAAATAACCCTTTTCATGTATTGTATATAGCAGATACCAGTATTGTTTAGCAAAGTTTCAACTGTATCTTGACAAACATGTTTCCCAAGGCCTGCTAAGAACTACCAGGATTGTTCCAATTGGATCTTGAGAGAAAATATGCACCCACCCCCAATAAGCCCTATAAATATGTGCTGGGAAATAAAGATTTCAGATATTTAACAACCTAAGTTGAGTCTGGGTTGAAATTTATCTCCTGATCAGAAGCAAACCAGATATTCATTGCACAGGGAAATATTCACGGGTTGGAGGTCTGATGCCTCATCATATAACCATCATAAACCTGCCTGAGAAAAACCGCTAACACAAGCTATCCAATAGAAGTGAATGGGATGGCTTAGGTGTACTTACACCTGCTCACTGCTGCTGTTGCAACGGCGAGCAGGTAAACAATAAAAAGAAGGCAACGATGGGACGGCGTGTGCCTTCTCTTCAACCAGCTGATTTGCGGGGGGGCCGGGTGTCCCACCGATCTGATATTGATGACCTGTCGTCAGGATAGGTCATCAATAAAAATAACTTGGACAACCCTTTTAGCACTGGAAGAAAACAAGACATTGAAACAGACTAACCTGGATGACAGGAACTGTACGGTTATGAAAGGAGGAGATGATCCAGCAATGGAGTGGATGGCAGATGTACTGTATGACATAAAGGAAGATTGTGGATGAATGACAATGAACAAAAATGAAGCAATAAAGAAATGACCCTATCTGAATTAAAGACAGCAAATCAGCCTGGAGAGTACAACAACACAGCAACAGACTAATCTCAAACACAGCAATAAAGACCATAGAACTACAGCTCCCGGAATACAGACTAGAACAAGATATAGTTGTGGAACTACACATAGCAGAAGACAGAACACAGTACAGAATATCTGGAGGGGAATGTACATGGCAAATGCTATACCCAATGGGATAAAGCCTGGCTATATAGGGGCTTAGCAATCAGCAACTCTACCATAATCAACCAGGCAGAGCTAGGCAATAACCAAACCCAGATTTAACTACATAGCAGCTGCCCACACAAACTTAGTAACTAGGTGAACATGAAGCAACAGAGAGGCCCCTGTTGTTTGAAACATTAACATAAAATAGATTTTCTGATGACACATTCCCTTTAAGACGCAACCTATTTTGACCTTAAGGATCCAGCCATTTTATCATATTTTTATTCCCACCTTTTGAGAGCCATCTATTATTTTCCATCAAAATAACAGTGTGGCCGTAATAATAATCATCTCTATTTATATAGTGCCACCATATTCCGCAAAGCTTTACAATTTAGAGGGTTCATGTGCAAATCAAAAGACATCACAGAATTACAGGGTAATAAACAACTAAAACGCTAGGAGTGAGGGCCCTGCCCGCAAGAGCTTGCAATCTATGAGAGAATCTACGAGGTGATACAAAAGGTAGAGTTGATTGTTTTACAAAGCAGTCCAGCCACCTATGCATGTAATAAATAGAGTTGTGCAGGCCGAGCTGCATGAGCTAGTGATTTGGGCGTGGGGATTTCTGTCAGAAAATGGCGTTCAGTTCAGAGTAAGGGTTGGGGGAGGGGGGTTAATAGAGGAAGAGTCAGTTTACCGAACATAATAAGCCTGCCTGAAGAGATGTGTGTTTAAGGCATGTTTGAAACTAAGTAAGTTGGGAATTAACCTAATTGTCTGGGGAAATGTGTTCCAGAGAGCAGGTGCAGCTCGAGAAAAGTCGTGAAGATAGTAGTGCAAGGTATTTTTAATGACAACATTTTGGGGTACATATACTGTATTGAAAACATTTTATTGATTGAAGAAAAAGGGACTTGTATATTTTAATTTCAACTTTCAGTGCTTTTTGGAGATGGTATTTTTAGTCACACGGGGTCATTTATTAACCAGAAATACATCTAAATTAGGCGTATTTCTGGTGCAGATTGCAGTGCAAAGGTCCTAGGGCTTATTAAGACTGGCGTATAAAGCTCCGGTCTTAATAAATGTTCCCCACAGTGTTTTTATGACTTTTTTTCAGACATTTATTTTTCCTATAGAGATGTCAATGGTAAAACACCTGAAAAAAACAGCACACCAAGAGCAGGCTGTGATTTTAAAAGAAAAAAAGCCAAGGGGCAAAAAGCAGCAGGAATCCATCCTAAAACACTATGCAAAAAATAAAAAACTAAGTTTGTAGGGCATTTTATAGTTTAATATTGCCTAAAATGTAACATCTGGATGCAGTGTTTTTCATTACAAAAGATGCAATGAAAAATGGCATAAAAATGCTACATAAAAAATAAGCAGCGTGACACCATACTTACACTTGTTCTTTAGTCCAACTAGTGGACCTTATAGGTGTACTGTAATCGCATATAGCATTGCAAGGGGGTACCAATCGCCCTTTCCTTCTGTCTAATCGCTTAGATGTTGCATTTACTGATGACTAGAGCATCTGTAACGGGGAGCCGGCGACGCGCTCGCTCCCTGCAGCACCGCCGGCATCCTATCCCCGAGGAGCAGGGAGGACCCGGCCAGCGTCCTTATCTCCATAGTAACAAGGGGGCAGGGAGGACCCGGCCGCGCACGCCTGCTCACTTCATCCCCTAGACAACAAGCAGGGGAGGAACAGAGCGCCAATGGCAATGAGTCGGCGCTCAGGTGTTTAGATCTGATGGACATGGGTCACGTGACGCTGGCCACGTCACGTGACCCATCAATTAGACCTATTTAAACAGGTAACCTGCTGGCCACAGGTTGCCTGTGATTGGTCTGATTACCTCACTAGCGTTCTCTGCATGTGTGACTTCATTTGTTTGACTTCGGCTTGTATTTGACCTTGACCTGGTGTTATCCCTTGTACTGACGTGCGCTCTCTTGGCTCCTGACCTCGGCTTGTATTGACTTTGATTTTGTAATAACCCTTTGTGCCTGTGTTACCTCCTGGCTCTTTACCTCGGCTTCTAGTTCTTCCTGTTGTGGTACTTTCCCAGCCTGGGAAACTTTGCGCTTCTGTTTCTTCTGTCTTTGTCTTTTGTTTTCTTCCCTCATTATTTCCTTCCTTTAGGCCCCTGCACGTACTTAAGCTAGGGACTGCCGCCCAGTTGTACCCCGTCGGTTAGGACGGACCGTGCAAGTAGGTAGGGATAGAGGAGTGGGTGAAGTTTAGGGCTGCACTTATCCCTACCTTTTTGTGACAGAATCTATGGGGATAAATGCTGTTGAAGCAGAACGCAAACAGTAATATACATGGTGAGGCCACACATCAGTGAAGGTGATGCCATCATTTCTCAGTACATGTATGGCAGCAGGCATTAACGACCTGGCTGCAGTGCCGTGTATATATGGCACATGAAGGAAAAGCGGTTAAGCAACCTGATGCCAACGTGCATCAGTTTTCTATGCATCCATTAGTTTTGTCAAGGCTAGTTTTATTTATGCACTCTGCTTGTGAAGAGAATCTGTAACGAGCAACTGGCCAACTGTTTGCACACACACTTAACTGTGGTTCACCTGGTTAAAACATAGTTTTTCTTTTGCTGATCTGAGGCTACCATTCCACTTATTTTTTTCTAAATATGCAGATTAGGCTTTTGGTGCAATGAGGGTGTCCCCATTGCTCTTGTTGCGCCCAAGCTTGATGCATTTTTTGGCCAGACCATCTCTGGCTGCTCAGATTGTCAGGACCAGGGAGAGGCAAAGCAGCCAGGGAAGGGCTGTCTACAGAAAAGAGTGGAGTGTTTTGTAGTGTCCATAGGATGCATGTGTCAGGAAGATTTACCTACCTATCTCTGATATATATATATATATATATATATATATATACAGACGTGGACAAAATTGTTGGTACCCTTTGGTCAATGAAAGAAAAAGTCACAATGGTCACAGAAATAACTTTAATCTGACAAAAGTAATAATAAATTAAAATTCTATAAATGTTAACCAATGAAAGTCAGACATTGTTTTTCAACCATGCTTCAACAGAATTATGTAAAAAAATAAACTCATGAAACAGGCATGGACAAAAATGATGGTACCCCTAGAAAACACAGAACATAATGTGACCAAAGGGACATGTTAATTCAAGGTGTGTCCACTAATTAGCATCACAGGTGTCTACAACCTTGTAATCAGCCATTGGGCCTATATATATGGCTCCAGGTAATCACTGTGTTGTTTGGTGATATGGTGTGTACCACACTCGACATGGACCAGAGGAAGCAAAGGAAAGAGCTGTCTCAAGAGATCAGAAAGAAAATTATAGACAAGCATGTTAAAGGTAAAGGCTATAAGACCATCTCCAAGCAACTAGATGTTCCTGTGAGTACAGTTGCACATATTATTCATAAGTTTAAGATCCATGGGACTGTAGCCAACCTCCCTGGACGTGGCCGCAGGAGGAAAATTGATGACAAATCTAAGAGACGGATAATCCGAATGGTAACAAAAGAGCCTAGAAAGACTTCTAAAGAGATTCAAGGTGAACTTCATGCTCAAGGAACATCAGTGTCAGATCGCACCATCCGTCGTTGTTTGAGCCAAAGTGGACTACATGGGAGACGACCAAGGAGGACACCATTGTTGAAAACGAATCATAAAAAAGCAAGACTGGAATATGCCAAACTACATGTTGACAAGCCACAAAGCTTCTGGGAGAATGTCCTGTGGACAGATGAGACAAAAATCGAAGTTTTTGCCAAGGCACATCAGCTGTATGTTCACAGACGAAAAAATGAAGCATATCAAGAAAAGAACACTGTCCCTACTGTGAAACATGGAGGAGGCTCTGTTATGTTCTGGGGCTGCTTTGCTGCGTCTGGCACAGGGTGTCTTGAATCTGTGCAGGGTACAATGAAATCTCAAGACTATCAAGGAATTCTAGAGAGAAATGTACTAGCCAGTGTCAGAAAGCTTGGTCTCAGTCGCAGGTCATGGGTCTTGCAACAGGACAATGACCCAAAACACACCGCTAAAAACACCCAAGAATGGCTAAGAGGAAAAAATTGGACTATTCTAAAGTGGCCTTCTATGAGCCCTGACCTCAATCCTATTGAGCATCTTTGGAAGGAGCTGAAACATGCAGTCTGGAAAAGGCACCCTTCAAACCGGACACAACTGGAGCAGTTTGCTCATGAGGAGTGGGCCAAAATACCTGCTGAGAGGTGCAGATGTCTCATTGACAGTTACAGGAAGCGTTTGATTGCAGTGATTGCCTCAAAAGGTTGCGCAACAAAATATTAAGTTAGGGGTACCATCATTTTTGTCCATGCCTGTTTCATGAGTTTATTTTTTTACATAATTCTGTTGAAGCATGGTTGAAAAACAATGTCTGACTTTCATTGGTTAACATTTATAGAATTTTAATTTATTATTACTTTTGTCAGATTAAAGTTATTTCTGTGACCATTGTGACTTTTTCTTTCATTGACCAAAGGGTACCAACAATTTTGTCCACGTCTGTATATAGTCGGAAAAGGACAGCAACTCCAATAGTACCAAAAATGACTATTTATTGGGCCACAGTGGCACAGTGAGGCGATGTTTCGGCTCAAAATCCAGAGCCTTTCTCAAGCATTAAAACAGTGCACATTATAAATAGGTGTACATAATTAAAAAATGACAATAATCAATAGTCACAATTAGTGTACAAATCAATAAATAGATCAATGCATAATAATTGCAAAAGTGACTACATATAAGGACAAATCCAGTGATACATAATTCTATCTACGATTTACAACAAGATAATGTAAACTAACATAATACAAAATATAAATATAAGTGGCACCAATATATATCAGCTGCTTCAAATGTCTTTAATCACATTAAATAAAAACAAGGAGGAGCAAAAGGGATCAATGGTGACATACCACAGGGTCAGCGTGTATCCACATCTCCGCAATGGCCACAGCTGGCGTCTAACTCAATGGAGTGCGCAGGCGTCGAGATCCGTCCCAGCAAAATCGCGTCATGCTACGCCTAATTTCGGCGTCCCACGTCACAACCTGCGCCGCGGGATACACAATGTCCATTGCTCTCCAGTGCGCATGCTCACAGTACTATGACCACAGACACGCCATGTTTAGCACTGGACGGGTTGCCCATAGTTGATTAATACATATACTATGTGGCTAGCTGAAGGCAAAACGAGGGAACCACGCATCCCTGTCAAGGGGTCATGGTAACCCTACAATGGGCGTGCAATATGCGCCAGATCGGCACCCCCGTATCGATCGTGCAACAAGTGCCGCCCAATAACGCCTCCTGAAAATGCCACAAACAGGGTTCTCCTTATAGATATATATTATGTAAAAAAAGGGTATGTGGGATCTGTCGGAACACAGCCCGACCCCAAAGCGCAATTCAATCTAGGTGTAACCAAATTATGGACAGAGTCAGATGTGGGACACGGTGTATCTCAATGTGGCAGGACAGCATCGTCATCCCGTTGCTCCTCTTCTTATATTGACTAATCATCTGCAATATAAGATGAGAAAAATATTTTGAGAAAGAAGTAAAAATGTAGGTTAGATCTTATAATGACATTTGTGTTTTATTAATACCTACAACCAAACGAAAGTCGAATAACAGATAGTACATAACATCACAGGGCACCACCCCTTTATGTACAAACCCCTAGATTAATCCACACTGAGACCATTAGGTTTCAGTGTATTCAACGTATGTATCCAAAATAGCTCTTTCCTCTTTCAATAATAAATTCCTATTACCTCCTCGTCTGGGCAAAGGAATGTGGTCTATAATCCAGCATTTTAGTTGGTGTTCTGTATGGTTCATCTCCACAAAATGTTTAGGGATGGGTAAATCCCGAAGTTTTTTTCTAATAGTGGAACGGTGATTGTTTAATCTAGTTTTTAGATCAGTGGACGTCTCACCTACATACAATAGTTTACAGGGGCAACTCAAAACGTAGATCACAAAATTCGAATTGCAAGTGAGATAAAAAGAGATTGAATATCTCACATTGGTCATCGGATGTATGAAAGTTTTTCCTTTACAAATATGTTTACAATTGACACAACTGAGACACGGGAAACATCCCATGCTCCGTTGTGTCAATGTTGTCTGTGTCAAACCAGGTCCAGGACCTATATCAGCATGAACTAGTTGGTCACGTAAATTTCTAGATCTTTTATAAGAGAACAGTGGAGGAGATTTAAATTCAGGTACTTGGCTAAGGCAACCCCCTAAGATACCCCAATGTTTGGTAATGATACGATTAATCGTACCACTATGTTCCGTGTAATTTGTAATAAAGGGGATCCTATTATGGGGACCCTTCCTCTCCCTTCTTACTAATGTGTCATCTCTATCCATATCTTGGACACGATCTACTTGGGATAGTAGCAACTCGGGAGGGTAGCCTCTGTGTCTGAATTTTTCGACCATGGTTTCCAATGATTTCTCCAATGCACCAGGGTCAGAGATAATCCTTTTGGCCCTGAGGAACTGGGAAAAAGGGAGGTGCTTCACCATGTTCCGCGGATGGCTACTCTGAAAATGTAAGAGGGTGTTTTGTCAGTAGGTTTGGTGAATAGCCTAGTTTGTAACCGACCTTCATGATACATGACAGTAGTATCCAAAAATTGGATTTCAGTATTGGAGTATATAAGAGTAAATTGTAACTCTTCATTAATGCCATTCAGATAACCTTGGAACTCCAATAATTCAGAGCAGTTACCAGTCCATATGAGGAAGATGTCGTCGATGTATCTCCACCACCTCAGAATTTTACTGCTGTGGTGGGATACATGGACGACATCTTCCTCAAAACACCTCATAAAGATATTGGCGTACGTGGGGGCCACATGGGACCCCATCGCCACACCCCTGATTTGTTTATAGAATATATCCTGGAACAGAAAATAATTCTGTCTCAGGATAATATTCAAAAGGTCAATCACAAAATCACATGTTTCTGCAGTCAGGGATGACAAATCTAACATACTTTTAACCGCTCCGATACCAAGATCATGGTCGATTAACGTATATAAAGACGTCACATCAAATGACGCCAGAATGATGTTCCCTGTAACCCCACATTCAACATTCCTTAATATACACAAGAAATCAGTAGTGTCCTGAATATAGGACTCCGCCCCACTAGCATAGACGCCAACTGTGGCCCTTGCGGAGATGTGGATACACGCTGACCCTGTGGTATGTCACCATCGATCCCTTTTGCTCCGCCTTGTTTTTATTTAATGTGATTAAAGAGATTTGAAGCAGCTGATATATATTGGTGCCACTTATATTTATATTTTGTATTATGTTAGTTTACATTATCTTGTTGTAAATCGTAAATAGAATTATGTATCACTGGATTTGTCCTTATATGTAGTCACTTTTGCAATTATTATGCATTAATCTATTTATTGATTTGTACACTAATTGTGACTATTGATTATTGTCATTTTTTTTAATTATGTACACCTATTTATAATGTGCACTCCCACTTGTGTTTTGATGCTTGAGAAAGGCTCTGGACTTTGAGCCGAAACATCGCCTCACTGTGCCACTGTGGCCCAATAAATAATCATTTTTGGTACTATTGGAGTTGCTGTCCTTTTCCGACTGTATGCAAGGGTAAGCAGTGAATTCCCTGGACATAGCACCCGTCCTATATGGTGTGAATTGGTGCTGCCAAACATTTCTTTTTATATATATATATATATATATATATATATGAGACAGATGCCATTGTATAGGCATACAGTGTGATTTATTGCCCATAGGCTCCCATGATAAAAAAAAAAAAAAAGTGCATTTTTATACTGGATGATACTTCATGAAATAGCAAAGCCTGCTTCACTATTCTAAAAAGCAATAAAACAAGATAGGTGTACCAGCTTAATGAGGGCCAAAAGGGCACTTTTATTGCCTCCATCTGTAAAAAAACATTTTTATAAAAGTAAATATTGCTTTACAAACATTTGGAGTTAAATCACTCCTATCAAATCAAATTGTATTAAAATTATTAGGCAAAACCGTAACATAATAATACAGTTAACAGGGAAGGAAAGAGAAGAGTGGAAAATAAAAAGGAGGGGGCGGAGAGAGGGAGGTGGAAAGGGTAAAGGGGGTACCAGTCAAAATATTCATTTGTAAATTATTACAATAAATGATAACACTTTAAACAAAATGTTTTGTACATTTTAGCCTATCAACTTGACAGTAATTGAGAAACATTCTCTGGAGTCAAATATTCCAACCAAGCGCTCCATCGCCTCCATCTGAAGAAAGACCTATGGATACATTTGATGTTTTTTCCCAGCACATTCAGTAAACATACACTGTAAATGCAACATAAAAATACCCCAATATTAGAAAAAAATCCCCAAAATACAACATACACCAAAAATATAATTTCAAAGAGATCAGAAATCAAATGTTTTATCGAATACTCCAAAATTATGCCTAAACATACCACATGCCACCTATAGTAGACAGCACACCGGTGTGCAGGGATTAATTTGCGCCATTTGTCTGGTTAAAGAGTAACAAAAATTTTGCATACATTTTTCTTAACCTGTCCCTAATGCCCTAATAACACTTTTTATAATATAGTTTATTAATGTATTTAGTATTTTTAATACACTTTTCAACTCCCTAAAGCGCACCTTTCCCTGTGCGCTTGAAATCCACTTCTCTGTACACTGCTGAGTGCTCAGCGGTGTACAGAGTTGACATTTTTATGAATGGGGCCGCAGAGCAGTGAGTACGGGCAGGAGCGCATATTGCTGCTCCTGCCCGTGCCCCCCGGAGGTTTTCTAGATCCTGGCATAGTACATGGGTACCCTGTAACCATGTGCTATACCAGGATTAGCTGAGCGGAGCTGCTACTGCCTGTGCCTGCTTCACTCAGCTAAGAGCTGACATGCAGGACTTTTAGCTCCGCTCAGCTAATCCTGGCATGGCACATGGTTACAGAGTACCCATGTGCTATGCCAGGACTTAGAAAACCTCCAGGGGGCACGGGCAGCAGCAGTAATTTGCGCTCCTGCCCGTACTGACTGAGCTGCAGCCCAATGTCAACTCCGTACTCCATACACCGCTGAGCAGTCAGCAGTGTACAGAGAAATATTTTTTAAGCACACAGGGATAGGTGCGCTTTAGGTAGGGAAAAGTAGAATAAAAATACAAAATTCATTAATAAACTATATTACAAAAAGTGTAATCCTGTCTAATTTTTAGACAATGTAAATTTAAGCGGTAATATGTCAAATGCACGGCACCAGAAAAGTGGAGTGTTTTTGCCTGACTTGTCAGTGAAGTTATTTACCATGTTAAGGCCCGGATTTTTTATTTTATTTTTCGTTTTCGTTTTGCGCTCCCTGCCTTCCCAGAGCCATATGTTCACATAGCCATATGAGGGCTTGTTTTTTGCGGGACAAGTTGTACTTTCCAACACCTCTATTTAATATTGCATATGATGTAGTTGGAAGCAGGAAATAAATTCCAAATGGGGTGAAATTGCAAGAAAAAAAAGCAATTCCACCACAGTTTTATGGGTTTTCTATTTACGACGTTCGATGTGCGATAAAACTGACTGGTTACCTTTATTCTGACTTTATTCTAATAGTTTTTCTTGCGTTTTGATAGTGGTAAAAAAAATTAAAAAGTGGGAAAAAATCTGTTTTATTTTTTTGTCGCCATATTTTGACCCCTATAACTTTTTTATAATTATATGTACGGAGCTGTATAGGGGCTCATTTTGTTTCGGGGTGATGTGAACATTAATACTATTCTGTGGTGTGTATGACTTTTTGATCACTTTTTATAAAAAAAAATTTATAGAAAATGAAGCGACCAAAAAGCCTTTTTTCCGTTTTGCTGTTTGCCGTATGGGGAATATATTTTTATACTATGGGTGTTTTCGCACATCGCGACACCCATGATGTGTATTTTTTTAATTTTTTAATTTTTTTTATTTTTATTTTGGGAAAAGGGGGGTGATTTCAATTTTTATGTTTTTTATTTACTTATTTTTTAAACTTTATTTTTTTTTACGCTTTTTTTATAGTTCCCATAGGGAACTATAACATGCAATCATCTGATTGCTATTATCATAGACTCCTATGCACTTGCATTGGAATCTATGATTATTTTATTCGTTTCCTATGGAGCCCTATTACAGGCAAGGGCTCCATAGGAAATACTATGCAGCAGCCTCCTGTCATTCATAAAGACAGGGGTTGCTGCATACACGATCCGGCTCCTCCGATTGCCACACGCTGAAGCCGGAGCACAACCGAAAGCCCGCACTTTCAGTTTCAGCGCGCTCAGCTGCCGTGGTCAGAATTGACCATGGATTCTGAGGGGTTAAATGTCCGCGATCGGCGTTACTGCCGGTTGCGGATATGAGCCACGGGTGTCTGCTAGAATAAGCAGACGGCCACCCGCAGCTATGGCTCCCGCAGCGGGCAAGAGCAGGTGCCACCTTTAAACAACCGCCCAGCGGCGTACATGTATGGCGCTGGGCGTGAAAGGGGTTAATGGCCGCTTGACACCTTCAATACCACATGGCCTTTAATAATTCAGGCGGCGGTATTCATTGGTAAAGACTATGTACAACTTTTGGGATCTTTTTTTGTGATTGTATGTTGCTAAAAAATCTTTTTTTCAATTGGTCTTTATTAAAAATATTCAACCATTCTGTCAGAAAGAGTTAACTGTTTAGCTGTGTTAATTGTACTTTCACTTTTTGCCAGTCATCTAATAACTCTTATCTCTAAATTACTAAAAGGTCATAAACAATTATTTAAGCCACATTCTTATCAGTAAGACAAGAATTGAGCTATAATGAGTGTTTATGAGGTCAGAGATAAGGAGCCGGCAGCTGAGCTGCCTGATGGGAAACTGTAAAAATACAGAGCCTGTTACTACAGAATCTCAAGGCTCTACAGAGAAAGGGGCTCAAAATTTTTAATAAGGACCAATTGAAAAAATATATATTTTTAGCTCAAAATGATTACAATGCAACAAAACAAAAATGCCCTCAAAGCTGTACATAGCCTTTAAATATCAAGCAGCTGCAGTTTAATTGGTCATGCAGTTCTTGATCGCAGCTGTCTGCAACCCCAACAGTGTGGTTTTGACCATAGGATGATTTGCACCATGCCTAGCAGTTTGCATTTACTAAAGGTTGACCAGATGTGGATGGAGCTGCAATTTTAGCCAGATTTGCAAAAAGTCGCAAAATAGTCACAAGTGTCCTCCAGTCCCGAGGAAAACAAACTGATGAAGGTTGGTAATAAATATGATTAGACTTTAGAATGAAAAACCTATAGGTATTTCATTTAACAAATATAAAATAAATTCTGTTTGATATTTTGTACATTTGTCGCAAAATATTGACACGCCGAACAAAAAGGCCAAAATGTCATATTGATAGACAGATTCAAAATGACTAAAGCTGTATGACAGATCTGAACTTTGGATTGTCTAGTTTCATACCACCTATTAGTTGGCTTACCTTTTGCCAGAATTTTACATCAAAATATTGGCATATTTTTGCCACACATTGTAGCATCTTAAAGGGGTTCAGAGCGGAACCCCGATATACCCATAATTTCACCCAGGCAGCCCCCCTGATGTTAGCATCGGAGCATTTCATGCTCCGATGCTCTCCCTTACTCTTTTATTTACAATAACACACTGCCGGGCGGAGGCTTCCGCCTAGCAGTGTGTTCGGTGACATCACCGGCTCTGATGGGAGGGCTTTAGCGCTGCCCTAGATATTTAACAGGCTAGGGCAGCGCTAAAGCCCACCCATCAGTGCTGGTGACGTCACCGGGATCACTGCTGGGCGGAAGCCTCCGCCTGGCAGCGCTATGGAGAGCCCAGTTCATCACCGGACCTCCAAAAAATGCCTTTGCCCTGTACGATTCAGCGCAGGGCAAAGGAGAGCATCGGAGCAGTTCATCAAGTCAGGAAGGGCTGCCCGGGTGAAAATGGGGATATTTCCGGGTTCGGCTTTAACCCTTACCCCATTTCTGGCAGGTCACACCCATTTCCCATGCCACACCCTGTATCCATACATGTCAACAAAAGTGTCAAAGGCCCCTGGCAGATGAGTGTGAGCGGATTAGGTCCAGATGCGTTACGGATGCGTTCAGTGAAAAATGCGCGATTCATTAAGTTTTGTATGTGATCGCATTCAGTTGTTCAGTTTTTATCGCGCGGGTGCAATGCACATTGATGCGTTTTTCACTCGCGTGTTAAAAAACAGAAGGTTTACAAACAACATCTCTTAGCAACAATTAGTGAAAAACTCATTGCATACGCACTTCAAACATGAGGTGCAAAGTGTATATGCTAGTTTTTGGATGCAAATTGTGACAGAATTGCAATACCCCAATTGCTTCTGTTTTGCTACCACGTTAAAGCCCCACTAGTGCCACAAAAACAATTTCCCTAAGAACACAATTAAAGAAAATGATTTACCCCTAGACCTCTTTCACATGGCTGTATTTGGGTCAGTATTTTGCATCAGTATTTGTAACCCAAAACCAGGAAGGGAACCTACAGAAAAAAAAAACTATAATAAAAAATATCTACATCTTCTGTGCTTTGTATCCTACCTTGGTTTTGACTGCCAATGACTGATGCAAAAATCTAAAAAATGAATGAGGTCTAACAATATCTAATTCCAGAAGGTGAATTTTTGTGTGAACATTTAGGTATTCAAAAGGATTATAGATTGTTTATTTAATAAATTTAAAGGGGTATTCTCAAAATTTTGAATACACCATGTGTACATCTATGACCTATACCTATCTCGAGAATAGTCTCCCTTCTGTTAGCCACTGTGAATGGAGAGGTGGATGATCATGCAAGGATCTATCCATTCACTTCTATAAAAGTTCCCATAGAATGGAGAAAGTCACACATGCACTAACATCCACCCATAAACAGCAGGACTGCATCTATCATACATTTTGGCAAACAGTAGAGAACGGACAGGGAATGCATAAGAGCAAGAGCAAGGTGCAACCTGCATGTAATTAATACACCCAAGCTCACCCTCAGGGCATTATTGCAGTCAGGGGCCCCTGCTCACCATCCTCATTTAATAGTGATGAGGCTGTCTGGGCCCAGTGCTTCCTTATTAATATTGACTTCAATTTCAGTGAATACTAATGAGGACTTTTTGCCCTTCCATGTGGGTTGGGAGAGGGGCCATAGACTCTTCACAGGACTTTTGTGGGATTCAAGCCCCAAATCTTCTATATGGCAGGCAGAAGACTTACCATTTTACTACAGACCTACCCATTTAGAGAGAAATAATTATCTGTGCTTAAAAGACTACTAAGAACTATTAGTTTTCTACACTGCCATGATATTAAACAAATATTACTGAAATTAAGGGAAAAACAATGTCACAATTTTTTTTCTGCTATTTACAGTTCACCATAAAAAATGCATTTATTGTAATAGTTGTTGCTCCGATTTTTTTGTAATATTACCTTTGTAGAAAAATGTGACCCTTACCATAAATGAAAAATATTTTATTTTTTTGCCGTAACCTTTGTTTAATAAGTCTTCCCTGGGAATTGAACCCTAGACCTTCTATATGCCAACCAGCAACCTTAACTATTACTCTATAGCACCACATACATAAAAAGTAGATGTTTCTGTGGCTAAAAAGCAATAACAGTAAAAGCAGTTTGGCACCGAAAATACCACCTTCACAAACTGCATGGCTAATGTCTAGTGTTAAACATACCACCTATTATACTGAAAGGTCTGGGGTTCAATTATGCGCTTTTTAACCCCTTTGGGACACAGCATTATTTCACCTTAAGGACCAGGCCATTTTTTGCAAATCTGACCAGTGTCACTTTAAGGCCTCATGCACACGACCGTTGTGTGCATCCGTGGCCGTTGTGCCGTTTTCCGTTTTTTTTCACGGACCCATTGACTTTCAATGGGTCCGTGGAAAAATCGGAAAATGCACCGTTTGGCAGCCGCATCCGTGAGCCGTGTTTCCTGGCCGTGAAAAAAATATGACCTGTCCTATTTTTTTCACGGCCAACGGTTCACGGGCCCATTCAAGTCAATGGGTCCGTGAAAGAACACGGATGCACACAAGATTGGCATCCGTGTCCGTGATCCGTGGCCGTAGGTTTTAGTTTCATACAGACGGATCCGAAGATCCGTCTGCATAAAAGCTTTTTCAGAGCTGAGTTTTCACTTCGTGAAAACTCAGATCCGACAGTATATTCTAACACAGAGGCGTTCCCATGGTGATGGGACGCTTCTAGTTAGAATACAATACAAACTGTGTACAAGACTGCCCCCTGCTGCCTGGCAGCACCCGATCTCTTACAGGGGGATATGATAGTACAATTAACCCCATCATATCCCCCTGTAAGAGATCAGGGCTGCCAGGCAGCAGGGGGCAGACCCCCCCCTCCCCAGTTTGAATATCATTGTGCGGCCCCCCCCCTCCCCTGTTGTTAACTCGTTGGTGGCCAGTGTGCGCACCCCCCTCCCTCCCTCCCTCTATTGTTTTAATACATTGGGGCCAGTGTGCGCGCGCCCCCCAACCCCCCCTCCCTCCCTCTATTGTTTTAATACATTGGGGCCAGTGTGCGCGCGCCCCCCCAACCCCCCCTCCCTCCCTCTATTGTTTTAATACATTGGGGCCAGTGTGCGCACCCCCCCCCCCTCCCCAGCCCCCCCCCCCCCCCCGATCATCGGTGGCAGCGGAGTAGAAGATTTTCATACTTACCTGGCTGCTGGCTGCTGCGATGTCTGCGTCCGGCCGGGAGCTCCTCCTACTGGTAAGTGACAGGTCTGTGCGGCGCATTGCTGTCACTTACCAGTAGGAGGAGCTCCCGGCCGGACGCAGACATCGCAGCAGCCAGCAGCCAGGTAAGTATGAAAATCTTCTACTCCGCTGCCACCGATGATGATTACAATGGGGGGAGGGAGGGGGGGGGGGTTGGGGGGGTGCGCACACTGGCCCCAATGTATTAAAACAATAGAGGGAGGGAGGGGGGGTTGGGGGGGCACGCGCACAATGGCCCCAATGTATTAAAACAATAGAGGGAGGGAGGGGGGGTTGGGGGGCGCGCGCACACTGGCCCCAATGTATTAAAACAATAGAGGGAGAGAGGGAGGGGGGTGCGCACACTGGCCACCAACGAGTTAACAACAGGGGAGGGGGGGCCCACTGGCCACCAATGAGTTAAAAACAGGGGGGGGGGGGGTCTGCCCCCTGCTGCCTGGCAGCACCTGCCAGGCAGCAGGGGGCAGTCATGTACACAGTTTTTTTGTATATTCTAACCTGAAGCGTCTCCATCACCATGGGAACGCCTCTGTGTTAGAATATACTGTCGGAAATGAGTTTCACGATGTAGCTCATATCCGACAGTATATTCTAACATAGAGGCGTTCCCATGGTGATGGGGACGCTACAAGTTAAAATATACCATCGGATTGGAGAAAACTCCAATCCGATGGTATAACAGAACTCCAGACTTTACATTGAAAGTCAATGGGGACGGATCCGTTTGAAATGGCACCATATTGTGTCAACATCAAACGGATCCGTCCCCATTGACTTGCATTGTAATTCAGGACGGATCCGTTTGGCTCCGCACGGCCAGGCGGACACCAAAATGACTTTTTTTTCATGTCCGTGGATCCTCCAAAAATCAAGGAAGACCCACGGACGGAAAAACGGTCACGGATCACGGACCCACGGACCCCGTTTTTGCGGGCCGTGAAAAAAAACTGTCGTGTGCATGAGGCCTAAGTGGTGATAACTTTAAAACGCTTTGACTTATCCAGGCTATTCTGAGATTGTTTTTTCGTCACATATTGTACTTCATGACACTGGTAAAATGAAGTAAAAACATTTATTTTTATTTATAATAAAATACAACATTTACCAAAAATGTGTAAAAAATTTCAAATTTCCAAGTTTCAATTTCTCTACTTCTATAATACATAGTAATACCTGCAAAAATAGTTATTACTTTACATTCCCGATATGTCTACTTCGTGTTTGGATCATTTTGGGAATGATATTTTATTTTTTGGGGATGTTACAAGACTTAGAAGTTTAGAAGCAAATCTTGAAATTTTTCTGAAATTTAGAAAAACCCAATTTTTAGGGACCAGTTCAGGTCTGAAGTCACTTTGCGAGGCTTACATAATTACATAATAGAAACCACCCAAAAATGACCCCATTCTATAAACTACACCCCTCAAGGTATTCAAAACTGATTTTACAAACTTTGTTAACCCTTTAGGTGTTCCACAAGAATTAATGGAAAATAGAGATACAATTTCAAAATTTCACTTTTTGGGCAGATTTTCTATTTTAATATTTTTTTATCCAGTTACAAAGCAAGGGTTAACAGCCAAACCAAACTCAATATTTATGGCCCTGATTCTGTAGTTTACAGAAACACCCCATATGTGGTCGTAAACTACTGTACGGGCACACGGCAGGCGCAGAAGGAAAGGAATGCCATACGGTTTTTAGAAGGCAGGTTTTGCTGCAGGTCTCGGGACCCCCCCGCGCATTTAGCTAAGGTGCATGCTCAATGATGGCACCGGGTTCCAATCACCGCCCGCCGGGCGGCGGTGATCGGAAGTACACATGACATACCGGTACATCATGTGTCCTTAAGTACCAGGGCAACATGCCGTACCGGTACGTCATTTGTCCTGAAGAGGTTAAATAAAAGTTATGACAAAAAATGTACTGTATTTTACAGATGCACCTGCCCATAAGACACACCTAGGTATAAGAGGAGGAAAATAAGAAAAAAATATATTTTTCATCAGCTCAGAGCCCCAGTGTTAATAAGACCCCCAATTAGACCTCACATAAGACACCCATGTTAATAATTCAGACACTCAGATTAGACCCCCAATGTTAGGACCCCTATTCAGACCTCAGATCATAACCCCATGTTAATAAGACCCCTATTCAGACACTCAAATCAGACCCCCAATGTTAAGTCCCCCATTCAGACCTCAGATCAGACTGGCATGTTGATAAGACCCCTTTTCAGGGACTCAGATTAAACCCCCTATGTTAGGACCCCCATTCTGACCTCAGATCAGACAAAAACAATAAATCAACAATAAATCAACTTACCTCTCCTGCTCCGGACGCCGACACAGCTTCTGGGATCCAGCTCCTGCTCTTCTGGCTCTTCCCGTGATCAGTTTACATCAGTTTGTGTTTTTCTCCTGAACTCTGATAGAAGTGAGGCTTCTTATACATTTGCCGGCCGGACAAAAACCATTGCGTGTAAAGTTATTTTTCTGCCAGGATCCCGGCATATTTGCTGGGTAGCAGCCGGATCTCTTCTGAACCTAATTATAGTTAAGCGCCTCCGGACCGCCTAACGCAGATTCGCGTTCCCGGAGGCGGCAGCCCTGCGCAGAGTGACGCATATACGCGTCATCTCGCGAGAGCCGAGATTTCCTGTGAACGCGCGCACACAGGCGCGCGCGCTCACAGGAACGGAAGGTAAGCGAGTGGATCTCCAGCCTGCCAGCGGCGATCGCTCGCTGGCAGGCTGGAGATGTGATTTTTTTAACCCCTAACAGGTATATTAGACGCTGTTTTGATAACAGCGTCTAATATACCTGCTACCTGGTCCTCTGGTGGTCCCTTTTGTTTGGATCGACCACCAGAGGACACAGGCAGCTCAGTAAAGTACCACAAAACACTACACTACACTACACTACACCCCCCCCTGTCACTTATTAACCCCTTATGAACCCCTGATCACCCATGATCACCCCATATAGACTCCCTGATCACCCCCCTGTCATTGATCACCCCCCTGTCAGGCTCCGTTCAGACGTCCGTATGATTTTTACGGATCCACGGATACATGGATCGGATCCGCAAAACACATACGGACGTTTGAATGGAGCCTTACAGGGGGGTGATCAATGACAGGCGGGTGATCACCCATATAGATTCCCTGATCACCCCCTGGTCATTGATCACCCCCCTGTAAGGCTCCATTCAGACGTCCGTATGATTTTTACGATCCACGGATACATGGATCGGATCCGCAAAACACATACGGACGTCTGAATGGAGCCTTACAGGGGGTGATCAATGACAGGCGGGTGATCACCCATATAGATTCCCTGATCACCCCCTGTCATTGATCACCCCCCTGTCATTGATCACCCCCCTGTAAGGCTCCATTCAGATGTCCGTATGATTTTTACGGATCCACGGATACATGGATCGGATCCGCAAAACACATACGGACGTCTGAATGGAGCCTTACAGGGGGGTGATCAATGACAGGCGGGTGATCACCCATATAGATTCCCTGATCACCCCCTGTCATTGATCACCCCCCTGTCATTGATCACCCCCCTGTAAGGCTCCATTCAGATGTCCGTATGATTTTTACGGATCCACGGATACATGGATCGGATCCGCAAAACACATACGGACGTCTGAATGGAGCCTTACAGGGGGGTGATCAATGACAGGCGGGTGATCACCCATATAGATTCCCTGATCACCCCCTGTCATTGATCACCCCCCTGTCATTGATCACCCCCCTGTCAGGCTCCGTTCAGACGTCCGTATGATTTTTACGGATCCACGGATACATGGATCGGATCCGCAAAACACATACGGACGTCTGAATGGAGCCTTACAGGGGGGTGATCAATGACAGGCGGGTGATCACCCATATAGATTCCCTGATCACCCCCTGGTCATTGATCACCCCCCTGTAAGGCTCCATTCAGACGTCCGTATGATTTTTACGGATCCACGGATACATGGATCGGATCCGCAAAACACATACGGACGTCTGAATGGAGCCTTACAGGGGGTGATCAATGACAGGCGGGTGATCACCCATATAGATTCCCTGATCACCCCCTGTCATTGATCACCCCCCTGTCATTGATCACCCCCCTGTAAGGCTCCATTCAGATGTCCGTATGATTTTTACGGATCCACGGATACATGGATCGGATCCGCAAAACACATACGGACGTCTGAATGGAGCCTTACAGGGGGGTGATCAATGACAGGCGGGTGATCACCCATATAGATTCCCTGATCACCCCCTGTCATTGATCACCCCCCTGTCATTGATCACCCCCCTGTAAGGCTCCATTCAGATGTCCGTATGATTTTTACGGATCCACGGATACATGGATCGGATCCGCAAAACGCATACGGACGTCTGAATGGAGCCTTACAGGGGGGTGATCAATGACAGGCGGGTGATCACCCATATAGATTCCCTGATCACCCCCTGTCATTGATCAACCCCCTGTCATTGATCACCCCCCTGTAAGGCTCCATTCAGATGTCTGTATGATTTTTACGGATCCACGGATACATGGATCGGATCCGCAAAACACATACGGACGTCTTAATGGAGCCTTACAGGGGGGTGATCAATGACAGGCGGGTGATCACCCATATAGATTCCCTGATCACCCCCTGGTCATTGATCACCCCCCTGTAAGGCTCCATTCAGACGTCCGTATGATTTTTACGTATCCACAGATACATGGATCGGATCCGCAAAACGCATACGGACGTCTGAATGCAGCCTTACAGGGGGGTGATCAATGACAGGAGGGTGATCACCCATATAGATTCCCTGATCACCCCCTGTCATTGATCACCCCCCTGTCATTGATCATCCCCCTGTAAGGCTCCATTCAGACGTCCGTATGATTTTTACGGATCCACGGATACATGGATCGGATCCGCAAAACGCATACGGACGTCTGAATGCAGCCTTACAGGGGGGTGATCAATGACAGGCGGGTGATCACCCATATAGATTCCCTGATCACCCCCTGTCATTGATCACCCCCCTGTCATTGATCACCCCCCTGTAAGGCTCCATTCAGACGTCCGTATGATTTTTACGGATCCACCGATACATGGATCGGATCCGCAAAACGCATACGGACGTCTGAATGCAGCCTTACAGGGGGGTGATCAATGACAGGCGGGTGATCACCCATATAGATTCCCTGATCACCCCCTGTCATTGATCACCCCCCTGTCATTGATCACCCCCCTGTAAGGCTCCATTCAGACGTCCGTATGATTTTTACGGATCCACGGATACATGGATCGGATCCGCAAAACGCATACGGACGTCTGAATGCAGCCTTACAGGGGGGTGATCAATGACAGGGGGGTGATCACCTCATATACACTCCCTGATCATCCCCTGTCATCGATCACCCCCTGTCATTGATCACCCCCCTGTCATTGATCACCCCCCTGTAAGGCTGCATTCAGACGTCCGTATGTGTTTTGCGGATCCGATCCATGTATCCGTGGATCCGTAAAAATCATACAGACGTCTGAATGGAGCCTTACAGGGGGGTGATCAATGACAGGGGGGTGATCACCCCATATAGACTCCCTGATCACCCCCCCTGTAAGGCTCCATTCAGACATTTTTTTTGGCCCAAGTTAGCGGAAATTTTTTATTTATTTTTTAGTTTTTTTCTTACTAAGTCTCATATTCCACTAACTTGTGTCAAAAAATAAAATCTCACATGAACTCACCATACCCCTCACGGAATCCAAATGCGTAAAATTTTTTTGACATTTATATTCCAGACTTCTTCTCACGCTTTAGGGCCCCTAAAATGCCAGGGCAGTATAAATACCCCACATGTGACCCCATTTCGGAAAGAAGACACCCCAAGGTATTCCGGGAGGGGCATATTGAGTCCATGAAAGATTGAAATTTTTGTCCCAAGTTAGCAGAAAGGGAGACTTTGTGAGAAAATACAAAAACAAAAATCAATTTCCGCTAACTTGTGTCAAAAAAAAATAATTCTATGAACTCGCCATGCCCCTCATTGAATACCTTGGGGTGTCTTCTTTCCAAAATGGGGTCACATGTGGGGTATTTATACTGCCCTGGCTTTTTAGGGGCCCGAAAGCGTGAGAAGAAGTCTGGGATCCAAATGTCTAAAAATGCCCTCCTAAAAGGAATTTGGGCCGCTTTGCGCATCTAGGCTGCAAAAAAGTGTCACACATCTGGTATCGCAGTACTCAGGAGAAGTTGGGCAATGTGTTTTGGGGTGTCATTTTACATATACCCATGCTGGGTGAGATAAATATCTTGGTCAAATGCCAACTTTGTATAAAAAAATTAGAAAAGTTGTCTTTTGCCAAGATATTTCTCTCACCCAGCATGGGTATATGTAAAATGACACCCCAAAACACATTCCACAACTTCTCCTGAGTACGGCGATACCAGATGTGTGACACTTTTTTGCCGCCTAGGTGGGCAAAGGGGCACACATTCCAAAGAGCACCTTTAGGATTTCACAGGTCATTTTTTACACATTTTGATTTCAAACTACTTACCACACATTAGGGCCCCTAGAATGCCAGGGCAGTATAACTACCCCACAAGTGACCCCATTTTGGAAAGAAGACACCCCAAGGTATTCCGTGAGGGGCATGGCGAGTTCCTAGAATTTTTTATTTTCTGTCACAAGTTAGCGGAAAATGATGATTTTTTTTTATTTATTTTTTTCTTACAAAGTCTCGTATTCCACTAACTTGTGACAAAAAATAAAAAATTCTAGGAACTCGCCATGCCCCTCACGGAATACCTTGGGGTGTCTTCTTTCCAAAATGGGGTCACTTGTGGCGTAGTTATACTGCCCTGGCAATTTAGGGGCCCAAATGTGTGAGAAGTACTTTGCAATCAAAATGTGTAAAAAATGGCCTGCGAAATCCGAAAGGTGCACCTTGGAATATGTGCCCCTTTGCCCACCTTGGCTGCAAAAAAGTGTCACACATGTGGTATCGCCGTACTCAGGAGAAGTTGGGCAATGTGTTTAGGGGTGTCATTTTACATATACCCATGCTGGGTGAGATAAATATCTTGGTCAAATGCCAACTTTGTATAAAAAAAATTGGAAAAGTTGTCTTTTGCCAAGATATTTCTCTCACCCAGCATGGGTATATGTAAAATGACACCCTAAAACACATTCCCCAACTTCTCCTGAGTACGGCGATACCAGATGTGTGACACTTTTTTGCAGCCTAGGTGGGCAAAGGGACCCACATTCCAAAGTGCACCTTTCGGATTTCACCGGTCATTTTTTACAGATTTTGATTGCAAAGTACTTCTCACACATATGGGCCCCTAAATTGCCAGGGCAGTATAACTACGCCACAAGTGACCCCATTTTGGAAAGAAGACACCCTAAGGTATTCCGTGAGGGGCATGGCGAGTTCCTAGAATTTTTTATTTTTTGTCGCAAGTTAGTGGAATATGAGACTTTGTAAGAAGAAAAATAAAAATCATAATTTTCCGCTAACTTGTGACAAAAAATAAAAAGTTCCATGAATTCACTATGCCCATCAGTGAATACCTTAGGGTGTCTACTTTCCGAAATGGGGTCATTTGTGGGGGTTTTCTACTGTCTGGGCATTGTAGAACCTCAGGAAACATGACAGGTGCTCAGAAAGTCAGAGCTGCTTCAAAAAGCGGAAATTCACATTTTTGTACCATAGTTTGTAAACGCTATAACTTTTACCCAAACCATTTTTTTTTTGCCCAAACATTTTTTTTTATCAAAGACATGTAGAACAATAAATTTAGTGAAAAATTTATATATGGATGTCGTTTTTTTTGCAAAATTTTACAGCTGAAAGTGAAAAATGACATTTTTTTGCAAAAAAATCGTTAAATTTCGATTAATAACAAAAAAAGTTAAAATGTCAGCAGCAATGAAATACCACCAAATGAAAGCTCTATTAGTGAGAAGAAAAGGAGGTAAAATTCATTTGGGTGGTAAGTTGCATGACAGAGCGATAAACGGTGAAAGTAGTGTAGTGCAGAAGTGTAAAAAGTGGCCTGGTCATTAAGGGGGTTTCAGCTAGCGGGGTTGAAGTGGTTAAAGAGGACCTTTCACCACTCCTGGCATGTCTGTTTTAATAGCTACATGCATTTCCCAATGTAATAACAGTTCTGGAGCATCTATTCTTATGTCCGTATGTTGTGCCATTCCTTTATTATTCCTGCTAGAAGTTATGAATGAATTCCCTTCACTAAGACTCCACTTGAGGGTGTGTATCTGCACAGTCTGACTCTATCCAATCAGTGTTGCCATTTTCAGACTGTGCAGGGACACACCCCCAACTGGTTACCGCCCCTCTGTACCCTTACTGCAGACTGCTAGCAATTCATTCATAACTTTTAGTAGAAATAATAAAGGAATGGCACAACATAGAGACATAAGAACAGATGCTCCAGAACTGTTATTACATGGGGAATGCATGAAGCTATTAAAACAGACAGGTCAGGAGCGGTGACAGGTCCTCTTTAATGTGGCCGGCAGGCATTTCTGGTACTGTCCAGCAATGCTGGATCTGGAGAACTCTGGCTGTTTTCTGCCAGAACAACATGCTGGAATGCTGTGCCGCAAATGTGAAACTAGCCTGAGACTATTCTTTTTGGCAGTGTGAAGATGCAAACTGATCTTAACTCCTGCTCAAAGTAACTGATTTTTTATTTTTTACAGATCAGAAAAACAGAAAGCTGAACGGTGATGTGAACCCGGCCTTACCTCTACAGAACAAGAATGACCTATTATTAGCCCTGGTGACCAGTGTGAAAATTGCGCAATTACATACATTTTTATTAAACATAAATAGTGACAAGAAAATTTAAAAAAAATCTCCACAAATCCCAAAAAAAAGTTTAACATGAGAATGTGATTTAAACAATAGGTCATTTTCTGATGCCGCACTCCCTTTAATATCACACAAAATATGGAGCAAAAACAATTACAATGAATGAATCTAGTTTACAAAACAGTATTTGGTTTCCTGGCTGTAATCATAATAACCCATACAATATAGTGGACACATTATTTATAGTGGTTGGTAAACGGCATAAATAAAAAAAAAAGTCTTCATTTAACACCCTCTAAAAGTTGATAGAAATTAAAATCTTACTTATGCGTATGGCAAAATGGCCTGACGCAAAAAAACAGTTATGGCTATTAATGAGAGAAGAACCCGGGGGCCCATACGGATTGCCTGATGGCAGCCGATCAAACCAAAGAAGATACAAGCAAAAAAGTGGTGCAGACCCAAAATATAGCATAATTTTATAAACTTTATTAGGCAATCCACACAGTAAAAACAATTAAAGCACAAACTCACACACAGGGGCCTCCTCAGCATTGCTCTTGATATGGTAATACATTATATGAGTCATACATGAAATACATAGTAACATAGCGAACAAATGAAAAACAAACATCCTATAGTGCAAACCTATCATCAAAAGAAAAGAAGTTAAGCTGCGCGAACTGCTAAAGTGCAACAAAAAAAGGATGAAAAGAAACATGCAAATGAATCAATCAACAGAAAAGTGTCCCTGTCACTTAGGGCTCATTCACACAAATGTATTTTCTTTCCATGTCCGTTACGTTTTTTTTTACGGACCGTATGCGGAACCATTCACTTCAATGGGTAAACAAAAAAAACAAAAGTTACTCCATATGCATTCCGTTTCCGTATGTCCTTGTGTCCGTTCCGCAAAAAAGTAGAACATGTCTTATTATTGTCCGCATTACGGAAAAGGATAGGACTGTTCTATGAGGGGCCAGCTGTTCCGGACCGCAAAATACATACGGTAGTGTGCATGTGCCCTAAGGCATCTTTCACACGAGCATATTTGCAAGCCCATATGGACCGGATTTTATGTACCAGAATCTGCTGCAGATGTTAATGAATAGGGTTATTCATATGGGCGTATCATTTCCATCAGTATTTGAAATCGGCAGCATAGTTCTGTTTTGTGCGTATTTGCATCTAAATACACACATAATAGTCTATGGCACTGCATAAAAAATGCAGGAAGGAAGAAATACACATGTAAATCCTGACGAATGACTGCTTCAATACTGATCACAGTCTGGATGGGAAATCATCTAGAATCTATTTGTATTCCGGAGGCGGAATATGTATGGATTTCCATACGCTTGTGTGAAAGCGACCTTTCTCTTGTTTTTGTGAGGGCCTCTGTGTGTTGTTTATGGACTGGGTCAATTAAAAAATTTTAATTTTAGTTTTTTTCTTCCTGCCCTCCAAGACCCATGACTTTTTAAAATTTTCAATTTGCATAGCCATATGAGGACTTTTTTTTTTTAGGGATGCATTGTATTCTTAGCACTATTTAAAGGGGTTCTACAGTTTGTTTTGACTGATGAGCTATCCTCCGGATAGATCATCAGCATCTGATTGGCGGGACCCCTGCCGATCAGCTGTTTGCGAAGGCAACGGCGCTCTAGTAGCGTCGCGGCCTTCTCACTGTTTACTACTGGCCCAGTGACGTCACGATTAGTATCAACTGGCCTGGGCGCGGCTAAGCTCCATTCAAGTGAACAGAGCTTAGCCGCGCCCAGGCCAGTTGATGCGAGTCGTGATGTCACTGGAACAGCGGTAAACAGTGAGAAGGCCGCAGCGCTGCTGGAGCGCCGCTGCCTTCTCAAACAGCTGATCGGCGGGGGTCCCTGGTGTCGGACCCCCGCCTATCAGATGCTGATGATCTATCCAGAGGATAGAACATCAGTCAAAACAAACTGTAGAACCCCTTTAATTTACCGTATCTTGTATTGGAAAACCGGAAGAAAACTATTTGTGGGATGAAATTAAAGAAAAATGCTTCAGTGCCATGTTTTTTTTGGGGGGCTTTGTTTTTAAAGGGGTTGTCCTCTTTATTTATATTGAAGACCTATCCTGATGGAAGGAGCCATCCCATTGAAGTGAAAGGGGCAGCTTAGGTGCAATGACACCTGCTTACTGCTGCGGTTGCAGGTAAACAGTGAGCAGAATGCAGCGCTCACACAAGTGCAGCATTCTTTTCAAACAACTGATCGGCGGCGGTGCCTGGAAATGGACCCCTGCCAATCTGTTGTTGAACTATCCTGAAGATAGGTCATTAACCCCTTCAACCCCGGGCCTGTTTTCACCTTCCTGCCCAGGCCATTTTTTGCAAATCTGACCAGTGTCACTTTATGTGGTGATAACTTTAAAACGCTTTTACTTATACAAGCCATTCTGAGATTGTTTTCTCGTCATATATTGTACTTCATGACAGTGGTAAAATTGAGTAAAAAAATGTAATTTTATTTATAAAAAAATTCCAAATTTACCAAAAATTTTGAAAAATTTGCAAATTTCAAAATTTCTATTTCTCTACTTTTATAATAGATAGTAATACATCCAAAAATAGTAATTACTTTACATTCCCCATATGTCTACTTCATGTTTGGATCATTTTGAAAATGACATTTTATTTTTTGGGGACGTTAGAAGGCTTAGAAGTTTGGAAGCAGAATCTTTAAATTTTTTCGGAAAGTTTCCAAAACCCACTTTTTAAGGACCAGTTCAGGTCTGAAGTCACTTTGTGAGGCTTACATAATAGAAACCACCCCAAAATGACCCCATTTTAGAAACTACACCCCTCAAGGTATACAAAACTGATTTTACAAACTTTATTAAACCTTTAGGTGTGCCACAAGAATTAATGGAAAATGGAGATGAAATTTCAGAATTTCACTTTTTGGGCAGATTTTACATTTTAATCCATTTTCCAGTAGCAAAGCAAAACTGCTGTACGGGCACACGGAATTGCGCAGAAGGAAAGGAACGCCATATGGTTTTTTGAAGGCGAATTTAGCTGAACTGGTTTTTAGATGCCATGTCCTATTTGAAGCCCCCCTGATGCACCCCTACAGTAGAAACTCAAAAAAGTTACCACATTTTGGAAACTACAGGATAAAGTGCCAGTTTTATTGGTACTATTTTGGGGTACATATGATTTTTAATTGCTTTATATTACGTTTTTTGTGAGGCAAGGTAACCAAAAAATTTATGTTTTGGCACAGTTTAATTTTTTTATTTTTACAGCGTTTACAGGAGGGATTAGGGATTTTTATAGAGCAGATCATTACGCACGTGGCAATACCTAATATGTCTACTTTTTCTTATTTATTTAAGTTTTACACAATAATAGTATTTTTGAAACTTGAAATAATTATATTTTAGTGTCTCTATAGTGTGAGAGCCAAAGCTTTTTTATTTTTTGACTGATTCTCTTAGGTAGGGTCTAATTGTTTGCGGGATGAGGTGACATGTAATGTGACAAAAATAGCTTTTTTTTTACACTTTTTTTTTTTTTTTTTACGGTGTTCATCTGAGGGGTTAGGTCATGTGATATTTTTTTAGAGCTGGTTGTTATGGACGTAACCATACCTAATATGTATTTTTGTGTTTCACTTTAGCACAATAATATCAGTTTTGAAAAAAATGATGTTTTAGTGTCTCCATGTTCTGAGAGCTATAGTTTTTTTTATACCATTTTGTGGGATATACGCCTTTTTGATCGCTTGGTATTGCACTTTTTGTGATGTAAGGTGACAAAAATGGGTTTTTTTTACACCGTTTTTTTTATGGTGTTTATCAGACAGGGTGGATCATGTGATATATTTATAGAGCCGGTCATTACGGACGCGGCGATATCTAATATGTGTGGGTTTTGGGTTTTTTCTCAGTTTTTTATAAGAAATAAGGGGAAAGGGGCGTTTTTTTATCTTTTTTACTTTATTAATTTTATTACTTTATTAGTTTTATTAAAAACACTTTTTTTTACTTTTCTTTCTTTACTTTATTTATGACATTCACTTTTGGGGGTCTGATCCCCTCTGCAATGCATTACAATACGTGTATGCCTGAGTCATACACTAAGGCCCCTTTCACACAGGCGAGTATTCCATGCGAATGCGATGCGTGAGGTGAACGCATTGCACCCGCACTGAATACCGACCCATTCATTTCTATGGGGATGTTCACATGAGCGGTGATTTTAACGCATCACTTGTGTGTTGCGTGAAAATCGCAGCATGCTCCTCTTTGTGCATTTTTCACTCAACGCAGGCCCCATAGAAGTGAAAGGGGTTGCCTGAAAATCGCAAGCATCCGCAAGCAAGTGCGGATGCGGTGCAATTTTCACGCACGGTTGCTAGGAGACGATCGGGATGGAGACCCGATCATTATTACTTTCCCTTATAAGATGGTTATAAGGCCTCTTTCACACAGGCGTCATGTTTTGTGCCCGTATAAGAGGCGGGTGCGTTGCGGGAAAATGCGCAATTTTTCAGCGCGAGTGCAAAACATTGTCATGCGTTTTGCACTCGCGTGAGAAAAATCGCCCATGTTTGGTACCCAAACCCGAACTTCTTCACAGAAGTTCGGGCTTGGGATTGATGTTCTGAAGATTGTATTATTTTCCCTTATAACATGGTTATAAGGGAAAATAATAGCATTCTGAATACAGAATGCTTAGTATAATAGTGCTGGAAGGGTTAAAAAAAATTAAAAAGTTAACTCACCTTATCCTCTTGATCGCGTAGTTCCCGGTCGGTCTCTTCTTTAGCTGTGGGCTAAATGACCTGTGGTGATGTCAGATCACATGCTCCAATCACATGGTCCATCACCATGGTGATGGAGCATGTGATCTGACATCACCACAGGTCCTTTAGCCCACAGCTAAAGAAGAGACCGACCGGGAACTACGCGATCAAGAGGATAAGGTGAGTTAACTTTTTTTTTTTTTTTAACCCTTCCAGCACTATTATACTAAGCATTCTGTATTCAGAATGCTATTATTTTCCCTTATAACCATGTTATAAGGGAAAATAATACAGTGAATAGACTGTCACCTAGAACCCATGCGTGAAAATCGCACCGCATCCGCACTTGCTTGTGGATGCTTGCGATTTTCACGCAACCCCATTCATTTCTATGGGGCCTGCGTTACGTGAAAAACGCAGAATATAGAACATGCTGCGATTTTCACGCAACGCATAAGTGATGCGTGAAAATCACCGCTCATGTGAACAGCCCTATAGAAATGAATGGGTCAGGATTCAGTGCGGGTGCAATGCGTTTAACTCACGCATCGCACCCGCGCGGAAAACTCGCCCATGTGAAAGGGGCCTAAGGGAAAATAATAGCATTCTGAATATAGAATGCATAGTAAAATAGCGCTGGAGGGGTTAAAAAATTAAATAAATTTTTTTTAACTCACCTTAGTCCACTTGATCGCGCTGCCCGGCATCTCGTCTGTCTCCTTTGCTGAACAGGACCTGTGGTGATGTCACTCGGTCATCACATGTTCCATCACATGATCTTTTACCATGGTGATGGATCTTGTGATGGATCATGTGATGACCGGAGCGACGTGACCACAGGTCCTGTTCCTGAGATGAATGCTCACCACAGGTCCTGTTCAGCAAAGGAGACAGAAGAGATGCCGGGCTACGCGATCAAGTGGACTAAGGTGAGTTAAATTATTTTTTCCTTTTTTTTAACCCCTCCAGCGCTATTGTACTATGAATTCTGTAATCAGAATGCTATTATTTTCCCTTATAACCATGTTATAAGGGATAATAATACAATCTACAGAACACCGATCCCAGACCCGAACTTCTGTGAAGAAGTTTGGGTTTGGGTACCAAACATGCGCGATTTTTCTCACGCGAGTGCAAACCGCATTACAAAGTTTTGCACTCGCGCGGAAAAATCGCGGGTGTTCCCGCAACGCACCCGCACATTTTCCCGCAACTCCCGTCTGAAAGAGGCCTAACAGGTTGCCTAGGAGACCGGGCCTGACCGGGCCTCTGCACGGCATCGGGCTGCCTTGTGTCGCATCGGGTCTCCCCACAGCAGCGCAGGGGACCCGATGCGATCCTTCACCCGATACAAACCTCTTCTATGTCGCAGTCAGCACGGACCGCGGCATAGAAGGGGTTAATCCACCGGCATCGGGTTTTACAGCGATGCCGGCGGATACAGCAGGGGCCCGGCTACCACGGACTGGCAATTCTGTTATGGATTTCGTTACCACGGACCATAATGGAATTCTGTGACAGAATGCATAACGGAAGGCCTTTAAGAGGCATTCCGTCATAATAGTAGTCTATGGGCTGCATAACGGATCCGTCTGGATATCTTGGAAATAATATTGATGACCTACCCTCAGGATAGGTCATCAATATCAAATTGATGGGGGTCTGACTCCCGAGAACCCAGCAGATTAGCTGTTAGGAGAGGCCAGGTGCTCCGTGAGTGCCGCAGCCTCTTCCTAGACCAGGTGATTACATTGGTCACATGGCCTAGTTGTAATGCCTATCCTGAGGATAGGTTATCATTATCATTTCCTGGTTAACTTTTTAAAACTTTTTTATTGGTTGGACTACTAAAATAATCTTTGCAATACTATTAATTAATGTTTTGAGTGATTTTGTTTATTTTCTACTTTTATTTGTGCAAAAAAGCAATTTATTGTATAGAAAGGCTACATGCACATGACCGTTGTGTGTTTTGCGGTCCGCAAATCGCAGATCCGCAAAACACGGATGGCGTCCATATGCATTCCGCAATTTGCTCGGATGCAGACCAAAACAACGGCCGTGTGCATGAGGCCTAAGGATAAGTGAACTTGTGTTTTACAAGTTCGAGTTCTAGTTTTATTGTAATTTCGATATGGATTTCATTACCACGGGTCGTAACGGAATTCTAGGACGGAATGCATAACAGAATGCCTTTATCAGGAATTCTGTTTTGCATTCCGTCAAAATAGAAGTCTTTGGGCCGCATAACGGATCCGTCTGGTTTCCGTTATGCAGGAGAGGAATCCATATTATCGGAATTGTAATAAAATCCGAACCCCGAACTAAGTTCGCTCATTCCTATTGTATAGATATGCAGAGTAAACTACTAGAACCTGGGGGAGGGATTGGCATGAATATACTAAATAGCAGGGGCTAAAAACCCCCATAAAGAGCTAGGCTTCCCAGTAACAGGCCCTGTTAAAATTATACTTTTTTAGATTAAGGACAAATGTAACATTATTACATTATATTCTATATTATACTTTAAAGTATAACATGTATAAATATCTTGTCAGCAGTAAATCTATATAGAAATACCCTTATTTAGTGCCTCAATGTTCTGCTTTACATTAATCCCCCATCTAATATTTAAACTGCGCCTGTGTAATCCCTTTCTATGCCTTCATACATTTTGAATGTAAAGATTATGTGGCTGCTATTCTGTTATTAGGGCTGATCACATGATCATGATTAGAGATGAGTGAATTTCATATTTTGAAATTCGTTCACTTTTCGTTTCGTGGTAAAAGGTGAATTGCGTTATGGATTCCGTTACCACGGACCACAACGTAATTCTATGACGGAATGCCTTTAGAGGTATTCTGTTATTCATTCCGTCATAATGGAAGTCTATGGGCTGCAAAACAGATCCGTTCTGTTTCCATTATGCATTCCGTCATAGAATTGCATTATGGTCCGTGGTAACGGAATCCATAACGCAATTCACCTTTTATCAGTAAACGAAGCGTGAACGAATTTCATAACCTGAAATTCGCTCATCTCTAATCGTGATCTATTGTATTGAACTTTCATGATAATGTGAACACAGCACAATACACTTGCGGTCACCTATGAACTGACTGCATAATAAAACACTATCATGCAGTCAGTTCGGGTCAGTCTGGTCCGTCCGGGAGATGCGGCGACACACACGGCCTGTGTTTCCTGGTCGTGTGAATCGGCCTTTACTTAAACTGAACACCTGGCTATCCTTTTTTGCATGTGTATGCAACTCACACAACTCCAACTTCATACAGAGATTTTTGTTTCCTTTTAGAGCAGAATTTTCCTTCTGTACCTGTCGACATTGTTGGCCACCATGTGCTGCAGTAATGTACAGACTACAGCTATTGTTCTGTGGACGTGTCTAGCATGAGCACCTCCATATTTTCATAGCTCTCTGCTATGTACTGTAAAAGAAAGAAAGAAAGAGGCTTTACAGCAGCCACAGGGGTAGAAGAAAAAGGATATGATTCTCTATGACTGATGCAGTTTTTCCAAAATATAATTTGCTGTGTGCAGTACCTCCTTTATACCTGCAGATGGCGTTTGCGCACATTAGCAGAATTGCAAAAAAGTAAATCCTTTAGGGTTGGCTGCACGTCTGCAAGCCAGAAGGCTATTGGAACAATGTTTTGTGGACACATGAGACCAAAATAGAACTTTTAGGTTTAAATGAGAAGTGTTATGTTCAGATAAAAACCTCATCCCATCTATAGAACACAGTGGGGGTAGCATCATGGTTTGGGCCTGTTTTGCTCCATCTTGGCCAGGACGGCTTACCATCATTGATGGAGCAATGAATTCTGAATTATACCAGAAAGTTCTAGGAAAATGTTAGGACATCTGTCCATGAGCTGAATCTCAAGAGAACATGGGTTATGCAGCAAGATAATGACACTAAGCACATGAGGCTACTTTCACATGTGCGTTAGGTGCGGATTCGACAGGTATCTGCACAGACGGATCCGCACCTATAATGCAAACGCTTGTATCCATTCAGAACGGATCAGTTTGCATTATGAAGAACAAAGTCAAAACGGATCCGTCCTGACTTACATTGAAAGTCAATGGGGGACGGATCCGTTTTCAATTGCACCATATTGTGTCAACATCAAACGGATCCGTCCCCATTGACTTACATTGTAAGTCAGGACGGATTCGTTTGGCTCCACATCGCCAGGCGGACACCAAAACGCTGCAAGCTGCGTTTGGAGTCCGCACCCAGAGCGGAATGGAGGCAGAACGGAGCCAAAATGATGCATTCTGAGCGGATCCTTATCCATTCAGAATGCATTGGGGCTGAACTGATCCGTTTAGAACCGTTTGTGAGAGCCCTGAAACAGATCTCACAAACGGAATTCAAAACGCCAGTGTGAAAGTAGCCTAAATCATTCTACTAAAGAATGGTAAAAGAAGAATACAGTTAAAGTTCTGGAATGGCCAAGTCAAAGCCCTGACCTTAATCCAATAGAAATGTTGTGGATGGACCGGAAGCAGGGGAGGGCTGGCAGCCTTAGCCCTGGGGGACAAATCCAGTCAAGTGCACCACCGAATCAGCTCACCATCCACGCCCACCTTTTCCTTGTTTTATAACGGATATTGATGTTATGAAGCAAGGCAAATATACAAATGTACTACTAACCCCTCCATCCGCCCCTCACTTTCCCTTCTCCATCCCTCCCCTTCTCCAACCACCCAGCACCCTTACTCACATAAAACAAGTGATATATATAATATAGCTTACAGTGAATTACTGTAAATACTTCCAGTTCTGAAGACTCCAGCGGCTCAGGATCAGTGCTCTGGGCAGCTGGGCTCAGGGCTGGAAGTGGGCGCCATTCTGCAGTTCAGGAAGGAGAACGGGGCTCACCCTAGCGTTGCAGTGCCTCCGTGTGACGTCATGGCGCGCGGCGTACACAAGGGGCAGGGGAGATCGGGAGGAGGAGCAAGCAAGTACCGCATTTTTCGCCCTAAAAGATGCACCGGCCCATAAGACGCACCTAGGTTTTAGAGGGGGACAATGAGATTATTATTTTTTTCATTATACCTTGGGTCAGACCACCAATCAGACCCCCAATGTTAATCAAAACTCAGCTAACAGCCCCAATAAGATCCCTAATGTTAATAAGACCCCAATAAGACCTTAGATCAGACCCCCAATCAGACCTCAGCTCAGACCCTAATATGAATGACCCCCAATCAGACCTCAGATAAGAGCCCCATGCCTCTCATCATCCCTCAGCAGCCTCTCAATCAGCCCCCAGTGCCTCTCATCTGCCCCCAGTACCTCTCATCTGCCCCCAGTGCCTCTCATCTGCCCCCAGTGCCTCTCATCAGCCCCCAGTGCCTCTCATCTCCCCCCAGTGCCTCTCATCTGCCCCCCAGTGCCTCTCATCAGCCCCCAGCAACCTCTCCATTAGCCCCTAGTGCCTCTCATCAGCCCCCAGTGCCTCTCATCTGCCCCCAGTGCCTCTCATCTGCCCCCCAGTGCCTCTCATCTGCCCCCCAGTGCCTCTTATCAGCCCCCAGCAACCTCTCTATTAGCCCCTAGTGCCCTCACTAGCCTCCAGTGGCCATCAGCCCAAATATAAAATAAAATAAAAAAACACTTTTCCTGCTCCTGGAGGCTGCCGGCCTGCCGCTCCTCTCCTCCAAAGCGATCTGCATCTGCTGTCAACTGCGCAAGGATGCGCACAGCGTGACGTCACAGAGCGCCTTACGCTTGTGCGCAGCCCTGCACAGCCGACGACCAGGAAACGGTGAGTACAAAGCATTCACCGCTTCCTGGTCCTCCGGTGCTCAGACTCAGACAGCGGCCGTTTTTACCGTGCTTTATGGCGGCCTGGGGGGCAATTACCCCGTCCCTGATCGAAAGCAAGCAGCTAATTGGAAGAAACCCACCAATTTAACAGAGTTAGAGCTGTTTTGTATGAAGGAATGGGCTATAATTCCTCCAAGCCGATGTGCAGGACTAATCAACAATTACCGGAAATGTTTTGTTGCAGTTATCGCTGCATAAGGAGACCACACTAGATGCGAAGGTTCACATACCTTTACCTCTCATAGAAATTTGATATTGGATCATTTTCTTCCATAAATAAATGATACCAAGTCTCATATTTTTGACTCATTATTTGTTTGATTTGGTTATCTTTATCTACTTTTAGGATTTCAAAGGTGTGCAGGAATATAGAAAATTTTGAAGGGTTCACAAACTTTCGAGCACCACTGTTCATACTGTACACATCTGGTAGCTATAAGAATAACAACTTGTACTATAATGTGTTATTCTTGGAGAACGGCATAACATTTTTTGGATATGCATTCTATTATATAAAATTCTTAGAAATGAAATGCTAACCTATGTTTGCTTAAAATAAATCTAGCAGAGCAATTGGTGCAATGAATGGAGATATCTTCGGATCCATGTGAGGTACAGTGCTAGTTTGTTACAAAGAGACTGTCATGTACTATATGATATGAGCTTTTCATTTTTTAAATTAATCATAGGATAACCCCTTTAAGACCCAGCAGTTCAGCTCTACCTGAGACACCTGGCATTACCGGGTCCAATAAAGGAAGCAACATAACTTCCTCTGATTACTACATAGCACTCAGTGGGAACTTTAAACAGAAGAAAGGAGAAGTCAGAAGCAGTATAATCCGCTTCTGCCTTCTCCTTGGGGTTCCATTGACAGACAGAGGCCTGACCTACTCCTTTTCAGAGTGCAAGAGCAGAAGCTTTAAACCTGTGCCTTACCTGTATGACGCTTAGTCCTTATCGGGTGTAAAGGAATGCCTCATCTTATAATGACCTATCGTTTAAAACCACATTTTCCATCTTAACCCCTTTGGGACACAGCATTATTTCACCTTAAGGACCAGGCCATTTTTTGCAAATCTGACCAGTGTCACTTTCAGTGGTGATAACTTTAAAACGCTTTGACTTATCCAGGCCATTTTGAGATAGTTATTACTTTACATTCCCCATATGTCTACTTCATGTTTGGATCATTTTGGGAATTATATTTTATTTTTTGGGGATGTTACAAGGCTTAGAAGTTTAGAAGCAAATCTTGAAATCTTTCAGAAATTTTCAAAAACCAAATTTTTAGGGACCAGTTCAGGTCTAAAGTCACTTTGCGAGGCTTACATAATAGAAACCACCCAAAAATGACTCCATTCTAGAAACTACACCCCTCAAGGTATTTAAAACTGATTTTACAAACGTTGTTAACCCTTTAGGTGTTCCACAACAGTTATTGGCAAATGGAGATGAAATTTCAGAATTTACATTTTCCATTTTTCCATTTTAATCCATTTTGTCCAGTAACAAAGCAAGAGTTAACAGCCAAACAAAACTCAATATTTATGGCCCTGATTCTGTAGTTTATAGAAACACCCTATATGTGGTCGTAAACTGCTGTACAGGCACACGGCAGGGCGCAGAAGGAAAGGAATGCTATACGGTTTTTGGAAGGCAGGTTTTGCTGGACTGTTTTTTTTTTACACCATGTCCCATTTGAAGCCCCCCTGATGCACCCCTAGTAGAAACTCCATAAAAGTTACCCCATCTAAGAAACTACACCCCTCAAGGTATTCAAAACTGATTTTACAAACTTTGCTAACCCTTTAGGTGTTCCACAAAAATTAATGGAAAATAGAGATACAATTTCAAAATTTAACTTTTTTGGCAGATTTTCCATTTTAATAATTTTTTTCCAGTTACAAAGCAAGAGTTAACAGCCAAACAAAACTCAATAATTATGGCCCTGATTCTGTAGTTTACAGAAACACCCCATATGTGGTCATAAACTACTGTACAGGCACACGGCATGGCGCAGAAGGAAAAGAATGCCATACAGTTTTTGGAAGGCAGATTTTGCTGGACTGTTTTTTTTTTTTACACCATTTGAAGACCCCTGATGCACCCCTAGAGTAGAAACTCCCAAAAAGTGACCCCATTTTAGAAACTACGGGATAGGGTGGAAGTTTTTTTGGTACTAGTTTAGGGTACATATGATTTTTGGTTTCTCTATATTACACTTTTTGTGAGGCAAGGTAACAAGAAATAGCTGTTTTGGCCTTTTTTTATTTTTTTTATTTACAACATTCATCTGACAGGTTAGATCATGTGGTATTTTTATAGACCAGGTTGTCACGGACGCGGCAATACCTAATATGTATACTTTTTTTTTATTTATGTAAGTTTTACACAATGATTTCTTTTTTTAAACAAAAAAATAATGTTTTAGTGTTTCCATAGTCTGAGAGCCATAATTTTTTTGGGCGATTATCTTGGGTAGGGTATGACTTTTGCGGGATGAGATGACGGTTTGATTGGCACTATTTTGGGGTGAGTGTGAATTTTTGATCTCTTGCTATTACACTTTTTGTGATGTAAGGTGACAAAAAATTGTTTATTTAGCACAGTTTTTATTTTTTATTTTTTACCGTGTTCATCTGAGGGGTTAGGTCATGTGATATGTTTATAGAGCCGGTCAATATGGACGCGGCGATACCTAATATGTCCCCCTATTTTTTACCAATTTTTTTTTACTTTATTTGGGGAAAATGACGTTTTTGTTTATTTTTACGTGAAACTTTGAATTTTTTTGGGGGAAAACATTATTTTTGTTAAACTTTTTTTCACTTTATTTTTTGTCCCACTTTGGGACTTCAACTTTTGGGGGTTTAATCCCTTTACAATGCATTCCAATACTTCTGTATTGGAATACATTGGCTGTATGAGTAATACTGTGTGTATTACTCATACAGCTTCCGGCCTGTGAGATCCAGGGGGCTGGATCTCACAGGCTCGTCACCGGAAGGCAGCGCAGATGCCTAAGGAAGGCATCGTGCTGCCTTCCATGCCATCGGGTCCCCCCTACAGCCGCATGGGGACCCGATGGCACGCCCGATCACCGCCGCAACCATAGGTAAAAGCCGCAAACTGCAGGTCTAAATTTACCACGGGACCCCCCCGCGCATTTAGCCAAGGTGCCTGCTCAATGATTTGAGCCGGGCGGCGGTGATCGGAACTATACATGACATACCGGTACGTCATGTGTCCTTAAGTACCAGGACAACATGCCATACCGGTACGTCATGTATCCTGAAGAAGTTAAAGGGCATCAGTCGGCAGACGCACCTATGAAACTGGCTGACCTGTTACATGTGCACTTGGCAGCTGAAGACATCTGTGTTGGTCCCATGTTCATATGTGCCCGCGTTGCTGAGAAAAATTATGTTTTAATATATGCAAATAACTCTCTGGGAGCAACAGGGGCGTTGCCATTACACCTAGAGGCTCTGTTTTTTCTGCAACTGCCAAACCCTCTGCACTTTGATTGACTTTAGGAGAAGTCAGGGCCAGGTGTGATGTTTACACCGCCTGGCCCTGTCAATCAAAGTGATGAGGGCACAGCAGTTGCAGAGAGAGCAGAGCCCCTCAGGGTAACAGCAACGCCCCCTTTGCTCCTAGAGGCTCATTTGAATATATTAAAACTTCAATTTTCTCAGCAATGCGGGCACATATGAACATGGGACCAAAACAGATGCCTTCAGCCAGTTTCATAGGTACAAATCTGTTGATAGATGCCCTTTAAACATATTTTTTAAGAATTTGTGGTGGCTATTTTTAATTATACATGTCAATATCTATATAAAAAAAACATAAAACCCTGCAGTTTTTGCACTGACCACTAAGCCTAATAATAGGCGCCACTTCTTGGTCTGTACAGATCACTTTACTTAATTTATCTGCTTATTATTACAGACAGGATTACATGACAGGTGTCACCTATATACACAGATACCACAAGTTCCACCATTAACAATGGGTGATTGTCAAAGCTTACCAGCTCCCGCCTGACCTTTGCACAGATCACAGAGCATGCCTAGAAAACTCTCGGCTAGAAGTAAATGGGGTTCCCTCCTGTTCATTGTGTATATGGACCATGGGGCTGCTATATAGCAATTTTCTAAATGCTGTTAAGAACAGCTCAGGCAAGATGTCCGCCTCTATAATCATGTTCCGGAAATAGATATGCCCTGTCCCTTTTTTAAGGAAAATAGAAAAAAAGGGTATAAACCCTAGTTGCACCAAAGAGCACCAAAATTGTGCCAATATGCACCACATTTTAGACAGATTTTAGGTGCGGACCCATTAGTAAATTTAGGACTCCATTTTTAACTGAATATTTTTTATCAGTAAACCAGTATTTCCATTAGAGGTCATGCACTCGACCTTTGTTTTACTCCAAGTCCGATCCACATTTTTTGCTGGTCGGATGCGGACTCATTCACTTCAATGGCGCCCGTGTGCTGTCTGTATCCGTATGTCCATTCCGCGGCACCGGCACATGTCCTATTCTTGTCCGTTTTATGGACAAGGATTTGACTTTTCTATTATGGGCTGGACGTTCCGTTCCACAAAATGTGGAACACATATGGCTGGTATCCGTGTTTTGCAGACCGCAAATACAGCTACGGCCGTGTGCATGAGCCCTTAGTGCAATCATACATAGGTTGATATTGTGGTGGCATATGTCGGAATTGAAGCTTTAATACTAATGTGAAAAGGGTTGCAAAAGGGTTCTCCACTTTAGACTAACCCTTCAATATAACTTGGACTCCAAAAGCAACATTAATCATAGGGTGTCCTGCTGCATTACACCGTTGTTTTTTTATCCAAATCATAAGCCTGTCCATGAAAAGCAGAGATGCGTTTTGTATATATAATATATATATATATATATATATGAATAAATACACTGCAGCACTTCCAATAGGTGAAAATAGTGGGATCCTTTTATTCACCCATGCGTGCCATGCAACGTTTCGGTCCACTTGCTGGGACCATTTTCATGGCTTGAAAATGGTCCCAGCAAGTGGACAGAAACGTTGCATGGCACGCATGGGTGAATAAAAGGATCCCACTATTTTCACCTATTGGAAGTGCTGCGGTGTATTTATCTTTATCGATTTATCACCTTGGTTAGGTGCAAAACCGCTGGCACCGCTTGTTACTGACTATTTCATAAGGTGTGCTGCCCTGAACTTTTGTATCTCTCTCTCTCTCTCTCTCTCTATATATATATATATATAAATCCAGAAAAAGGACGGCACTCCGGTCTTGAAAAGGTAAAAGTGGTTTTAATCAACCTTGCGGTACAACGTTTCGGCTCCAATACTGAGCCTTTCTCAAGCACAAATACAAATCAAGTGTGAGCAATTATATAGGTGAGTTAATTAGATTACACATCATGTGATCACTACACGTCCCACCCCGAGGGGCGTGTTCAATTTTAACCAATACATAAACATAGTTACAAAAGTAGCAAATGCAAAAATCAAACAAATGTCATCAGTTACATATATCCGATGTTGATCCCATGTGAAACATCATTCAAGTGCATATGTCAGACATTTGTATGTATAAAGTGAATAAAAGAAGGAAGAGGGCAGACCCATCGGCTGCACTTATATTAGTACACAGCCGGTGGATGTGTCCAAAGTGTGTGAACATACTGAGGGAGGAGCTGAGATCAAAGGACACTTTTGAAAACTCGTCGCTATGCTATTGCTTGATCCTATGTAAGTTGAACGCCACAGCTGTACGATCGCTGGGTCCCATTACCGACTCACTGCTGTCTCGATCCTGCACCAGGAAGGTGATATCGCCTGCTGTCTGTTGCCTTGCGTCATCAGAGGCCGCCCTCTGCTGCGTCACCACCATGTCGTCACTTCCGGCCTAGGAGCTTCACTGCGCATGTCCCATTCACGTCCCATGCCGGGACGCCATCTTAAACACTGGAAAGATGCCCTTAACCCAGAGTGTGGTACTTCAGGGTACAGCGAACCAGACCGACACAGACAGCCCGGAAACCAGATTGTCCTAGTGCCTTACCAGGATAGGAGCCCACCATCACAAGAGCAATTTTTCACCCAATATCAATGAACCTGCCGTTGAAGCGTACATTAGTGCGGTCCGCAGGGGGCTCTCTGAACTCAGGGTCTCCACACAGGGGGACCCTGATTTCAGATATCCAAACCTGACCAGGGCAGAGGTTGAGGCCCTGGACACTCTGAGGTCTGACTCCACCCTTGTTCTGAAACCTGCAGACAAGGGTGGAGCTGTAGTGGTGATGGACACCAGCAAATATACACAAGAGGTCATGCGACAGCTCGGTGACCCAGATGTCTATAAAGTCTTGGACTCTGACCCAAGGTTTAAAATAGCTGGCATTATCCGCAACCGTCTCAATGATGCTATGTTGGCTGGTATTATCGATGGGGGTCTTGTTGAATTTCTTGAGGTGGCACATCTGGTCACTCCGGTGATCTATGTGCTACCCAAGATTCACAAGACCCTCATCGATCCCCCGGGACGTCCTATTGTCTCGGGTTCGGATTCCATTCTCAGCAACATAGCCATCTTTCTTGACAAAGTACTACGGGATTTTTCCACTGGTGGGTCTTCTTACATACAGGACACATCAGATTTCCTTGTGAAATTACGTGACACAGACGTGTCACAGATTGAGTCATTGACGCTGGCATCGTTCGATGTTACATCACTTTACACGTCCATTGCACATGAAAGTGGTGTCCAGGCGGTCAGGAGAATGCTTATGCAGTCCTCATATACCACGGATGCTCTGGAGTTCATCATTGATTTGCTTAACATTGTTCTTCGCAACAACTACTTTCTTTTTAAAGATGTCTATTATTTGCAACAGCGGGGTGTGGCCATGGGGTCCCACGTGGCCCCCACTTATGCAAATATATTTATGCGCGCATATGAGGAGGATGTCGTCTATCTGTCCCACCACTTCAGCCATGTGCTGAGGTGGTGGAGATATATCGACGACATCTTCCTCATATGGACAGGTAGCGAGACGGAATTGATTTCGTTTCAGGCCTTTTTAAATGGTTATGATCCGAATTTACAGTTCACTATCGTGCATTCTAGAACGGATATTCAGTTCCTGGACACCAGGGTTGTGTATAAGGAGGGAACATTACATACAGAACTATTTACCAAACCCACGGATACTAATACCTTCCTTTGTTATAACAGCTCCCATCCGAGGAGAATGGTGCAGTCACTTCCCTTCTCACAATTCCTGAGGGTTAAACGGGTCGTCTCCGATGAACAGAAATCCATCACAACCCTGGGGTCTATGGCATTGAGATTCCGTGAAAGGGGATACCCTAAATACCTGTTAGATCAACATATGGCCAAAGCACGCGGTATGGAGAGGGACACTTTACTGACTCAACGGAAGACTGTGCAGAAAACAGCCAGGATTCCGTTCGTGTCAGTGTATAATGAACTCAGTCCATCCATCAATAAGGTTGTCAGGAAGCACTGGGATCTCCTTGGATCTTGTTTCAAGGAGATACCTGAATTTCAATGTCCCCCTTTATTCTCGTACCGTCGGTCAAGAAATCTCCGTGACCAGCTGGTCAGGGCCGATATTGGCCCTAAAGGGTCCTGTAGACAGACCACCTTAGCGCAGCCGGGCTTGGGATGTTTCCCCTGCTTGGGGTGCGTTAATTGCAGGTACATTCGTAAAGGGAGATCGTTTATACATCCTCTCACAGGTGAATCACATAGTATACTGTTCCATCTTACGTGTAATTCCAGTTACGTTGTTTACGTACTTTCATGTCCTTGCAAAGTACTCTATGTGGGTGAGACGACAACTGACCTGAAGACCCGCCTTAATAATCACCGTCTGAGCATTCGTAAGAAACGCCTTGACTTACCTGTTTCTAAGCACTTTTCTGAGGCTGGGCACAGGGAGAGTGATCTGATGGTTTGGATCATCGACCATGTACCCCAGCCCAGACGTGGCGGTGACAGGTCTAAATTACTGAAACGCAGGGAACTTCGCTGGATTCATAGGCTTAACAGCCTTAAACCCAATGGATTGAACATTGAGTTTAATTTTGGGGAGGTGTTGTGATGGGTGGCTTGCCCTCTGTGTCATGCGGAATATGTCTAGGTGTGTCTGTGTACACACAGAGTATACATTTATTCAAAAACTGCTGAATCAACAGTGACTTTGATTCTTCCTCACTCTTTTTTTCTTTTTTTCACAGATCACCAGCACTTACCATGCAGAGGGGTTGAGCTTGAGAAAGAAATCGACACGATTTTATATACAGGGGGCTATTACCTCTGATAGCTATGCTTTTTTTTGCTTTTTTTCCTTTTCTTTTTCTTTTTTTGATATTTCTCACTGTCCGATCAGATATACATCAAGGGCACCACAACTGGGCCGATATGGTGTCACGGCTGTTCCATCATCTATCTGGTTTAGATTTGCCCCCTGCAACACCTGGGTACAGATTGGAGGAGAACCCTCGTGGGTATGTAAGTGACCGGACACCAGTGATGGGTAACCCCCTACATACAACGGTTTCCGTTGTGATGGTGGGCTCCTATCCAGGTAAGGCACTAGGACAATCTGGTTTCCGGGCTGTCTGTGTCGGTCTGGTTCGCTGTACCCTGAAGTACCACACTCTGGGTTAAGGGCATCTTTCCAGTGTTTAAGATGGCGTCCCGGCATGGGACGTGAATGGGACATGCGCAGTGAAGCTCCTAGGCCGGAAGTGACGACATGGTGGTGACGCAGCAGAGGGCGGCCTCTGATGACGCAAGGCAACAGACAGCAGGCGATATCACCTTCCTGGTGCAGGATCGAGACAGCAGTGAGTCGGTAATGGGACCCAGCGATCGTACAGCTGTGGCGTTCAACTTACATAGGATCAAGCAATAGCATAGCGACGAGTTTTCAAAAGTGTCCTTTGATCTCAGCTCCTCCCTCAGTATGTTCACACACTTTGGACACATCCACCGGCTGTGTACTAATATAAGTGCAGCCGATGGGTCTGCCCTCTTCCTTCTTTTATTCACTTTATACATACAAATGTCTGACATATGCACTTGAATGATGTTTCACATGGGATCAACATCGGATATATGTAACTGATGACATTTGTTTGATTTTTGCATTTGCTACTTTTGTAACTATGTTTATGTATTGGTTAAAATTGAACACGCCCCTCGGGGTGGGACGTGTAGTGATCACATGATGTGTAATCTAATTAACTCACCTATATAATTGCTCACACTTGATTTGTATTTGTGCTTGAGAAAGGCTCAGTATTGGAGCCGAAACGTTGTACCGCAAGGTTGATTAAAACCACTTTTACCTTTTCAAGACCGGAGTGCCGTCCTTTTTCTGGATTCATTGATTGGGGTAAGGAGTCGATTCCCCTGGAACGTGCACCCTAATTTTTCCCTTATAGTAGTCAGTGCCGCCATTTTTCATATCTATATATACAGACGTGGACAAAATTGTTGGTACCCTTTGGTCAATGAAAGAAAAAGTCACAATGGTCACAGAAATAACTTTAATCTGACAAAAGTAATAATAAATTAAAATTCTATAAATGTTAACCAATGAAAGTCAGACATTGTTTTTCAACCATGCTTCAACAGAATTATGTAAAAAAATAAACTCATGAAACAGGCATGGACAAAAATGATGGTACCCCTAGAAAACACAGAACATAATGTGACCAAAGGGACATGTTAATTCAAGGTGTGTCCACTAATTAGCATCACAGGTGTCTACAACCTTGTAATCAGCCATTGGGCCTATATATATGGCTCCAGGTAATCACTGTGTTGTTTGGTGATATGGTGTGTACCACACTCGACATGGACCAGAGGAAGCAAAGGAAAGAGCTGTCTCAAGAGATCAGAAAGAAAATTATAGACAAGCATGTTAAAGGTAAAGGCTATAAGACCATCTCCAAGCAACTAGATGTTCCTGTGAGTACAGTTGCACATATTATTCATAAGTTTAAGATCCATGGGACTGTAGCCAACCTCCCTGGACGTGGCCGCAGGAGGAAAATTGATGACAAAGAGACGGATAATCCGAATGGTAACAAAAGAGCCTAGAAAGACTTCTAAAGAGATTCAAGGTGAACTTCATGCTCAAGGAACATCAGTGTCAGATCGCACCATCCGTCGTTGTTTGAGCCAAAGTGGACTACATGGGAGACGACCAAGGAGGACACCATTGTTGAAAACGAATCATAAAAAAGCAAGACTGGAATATGCCAAACTACATGTTGACAAGCCACAAAGCTTCTGGGAGAATGTCCTGTGGACAGATGAGACAAAAATCGAAGTTTTTGCCAAGGCACATCAGCTGTATGTTCACAGACGAAAAAATGAAGCATATCAAGAAAAGAACACTGTCCCTACTGTGAAACATGGAGGAGGCTCTGTTATGTTCTGGGGCTGCTTTGCTGCGTCTGGCACAGGGTGTCTTGAATCTGTGCAGGGTACAATGAAATCTCAAGACTATCAAGGAATTCTAGAGAGAAATGTACTAGCCAGTGTCAGAAAGCTTGGTCTCAGTCGCAGGTCATGGGTCTTGCAACAGGACAATGACCCAAAACACACCGCTAAAAACACCCAAGAATGGCTAAGAGGAAAAAATTGGACTATTCTAAAGTGGCCTTCTATGAGCCCTGACCTCAATCCTATTGAGCATCTTTGGAAGGAGCTGAAACATGCAGTCTGGAAAAGGCACCCTTCAAACCGGACACAACTGGAGCAGTTTGCTCATGAGGAGTGGGCCAAAATACCTGCTGAGAGGTGCAGATGTCTCATTGACAGTTACAGGAAGCGTTTGATTGCAGTGATTGCCTCAAAAGGTTGCGCAACAAAATATTAAGTTAGGGGTACCATCATTTTTGTCCATGCCTGTTTCATGAGTTTATTTTTTTACATAATTCTGTTGAAGCATGGTTGAAAAACAATGTCTGACTTTCATTGGTTAACATTTATAGAATTTTAATTTATTATTACTTTTGTCAGATTAAAGTTATTTCTGTGACCATTGTGACTTTTTCTTTCATTGACCAAAGGGTACCAACAATTTTGTCCACGTCTGTATATATATATATATATAGAATGAAAAGGTTGGCAGCACCGACAATGAATCAAAACAATGTCCTAGGGCATAGGCTAATAGCCCAAAATGCATAAATCAAAAAATGGACAGCACTCCAAGGGCTATAAAACAATAAAAAATGTATTCACCCATGTGGAACAATACAGCAGCAGCGACGTTTCGGCTCATCCATAGAGCCTTTCTCAAGCCTTGAGTGCTGTCCATTTTTCCATATATATATATATACACTCACCTAAAGAATTATTAGGAACACCTGTTCTATTTCTCATTAATGCGATTATCTAGTCAACCAATCACATGGCAGTTGCTTCAATGCATGAAGGGTTGTGGTCCTGGTCAAGACAATCTCTTGAACTCCAAACTGAATGTCAGAATGGGAAAGAAAGGTGGGCTACAACAGCAAAAGACCCCACCGGGTACCACTCATCTCCACTACAAACAGGAAAATAGACATTCAAATGGTAGAGTCCGAATTTGGCGTAAACAGAATGAGAACATGTATCCATCATGCCTTGTTACCACTGTGCAGGCTGGTGGTGGTGGTGTAATGGTGTGGGGGATGTTTTCTGGGCACACTTTAGGCCCCTTAGTGCCAATTGGCCATCGTTTAAATGCCACGGGCTACCTGAGCATTGTTTCTGACCATGTCTATCCCTTCATGACCACCATGTACCCATCCTCTGATGGCTACTTCCAGCAGGATAATGCACCATGTCACAAAGCTCAAATCATTTCAAATTGGTTTCTTGAACATGACACTGAGTTCACTGTACTAAAATGGCCCCCACAGTCACCAGATCTCAACCCAATAGAGCATCTTTGGGATGTGGAGGAACTGGAGCTTCGTGCCCTGGATGTGCATCCCTCAAATCTCCATCAACTGCAAGATGCTATCCTATCAATATGGGCCAACATTTCTAAAGAATGCTATCAGCACCTTGTTGAATCAATGCCACGTAGAATTAAGGCAGTTCTGAAGGCAAAAGGGGGTCCAAAACCGTATTAGTATGGTGTTCCTAATAATTCTTTAGGTGAGTATATATATATATATATATATATATATATATGTATAAATTTAAAAATATATAAAAATAGCCACCAAAATTTCTTTAAAAATATGTTTAAAGGGCATCTTTCAACAGATTTGTACCTATGAAACTGGCTGCCATTCACACCATTGTTCTGTGTCCTCCTGATTAATATGGACTTGTGAACATTAACATTAGCTAATGTGAGAAAGGTCTTTAGTTGCTTAGAGGATACCTTGGGTTCTTTTGTGACTTTACAGGCTATTACACACCTTGCTGTTGGCATGATCTTTATTGGTCAAGCACTCCTAGCCAGGGTAATAATGGTCTTGAATTTCCTCCATTTGTACCTAATCTGCCTGACTGTGTACTCATTAAGATATGGTTTTGTAACCTTTTCCAGCCTGATGAGCATCAGCAACTCTTCTTCTGAGGTCCTCTGAAATCTCTATTATCTGTGCACTTCCACAAGCATGTGTTCCGAAAATCAGACTCTGATAGATCCCTGTTCATTAAATAAAACAAGTCGCCCACTCACACCTGATTGTCATCCTATTGATTGGAAACATCTGACTCTAATTTCACCTTCTAATTATCTGCGGATCCTAAAGGTTCACATACTGTTGCCACTCACAGACATATGATATTGGATGATTTTCCTCAATAAATAAATTACCAAATCTAATATGTTTGACTTTGTTTAATTTGGTTCAACATACTGTTAAGAAGGCAGGCCACTGTGGAGGTCACTGTTAAGGGGGCGGGCTGTTGTGGGATGGAGGTCACTGTTAAGGGGGCGGGCTGTTGTGGGATGGAGGTCACTGTTAATGGGCGGGCTGCTGTGGGAGGGGGGTCACTGTAAAGGGGGCAGTCTGCTGTGGAGGTCAATTTTGAGGGGGTGTGGCCCTGTGGAGATCACTGTTAAGGGGTAGATCGCTGTAGAGGGTCACTGTAAAGGGTGCGGACCACTGTGGAGGTCAGTGGACGGGCCGCTGTGGAAAACACTGTTATGGTGGCAGGAGGGGGTCTGCAAAGGACAAAACCATTTCAGATGACTACCTCTTGAAGCTCATCAAGAGAATGCCAAGAGTGTGCAAAGCAGTAATCAAAGCAAAAGGTGGCTACTTTAAAGAACTTAGAATATGACATATTTTCAGTTGTTTCACACTTTTTTGTTATGTATATAATTCCACATGTGTTAATTCATAGTTTTGATGCCTTCAGTGTGAATCTACAATTTTCATAGTCATGAAAATAAAGAAAACTCTTTGAATGAAAAGGTGTGTCCAAACTTTTGGTCTGTACTGTGTGTATATATATATATATATATATATATATATATATATATAATTTTCTTTTTTTTATGAACTTGTTGGCAGGCAAAAAATATTTAGATTTTTAGACAAGATTGTAAAAAAAAAAAAATCTGTGTCCCACTAGGGGACCTGAATATGAACTCCCCTAATACTTCTGTGCTTCAGTGTAATATGTCAATTAATGTAATAACTAAGATAATGCCAATTTGGCCCTGCTGGTTCGGTTACCATACATGGCAGGTCTAGGGCCATTCTTAGGCAACCCCTTCCCAATCATATCACGGACAGATAATGGGGTGAAAGATGGAGCATCCTCCCTCTCTCTAACCGCTTAGAGACCACGGCCATTATTGACAGTGGCATCTAAGTGGCTAAACTGCCAGTATCTGAGTATTAGGGCTCATGTACACTGCCCTAGACGTTTTTGCGGTCTGCAAATTGCGGATCCACAAAACACGGATACCGGCAGAAAGTCTGCAGCAATTATTTTTCACTCCTTCACAAATATCCTATCCTTGTCAGCAAAACGGACAAGAATAGGACATGTTCTATTTTTGCTGCGGGGCTGTGGAATGTACATACGGATGCGGACAGCACGCGGTGTTCTGTCCGCATCTTTTGCGGCCCCATTGAAGTAAATGGGTCTGCATCCAATCCGCAAAAAATGCAGACTGGATGCAGACCAAAACCACGGTCATGTGCTTGAGCTCTTATCTCTAATCCTGGCAGTAAGAGCTGAACACCATTTGTATAATACAACTCAGAGAGTATGGAGCTTTAAAATACTCTTGTGCATGAGGCTTTATTAGCTGAAACCTCCTGAGACGACACCATCTCATCATTATACATGTACGTTGTGGTGCGAAAAGGGACTGAAATAAGTACTTTCGTACTGCAATGCATTACATGAATGCCCATTCTTTTTGTAAAAAGCAGGGGGAAGTTTTTGCTGGCCAGGAACGTAGCATAATACGTTGTGTATTATGCTACATTTCTGGCCAGCAAAAACTTCCCCCTGCTTTTTACTCGTTTAAAAGCCACTTTCGCACAGTCAGCATTTGGTCAGTATTTTGCATTAGTATTTGTAAGCCAAAACCAGGATTGGAACCTACAAAGAGTAAAGGCCCCTTTACACTGGTCAATTGAAAAGACAATTGTTGAGAAGTAAGTGTTCCTTCCCGACACATGCCTGCTCGTCAGTGTAGGAGAGTGCTGCATTTTATGCGCAGCGATCTCCTTCATAGTATGGGGAGGAGCAATCATTAATGTCATCACTTGTCCCCATACAGACTCTTTGCTGCCGGCAGCAGAGTGATGTTTAGACACCACGATCTGCTGCCAGCAAATGATGACTTAGGTGTCCGCACCAATGATCCTATTACCACATGAACAAATGTGTTCACGCACTGGGGGCTTTAGTGTAATGGAAATAGTTGTGCTTCTTCTGATTAGAAATGCTGATGAAAAATACTGACCATGTGAAAGTGACTATTAGGAGCATCAGTGGACCCATTGAAGCCTGTACGGTTGCACACAGATGCCATATTTTACCATATTAGGGAGCTGTATGGCCTCCCTGCACTACCATACGGGCTCTGGGCATGTGGCTCTGCATTGCATCTACATAGTAACATAGTTTATAAGGCTGAAAAATACATATGTCCAATCAGTTCAGCCTGTTATCCTGCAGGTTGATCCAGAGGAAGGCAAAAACCTCCTGTGAGGTAGAAGCCAAAAAATTCCTTCCCAACTCCAATGACCCCTCTCTAGTAGCTAAAGCCTGTAATAGTACTACCCTCCAGAAATACATCCAGGCCCCTCTTGAACTCTTTTAGGGAAGTCACCATCACCACTTCCTCAGGCAGAGCGTTCCATAGTCTCACTGCTCTTACCGTAAAGAATCCTCTTCTAGGTTTGTGTACAAACCTTCTTTCCTCCAGACGCAGAGGATGTCCCCTTGTCAGAGTCACAGTCCTGGGGATAAATAGATGATGGGAGAGATCTCTGTACTGACCCCTGATATATTTATACATAGTAATTAGATCTCCCCTCAGTCATCTTTTCTGTAAAGTGAATAACCCTAATTTTGATAATCTTTCTAGGTACTGTAGTGCACCTATTCCAGTTATTACTTTAGTTGCACTCCTCTGAACAATCTCCAGCTCTGCTATGTCTTCCTTGTTCACAGGAGCTTCCTTGTTCACTGCAAAAACGGATATTTTACTATGCAAGCCTTCTACAAGATCATTAATAAATATATTGAAGAGAATAGGGCCCAATACTGACCCCTGTGGTACCCCAGTAGTGACAGTGACCCCTCCAATACTGACCCCTGAGGCAGTAGAGGATCCAGAGCCTGGTCTCGGGAGGGGCACTTCCCCGGGCAATAGGAGATTATGGGGCCCCTGTGTCCCCACCCTCAAGCCACACCCACACACAGCCCTACCCATTTATCGCACCCATACCTCTTACATCCAATGACGTTTCCTTTGATGTAGATGTTCTCTTTCTTCATCTTTTCCATTCAGACCAGACCACCATGATGATTTCTTTCAGCCATCTCTCATCTCTGCAGAGTTTAACAGACAGACAGACATCTTAATTTCCTACTTTTCCTCCCACCTTCTCAACATCCCATTATGCACCCCCAATATTGACACGCTGTGTCCCCCAAAACTATACTGTAGAAACAGATAAACCCCCTGAAAATACTAGTTACACACAGATAGCGCCCCCTTCAATAATTATTGGAACACAATGCCCTAAAAAATAACTGCACCGAGAAAATACTGCCCCTGACACTAATAGTGTATCCATAATGTTCCCCAAAAATAACTGTGCTAAGCTGATACTGTGCCAGGGCGCCCCCACAGTAATAGTGCTCCCCAAAATCCCAGCAATAGTAATAATTCTGTGCCAGAGTGAACTTAGTAGTAATAGTGCTCCTACAGTGCCCCCAACAGTAATTGCGTCCCAAAAGTAATAATGCTCCCATAGTCCCCCAGTTGTAATAAAGCTCCCTTATAATGTGCGCCAGTACAAAAAAATGCTCCGTTGTGTGGCAGTAAAAAAAATAAAATAAAAAATACCTCGTCTTAGTGCCCCCAGTAGAGTCAATGTCCCCAGAGTGCCCTCATGTGATCCAATGACCCGTACTGTGTGCCACTACAAAAAACACTTAGTGCCCCCAGTTGAGCTAAGGTGCCCATAGTGCCCCTATAATTTGTGCCAGTATAAAATACTCCTATATAGTGCCCCCAGAAGATGCCCCCATAGTGCATACTTCTCCCCCAATCCTATATAGTGCCCACAGAAGATGCCCCGATAGTGTTCCTCCCCATTCTATATAGTGCCCCCAGAAGATGCCCCCATAGTGCTTCTCCCTCGTCTCCATAGTGCCCTTCATAATGTGGCAGTATAAAATGCCCCTATAGACTGCCCCACATAGATTTCCCCATAATGCTTTTCTCCCCCCTTCCCCATAGAGGCACCAAAATGGGTGCCAGTATTAAATGCCCCTATATAATGCCCCCATAGTGCTCTTTTCCCCCCTTATCCATAGTGCCCCCCATAATGTGCCAGTATATAGGGCCCCCATTAGATGCCCCCATAGTGCTCCTCCCCCTCTCCATAGTGCTCCCTCCATAATGTGCCAGTATATAGGGCTCCTATTAGATGCCCCCATAGTGCTCCTTCCCCCCTTCTCCATAGTGCTCCCCCCATAATGTGCCAGTATATAGGGCCCCACCCCCCTTCTTGCCATACTGTACTAAAAATAATTAAAACAATAAACACTTATACTTACCTCCATGCGATGTGATGCAGGCCTGTGTCCCGCTCTGTAGGGCTCAGGCGGCGCGATGATGTCATCGTGCCGCCTGCACGGCCTCTGATAGGCTGCAGACCTAGTGCCTGAAGCCTATCAGAGGAACGGGCAAGGGAGACGCCTCTTCCCTGCTCCTCTGCACCATTCATCTGTATCGCTGTCCTGAGGACAGCGATACAGATGAATATGGAGTTGAGCACTTCCACAATCCCTGCCGCTGCCACCGCCGCCAGGCCTGGAATGTTCAGTCCGCCCCTGGCTCTCACTACATTCTCGGGGGGGCAATTGCCCCGTTGCCCCCCCCCCCGGATCCGCCCATGCCCTGAGGTACCCAACTAGTGACAGTGAACCAACCCAAGTGTGTACCGTTAATAACCACCCTCTGTTTTCTATCACTGAGCCAGTTACTTACCCACATACAGACATTTTCTCCCAGTCCAAGCATTCTCATTTTATATACTAACCTTTTATGTAATACAGTATGAAATGCTTTGGAGAAGTCCAGATACACGACATCCATTGATTCGCCACGGTCAAGTCTAGAACTTACTTCCTCATAGAAACTGATTAAATTAGTTTGACATGACCGATCCCTCATGAAGCCATGCTGATATGACGTAATTTGCTTATTTTCATTGAGATACTCCAAGATAGCATTTCTTAGAAAACCTTCAGTTTACCCACAACAGATGTTAAACTTACCGGCCTATAGTTTCCAGGCTCTGTTTTTGAACCCTTTTTGAATATTGGCACCACATTTGCTAAGCGCCAATCCTGTGGAACACTCCCTGTCAAAATAGAGTTTTTAAATATTAGGTATAAGGAGCTGTCTATGACATTATTTATTTCTATTAGGATACAGGGGGTGTATGCCATCTGGTCCCAGCAATTTGTCTATTTTAATCCTTTTAAGATGCTGCTGTACTTCTTCATGGATCAGACAGAGCAGTTTTAATGGGAAATTTACTTTTACATTCGGCATTTCATCTGACAGTTTATTTTACTCAAATATAAATTAATCAGCAGGCACTCACCATCTGAATTTTGCACATATAACACATATTTTAAAATAGTTGATTTGGTAAAATTAGTTATGAATAATACTGTAAAATATATCTTAAAACTTAACAATACATATAACATAAAATATAAAATTTTACACTATAACCATATAACCAATTACAAATGGATAAGAATATCAGATGTTGTATAGAATCGAATGTAAAAAAATCGGCTAAAAAAAATCAAATAAAAAATCGAATATAATATCACATGGAATTTTTAGATGAGTTTGTTTTCGAATGAAATTTTAAGCATCCAAAGTATGTTTGTCTGTATGTCCTTGTTGAGGATTCTTATTAAGTCAATACAGAATTGCAATGTATAATAGACCAGAATTGGATCAGTCTTTAGTTTGTACACTGAAGTGTCTATTATTTTCAATTGAGACACTAAGGCTGTGCAGTTGTAATCAATGAGTGACTTTCGAATTAATAATACGATTTGTCTTGCATAAGATCAAATAGTCAATTGTTCGTATAAAATTCGATACTGTTTACTGTAGAGGTGTCCCTCTCACAGTTCAGCTACTCTCCCAAACCCAGGACTTTTGTCTTTTCTTTTCATATGGCGTAACTATAGCGCTCAGCTGTCGGCGTCCCACGTGGTAGTATGTAGATACGTGGTGCTCTTCTATGAATGAATGGCTCAAGAAAAGACGATGTGGGGTGAGCCACTATAACTTACAATTTTAGTTTATTCTACTCAGTGAATACAGTGGAGAAAATAAATATTTAATAGCTTTGCTTTCTCCTGATCGCTCTCTACAACTCCTCCCTCATCACTCTGCAAAGGGCCAACACCTTCAGATGTATACCTTTTACCATTTATATAACTGAAGAAGATTTTAGGGTTAGTTTTACTCTCTTTAGCAATTATTCTCTCTGTCTCTAGGTTGGCTGCTTTTATTTGTGTTTTACATATTCTATTTTTTTCCTTATAGTTTTTCAGTGCTTCTTCGCTACCCTCCTGTTTTAGGGATCTAAATGCTTTCTTTTTGTCCTTGCTTTCTTTACAATTCTATTTATCCACATTGTTTTTTCCTTGATCTTTACCCTTTTATTCCATAAGGTATGTAACTCTCACAATTATAGTTTAAGATGCTTTTAAAAATATCCCATTTTGTGGCTGCATTTTTATTTTTGAGGACATTTTCCCAGTTAGCTAGGCCAATGGCCTTTCTTAGCTGGTGATTTTTTTTTTGCCTTTCTGAAGGCAATAGGAAGGTTACTATTTTATGGTCACTATTTCCTAGGTGTCCCTCAACCTGCACATCTATTGTTCTGTCAGTTCTATTGGTTAGTACTAAGTCCAGTATGGCCGTTCCTCTAGTCAGGTCCTGAACCAGTTAGGAAAGGTAGTTGTCTTTGGTTATTGCCAAAAACCTGTTTCCTTTATGAGATCTACAGCTTTCAGATTCCCAGTCTATAGTTGAAGTCCCCCATAATAATGATCTCATAATTTGCCACCTCATCTATCTTGTTTAGTAGTAGATTTTCTGTGGACCTAATTTTATATTAGGTGGCTTATGATAAACTCCTAGCAGCATTTTATTATTGTCTTTGGCTCCATGTATTTCTATCCACAGTGACTCCACATGTTTATGTCCCAATACTTAAACCTTCCCAGAAAGTGGGCCTAAGACAGGACTTTACACAAAGTCAAACTCCTCCCGCTCTCCGGTTTTGACGATCCTTTCTAAACAGACTTTAACCCTGTACATTAACTGCCTAGTCATAGCTCTTATCCAGCCATGTCTCAGTTATTCCCACTATGTCATAGTCCTCCTCACACATTACTAATTCCAGCTCCCCAGTTTTATTAGTCAGGCTTCTAGCATTAGTGTACATACAGTTGAGAGGTTTTTGTACGTTTTTTACCCTACACCTTTCCTTCTGAACTGTTCTAGTCCCATCTTCCATTCCTCCCCAAGTCCCACTACCTCGCCCCCGGTCTCTATTTGCACCTTCCCCATCTATAACGTAATTACCCTCCCCCACAACCTCGTTTAAACACTCCTCCAACCTTCTAGCCATCTTCTCCCGCAAAACAGTTGCCCCTTCCCCATTGAGGTGCAGCCCATCCCTACTATAGAGCCTGCAGCCGACAGAGAAGTCAGCCCAGTTCTTCAGGAACCCAATCCCCTCCTTCCTACACCAGTTCTTAAGCCACTTGTTAAGCTCCCTAATCTCCTGCTGCCTTTCTTGTGTGGCTCGTGGTACAGGCAGTATTTCAGAAAAACACTACCTTTGAGGTTCTTGCCCTAAGCTTGTGGCCTAAATTCTTAAAATCATTTTTAAGGACGCTCCACCTACCTCTAACTTTGTCATTGGTTCCAATATAAACCATAACTGCTGGATCTTCGCCAGCCCCTCCCAGTAATCTGTCACCCCGATCTGGGATGTTTCGACCTCAAGCGCCAGATCTCCCTATCTGTACCCCTAATAATTGAGTCTCCCACTACCAGCACCTGTCTGGCCTGCCCTGCTCTCCTGGTCCCCTGCTTACTGGAGCTGCAGGAAGTGTCTGGCTGCAGCAGTGCTCTCCCTAAACTGACATCCCTCTCATCTGCCAACCTTGCAAACTTGTTGGGGTGTGTCAGATCATGGTTAGCCTCCCTGGCACTCTTCCCTCTTCCCTGCTTTCTAAATGTTATCCAGCTACCTACCTCCCTTTCCTGAGCCTCCATGCTACCACCCCCCCCCCCCCATCTACCCCATAAAGTGCTTGCTCAGTGAGCAGCAAACTCTTTTCCAAATTGCCAACGCTTCTCAGAGTCAAAACTCGTTGGTTTAGATACAAGATATGCGATTCCAAATGAGCAATTTGCTCACATTTTGAAAAAAAGATATACACCCTCAAACAGCTGTTCCAGGACTGCATACATCTGGCTACTTTTACACTAGCATTTAAGTTTTCCGGTGTTCTGCCAGATCTCTATACCTTGCGAAAAGTCTATACCGAAAGTGACGCGGCCGCACCAGAATCAGCTGGAGGAGGGTGAGCACGGCACTGCGTAAGCGCACATCCACTGGCTTACCAAAGAATCATTGCAGCGCCGTGATAGAAGTACTTTGTGCACCGCATGTGCGCACTTAGGGGTATAGAGATTTTGCAGCGCAAAATGTTGCATCAGATCTCCCTACCCCTGAGTGCACAGGCGACTGGTGACCTCGGTATCCAGCACTCAGCTCTGCGGTAAGGATGAACTGCAACTGATGATTTGTGGGCGCCTGCGCACTCAGGGGTAGGGAGATCTGATTCAACATTTTGCACTGCAAAATCTCTATACCCCTAAGTGCACACGCGCGGTGCACGCAGTACCTCTATCACTGCGCTGCAATGATTCTTTGGTAAGCCGGTGGATATGCGCTTGCGCAGCGCCACGCACACCCTCCTCCAGCTGATTCCTGTGTGGCCGCGTCACTTCCGGTATAGACATTTTGCAAGGTATAGAGATCTGGCAGAACACCGGTATTGAGTTCCGTCATAGCGGCTCTATACTGGAAAAAAACGCTTCAGTTTTGTCCCCATTCATTTTCAATGCGGACAAAACTGAACTGAACAGAACAGAATGCTCCAAAATGCATTCCGTTCCGTTTAGTTGCGTTCCCATACCTGAGAGCAAACCGCAACATGTTGTAGTTTGCTTTCCGTCCTGGGTTGCGGAGCAAGATGGATCCGTCATGACCCCCATACAAGTCAATGGGGACCGATCCGTTTAACTCTGACACTATCTGACACAATAGAAAACTGATCCGTCCCCCATTGACTTTCAATGGAGTTTATGACGGATCCGTCTTGGGTATGTTAAAGATAATACAACCGGATCTGTTCATAACGGATGCAGGCGGTTGTATTATCAGTAACGGAAGCGTTTTTAATGAACCCTGCCGGATCCAGCAAAAACTGTAGTGTGAAAGTAGCCTTAGACAAATGTGCACTGGACTGCGCTGTCAATAAAGGAACACATACTAAATGGGGATTACGCAAGAAAAGAGAAAAAAAAAATACAATAATACAACATTACATTGATAAGCAACTGACTTATTGTAGTCCCCTCCTAAAGTCCCTGAATCTCAAGTTATTTAATCCTAAATCACACACTCAATGCAAACATACACTGGAAATCAAACACGCGAACGCTCACAAACTCGCGTTGTTTGTCTGCTTCTATATGTGCTGCTCCCAAACAACTTCAAACCAGCTTTTTTTTCCTCTGGATTTTCCTCTGAATTCAAAGGCATAGGTACAAATATTGGAAAAATAAATATTTTTTATTATCCAATGTCAACACAAGTTCACTGGCATTAACCACTTCCTGACCGCCCATAGGAAATAAACGTCCTATGGGCGGTTGTTTATCTCTAAATGGACGTTCTAAATGTCCATTCAGAGATGGCAGTTGCACGCTAATCGGCCAGTCAGTGACAGCAGGGCAACCCAGAGAGAAGGCAGGGCCAGTTCCCAGGTGTCCCTGCCTTCTAGATCGCTGTATACACAGTGGTCAACGAGCACTGTGTATACAGATCAGGAAGCGGGGACCGGCAGAGTGCAGGAGCTGTCGGGTCTTTCACAAACCTCGATCAGCCCTCCAATGAGGCTGCACAGCGCTGTATTCTGCTGTACAGCCTCTCTGGGGGTGTATTTCCCCTGTAACTGGGGCCCCAGTTACAGGAGAAATCAATAGTGAAAAAAATAAAAAATAAAAATGTGAAGTTAAATGTCCCCCAGAGGTCTTGTATGACCTTATGGGGGATGCAACGTGTAAAAAAAAAAAGGTTTCACATGTAACAAAAAAAATAATCCCCAGTTAAGTAATAAAAAAAAAAATTTAAAACTAGAAAAACATTTTATAAAATAGACATATTTGGTATTTTTTTTTATCAGTGACGGCCGGCTCTATAAATCTATCACATGATCCACCCCGTCCGACAAACACCATAAAAATAAATAAATAAATAAAAACTGTCTAAAAAAAAAGCCATTTTTGTCACCTTACATCACAAAAAGTGCAACACCAAGTGATCAAAGAGGCGTATGTCCCACAAAATAGTACTAATAAAACCGTCACCTCATCCCACAAAAAATGAGCCCCTACATAAGAATACTGCTCAAAAAAAACTAGAGCTCTCAGAACAAGGAGACATTAAAACATCAGTTTTTGCTGTTAACCCTCGATGTGTTAAAGAACAGTGATGGCCAGTTTGGAGTGTTCGCCAACGAAAAAATGCGGGCTGCCATCTTAACTCACAAGTCCGGCGATGCACAGGTAAGCCCTTACCTGTGTCTGGCCCGCGAGCCGGTCTGAAACAAATGCGGTCACCGGGAGCAGGCAGTTCCGAGAACATCACGATAAAGGCGCCCGATGGCTGTTCTCGGAACTGCCTGCTCTCGTGATCGCATTTGTTTCCGACCGGCTCGCGGCGCAGGCACAGTTAAGGGCTTGCCTGTGCATCGCCGGACTTGTGAGTTAAGATGGCAGCCCGCATGTGTTCGTTGGCAAACACTGCGAACTGGCCATCACTGTTAAAGAATTGGTTAAAATGGAAAATCTGCCATAAAAGTGAAATTTAGAAATTTCATCTCCATTTTCCTGTAATTCTTGTGGAACACCTAAAGGGTTAACAAAGTTTGTAAAATCAGTTTTGAGTAACTTGAGGGGTGTAGTTTCTACAATTAGGTCATTTATGGAGGGTTTCCACTATGTAAGCCCCACAAAGTGACTTCAGGCCTGAACTGGTCCTTAAAATGTGGGTTTTGGAAATTTTCTTAAAAATTTTAAGATTTGCTTCTAAACTTCTAAGCCTTTTAACGTCTTAAAAAAATTAAATTACATTTACAAAATGATGCCAACAAAAAGTAGGCATATGGGGAATGTTAAGTAATAAATATTTTATGAGGTATCACTTTCTGTTTTAAAAGCAGAGAAATAGACATTTTGTAAATTGCAAATTTTTTTATTTTTTGGGTAAATTTGGGATTTTTCATAAATAAAGGTGAAATATATTGACTCAAATTTATGACTATCATGTAGTACAATGTGTCACGAGAAAACAGTCTCAGAATGGCTTGGATAAGTAAAAGTGTTGCAAAGTTATTACCACATAAAGTGACACATGTCAGATTTGCATAATTAGGCGCTGTCAGGAAGGGGGTAAATGGTCCGGTCTGGAAGTGGTTAAGTAACTTTTTTTTTTTCCCGAATTCATATGGAAAACCTTAAAGGGGGGACTGGAACGTGGACACAGCGGAGGCAGCGTGGAGGACAGAGCGGCAGGGAGCAGGTAAGTATTAATCTTCTGGTCAGGGAGGCAGGCTGCTGGTACTTGAGAACATCTCATTATTCCCGGAGAGCCCCTTTAAAGGGTACCTATCCTTGTCATAGTGACATGCCTGATTTGCTCTGCTTTGCTCTCCTCTGAGAGTGTCGCAAGCAGTGCAAGGGCTTGTGGAAGGATTATGTGACCTCCCCAATCTCTGCTCTCCAAGAAAAGTCAGATCTGATCTCATCTGACAGTTTATAAAATGATAGGCACGCTTCAAGACGTCAGAGACACAGTAAGGCCCCATAGGTGCTGCAGAACGACTATACAACTCAGAGGTGGCATGGCATTGCAATATGCTTGTGTGCATGAGGCCTTATTTGAAGAAGCCAGAGTACTCCTTTAAGTGATAGACATGATCTGTGTGTGTATGGGAGAAGGTTGGCTGCAAATAGACTGCAATCTTTGCTGCACTTTGTACTTTATTAGATGTATTTTAAAAATCCTTCCTCAAATGACAATTTCTGAAAAGATGCAAAGTGACTTGAATCAAATTAGCATTATGTGACTGACCTGAGAAGGTGACTCGTTTCAGTTAGTCTCTGACTGACATGCGTGGCCGCCCTCCTATGATAGCACAGAAAATAGCGCTCGGTTATTTCCATCGGCCCCACAGAAGTAAATGGAGCAGTGGCTGCGCTTGTGCTGTGCGCCTCCCATTCATTCCTATGGGAGCGCTGCTCGGCTATTTGCAGAAGTCCCATTGGAATGAATGGGAGGCACACAGCGCAAGCGCAACCACTGCTCCATTCACTTCTATGGGGCTGACGGAAATAGCCAAGCGCTATTTTCTGTGCTATCATAGGAATGAATGAAGGGCGGCCGCGGGACTTTGCAGGCTCTGTTCTAAGCTTAGAGGTGGGAACCACACCTATCAAACATTGGGGGCATATCCTAGCAGTAAGACCCCGATGTCTGAGATGGGAATAACCCTTTAACGTTTGTGTTACAATGCTGAAAATTTAAGAACAACACGCAAATTGTGACTCCAAGGTAAGTGGGCGAACAGTATAATGTTATAACGGAAACCAGAACTGACCAATTGTGCTACAGCCAGGAACTTCGTGCTATTTTGTATTGCACTGATTTATTTTTATTTTTTGCTAATTTGGTAGTAATACAGACAGACATGGGGCGAGCTGCTATTGGTTTGATCTCCTAAACCCCCCACCCTCCACCTGAATTCAGCCAAGCCCCAAAGTTCATGTTCTTTACAAAAAGGTATTAGCAGATAGCAAAATCAGCAGGTCGGGAAGTGTTGTGGTTGGATTGCTTGTGACAGCCAGGTGCGTGACTACTAAAAGACCTGCAAAAGGTCTCCATTTACTCAGTTAACATATGTAAAGCATTTTAACTAAGGCGCCATGAATTGTTGCATCCTAACATTCTGCATATGGCAACTAACAGTGATGCTGGGGCTATGTCAGGAAACTGCGTAGGTAGCCATTTCCTATTATGTATAGTTGGATTCCTTCCCTGAATAAGACTGCAGTTCAAGTCTGAATACAGAGATGTCCTCTCAATGAACTGCAAACCCACCCAACGTTATGGGTTTCACTGTACTGTGCAATTTCGTACATTTTTTAACTATAGGGGAAGCTGGGAGGCGGCTGCCTTGGGGCCTGAAACTCACAAGGGGTCCCCTCAGGAGGAGGACTAAAATATTTTATTGTCTGAGCCCCCTCAACAGTGTTAGGGCTCGTTCACAGGACCGTTGGTGTCCCGCAAATTGCAGCCCACAATGCACAGGCACCTTCTGTGGGGCAGGCGCATGGGGATCGCAGACCCATTCACTTGAATGGGTCTGCGATCCCTCCGTTCCGCAAAAAGATAGAGCATGTTATTTTTATTTTGCGGTGCGGAGGCACGGAACGAGGGGGGGGGGGGGCATTCAAAAATTAGCTGTGGGTCCCAGTCAGTTCTAGTTACGTCACTGGATTAAGGGAATATACCCACAGAGGAATATTTATTAAATCTGCTATGCTAGTTTAGGGTGTAAAAATGCCACAAGCGATGGCTGCATGCAGTTTTATTTATGGTGTGTGATTATTTTTAATTTTAATTTTTTAAAGCTGAAAAAAGTTTAATCTCCACATCAGGCAACCCCCGGGTGCACTTTTACAGACATAAGCGTGCAACACATTGTACTTGCGCCAAATATATTATTACTGTGCACTATTTAATAAATTTGATGCAATCCCACAAAGCAAAGGACAGACTTAAAACTGACACAAAAACCACCACAAATGATAAATTCCCCCCACAGTCTTATGTGCAGCTTTTCCGCTCAGATTTTTGTGCAGAAAATCCACAGTGTAAGGGCTTGTTCACACAAACGTAAGAGCTCGTGTGAACCTTATTTTGCCCCTCATTTGGTCGTAAAAAAAACAGTCTAATTTCTACTCCACTCCAGAGCTGGCATACTTTTATTCGTCCGAGGTGTGATTGCGCCACATTTTGCCTACAAAGTCGCACTCTCATGGAAACGTGCTCCTACTTTCAGCAAGCTTGTGCAATATTTTCATGCGCATACAAATTAGACCAGTCTTGGTGAATATGAACCTGTTGTACTGATAAAGAACCACTAGAGGTCAGACTAATGCTGTGAGACTTCTAATAAATAGTAGGCAAAAGAAAGACAGACAAAGCAAACATGCCAGTCTAATTTACGCCTAAAAACAGGCGCGCTTGATAAATGTGCCCCATTGAGTTTTGCCAAATGTTGTGTACACAATGAACACAATAAATAGTGTGGCTTTATGTGTGTGTTTTTTATTGTGGTTTTCGTTCTGATTTGATGTGGATCCTCTGCATACAAATCTGCACCATGTGCATAAAACCCTAAAAAGAGACTGTGTGAATGAAACCTAAGCCCACCAATAGGTGGTATAACTAGAGTAAAGGTACTGTTACACAGGTGCGGGCTTGAAAATAAATTCTACGCCGATTTTCTTGTGGATTTCTCTGCACCAAAAACCCTGTGTTTCTTTTTGCGGTTTTTGTTGCAGATTTGATGCAGATCTCACTCTTTGCATTGCAAAGGCTGACACACAAACAACTGAGATGATGCAGATTTGGAAATCCACATGGCAGGTTAATTTCTGCATGGGGGGAAAAAAAAGCTATGGGGGTCAATTATCCGTGCGGAAATTGACCTGCCATGTGGATTTATGCAACATTATAGCATGTCAATTATGTCTGCGGTTTTAGCTGCGAATGCCTGCAGCAAAACCGCATCTAATCCGCACCAAAAACCACAATTAGACATTGCAGATTTTGGTGTGGCTATGTTGCAGAAACGCACATAAATCCACATGGAGATTTGTGCGGATCTTCTGTGTGTTCACCCGCACTCGTGTAGAGGTGGCCTAAGGCCTCATTCACACGTCCGTATCTGTGGTGATGTCAGTGTTTTATCTGTGGAGGGTCTGTGTGTTTGTTTTTTTGCATTCATGATTCCATTTGCACTTTTAGGCCTCTTGCACACGACCATATGGCTTTTTCAGTATTTTGCGATCCGCAAAAAATACGGATAACATACGTGCAATAACAGAACAGCTGGCCCCTAATAGAACAGCCCTATCCTTGTCACTTAGGGCTCATGCACACAAACGTATTTTCTTTCCATGTCCGTTCTGGTTTTTTTGCGGACAGAATGCGGAATCATTCACTTCAATGGGTCCGCAAAAAAAAAAAAAAACTGAAGGTACTCCGTGTGCATTCCGTGTCCGTATTTCCGTTCCACAAAAAAATAGAACATGTCCTATTATTGTCCGCATTACGGACAAGGATAGGACTGTTCTATGAAGAGCCAGCTGTTCCATTCCGCAAAGTACAGAATGCACATGGATGTCATCCGTATTTTTTGCGGATACGTTTTTTGCGGACCGCAAAATACATACAGTTGTGTGCATGAGCACTTATGCGGACAATAATAGGATATGTTCTATCTTTGAACGGAAAAACGGAAGGCATACGGAGTACCTTCCGGGTTGTTGTTTTTTTTTTTGCCGATCCATTGAAATTAATGGTTTCATATAATAATAAAAAAATGCTGTGTGTGAATCTACCCTAAGGGCTCATGCACACGAGCGTATGTGCCCCGTGCCTTTACTGCGGACCGCAAACAGCGGGTCTGCAATATACAGGCATCGGCCGTGTGCACTCCGTATCATGGATGCACCACAAAAAAATGGAACATGTCCTATTTTTTTTGCAGTGTGGATTGCGGATGTCAGTGTCCGTAAACAGTGTGCACATGGACGGTGCCCGTGCATTGCGGACCACTATTTGCAGCACGGGGCACACATGTGTATGTGCATGAGCCCTAAGGCCTCTTTCACATGTTCACTGTTTGCTCAGTATTTTGGGATCAGTATTTGTAAGTCAAAACCAGGAGTGGGTCCAAAACACAGAAGGGGAACAAATATTTCTATTATACCTTTGTCTGTAGGTTCCACTTCTGGTTTTGGCTCACAAATACTGACCAAATACTGATACAAAATACTGACCACATGAAACCACATACAGGTTTTGATGTCTTTTTTTTTTTTTTTTTTTTTTTCAAATGCACACAGGAATGGATAAAAATAGGCTGCGTTCACACTTCAGTTATTTGGTCAGTCATTTCGATCAGTTATTGTGAGCCAAAACCAGTAGTGAAGTCTCCACAGAGATCAGGTGTAAGGATTTGATCTGCACCTGTTCTGTGTTTTTGACCCACACCTGGTTTTGGCTCACAATAACTGATCACATAACTGAAGTGTGAACGCAGCCTTGCGGTATCAGTCTTTCCTTTAAGATTCCCTTCTGGCTAAGGGCTCATGCACAGGACCGTTGGATGTTTTCTGGTCCTTAAATTGCGGATACACAAAAAACTGATACCGGCAGTGTGCATTCCGAATTTTGCTGAACGGAATGGCCGGCCCCTAATAGAACAGTCCTATCCTTGTCCGTTATGCGGACAATAATAGGACATGTTCTATTTTTTTTGCGGAATGGCCCACGGAGTCATTACTGGTTTTTTTTTGCAGCCCCATTGAAGTAAATGGTTCTGCATACGGGCCACAAAAAATTGGAATGGACACAAAAAATAAGTACTCAAAAAATGTATGAAAACACGTGTGTGATTCTAGGCTTATATTCGCATGTTGGATTTTCCCGCAGTTTTTTGGGCCATTTTCCACACCAAACTTCACACAAAATCTGCTTTTGATTCCTCATCCCGTTGTTTTAATGGAAAATCTGAGCTTTAGTACATAAGGAGCGGTTTTCCATGCATGCATTAATAATTAACAAAAAAAGTGGAGTTTTGGTGCTGAATTTGAGCCAAATTTTTGGTGTGCTAATAAAACTGACCAAAATGTAAATGCAGAATTGCACATGTTGCAAAAAATTCTACAACTGTCCCAGTCTAAGAAATTTTGGCAATCTCTTTGCTATGTGTGAAGAGGAGGACATAGGGGTAGTGTCACTGTGAAAGAAATTGTGGTTAAAGGGGTATTCCCATCTGAGACAATGGACAATGGGGGCATATCACTGGGACCTGCACCTATATTAAAAGTGAGTGGGGAAAGTGGTGGTTGGAGGACTCCGGTCAAGTCACCACCAAATGCTCTCCCCATAGAAGTGAATGGGGCTCGGCCACCGCTCCAATTGATTTCTATGGGGCCGACGGAAATAGCCAAGCCAGCGCTCGGCTGTTTTTCAGAATGCTAGTTGGAGGCTTCCACCAAGCAGTGATCCTTGTGACGTCACCGGTACTAATAGGCAGTCTTTAGTGCTGCCCTAGCCTGTAAAACAGCACTAAAGACTGACCATTGGTGCAGGTGACGTCAAAAACCCAGTACGTCACAGGTAGGGAATAAAAAGCCCTTGTCCTACGCTATACAGTATAGGTCATCAATATCAGATCGGCGGGGGTCCTACACCCGGCACCCCTGCCGATCAGCTGTTTGAAGAGAAGGCGCGCGCCGTGCCAGCGTTGTCTCCTCTTCACTTGCATACGGGCCTCTAACGTCGGCAAACAATTTTTAAGCATTCTTAAAAATCACAATTCCCTGATAAACTATTTTTCTCGTTCATCGGTCAACCGGCAGCAGTATTACACTGCAAGATGACCGCTAACGAGTGTTCATACGAATGCGAAAAATCGGCAGGTGTAATACAGTCTTAACTCTGGACCTCCTCAGTGAATGTAATCTATATAGGCTGTCTATCGGATTCTGCACACATTAATTTGGTTTGGCTGCATTTTTTTTGGCCTCTTTTTACTGATTAGTTTTTTCTTTACGTGTTTTTTTTCCTCCCTTATACAGAAGGGTATAGAAAAATACCTGAAAAACACCATTGCTATAACATGGTGCATTTAAAAAAAGAAAAAAGCCATGGAAAAAAAAAAAACAATCTAACTGAAAAAAAGAATATGCATGTCTGTCCACGATTTCAAAATCCACACAGACTTTCAGCTAAGATCTAGAGTTTTACTTAAAAAATATGCATTTAAAAAACAAACGTGCAAAAAAACATTGTGAAAAAACTATGCGCAAACCCAGCCTATAAGTGGTTATTCAAATGTCACAAACAATCCCTGCGTTCAGTTGACACTGGAAATGCATGGGAAAAACATGCACAAGCTGCGTGAACAAAGATGCAGAAGCCACAGGTAAGGACAAAGCTATGGCGCAGACTTCAAAGGATATTTTATTGACAAATCTTTTTTCTCCTATTTCAAAGCAGAGCAAGTAACTGGTACAAGTTCTATATCCAGATGTATTGTTAGCGCTTACAAATCCTGTCTATAAAGCTCCTATGCGCTTCTCACTCCCTGCACCACCAGGTGGCGCTGTTTCCATGACTATACATGCAGTACTATGTGCTAGTGACGGAGGTCCTACCGCTGTTATAAACAGGCCAGAGGAAGGTTTCTTAATAGTCTCACAAACTTGCTGTTTGTATTAAAATTTTTGTTCCCGTAGTTAACTAGAAAAAGGTGTAGAACAACGTGACTCATACAACAAAACTGTACGGTGGCAGACATGAATCCCGGGCATCTTTGTATTACGGAGCCGAGATGTGAACCTATCTTTACATAAGGATTTTTCTGCGGATTTCACCAATTTCAGTTTTAGGCTTCATGCACACGACCGTATTTTGTATCTGTGTCCGGTCCGTGGATTGCATTCATGTCTATGGGTCCACAAATTATTATTTTTTTTTAAAACAGCACATGGATGTCATTCGTATGCCATCTGCATCCGTGTGTCCGTTCCGTAAATTATGAAACACGCCCTATTCTTGTCTGTATTGCGGACAAGAAGAATTATTTCTAGTAATGGGAGTGAGGAAGATGCAAATTGCACATGAAAGGTATCCATATTTTGCGGATCCATGGTTTCCAGACTGCATGAGGCCTAATAGAGAATCTGTGACAAATACGGCAGGCTGCAGAATTTAAACTGGGGCTACGCGGAGACATGAAGATTGCATCTAATGATTGTCAATGGGTGCGATGAAACATGCGATATGCTGCAAGGAATCCGAAAACTGTTGATTAGTGGTCACGAGTTGCACATGACTTTGTCATCATAGACCACAATGCGAGTCACATGAGACGTTTATGTGACTGGGCTGTGTCAAGTACACAAATGTTTTCGTTCATGCAACTTTTCTAAGGCCTCTTGCACACGTTTGTGTGCGACCCTTGGCTGTACTGCAATGCACAAACACCCACCATGGGGCAGCCGCATCGGATCGTGGACCCATTCACTTTAATAGGTCCGCGATCCGGCCGCTCCGCAAAAAGATAGAACATGTCCTATCTTTTTGCGGAACGGAAGTACAGGATGAAACCCCAGCGGAAGCACTCTGTAGTGCTTCCGTTCCGCACCATTTCGAATCTCCGGATTTGCGGACTAATTAAAGTGAATAGGTCTGCATCCGTGATGCGGAATGCACACGGAACGGTGCCCGTGTATTGCGTATCCTCAAATGCGGTCTGCAATATGCCCACGGAGCGCACACATTCGTGTGCAATAAGCCTAAGACTTAGGCCTCACACCTGGCCGTGCCCGAATTGCAGCCCGCAAACAGCTGGGCCACAATACGCGGGCTCCGGGCATGTGCACCCCGCATCACAGATGTGGACCCATTTACTTGAATGTCTGTTTCAGGCATAGAAAAAGGTGTAAATGTAAGATAGCTCAGAAGCAGTCTTACATTTAGAACTAGCGCTGGATGCGCCAAAGTTATGGAGAGACCAGCGCCTCTTCATAACTCTGGCTCTAAAACGTCAGTCTTAATAAATGTGCCTTTAGGCCCCTTTCACACAGGCGAGATTTCCGTTCGGGTGTAATGCGTCAGGTGAACGCATTGCACCCGCACTGAATCCAGACCCATTCACTTCAATGGGGCTGTTCAGATGAGCGGTGATTTTCACGCATCACTTGTGCGTTGCATGAAAATCACAGCATGTTCTATATTCAGCGTTTTTCACGCAACACAGGCCCCATAGAAATAAATGGGGATGCGTGAAAATCGTAAGCATCCGCAAGCAAGTGCGGATGTGGTGCGATTTTCACACATGGTTGCTAGGAGATGATAGGGATGAGCAACCCCGGACCCCATTAAAGTCAATTTACTGTATTATTTTCCCTTATAACATGGTAGTAAGAGAAAATAATAGCATTCTTAATACAGAATGCTTAGTAAAATAGGGCTGGAGGGGTTAACAAAAAAAAAAGATAATTAACTCACCTAATCCACTTGTTTGCGCAGCCGGCATCTTCTTCTATCTTCTTCTTTCAGGACCTGCCAAAGGACCTTTGATGACGTAATCGCGCTTACCACGTGGTGAGCGCGATTACGTCATTAAAGGTCCTTTGGCAGGTCCTGAAAGAAGAAGATAGAAGAAGATGCCGGCTGCGCAAACAAGTGGATTAGGTGAGTTAATTATCTTTTTTTTTTTTTGTTAACCCCTCCAGCCCTATTATACTATGCATTCTGTATTAAGAATGCTATTATTTTCCCTTATAACCATGTTATAAGGGAAAATAATAAAATCTACAGAACACCGAACCCAAACTTCAGTGAAGAAGTCCGGGTTCGGGTCTGGGTACCACAATCAGTTTTTTTTCTCACGCATGTGCAGAACGCATTGCACTCGCGTGGAAAAAACTAAGCAACGCAATCTCAGTCAAAATTGCACGATTTTCCCTGATCGCAGACGCAACGCATCCGGACCTAATCCGGACACGCTCGTCTGCAAGGGGCCTTAGTGTTGCACAATACATATCAAATCAATGTCTTACACATGAATTTGTCCCAGGGGGAAATCCATGGTGGACGTCCGCACCATAAGGTGACATGGTATGGATTTAAAATCCGCACTGCTGGTCAATTTATGCAGCAGATTTTTTTCAGCAGCAGATACATGACATTTGCTAAAATGTCCTCCACTTTGCTCATGTTGGAATACGCTGCGGATTTACTGCACGTAAATTTCCAAGGGCAAATCTGTACCATGTTTATGCCATATGTAACATACCCTTGGGGCCATATGTGCCTGAATATTCAGTGGAAAAAGTCCACTGCAGTTTTTAGAATGTAGATTTAAAATCTTCACCGCTGATCAATTTACAATGTAGTTTTTGTATGAAGCGTGTTGATGAGAATTTTTAAAATCTCATCCACTTTTCATAAGGTTGTGGATTTGCCGCATGAAAACCCGCAACGACGAATCTGCAGCATTTTAGTCACGTGTGGACATAGCCTTTAAAAGGGGTTCTCCTGGATATTCATATTGAGGATCTATTCTCATCAATATAAGATTGGCAGGGGTCCAACTCCCAACACCCCTGACGATCAGCTGTTTGAGGAAGCCACGGTGCTCACTAGAGCTCTGGTGAGCGCCACAGCACAGTGCCATCCATTGTACTGCTGCTGTGCTTCGTATTACAGTTCAGCCCCATTCACGTCAATGGGGCTGAGCTGTACCTAGGCCACGTAACCAATGAACGTGACGTCACATAGCCTAGAAAGAGGCCTAAGCACTCGCGGAGCACTGCGGCCTCTTCACACAGCTGATCGGCATGGGTGCCGGGAATCTTGAAGATAGGCCATCAATATGAAAATTCCAGAGAACCCCTTTAAGCTAAATTCATACCATGCTCATATGACAGGTCTATATCATATATATTTTTATTTTTTTATTTGCTACATTTTATTTAAAGAGGACCTTTCACCGATCCTGACACTGTGAACTAAAGTATACAGACATGTAGAGCGGCGCCCGGGGATCTCACTGCACTTGCTATTATCCCTGGGCGCCGCTCCGTTCTCCCGCTATGCCCGCCGGTATCTTCGTTCACTAAGTTATAGTTGGCAGAGTCTGCCCTTGTTCTGCTGTAGCGCTGGCCAATCGCAGCGCAGAGCTCACAGCCTGGGAGGTTATTTTCTCCTAGGCTGTGAGCTCTGCGATGCGATTGGCCAGCGCTACAGCAGAACAAGGGCAGACTCTGCCAACTATAACTTAGTGACCGAAGATACCGGAGGGCATAGCGGGAGAACTGGAGAGGCGCCCAGGGATAAGGGTCCATTCACACGTCCGTTGTTTCTTTCCAGATCTGTTCCGTTTTTTGCGGAACAGATCCGGACCAGTTGCGTACCCATTCATTTTCAATGGGTCCTGAAAAAAATCGGACAGCACAAATATGGACTACCAAATATGCCCTAATTTGTGACAAGGCGCATGCCTTGTCATAAATTATTAGACAAATCTATCGGAAGGGCATAGTCGGAAAACTAAGACTGGCGTAAAAAGCCGGTCTTAGTAAATGTGCCCCTATGAGTCTAATGTGTTGCAAACATAAGTGAATATTGCCCCTAATTTATAAAAAAAAAAAATTGTGTGGTTAAGTTGCCTTTTCTGTTTTTTTTTTTGTTTGTTTTTTTTTATGCATTTTTGCTAATCTGCCTCTCTGCCGACCTGTTTAGTAGCAAATAACATGTCTCAGCACAGTGATTGCGTTATCTGTTCACACCTCTGTTTTAGAAAAATGCAAATCTCGTTACAACAAGTGGGGACTAAAGACGCCATTTGCATCATCTAAGAGCTGGTGCTGTAAATAATATGCAAACGATGTTTCTTGTTCTGGACAATGGGAGGGCTGCGGGCCCCTCCAGAATAAAATATGAAAAGAAGGGTTAATAATCATCTGTAATCATTCCCCTATACACTCCCATAAAGGAAGTGTTTACATACTCGATTTCCGAGCCTATGCTAAATAGTCATTAACAGTGGAGGACTGCAATTACCAGGCCCTGACATCCCTGAGAGTAGAGGGCGGTGTAATCATATCTGCAGGGCCGCTCCTAGGAAGAAGCCTCTGTGTGGGGAGGGAAAATGGCCTATTGAATGCAGAGAGGTATAGGAAAGCTAAGAATAGCCAGGGCTGGAGAAATGGGAATGAAAATGGGCTTGGCCGAAAGTGAGGAAACAAAGGAGACACAAAGCTGGTGGGAATGATAGGAAATCACACAGACTGTAGACAAATAGGTAGATGCCGGAAATTCTTCGCACAGCAGTCAGGATTAAAGCTCCCATTGTTTATTGACATATATTTTGGGACATAGAATTAATTAAAAAAATATATATATACAATATAGAAATATCTACACAATATAGAGACTGAAAAAAATATTAGATATTTTTTTTTTTTTTTAGAACAAAATATAATAAAAGGATAAGACACCATGTAAAATAACTTAATAAAATACCCACAGGAAACGCATTAAATGTATATGAGTAATTAAAGGGGTTGTCCAGTAAGATTATATTTATTATATATGGTGCATAATGAGGTATAATAAAAGGAGGAACATTTAGCAATCCGCACATGTTGTGGAATATGTGCGGTTTTTCCATGTGGAGAAACTGCAGCGTATTACAGTACCAGCAAAGTGTATGAAATTCTACTAATCTCGTGTACGCTACATGTGGAAATTGACCTGCATTGCGTTTTTCACATCTAATAGCATCATGTCAATTATGTTTGTGGTTTTACCTTTGGATTTCACACTTTTTTAAGTGAAAGGGTGAGATCTGCGGCAAAACCGCATCAAATCCCTAACAAAAAACGCTGATGGATATTGTGGATTTTGGTGCGGATATGCTGCAGAAACGCACATAAATATTCACAAAAATTTGTGCGGATCTCATATGCATTCACTCGCACTCATGTGCAGGTAGCCTAACCCTAAGTTCACACCTGAGCGTTTTACAGCGCGTTCCTACGCTCTGTAAAACGCTCAACAAGGAGAAACCAATGCTTCCCTATGGGAATGGTTCTCACCTGGGCGTTTTACAGCGCGTACGATCGCGCTGTAAAACGCCCGACGCTCAAACAAGTTCTTAAGCTTTATTTTTGGGCGTTTGTCGCGCGTTCCCGTACATAGACTTCAGCGGGAACGCGCGACAATGTGTGTTCGCTTGTCTCTGTATGCGCGATTGTAAACGCCGGTACAATCGCGCATACAGAGCGCTTGTTTCAGAACGCTCAGGTCTGAACCCAGGGTTAGGGTTCGGCTACCCAAGAAAGTTGCACAATGCAACACGCAACAGAACAGTGGACACATCGGATTTTGTGTCGCACATCCTGCGCCTTAGCTTTGATTTTCGCAGCAAAAGCACAGTACTAATATAGTGACGAGACAGCAAGTTGCACTTATTTTTGTGTCGCACGACTTTTCTGACATGTGTAGCCATGTGGCCGAACCCCTAATCAGATCACCGATCCTCCGCCACTGCCATTCCGACATGCAGCAGATTTTGTTGGAGAAATTTTTGCAACTAAAATCAGTTTAATTCAATTTTGGGGGCAATCATGTGGGTATCTGCAAGCCCCATTCACGGAAATGGAAATGATTTTCAGTTGCAGAAATTTCTGCAACAAAATTTTCCGCATAGGAAGGCATCCCTACCGGGTCCCCGACGGCAACATGCCGGAAATATCTGGCATGATTGGCTAAGCAGAAAAGTCACAGTTCTGACCTATAACCTGTCAGAAGGTAGGAAACTAAAGTGGTAAAGCAAAAGTAGTGAATCACAGACTACCACCATTTAAAACCTAGCCTTTTATGTTACTGTTAAAAAAAAAGTATATATAACCCCCAAAGGGTAAAATAAGCAAAGATAACCATAAAGAAAAATAAAATATTACAAAAATTTAAAATAGAAAAAAATAATTAATAATTAATTAACAAAAAATAAACCATTTAGGTCAGGGAATAGGGCGTCTGATGAGGGGGGTACTGATGAGGTGATTAGTACCCCCCTCATCAGACGTCCTATCCCCTGACCTAAATTGTTTATTTTTTTGTTAATTATTTTATTTAATTTATTTTTTTATATTTTTGACATTTTTGTAGTATATATTTTTTCTTTATGGTTATCTTTGCTTATTTCACCCTTTTGGGGTTATATATACTTTTTTAACAGTAACATGATTGGCTAAGCAGACATCTCCTGACATTTTCTGTGTCGAGGCAAGACTGGGAAGTGGAGACAAGTGGAAGCCTGGTAAATATTAGATTATGTTGGCTGATACTGCTTGTGATGCTGCGGATGGTGTGAGTGATGTTTTCCTTGAGTTCCTCTAGGGGATGTGGATTGTTAGTGGACTTTTTGTTTTACATTTCATTTGGAAATGACTGGGGAACGTGGTGGCCATAACCCCTCGCTCACAGTTCGCTCCTCTGTAAACAGTTCATGAACCCGTCTAGTGAGCCCCGTGAGGTGCGGCATGTTGTCCCATCTTGTTGGAAAAAGCAGACATTTTTCTTCTGTAGCATCGCAAGCAGAATCGCCCAACATAATCCGACCTGCCTAAAGATGCGGAGACGTGAACGGGGACCTCTTTCAGCAACTTAAAATTAATTTTAAAAAAACAATCCACTTGCTCGGTCATTTTGTCATACTATCGCTGGAGGTGGGCTACGTTTTCGTGGGCCACGTGTGTGTGTGTGTGTGTATATGTGTGTGTATGTATGTGTGTATATATATATATATATATATATATATATATATATATATATATATATATATGCGTCAGACAACTACTTTAATCATAAATTATGTTTGCAGTATTATTTTTAATAATAAAAAAATTAAGTTTAAAAAACATTTAAAATAATAAAAACTATCAGCCTCATTTATCAAAGCTAATACAAAAGCTGCCCTTGTTGCTCCAGCGCAACTTTCTAAGCCGTTAACAAAATTAAAGTTCAGATTTGATTAGTTTCTATGGCCAACCAGGCCAGCCTTTATATTATACATTATTTTACTACGTGGACATGCATTTTTTTTGCATACCTCCATGAGTTTTTTTTATGGTGGTGTTTTTTTTTTTTTTTTTTTTTGTTTAACACCTGCTTGAAGAGGCTGAAGCATTCAGGTGAGCGCTGGGTCCCAGGAGTCAGATCCCCACCATCAGATATTGAGGATAGATCATCAGTATTTAAATCCCAGAAATACCCTTTAACATTGAAATAAAATAAAATGATTAACAATGCATGGTAGGAAAAAAACCACCCCTCATACAAATTGTATGCAAAGATCCTTACAAACAGGATCCCGAATCCAGCGCTGTGCATGAGCCCTTGAGATTTGCATTCACTCAACCTGTGCAGAAGTACATTAATTCTGTGGTAATAAGTAATGAGTGCCGCTAAATAATGAACGACTTAATTAAGTCGAATGTGTTTAGATAAATGAGTGTGGTGAGATGTGTGACAGCCATGTATGAAGAACAGCAGATCCAACCTTTGATTCCTACATAAGCTTTTCCCTTCTAGAACAAACATGTACAATATATGGCCAAAGTCTAACGACCCCTATATTGCCACTGCAAGCAATGCTAAATGTTCCATCAAAATAACAAAATTTGCGGCAGCACCTCTGATGCAGAAGGAAGCAGAGCTTTACATTGGCCCTCTCTGTGCGACTACATGGTACCTCGGAGCCGAAGTAACCACTCGGACCATACAGATTAGATGTATGGCAGCCAGACCAAACAAGCTAATGTGTATGGAGGTCTCCTGATAGATGAAGGGTCGGGCACATCGGATTTCAACATGCCCAATCCTTTTGTTCTCAAGGGAGATGAGCCACCAACAGAGGAGTCTGGCAGAGGCCTTCCCCCTTTAGAGCAGGGGTGCACAACCTGCAGCCCGGGGTCCACGTGCAGCCTGTGCGGATCCCAACCATCTGGAGACAGACATGTTTGTCTATCTCTTGTGGCTGCTCAAATGCATTTTTCATGTATTCTCCCATTACCTGGGAATCCTGACAATGTAACCACACATTTAGAGCATACACTGTATGTACAATACGCCATAAATACAGTATTTGGCCTATTGCACACGGCCGTTTTTTTTTCCAGTTTACTGGCCGTTTTTTGCGTTCCGTATACGGTCCGTATACGGAACCATTCATTTCAATGGTTCCGCAAAAAAAAACGGAATGTACTCCGTATGCATTCCGTTTCCGTATTTCCGTTTTTCCGTTCCGTTTTAACATAGAACATGTCCTATTATTGCCCGCAAATCACAGTCCGTGGCTCCATTCAAGTCAATGGATCCGCAAAAAAAACGGAACACATACGGAAATGCATCCGTATGTCTTCCGTTTCCGTTCCGTTTTTTCCTGAACCATCTATTGAAAATGTTATGCCCAGCCCAATTTTATCTATGTAATTACTGTATACTAAATATGCCATACGGAAAAACGGAACGGAAAAACGGAACAGAAACGGAAACACAACGGAAACAAAAAACGGAACAACGGATCCATGAAAAACGGACTGCAAAACACTGAAAAAGCCATACGGTCGTGTGCAATAGGCCTTTCAGTTAACTTTTATTTTCGGCCCTTGGGATTTCTTCAGTCTGACAATGTGGCCCCCAACCATAAAAGGTTGTGCACCCCTGCTTTAGAGAATACACTATACGCTTGCAGAGGCATACATGTGTATGGGGTAGTCGGGAGGAACAGCTGTCGGCCGATCGCTTTAGGACCAAGAATAAAGGTGGATTTAGGCTACACTCACACGACCGTGCCGTGTTTTGCGGTCTGGAACGGGAGGCCCATTATAGAAATGCCTATTCTTATCCGCAAAATGGACAAGAATAGGACATGTTGTATTCTTTTTGCGGGGCCACAGAATGGAACAACGGATGCCGACTGTGAATGGGTTCGCATCCGAGCCGCAAAAAATGTGGCTCAGATGCGGACCTAAACAACAGTTGTGTGAATGTAGCCTTAGACAGGCAAATTCTTTGACAGATTATCAGGAACAAACATTCCTGCGAACACTCATTCCCGACAATCTGGCCATGTAAATGTGCAGTTGAGCGAAACGCCCACTCATCGCGTGATGCTGGTCGTGCAGACAACCAAGTAAATTATCGTTTCCGGGCAGCAGATCGTGTTGTCTAAAGAGCGATCTGCTGCCCAGAAACATTGCAGTTCTATGAGGGCGAACAATAGCGATCCCTCGTTCTCACACTGTAGAGGTGATCTCTGAATGTAAATGCAGTGTTCTCCTCCACTGAACAAGCAGCCAATTGCCGGGAAGGAACGCTTTTATGAAAATCTGCTGCTGCTTGTAAACAGTGATGGCCAGTTCGCAGTGTTCGCCTTCGAACACATGCGGGCTGCCATCTTGACTCACAAGTCCGGCGATGCACAGGTAAGCCCTTACCTATGCCTGTGCCGCGAGCCGGTCTGAAATCAAATGCGGTCAGCGGGAGCAGGCAGTTTCGAAAAGGCCCCCGGAGGCTGTTCTCGGAACTGCCTGCTCCCGGTGACCGCATTTGATTTCAGACCGGCTCGCGGCACAGGCACAAGTAAGGGCTTACCTGTGCATCGCCGGAACACTGCGAACTGGCCATCACTGCTTGTAAATGCGTCTTAATCCTGCATAATGATAAAGCCAGAGGTGTAAGCGGAAGTTAAAGGGGAAATGAACACTTTTTAATTAATTTACCAAAGAGATTGATAATAACGAGGTGACAAAAGAAACAATGGCTTTCAGATAAAGAATCTACTAGGTAAAGGGATTATTTTTGCAGTTAAGTTAATCTATGCAGGCTTGTTAATGAACCATTATATCCGCCATTAGCTTTTGGCCATTTTTAGTACTCGGGTTTGCGGAAACTGCAGTTTTGGATTTTATACTGTAAGCGCCTTTTACACTGGCCGAGGATTGGCCCAATCATCATGAACAAACCTCTTTATGAACGCTCATTCTTGGTAATTGTCTTCCTGTGTAAGGCTACTTGCACACGTTGTGGAATAAGTGAATTTTTTTTTCCCGCGCGGAGTCCCGTGCAGAAAAAAACGGCAGCGTATTACAGTACCAGCAAAGTGTATGAGATTACACAAATCTCATGTAAGCTTTGCAGATTTTTTCAGTGCGGAAATAGACCTGCATTGCGAATTTCAAAATCTGCAGCATGTCATTTTCATGTTTGCGTTTTTAGCTGGGAATTTCACCCTTTTTAATGGACGGGTGAGATCTTCGACAAAACCACATTGAATCCGCACCAAAAAAACGCAATTACACATGCTGCAGAAACGCTTTAGGCTAGGGCTACACGACGACCTGTGTTGCGCAAAAAAGTTTGTGATAGTATGATAGTCAATGGTGCGACTGCACATCAGAATTTTGCGCGACTGTCGTGTGGAAGTCTCAGCATGTTGCTGAGGACCCGCAGGGCTCCATTGTGAGTGACCAGTAACTTCACTGGGAACCCCCAGCGGTACTTTGTGTTGCTGCCTTAACGCAGCGGTGATCGAGGCGAACTCTTTTCTTTTAACAAGCGTTGCTGCGGAGAGATCTGTGAAGACTGCTATATCCTTAAACTCCTCCGATGGGGTTGGGTTCTGCCTTAGGACCCTTAGAAATGCTTCTTTGATGTTATAGAAGTGAATCCGGGCGATGACATCGCGTGGGAGAGATGCGTCAAGCCCCTTAGGTTTAGGCACTCTGTGAATGCGGTTATCAAGTCCCTTTCTGTGGACTCAGGCAACGCTGCTTTAATAAGCTGTTGAAGGAGAGGTTCCAGCCCTCCTGCCTCTACGGACTCTGGGATCCCACGGATTCTGACGTTATTACGTCTGTGTCTGTCTTCCAGATCCTGTAGCTTGGCTGTTATTTTAGCAATATCTTCCTCCATAGCCTCATGGGCATCAATGAGGGTGTTATGAGAGGTGGCGAATTCGGCCATTTTAACCTCCAAGTGAGACGTGCATTCTCCAATACTCTGGATGTCTTTCCGGAGGTCTTTCAGAAGCCCCAACATGTCCTCTTTCATAGAGGTACGCAGATTGTCCAGCATGGAGCGCATAATGTCCGCTGTGAGCTGAGTAGGCTAGTTTCCGCACAGTCCCGCGTCTATCAGCAGAGCTGTGAGGAGGCGGTAATGGCCTTCCTGCCGGAGAGGCCAGCGTGCAAGCTGGTGGTGGAGTTCCTCTCTGGCCTGTCTCTGCTTGCGTCGATTTACCGAAGAATTCGGTTAATTTTGCTGGAGCAGGGCGCCTTCTGACCTTCCCCATGGCTGGTACACGATGCAGGGCTTTAATTCGCTGGATTAGGGTGCAGGAGTAGTAGCTGTGAGCCGCTGATTAGTGGTTAAGCCCGGAGCAGAAGCGCTATGCGACTGGCGCCATCAGCGTGCAGACCATGCCCAGTCGCAGCATTTTGCATGCCGAAGATCGATCATTATCAAAAAATGTTGTGCGATATTGGTGTGATACATGTCACAATGTAATTGTATCCTTTTTGTCACGTGACAATAAGGTACAAAATATTCCAAAGCCTAAGGCCCCATGCACACTGCCGTGTTTCACAGCCGTGTGCGGGCCGTGGAACCGCGGCCTGGATCCCTCCTAAGAGCAGGAGCGCACGGCGTCACTGGTTGCTATGACGCCGTGCGCTCCCTGCTGCCGGCACAGTACAGTAATACACTGGTATAGATCATACCAGTGTATTACTGTATTGCGGCGGCAGCAGGGAGCGCACGGCGTCATAGCAACCAGTGACGCCGTGCGCTCCTGCTCTCAGGAGGGATCCAGGCCGCGGTTCCACGGCCCGCACACGGCTGTGAACAACGGCCGTGTGCATGGGGCCTAAGGGTACTTTCACACTTGCGTTGTTTGATTCCGGCAGGCAGTTCCGTTGCCTGAACTGCCTGCCTGATCCGGCAAACTGTATGCAAACGCATGTCATTTTTTCAGACTGATCAGGCATTTTTCAGACTGATCAGGATCCTGATCAGTCAGAAAAATGCCTGATCAGTCAGAAAAATGCATTGCAATACCGGATCCGTTTTTCCAGTGTCATCCGTCAAAATGGATCCGGCATTTTTTTCCCCTCATTTTTAAAGGTCTGTGCATGCGCAGACCGAAAGGACGGATCCGTCCTTCAGGCAAGTCTTCAGTTTTTTTTGCCGGAGATAAAACCGTAGCATGCTACGGTTTTCTCTTTTGCCTGATCAGTCAAAATGACTGAACTGAAGACATCCTGATGCATCCTGGACGGATTACTCTCCATTCAGAATGCATAGGGATATACCTGATCAGTTCTTTTCCGGTATAGCACCCCTGTGACGGAACTCTATGCCGGAAAAGAAAAACGCTAATGTGAAAGTAGCCTAAGCGGCTCATGACCTAACTTGACCCAGGTAGTAAATCAATTAAAACTTCAGTTTTATTTGTGTAATTAAAACGGCTGTGAGCCAACACACAGGTTAAAAACTTTGTTTGCCACTCCTTTGTGTACACGGATGTCTCCTGAACGGGTGGTGGAGATGTGCACAATCTCCTCTCACTCCTTAACACCCAGCATTTAATTACCAGCGAGTCCGTTTATATCACTGACCACCTGCCGCACTAAGCTGGTGGTCCGTGATATAAACGGACTCGCTGGTAATTAAATGCTGTGTGTTAAGGAGTGAGAGGAGATTGTGCACATCGCCACCACCCATTCAGGAGACATCCGTGTACACAAAGGAGTGACACCGTGTAGCCCTAGCCTTAGGGTATGGCCACATGGTCAGGTTTCCTGATGCAGTCTTGGAAGCCAAAATCAGTGGATCATAAAAGAAGAGAAAGTATAAGGCCTCTTTCACACAAACGTAAGGGCTCCGCGCCCGTGCTGCGGACCACAAATTGCGGTCCGCAATGCACGGGCACCGACCGTGGGGCAGCCGCACGTGGATCGCAGACCCTTTCCCTTGAATGGGGTCCGTGATCCATCCGTTCTCCAAAAAGATAGAACAAGTTCTATCTTCTTGGGGAACGGAAGCACGTTACAGAACACCACAGAAGCACCACAGGAATCACCATGGTGATGGACCACGTAATGAGCGCAGTGACGTCACCAAAGGTCCTTTTCCTCCCAGGTCATCAAAGAAGAAGAAAGAAGACGAGTCGGGCAGCGCGAACAAGTGGATGAGGTGAGTTTAATTATTATTTTATTTATTTTTTTAACCCCTCCATCCCTAATTTACTTAGCATTCTGTATTAAGAATGCTATTTTCCCTTATAACCATGTTATAAGGGAAAATAATAATGATCGGGTCCCCATCCCGATCGTCACCTAGAAACCATGCGTGAAAATCGCACCGCATCCGCACTTGCTTGCGATTTTGACTCGCCCCTATTCACTTCTATGGGGCCTGCGTTGCGTAAAAAACGCACAATATAGAGTATGCTGCGATTTTCATGCAACGCACAAGTGATGCGTGAAAATCACCGCTCATGTGCACAGCCCCATTGAAATGAATGGGTCTGAATTCAGTGCGGGTGCAATGCGTTCACCTCGCGCATTGCACCCGAGCGCCCGTGTGAAAGGGGCCTTAGAGGGTGTCTAATGTTCGAAGTACGGTGATCAAAAACACTAGAAAGTAGTTTTGGAGGAAGTTCTACATGAGTATCAAATATATGAGCAATTACCGTAGATATTCTTCCAAAATGTTGTGATATGTTTACAATGTACCCAAATATGCAAGAGTGTACCCCGTTACTCTTCACATCTCCAGCACAAGAGGGAAACCATAGGGAAGATACGATTGAGTAGTATAGGCAGGTTTGGTTTTAGGTGAAATGGGGCGCTGTGGCGAAAAACAATAAGGCCCCCCCCCCCCCCCCCATGACACTTGCTGACTTCAACGTCCCGTATTGACTCTGGAGATTTAATTTGTGGACGTTCATACAGAAGAAACTGTATATTGTGTGGCACAGTGTAGGCTATATGTGTATAACAAACATATTTCACATGAAAACTTAGTTACTTGGCTTGGCCCTTGGGGATCTCGGACGCCACTTCCACACTTTGGCCGGGGGCTCGGTGGAGCTGATGTTGTGTTTTATCCTAATGAGAAAGATTTCATAATAAGGATTTGGAGAAGGGGCAGAGGAATAGCAGAGCAGGGAGAGGCTGGGGCTGCTACTAGGGGGTCATACCATGGGGGAGTAATAAAGCCCACCATAATGCCCCCCCCCCCCAGTAGAAATAATTCTCCTTATAATGTGACAGTTCAAAAAATACCCCCTTGTAATGCTCCAGTTGAGCTAATGTTCCAAATAGTGCCCCCATAATGTGCCAGTATAAAATACCCCTATATAGTGCCCCCAGTAAATGCCCCCATAGTGCTCCTATCCTCCCTCCCTCCGTGCCCCCCAACTAGTATAAAATGCCCCATATATAGTACCCCAGTAGATGCCCTCAGTGTCCCCCATAATTTGTAAGTATAAAATACCCCTTCTTAATGCCCCTATATAGAGCCCCCATATAAAATACCCGTTCTTTGTGGCCTCAGTAGATGCCCCCATAGTGCCAACCAATAATGTGCCAGTAAAAAGTGCCCCCAATAATGTGCCAGTAATAAGTGCCCCCATAGATGTCCCCCAATAATGTGCCAGTAAAATTGAAGCGCTCCTCTCCCTGTGTGTCTGTCCTGCCGCCGCTGCCCCCACTTGCTGCCACGAAAATATAGTTAGTTGCAGGCTGGCGGGGGCCCCTAAGGACTTCGGGGGCAATTGCCCCCCTTGCCTATATGGAAGCGCCGGCCCTGAGTATAGGAGTCCTATACCAATGAGAGACCAATTTATAATGCATCTCTTGAATCCTGGGACAAACAGATTTAGATCTAGCATTCAAAATTATATCTTTCATTTCAGAAAATTAGTCTTTAGCTCATATGCCCATTTAGCGAGGTAAGAGGGAGGTGAGTTAGGGCTATTTAGAAGTCTATTTATAGTAGAAATTGCCTTCTTGACCAGGGAACCAATTTTGAAATATCTTTGGATTATGGTCAGGGAAGAAAAGAGATTTATAAGCCTCAGATGTTAAAATGTGTCCTTTTGAGTTGTGAATATTCTTTTCCAAAAAGATTTTGTCTAGGGAATAGGGAATAGAGAAGTCTAATTGTGAGATAAATGTATCTCCAACAACCAAATTATGTAATGGAGACTGAAATAATTTCTCAATATTCCATATTTTTTCCTTAACGTTTCTAAGTTTAGGAGGAATCAGTGCACCTAACAGTGTATCTGCACAATATGAGGGTAGAAATTGCAAACGCTTATTCAATTTATGCCATATTTTAAGAGACAGAAGGTTAAGGAACTACCACCCCTGATCGATGAGAGTGAGAAGGGATTTTAGACTTCCGATTTCAGAAAATTTATTTTAAATTTAGAAATAATGTTAAAGTCTTCCAACTCCTTCAAGAGATCCTTCCTTTTAATGGATTAGTAATAATGAATAGCGTATCACCTGCATATGCAGCAACTTTGTGATGTCCATTGACAGTAGAGATGCCCTGAATTGAGGAGTTTGTTCTAATAAGAAGGGGTTCAAGGTAAAGAATAAAAAGAATGGGTGAGAGGGGGCAGCCTTGTCTTGTACTATTAGTAATTTTAAAAGTTCCCAAAAGTGATTTATTAACTCTAACTGCTGCTGACGGGGTCGTATACATAGCTAAAACGTTAGATATAAAAGTTTGGGAGAAGTAGTTCCAACTCAACCTTTCGAAGACTTTTTTCAGCATCTGTAGTAACAAATGCCAGAGGAATATTTTTAATCTGGGCTAATTGTATGGCATGAAGGACTCTGTAGATATTATCTTTTAGATTTCCTGCCTTCAATAAAGCCCACTTGGTCTGGGTGCAGTACACTTGGGATGATATGTTGAAGTCTAGTGGCAAGAAGTTTAGCGTAGATTTTAATATCGATATTTATTTAAGAGTGAGATTGGTCTGTAACTAGGACATAGTGTAGCATCTTTGCCCTCTTTAGGGATAACTGTTATATGAGCTAAGAGAGATTCAGAATGAAAAGAGTCTCCATTTGCTATATTGTTGAAATAGGCACATATGTGTGAAAAAATACTTTTTAGAAATTTTGTATAGTAACTAGCAGTTAGGCCATCAGGACCAGGGAATTTACCATTTGCACGTATTCTATTTCAGTTTGCAAAAAATGAGAAATCAATTCAGCTTGCTGATCTACATAAAGATTGGGGAGAGTAATTGAGCTCAGGAACTCTTTAATTTTTGTTTTCATATCAATGGGATCTGGTGAGGTTTAAGATTATATAGTTCTTCGTAGAAGTTTCTGAATGCCTCTGTAATGTCTTCAGTGGTATTACATAAGGTATTTTTATGGTCTCTAATATTAGTTATGTATGATTTATTCTTCTGTCTCTGGATGAGTCTGGCTAGTTTCCTACTGCATCGGTTATCCTCTAAGTAGCTCTTGAATTTCGCTATATATAAATATTTCAGAAAGTTTAGATCTCAAAGACATGAGATCTTTCATAAATTTATTTTCCAGAGAAAGTTTGTGAGCAGATTCTAGGATTTGGATCTGAGCTAAGACATCTGATATTTGTTTTTCCCTCGGTCTCTTTTTATACGCTCCAAGTCTAATAAGCCTTCCACGGATAACAGCCTTATGCGCCTCCCACATAAAAGAGGTGCAATTCCCTCCTTGTAAATTCTCAGAAAAAAAGGATTCAATATCAGCCGTAACGGCCGTCACATCTTTAGGGTCATTCAACAAACTTTCATTAAGTGACCATTTAGAAATCTTGTTTTTAGCTTCCTAAGAGAGAGCTGTACCAACGTATATTCAGCTTTTTTAAGTATTTGTACATCTTTGTGGTATGTAAAGAAATAATCCAATCTAGAATAGGTGTTATGAGTGGAAGAATAAAAAGAATAGTCTTTGCAAGTGGGGGTCATCAATCTCCAGCTATCAATTAAATTATGAGGGTGTAGGAGTTTTTTCAGAGCTCTAAGATTGCTATAGGCTAATTTTGCCATACCTTTTGAGGTATTTAGAGTTAGTTCAAGAGGGGTTTTCAGGTCACCACCCAAAACCAAAGTTCCCTCGGTAAACAAATTAAGTTTATCCAGGACATATTCCATAAAACGATGTTGTAGTAAATTCGGAATCAGTCAAAGTGCTTGCATGCTGGAAGCCTATTCTTCTGCCAAAAACAATAGAGACTCCCTTTCTTTTGCTGATTGGGGTAGTAGAATTATACCACTGGTTAAAATGGAATGTCTTAGAAAAGGGGGTAAATGTTTTTTTTTAAATGAGTCCCTTGGAAGAAAATCACATCTACTTTTTCTTTTTTCAGGTACATTTAATTTTTTTTAACGTTTCCTTGGGATATTTAGGCCATTTACATTGTAGGAGGCACATGTAAAGTCAGCTATATTTGTAATATTTAGAGAAGAGTCTATGGCATTTCATATTGATGAGTCCCTAATTTCTAAACATGGAGTGGGCGGGGAAAATTGTAGAACAAATTAAACTGCAAACATAAAAATAGTACATATTCGAATATAAGTACTGAAAAAGCAAGTAATGCTGCCAGGTGTAACACACAAGCTGAGGCTTGGGCACCCCGGGCTTTTATAGCAGTATGAGCTTCCCCCCTAGATATTAAAAGGGGGGAAGGGGGAGGTAAAGTTACCTCAGCTGAAACCCATATGGACTTCAAGAAGAGGAAAATGAAGTTTAAAGTAAGGTGAACATTAGAGACTGTGTATATATGGAATATATACTTAAACAATAAAACAAGATCAACTCAACCAAAGGTCGACCGTGTTGAAACAAGAGTGTGGTTACAGTCAGTATAGATATGTAAGGCGTGTAACCAACCTAGAAAAGTGCTAAACTGTTAACTTCTACACAATAACAGGTAGAAAAGCATAATGGAAAGGCGGCAGAGTGGAAAATATATTGCATATTCAATAACCCGCAGGAGTCCGCTGCGACTTCTGCAGAGCTTTTGGAATGGGCATTACATCTGAGGATCTGACTTTTTGTTTTCGGATTTGAGACCATTGTCCATTGTGGTAAATCTGGAAGTGGAGGCTCAATCTCCTGTGTATCTCCAGCAATCCAGTCTTTGATTGCCAGTCTTTGAAGATTTGATCTCTGGATAGCAGGGTGGACATCTGCAGGCTCATTTTTTATTTTTATTTTCAAATTTTTTATTTTTTCAATTTACAATCTTCCAATTCATTATCGATAACAATATGATACAACATAATCTCATCTTGTATTAAATCTCCCTCTTATCTTTACCCTCCCCTCCCTCCCTCCAACCCCCTTTTTCCGCGGAGCTGGAATCTGCGGGCTCTCTAATTGCTATGGGCTTTCCATTATAAGTGATAAGGAGCCAAAACGGGAAAAAAGCCATTTGTATTTTATCCCCTTGTCTCTTAATGCAGTGGTAAGGGGTTGCAGGTTACGTCTCAACTCCAGGGTTGGTCTAGAGATATCTTGGAATATGTGTATCTCTCTGTCTTCGTATTCAATTTTTTTTGCAAGCCGAGCTTTAGCCAGAATTCCCTCTTTTATTTTGAAGTCCAAAAGACAGCATAGCACATCTCTAGGCGTGTCAGCATCAGAATTCCTAGGTCTATAGACTCTGTGTGCTCTTTGAATCCCCAGGTCAAAGGATTCTTCTTTGTTTTCTTTGGATTCTTCTATCTGTGACTTTTTCAGAGAGACCCTTGATCCCAAGGTTATTTCTACGTGATCTATTCTCTAAATCATCTAGATGTAATTTAAGAGCATAAGATTCTTCAACTTGCATCATTCTGGATGAGACTTGCCTAATGTCTGATCTGAGCTCAGTAATATCCTCTTTTATGGAACTAGAGAATTCTCCGAACATACCTTTGGTGCAGTCCACTGGAGGAGATGGGATATTCTCAGATTCTGAAGATGCTTCTTCCTCTTCTTCACTTTCAGACCAGTCCTCGTTTACAGGAGTACATTTATTCTTTTCTTTCTGCTTGAACAGTCTGTCTTGTTCCATCTGCTGGATTTTTGGAGGTTTTTGTATATCTGAAGATTTTTTAGGGGTTTTAGGAGCTTTAGCCACATCTTCAAGTTGTAACCATTTTCCTTTTACAAGTCTTCACTATTGAGTAGATGAACCTCACTACTATAAAAATGCACAAACACTGGTTGATCTGTTTTAGCGGAATAACTGAGGAGCAGCTTTAAAAATAAAAAATCACATTTGGAATGTATCACATTGGTGTAGATTACATGTCCTATTTGAAATTAGGCTATAGTGTCCCTGAAGTCACATTATATAATCTAAAGGTTTTTGTAGATCCATGAGAGATATTCCAGGCTCTGAGGATGATATATGTTGTTAGAGTAAAAAGCTTTGTCTGTTTCAGTTAACGGAGGCCGCGAAGTAACAAACAAAGCCGCAAGTCAGTGTTTCCTCCCCTCAGTATATTTCCCTAGATAAAGCAATACAAATGATGATTATATTGACCTCCGGTAGCTCAGCTTCACTAGTAGTCCGCGGCTTCTAGTCTTTCTGTAGGCCGCAAGTGACAGAGTCCGTCCGGGTTAATAAAAACGATGTAGGAGGCGTCTGTATGGTCTCCTCTAGTGATCCATGTAAGTTTCGAGGGGTAGAGATAGCTTTTTCAGGAACCGGGAGTAGATCGCAGCAAGCGGCTGCAAATTTAGCCCGCAGCTTCAGATTTTCCAGTACTTTAAAACAGTCTCTCTCAGAGCTCCAGGGACATGCGTCTGCTTTCTGTAGTGCGGTCTCTCCTCCCTCTGCAAAGAGTGAAATCTGCAGAAAAAAATTGTACAAACAATTGACATGATGCGGATTTCAAAATCTGCACAGCAAGTCAATTTCCCGCGTGGAAGAAAAAAAGCAGTGTTCCATGTACTGTATTAGGGCTCATTCACATGACCGTGGTTTGGTTCCGCATCCGAGGCGCATTTTTTGCGGCTTGGGTGCGGATCCATTCACTCTGTGTGCTGTCCGCATCCGTTGCTCCGTTCCGTGGCCCCGCTAAAATTATAAATCATGTCCTATTCTTGTCCGTTTTGCAGACAAGATTGGGCATTTCTATAATGGTCCGTTGCGCAAATTGCGGAGTCCTTACGCTGTGATTTTTCCACACTGGCATCTATGCCAAAAAAACACTTGTTATTTGTAATGTGTGCAGGTGGCTTTATGCAAGCACTCATAAGGGCTCATGCACACGACGTAGGAATTTTGCAGCCTGCAAAAAAATGATCCGCAAAAAATACGGATGACATCCGTGTGCATTCCGTATTTTGCGGAACGGAACAGCTGACCCCTAATAGAACAGTAATATCCTTGTCCGTAACGCGGACAATAATAGGACATGTTCTATTTTTTTGCGGAATGGAAATACGGACATACGGAATGCACACCAAGTAACTTCCGTTTTTTTTGCGGACCCATTGAAATGAATGTTTACGCATACGGTCTGCAAAGAAAAATGGAACTGACACGGAAACAAAATACGTTCGTATGCATGAGTCCTAAGGCCTTGTTCACACCTCAGTTTTTTGATCAGTCATTTTCATCAGTTCGTGCGGCCGTTCCATGCATTGGGGACAGCAATTTGCTGTCCCCAATGCACGGGCAACGTTCGTGCGCCGACCGGGACGGATCGAGACCTATTCAACTTGAATGGATCCATGATCCGTCCGCACCGCAAAAAAATAGAACATGTTCAATTTTTTGTGCGGTGCGGAGGCACGGGCAGAAACACCACGGAAGCACTTCAGGGATGCAGGGAGCACACGGCCGGGCGCATGAGGCCTTATTTTGAGCCAAAACCAGGTGTGAGTCAAAAACTCAGAACAGGTGCAGATCTTTTCATTACACCTTATCTATGTGTGGCCTCCACTCCTGGTTTTGTCTCACAAAAACTGATGGAAATAACAGATCAAATTACTGACGTGTGAACAAGGCCTAAGGGCTCGTTCACACGACCGTGTGAAGCCCGTGCAGTGGACCACAAATTGCGGTCCGCAATGCACGGGCACCGATCGTGGCCCAGCCGCATGGGGATCGTGGACCCATTCTCTTGAATGGGTCCGCGATCCCTCAGTTTCGCAAAAAGATAGAGCATGTTCTATCTTTTTGCGGTGCGGAGCACGGAACGGAACCCCAGAAAGCAGTTTGTATTGCTTCCGTAGTGTTCCGTTCTATGCTTCCGTTCCGCACCTCCAGATTTGCGGACCCATTGAAGTGAATGGGTCTGCATCCGTGATGCAGAATGCACACGGAACGGGGCACCATATATTGCGAATCCGCAAATTCGGTCCACAATACGGCAACGGTGAACGAGCCCTAAGAGGACCCTCTTAGGCTTCGTTCATATTTCCGTGTCAGTTGCTCATCCGTGAAAAAAAGCGTACGTGTTTTATCCGTGAAGCAGTCGGTGAAGGATCCGTGGTTAGTCAGTTTTTTTTACCATCCATGTGTCATCCGTAATTCATCGACGTTGCTCAGCTGAAAATTTATTTACAAAGAATCTCTTAATTTTTCACTGAAGACTAATGACGCAACAAGGATGAATGTCGGAACTGCCTGCCGGATCACTCTGCCGCAAGTGTGAAAGTACCCTAATACATGTAGTTTTTGGTGTGTTTTTTTTATTTATTTTTTGCAGCGTAAACACTGCAAAAAAACACAGCGGAATTTTCTGCTGGATTCTTCAGACTGGGTGTCCCTGGCCTTAAAAAGGAAATCTTTCTTTGCGTAGGTTGAATTCGCACACCGCATTGTTTGTGGTGTTTTTGCTTTGTCAGATGTAACTTACAAGTCTGTATATACTGTGCTCTGTATTTCAATATAAAGTGTATTTCTTTGTATCATTTTTTGACATTTTTGAGGATTGAAGAAATCCATGTGCTTGCCTAGTGTTGAGCGAGAATATTCGAAAAACAAATTTTTATCGCGAATATCGGCACTTCAAAAATTCACGAATATTTAGAATATAGTGCTATATATTCGGAATGACGAATATTCGGGTTTATTTTGTTAGTTTTTTTAACACGCTACACATCAGGTGATCATCCCTCCCTTCTTCTAGCTTGTGGGCCAATGAGAAGGCTTTGTCACAGCTTAGTAACATCCCTAGCAACCAATAGAATAGTTGCCTGCCCCTTACTATACAGGTTGCACGTATTGATAAAAAATATGCGCATCATTAATTGCCAAAAATTCGCACGCGCAAATATATTGGAGCACTTGATCTGTATATAAAGCTATTGTAATGTTCTGCCGTTCCAACCATTTTCTCCAGTCTCAGGAAACTTATAACAACTTGAAAAATGTAGCATAAGTGACCCACGCCTGTATTTTGCGCACATTACGCGAATAATACATTGCCGATTTTCGCAATCAAGAATATATTCTCGAATTTGCAAATATATGATGAATATTCAACAAAATCTTTGCGAAATATCGCAAATTTTTATATTGCCCCTGCCGCTCATCACTACTTGCTGCCTAAACATCCTCATTCAAATGAATAGAACTGATTTTCAGTCGCAGAAAATTCCAGTAGCAAAATCCTGGAATCATATGATTTGTAATGTGACATACTCCACAGAAAATAATATTTTAAAGGAATCCTCTGGATTTTTTCACACCAGTTTTTAGTGGCATTTATCTGCACTTTTGCATGTTTTGCAGCATTTTTTTGCACCTACGCTTTTTGAACTTTTTTGCAGTAAAAACACCAGCTCCAAATGTTAGCTGAAGGTCTATGGGAAATATGAAATGTAGGAGACACAAGTGTTTTTTGCTACTTTCGTTTTTGTTAATTGGGTGGCGTTTTTTCTCTTTTTAAAAATGAAGCAAAGCTCTGGCGTTATTTTCAGGCATCTGTCTTACTATAGAACATCAAATACAAACAAATTTCAAATTAGCTGAATATGTGCGACACCATGCAAACAATCGGCAAACAATCACCAAAGCACATCTAATGTAATGACATTTTATTATTAGAAATAAATACAACATAAATCAAACATCATATTAAAATGTAGCAGCAAATGCATAAAGTGCTATGACAGAAAAGAACTCCCATGCAGGTAAACTAGGTCCGATATCCTGACTCTGCTATGGATATGAATATGCAAAATAAATAACCCAAGCCGAACTTGGCAAAAATATTTAATTCACAGCCTACTTCTACAATAATATATATTCTCCTTATGAGATGCCCAAACCTGGTGGAAATAAATCACATGAACAAGGAGGACAACCTAATCCAATCTATAAAGCATCCACTTAGTTAGCCACCAGACACACACAGGCAAAACATTAGTGTATATACATGTAGAAGGGAGATCAGAAACTCGCCAAAACCTGCAGGGAGCAACCACCCGTTTTAGGGCAGGGCAGGCTAGGGCAGCGCTAAAGCCCGCCCATCAGTGCCGGTGTCGTCACCGGGGTTCCTGGCAGCCCCATGGAGAGCCCGGTACATCACTGGAACTCCGAAAAAATGTCTTTTGCCCTGCGCGATTTAAGGCAGGGCTAAGGACAGCATCGGAGCATGAACTGCTCCGATGCTGAAGTCAGGGGGGCTGCCTGGGTGAAAATGGAGGTATGTCCGGGCTCAGCTCTGAACCCAGACAACCCCTCAAATTTACATCAAGAAAAAACATAAAAAAATCAATCACAACAGTGGCAGGCACCCTCCTTTCTTTTTATGTGTATGCCACTGTTGTGATGGATGTAGCAAATGTGGTCATGTAGCAAATAATTAAATATATCAAAAGGGCTTAATAAATCTTAATGGAGCGTTCAAATCAATCGTCAAACTTGATGGGTACACAAAATTAGATTAAGTATAAAGTGCATAGTGCTAACCAAAATGAAAGCCCCAAGACAATAGACAATGAAAGCAGCAATACATAAAGACCAATAGTGGTTTCACATGTTAAAAAGTCAAGGTATAGCCCAACATGATGGTCAAATTCAGACCAGTGTGCCTCCACCCCACCACTCCACACCATATTTGACCGCAAAATACATGGTCTTGTGCATGAGCCCTTACCCTGGGTTCAGACGTGAGCGTTCTGAAACGAGCGCTCTGTATGCGCGATTGTAAACCCCCGTACAATCGCGCATACAGAGACAGGCGTGCACACATTGTCGCGCGTTCCCGAATATCTATGTGCGGGAACGCGCGACAAACGCCCAAAAAAAAGCTCAAGCACTTGTTTGAGCGTCGGGCGTTTTACAGCGCGATCGTACGCGCTGTAAAACGCCCAGGTGAGAACCATTCCCATAGGGAATCATTGGTTCTTGCCTGTTGTGCGTTTTACAGCGCGTAGGAACGCGCTGTAAAACGCTCAGGTCTGAACCCAGGGTTAGGGCGGTGCCAATCACAGCTTTATGTGGCAGTTTTTGATGCAGTTTTTAACCAAAGCCAGAAGTGGGTTCGAAGGGAGTGGGAATAATGGAAGGACTTTTAGGCTAGGGCTACACGACAACATGTGTCGCGCGATATTTTCTCACACCAATGTCGCGCGACAATTTTTAGAATGAGTGTCTATGGTGTTGCAATGTGACATGCTGCGACTGTGACACGACAGTAGCAAAAAATCCATCCAAGATGGGTTTTTCTGCAACTGTTGCGTCGCAGTTGCAGCATGTCGCAGTGCAACACCATAGACTATCATTCTAAAAATTGTCACGCAACATTGGCGCGACATATGTTGCAGTGTAGTTGTGCCCCATGTGTCGTGCGACACATGTCGTCGTGTAGCCCTACCCTTACTTCTCTCTGACTGCTCAATACACTTTTGGGTTTTGGCTCAAAAAATGTCATCAAAAGCTGCCACAAAAAGCTGTGTTTTACACCAGAACTATGGGTGGTGTCACACGGTATTCTTTTTTCTTTTTTTGCCATTTTATGCTATTTAGCATTTTGGTCCTAATGGCTTTTTTTGCAACTTTTTATGCAAAGAACGCCACCTACAGATATCAGTGAGTCTAGGGGGGAAAAAAATTGTGCTGTTTTTCTTAACTTTTTGCTTTTATTTGCTCATGAACAATTTTATTGATCCCTTATGTGCCCATAGACTGCACTGAGCCTATTCTATACCTCTTTGTGCCACCGACATGATAGTTTTTATATGTAATCCATGAGAACCAAAATCGTGGCCATAATCTAGAAGTATATACATGCTTTATTTAAAGGGGCAATTTTCAGGGGAATGTTAAAAAAAAAAAACACACACAGATGGGTTCAAAATAAAAATCAATATTTGCCCTCACCGATCCTTATCCATTCTGGTCTCCACTTCCTGGCCCCAGGCATGACACACAGGAAATGACTTGGGCTTACCAATTAACCAATCACAGGCTGAGATGGTCCCCGAAGCATACTGAGGAATCGGTGAGGGTAAGTATTGATTGTTTTTTATTCAGAACTTATTCCTACCCTGTTTTTAAAACAAATTATTTTCTTGGAAAACCCTTTTTAATTTCACTATACCTTTGTCATGGAAGATGTCAAAGTGAATTCTGACCCTATTATTTATTTTATGTGTAGCCCAAAATATATCACATTTCATAGATAAAACAGCAAACTGCACACAATAGCCTGTCATGTTGTTTTACCATTGAAGCTTAAAAACTTGCTACACAGTCAACCCATCTCTGTAGATAATTATCAGTCTCTTCAGCCTCAGGGCTCTTTGGAAGATGGGGGTATTGTGTTTCACAGTTTGAGATACTGTAGTCTACACCCTGGTGAACAACTCTCAAAGGTATGTAATGTAAAATTTGAGTATTTGTTTTTGCGCTCCTTGATGGTTTTACTATGTGCACAATTGGGCCTCATGCTCATGGCCGTTGCCCGGCCATGGCCGTATTGCGGCCCGCAAACAGCGGTTCCGCAATATGTGGGCACCGGCCGCGTGCACCCCGCATCACGGATGCGGACCAATTCACTTGAATGGGTCCGCAATCCGGAGGTGCGGTGTGGAACAGAGGCGCGGAACCCCGCGGAAGCACTACGGAGTGCTTCCGTGGTGTTCCTGTTCGTGCCTCCGCACCGCAAATAAATGTAACTTTTTTTGCGGTGTGGACGGATCACTGACCAATTCAAGTTGAAGAGGTCTCTATCCGTCCCAGCGCAAATTGCGGTCCCCAATGCAGGGAACGGCCATAGTTTTTCTGCTCTTGTGTTTTGTTTTTTTTTGTGGCATTTTTTTTTTGCACCTGTGATTTTTTTTATTTATTTTTTTTGCTGCAAAAACACCAACTCACCAAGATGTTAGTCGAAATTCTATGGGAAAGGACAAACAAGCGTTTTTGTTATTTGCTCCTGACCTTTTTGTTTATTAAGTGGTGTTTTTTTGTCTTTCTGGCTCTTTTCAAAAACACAGCAGGCTACAGCTCTTGGTCTTTTTTCAGGCATTTTGACATCTCCTTCCCTATAGGGAAAAACACCATTAAGAATTCTAGTGGTCAAACCGCTTGCACTTATTCTGGTGTTTTTACAGCCCACTAAATAAACTAAATAAAGTGCAAATGAATGCATGTAAGAACCCTCGAAGAAGTATCCTGCAACTTCTCATGCTTTTTTTAAAAATCAACTGCTGAAAAAAACTCCACTGTTTGTACAAGGTGTGCACATGTTTTTTTTTATACTGAAGTCAACAGTAATGAATGTGAATTACGCAGCAGAAAACGGCTGCCAAATCAGTAGCAGATTGTGCCCATGTGAACATATCTAGCCACATGTGGCAGGAGATTCCACAGTGGATCTGGCTAAAATCTGCCACTGCAGCAAAAACCACATGAAGGTTGCCTGCATATGGTGCAGATTTATGTGCAGAAAATCCATATGAAATCTGTATCAAAACCACCCAAAAAAACGCACATAAACCCGCCCTATTTATTGCATTTTTGTTGCATTTTTTATTATTTGTTTTTTGGTGTGGATTTTCCACAGATCTCCCCCTCCATCCTCCCCCAATGCCATTGAAAAGGGTGAAATTGTGCACAGGCATCCCCCCATTTTCTTACAGAATTTTCTGGGACTGAAAATCAATTCAGTTAATTTGACTGTAGCGGCAAGCAGATGGATTTCTGCAATCCTCATTCAGATGAATGGAACTGATTTTCAGTCGCGGAAAATTCGGCGACAAAATCAGCAGCGTGTAAAGGGGCCATAAGCTGGTTATACACCGGGCAATTCAGCTCCAGGTCTGATCAGTCCTTGCTTGTGACGAAGGATTCATACCTGTATAGTTGTCTCCCACAACATAAACTATTTTACCATGAAGAAAATCCTAGTGGTAAAACCGCTTGTGCTTCTCTTGGCGTTTTTACAACCACACATGTGCCATGAAGTACCGACAGTGACATAAAGACTACAAGAGTGGCGTTCACCACTAGCAACTGTAGAAGAATTTGTGTAAAAAAAAGTTTTCCAACTGAGGAAGCAGAGCCAATCTGATAGATTTACAATCATGGCCACCTTCTATGGGGTACTGGTTAATAACAAGTTGTCCCTTATCCATTGGATAGAGCAGGGATCAGCAACCTTCTGATGTGAAACTACAACTCCCAGCAGGCAAACATGCTCAACTGTTCTTCTAACTCCCACAGAAGTGAGTGAAGCATTCTAGGAGTTGTAGTTTCTGAACAGCTGGAGTGCCGGAGGTTGCCGATCCCTGGGATAGAGGACAACTGCTGGATTGGCATGTGTCTCGCTGGCGGGACTCCTCGCAGTCACGAGAATGGGGGACCGGAGTCCCTTATTTGAATGAGGCACCCATTCACTGTCTACGGCACTGACGGAGATAGCCAAGTAGCTGCGGCAATCTGAGGTTTCCAGGCAAACATGTGGGCAGCCACAGAAATGTTACTATACATTTTACAGCAATTTCCTATACATTGGGACATTGTAAAAAAAAAGTATACAATTTTTGTATATTTTTTTTTTTTCTTTTTTTAATCAATGTGGCCAATGAAGGAAATGTGCACACTGCAAGATAGCCGTATAAGCCTAAGACCTTGGAAGGGAAAGCTTCTTGAGGCATGACCACTACTACCAACTAAGGTCCGAACTTATGTGTTTTGCAGTCCACAACCTTAGATCCGCAAAACACGGATACCAGCCGCGTGCATGCTGCCATTTTTTTCCCCATCCTCCTGCAGAAGTGTCCTATTCTTTTCCGTAAAATGGACAAGAATTGAACAGATTAAATTTTTGCTGCAGCCATTGGTTTTCTACTTGATAAACTACACCTGTATAATTCTCAGTTCTGCGAAACTCGTCATTAAGGTGAAACTCGCTGATTTCTTTTCAGACAATGGCTCTTCAAAGACCTATTGTTACTTCCAGGAATACAAATCTTTCCTATAAAGGAAATCCCATATTTGTCGAAAGAGAGATGACACGACTGAATGACGTTTCCAATCCTAAAATGTCAGATGTATCAAGGTGGATTTACGGCTACAATTTTGTGTGTCATTGCTGATCATGTCTAGTAATAATCACAGGGATGTCACGGATGTCGCGCATCAAGTGTTCACTCAATTATACTGCACAAAACCAGCCCACAAACATTATATTACGTACACCTATCGGTGCACTGGGGCTTCATTCGCAAACTCCAGATCCACAAAATACAGATACCGGCTGTCTGCATTCCGCAATTTTCTCACCCCATTCAGTAGAACCGCCTATACTGTCTGCAAAACGACAAGAAAAGGACAAGTTCCATAAATTGCAGAACGGTCACACGGATGCGGGCAGCACATGGATGACATTTGTGTACTGTCTTGTGGACCCATAGAACGTGGATCAAAACTTTGGTCTTGTGCACACAGCTCTGCACTGTGTTATGGGCCCTAGCACGCGGCAGAATTTGTTGCAGAAAACTTCTGCAACTGAAAATCCGTTCCATTCATCTGAATGGGGTTGTTTTGGCGGCGAGCACATGGATTTCTGCAAATACTATTCAGGTGAATAGAAATTTTATTTCCGTTCCGTTTTTGCGGCTTCCGTTTGCGGTCTGTATGCGGAACCATTCGTTTCAATGGTTCCACAAAAAAACCTGAATGTACTCCGTGTGCATTCCGTTTCCATATTTCCGTATATCCGTTCTGCTAAAAGATAGAACTTGTCCTATTATTGTCTGCACAACAGACAAGGACAGGACTGTTCTATAAGGGGCCAGCTGTTTTGCAAAATACAGAATGCACACGGACGTCATCCGTATTTTTTGAGGATCCGGTCGTGTGCAGGAGGCCTTATTTTCAGAAGCAAAAATCTGTCAGATTCAAATCTAACCTGTCACATCTTTGTTTTCCCTGACGGCAGATGTCAGAGGCCTGGCTGCTAACGGATCCCATCAAAACCAAAAATCTAATATGTATGACCAGGCGGACTTCACTCTTTGGGGGAAATCATTAAGGCCTCCTGCACATGAACGTGTGCGCCCAGTAATCGTGCTGCGGCCTGTAAAATGCGGGCCGCAATGCACGAACACCGACCGGGGGGCAGCTGCAGCAGATCGCGGACCCATTCACTTTAATGAGTCCGCGATCCGGCCGTTCCGCAAAAAGATAGGACATGTTCTATCTTTTTGCGGAACGGAAGTACGGGACGAAACCCCACGGAAGCATTTCATAGTGCTTCCGTAGTGTTCCGCTCAGTGCTTCCGTTCCGCACCATTCCGCATCTCCAGATTTGTGGACCCATTGAAGTGAATGGGTCTGCATCCGTGATGCGGAATGCACACGGAACGGTGCCCGTGTATTGCAGATCCGCAAATGCGGTAACGGGCAGCACATGTTCGTGTGCAGGAGGCCTAGGGGAAAATTTGAAGTCAGTATTGATTGAGTCTGCGTTGTAGTACTTTATGCCACATTTATCAAATGTCTCATGTTACTTTATAAATTTGTCTTATACTTTGGCCCGCACGGAATCCGGACCCATTCATTTAAATGGGTCTGTGTACATGAACGGTGGTTTTCACGCATCACTTTTGCATTGTGTGAAAATCGCAGCCTGTTCTATATTCTGCGATTTTCAAGCAACGCAGACCCCATAGAAGTCAATGGGTCTGCGTAAAAATCACATTGCATCCGCAAGCAAGTGGGGATGCGATTTTCACAGATGGTTTCACATTCAGTTTTTCATCACGTGTGTGCAAAAAGCAGTAAATTGCATTGCACCCACGCACTAAAAGCTGAACTGAACGCGATCGCAAAACGGAATGGCTTTGTTTGTGAAATCTTTCACTGAACACATCCGCAACGCAACCGGACATAATCCGGACACGCTCGTCTGCCAGGTTGCCTTAGACCTAACACTTTTGTCTAGAGAAGCTTCTCCAGTTTTCCGACTTTTGCTCGCCCCGTACAGTATTGGACCGATGTTTTATGCGAATCGACTTTGGATGTTTTATCCGAAGTCGATTTGCTCATCCCTAGGCAGCAGGCTATAGAGCCGGAGGAGCTGAGCAGATTAATATATATTATAGTAAATAGGAAAATATTCAGTATAACCTGTATTTGATTCATTTATATTCCTTCTCTTTTTATGCTTAGGAGTCCAGTGGGCGGTCCTACTTGGTGATTGACAGCCTTTCTTATATGACTGCATACAGAAGTAGCTGTCACTGATGAGGACCGCCTACTGGTCTCTTGGGTATAGCAAGCGCTTGGGTATAAATCAGTAAAATACATGTTTTGGTGACTCTTTTCCTATGAACTATATATCAATCTGCTCAGCTCCTTCTGCTCTATACCATGTCGCCCCATATTCAGCACTACATGTACAAGGTGATGGGCTCCCTTTAGGATGGGAATCGCCCTTCAGGGCTCTGTTACATTTGCATTTATGGTCAGAAGACTGCAGTCTGCATCGCTACCCTAACCAACAAAAATACCGGTCTTCGGGGTCTTTGTGATTTGACTTGATTTATTTGAAAATGGTTCCAATAAAAACTGGAATTGATGACTCCAGTGTGAACGTAAACCTAGGCCTTGTTCACACCTGCACTCGGCATCAGATTTATCTTGCTTTTTGAAAGTCAGAATCCTGTTGCACAACTGAGATCTGGCAGACACTTTGTGGTGGAGAGTTTTTTTTATCCCAATGTATGCACATACCTCCCAACTTCTGAAAAGCCCAAAGAGGGTCACTAGCACCGGTGTGCTGCAGCAATTTTCTTTTCCCCCTAAGACGCACCTCTAACTCAACCCAATGCCTATCTATACATGCACAATCCTGCCCAGTCTCCTTCGTGCCCCCCCCCACACAGTAGTTATGCCCCTTTAGTGCCCGCACACAGTAGTTATGACAAGATACGTAGTCCCTTCACAATAGATATGCCCCTGTAGTGCCCCCTCACAGTAGTTATGCCCCTGTAGTGCCCCCTCACAGTAGTTATGCCCCTGTAGTGCCCCCTCACAGTAGTTATGCCCCTGTAGTGCCCCCTCACAATAGTTATGCCCATGTAGTGCCCCCTCACAGTAGTTATGCCTCTGTAGTGCCCCCTCACAGTAGTTATGCCCCTGTAGTGCCCCCTCACAATAGTTATGCCCCTGTAGTGCCCCCTCACAATAGTTATGCCCCTGTAGTGCCCCCTCACAGTAGTTATGCCCCTGTAGTGCCCCCTCACAGTAGTTATGCCCCTGTAGTGCCCCCTCACAGTAGTTATGCCCATGTAGTGCCCCCACACAGTAGTTATGCCCCTGTAGTGCCCCCTCACAGTAGTTATGACAAGATACATGGTCCCTTCACAATAGATATGCCAAGATATGTGCCCCCTTCACAGTAGATATGCCAAGATGTTCCCCTTCACAGGAAGTAAAAAAAAAAAACTGTGAATACTCACCTGGTTCCTCCGATGATCACAGCTCCCATGCCAGCTCTGCAGGAGCAGCATGATGCTGTCACACATCGTGCTGCTCTGTAGGAGGAAGAGAAGTCCACTGGTTGGGGCTGGGTGCCGGCAGCTGAGAAGAACGGCTCCTGCTTCACCATTACAATCAGCTGAGAGAGGGACAATCCTCGGCCGTTCTGGGGCTGCTGGACAGCCGCCGAAATATGATATTGTCCCGCTGGATCTGGGATGGTTGGGAGGTATGCAGTAGATATGCCCCCCATACAGTAGTGCTGCCCCACCACCATAATATTGCCCTCTGAGCCCCTCCCCCAGTATTAATCAAGTAAAAAATAAGAAATGCCTAGTCCCATTCCCACGATGATCAGAGCACATTCTGCTCTCCCAGCAACAAGCGCGATGCAGTGATGCACAGGCCAATTCCCCAGCCAGGGAATGACCCTTGGCTTGCGCACCTCCTACACAGCCCATCGGGCGCTGCTTCTAGGGAGGGATGCAGCTGGGGAATGGTGGAGTAGGATTCTGACCGCTCCCTGCTTCACCACTGCATTCAGCATCCTCACAACTCAAATCGGGACACAACTCCGCCATCCCGGGACAGCCGCTGAAATCCGGGACTGTCCCGCTGGATCCAGGATGGTCGGGAGATATGATGGTATATGTGTCATGAATCTTGTAAAAATGTAAGCCATGACGCCTGTCTGAACAGAGTCTTAGGGCTCATGCACACAAACGTATTTTCTTTCAGTGTCTGTTTGTTTGTGTGGATGGAACCATTCATTTCAACGGGTCCGCAAAACCAAAACGGAAGATACTCCGTGTCTGTATGTCCACTACGCCGAAAATAGAACATGTCCTATTATTGTCCGCATAACGCACAAGGATAGGACTGTTCTATTAGGGGCCAGCTGTTCCGTTCGGCAAAATACGGAATGCACATGGACGTCATCCATATTTTTGTCGAATCCGTGTTTTGCATGAGCCCTCAAAGGGGAAGTCTTATCAAAGACCTTGGTGACCTACAGCAACACTGGGATACAACACCGAACCCTGTGATCGAGCGTGGGAAGCCCTGTCCCATTCAGTCTCAGAGAAGAGACTGCCATGTTGCTTGTTAATGTGGCCCCTGTCACCAATGTCCCTTCCCTCCCAAAAAAGTCAGTAATTAGAAAAGGGGCTGCAATAATACAGTTGACACCTATTATCATATTGTATTATTTGTATGACTTTCAGTGAGTGACGGCGCACAGGGGCTCTGTGGGTGCTCTGTCCCTAGGTGACCCCCAACTCTCTCTGACTCTTCCGTTCACACAGCACAGCCAGCCGCCCCCACCTCGCTGAGGCCTCAGCCACGCCCACTGTGCTGCACATCTCGAGCCGGGGGCGTTACCGAACCCAAACAAGCCCCGCCCACTACAACGTATTACCCGTCTGGGAGAGTCAACTAAGCCCTGCTAAACCCCGCCTACCATCATCCAGCCCCGCCCGTCACCCAACCCTCCCCATCTCCGACGTAGCAGTCAATGGGCGTACGGAGAGCTAGGAGACTCAAAATTCTGCCGAGGTGCGGCTGCGCGATTCACAGCTTCCAAATCCCAGAATAAGAGCGGATCCGTGATTGGAGGAAAGGAGAAGGTGCGTGTGTAAGCTCACCTGCTATTGGTGGAGCTCCCCCCAGCGGCATGTGTCCGAGCTAGGGCTTTGTATACACTCCATAGCACTCGGCCCTTTAACAATGGATGGGGAGATCCGGGCCGATTGTTAATGGACGGGGCCGGGCAGCAGCGGGGAGCTGAAGTGGGAGCCTCGGTAACGGGGGACGAGAGATGCGCTTGGAGCGTGATACGAGTCCAGGAGCCGATCACTGACTGAGGTCGGTCCGTAGGGGGGAGATGTTTGGGGACTTTATGGGGAACTTCCAGCGGGAGTCTGATGGGGGTGATGAGGCTTTGTTGGCTGCAGTGTCCTCAGCTAGGAATGTCCATAGACATGCATGATGGGTGATCTCCTGCTGGGGGCAGAAATCTTCCAGGATTGCCATGAAATTCAACAAAATCAGTTTTTCTATTTTGATTCTTTTAAATGTATGAATTTTTTTTTTTATACCGTAAAATGTCTTGCTGCATAAGGGGTTAAACTGTTAATATCATAAACTATCACGGGGGTCACTTACTTAGGACTAATATTTCATAGAATCTGTGTTTTCTGTATGTTTTTAATTCATTTATTTTATCTTTTTTATTTGCTCATAGTTTTGTTTTTGTTTTTTTGTTTTTTTTTCACCACTGTCCGATTTTCTTCCTACCGTTCCTAGATCTGGCATAAAAAAAAAAATACTCAAATCATTTACACTTCCAATGTAGTTGTGTTAGTTCAGCATTAAATGTTTATTTTTGTAATTTGCTTTTATTTTATTGTAGTTTTATCATAATTGGTTATATTAGTTTTATCATAGTCTAGCATTTGCAGTAACTCTTACACTTGTGTATCCCACAGTGATGTCTTTAATATATTTTACACTTACAGTTTAACTTCCGTGGTGGTGGTGGGGGGGGTTCGATTTTTGTTTATTTTTTTACACCTTTTACGTCCATAAGCTGGTTCGGGTTATTTTACGTTTTAATACGGCGCTGACGAAGAAGGCCATGGCGGCAAGGTATCATTAATTTATTTTATTTTTTTAGTTAATTAGATCTGCAGGTGTTAGCAGCCTGGCTCTTGGAATAAGTTGGACGCTAAACCCCTGTTGGTGGGATTTTAATTAAGTGCAAATTAGGCCAGGAAGGTTGTTTTTTTTCCCCTGCTTTTTTGCAGTTCTCACTTTAGGAGGCTCTTTGTATGTAAAGTTGAGTTGAGAAAGCGCTTGGATTCAGCTCTGGGAAGATGGTGTAAAGTTGTTTTGTGTGTGCTTCTCTTGCAGACCAGGTTGTTCTGCCTTTTGATCTCTTGACTTCCCATGCAATGGAGCTTGAAGGGTCGTGGTGGAGGGGTCAGCTCGCTGCAGACATCCATCAGGCTCTCCGCTATAAAGTAAGTGAATATCCTGTGATTTTCTACTCTTGTCTGTTTTTATATTTTTTGCTATTTTTCCTTTTTATCGTTGATGTGCAGGAAAAAAATAAATGTTTTGTGTGTGTGTGTGTGTGTGTGTGTGTATATATATATAATTTTCTACACAAAGTACGGTTGTATGGTAAAAAAAAATCTTTTTCTTTTTCTAAACTTTTGAGTAAATTGTACAAAAGGTGACCTTACAAATAGTTTATAGTTGGTTAATGGTTGAAAAAGCATCTGGTGAATGATCGCCATACCATTTTAGTCCATATTGTTGTTCAATCTGCCCGGGTGAAAGATCTGTCTGGGATTGTTCGTTCTATAAGGCCTGTTTCACATGGTCAGTATTTGGAAGCCAAAGCCTTCAGAGAAAAGGTAGAGTAGAAATATATATTTGTGCCTCTTCTGTGTTTTGGCTTACAAATACTGGTCCAAAAATACTGACCGTGTGAAAATGGGCAAAGAAGGGATGAAACCCGGTTGACTTCTTATTCAGGGAATAATGGCCTGTCATCAGTCGGCTAAAACAATCGTTCATTGTTAAACTTCAACTGGCGAGCGCTTGTTTGGGCAGAAATCGTCCATTTTGATCGATTAATGTGTTTGGCCACTTAAAGGCAACAACTTTGGAGCCTCTTTGGATTCTCAACTATTCAGTTAATGATTTCCCAGTTCATTAAAAATTTGATTATTTAAAGAAGAAGAAAAAAAACTAAATAAATTTGTGTGTGTGTGTATATATATATATATATATATATATATATATATATATATATATATATATATATATATATATATATATATATATAATCTTTATTATGTTATTTTTATCTATACCTTTTTCCCTCTCTACCAGTTCTCCAGAAGGCTGTAGTCAGAGGCTCATGTCTTCTGTAAATAATGTTGCTGAAGATCCTCAGTGTTTTATTGTCCTGTGTCGGAGTCCAGTCCAGCTGGTTACTTCCCAGTGCCTCAGTTCACACTCCGGTGTTAAGTAGCAGGGAGCCTTTAGTTTCCTTTAGGGCATATGTGTTGGGGAATAGTTGGCGAGGCTGCTCTGGGGCGCTGCCACAAGTAGATTGTCACGGTTTAAATCTCTTTTGTCATTCAGCAGCATGCTGGGGGTTGTCCCTCAAAACGGCAAACTGGCCAGCAATTGCAAAGGCTTCTTTTGTTGCTACAAGTGTCCTGCTCCAAGGTGGTGGAAGCGTTTATACCCCTCATCTTTTGTTCTTCTATTCAGGGTTTTTGAATATGGGGATCCTTGTCCCGGTTCTTTTCATCTACAGTAATTTACTTATCATCTACATTGTAACTTTTTTATTTATTTATTTATTTTTGGGCCTCTGCCATTAATTTCTTCTGCTGCTTCGGTCAAGTGGATTAGGTTGCTATGGTTACCCACATTTAATTAATTTGATGAATTGCTCTTCGGGGCGGCTCAGCCACGTCTAAAATCTGCACAAGTCAATTAGTCTTTAGGCATTTAAAAACTCTAAAACAATAGGGTGCTATGTGAGAAGTTTTGCCTACGACCCTCAGTGCCGGCTTGATTTTTGCCTGTGTAGACCGTTCCTGAAAGGAATTTCGCTAAGCTAATTATAAATGCGTTATCCTGAATCTGCTCAGGGTATGAACCCGGCCAAACAATGGAGAGATGGTTTGTCTGGACAGGCCTGTGAAGGCGGCAGCCAATGTGTTTGGTCTGCTCATTAATAAGGTTTATCTTCTGGTGTCAGCGAGACATCTGCCCTCGTCTGACCACTTGTATGTCAAGTCTTCCGAGAACAGCCTATTGTTAAAATCAAACTTTTATGTTAAATATTTTTTTTAAATAATTTTTGGTAGTCAATAAAAAAAAATAAAAAATTCTGCAGTTTTCACACCGGCCATTAAACCTAATTACATGCTGACACATTTGTCCAGATTGCTTTTTAGCAGTCATCTCATTATCATCACAGACAGGATTGCAATGGCAGATAACAGCGCCCAAGTTTTCTCATTTTATACAGTAACACCTCTGTATAGATAGCTCAGAATCAACCGTTCACAATAGTTGTCAGCTTATCTACTCCCCCCTCCTGCACAATGGCCTGTACAGGCAAGATGGCTACTCCCATAATCATGGACAGAAAATAAAGCAGTAAAATAAATCTACATGCAGAAAAAAAAAATTCAGGCAGAAGGACTATGTATCACTTTCTGGTTGTAATTAGTAAATAATGAGAACATATACGTGATACATTCTCTTTAGGGCTCATGCACACTAATGTATTTTCTTTCGGTTTCCGTTCCATTATTATATATATATTTTTTTTTGTGTGGACCCATTCAAGTGAACAGAGCTTAGCCCCGCCCAGGCCATTGATACTAGTCATGACGTCACTGGGCCTGCGGTAAACAGTGAGAAGGCCGCGGCGCTACTGCCTGCACTGCTGCCTTCTCAGCTGATCGGCAGGGGTCCCGGGTGTCGTACCCCCGCCGATTAGATGCTGATAGATCATCAGTTTAAAAAACTGCAGAACCACTTTGAGTGCCCTACATGGCTATATGACTATTAGGGTTTGCTGGAACCAGGTGACAGAGCCTCTTTAAAGTTATTCTCCGGGCTTTTAAAAAATAAATAAAATAATCAGTCCGTTGTAGAAAGAGTTTGGTCAGTACTTCATTTTGAATGTTTTAGAAATGTTTAGAAGATAGAAAACAGCCGAAACCGGTCCCTAAAATGACAAACATCGACTTGCTTCAATCAGCTCTCACCAGTATCATTGTACATGGGTTAGACTTTGGCCAGTACTTAGCCCTCCGTTGGGCCACTGATTCCGCCGCGGGCTCTTCTGTTCCTCTTCCAGACATGTTCCCGAGTCTTCTTCCTGTTCAGCTGCATATCTTGCTGCAGAACAGGAAGACTGTTCAGTCTGGAAACCTGACGGACTCTATTCAAATCTATAGGGTCCAGCTTTGTTGGGATCACTTCAGAAATGAATCTGCTGTCAGCCGTCATGCTCCGGTATGGAAGGATGCCATGTTGCTTGCATGAACAGAGCCAACAAGGGCACCGGCAAATATAGGCTTTTCATCCCTTCTCTGTAATTGTGGCCACGTATGAAAACTTGGTGGCAGTGAGTATGTCTGCCGTCACCGGGTTATTACCTTTTACCTGGAGCTGAGATTGGTGACTAAGTACAGGAGCGAGGTGTGCTCATTATATTCAGGGGTGATAGGTTGCGTCCACATCTCCATTTAGGAGCAGCCTGCCAGATCCCGCAGGATCCAACGTTGCCAGATCCCCATTGACTGTAATGAGGTCCAGCCGATTCCGCCATAAATGCCAGGTTTTTGCTGCAACATTTATTTGTCTGGCCGACAGCCGGTATTTGCATCGGACCTCCTAAATGGAGATGTGAGCGAGGTGGGTCTTGTTGCACCACTGAGCAACATCGACTTTATACAAGGCCTGCTGCAAAGTGAATGGAGGATCAGTGATCGCTATTACACTTGTTTGTTCCCAATTCAGTTTGCATGTTGACCACAGCACATTCCCTGTTTACACAGGACGATGCGCTGCCGACAAAACAAGGATTTTTGGTGCAGCATGAAAGATGCCATCACCAGAACAAACACGTTTGCTTTTTTTGTTGGGTGATTGGCGGCTGCGTTTACACAGGCCAGAAATCGGGTACGAGAATTGGTATGAAATACGAATATTCATTTATATAGCCTGAAACCACGATTGTAAAATGGCACTAAAAAATAGAAAACCTGTATCAAAGCAACAGTGGTAACCGTCGGCGGTTTTTACTTTATAATTCTAGAAAGGTTTGGTACCATCATGAGTAACGTCTGTTTTCTGCGTTTTTCACGTAACGCAGGCACCATAGAAGTGAATAGGGCCGCGTGAAAATCGCAAGCATCTGCAAGCAAGAGCGGATGCGGTGCGATTTTCACGCACGGTTGCTAGGAGACTATCGGGATGGAGACCCGATCATTATTATTTTCCCTTATAACATGGTTATAAGGGAAAATAATAGCATTCTGAATACAGAATGCATAGTAAAATAGTGATGGAGGGGTTAAAAATAAAAAAAAATTAACTCACCGAGTCCACTTGATCGCGTAGTTGTGGATCTCTGTCTTCTTCTGTAATGTTGAGCTGCCGGCTAAGGACCTGTGGTGACGTGATATCACATGGTCCCTCACCATCACTATGGTGATTAACCATGTGATTGGACCATGTGATGAGCACAGTGACGTCGCCACTAGTTTTTTTGCCAGGTCCTGAACATAGAACAGAGACCGGCAGCGTTGGAGCCGGTAATTTTTTATTTATTTTTTAACCCCTCCATCCCTAATTTACTTTGCATTCTGTATTAAGAATGCTATTATTTTCCTTTATAAACATGTTATAAGGGAAAATAATAAAATCTACACAACACCTAACCCAAACCTAAACTTCAGTGATGAAAATCTCATCCACGGGTCGCAAAAAAAAAAATGCATAAACCCACCGTGGCACAGAATTTAAATCCACAGTTTGTCAATCTATGCTGGAGATTTTCATTAGAGATTTCACCCTTTGCAATGCGCCAATCTGCAGCAAAATCATCTACAAATCCGCAGTGCGTCCGCTGCGGAAATTCCATCCTATATGGCTGTGCGCTAAGACCCTGAGTTTCCAAGCCTGGCATGATGGGCCCTGTGCTGTCAGAGGAGACATTTTAATTTATGAGAAGGCGCAGACCTCGTCATAAATGAAATGCCTCCTCCGGCAGTCCGCGCGCCAGACTGAAACCTGTGCCAGCTTGGAACTGCCGTAGATATCGGTCTTTTTTTATGCCAGTGTCTGTCTGGGATAAGTGATGATAAATGTGTCAGCCCACACTCCACCCGTTCAGGGTTGCCAACTATCCCGAAATTTCGGTACATTCAGTAATTGGCAACTTTTTTCCTGAAAAAAAAAAATAGATGTGTCCGTTATTTTCAATTTTTATGCTTGTGGTACCTGACTAGACAGTTTTGGTGGTAATTTATCATTATTTTACAGCTCACTGTAAATGCTGGTAATACGTTCTTATCAATATATAAAGCTATAGATGCATATGACTTACAATTTTTATAATTCATTACGGTTTTCCAATATGTCCTGTGAGAAATGTTGGTTCTACGTGATTTTGGGATAAATTGTCCAGAAAAAATAAATAAAACTTCTTGTTGGAAACCCTGCACCTGCGTCATGCCCCCTTTTGGAAATTGGCGAGGAGGAGTTAAAAATGGAATTTAAAAAGTTGCAAAATGGGGTCCCCCCTCTGAGGGTTTAGTCGCACGTCAAAATCGCAACAAAACCCTGAACAAAACATTCATGTGTGAATAAAGCCCAAGAGTCTAGGAGCAAGATTAAAGATAGAACTTAAATCGTGTCTTGTGCAGAGTGCTCGCTGTGTAAACGCTGTATTCCTCCCCTCCTCCTGTGTGACTATCCTGCGCATTTGTCGGCAGACTTAAATTACCACTTTGCTTCTCTGTTTACTTAGGAACTGAAGCTTCCGACCTACAAAGGCCAGTCTCCCCAGCTGAACCTAAGACGCTACTTTGCAGACCTGATAGCTATTGTCAGTAATCGATTTAAGCTGTGTCCTACTGCCCGTCATCTCGCTGTCTACCTGCTGGACCTCTTCATGGACCGCTACGACATCTCTATCCAACAGTTACACATCGTGGCGCTTTCCTGTTTGCTTCTAGCAAGTAAGAACATCTGTGCTTAATACATTGGGTATTAGATAGATTTGCCATAAATGGTTTACATATATTTTCTGAATTTTCATTGGGCTTGTTTTTTTTTCTTCTGAGATTTTTTTTATTAGACTGTAAGGCAATGATATTAAGCAATACAAAGATACGACTCTGATATCGTTTACCTATCTTAAAGGGGTTGTCTCACTTCAGCAAATGGTATTTATCAGGTAGAGAAAGTTAATACAAGGCACTTACTAATGTACTGTGATTGTCCATATTGCCTCCTTTCCTGGCTGGATTAATTTTTCCATTACACTATACTAGCGTTGTCATGATACCAAAATGTTAATTTGATTTCAACACCATAAATTTTTTTGCGATATTCGATACCACGTGAAAAACATTACACCAAAAAAAGCCACGTGCATTCCGCATTTTTATTAATTTATTTATTTATTTAAACTTTTTATTTAATAACTATTAGCCCCCTTGTCCTGTTCATCGTAATAGAGATCTATTAGGGTGCTGCACTGTGCCCTGTCGTTGAGGCCAGGTGTCAGCTGTGTGATCCGGCCGGCACCCGCCGCCTACATTTGTATTTATGGGTTAATTATATGCATTGGTGGTGCAGTGTTAACAGACCCTCCGGTCCTCCTCAGTATTATTTTCTCATTGGTGGCCAGCGGCAGCTACATCGCAGTGGAGAGGGAGGGATTCTCTTCTTATCCACTGTGCCAGCTCAAGAGAACATGGTGCCCGCCGAGGCAGAGATACTAGGCTTGCGCAGTAGTGCCTAGTATCAGAAAATAGCAAATCCCGGTATCTGATCGATTTGGGTACAAAAGTATTGATTATCGAAAGTTCGATACCCGGTGCAACCCTATATTATACACTGATTGTATCCAGGGGCTACGACCACCCTGCAGTCCAGAAGTGGTGGTCTTGCTTGCACGCGATAGGAAACGGCACCAGCCTCCCTGGTGGTCGGGACGGTGGGAGCGCACATGAACACGCATGCTCATCAGCTTTGGTCCCGTCCACCTCTGCACTGCAGCGGTGGTCGTACCACCTGGATACGAGAAGTGTATAATGTGGTGGAAAAATGAATCCAGCCAGCAAAGGAAGCAATATGGACAACCACAATACATTAGGAAGTGCCTTGTATTAACTTTCTCTACATAAGTGGCGTTTACTGAAGGGAGACAAATCCTTTAACCCCTTAAGGACATAGGACGTACCGGTACGCCCTATTTCCCGAGTCCTTAAGGACCAAGGACGTACCGGTACGTCCTGACTTTAAAATCGGCATTCCGGCGCCGCAGGGGTTAATTTGAACAGGATGCCGGCTGAAATCATTCAGCCGGCATCCTGTTAAAACGCCAGGGGGGGTCATGTGACCCCCCCGTGTCGGCGATCGCAGCAAACCGCAGGTCAATTCAGACCTGCGGTTTGCTGCGCTTTTTGCAGTTTCTGATCCCCGCGGTCCCTGACCGCGGGGATCAGAAACTTTAGAGTGTCTAAAATCAATATAGTACACCCCCCCTGCACCCCTGCATGATTTGATGGCAGCGGGTGGTGCAGGGGGGGTGTCGCAGGCGGTGGGGGCGTTGCGGGAGGCGGGCGGTGCGGCAGGCGGGATCGCGATCCCCCGCCCGCCTCCCATTGAATAATCGTTGGTGTACAGTGGGTATACCAGGGTGCCAGCACATTGCTGGCACCCTGGTATAAACGGCTGACATCGTTGATGCGATGTCAGCCGTTTAACCCTTTCCATACAGCGGTCCGTACGGACCGCTGTATGGAAAAGGTTAACAGTAAAAGGGAGCTCCCTCCCTCTCCGATCGGGGGGCTGCTGTGCCTTTGCAGCCCCCCGATGGGAGAGGGAGAGAGCCCCCAGACAGCCCCCCCAGAGCCCCGTCCTTACCCTTCCCCGTCTGCGCAGTTCTGACCATAACTGAGCAGACGGGGAAGGTTCCCATGACAACAGGACGCCTGCTCAGGCGTCCTGCTGTCCATGGTGCTGAACAGATCTGTGCTGAAAGCATAGATCTGTTCAGTGTAAGTAAAATACAGTTACAGATACCTATATAGGTTCTGTACTGTATTTTACAGACATCAGACCCACTGGATCTTCAAGAACCAAGTGGGTCTGGGTAAAAAAAAAAAAAAATAAGTGAAAAAAGTTAAGATAAAAAAAAAAAACATTTATCACTGAATAAAAATTAAAAAAAATAAAATAAACTACACATATTAGGTATCGCCGCGTCCGTAACGACCTGATCTATAAAACGGTCATGTTACTTTCCCCGCACAGTGAACGCCATAAAAATAAAAAAATAAAAACTATGAGAAAATTGAAATTTTGCCCACCTTACTTCCCAAAAAAGGTAATAAAAGTGATCAAAAAAGTCGCATGTACGCCAAAATAGTACCAATCAAACCGTCATCTCATCCCGCAAAAAATTTGACCCTACTCAAGATAATCGCCCAAAAACTGAAAAAACTATGGCTCTTAGACTATGGAAACACTAAAACATCATTTTTTTTGTTTCAAAAATAAAATCATTGTGTAAAACCTACATAAATAAAAATAAAGTATACATATTAGGTATTGCCGCGTCCGTATCGACCGGCTCTATATAAATATCATATGACCTAACCCCTCAGGTGACCACCATAAAAAATAAAAATAATAAATTGTGCAAAAAAAGCAATTTTTTGCCATCTTACGTCACAAAAAGTGTAATAGCAAGCGATCAAAAAGTCATATGCACCCCAAAATAGTGCCAATCAAACTGTCATCTCATCCCGCAAAAAATTAGACCCTACTCAAGATAATCGCCCAAAAACTGAAAAAACTATGGCTCTCAGACTATGGAGACACTAAACAATTTTTTGGTTTTAAAAATGAAGTTATTGTATAAAACTTACATAAATAAAAAAAATTGTATACATATTAGGTATCGCTGCGTCCGTGACAACCTGCTCTATAAAATTACCACGTGATCTAACCTGTCAGATGAATGTTGTAAATAACAAAAAAAAAAACGTGCCAAAAAAGCTATTTCTTGTTACCTTGCCGCACAAAAAGTGTAATATAGAGCAACCAAAAATCATATCTACCCTGAACTAGTACCAACAATACTGCCACCCTATTCCGTACTTTCTAAAATGGGGTCACTTTTTTGGAGTTTCTACTCTAGGGGTGCATCAGGGGGGCTTCAAATAGGACATGGTGTCAAAAAAACCAGTCCAGCAAAATCTGCCTTCCAAAAACCGTATGGCATTCCTTTCCTTCTGCTCCCTGCCGTGTGCCCGTACAGCGGTCTACAACCACATATGAGGTGTTTCTGTAAACTACAGAATCAGGGCCATAAATAATGAGTTTTGTTTGGCTGTTAACCCTTGCTTTGTAACTGGAAAAAAAATATTAAAATGGAAAATCTGCCAAAAAAGTGAAATTTTGAAATTGTATCTCTATTTTCCATTAAATCTTGTGCAACACCTAAAGGGTTAACAAAGTTTGTAAAATCAGTTTGAATACCTTGAGGGGTGTAGTTTCTTAGATGGGGTCACTTTTATGGAGTTTCTACTCTAGGGGTGCATCAGGGGGCTTCAAATGGGACATGGTGTCAAAAAACCAGTCCAGCAAAATCTGCCTTCCAAAAACCGTATGGCATTCCTTTCCTTCTGCGCCCTGCCGTGTGCCCGTACAGCGGTCTACAGCCACATATGAGGTGTTTCTGTAAACTACAGAATCAGGGCCATAAATAATGAGTTTTGTTTGGCTGTTAACCCTTGCTTTGTAACTGGAAAAAAAATATTAAAATGGAAAATCTGCCAAAAAAGTGAAATTTTGAAATTGTATCTCTATTTTCCATTAAATCTTGTGCAACACCTAAAGGGTTAACAAAGTTTGTAAAATCAGTTTGAATACCTTGAGGGGTGTAGTTTCTTAGATGGGGTAACTTTTATGGAGTTTCTACTCTAGGGGTGCATCAGGGGGCTTCAAATGGGACATGGTGTCAAAAAACCAGTCCAGCAAAATCTGCCTTCCAAAAACCGTATGGCATTCCTTTCCTTCTGCGCCCTGCCGTGTGCCCGTACAGCGGTCTACAGCCACATATGAGGTGTTTCTGTAAACTACAGAATCAGGGCCATAAATAATGAGTTTTGTTTGGCTGTTAACCCTTGCTTTGTAACTGGAAAAAAAATATTAAAATGGAAAATCTGCCAAAAAAGTGAAATTTTGAAATTGTATCTCTATTTTCCATTAAATCTTGTGCAACACCTAAAGGGTTAACAAAGTTTGTAAAATCAGTTTTGAATACCTTGAGGGGTGTAGTTTCTTAGATGGGGTCACTTTTATGGAGTTTCTACTCTAGGGGTGCATCAGGGGGCTTCAAATGGGACATGGTGTCAAAAAAACTGTCCAGCAAAATCTGGCCTTCCAAAAACCATACAGCGTACCTTTCACTCTACGCCCCGCTGTGTGGCCGTACAGTAGTTTACGGCCACATATGGGGTGTTTCTGTAAACGGCAGAGTCAGGGCAATAAAGATACAGTCTTGTTTGGCTGTTAACCCTTGCTTTGTTAGTGGAAAAAATGGGTTAAAATTGAAAATTAGGCAAAAAAATGAAATTCTCAAATTTCATCCCCATTTGCCAATAACTCTTGTGCAACACCTAAAGGGTTAACGAAGTTTGTAAAATCAGTTTTGAATACCTTGAGGGGTGTAGTTTCTTAGATGGGGTCACTTTTATGGAGTTTCTACTCTAGGGGTGCATCAGGGGGCTTCAAATGGGACATGGTGTCAAAAAAACTGTCCAGCAAAATCTGGCTTCCAAAAACCATCCGGCGCACCTTTCACTCTACGCCCCGCTGTGTGGCCGTACAGTAGTTTACGGCCACATATGGGGTGTTTCTGTAAACGGCAGAGTCAGGGCAATAAAGATACAGTCTTTTTTGGCTGTTAACCCTTGCTTTGTTAGTGGAAAAAATGGGTTAAAATTGAAAATTAGGCAAAAAAATGAAATTCTCAAATTTCATCCCCATTTGCCAATAACTCTTGTGCAACACCTAAAGGGTTAACAGAGTTTGTAAAATCAGTTTTGAATACCTTGAGGGGTGTAGTTTATAGAATGGGGTCATTTTTGGGCGGTTTCTATTATGTAAGCCTTGCAAAGTGACTTCAGAGCTGTAGTGGTCCCTAAAAATTGGGTTTTTGTAAATTTCTGAAAAATTTCAAGATTTGCTTCTAAACTTCTAAGCCTTGTAACATCCCCAAAAAATAAAATATCATTCCCAAAATAATTCAAACATGAAGTAGACATATGGGGAATGTTAAGTCATCACAATTTTTGAGGGTATTACTATGTATTACAGAAGTAGAGAAACTGAAACTTTGAAATTTGCTAATTTTTCCAAATTTTTGGTAAATTAGGTATTTTATTATGCAAAAAAATTAATTTTTTTGACTTTATTTTACGAGTGTCATGAAGTACAATATGTGACGAAAAAACAATCTCAGAATGGCCTGTATAAGTAAAAGCGTTTTAAAGTTATCAGCACTTAAAGTGACACTGGTCAGATTTGCAAAAAATGGCCTGGTCCTTAAGGTGAAAATGAGCCTGGTCCTTAAGGGGTTAAGAAGATTGCATAACCTAATGTAAAAGGATGATAGAAAAAGTTAAATCTAACAGGACCAAAAAAAAAAAAAAGATCTATTCTTGGGTAAAATAGTCCACGCAGAGTCCGTTTGCAAAGGGATAGATGGCATATCCAGGCGTTGAGTGGTTCTTGCATGTTTTGTCGATTCTGGAAGCAATTTCTCCAATGTTGGGGATATTTTCCTTGGTGGGCATTTAGTGGCTAGGAAGATATGAGCTACAATGACTGCCCTTCAAGGGAATGGAGTTGTCACTGGGCTTGTTTGACTTTGAGGAGAATGTTGTAGTCACGTACAGAATCCAAACTTTGTTTAAAAGGTGCAGTCACACATCGCAGATTGCATGTTTAAAATCCACTCCATTTACAGAAAGTAGCAGAGAAGTGGAAGAGATTTCTAAAAAAAAATAAAAAATTATGGAAATCTGCCACCAATCTGATCTTTTGCAATGCAGAGGGTGAAATCTGCGGTGGATCCACAGCAATATCCACAAGGTAGATTTTGTAAGCAAGAACAAAATTGGAAAGCATAAGGATCTGGACGATTTTGACAAGGGCCAAATTGTGAGGACTACACTACTGGGTCAGAGTATGACCGGTCTTGGTGGATGGGGGGGGGGTTAATCCCGGTATGCAATGGTTTAGTACCTATCCATGTTGATATAAGGAAGGAGAACCAGTGAAAGGACCATGGGATTCTGGATGCCAAAGACTTGCTGACGCACGTGGGTAGCAGCTGGTCCAGTCCTTTAGAAGACTTGCTATAGTACAAATTCTTGAAAAGTTTAATGTTGGGTACCTTCAAAAGTCTTATGGAGTCCATGTCTTGATGGGTCATAGCTAGGGTGGCCACTGGCTTCACCCTAGAAAGCCGGACCGGCCCAAACCACACCCACAACGCCCCCAAATCACTCCCACAATGACCTAAACCATGCCCCCAAACTACATAAAGTCACGCCCACCTGCCAGTGAAGCCACGCCCCCACCATCCGCTGGAAAAACACGGGGGAGGAGAGAGAAGAACTTTGGGAATGGAAGGTGGGCCGGGGGCAGCCGGACGCTTCTCTCCCCCTCAGTCATCCACAGGGAGCCATGTCTGCGGCTCTAGTGACTGACTTGGGGTGAGAGAAGCCTCGGTCAGTTCCTGCAGCTTACGCTCAGACAGCACAATGCTGCTGTCTGAGACGTGAGCTACTGGAAAGGAGGACATCCCTGTGTCCGTCCAGGCACTGTGCCGGACGGAGGACAGGGAGCCTGAAAACCGGAATGTCCGGCCTAAAACCGGACATCTGGCCACCCCAGTCATAGCACAAGGGGGGCCTATACAATATTTGGTGTTATGCCTGACTGGTGTATGTTGGAACTGCATAATTATGAAATCCTTTTAGCCGTCGGAGTGTTCCAGTAATAAGCAGATTCCTCCATGATTGTCCTGAAGGCAACATGTGTGACCCATCAGTCATGAGTCATAGATGTTCCACTTCTCACAACTGTTGACTTCCGTAGAGAGAGAAAGATGCAAGATTCTCTTTTCTCCCCCCTTTTTTTTTGTAGTTTTGATAAGGCTCCCTCTTCCTTGTACTTTCTCCACCATCTTCTATGTTGTGAATGCCCGATGTATTGCAAATTATGGTAAATGCCTGACACCAGGACTTTTTCCAGTATAACAGTGGGGTTACTGTCTGCAATGAATGGAGTAGTCTCTAGTAGAGGAGGATTTGTGTAATGCCTGTAAATGCTCTGCATGTCCCTGCCATAGAAAGTGAAGGCATTGTCCTACCCGCTGATCTGTATAAATAATGGAGTACAGCACTCGGCTGAGGGATCCAGCGTCATGGCTTCTCATCATTATTTTGCCTCACTTTGTCAAACGGCAATTAACTACATCGTAGATTTCCATGATGCAGTTAGTTCTTGTCATCAGACCTATGGTTGGCAGGGACTTGTGGCCCTAATAACGGCTTAAAAATACATCTGTATTTTTTGTGTGTGTGAAACCAGTCTTAGACCCCATTCACATGACCGTATATTTCTGTTCATATCCGTTCCACTGGACCGTTACGGATCCGTTCATGTCGGTGAGGCATGAAAAGATGTGGACAGCACATTGTGTGCTGTCCGCATCCGTACTTCTGTTCTGTGGTCCCGCAAAAAAATAGAACATGTCCTATTGTCCGTAATTGCGGACAAGAAGAGACATTTCTACACAGGAGAAAGACGATCCGATCCACAAAATGCGGAATGCACACAGCCGGTATCTGTGTTTTGTGGACCTCTAAAACGGATGCGGTTGGGTGAATGAGCCCTTACACTCAGTTTCTAAAGGCACCAGAGGCGAGTGAGTCGATTCTAGACTAATTGAATTTGACCTGAATTTTTTAGAAAATTCAGAATCCTAACTATTGGTCATTCGATTCAGGTGAATTTCTCAAAATGGCATAAGATGTTTTTTCAGATCTTTTGGAGCTCGAGTAGCTACCCTGCAGAACTTCCATAGATAATTTGATGCATGGTCCATTTGTTGTATTCAATCAGGTAAATTTGAAGACAAGGAAGACCGAGTGCCAAAGCTTGACCAGCTGAATAGTCTTGGATGTATGACCAACATGAACCTGGTGCTAACCAAACAGAACCTGCTCCATATGGAGCTTCTGCTGCTGGAAACCTTTGAGTGGAACTTGTGCCTCCCAACTCCTGCCCATTTTATAGATTACTACTTGTCTATTGCTGTCCACGACACTGACCTCCATGATGGCTGGCCCATGATCTGCCTAGAAAAGACCAAAATCTACATGGCCAAATATGCAGACTATTTCTTGGAAGTATCGCTGCAAGGTGAGTCCTTTTTCTCTTTGTCTGCTGAGCCAAGCATGAGTTGAGCTCTTAGAAATGAGTCTAAACCTTGGTATTCTTGGTTTTCTTCACAGATCACGTGTTTTTAAATTACATTCCATCGCTCGTGGCCGCTGCGTGTGTTGCAGCCTCACGCATTATCCTGCGGCTCACACCCTCCTGGCCTATGAGGCTCCACCGTCTTACGGTGTACTCCTGGGACATCCTTGTGCCTTGCATTGAGAGATTACTGATGTAAGTATTTTGTTCAGGGGGTGAATCCCTAGAATGGAGTACGAGAACGTTAGCCCATTCACAGACGATTGGCTGCAGTAAATTGCAGCCTGTACTATGGTGGTGTCACTGCAATATGTCTGAGAATTCGGGAAAGTGTTATTTGAAGCAGATGCATTATTATTTTTTCTTGATAACACGTCCTATTTATGTACAAATATATCTCAATGTTGGTCTAAATGTACCACTTCCGTTTTTATCACCTATGTGTCTCTGACTTTTTGGGGCCAGGATGTTGCCTGGTTTCTAAATGACTTTGTTTCTAAATGAATCGTTGTGAAGAGAGATGGGTCATAGGAGGAAAAGACCAGTTCCTACTCGTAGACACTACAAATGTATCACCGCACCTCATTTTTTTATATGTAAAGAGACTATTTTTGCCACCCTGTGAGGCAAATGATTATAAAGTGACGGCTGTATATGGGATGAAGTGAACAGAGATGTATCTATGACTGCATGTATATATACATTATGGTCCTATATGGTTCCTACGGCTTTGTGATTCCTAGATGTGTAGGACAAAGTCCTATCTCCACTAAAGCCCAGCATTAGTTGGTGGATTTTAAGGGGGCACTGAAAATTTGCATACCAACTAAATTTTCATCTATTTGGGGGGAAAGGGGTGTTTTTATAATCATACGGAAATCCCTCCAGATAAACTCTGGTTTACCGACATTGCCATGTAATATGGCAGATCACACACAACTTGTGACTCTCTCTAAATATACATATACTCATATTTTTATTTTTTTATTTTTTCCTTTACAACTGGATTTCATTTTTAGATGCAATATTCTGTGATTTTTTTTTTTTTTTTTTTATATATTTTTTTTCTTTTCTTTTTAAACATATCTTTATAGCAGCCATGGCTCCAAATCCTCTGCATAGACATAGTTAAATGAGAACATTCTCGCTGCTTGCAGTCACCACCAGGGGGAGCGTGAGAGCTTTTTGCATACTGCCTTATTGGGGTGTTCAGTATATCAGTTCAGTATATAAATTGTATATTGTAAACAGTAAAGCTCCCTCTAGTGGCGACTAGGCAGACAAATGCATCATTTAGTTTGGTGCAGAGGACTTGAAGCTCTGTATCAGGGAAAAAAATATGATTTAACAGCTACAAAGAAATTAATGGGAGATTAAACAAAACGGGATTCGAGGGTATATATTCATTTTAAAGCTACAGTACCATACTCGGGTGTAAGTGGCACATATATTTCTACACTTTCCTAATTTGCACGTTCTGTTCCATTTAGTGCACATGACAACGACGTGAAAGAAGCCAACAAGCACAAATCCCAGCTGAGCCATGCAGCGACTCCATGTTTATTTCCGCAGTCCCCGGCGCCGCCACAAGCCCACATCCAGCAGCACGTGCCCCACTTTCTGCATTCCCAGCACCAACTGCAGTTTCATCACCAGCCGCCACCTCAGCTGCCCAGCTGTCAGCAGATTGTGACAGCCCATACGTCAGCATTCCCTCTTCAGACCTGCTCCTCTGGCCTGACCTCCGGCATCCAGCCCCGGGCGCACATACAGACTGCCGCCAGCGTCTCTATAGCCGCTGTGCCAATAGAAGTGAAACCCTGCATAGGGGTGTCTTATAACAGAAACTTTCCAGTGAACGGACACTACTCCTGTATCACTCAGTGTTTTGAGAGGTGATGAAGGCCTTGCATTACCTCTGTGCCCTATTGGGGCAATAAATACTGTGAAATCTACAATCCTTTTGTTTTGGGGTGCTACCCCCTCCCTCATTGATGTAATACCACAGGAAGCGTCTGTTACGCGAGCAAAGAGAGTCTGAGATTAATGGGGGACTTGTTGGCCAAACTACTCAATGGTGCTAATGAACTAATTGACTGCCTAGGACACCCAGTCTTCAGGGAATGAGATATGTTGTTTTTTCTCCAGACGACATTCCTGATATGTTATGAAGGAGAAGTACAGTATTACTATGTTGCCTATCCATGAAGATACAGCAAACTTGCCTTTACCCATTCCCGGCATCGTACCTGCTGCGAGCCGGTGGCTGTTTGTCGTACCACTGGTTCCTCTACTGGTAGACGAAGAAACTTTGCTCAAATAATTAAATTATACCTCATTTTTTTTTAAGGCAATCTTTCACACTAACTCAGGGATATAATATATATCTATAACCTCCTCCTTGTCATGCTGCTGGTAATTATTTTTAACATAGGGTTAGACCGCTATACGGTTTTGCTTCTGTCCAGCAAAAATTTAATTTTGAAGCTGCTGTTCAGCCCCCATCTTTGGCGCCTTTGTGGAAGCAGTGTAGTGTAACTTGTGTCCAGGTATGTACTGTGTGATGTTAAAAGAACAAATGTGAACGTTGGTAGTACACCCTCCTTAATTTTAGATGAGGATTTGACACAGTAGGTAGGATTAGATATAGTTTATGGTGTGACATCTTTCCAAACCAAATGATGATGACCAAAACTGGTGTCCATTACAGGAACAGAAAGTTTAATGGGACTTTTGCTCCAAAAATAATTTTTAGGGTATGTCATGTCAAGTAAGTGTGTCCTTAACAAGTCTATCTAATATATATATATGAGGGACTATCTGCCAAAATATGATGTTGGCAGGGGGAAAGAAGGTCCATGCAAGTTGACTTTCCAATCCCAGTCCTATTGTCTTGGCAGGAGGTTAGCCACCGCTAGAGGTGTCCGAAGGGGCTTTCTCCTCTTGCCATTGAAAATACACGCGTGCTTGACCGAACCGAGCATGAATGTGAATGGGGGTCAGGAGGAATAGCTGTTGGACAGCTATGGGAGTTCCATCAGTAGGGGTTTTTCTTTGTTCCTGTTGATCCCCAACAGGTGACCATATATGAACAGCCATCTCCTCGCTGCAATCGATTGTGATCCCAGTTTCCAGATCCCTATTCCATGTGGTTCTAATGACCTGTCTAATCTTGCATTCAATCGAAAAGGCCCTTTAATGTCAATTCTAGACATAAGACAAAACCACCATTAAGCCGGGGAAATTTAGGCAAAAATCCAAGTTACAAAGAAGGTTTCGAAGATTACCGCCTCAAGCAATTTTGCAATTTATCGAAACTTTATGTTGTCAGTTTGTCCAAATATTGTAGAACGATGTGATATCTCTATTTTATGACTTATTTTCTTAGTGTATGTAGGAATATTCCATTCAGGTTATTTAATCTTAGTTTAGTAGCGTTTACACGGTTTGTTTGAAGATCTTGGGTCTCGTGTATAGAAAGTAGTGGAGAGGAAAATCCGAGGCCTTGTTCATAGAAGCCAAACAGGTTCCAACCTTCATTTTTTTTTTTCAATGCTGGTTGATCTGGTTGTTTTAGGTCCCTTTTTTTTTTTTTTTTTTTTTTTTTTTTTTTCTTTAATACCTGTTTCTATGCATGAGGCCCATAATTGTGGTCAGTCAAAGTGCCCAAATACTAAGGAATCCTCATTTTATGCATATGGCATTCTGGCGTGAGGACTTCATAAGTGTCTTTATTTAACTACCTCATTATTACAGAGCTGTGTCCTAACTTGAATAACCGCTAACTTGTGAGCCCGACTTTTTTAGGAAATATAGTTTTTGTGTATGTTGTGTCTTTCCCCCCTCCACCCCCATCAACCACTATAGAACATACTAGCTAATTACTAACACTGGAGCCATTCTTTCGGTAAGAAAGGGAACAATTTAGAGAAAATTAGATTTAATATCCAAATATGACATCTGTACACAGTCCATTTTGACTTTTTATTTTATTTTTATTGTAGAAGGAAGCAAGTTTTGACTTACAAAAAAAATCACTAAAATTATTTTTTCTTTGTTTTCTATTATTATTTATTATGTAGCATAATAGGTTTGTTGTGCAAAGACATAATCATTACAAAAAACAGCCAAAGCTATGTTCACGAACCGCTGTTCATTGGAAAGGGACTTGACCAGATGTTACATGTTTGAATGCAGAAGCCAAATTGTTGTGGGGGTTATTTTCTGTGGGGATGTGTCGAAATTGTTGGAGTGTTCAACAAACAACAAAGAATTCTGGGTGAGTGCTATGCACTTTGGATTTTTTAATAAACCTTTTCTTTGCCTAAATGTTGTTGGGTTTCATGTTTACGGTCTTGGCTAATGTGTTCCAGTACGTAACGACCTATAGAACAGAGTGGTCGGCTGATGGTCTCCCCTCCCCCCTCCTTTTCCTTGATGCTGATATCAGCCATTCCAATTCAGTCACATCAGTCTTCTGCTATCAGCCACCTCTCAAAAATTGCCCTTGTATATTTTTTGTTTTGTTGGTTTTGTTCTTTTGTTTTTCATAGTTTTCTTTGGTGGCCCACCTGATTGTTTTGTCGCCTTCTTCCCTTGAAATGATCTGTGTCTAGCCTGCCAATGGAGGTGTGGCTTATTGGTAAGGGGTGTGGCTTACTGGGGTGATGGAGTGGTCAGAGGCACATTTTGCAGCAAGCTTGTACCACAATTGTGATGTGCAATTCTGTTGCAAACTAAGCCATACATAGCAAATAAAGTTTAGGTTGGTGGGGGTCTGGGCACTGAGTCCCCCAAGATCCCTAGAACGAGGGGAGAGAGGCATTCACATAGTGTTATTTCTCCGTTATGCGTACGCTTCTGCCCCCTTATTTTAGAGATTGGTGGGGGTCTCAGTGCTCCGACCCCCACCGATTTAAACTTTTGATTGTCGCCGACACATATCAAAAGTTTTTTTTTTTCTGAAAAGTTGGTGACCTTTTAAGAAAATGGTCTTCTGAAATCACTACAGTATAACCAACTTTTAGCTAATTGACTTATTAAGCCTCATGCACAAAGCACAGAATTCTGCCATGATCAAAATTAAACACTAAAAGGGCCAAGCATGCATGCTGCTGCTCCACTCCTTCTCTGGGAGACCGCCGGAGATAGCGGAGCGCTGGACTTGGCCACCTATGGTTGTCCCATAAAGGATTTTGTTGGGGATTTCACTTGATGCATATGCAATGCTCCATGTGAACGTACCTTAATATAGTGTTTCCCAACCAGTGTGCCTCCAGCTGTTGCAAAACTACAACTCCCAGCATGCCCGAACAGCATTTGGCTGTGCGGGCATGCTGGGAGTTGTAGCTTTGTAACCGCTGAAGGCACACTGGTTGGGAAACACTGCTCTAATAGATCCACAGAGGAGAAGATTAGCCACTAGGAGAATATTCTAGTGTACAATGTCATATATAGAATGTATGTTATAGATAACAGAAGTTTCGGTGATAAGATTAAGACTAACGTGTGCGCCCAGTGGCCGTGCTGCGGCCTGCAAAATGCAGCCCGCAATGCACGAACACCGACCGTGGGTCAGCGGATTGGAAGTATGGTACGAAACCCCACGGAAGCACTCCGTAGTGTTTCCGTAGGGTTCCGTGCTTTCATAGGGTTCCATTCTGCTTCTCCGGATTTGCGGACCCATTGAAGTGAATGGTTCCGCATCTGTGATGCGGAATGCACACTGAACAGTGCCCGTGTATTGCGGATCCGCAATACGGCCACGGGACACCTACAGTCGTGTGCAGGAGGCCTAAGGCTATATCAGCTCAGCTTCTTAAAGCGGACGCACATGACCAAATTGATTGATCATGTGGAGGAGGAATCAAGTGATTGCGACAGAAGACCTCAATATCGCAAATGGAGAATTTTCAGTGTATTGACTTGTGATGACACAATGTGGGTACAAGCCCAATGTCCTACCTATTGAGGCTCCTGTGAATGATTTTAAAGAGGTTGTCCGGACTTTTTAATATTAATGACCTATCCTCAAATCATCAATATCTGATCGGGGGCGGTCTGACACCCGGCAACCCTGGCAATCAGCTGTGCAGAGAGACGACGCGCGCAGTGTGCACCTGCCATCTCCCTTCTCTCTTCCTGTCCGCTGCTGTATGTCTATAGGACAGCAGCAGCGGGTGAGAAGAGAGACGGCATGTGCACACTGCGGTCGCTGTCTCTAGGTACAGCTTATTGCCGGGGGTGCCAGGTGTCGGACCCATGTCAATCTGATATTGACTAACTATACCAGTGATGGCTAACCTCCAGCTCTCCAGCTGTGGTGAAACTACGACTCCCAGCATGCTCCATTCATTTCTATGGAGTTCTGAGAACAGCCAAGCAAGTGTCGTAGGGAGTTCTAGATTTACCACAGCTGGAGTGCCGGAGGTTAGCAATCGCAGACCTATCCTGAGGACAGATCATCAATAAAAAAACGACAACCCCTTTAAGGCTCCTATACATGTACAGACAATTGGGGCAGTTATCAGGAAGGAGCATTCCTTGGAACAGCCTTTCCCTATAATTGCCCTTTGTAAAGTTGCCATCGATAAATGAGTAAACACTGTGAGTCGCTGATTCAAGCCCAAAATCATCTTTTCTGGGCAGAAACAATGATTCTGTATGGGGACAAGTGATCGCTAGTACAGTGGAGGAGATTGTCAATGTAGCTTTGTTATGGACTATTGATACAAAATGGATACTTGCTTGTTGAGCTAAGATGGTGGCCAGGCATTCAGCCAACACCTATAAACTAGAATCTTACTTTGTGTTTTTATCATGTGTTTCTTTGTGGTTTCTGTTCAGCTCAAGCAAGCAGCTACAAAGAAAGAAGTAACGGTTTCACCCAGGGGGGAGGGAGAAGGAATTTCCTCTGGCCGTCAAGGTTACAGAAAAGTAGAGAGTTCATAGCCAATAGAAAATATATACTTTATCTTTCACCCCCCTCCCACTCCCTCCTCTCATGAAACCCATGTTGTTTTCAGAAATAAACCAGAGATACTGATTAACTCCATGTAGTGAGTTGTCTGTCTGATCTCTCCGTGCACGTATCTTAATTAATTTGGAGCAGTACATCAAATCAATCTGGCAGCTTTGTCAGAACCAGAACAATTTTGGCGCCCAATCGTGGGGCTCGAGGATTGGACCCTCTGTTCCCGTACCCCCAGAGACCAGACGAGGAGAGGCGCACTAACGGACACCGGGGATCGCAACCCGTGATATGAGGTAGGAAAATTGAGTCATCTTGCCTATAAAGTGTCCCCTGGTGTAGCCTCTTGGTGTTCGTCTGAGGGAGGGGTGCGGAAGCAGTCTGGGACGTCCTCGAGGGCATGAAAGTAAGAACCCCATATGTTTTCTTAAAGTCTTGATGTACTGTGTTGTGCCTATAAGTTGTGAAGACCCTGTTGACAAGTATCATTGACTGAGACACGGAGTTCTCCTGTGTTCCTGTATCGGAGTTCAGCCCGGTGTCTGACTCAAATCTCCATAAAGGGGACGATCACAGATGGGTGGAGAGCGGTTCGCGGTAGCCCAGAGTGTGCTGACCGGAACTCAAAGGTCTTCACGTCCAGTGATTACTCTATGCAGAGGTCTTTAGGCGGCTTCAGTAGGTACGAGAGATAATGGGAAATGAGGAAAGTGTCCCGAAGGGTTACTGTTCACCTGAACAGTACGTGGCGGACAGGAGAGGCAAACGTTTCATAAAAGGATTAAGTAAGTTGGAGAAGAGTTAAAGGTGTCTGTAAAGGAGGCATCCTCATAAAAGGATTAAGTAAGTTGGAGAAGAGTTAAAGGTGTCTGTAAAGGAGGCATCCTATGTAGTGCTACCTGGCAAGTGTTGTTAAACGAGAAGAGAGGGAAGTTAGAAGATGATTAATTGACAGACATGGTCCGTGTGTGGTTGGACTGTAGTAAAGAATTTGAACAGACCGGGGGGGAACTAAATTTTGATGAGAAAAGACAGAGATATTTCTGTAAGCCTGGTGTTGCATTGATACATGAATTGCCACCACCCTATAATGGCGCCGGGAAGAAAGCAGGTGGGTGGACCTGCAAAACATGTGGTCAACAGAATCCCTCCTCCCGTGATACGTGCCTTCCCTGTGGGGTTCCCCACCCACAAAACCACACCTTGGTAACTACTCCCCGGCACGTCCCATCACTTCCCGTGTTAGCTACAGCGCCATCTTGTACCCCAGGCAACGCCCATGAACGGACCTTTAATATCATTCGGTCCGGACCCCCCCCCGTCACTCCTATGTCACCCCTAGTGTCCCGGTGATCTCTATGCTGTACCCGATGATAAACCCGGACGGTACATTCATGCTACCCCACTCACCTGCCACCCTTACTCCTATAATGGTAGGGGGGCAACCTGATGAAGCAGAACAGGGGGATGCAGACGGTGCTGCAGAATCCACAATGGGCATACAAAATGCACCGGGTAATATGCAGACTCCTTCGCGGGGTACCCCGACAGACTACGGGGATCCGCCAACTTTACCCCTGGCACCACAGTGGACTGTACCCATGACCGTGCGCCCATCACGACGTTCACAAGATCAAATACTGCAGGGTCAGATTACAGAGTTACAAAAGAACTTACAGAAAATTGAGCAGGGAAACCTTGAGACACTGAAAGAAGCCCTAGCACTTAACCGGCCACAGGGACCACCAAAATATGTGTCTTTCACCCCACAACAGTTATTCACCATAGTGAATTTACTGCCTGACCCTGAGACCCATCCCATGCCCTTTTTCAGGAAGCTGTCCCAAGTGCATCAAACCTATGGGTGCACATGGTCGGACCTGCAAAGTATAGTGGAAAACAAGACAGGTGAATACTCCACACTGATAATGGATCAAATCCACATCCCTGAACTTAAAGGTGCTAACTTTGACCCCCGGGATCATGAGTCTGGAGAATTCTTTATAGAACAACTACAGAAATGGACAAAAGCTAAATTTGCAGATCATTCCAAGCAGATCATTTCACCACACTGCAGGACAGCTGCGGGGGATCAGTTGACCCCCACCTTTTTTCTTTTCACAGAAATGTTAGTTTCTGCTGTGTTAGTTTAAGCTCCTCTTTCTGATAAGAAACTGTCTCGCTTCTTGGTCTTTGTGGTTTTTACTCAAATTATGTGACACCCACGGCTGCCGGATGTCTGACAATAAAATTCTGCACTGATTTATATGAGCAAGGGGATTCGCTGCAAACCATTTTGCACCTCATCCCCAATACTCTCTGGGCCAGAGGACCCCAGGATATTGGATACCTCAGTGTCCCACCAGTCACTGTGACCCTGAAGGACCCCAAAGTCCTACCATACAAAGAGACTGGACCCAGTAGCCAGAGAAGCCCCTTCCTGTGTCAGAGCTATCCATGCTGCCAGCTCTCTTCTAAACGTCACATCTGACGTTGTGCTGGGTCATCCCCTCACTATTCTGGCTCCCCATGACATTTCTGCCATCCTCCAGCAGACTCAACCTAAACACCTCACTGCACAGCGCCACCTCCGGCTTCCGTGTAGTTTGCTTCTGCCAGATAATGTCGCCATTCAGAGGTGCCACATCCTCAATCCTGCTGCACTCCTTCCTCTTCCAAGGGGGGAGTATACTGGAGAATCTGAAGATTTTATTGATCTACAGGCACACTCGAGCTGACACCTCTGAAGCCAGAGGAAAAGCCCTAGCTGACCAAGCGGCCAAGGAAGCAGCAGTGAAAGAGGAAAGAGTCCAGTCAGACCAGATTATGATAACACAGGAAGACCTGGAACAAGAAGAAATCACATGGGACCTCCTGAAACAAATACAGAAACAGGCCACGCCACAAGAAAAATTGGATTGGCTAAAAGAGTCAGCCCAAGAAGAGAAAGAATCTGGACTGTGGACCCAAGGAAGGAGAGCATCTCTGCCCAAAGCTCTCTATCCTCTGATAGCTTCAATAGCTCATGGGCCCACCCACCAATCTAAGACCATCATGAAAGAACTAATAGACAATGGCCCCAGGGATAACCCCTGTCCTGGTGAGGCATACTCAGTCTTGCCTCATCTGTGCGCAGTGCAACCCGGGAAGACCTGAGCCTACACCAACCAAATGTCTCCCCAAAGCCCAGTACCCGTTCCAACGGATTCAAATTGACCACATCCAGATGCCAATCTGCCAAGGGTTTCAATATGTGCTAGTAGTGATAGACTTGTTCTCTGGGTGGCCAGAAGCCTACCCCGTCCGAAACCAGACAGCAACCACTACTGCAAAAAAACTGATGCAGGAGCTTGTCTGTAGGTTCGGAGTACCTGAGGTCATTGAGAGTGATCAGGGCCCAGCATTCACTGCTAGATTAACCCAAGAAGTCTGGAAGATGGTAGGGTCACACTTAACCTATCACACACCCTACAGACCCCAAAGCGGCGACAAAGTCAAACGACTGAACGGGGTACTGAAGTCCAAGATGCTGAAAATGACTGGGGAGACAGGGCTCAGTTGGGTACAATGCCTGCCAATAGCACTATTTTCAGTTAGACACACCCCTAGGCCTCCACACCAAATTTTGTTTAGGACACGGCCTAGGATGGGACAGTACTTCCCACAGCAATTGCAAATGCATTATGAATCTGTTGCTAAATATGTGATTGCCCATAGTAAACAATTGTCTAACATATGTGCACAAGTTTTCTCTTCCATTCCAGATCCTGACTCCCTAGAGGGAATACACACTCTCAAACCTGGAGAGTGGGTGGTGGTCAAGAAACACGTCAGAAACACCCTCGAACCACGATACGAGGGGCCGTACCAGGTGTTGCTGACTACCCCGACCTCTGTGAAACTCGAAGGGAGGCTTACCTGGATCCACGCCTCACATTGTAAAAGAGTAAAGGCTGTCCCGACGACCCTGGAACAATAAGCCATGAGGATTCACATACTGATCATGACTTTGACAGTGGGCATATCTGCAGTGTTCACGCCACTGGGTAATGAATGGGACACTGGGCTAATGTCACATGTTTTCCTAGCTGGACACACTGTTATTGCTCCAAGTACAAACCAAAGGTATGACATTTAGTCCACACATACACTCAGGTTGCAATGATTCAAAAACAGACAGCCACGTGCAGTGTATTGGTGTAGATGCTGAGAACGGAAAGGATCTGCCCTGTAACAACCGTACTGTACAGGATCTCCTGACAGGTATATTAGCTAACGACACCGAAAGTCAGTCAAAAGGATATGAGTTGGCGAAAGGGACACAATTAGCCAAACTAATTACCCGATTATTCAATGGCACAGCAGTAGCAGTTCCAGACGACATATACTTAGTTTGTGGACACAAAGTGTACAAATGGTTATCCGAGAATGTCACAGGACTGTGCACCATCGCCAGGCTTACTCCTGCCACCTTTATAGTACCACACTCTGAAATTGGCATAAATGCAGTACCTAAACACACCTTGTATCATAGGGCCAAAGATAACACACCCAGACCAAATGGCAAGCCACATGTAGTAGAGATGAGCATTACCAACAAAATTGTTAGTTCCATCTTCATATATCCCATGATAGCGCAGATGTGGGATCATCTGGTAGTAGCAACAGACTACCTGGATGACCAAATATGGGAAGTGATGAGACTTATGAATACCTCAAACATTGTGCAAAACCAGTTAATCATTGTCACCAACCAACACACATTAGTTCTAGATTATGTTACAGCTAAAGATGGAGGTATGTGCCAGGTTGTGGGACCCTCTTGTTGCCATTACATAGACCCGCAGGGTAATTTGCAAGTTAAGGTGGGTATAGAGAAAATGGCGGATTTAAGAGATAAATGGCTGGATGCACATAAAGCTGATAAAGATACATGGTGGTCTGATACCTTCTCTTCCCTTAACCCCAATAACTGGTTCAAAGGTATTGGGGGTTGGCTCATGGGAATTGTCCAGGTAATATTACAGGTAGCCCTAATAATATTGGTGATATATGTAGTGATTAAGCTCGTTCTTATTTGTGTGACCCGCTTTTCAAAAAGAATGAAGAAAACTGATGAACGACCTATTATGCTCCTCTATGATGAAGAAGGACAGAAGGAAACATCGTTCAACACAGCTCCCCCTCCTCACAATGATGCCTGGCTGAGATAGGGTGAGATGAATCCCAGGGTATTACCACAAGTCCGAGCAACCGGGAGCCTACCTATAAGGGGTAGGTTGTCGCCACTGCGGGTGAAGAGGATACGAATGGTATGCCCAGGGGATTCGCTAGGCGAAGGGAAAGTCTACAATCAAGTCTCCAAGGGGGGACTGTTATGGACTATTGATACAAAATGGATACTTGCTTGTTGAGCTAAGATGGTGGCCAGGCATTCAGCCAACACCTATAAACTAGAATCTTACTTTGTGTTTTTATCATGTGTTTCTTTGTGGTTTCTGTTCAGCTCAAGCAAGCAGCTACAAAGAAAGAAGTAACGGTTTCACCCAGGGGGGAGGGAGAAGGAATTTCCTCTGGCCGTCAAGGTTACAGAAAAGTAGAGAGTTCATAGCCAATAGAAAATATATACTTTATCTTTCACCCCCCTCCCACTCCCTCCTCTCATGAAACCCATGTTGTTTTCAGAAATAAACCAGAGATACTGATTAACTCCATGTAGTGAGTTGTCTGTCTGATCTCTCCGTGCACGTATCTTAATTAATTTGGAGCAGTACATCAAATCAATCTGGCAGCTTTGTCAGAACCAGAACAGCTTCTCCTCCCTCAACGAGCAGGAATTATCAGTTATCGATATTTGCCTGCGGAGTCAGGTTGTGTAATGAGACCTTTAGGTGTCGAGCATTTATCAGCAACCTCTACACAGGGCAAATATCGGGAACAAGCATTGCTAGGAAATGAATAGGGCCATTATCCGTGTAGAAAACTGATCGTGAAAATGGAGCAATAATGTATAACTCAAAATGCAAAAAGTGAGGATGGCCCACATTTATTGTTCCCAGGTATATTGCATGGTCCAACTATAGCTTGTGTTCCTCCTGATGGAAGGAAAACTGAGAGTAATTGCAATACCTAATTGCCCAATCCTGCAAAAATATGCCGGATATAGCGAAGGCAGCATCTTTTACTGTACACTGAATGCACATGGACACATAGTTTAGGTCTCCTCAAATGTTGAGCAGCATGGTCCAGGGCTGGAGTCTCTTCTGTGTGTAGGCCATCCTATAGCTTTGGTTATTGAGTGTAAAATGTATTGGAAATCCTGCCACCTGGAACAACAGAATGACCAGCTTTAGTCGTATGTCCAGAGAGTCCTCGTCACTATTCTGTCGCTGGATGCTTTGCAGCTGAGATCACAGCTATGCAATCACAGGAAATCCTGTAGGATGTGTCGTCACTCGGCAGGCTTCTCTTCCGATTACAGTATTACCTTTTATTTAAAGGCATGTACTGCAGGTGACGACATAAGGAACGGTCTGGCGATAATTTAATTTTTTGCTGTCAGTGTGTCATCCGTATTCCACGTGCACTGCTAGGCTGAACATTTCCAGAGCATTTCCTACCAATCGCTAACCGAACACAGATGCCATCCATGTTGTGTCAGTGGTTTTCACGGACCCATAGACTTCAATGGGTGTGTTTGGTTCTCATCACTGACCAAAGTAGTGCATTGCTCTGTGGTTTTTCCACTGACTGTGTGAACACATTAAAATAAATGAGTACGTGTGCTGTCCTTGGAGTAATGGCCATCACAGGGCCATTTTTAGCACCAATGAAAGTCTATAGGGCTATTTACATGGCCGTTCTTTTAATGGCCAGTGAATAGTGTCCGTCCAAAAGTAGGACATGTCCTATTTTTGGTTGTTTTCATGGTCTGAAATCAATGGGACCGTTTTTAATGGCCGATTGACAGGAGTGCACCCGTCTAACGGCCGTTAAAAATGGTTACACTTTACCCAGGCCATTTAGGGGTATTAAAAAAACTCACCTCATCCACTTGCTCGCGGTGCGGCAGTCTCTTCTCTCTTCATTGAGCAGGACCTGCCGAAGGACCTCTGATATGCGTGGTGACGTAGCCACGTGGGAGCGCGCAGTAATGTCATTGCGCACCTTCGGCATGTCCCGTTCTGTGAAGAGACTGCCGCAGCGCAAGCAAGTGTATAAGGTGAGGTTTTTTGTTTTTGGCTGTGGAACACTATGGGGGCATTATTTAACCCCATCACTACCGAACCACTTTTGACCTTAAAGAGGACCTTTCACCTGGAAAAACATTGTGAACTAAGTATCATGACATATACAGCGGCGCCCAGGGATCTCACTGCACTTACTATTATCCCTGGGCGCCGCTCCGTTTTCCTATTATGTCCTCCAGTATGTTTCGGGGACTTGGTTATAGTAGGAGGAGACTGCCCTTGTTCTGCTGGGCGTCTCCTCCTCCTAGGCTGTAGCACTGGCCAATCGCAGTGCAGAGCTCACAGCCTGGGAGGAAAAAAACCTCCCAGGCTGTGAGCTCTGCGCTGCGATTGGCCAGCTATACAGCCTAGGAGAAGGCGACGCCCAGGAGAACAAGGGCAGACTCCGCCTACTAAAACCAAGTCCCCTAAGTCTCCGCCTACTATAACCTACTGAGCGAAGATACCGGAGGACATAACGGGAGAGCGGAGCGGCGCCCAGGGATAATAGTAAGTGCAGTGAGATCCCTGGGCGCCGCTGTATATGTCATGATACTTAGTTCACAATGTTTTTCCAGGTGAAAGGTCCTCTTTAAATCCCAGGTCGATTTTTTGCAAATCTGACATGTCACTTTATGTGGTAATAACTTTAAAACGCTTTTACTTATCCAGGCCATTCTGAGATTTTTTTCTTGTCACATATTGTACTTCATGACAGTTATAAAATTGAGGCAAAAAAAATTCATTTTTATTTATAAAAAAATACCAAATTTATCAAAAAATTTGAAAAATTAGCAAATTTCCAAATTTCTATTTCTCTACTTTTATATATATTTCTCCAAATATAGTTATTACTTTACATTCCCCATATGTCTACTTCATATTTGGATCATTTTGAAAATTACATTTTATTTTTTGGGGACGTTAGAAGTTAAGAAGCAAATCTTAAAATTTCCAAATCCCAATTTTTTTCAGGACCAGTTCAGTTATAAAGTCACTTTCTAGGGCTTACATATTAGAAACCACCCATAAATCACCCCATTTTAGAAACTACACCCCTCAAGCTATTCAAAACCGATTTTACAAACTTTGTTAACCCTTTAGGTGCCTCACGAGAATTAAATGGGAATGAAATGTGAAATTTTTTTTTTGCAGAATTTAAATTTTTATCTATTTGTTCTGCAACACGTCGAGTTAACAGCCAAACAAAACCCAAAATCTATTACCCTGAATCTGGAGTTTACAGAAACACCCCATGTGTGCTCAAAAACTGATGTATGGTCACACAGTATGCTTTAGAATAAAAGGACCACCATATGGCTTTTGAAGAGTGGATTTAGCTGGAATGGTGATTGGGAGCTATGTTGCATATGAAGGCACCCTGAGGTGGCCCTACAGTGGAAACCTCCAAAAAGTGACCCCATTCCGGAAACTACACCCCTCAAGGAATATTTTAAGGTGTGTAGTGAGCACTTTGACCCATCAGGCGTTTCACAGAATTAGGAAAAACTTGTCTGTGAAAATGAAAAATTTTAATTTTTTCCATAAAAAGTTGCTTTACACCCACATTTTTCACTTTTGCAAGGGATAATGGGACAAAATGCACCCCACATTTTGTTTCCCATTTCTCCCCGAATACGCCAACACCCCATATGTGCTCAAAAAAAGATATATGGGCGCACAATAGGTCTCCAGAAATGAAAAGAAGTGACCCCATTTTGGAAAGCGCACCCCCGTACAAACATTTTAAGTGGTAAAATGGGTACTTTTCAGCAAACAGGCGACTCACAGAAGGCAGAAATACTAGAGAAAGCACACATTTGTAAAAATAAAAAATTACTAGCAGACCCCAATTTTTCACTTTCACAAGGGGTTAAAGAGAAAATGCACCCCAGCATATGTTCCCCATTTACTCCCCATTTTTCAAACCCCCCCCCCCATATATGTGCTTGTAGCCTGTTGTATTGGGGCACAGCAGGTCTCTAGAGTGCAAACAATGTTTTTGCAGGCCTGAACAAATAGACATGTATTTTAGATGCCATATCGCAATACATTTCCTGAGGTCCCCAGAAATTAAAAAAACACCAACAAGTGACCCCCGTACAAACATTTTAAGTGGTGGAAAGGGTACTTTTCAGCAAACAGGCGACTCACAGAAGGCAGAAATACTAGAGAAAGCATTTCAAAGCACACATTTGTAAAAATGAAAAATTACTGGTAGACCCCAATTTTTCACTTTCATAAGGGGTTAAAGGAGAAAATGCACCCCAATATATGTTCCCCATTTTCTCCCCTTTTTGCAAACACCCCATATGTGCTTGTAGCTTGTTGTATGGGCGCACAGCAGGCAAACTACAAAATATGAATTTTGTTGACAGGCCTGAATTGGCAGACATGGATTTTAGCTGAGATGTCGCATTAAATAAATATCCTGAGGTCCCCAGAAATGAAAAACCCAAGAAGTGACCCCATTTCGGTAAGTGCACCCCCGTACGAACATTTTAAGTGGTGGAAAGGGTACTTTTCAGCAAACAGTTGACTTTCAGAAGGCAGAAATACTAGAAAAAGCATTTCAAAGCACACATTTGTAAAAATGAAAAATTACTAGCAGACCCCAATTTTTCACTTTCACAAGGGGTTAAAGGACCCCAGTATATGTTCCCCATTTTCTCCCCTTTTTGAAAACATCCCATATGTGCTTGTAGCCTGTTGTATTGGCGCACACCAGGTCTCTAGAGGCAAAGTGCAAAAAAAGTTTTTGGAAAACACTGGTGTCCCCTGCCTGACCTAGGAGGAGACAGGTGCTGACTTGTTCAGCACCGGTCACCTCCACATGACACCCCCCAGGGGGCCTACATGGGGGACATTATTAAAGCTGGGGGCGGTAAAAAAAAAATCCTACACTATGGCGGACATTATTTTACTAGGGGGCCTACATTGGGGGCATTATTAAAGCTGTGGCGGTAAAAAAATATTCATACACTATGGGGCACATTGTTTTACCAGGAGGCCTACCGTACATGGGGGACATTATTGAAGCTGGGGACAATAAAAAAAATTCCTACCCTATGGGGGGCATTATTTTAGCTGGGGCCTACATGGGGGCATTATTAAAGCTGGGGGCAGCAAAAATAAATAAATTCCTACACTATGGGGGACATTTTTTTTAGCTGGGGGCCTACCATCCTGTGGGTGTTCTCAGAAGGGTGGGTCTAGAAATAACTGACAATAAAATTCATCCATTTTTCAACTGATGCAAAACGGACCTTAAAAACGGACACTCGGCCAGAAAATGGATGCACACACTGATGCAAGATGGCCATGAAAAACTGTGTCTGTTTTTAACGGACGTTTTTTTTCACTGCTGAGTGCACGTAGCCTAAAGGGATTATCGGGGATTAATATTGATGACCTCTTTGTAGGCCATGTGACATCACCATACATCGGTCATATGGCCATGAACTGCAATACCGAGCAAAGCAGCTATACAATGTACGGCGCTGTGCTTTGTAGGCACCTGGGAAGCCACCATGTTCACTAACCCCTCTAATCAATGTTTTTACTCCACAATAGAGGTGTAAAAAAGCTGCAGATTATGGCGCCTGCCATATTTGTGCCACATTAAAAGTGGGGAGGAAAAAGGGTGAGCTTAGCGGAGGGGGCGTGGCCTTTGATGGGCCTCCAGTTTTACTATAATTGAAAGATGGAAGATGCCTCTTAATAAATTTGGCGCATCTTACTCCTGCGCATTTTTTACTAAGACTGATTTATGAAATGTCAGTCTTAGTAAATCCCCACCTAAGGGCACAACTGTAAAATGTGGATCCGCAAACACACAGATACCGGCTGCGTGCATTCTGTATTTTGAGGAACGAAACTGCCGGCCCCTAATAGAACAGTCCTATGTTTGTCCGTAATGAGGACAATATAGGACATGTTCTATTTTTTTTGCAGAATGGACATACGGAAACGGAATGCACACAGAGTTGTTTTCCGTTTCTTTTGCGGCCCCATTGAAGTCAATAGTTCCGCATATGGGCTGCAAATAAAATGGAACGGACACGGAAAATAATACGTTTTTGTGCATGAGGCCTAAGTTCCAGGAAACAGCGGTTTAGGTAGATTAGAGAGGACCCCATAAAGATCCAAAATGGTCTCCTGGTGATGTATTTTGAAGCCATCCTTCTTTCCCTTTTCATGACACTTGGACCAATTCCCCACCTGCTGGTTTGCTATGGGCCCCTTTTACACTGGGTGTGGATGAGGCCACTTACTGGGAGCCAACACTCACATGTAATGGTGCTGCCGATCACAACATGTGTCGGGTGATCGCATCTTTCACGCAGAACAGAAAATCAGTTTGTCAGCAGCCTATCGCCTTGTGCAGACAGGGATGTACTGCTGACAAACCACGAATCTGTATGGGAATAAAAGATCATAGTAACGATTGTTCATCCCCCATACAGCAGCAATAATTGCGGCAAATGAAGGGAATGAACGTTCCTAATAATGCAGTTCCTCCAGAATCCTGCACTGGTTCTCACTGCCCAGCAGCAAACTGAATGAAATAATCTACACCTAGACCCATCTTTCTAACAGGGGGTTCAGACCTGAGCCTTCTGCAACGAGCGCTCTGTATGCGCGATTGTACGGGCGTTTACAATCGCGCATACAGAGACAGGCGTGCACACATTGTCGCGCGTTCCCGAATATCTATGTGCGGGAACGCGCGACAAACGCCCCAAAAAAAGCTCAAGAACTTGTTTGAGCGTTGGGCGTTTTACAGCGCGATCGTACACGCTGTAAAACGCCCAGGTGAGAACCATTCCCATAGAGAATCATTGGTTTCTCCATGTTGAGCGTTTTACAGCACGTAGGAACGCGCTGTAAAACGCTCAGGTGTGAACTTAGGGTAAGGGCTCCGCTGCAGCTGTATGGGCTGTTTATATACTGTGACGTACATGTCACCATTATCAGCAGATATACAACACAGGATTTTACAACCCTGAATAATTTTGCTGCATGGTCTGACGAGATATATCACATAAAGATCCCCTTAGACAGGCCTATTATTGGGCCAATAACACATGAATGCTCATTCCCAATAATTGCCCTGTGTAAAGGCCACTGGTCACCCGATGAACAAGCAAACGCTCGTCTATCAGGTGAAAGCATCATTAATGCTGACACCAAAATCACTGTTCCTGGGCAGCAGGTCTTGCTGTATAAACAGGGATTGGCTGCACAGGAAGAATGAATCTGTATGAGGACGAGCGATTGCAGTAGCGATCATCTATCCCGATAAAGCAGAGGTGATTGCTGCATGTAAATGCGGCTCTCCTCTCTTCTGACGATCAGGCAATTATTGGTAATGGATGGTTGGTCACGGATAATGGCCTGCACAGTAGGTCTGTGTTAAGAAGCCTTAAAAAGGGGATTTCCGGGTGTTCGATATTGATGGCCTATTCAAAGAATAAGCCATCAATATCCGATCGGTGGGGGTCCGACTCCCGACATCCCTGCTGATCAGCTGTTTGAAGAGGCCACAGTGATTGCTGTGGCCCCCTCATATCTAACTAAGCACAGCGCCGTACATTGTATAGTGGCTGTGCTTGGTATTGCAGCTCAGTTCCATTCTGGGCGGCACATAGGCCATGTGACCGAAGAATGTGACGTCACTGGCTACGGTGCTCACCGGGCGCCGCAGCCTCTTCAAACAGCCGATTAGAAGGGGGTGAGGAGAGTTGGACCCCCACAATCAGGTATTGGCAACATATCCTGAGAACAGGTCACAGACGCGTTTCGGGAATAAAGGGGTTTATTCCCAAAATGGAATAAAAGAAGCAAATCCATAAAGATCCTTGGTGTTTGGCACCCATGTATTCACATTTTTGGGGGGGTTATACTCCATTTGTCCTACATCCAGCTATCAGGCAGGAGTAAGACCACCCAGTTATCCCTCAAATGAAGCAACTTATACTGTATGTGTGTAAATGTCTCTGGAGGTTCTCACAATGAGATATAGGTCAGATAAAGTAGAGATCACAGGGGGCATAGATTTTTTTAGGACTTCCTGTCATCACCTCCAGCCAGACTCTTCCCAGCCTGAAATGACTGATAACAGAGAACAGTCCATTGCCTTTAACTGCACGGTACAGAGGTAATGCTGGTTATAGATGGGAAAACTGGCTGAAGACCCCTTTACACTGCCAGGGCACTGGGCAGATCATCGCTAACAAGCAATCGTAGGAACGCTCATTAGCGATGATCAGGCGGAGTAAATGTGTCACTGATTACCCGATGAACAAGCTAAACACTCGTTCATCGGGTAATAGGATCTTTCATGAGGTCACTTAAAGGGGTATTCCCATCTGAGACAATGGGGGCATATCACTAGGATATGCCTCCCATTGTCCCAGCGGTGGGACCCACACCTACACCGACAATGGAGCAGGGAAGGTCATAGCCGGAGGACCCCGAGTTTTGCAGGACCCAGCCACCACCAAGCGCTCTCCCCATAGTATTGAATGGGAGCTTGCGTGGCCTCCGCTCCCTCTCATTTCCATGGGGCCCAAACGGAAATAGCCGAGCCAGTGCTCGGCTATTTTCGGTGGCCCCATAGAAATGAATGGAGGACAGCTGCGCATGCGCGGTGCACTCTCCACAACTTTTGGGCCTCCGTTCTCGGTGTAGGTGGGACCCGCACCTATCAGACAATGAGGCATATACTAGCGATATGCCCCCATTGTTTGAGATGGAAAAACCCCTTTATATCATCTTTTGCTGGCAGCAAATTGTGATGTCTAAACAGCCTCTGCTGCCAGCAAACAATAACTCTGTATGGGGACCAGCGATGGCATTAGTGATCACTCCTTCCTATACTGTGGAGGAGATCACTGCATGTAAATGCAATGGTCACATCCACTGACAAACAGGCAATTGTCGGAAAGGAACGCTTCCGTCCCGAAAATCCTCTTCTTCATTGAGCAGTGTAAAGCGGCCTTAACCAATTCTGCAACGCTCCTACTATTGTTTTTTCACAACCCAACTGTGCCCAGGATATTTCTTGTGGTGGCACAGAGGAATCAGGTAGGTTCAAATTGAAAAGATTTGGCCTTTTCTGCCTACATAATGATGCTTCACTAAAGATGACCATACTCTACTTAGGGCTCTTGCACACGGCAGTGCTGAATGGATCCATACTGCAGACCCTCTATGTGCCGCCATATCGGATGCACACGCAAACCATAGGCACCGTATTACAGATCCATACCACATAAATCCATGGTTTTGTTTCTGAGGTCTAGGTTCAGGTTTACACTAAGGCCTCTTTCACACGGGCGTCATTTCTTTTGCCCGGATAAGAGCCGGGTGCGTTGCGGGAAAATGCGCGATTTTTTCTGCGCAAGTGCAAAACATTGTCATGCGTTGCACTCGCGTGAGAAAAATCGCGCATGTTTGGTACCCAAACCCGAACTTCTTCATAGAAGTTCGGGCTTGGGATTGATGTTCTGAAGATTGTATTATTTTCCCTTATAACATGGTTATAAGGGAAAATAATAGCATTCTGAATACAGAATGCATAGTAAACCAGCGCTAGAGGGGTTAAAAAAAAAATAATAATAATTTAACTCCCCTTAGTCCACTTGCTCGCGAAGCCCGGCATCTCCTTGTGTCTCCGCTGCTGATGAACAGGACCTGGGGTGAGCTGCTCCATTAAATACAGGTTAAGGACCTTCGATGACGTCACTCCGGTCATCACATGGTACGTCACATGATCTTTTACCATGGTGATTCACCATGGTAAAAGACCATGTGATGACCGGAGTGGCGTCATCGAAGGTCCTTAACCTGTATTTAATGGAGCAGCTCATCCCAGGTCCTGTTCATCAGCAGCGGAGACACGAGGAGATGCCAGCTTCGCGAGCAAGTGGACTAAGGTGAGTTAAAGTTTTTTATTTTTATTTTTAACCCCTCTAGCGCTGTTTTACTATGCATTCTGTATTCAGAATGCTATTATTTTCCCTTATAACCATGTTATAAGGGAAAATAATAATGATCGGGTCTCCATCCTGATGGTCTCCTAGCAACCATGCGTGCAAATCGCACGGCATCCGTACTTGCTTGCGGATGCCATCCGATTTTCACACACCCCATTCACTTCTATGGGGCCTGCGTCACGTCAAAATCGGAAAATATAGAGCATGCTGCGATTTCAACTGAACGCACAAGTGATGCGTTAAAAACATCGCTCATGTGCTCAGCCCCATAGAAATGAATGGGTCAGGATTTAGTGCGGGTGCCATACGTTCGCCGCACGGATCGCACCCGCACGGAAAACTCGCCCGTGTGAAAGGGGCCTAAGGGGACTCTAGGTCAGGGCTGGCCAACCTGAGGCTCTCCAGCTGTTGCAAAACTACAACTCCCAGCATGCCCAGGCTACCTACAGCAGGGCATGGTGGGAGTTGTAGTTTTGCAACAGCTGGAGAGCCTCAGGTTGGCCATGCCTGATCTAGGTGATAGCAATGCTGGTAAGGATTTCCCCAAATAAAACAACAGCAAGAAGTCTGGCATGCGGGTGGGCTGCGATTATGGGGTCATGACTCTACAGAAAGCACATACACAATGCACATACATTTTTGGTGTAGAGAGCGTTCTCTTTCATTTTTTAGCATGTGAAAAACTTGGAAAAGGGGCGAGTTGCTGGAGTGGAAAGAGCAGTGAAGGTTCCGCTCCTTTAGTCCAGGTTTGGGCTGTCCGATGCCAACTAACAAGGCTCCTTATAAGATTTCTGATGGTCGTACACATTGTGTAACCACCCGTGGATTACACAAACTGGCATGCGGAATCTGTATTTGCCATGGTTTCATGTACTGATGCAGCATAGCAATTAGCCGAACTTAAAGTGGCCCTGGAAAAAAAAAAATGTGGCCCCATGTTGTAGGTGGGTCCAAATTGACAGAAGGCAAGGGCAAAATAAGTAGACGGGGGCAGCAATACTTTAGTGCAGCACAAAATTCCGCCACAGAATTCAACTCTATCATGGTCCTGGGCACAGCAATACAGAAGGGCACTTTCTTCTGCCAGCCAGGGGCATAAGTACCAGATGCTCCTAGAATTAATGCTGAGAGCATCAGATCAGTATGTACCCAATCAGCAGCGGGGAGGAGGGCTTGGGTGTCCCCCTGGACATTAGCCCACCGGGATATATTTCCCTGTAGGGTCTATGGCTGGTCCACCACAGCAAACAGGGAAGAAGTATGGTACCAGTATAAGCACTGGTATGTACAAGTGTGTTTGTTTTAGGGCAGGGATCAGCAACCTTCGGCACTCCAGCTGTTGTGAAACAACTCCCAGCATGCTCTTTCCACTTGTGTGGGAGTTTAGAGAGCAGCCAAGCAAGTGTGCATGATGGGAGATGTAGTTTCACAACACCTGGAGCGCCGGAGGTTACTGACCTCTGTTTTAAGGCGTTGGACCTTCACCCTAATAGCTAGGGACACTATGAATGTGAATCGCTTTGTTTGTATGAGCTGGAGTACTTGATGCCCATATAGCCCAGGAGATTCCCCTACAACCCCCCCCCCCCCCCCCCCCAGCTGGTAATACCCATCTGGTCCTTCATTACAAACTGCTAGAATTCATTTGTAACTTCTAGCAGGAATAATAGAGGAATGGCACAACACAGAGTCATAACAGTAGACGCTCCAGAATTATCATTACAAGGTGAACGCAAGTCGTTGCTAAAAGAGACGTGTCAGGATTGGGGACATGTCCTCTTTAAATGTGACAGCATGGAATTAAAAGTAACAGATCAGATTTCTGATGGACCAAAACAGATGGTCACCATAAACCAGGGATGGCCAACCTGAGGCTCTCCAGCTGTTGCAAAACTACATCTCCCAGCATGCCCACACTGCCTACAGCTATCAGCCTACAGCAGGGCATAGTGGGAGTTGTAGTTTTACAACAGCTGGAGAGCCGCAGGTTGGCCATCCCTGCCATAGACATTTACTTTGCCCATTCTCACCCTCCAGTGCCTATGTGCTTGTTGGTATCAGAGTGCCCGACCTGTTGACTTGCACATGGTATGCATTATTCATGCCATCTACAGTCATGCTCCATGTGCATAAGGGTTCATTCAGACGACCGTGCCGTGTATTGCGGTGCCGCCCGTGTGCGTTCTGCAATTTGCAGAACGGAACGGGCGGCCCATTATAGAAATGCCTATCCTTGTTCTCAAAACGGACAAACATCGGACATGTTCTATCTTTTCTGAGAGCCCACGGAACGGCGCAACGGATGCGGACAGCTGTCCGCATTTTTTGCCGCCCCATTAAAATGAATGGGTGCGCACCTGTTCTGCAAAATTGCGGAATGGATGCGGACCCATTCATACAGTCGAGTGAATGAGCCCTTATACTGGAAGATACGGCATCCCTAAACCATGCCCGGTGTATACAACATAGGCCTCATGCACACGACCGTTGTGTGAATCCGTGGCCGTTGTGCCGTTTTCCGTTTTTTTTCGCGGACCCATTGACTTTCAATGGGTCCGTGGAAAAATCGGAAAATGCACCGTTTTGCAGCCGAGGCCGTGATCCGTGTATCCTGTCCGTCAAAAAAATATGACCTGTCCTATTTTTTTGACGGACAACGGTTCACGGACCCATTCAAGTCAATGGGTCCGTGAAAGAACACGGATGCACACAAGATTGGCATCCGTGTCCGTGATCCGTGGCCGTAGGTTGCTTTCATACAGACGGATCCGAAGATCCGTCTGCATAAAAGCTTTTTCTGATCTAAGTTTTCACTTCGTGAAAACTCATTTCCGACAGTATATTCTAACACAGAAGCGTTCCCATGGTGATGGGGACGCTTCTAGTTAGAATACACTGCAAACTTTGTACAAGACTGCCCCCTGCTGCCTGGCAGCACCCGATCTCTTACAGGGGGATATGATAGCACAATTAACCCCTTCAGGTGCGGCACCTAAAGGGGTTAATTGTACTATCATATTCCCCTGTAAGAGATCAGGGCTGCCAGGCAGCAGGGGGCAGACCACCCCCCCTCCCCAGTTTGAATATCGTTGGTGGCACAGTGTGCCCCCACCATCGCCCCCCCTCCCTCCCTCTATTGTATTAAATCATTGGTGGCACAGTGTGCCAACCACCATCGGCCCCCCTCCCTCCCTCTATTGTATTAAATCGTTGGTGGCACAGTGTGCCAACCACCATCGGCCCCCCCTCCCTCCCTCTGTTGTATTAAATCGTTGGTGGCACAGTGTGCCAACCACCATCGGCCCCCCCCCCACCTCCCTCTATAGCAGTAACATTGGTGGCAGTGTGCGGTCTCAACAGTAGAAGATTCATACTTACCTGCTTGCTGCTGCGATGTCTGTGAACGGCCGGGAGCTCCTCCTACTGGTAAGTGACAGTTCTTTAGCAATGCGCCGCACAGACCTTTCACTTACCAGTAGGAGGAGCTCCCGGCCGGACACAGACATCGCAGCAGCAAGCAGGTAAGTATGAATCTTCTACTGTTGAGACCGCACACTGCCACCAATGTTACTGCTATAGAGGGAGGGGGGGCGATGGTGGTTGGCACACTGTGCCACCAACGATTTAATACAACAGAGGGAGGGAGGGGGGGCCGATGGTGGTTGGCACACTGTGCCACCAACGATTTAATACAATAGAGGGAGGGGGGGCCGATGGTGGTTGGCACACTGTGCCACCAACGATTTAATACAATAGAGGGAGGGAGGGGGGGCCGATGGTGGTTGGCACACTGTGCCACCAACGATTTAATACAATAGAGGGAGGGAGGGGGGCCGATGGTGGTTGGCACACTGTGCCACCAACGATTTAATACAATAGAGGGAGGGAGGGGGGGCGATGGTGGGGGCACACTGTGCCACCAACGATATTCAAACTGGGGAGGGGGGGGGCTGCCCCCTGCTGCCTGGCAGCCCTGATCTCTTACAGGGGAATATGATAGTACAATTAACCCCTTTAGGTGCCGCACCTAAAGGGGTTAATTGTGCTATCATATCCCCCAGTAAGAGATCGGGTGCTGCCAGGCAGCAGGGGGCAGTCTTGTACAAAGTTTGTAGTGTATTCTAACCTGAAGCGTCCCCATCACCATGGGAACGCCTCTGTGTTAGAATATACTGTCGGATCTGAGGTTCACGAAGTAGCTCATATCCAACAGTATATTCTAACATAGAGGCGTTCCCATGGTGATGGGGACGCTTCAAGTTAAAATATACCATCGGATTGGAGAAAACTCCAATCCGATGGTATAAAAGAACTCCAGACTTTACATTGAAAGTCAATGGGGACGGATCCGTTTGAAATGGCACCATATTGTGTCAACATCAAACGGATCCGTCCCCATTGACTTGCATTGTAATTCAGGACGGATCCGTTTGGCTCCGCACGGCCAGGCGGACACCAAAACGACTTTTTTTTCATGTCCGTGGATCCTCCAAAAATCAAGGAAGACCCACGGATGAAAAAACGGTCACGGATCACGGACCCACGGATCCCGTTTTTGCGGACCGTGAAAAAAAACTGTCGTGTGCATGAGGCCATATGAGGCGAAATATTCGTGGCTGCTGCGCCCTTTTATCATCACCTAAGTGTTGGCCATATGCTGCCCATGCATTGGACTTCAGTGACTTTCCTGTTGACTGATGGAAGTTAATGTTTGTTCTTTAAGGTAACAGGGGGGACAGGTGGACAATGGCCGCCCCGCAACAAAAGCCATAGTGGTGCAAGGGTCAGCGTGTTAATGAATAGGTATTCACAGCTCAGCTGGGCCAGACAGATCTGATAAGAGACAAGGAAGAAGGAGGCGTCTTTCCTGGTGGCTTTCATCTTCCATTAACCCGTTTTCAGTGAGGAAACTGTAGCCGAGCTGATGCTGATTATGACATTTTCATGTAAATAACGAGGAATTGGGAAAGACCAGGAGACGCATTTACATTAGCCGGACAATGAATCCACTGTGAATCCATAAAGTAAAGCTTTTCTTGTAAAAAGGCCCTCGGAGCTCAGGAGACCCCACTGTCGTCACAGCCAACGTCACTACCCATCCCCCACATACAAATCTATGCGGCCTGAGAAATTGTTCACATAAGTTTTAGTTATTTTAGCACCAAGATTATATAGATAAGGCCGGGTTCACATCACCGTTTATTTTTCTGTTTTTCTGATCCGTCAAAAAAATTAAGAAAAAACATCAGCTTCTGTATTTTAAGCATACGTTATGCATATTTGGCGTCCGTTAAAGGCTACTTTAACACTAGCATTTTTACTGGATCCAGCAGGTTTCAGCAAAAACACTTCCGTTATTGATAATACAACCGTCTGCATCCGTTATGAACGAATCCGGTTGTATTCTCTTTTAACATAGCCAAGACGGATCCGTCACGAACTCCATTGAAAGTCAGTGGGGGACGGATCTGTTTTCTATTGTCTCAGAGAAATGACGGAAATGAATAGGGACATGTGCTGTCCGTGGAGAACACGTAAAGCACAAGTCCGTGAAACACTGACGTCTGCATGAGGCTTAGGCCTCATGCACACGACCGTATTTTGTTTCCGTGTCCGTTCTGTTTTTTTTTGCGGATAGGATGCGGACCTATTCATTTTAATCAGTATGTCTGTTCCGTTGCTCCGCAAAAAAAATAGTGCATGTCCTAATTTTTTCTAGTTTGCGGACAAGGATAGGCATTATTACAATGTATCCGCAAAAAAAAAAACGGATTCCATACGGACCGCAAAACACATAAGGTCGTGTGCATGTAGCCTTAAGAGGTGTAAAGGCTTACAGACTGCCCTGGGGTTCTTCGTAGGTCCTCAGGGCTGACTGCATATGGCCCCCCAGCCTCTGATGGGATACCCAGTGTGTTGTTGTGTGCTGTGTGAGGAATTGTTCTACACATGTTCCAGTGAAAAAGAAGTCAAATATTTGTACAGTGTGAAGAAATAAAGTGTGAATGAACATAAATGGTGCTAATTGTTCTTTATTATTAAATATTCTTTATGCTTAAATGTCTGTTTGTCTGCTTAGGGTACTTTCACACTAGCGTTAGAAGAATCCTACAGGCAGTTCTGTTGCTGGAACTGCCTGCCGGATCCGGAAATCCATATACAAACGGATATTTTTTTTAGACTTATTAATTGAAATACCGAATACGTCTTTCCAGTATCATCCGGAATAATGGATCCGGTATTTAATTTCTTAATAAAATACATTTCAATGGAAATTAATGCCGGATCCGGCAAGTGCAGTAGTGTTCCAGGATTTTGTCTGGTGTTTTGTCCAGTCAAATACCGTACAAGGGACGGAACGGAAGACATCCTGATGCATACCGAACAGATTGCTTTCCATTCAGAATGCATTAGGACAAAGCTGAAGTGTTTTTTCCCAGTATTGAGACCCTGGATTTCAATACTGGAAAAGAATAACGTTAGTGTGAAAGTACCCTGACATCTACAGTGAATATAAAAAGTCTACACACCCCTGTTAAAATGTCAGAATTCTGCGATGTAAAAAAAAAAAAAATGAGACAAAAATAAATCATTTCAGAACTTTTTCCACCTTTAATGTGACCTATAAACTGTACCACTCAATTGAAAACCAAACTGAAATCTTTTAGGTGGAGGGAAGAAAAAATATAAAAATAAAATAATATGGTTGCATAAGTGTGCACACCCTTAGGCCTCTTTCACACTACAGTATGTTGAATTCAGTGTTTTGCGTTCCGTTTTTCACAGATACGTTGTTCCATTTTTTGCTTCCGTTGTGGTTCCGTTCCGTTCCGTTGTTCCGTTCCGTTTTTCTGTATGGCATATACAGTATACAGTAATTACATAGAAAAAATTGGGCTGGGCATAACATTTTCAATAGATGGTTCCGCAAAAAACTGAACGGATACGGAAGACATACGGATGCATTTCCGTATGTGTTCCGTTTTTTTTGCGGACCCATTGACTTGAATGGAGCCACGGACCGTGATTTGCTGCCAAATATAGGACATGTTCTATCTTTTCAACGGAAAAACGGAAATACGGAAACGGAATGCATACGGAACACATTCCGTTTTTTTGCGGAACCATTGAAATGAATGGTTCCGTATACGGACCGTATACGGAACGCAAAAAACGGACCGCAAAACGGAAAAAAAAACGGTAGTGTGAAAGAGGCCTTAAACTAATACTTTGTTGAAGCACCTTTTGATGTTATTACAGCACTCAGTCTTTAGGTATAAGTCTATCAGCATGGCACATTATAACTTGGCAAGATTTCCCCACTCTTCTTTGCAAAAACAGTCCAAATCTGTCAGATTGCGAGGGCATCTCCTGGGCACAGCCCTCTTCAGACCACCCCACAGATTTTCAATCAGATTCAGGTCTGGGCTCTGGCTGGGCCATTCCAAAACTTTAGTCTTCTTCTGGTGAAGCCATTCCTTAGTTGATTTGGATGTATGCTTTGGGTCGTTGTCATGCTGAAAGATGAAGTTCCTCTTCATGTTCAGCTTTCTAGCAGAAGCCTGGAGGTTTTGTGCCAATATTGACTGGTATTTGGAACTGTTCATAACTCCCTCGAGCTTAACTAAGGCCCCAGTTCCAGCTGAAGAAAAACAGCCCCTTGGCATGATGCTGCCACCACCAGCTTCACTGTGGGTATGGTGTTATTCTGGTAATGTGCAGTGTTGTTTTGGCCCCATATCTTTTGGAATTATGGCCAAAAAGTTCAACCTTGGTTTCATCAGCCCATAACACCTTTTCCCATATGCTTTTGGGAGACTTCAGATGTGGTTTTGCATAATGTAACCTGGCTTGGATGTTTTTCTTCGTAAGAAAGGCTTTTGTCTTGCCACTCTACCCCATAGCTCAGACATATGAAGAATACAGGAGATTGTTGTCACATGTACCACACAGCCAGTACTTGCCAGATATTCCTGCAGCTCCTTTAATGTTGCTGTAGACCACTTTGTAGCCTCCCAGACCAGTTTTCTTCTTGTCTTTTCATCAATTTTGGAGGGACGTCCAGTTCTTGGTAATGTCACTGTTGTGCCATATTTTCTCCTTGATGATGACTGTCTTCACTGTGTTCCATGGTATATCTAATGCCTTGGAAATTCTTTTGTACCCTTCTCCTGACTGATACCTTTTAACAATGAGATCCCTCTGATGCTTTGGAAGATCTCTGTGGACCATGGCTTTTGCTGTGGGATGTGACTAAGAAGATTTCAGGAAAGACCAACTAGAGCAGCTGAACTTTATTTGGGGTTAATCAGAGGCACGTTAAATGATGGCCGGTGTATGCTGACTCCTATTTAACAGGATTGTGAATGTGATTGCTTAATTCTGAACACAGCTACATCCCCAGTTATAAGAGGGTGTGCACACTTTTGCACATTATTTTAGTTTTTTTGTTTGTTTTCTTCCCTCCACCTAAAATATTTCAGTTTGTTTTTCAATTGAGTTGTACAGTTTATAGGTCACATTAAAGGCGGAAAAAGTTCTGAAATGATTTATCGTTGTCTCATTTTTTTACATCACAGAAACCTGACATTTTAACAGGGGTGTGTAGACTTTTTATATCCACTGTATATATGAGTCATGAAGAGCATGATTTCTACACACTGCAAGGAGAGAGGAACTGATAAAGTCAGCAATATTTTAGCATATGTGTTAAGCAGCATCCATTTTGTCTACTTCCTCCATATAGCTTTCAATTAAGTAATTTAGTCTGTGTTTTCTGTTTCCGGTCTGTCATTTATAAGGTTTGATTCTTCAGTATTTGCAAATAGAGGAACTGCTGACATAGCAAGATATTGCATTTAGAAAAGGGTCTTTTTGCAATATCTCGGCTCTTGTGCTTGTACGTAATGTCTATGTGTATTTTTCCATTATACTTCTGATCGGTTGCTTTAATAAATGCTTCTAATAGGTTGCATTGAAATAAGCTGTGGTTAATAAAAGGGTTTCACGGGCTATGCCTGGGAGAGAATCCATTACACAGCAAAGTTGTCTGAGTCTTTGATCCTTAGGCTGGCCGACTTCCTGTAGCACGGGGGAAGACCATTAACCAGTTCCAATCTCACAGACCAGCGAGGTGGAGTCCCCTAGTTTGGGACTTGTCCTAAATTGCAGCGACAATACAGTATTTAGCAGAAAGGGAGGTTTTAACACCCCTGATTATGTAAATTTGGAGAAGACTTTCCTAGAAGAACAATGTAGACAAGTTCTGAATTGTTTTTGTGCAGACAGGGATTATATGTAATTAGAGAAATCATTTTTTTCCCCAAACAAGCTCTTGTCCGTGGGATGTGTCTGTTATCGCTGCTGAGCCCCATTCAAGTGAAAACAAGACAGAAATATGTTGCACTATAGGACGGTGTCCCAAAAATAACGTACCGTAATTTAATCATAAATACAGTTCATGCGACAATCACTGCAATATTTAACATAACAGTACAATTACACTTCCATATGGAAAAAATCTGCCCCAGACCATTATCCCTTCTCCACCTATGGATTCCAGTAGGTAGCAGTTTTTTGGGGAATTGGAACAAGCATTTCTCCTCTATGTCCAATGTAACGAGGAGGTGATCTTTACATGTAAATGCAGCTCTTCCCCTCCACTGACGAGCAGGCAGTTATCCGGAAGGAACGCTTCCTTCCCAATAACTGTCTGCTCGCTCGGCACGTGTAGGATCGGCATTCCTGGTTATCAGTCTATTAATTGCTTATGTCAGCAAGTTCTAAAACTGTTACTATGGGGAAAGGAACTGAGCGGCAAGAACAGAATGTACAGGAACCTATTATATGGTATATTCTTGTGTCGTGCATTGTGTGAAGGATTTCACTTCCGCTTTGTGATGCAGTCCCATGATGTATTTGCTATGTGTTGTACGAACCAATAAGCCCATCATTGGGAAGAGCAGAAAGAGAGTCTGAAAAAAAAAACGGAAACACGGCAGGGGGTGCTGCTAAGTAGATTCACACAGAGGAACTTAATTATCAAAAATGTCAGTGCTTGATGCCATTATCTTTGCCGGCAGCGAACAGCAATGTGACATATAACGAGCTGATGTGCTGCTCTGTAGATTGCGAAATCAATGTATCAGTCAAGCAAGTCTTTATCATTCTTGAGTGGTTTATCCAAGTATGAGAAAATACTTTTACAATTGCGAATTACAAACAGCATGGGAATATTTTTGGGATTTCATCAAGTATTAGGATGTGTTCACATCATGAAGATAGTAATGTTGTGACAGCTCCTGGTGTATTGTATTCGCTAAAAGTATCCAAGAGGCTTAAAAGGTGTCCTTTTGGCCTCCATCTGGTCTGTGAAAAAAAATCTAGCTGACCTAAATACTATCTGTGAATCCAGTCAACTATCTCACACAAGTGGAAAACAATTCCTCCACACTTCTTTCTTCCTTTCTTTCTAGTTCACCCCTGGGGGCTTCTTGGGCAGACCCCGTTGGGTTCCGGCTTCTTCACCCCCCCCCCCCCCCCCCCTTGCAGCTGCATCTCCCAGGTCTCCCTGCCTCAACATCCAGTGTGACGCGGGTCAGTTGGCAGCTGCAGCCAATGACTGGCTGCATCGGTGAAGTGTCGCCCATGCCTCATGTGACTCGAGTGAAATGACAAGTAAGAGACACACTTTGCAGTTAGTGCCAGTCATTGGCTGCAGAGGCCACGTGACCCATGTTAAACCAGATAGTGATGCAGTGAGACCTGAAAGCTGCAGCGGCCCTGGGAGAGCGAAGGAGCCAGAACCCAGCGGCAGGAATCAGGTAAGGCCTCATGCACACAACCTTTCCGTTTTTTTGTGGTCCGCAAATTGCAGATCCGCAAAACACGGAAGCCGCCCGTGTGCCTTCCTTAATCTGCGGAACAGAACAGGCGGCCCATTGTAGAAATGCCTATTCTTGTCCACAAAACGGACAAGAATAGGACATGTTATATTTTTTTTCCGGGGCTACGTAATGGAGCAACGGATGCGGACAATTGAAGTGAATGGGTCCGCACCTGAGCCGCAAAAACTGTGGTTTGGATGCGGACCAGAACAACGGTTGTGTGCATGAGAAGTGTGATTCCCTCCGCAGGTCCAGCTATGCTGCTTGAGAGGTGAACATTTGAACAACTCTTTAAAGGGGGTCTGCACTTTGTTTTAACTGATGATCTATCCTCTGGACAGATCATCAGCTTCTGATTGGCGGTTGGGGTCTGACACCCGGGACCCCCGCTGATCAGATGTTTGAGAAGGCAGCGGCGCTGGCATTAGCGCCGCAGCCTTCTGACTGTTTACCACCAGCCCAGTGATGTCACTACTACTAACAACTGGTGTGGGCGGAGCTAAGCTCTGTTCACTTTAATGGAGCTTAGCCCCGCCCACGCTACTTGATACTAGTCGTGACGTCACTGGGCCGGCGGTAAACAGTGAGAAGGCCGCGGCTAAACAGTGAGAAGGCCGCGGCGCTACTGCCAGCGCCACTGCCTTCTCAAACAGCTGATCGGCGGGGGTCCCAAAGTGCAGAACCCCTTTAACACTGATGACCTCTCTAATTTATTCCGCCTGCTTCCTCCTATGATTTACACTATACTCGATCCACAATGTGATTGGCACAACACCTAACCGGAATACTCAGTTAATTACTAAAATCCAAAACTAAGAGTACTATCAAATTCCTTGAAAAAAACAAAACTTTTTATTAAATACATATGGCGATAACCTGTAACAGGGTGCCGAAGGCACACTCAGTCTCCCATCAGCCGCAGACCTGCTGCTTAGCTTTTGGAGCAAGGATCTGTGTTTGACCTCGTTCCCACGGCGGCTCTGCTAGCTGGGAGGCTCCCTGCTCCTAGGTCTGCCTTGAGCGCCAAGCTGATCACTCGGTGCTCGACTGGTTGGTCTGTCGGTCATGTGACGCTGGCCACGTCACATGACCCTCACTCCCCACTATAAATACAGGCAGCCTGCTGGCCACAGGTTGCCTGTTAATTTAGGTTCCTGCCGTTTGTTGGATACCTGTATACTTACCTGATCCTGTTCCCTGACGATCCTTTGCCTGCTCCTCCTGTACTGCGCATCCCTCCTGGTATTTTGACCTCGGCTTCCACCTGACTATTCTTTGCAGACTCCTTTGCAGGGGCGTAACGATCGCGGTCGCAGGGAGTGCGACTGCGACCGGGCCCGGCGGGGGGAGGGGCCCGCTGTACTAACATGTAATGAAGCGCTGTGACGGGGCCCAGCATGAAGTACAGTGACAATGCCGGGCCCCCATCAGGGCGCTCCATTACATGTTTAATATGAAGCAAGGTGGGGGAGGTTTGCGCAGAGGGGGGGAGGAGGAAGAGGGGGGACGCGCGCACTCACTCACTCACATACAGTCCGCCCGGCATTTCTTGTCACTGCCAGGCTGTATCCAGATCATCAGTGAAGCAGGAGCTCTAGAGCTCCCTCTGCTGGCCGCACATCGCGCTGCTGGCTGTGGGAGGAGCTCTGAAGGCCCGGGAAACTGCCTTCAGCACAGCCAGCAGTGCCATGTGAGTGTGGCAGCGCAACACCAGGGAAGAGGGTAAGTATGTGTTTTTTTATTTTCTTTTCCTAACACTGCAGACTGGGGGCAAAGGGGAAGGGGGTTGATGGGCACAACTAGAGTGAGGGGGCACAAAAGTGGGCATCTCTACTGAGGGGGCACCTAATATGTCATAACTACTGTGAGGGGGGCACATATATCAACTACTGTGAGGGGGGCACATAATCTAGCATAACCACTGTGAGGGGCACATATGTGGGCATATTTAATGTGAGGGGCACATAATCTGGCATAACCACTGTAGGGGGGCACATATCTGGTCATAACTACTGTGAGGGGCACATAATCTGGCATAACTACTGTGAGGGGTAACATATCTGGCCATATCCACTGTGAGGGGCACATATCTGGGCATAACCCCTGTGAGCGGGCACATATCTGGGCAAACCCCTGTGAGCGGGCACATATCTGGGCATATCCACTGTGAGGGGGAACTTATCTGGGCATAACTACTTTGAGGGGGCACATATCTGGCATAAATACCGTGAGGGGGCACATATTTGGCATAACTACTGTTAGGGGGCACATATTTGGCATAACTACTGTGAGGGACACATATCTGGGCATAACTACTGTGACAGGAACAAAGGTAGGCATAACTGCTGTGAGGGGCCACAAGAAGGACATAACTTTTGTGAAGGGACCACAAGGTGGGCTTAATTACTGTGAAAGGCCACAAGGTGGGCATTAGTACTGTGAGGGGCCACAATGTAGACATTAGTACCGTGTGGTTGCACTTAGGGGAAATGTCCTAAATTACCCTGCTATACATTGGCATAGCTCAGTCTACCAGGCCAGCACAGCGCCCCCTGCTGGTAGTTTCATAGGGGCAGTCACCATCCCTTCCTTATGTGATTATTCTTTTTTTCTCTATCACCACAGGAACCTTGTTCTGGATCCAGTGGACATCACGCCGACGCCAGAGACACCCTGGATGAGGTAGGACCAGATTTTATTAGGACTGGGTGAGTGTAGCCATGCATTGGGCTTAGGGCTCTTTAACACGAGCGGATCCCGTGTGGCTAAACTGCTGTGTGAAAGAAAGCCAAGCCCCGCTCCGGACAGCAGAGACACTGAGTAGTAACATGATTGATAATGCTCTTTGCCTCTCTGTGATCGTTTTGCTACAAAATCACGGTGACAACTTTATCTCATTGTGATTTTGTAGTAAAAAGGTCACAGAGAGGCACGGAGCTGTCTCTGCTGTCCGGAATGGGGCTTGGCTCTCATTCACGCAGCGGACTAGCCGCACGGGAAAGAGCCCTTAGTAAGAAATTCTGCCGCTTCTTTGTATAAATGGGGGGGGGGGGGCCCCGATCCAAAGTTTGCACTGGGGCCCATAACACTCTAGTTACGCCACTGCTCCTTTGGTACTTCTCGACTCTCCTGGTATTTATGACCCCGGCTTCTCCTGACCAGTCTTTGCTTATCCCTCTGTACTGCGTTGTCCTCTTGGTTTTGACCAGGTCCGTTCACTATCCGTTATTTGTCTTGTCTGTCCTTCCCGCACGTATCCTAAGTTAGGGACTGCCGTCCAGTTGTCCACTGTCATCAGGACTGGTGAGGCAAGTAGGCAGGGCCAGGGGTGAGGGTGGAGCGCAGTGGTCACTATCCTCCCCCATGTGTGTGTGTGTACGTGACCGTTACATAACCACTTTAAAATCACTCCCTTAAGTCCAGGTATGTCACTCATCGAGGTCCTAATACTATTGTGTTTTCTCCTATTACCCTTATATCACGATTTAGTGTGTATAAATGCACAGGATAGGCATGGGGGTTATTATATGCCCTTTACCTAAGCCAGCTATTAAACAGGCATTTAGGAGTTAGGAAAAGGTCGTTACCTTCCATAGGATTGAAATAGATGTTTATCATTACCCATCATTTGCATCTCTTTTAGTATTAATAGATTTATTTTCATGGATATTAATTAAGTATTGAAGATGAGCGATGACGCTATTTATTTGTATTCCTAAATATAACAATCCATAAGAACTGTAATATGTGTGAAAATACACAACAAATCACCAAATTAGAAACACACATATAATATAACACCATAGTTTATTAGTAAGACAAATCATACAACATATAAGATTTCACATAATAATTAAATAGCAGCAATGCATAATGGTACTATGACAGTATTAGTTCCCCCCGGCCCTTCAGGACAGCATAGTCAATTCTGCAAGGGGTATATGGTATCAATAAATATTGGACCATCATGTCACTAATATCTTATAAAGTGCGCATATATATACCCATATAGCTACAAACAATATTGCACAGATCCCCTGAATAATCATGCCAATAACGGCAATACTGCTTCACAATGTGTCCCAACAGGGAATAACCCTGAAAAAGTTAGAATGGCTACACCATATAACAAATTATAGGGTAAGAAAAAGCCTATATAAACAGTTTGTGCAAAAGTAGCATGCAGAGACCAGAAGCCAGGAGGGAACACCAACCCCGACGTGCCTTTCGCCTCGCTTCCTCTTGGGGGCGTATTATACCATCCAACCCACATATTATTTATACCCTATCTAATTGGTTAACTCCTCCTATCCATATTAAAAAAACATTATTACCTGTGAGGGAAGGGGAGTCCCATTTCCGGCAGCTCACGCCGAGTAAATCCCCAAAATGGACACCAGATCACGCGAGATGTAATTTGCGATCACATGACCCATTCGCGATCACATGAAGTAGTGACATATAATAATTATGTATTTTTAGCAATTATGTCATCACATTTGATGCTTTTATATATATAATTATTATGTGAAATCTTATATGTTGTATGATTTGTCTTACTAATAAACTATGGTGTTATATTATGTGTGTTTCAAATTTGTTGATTTTTTTTTTTATAATATTTTTATTTGCATCCCTACTGTAATTACGAAATAATCTTTTTAATTGTATTTAATAAAAAGTGATTTTTTTTTTTCAAAGTTATTTGATAGTACTCATTCGTTTTGGATTTTGGTATTCCTCCTATGATTTGTCGTTGCAGCCGCTATAGAAGCAATGCAGCCAAGACATTCTTTACATTGCTGAAATCAAATATTTCTAAAACCATCTGCATAATTTCACATCCAGCCTTTCTGTAGTAAGAAGCCACCAATAAGATGGCCTCTACTGGATGCCACTTAATTTCTATTCAGAAAGCCTTATAAATTCCCATCATATAAGATGCTTATCTCTCCCCACAAAGGGCCCATTTATATGTCAAAGAAAGATTTTATAGCCAATTATCGGGAATGAGCATTTCTAGGAACATTCATTCCTGATAATTGACTCAATCCTTGGCTCATATAAAAGAACCATTAAAGGGACACTGACATCAGAAAGGGGTATTTTTTTTAAACCGAATGCTCAGAGAAACTTATTTTTTTTTTTAATGTTAGGCTGTTTTTCTTTTTCATTTCGGCAGTACTATACCATTGACAAAATCTTGTCCTTCTATAGCAGTCAGCACAGAGAGATAAACCTCCTATATGGATAGGTAATCCGTTATTTAGTTTACTGCTGCCGTGAGGGAAAGATGCTATCTGGCAGTATAATAGTAGATGTAGAATTGGAATATCAGTATGACAGCTCTGTTATTCTCTTGATAGCAAGGGTGTAGCTATGGGCTCATGGGCCCTGGTGCTAGAGTTCAGCTTGGGCCCCCCTTCCCTCAGTGCTTTGTGGCCAGGGGCAGGGAAGTGCACATCATTCGTACTGCCGGAGGCAAAAACCTCACCCTCACCCCTGACATGCCAAATTCTTGGCCTAACCCCTTCCCTCCAGCCAGAGGGGTAACTTGACCAGCATGCACTTTCTATGATGCCAGTGTTTTTTTATGTGGCACAAGGGTCTTTGGGCCCCTTCAGGCTCCTGGGCCCGGTAGCGACTGCTACCTCTGCACCCCCTATAGCTACGTCCCTGCTTGATAGTCCTAGATAAAGATGGCCACATAAAAACAATAATGTAATGTTCCTATTGAGCCACTCATCCCTTCCCTCTCTGGTTAGAGTAAATGATCTGACTAGAAAGAGTGCTAAAAAGTGCGTCTGCTCTAAAACTCCAAAGAAAGGAGGAAGTTAAAGAGCCAAGACAGGAAGTAGAATACAGGGAGTGACTTCAAAAAATGATATCCAGAAAAACATCTAAACATTTATTGTAAAAATAAAAAAAATACATAGAAATTATATATACAGGCTTTATTTCTTTTACTTGCTTATATAGCACTAACATATTCTGCAGCGCTCTACATCACCCGCTCTCCCCAGTGGAGCTCACAATCTAAATTCCCTATCACTATGTCTTTGGGAGGAAACCGACACAAACACAGGAACATACAAACTCCATGCAGTGTCCCTTTAAGTTATATGGCTACCATTCTCTCTTTGTTAGAGGCACATGCCAGTGCTTTACCCACTGCACCCGCACCTGCTCCACATACCAGCTGCTTTTCAAAGCATAACATAGGTTTAAGTCAAGTCTCCTAACGTAAGATTCACTGTAGCATTATGGTATCATCACGTACATGAGATTTGCCAACATTTCTTTAACTGAAAATCTGCCCAATCCTTCCGGATGGGATTGTTTTTGCACCTTGTGAATGGATTGTTGAGAACCCTATTCAGATGTATGGGACATTCTGCAACAAATCTGCTATATGTGAACCTACTCTAATTGATTTCTAATTAAAGGATGGGACTAAAGGATTTTTTATCTCAGGTTGGGGGTTATAGAAAAAAGAAAATTGTGGAATATTGTCATTTTTATTTTTTGTTGGATGCTGCTTGATAATTTTTTATTGCTCCAAAGCAGCCAATTGAATGGGTGTTGGCAAGAAATAGGGGCAGACAGAAAGGAGTTTGCAGGCAGGATCAGACTACGCAGGATTTGTTTGTAGTCTGTAACCATGGAGTCACATAGGTCTCCATAGGACCTGTACACACAAACTCATAGCTTTTAATATGTAATTAATAACTCTATAAATCACACTCATGTTAAAGAGATCAGGCTCTCTGGATCTGGCATTGCTGGATGCCACCTGAATGCCCGCTGGCCCCATTGACTATAATGAGGACCGGCAGAGATCCAGTTGCAACCTGGCAAATATGCTGAGAATCGACCGGACAAATACCGCTGCACAGTCTGTGTTAGAGATGAGCGAATTGATTTGTTCAAATTAATTTGTCTTATCAGAGTTCTACATATGAGGACGCTCCCCATGCTGCATCTGGGGCTGGCCCGAACAATCCCGATTAATGGCACAAGCGCAGGGACGACTGTTCAGGCGCTGCTAACTGGAAGTGGAGTGCTACTTGAATAGTTGCTGCTCCAGTAGTGGAAGCAGAAACTCTACACTTGTGCCTCTACTTGGAGCAAGATTATCATGGCTGGACGAGATGCCCTGTCCTGTCAATCAAGAGGAAGGGGGAGCGTCTTTAGCTTTAGGGACACCCCGTCACAGGCGCTGAACTCTGCTTGATGAGACAAATTAATTTGTATGAATCGACTCCGTCATCTCTATTCTGTATTAGTCTATAACTATGGAAACACTTAGGTCGCCATTGGAGCTGTAAACATAAAATGGTGAGAGAGGGCTATATGATAAAGCCTTTAAAGATTATATTAAATATTTTACTCTTATATTTTACTATTTTTCAAATATGATTAGAATTCAATTTAATACGTTAATTTCATGTATTAAATATTATTGTATGTAATATTATTATATTTTCTTATTATTGTTGTTTTTGTTATTATTTTATTTTTCTATTTTATTTATTTTTATAATTTTGCATTATATAAATTCATAAATAAAATGTAGCACCAAATGGATCTAGTACATTATGTCACGTCATGGTACAAGGCAGGGTTCAAATAATATTCCAGATCCTGAGACACTAGTGATGTGTGCAATTCAAATGGCTGTCTATAGGGTCTGCACGTTGACCCCTCTCTCTATTTCCTGGAGGCCTCTAAGGCTGTATTCCCATACATTATCTATCTATCTATCTATCATCTAATCTATCTATCCACCTTCTTCATTGTAAACTCAATTATAAAATTAATTTTAATTAAAAAATACAATTAAAAAATAAAATCCCTGAACATACTACAGCACAACATTTCCTATCTCATTATTATAATTTTACCCAAGCTGACTTTTCTAATTTACATCACTTTTAGTCACTGAGGATAAAAACATACATGTGGTATTATGGTTATTATTACTATTAATATGATATATTTGGGTACTTTTTCTGAATTAGGCAAATAATGAGCCAGATCCATCTGTTTAATTATTCACTCTGTTAGTGAATAGAGTCAACTCTGTGTCACAGAGGGCAATGATGTCCCAGAAGAGAAGGCGCAGATCCAGCAGGAGTTTACATAGAGACCTGCCAGAAGAGACCAGCTGTTGCCCAGGTTATGTGACTCGCACATTTGCCTGCGATTGATTTTTTTTTTTTTTTAGGCATCGGCTGTTTACATTTAGACCCTGACTCATTGTTGCTATAGTAACCGTCTGGGAATTCTGCAAATTTCGGTCTCACCTACCGAATGTTTTCACTTAGGCCATGATGTGTGATGAGAGTGATATAATTTACTGGTCTTCATGGAAGAATTAGTAGGAGCAGAAAATCAAATAGTGTGTTTAATAAATAAAAACAACATTTGTTGCTCATAAAATGCTATGTAAATTAGCTCTCATCCAGGAGAAAGACAGCTGCCTCTTTAGTGCCACCTATTAGAAGTAGCTAGCTTCTGACTCAATGTCCAGGCACATGACTTGGGATATAAGCCAACCCCGAATCTTAGCCAGAAACCATCTGCAGACAGCTGTTCTGGGGTTCTCGCCCCTCATTAGAGCAGGGTACTGGTTGGGTAGATGAAAGGCCATTTACGTAGGTTTGTCTTTTGTGTGGTAACAGCCAGTTGGAGTAGAGAACCTTCCAGGACAAGCAATGTTCCCTGGGAAAAAAGTATGTAAATACATTTTTATCTAGGAGGAATAAAGCTACCATTTTTTGCCCACCTATAGCTACCTGTAGCTACTGTACCTCCAGTAGGTGGCGCTAAAGAGGCAGCTTTCTTCCTCCAGGTCGACAGCTAATTTACCTGGAGCTATCTCCAGTAGGTTTCACTAAAGAGGCAGCATTCTTCCTCCTGAAAGAGAGCTAATTTACCTGGAACTACTTCCAATAGATGGCATTAGAGAGGCAGCGTTCTTCCTCCTGGAAGTGAGCTAATTGACATGAATCTACATCCAATAGGTGGTACTAAACAGACAGCTTTCTTCCTCCTGGAAGAGAGCTAATTTACCTGAATCTACCTCCAATAGTTGGCACCAAAGAGGCAGCTTGCTTCCTCCCAGATGAGAGCTACTTTACTTGGAGCTTACCTCCAATAGTTGGCACCAAAGAGGCAGCTTGCTTCCTCCCGGATGAGAGCTACTTTACTTGGAGCTTACCTCCAATAGTTGGCACCAAAGAGGCAGCTTTCTTCCTCCTGGATGAGAGCTAATTTACCTGGAGCTACCTCCAATAGTTGGCGCACAAAGGCAGCATTCTTACTCCTAGAAGATAGATAAATTACCTGAATATACCCCTAATAGGTGGCACTAAAGAGGCAGCTTTCTTCCTCCTGGATGAGAGCTAATTTATCTGGAACTATCTCCAATAGTTGGCACCAAAGAGGAAGCATTCTTACACCTGGATGAGAGCTAACTTACATATCCCCCCTCTCCTGCCTCAGTGTAAGGCTGCTTTCACACTAGCGTTCGGTATTCCGTTCGTGAGCTCCGTTTGAAGGAGCTCACGAGCGGACCCGAACGCAGCCGTCCACCCCTGATGCAGTCTGAATGGAGGCGGATCCGCTCAGACTGCATCAGTCTGGTGGCGTTCAGCCTCCGCTCCGCTCGCCTCCGCACGGACAGGCGGACAGCTGAACGCTGCTTGCAGCGTTCGGGTGTCCGCCTGGCCGTGCGGAGGCGTGCGGATCCGTCCAGACTTACAATGTAAGTCAATGGGGACGGATCCGTTTGAAGATGCCACAATGTGGCTCAATCTTCAAGCGGATCCGTCCCCCATTGACTTTACATTGAAAGTCTGGACGGATCCGTCCCAGGCTATTTCCACACTTAGCTTTTTTTTGCTAAAATAATGCAGACGGATCCGTACTGAACGGAGCCTCCGTCTGCATTATTATGGGCGGATCCGTTCTGAACGGATCCGCCCGAACGCTAGTGTGAAAGTAGCCTAAGAGTGTCTTCTCCCTTGTCTACTGAGTAAACACAGAAAACACAAAGATGTGACTACAGGGGCAACATCTTATCTCCCTGTCAGAACTTTTGTTTAAAGAGGTTCAGCAAAAAGCTATCCCACTTAACATGCACCCTGTCTAAATCCAGGAAGCACTGTCCTATACGCAAATGCATCTACATTATAAAACAGGCACTTCTCCACATTGAAGACCACTTCCTAGCTGAGACATCCATAACACACTCTCCATCTTCACCACTGCCCCCTCAGAAGCCCCACAATCAGATGGAGCGGCAGTATTTGGATGGGTTGCATGTTAGAAATGGCCTAAATGACTGCTTTTCATTAACATATAGATCCCCTTTAAGGATTGATTTGTGATTCATGTATGTTTTTCCACCCATGAGACCAACACGTTGTATTTAGCATATTGGCAATGAGCCTGCATTGAGATTTTGTATGGTAATGTGGGTGGTCTGGATACATAAGCAGAACTCTTTGTTAAGAACAATAAGGTTTCCATAGTGATGGACCTGGTGTTCTGTGGATGCATTTAGCACCGACATTTATCTAAAATGCTCAGCCATAGATTTAATAGGGCATTATTATTGACTATTTTTAGGAAGAAGTTTTTTTTGCTATTGCTGGAGCTTCAGCTGTCTGTAGCTTTTCTTCCCTCATTCCTGCCTCTTAGTGAGTTCTGTTATTCAGCTTTCATCTCTGAAACCAGATTGCGCATGACTCAAGGGACGACAGGCACCGATGTTTGAAAATTATTAAAATGTCTTTGTCAGGATTTTAACCACTTCACATCCGGGCCATTTGCCCCCTTCCTGACCAGGCCTAATTTTGAAAATCTGACATATCTCACTTTATGTGGTAATAACTTTGGAACACTTTTACTTATCCAAGTCATTCAGAGATTGTTTTCTCGTGACACATTGTACTTCATGATAGTCATAAATTTGAGTCAATATACAGTAAAGACCAAAAGTTTGGACACACCTTCTCATTCAAAGAGTTTTCTTTATTTTCATGACTATGAAAATTGTAGATTCACACTGAAGGCATCAAAACTATGAATTAACACATGTGGAATTATATACATAACAAAAATGTGTGAAACAACTGAAAATATGTAATATTCTAGGTTCTTCAAAGTAGCCACCTTTTGCTTTGATTACTGCTTTGCACACTCTTGGCATTCTCTTGATGAGCTTCAAGAGGTAGTCACCTGAAATGGTTTTCACTTCACAGGTGTGCCCTGTCAGGTTTAATAAGTGGGATTTCTTGCCTTATAAATGGGGTTGGGACCATCAGTTGCGTTGTGGAGAAGTCAGGTGGATACACAGCTGATAGTCCTACTGAATAGACTGTTAGAATTTGTATTATGGCAAGAAAAAAAATGCTAAGTAAAGAAAAACGAGTGGCCATCATTACTTTAAGAAATGAAGGTCAGTCAGTCCGAAAAATTGGGAAAACTTTGAAAGTGTCCTCAAGTGCAGTCACAAAAAACATCAAGCGCTAGAAAGAAACTGGCTCACATGCGAACCGCCCCAGGAAAGGAAGACCAAGAGTCACCTCTGCTGCGGAGGATAAGTTCATCCGAGTCACCAGCCTCAGAAATCGCAGGTTAACAGCAGCTCAGATTAGAGACCAGGTCAATGCCACACAGAGTTCTAGCAGCAGACACATCTCTAGAACAACTGGTAAGAGGAGACTGTGTGAATCAGGCCTTCATGGTAAAATATCTGCTAGGAAACCACTGCTAAGGACAGGCAACAAGCAGAAGAGACTTGTTTGGGCTAAAGAACACAAGGAATGGACATTAGACCAGTGGAAATCTGTGCTTTGGTCTGATGAGTCCAAATTTGAGATCTTTGGTTCCAACCACCGTGTCTTTGTTCGACGCAGAAAAGGTGAACGGATGGACTCTACATGCCTGGTTCCCACCGTGAAGCATGGAGGAGGAGGTGTGATGATGTGGGGGTGCTTTGCTGGTGACACTGTTGGGGATTTATTCAAAATTGAAGGCATACTGAACCAGCATGGCTACCACAGCATCTTGCAGCGGCATGCTATTCCATCCGGTTTGCGTTTAGTTGGACCATCATTTATTTTTCAACAGGACAATGACCCCAAACACACCTCCAGGCTGTGTAAGGGCTATTTGACATGAAGGAGAGTGATGGGGTGCTGCGCCAGATGACCTGGCCTCCACAGTCACCGGACCTGAACCCAATCGAGATGGTTTGGGGTGAGCTGGGCCGCAGAGTGAAGGCAAAAGGGCCAACAAGTGCTAAGCATCTCTAGGAACTCCTTCAAGACTGTTGGAAGACCATTTCAGGTGACTACCTCTTGAAGCTCATCAAGAGAATGCCAAGAGTGTGCAAAGCAGTAATCAAAGCAAAAAGTGGCTACTTTGAAGAACCTAGAATATGACATATTTTCAGTTGTTTCACACTTTTTTGTTATGTATATAATTCCACATGTGTTAATTCATAGTTTTGATGCCTTCAGTGTGAATCTACAATTTTCATAGTCATGAAAATAAAGAAAACTCTTTGAATGAGAAGGTGTGTCCAAACTTTTGGTCTGTACTGTATTTCACCTTTATTTATGAAAAAATCCAAAATTTACCCAAAATTTTGAAAAATTTGCTATTTTCTAAATTTCTATTTCTCTGCTTTTAAAACAGAAAGTGATGCCTCATAAAATATTTATTACTTAACATTCCCCATATGTCTACTTTATGTTGGCATCATTTTGGAAATGTCATTTTATATTTTTAGGACGTTAGAAGGCTTAGAATTTTAGAAGCAATTCTTTACATTTTTAAGAAAATTGCCTAAACCCACATTTTAAAGACCTGTTCAAGTCTGAATCAACAGTAAAATAGAAGCAGCACTATACGGTCCTGTATCGATGTGTAGCAGGATGCAGCAGCCTCACCATTGGCCCTTGATCCAACAGGCCATGAGATACATATAGAGAAAAAATGGCACCGGCAGCATCTCACATCCTCCAAACTTTATTGCAACCCCCAGACAAGTAAAAGCAGCAACGTTTCAGCTGAATCCCAGCCTTTGTCAAGCTTGACAAAGGCTGGGATTCAGCCGAAACGTTGCTGCTTTTACTTGTCTGGGGGTTGCAATAAAGTTTGGAGGATGTGAGATGCTGCCGGTGCCATTTTTTCTCTATCTGTTCAAGTCTGAAGTCACTTTGTGGGGCTTACATAGTGGATACCCCCATAAATGACCTCATTGTAGAAACTACACCCCTCAAGTTACTTAAAACAGATTTTACAAACTTTGTTAACCCTTTAGGCGTTCCACAAAAAATGAAAGGAAAATGGAGATCAAATTTTTAAATTTCACTTTTTGGGCAGATTTTCCATTTTAATCCATTTTTTTCTTTAACACATCGAGGGTTAACAGCCAAACAAAACTCAATATTTTTTACCCTGATTCTGCAGTTTACAGAAACACCCTACATGTGGTCATAAACTGCTGTATGGGCATACAGAAGGGCGCAGAAGAAAAGGAGCGCCACATGGTTTTTGGAAGGCAGATTTTGCTGAACTGGTTTTTAGATGCCATCTCCCATTTGAAGCCCCCTGATGCACCCTTACAGTAGAAACTCCCAAAAAGTTACCCCATTTTGGAAACCAGGGGATAAGGTGCCATTTTTATTGGTGCTATTTTTGGGTACAGGTGATTTTTTGATTATTCATTATAACACTTTATGGGGCAAGGTGACCCAAAAATTGGTTGTTTTAGCACAGTTTCTATTTGTTTATTTTTACAGTGTTCATCTGAGGGGTTAGGTCATGTGACATTTTTATAGAGCAGATCGTTACAGACGTAGCGATACCTAATATGTATACTTTTTCTTATTTAATAAAGTTTTACACAAGAATAACATTTTTGAAAAACAAAATTATGTTTTAATGTGTCCATGTTCTGAGAGCTATTGTTTTTTTTTATTTTTTAAATGATTTTCTTATGTAGGGACTCATTTTTTGCGGGATGAGGTGACTGTTTTATTGGTACCATTTTGTGGGACATATCCCCCTTTGATCACTTGGTGTTGCACTTTTTGTGATGTAAGGTGACAAAAATTTTTTTTTTTACACAGTTTTTTTATGGTGTTCACCCGAAGGGTTAGGTCATGTGATATTTTTATAGAGCTGGTTGCTACGGACGTGGCAATACCTAATATGTATACTATGTATACTTTTTTTTATTTATTTCACTTTAACACAATAATAGCATTTTTGAAACAAAAAATGATGTTTTAATGTGTTCATGTTCTGAGAGCTATATTTTTTTTTTTTTGAGAAATTTTCTTATGTAGAGGCTCATTTTTTGTGGAATGAGGGGACGACTTTATTGGTACCATTTTGTGGGACATACGCCTTTTTGATCACTTGATGTTGCACTTTTTGTGATGTTAGGTGACAAAAATGGCTTTTTTTGACAAATTTTTTATAAAAAAAAGTTATGATGTTTATTAGACTGGGTGGATCATGTGATATATTTATAGAGCCAACCGTCACGGACGTGGCAATACCAAATATGTCTATTTTTTTTTTTAACATAGTAGTCCCAGTTACAGGGGAATTACACCCCCCAGAGAGGCTGTACAGCGGTATACTGCGCTGTACAGCCTCAGTGCAGGGCTGATCGAAGTCTGTGAAAGACCCGACAGCTCCTGCACTCTCCCGTCCCCGGCAGTCATGTGCTTCCTGCACTGTATACACAGCTATCGGTGAGCATTGTGTATACAGCGATCTAGAAGGCAGGGACACCTGTGAACTGTCCCTGCCTTCTCTGAGGGTTGCCCTGCTGTCACTGACAGCGGGCAACCCGATCTGCAGCTGCACGATTAGCGTGCAGCTGCGATCTCTGAATGGACGTTCAGAAACATCCATTCAGAGTTAGAAAACCACCTCCCGGACGTTTATAGTCAATAGGCGGATGGGAGGTGGTTAAAACTTGTAATCAGAAGGAAACCATATCACAATCTCATAAATACTGTGCCTATGTATATATACATAGGCACATAGGCTGCTGCTAGGATGGTACAAATCTCCCATTACAATCAGTGAGCAATCTACGTAGACCATGGACCTACAGGTGAAACTCGAAAAATTAGAATATCGTGCAAAAGTCCATTTATTTCAGTAATGCAAGTTAAAAGAAATTACATTAATGCAGCTTAAAATTAGAATTTGTGAAAAGGTTAAATATTCTAGGCTCAAAGTGTCACACTCTAGTCAGCTAATGAATCCATACCCCCTGAGCAAAGGGGACCTGAGATTGTGACTTTGGGGTTTCATAAGCTATAAGACATAATCATCCAAATTATACCAAATAAAGGCTTGAAATATCTCGCTTTGCATGTAATGAGTCTCATATGTTAGTTTCACCTTTTAAGTTGCATTACTGAAATAAATGAACTTTGCACGACATTCAAGTTTTTCGAGTTTCACGTGTATTTGGTTCTTCAGAGTGAGAGCCGCTCTTTGCAGGGGATATACACTCCAGGTAATAGAAGGTGGTCTTGATCTGGAGAACTTTTCTGGTATTTCCAAGTGGAAAGTAGTTCTTTAGAACCTGTCATTTTAGGAGATGAAAATACTGCCATGTTCTTAGGCCCCTTTCACACGGGCGAGTTTTCCGCGCGGGTGCAATGCGTGAGGTGAACGCATTGCACCCGCACTGAATCCGGACCCATTTACTTCTATGGGGCTGTGCACATGAGCGGTGCTTTTCATGCATCACTTGTGCGTTGCGTGAAAATCGCAGCATGCTCTATGCGCAACTTGGGTTTTTCACACAACGCAGGCCCCATAGAAGTAAATGGGGCTGCGTGAAAATCGCAAGCATCCACAAGCAAGTGCGGATGCGGTGCGATTTTTACGCATGGTTGCTAGGTGACGATCGGAATGGGGACCCGATCATTATTATTTTCCCTTATAACATGGTTATAAGGGAAAATAATAGCATTCTTAATACAGAATGCTAAGTAAATTAGGGATGGAGGGGTTAAAAAAAGAAATAAATAATTAAACTTACCTCATCCACTTGTTCGCGCTGCCCGACTTCTCTTCTTTCTTCTTCTTTGATGACCTGGGAGGAAAAGGACCTTTGGTGACGTCACTGCGCTCATCACATGGGCCGTCACATGGTCCGTCACCATGGTGATGAACCAAGTGATGAGCGCAGTGACGTCACCTAAGGTCCTTTTCCCCTGTCTAAATAATCCATTTCAGTATTATATGTAAAAAGTAGCTATAACACAGCCTGCGCCATATGTATGCCGCTCACCAAGAATCATCTGGGTGGTGCTGGCGTGGATAGGAGTCGTGCAGTCCTGGCTGTAATCACATCCATTCTGCCTTCATTTTTGGTCCACTTGACAGAGCTACACTGTTCAGCACCAGCGCAGAAGTTGAAGATGCCGGAGAAGTGTATGGGTAATTTGTGTGACCTCGGCCATTGTGATTCCTATGGACGCGGAGGTCATTGCCAGATTGGCAGATGGGGGCTTTGAGCTGAAGAACTGGGACAAGCAATGTGCTTTCTGTTGCAGAACACAACAGTTTACAGGGCATCTGTCAGCAGATTTGTACCTATGACACTGGCTGACCTGTTACATGTGCGCTTGGCAGCTGAAGGCGTCTGTGTTGGTCCCATGTTCATATGTGCCCGCATTGCTGAGAAATATGGTGTTTTAATATATGCAAATGAGCCTCTAGGAGCAACGGGGGCGTTACCATTACACCTAGAGGCTCTGCTCTCTCTGCAACTGCTGCTCCCTCTGCACTTTGATTGACTGGACTAGGCAGTGAAAACATGAGAACGCCTGGCATTATGGGCTGGGCATAGCATTTCTACAGTATGGATCTGCAAAATATGGATGACATACGGATGCGTTCCGTGTGCATTCCGTATTTTTTGCGGACCCATTGACTTGAATGGGGCCTTGGACCACGATTTGCGGACAATAATAGGACATGCACTACTTTTTTGCGGAACGGAAATACGGAAAAGGAATGCACACAGAGTACCTTCCATTGTTTTTGCGGACCCATTGAAGTGAATGGTTTTGCATATGGTCCGCCAAAAAAATGGAACGGAAGCGGAAAGAAAATACGTTCGTGTGCATGAGCGCTAAGGGAGAGTTCACATCATCATTATTTTTCTATTCTTTTGATCCGTCAGAAGAACAGAAAAAGAAAGAAAAAAAACGGATCCTGTAAAAAAAAAAAAAAAAAAAACAACAGCGATCCTGTGCATCAGTTATGCATATTTGGCATCCGCCTGAACCATTTCCATCACAGATCCTTTATTTTAGACAGATAAAAGTACTTTTTTCTATCTAAAATAACGGATCTATGACGGAAATGGCCCAGATGGATGCCAAATATGCATAACTGATGCACAGGATCCTTTATTTTTTACAAGATCCATTTTTTTCTGATGGATCAGAGGAACCGAAAAATAAGGGCTCATTCAGACGGCTGTATGCTATATGCAAAAATGAGGATCAGTTTTTTTGCGTATTAGATGCAGAACCATTCACTATGGGGCCCTTTTCTTCCGTTCTACGGCTCCGCAAAACAAATAAAACATGTCCTACATGTCCCTGAAAATCAGGACGTGGCCCCATTGAAGTCTGTTTTTTTGCGGTCATGCTGAACTGTCCGCGACTAAACAGATCTGCATTTTTGCAGACAGCATACGGCGATCTGAATGAGCCCTAAGATCTTGCTTAGCAAGCTGAATACAGTAGCAGCATCCTATGGAAAATGTCCATGTGTAAATTGACCAGATGTGCAGCGTATCAGTTTATATTCCGGAATAGTCGTCAGTTTGTTTTTGATTTTCCTATTGCGTTCAAAAGGGAAGTCGAAAACCACCCCCAACTGTTGTGGATTTTGCTGAGGATTACCCATGGTTAGGCCTCTTTCACACTACCGTTTTTTGTGTTCCGTATACGGTCCGTATACGGAACTATTCATTTAAATGGTTCCGCAAAAAAAAACGGAATGTACTCCGTATGCATTTCGTTTCCGTATTTCCATTTTTCCGTTCCGTTGAAAGATAGAACATGTCCTATTATTGCCCGCAAATCACGTTCCGTGGCTCCATTCAAGTCAATGGGTCCGCAAAAAAAGGAACACATACGGAAATGCGTCTTCCATATCCGTTCCGTTTTTTCTGAACCATCTATTGAAAATGTTATGCCCAGCCCAATTTTTTCTATGTTATTACTGTATACTGTATATGCCATACGGAAAAACGGAACAGAACAACGAAACGGAAACACAACAGAAACAAAAAACGGAACAAGGTTTTTCACGGATCCGCTGTTCCGTTGTGTTTCCGTTTCCTTTCCGTTTCGTTTTCCTGTATGCCATGTACAGAATACAGTAATTACATAGAAAAAATTGGGCTGGCCATAACATTTTCAATAGATGGTTCAGAAAAAACGGAACGGAAACGGAAGACATACGGATGCATTTCCGTATGTGTTCCTTTTTTTTGCGGACCCATTGACTTGAATGGAGCCACGGAACGTGATTTGCGGGCAATAATAGGACATGTTCTATCTTTCAACGGAACGGAAATACGGAAACGGAATGCATACGGAGTACATTCCGTTTTTTTTTTTGCAGAACCACCGAAATAAATGAAAAAAACGTTTGTGTGAACTAGGCCTTAAGTTGAGTTAAATTATTATAATAATTATTCTTTTTTTAACCCCTCCAGCCCTATTGTACTATTCATTCTGTATTCAGAATGCTATTATTTTCCCTTATAACCATGTTATAAGGGAAAATAATAATGATCGGGTCCCCATCCCGATTGTCTCCTAGCAACCGTGCGTGAAAATCGCACCGCATCTGCACTTGCTTGCGATTTTCACGCAACCCCATTCATTTCTATGGGGCCTGCGTTACGTGAAAAACGCACAAAATAGAGCATGCTGCGATTTTCACGCAACGAACAAGTGATGCGTGAAAATCACCGCTCATGTGAACAGCCCCATAGAAATGAATGGGTCGGGATTCAGTGCGGGTGCAATGCGTTCAACTCACGCATTGCATCCGCGCGGAAAACTCGCCCGTGTGAAAGGGGCCTTAGACTCTGCTCCTAGGTTTAGCCCTCAGCCAAATCCAGTGGGTCCAAACTATCTCCAGCGAGGTGCATGACATTGTTCAACTGATTCTAAAGATTATTCTCCGCATTCTAAGTAACAAAGTAGTTATTATATGACAATGGACCAGTGTCTACATGCAGAGGTATTTTGATGCAGGTGTCCCCACCCCCAAGGAGTCTAGCTGGGCAGCTAGTGTTTCCCACAATGAAGGTGAAGGTCCACCCAGGCCTTACTACATAATAGATACATTTCTGCAAAAAGGGTTAGAAGGTGTGGACTTTGCACAACAATACATAATTCCTCTCGTTGTGCTGATATAATCCATTCATTTGCACCTTCAGTAGAGTTGTAGCTGTATGTTTACATGTGAATGATTGCAAGTTTTTGCTACGCATAGGGTTAAGTCTACCTTCACGTCTGCGCTTTGGTTTCAGGTTTTGACATCCGGCAGAGGATCTCAGAACCGGACCAAAACCGTTCAGTTTGATTTAACACATCAGGATGCATCTGTTCCCTTAGGCCTCTTGCACACGAACATTTTTTTTTCCCCGTTTAAGTTCCGTTTTTTGCGTTCCGTATACGGAACCATTAATTTCAACGGATCCGCCAAAAAAAAAAAAACGGATGGTACTCCGAATGCCTTCCGTTTCTGTATTTCCGTTTGGTTCAAAGATAGAACATGTCCTAATATTGTCCGCAGAAATAACGGACAAGGATAGTACTGTTCTATCAGGGGCCAGCTGTTCAGTTCTGCAAAAAATGGAATGCACACAGACGTCATTACTGAAAAAGCCATACGGTCGTGTGCAAGAGGCCTTTTTCAGTGTTTTGCGGGCCGTTTTTTCCGGATCAGTTTTTTTTTAGTAGTGTGCGGTTCCGTTCCGTTTTTCCGTATGGCATATACAGTATACAGTAATTACATTAAAAAAATTGGCCTGGGCATAACATTTTCAATAGATGGTTCCACAAAATTCCGTATGTGTTTTTCTTTTTTTGCGGACCCATTGTCTTGAATGGAGCCACAGAACGTGATTTGCGGGCAATAATAGGACATGTTCTATCTTTCAATGGAGCCGAAATACCAAAATAGAATGCATACGGAATATATTCAGTTTTTTTTTTTTTTGCGGAACCATTGAAATGAATGGTTCCGTATACGGACCATATATGGAACGCAAAAAACGTTCATGTGAATGAGCCCTTAGGATGTGGTTGTGTTAAATCAAAATGGAACAAACCGGTTCCGTCACTAAAAACAACGTAAGTCAATGGGCGAAGGATCAGTTTTTTTTAGGATCCGACACCATTGACTTACATTGTTTTCAGTGACAGAACCGGTTTGTTCCGTTTTGATGAGCAGACACAAAACCGCAGCTTGCAACGATTTTGTGTCCGGTCACTAAACGGGATTCTACCAGAACGGCATGCATACTGATGCATCCTGAATGGAGCATACCCCATTCACAATATATTGGCCTTTAATGGGACCATTTTGGCCCGGTTTTGAGATCCTCTGCCGGATCTCAAAACCGCAATGCCAAAACGGTGATGTGAAAGTAGCCCAAGTCAATGGCAGATCCACAGCAAAATATAACTAAAAATGTAGCAGTGGATCCATTGTGATCTTTTTCACAGATTCTTCACAAAATCTGTGCCAGAAATTCCACTGCAGCAAATCTACCTGATGTGACTGCACCCTAGGGGTTAACTGCACCATCATTGTTCCAAGTCGTCCTATATAAAAAATAAAATAAAAAAAAAGACCATAAGGTCGAGCATTCAGTTATTTCTACTACCTCCAAGCAGGACATATGGATTATAGATTTGTAAAACATAGTATAACCTTGAGAGGGGCAGGAGCGGGAGAAAACATGGGCTATAGGTTTCTATGAAGCCTGGGTGGCTGTGTCAGTACATGAAGAGTCTGGATCTTCTAGAACTGGTGTTGTATCTTATCTACATCCTGGATCCAGCAACAAGAGGAGAAGAATTATCGGATACAGTTGCAGGTTTTGATTCACAGATTCCTAACAGAAATGTTAAGGGTCCTTAAAGGGTCTAGCATCAGTCCATCAATATCGGATTGGTGGGGTCCAACTCCTGGGACCCCCTAGACGTCAGTGCTCCGTTGAGAGCTGCAGGCTCTTTCCAGGCCAGTGACACACACCGGAGTGCTGCAGCCTCCTAGAACAGTTGATCGGCGGGGCCCCTTTCAAGTTCACTTTGTCATAGGAAACCTATAAGTTCTATGTTTGGTAAAAATTCTGCAGCAAACCTGTTTTCTGCTCAGTATGCTGCTCACAGATCTGTAGACACTGTACAAGTAGAATCTTCACTGCAACACTTCTAGGACCTTTCACACAGTAAGGCCTCATGCACACGACCGTTCCCGTTTTTTGCGGTCCACAAAAAACGGGAGCCGCCCTGAACGGAACGGGCGGCCCATTGTAGAAATGCCAATTCTTGTCCGCAAAATGGACAAGAATAGGACATGTTCTATTTTTTTTGCGGGGCCACGGAATGGAGCAACGGATGTGGACAGCACACGAAGTGCTGTCTGCATCTTTTGCGGCCCAATTGAACTGAATGGGTCCGCATCCGAGCCGCCAAAATGGCGGCTCGGATGCGGACCCAAACACCGGCCGTGTGCATGAGGCCTAATGGAACGGGTTAGACATTTTGTGAAAATCAAAACAACCTGTGATTGGCAGAGAGAGGAATTTGGGATAGCAAGGACCAGCCCAGTAAACCCAAGCAGCTCCTCTATTAAGACGTCAAGATCTTCTGAATTAAGGAGTAGGAGACGTCTGTATAGAAAACTACCATACTTAGCTTTAATAAATAAAAGAAAGCTTACTCTTGAGATTTTGAGAGCATTGAGAATGTTGGCTTTTGTTTTTATATTTGGTCAGGAATAGACTTTAATTTGCATCTTCTTTTCACAGGAAGGACAACTCTATAACTTCCTGTCAATACGTCTTGCCCGGCTTTTGATATCATGAGCAGCTGGAATCATTTAGAGTTTTTCATTTCTCCGTCAGTAACAAAGTCAAATTCTTCTTGCAGCTGCTCCAGTCACAAAAATCTTGGGACGGTTTGTCCCTTGTCCCCCGCATACGGCACACAAAACAGACAGCAGATTGCAATCACTACCGTCTTGTCTGCAATGAGCATGTTAAATAATGACTCTTGTGTCCCAGCAGGGTACAAGCGAGAGGCGCAGAAGCTTTTATGGGAAAAGTTTACTGGTCTCCTTGGGGCCATTATCCATGAAGTAAAGCTTCTTCTCTAGATATCATTATTATAACTATCCGCCTGACATGGAAGAGTAATTACCCTGAACTTTTCAATTAGGTTTTGTTGCCAGCGTTTGAATTCCTGAGGATACATATGATGAACTTCTTGAGAAATATACGCCTCCCATAAGTGCCTATGAGTTCTGACCTCTAGTTGTCTTATGCTAAGTTACACAACATTGGCGATTTTCTGGCGCAAAACAATTAAAATTTGTCCTTGAAATGAAATGACAAAAGAGACTATATGATTGATGGATATTAAAAATTATGGTTGCCATGAATGTCTTCATCAAACGCCCCTGATGTTCGGTACTAAATGTCAATATGGATTTATGTATGTGAAGACGTATCTTCTCTAGAAATTTCCTACTAGCTGGGCCACTTTTGGCACCCCTGTTTGGTTTCAGAATACTTATGCCATTCATTCCTACTGTATCTAATGTGATCTGTCAGTTTTACTGTGATCTCTCAAGATACAAGGCTTCAGGATACAGTATTTTAAACTTACAATGGCCTTTCCTGGGCCATTGTAACTTGAAACCAGACTCAGCATACAATGTCCAGGGCCAATTCTAGTGTCACGGACGTCCCAGCGACAGTGGGTGACAGAAGATCTGTGAGACTGGCAACACGTGCTTTGATCTGACAGGTTTCCTTGTGGATCAATAGACGTCTGTGTTGTTTCTGATACTGGCCACACCTCTAACCTCCAGGCGTTGCTTTTGTGGTCATTTAACTTTCCTTTTATAGTTGCTTCTCCCACAATGCTGAGCGGTTTATAGCTTCAGTGGTATCTGTGGTCTGCTGGTGTTTGGTTCTCTGCCGATGTTCCTGTTGCTGCCATAGCTACTGGAAAGTTAAGTGTTTCCTTTCCCTTTTGCATTTTGTTTTGGTTTATCTGTGTGTTGTTTTTCCCCTGCCCTTTGTTGTAGGCCTGAGGGAGACTCCTGGTTGTCCTTCCTTTCTAGAGGAACAGGTAGCCTCAGTCCTGTCACTATCGCCAAGGTCTTATAGGATGAGTTAGGACTCTAGGTACTCCTGTGTATGAACTCATCTATCTTTGGGGTCTGTTCATACTGATAGCCAGTCAGGACTGTGACTAGGGATTTGACTAGGAGGTGTCCTTCTATCTTCGCTAGCTTTCAGGCCTTGTTCCTTGTTCCCTCTCGTTCTTCATCCGGTGTGGTGTCTCCCTCCCACAGACGGGTGTGACATCTAGTCTTTCTGATGCCTTAGGCGAAAATTTCAATTGTGATCCCCTCGCCTCCTGTGACAAATTCTCAGTTCAACCCCTCTCCACCAGACCTACTGTTAAAGACATACATAGATGAACATTACAAACAGCTCTATTATACATACAGGAGAATACAGCACCACATGCCTCTTACATCCAGTGATGTCTCCTCTAATGCAGACATTCTCTTTCCCCATCTTCTCCATTGGAAGGAGGCCGTCATGATGACATCTTTTAGCCTTGTCTCATCTCTGCAGAGTTTGACATCTTGGGTTCCATACTTCTCCATCATACCCCTCCCTCCTCAGGCCCCAAAAGTGTAATCCTACTGCTACCCCCAATACTGTGCCCCCAAACACTGTACAGCAGAAATAACAGTGCCATACAGATATTTCTCCCAATAGTAATAGTGCTCACAGACTGCCTTAAATAGTAATAGTGCCCCTACAGTATGCCCTCCGTATTGGACCCAATAATAATAAAGCTCCCATAGGACCCCCAATATTAACAAATCCCCCATAGGGCATTAAGGTCCCCCTATAGTGCTCCCAGCAGTAACAAGGGTCCTCTGTAAGGCACCCCTTTAGAGCCTCCAGGATTAATAAAGCTCCCATAGTGTCCCTATTAGTTGTAATGCCCCCTGTAGTGGCCCCAGTATTTATAATGCCTCCTGTAGTAGCGCCGGTATATATAAAGCCCAGATGTAGTGCCCCCTGTAGCTATAATGACCCCCTGTAATGTACCCTGTATTATAATGCCCCCTGTAGTGCCAGTATATATAATGTATCCCCTGTAATGCCCAGACATATAATGCCCTATGTAATATAATGCCCCTTATAGTGTTTCGGGCCGTATTATAATGCCCCTCCTGTAGTGTCTCCTGTATTATAATGCCCCCTGTAGTGGTCTGGCCTGTATTATAATGTCCCTCTATAGTACCCCCTGTAGTATAATGCCCCCCTATTGTGATAGTATGTACAATGCTCTCACCCCCACCCCATAGTCCCTCTGTAGTATAATGCCACCCATAATGTTCCCCGGTATATATTTGCTCCCCTGTTGTGCTAATATGTATAAAGCTTTCACCAGCACCCCTAGGGTCGGAAGTATAATGTAGTGGAGGTAATACATATTTAACAAAATACCCGTGTCCCACTCTCTGCCACCATCTGCGCTGTAGGCTACAGGCCTCTTCCTGCCTGTGGCCTGAGTTTCCGCCTCCCAACACAGGCAGTCGCGATGACATCACCGCTACCTCCTAGCGGCCTGTGAGGCTGAATGGCAGGGACAGGAGCCAGAGGCCCCTGTGCCCCGCTGTAAACTGCTGCCCCTCTCAGAGGCAGGTCAGCTGCCACCTGAAACGAGATTCTCATCTCACCTCATGGTAGAAGCGGCCTAACAATGCCTCAAACTCAGATCCAGCCATTCAACATGGCCATTTCTCTGGTAAAACACCAGTATTGGCTGTTTAGGAGCTCCTCTGTGGTACTGCATGTTGTATACTGCTCCCTGTCTGTGCCACGATGAACTGCTACTTTTGGCCCAGGTGAGGGGGGCTCCAGTTTATTTCCCTAGTACACGGAATTGTACAGTAAGGCCCCTGAAGAAGCTCCTATCCTCATCATAGAAAGTGATTTACAGCTTTCAGCATTTATTCCTGACTCTTAGTGCTCATGCACACGACCGTATGCAAAACACAGATCCGCAAAAAATACGGATTATGTCCGTGTGAGATCCGTATTGCATCCGTTTATTGTGTGTGGATCCATTGTAACAATGCCTATCCTTGTCGCCCAAACGGACAAGAATAGGACGTGTTCTATTATTTTGCGGAACAGACATATGGAAGCGGAATGCACACGGAGTCATTTCCATTTTTTTGGCAGCCCCATTGAAATGAATGGTTCTGCATATGGCCTATAAAAAAATAAAAATAAAAAAAACCGGAACGGACACGGACAAAAAAAAATTTCATGTGCATGAGCCCTAATATGTAAGGACTTGCTTTAGCTGTCTTGGTTATCTGCTTATTTTTTCATAAATCTTTATTTTCTCTTGAATCTTAATGTACACTTAGTTTGGGTTTATATTTTGGGACTTTGAAACCAATTACCAGTTTTCCATAGAGTTGTGGTCTCAAGTTACAATGGTTTCGACTTACAATGGCGTCCCAGAACCAATTAATATTGTAACTTTAGGGAGCACTGTACTGAAAAGGTCATTTAACGCATAAACTTTCAGAAAAAAAGGAAAATCCAAACAATAATGATCAATGAGAATTCTTTATTAATGAAAAAAGCTAATTTTAAAATCAATACATAAAAGATGGGGTGGTCATCAGATAGGGGAGCTAACGTGGAACACATGAAATAATTAATACATCATAGACAGACTGCAAAAAAAAACGTGTCTAAAGCAGCATTAAAGGGGTATTCCCATCTGAGACATTGATGCAGGGGTGGACTGAGACCTTAAAGGGGCTCTGGAAAAAAAACTTAAAAGAGGCACCAAGTTGTAGGTGGGCCCAAATTGAAAGAAGGCTGGGCAACACAAGTAGACAGGGAGTGCATCACAAAATACCACAGTGCAGCACGAAATACTGCCGTCCCCTATGCAGTATTCAACTGTATCACCATCCTGAGGATGGCGATACAGTTGAATTCATTATTGGCCAGGTGCATAAGTACCTGATGCTGCTAGCATTAATTACTTATGAGAGCATCAGATCGTGATGTATCCAGCTGGCGGCCATGGGGAAGGATTGGTCGACCCCTCTGTGTCACGGATGAGGTATAGGAGGAAACACAAAACTGACAACCAGGAGGGAAAGGGAAAGCCACTAGGGACAGGAAAAAGTCACCTCTTAGTAATTCTACTCCTGGCCCTGACTCCTAACCGTATGGGCACCCCTTGAAGGTAGAAATGCCCATACCCTGGAACCTGGGAGACCCTAGAGCATGGATGTCAAACTCATGGCCCTCCAGATGTTGCAAAACTACAACTCCCATCATTCCCTGATAGCTGTAGTATGCCCAGGCATGATGGGAGTTGTAGTTTTGCAACAGCTGGAGGGCCACGAGTTTGACATCCCTGCCCTAGAGAGTCCTAAGAATATTGTCAGGGCTGAGGCAACCCGTTCCTTACCCGATGAAGGAACAGGCATCTCCCTGAGGCCTAGTAACAACAAGCAAGGAAGGGAAAACAAAACACAAACACGACACTTAACTTCTGTAGTGATGGACGAGCAGGAACACCAGAGACGACCTCACACCAGTTCAGCCAAACCCAAATGAAGCTATCTACTGCACAGTCAGAAGGGTGGGGCAACACTAAATAGGGTAGAGTAAGGCCCCTTTCACACGAGCGAGTTTTCCGCGCGGGTGCAATGCGTGACATGAACGCATAGCACCCGCACTGAATCCTGACCAATTCATTTCAATGGGTCTGTGTACATGAGCGCTGTTTTTCATGCATCAGTTGTGCGTTCCGTGAAAATCGCAGCATGTTCTATATTCTGCGTTTTTCACGCAGCCCTGGCCCCATAGAAGTGAATGGGGCTGCGTGAAAAACGCATTGTATCCGCAAGCAAGGGCGGGTGTGATGCGTTTTCACTGATGGTTGCTAAGAGATGTTGTTTGTAAACCTTCAGTTTTTTATCACGCGCGTGAAAAACGCATCAAAATGCATTGCACCCGCACGGAAAAAACTGAACAACTGAATGCAATCGCAGACAAAACTGACTGAACTTGTTTGCAAAATAGTGCGAGTTTCACTGAACGCATCCGGACCTAATCCGTCACGCTCGTGTGAAAGGGGCCTAATGAGTACTAGTAATCAAATAGGCTGTTAGATTCCTCCACGCTCCGCCAGTCTCCTTGATCTCCTGACATCTGTCACAGAAGGGACCGGGACACTCTGGGCTTCGGCCCATTGGGAAATTTCGCTGTAGATTTAATGGTTAGTCCACCCTCTGCATTGATGTGCCAGTCCCACCTCTGAGACCCATTCCTATCTAGAGAACAGAGCTCCAAAGTGAAGGAGAGCACACCATGCATATACAGCATTCTCTCCTTTCATTGCTATGGGAGTTGAGCTGAAATAGTTATTGTCTGAAGTCCCATATCAGTTAATGGAGAGAGCGTTGCGCAAGTGCTGCCCCCTCTCCATTTACCGCTATAGAACTGCCAGAAATAGACGACCGGGTGCTCTGCTTTTTTGGAACTTCCACAGCGGTGAACAGAAAGGGGTCACACATGTGCGGCTGATCTGTTCACTTCAGGGGCCCCGTTCTGGAGATAGGAGTGGATCCCAGACGTAAGACCCTCACCTGTCTGACATTGATGACATATCCAAGTGATATGCCATCAATGCCCCTTAAAACAGTCCAATTCGTAGTGAAAAAATATATACCTTCTTGAACACAAGTAAATAATAAAAGGCAACAGTGCATAAAGTAAGTATACAGACCACACTAACGTTCTCGGACCCAACATGTTTTTTGCTTGCACTTGGTCTGGAAACAAAATAAGCTTTTTTTCATTAATCAAAATTACTCATTTATTATTATTATATGTGTGAATTTTCCTTTGTCCTTATTGGTAGTGGTGTGTAGGTTTATAGGCACCCCTTTTTATTATGTAGGAGTATATCCTTTCAGAATAAGGTGCCATGTGCATCTATACGAGTGATAACACTATATGCAACCATTAAATGATTTGTATCTGGCATTTTTTTTGCTGTTTTTTTCCTTTGCATGCTGTATCTGTAATTCTCTGTTGTCTCTGAGCTGCTGTTTGGAGATTAGTTGTTCATCATTTCTACCCATAAACTACACATGGAGAAGTACGATTCTGCCTCCTGTCTCTTACACACTCATAATCACACAGAAGCACCATATATACAATATTATAGAGAAGTGCTGAGCAGTATAGATGTGAATAAAGCACTGTGGATAGTGGATAACTGGAATACACCTCTCTCAGACAACCACTCCCCATGGAAGCTGCTACATGTGCTACACTCATATCTAAATCCATGCTGGTAAACATAATTTTTTTTAAACTATATTTGTAACGGGGTGCCGAAGGCGCACTAGGTCTCCCATCAGCCGCAGACCTGCTGCTTAGCTTCGGGAGCGAGGATCTGTGTTTTACCTCGTTCCCAGGGCGGCTTTGCTAGCTGGGAGGCTCCCTGCTCCTAGGTCTGCCTTGAGCGCCGAGCTGATCACTCGGTGCTCGACTGGTCGGTCATGTGACGCTGGCCACGTCACATGACCCTACTATAAATACAGGCAGCCTGCTGGCCACAGGTTGCCTGTTAATTCTAGGTTCCTGGCTATTTGTTGTACTACTGAATACTCACCTGATCCTGTTCCCTGACGATCCTTTGCCTGCTCCTCCTGTACTGCGCATCCCTCCTGGTATTTTGACCTCGGCTTCCACCTGATTACTCTTTGCAGACTCCTCTGGTACTTCTCTACTCTCCTGGTATTTGACCTCGGCTTCTCCTGACCATTCTTTGCTTAACCCTTTGTACTGCGTAGCTCTCTTGGTTCTGACCCGATCCGTTCACGTTCCGTATTTTGTCTTGTCTGTCTTCCCTGCACATATCCTAAGTAAGGGACTGTCATCCAGTTGTCCCCTGTCATCAGGACTTGTGAGGCAAGTAGGCAGGGCCAGGGGTGAGGGTGGAGCGCAGTGGTCACTATCCTTCCCCCTGTGTGTGTGTGGACGTGACCGTTACAATATTGTTAGAACATACGTGTACCTGATTACCACCTGTCATTCGCAACAATGGTGGCTAGATGCAAGAAGTGACTAAATATAGTATGTATAATAGGTAACTAATACTACTGCACTACAATGAGATACAGCATACCAATAGTTAATTATGTATAAGGATGTAAGAGACGCCATGCAGGTTACTTCAGTTACTATTGTTTGGCAAATTAGAGCACCGATCAGGTAGTCTGACATCATAAGCCGGCATGTTCACAAATCCCCTTTACACAGTTGTGTTGATAGATATAGACTTGTGAAGGAATGCACCTTCAGCTCTTACTGCTGTCCTTTGGAAGCACGTCCACATTTGATCTACTGGTTTAGATATTAAGTACTAGTGGCCCCTGTACCTCAATGCAAAATCCATAACAGAGCAACCCCCACCCCACCCCAACATACACACCATCATGTGTTCTCCTGAGGAACAGAGGGGCATTTTTGGGCCCCCTCAGGCAACCAACCTCTATAGTTACATTCCTGATCAGAGGTCTCTGGCAGATCCTCATCCATAACTTTTAATGGGGTATTATGAAACTGCAGCGACCTGGAGGGGATGCAAGGTGAGAAAAGGATGGGTAGTAGTGGCACAAATAACAGTAGTTGTGGCTATCCTCACTCCAGCGCTCCCAACGGACGTACAGAGAACGGAGGACGTACCCAATCTTCCTTTGTGGCAATCCCTGGGCTCTTTGGGGGTCCTGCCTGATGTTAGGTGGGGCACCCCTGATGTTAGGTGGCTGGCAGGAGATGGAGGCAATGACCAGCCCCAATTAAGTGATAACAAAGAACGGTCTCTTTACTGAGGATTAGTGTTGAGCAATGCGAGCTTCAGATGCTTCATCGGAAGTGGCTTCATTCAAAACTTCGGAATAATACTGCATGGAGATATGTTTGTGTACACTATTAGAATGTATGGGCTCCGATGAGCCTAAGTAAGTTATTCACGAAGTTCTGAGTGAATTCATTGAACAACTTCGGTAGTTGATTTTTAAAGTGGAAAACCACGTTTTTTCTGGAGCTCATAAGCTGAAGCTTCATCCACAGCCCAAGCCAAACTCCACTCTAAACTAGACAAAACCAACCAGACATAGGGTCTGACCAGCACATCATCATGGCAACTACACCAGAAGGTTGTTAACTAGATGTTAACTATTTGCTTGCCCATATTCAGCCATGTGGGATTACACAGTGCATGGCACAATACATTAAACATTCAGTGCCAAATTAGCTTTTCCACTTTTTTCACTAGAAAACATATTCTTATGAGACCATTTACTGCTATGCCCGTCTAGCTCTCCAAACCTTACAGTTAGGACCCTCTAACACATGCTCAGGAATGGCCGAATGAAGGTATATAAGAACAGAGATAGGTGGCCAGCACGTGAACTTAATTTTGACTAGATTTTCTCTTTACATTTCATATACATTGAAAGTCCACATCATATATTATAAGGCCTCATGCACATGGTTGCGTCTGACTTAAAATCTGCAAAAAAATTGATCCATGGAAAAAGGATAGCGCGCACGTGCTTTTAATTTTTTTCCTTGCTCCCATCAATAGAAAGTCTTATTCTCACCTGCAAAAACACTTGAAAAAACTGATGCGTACATGGCCACGTTGACTTGTATGCGTCAGGTTGCTATCCGCACACTGAAGAAAAATACAGTCATGCGCATGAGCCCAATTGGTCTAGTGATAAATAAAAGTGTAATAACTTTGTTTCCCCAGCAGATGGCAGGCTCACATAGATATCTTGGATACAACCCTCTACCTTCCTGGAGCTGATGTTGCTGGAACTTCATCTTCAGGATCAATTCCATGCAGGATGTACGCTACATTTGCCTCCATTAGCAGTAATTGGGGTGAAGGAGCTCTGTGGCTGGCTGAGCACTTGGCAGATGTGAAATCATTTATGGCAAGGACAATGAAGGGCTATTGATGGCGTGTTCAGAGCAAATAAGGAGGAATCATTTTTAGCAATATAAGTAAATTACAAATGAAAACTTAGGTTCAACTTACATGGTGCATACTGCCATATAGGGTACATGTCCCAAAAAACACAACCAGGGCTTTCATGGGAAAATCCTTTCCTCGGATCATGAGAAAGCAGGAGGAGCAGAGCAGATTGTTATAGAGTTTTTGTAGGAAAAGATTAAGTATAAGGGTCCGGCCAGAAGGCGACAAAAAAGGCTACAGCTACATACAGTACCTGATTTCAGTGGCTGTCCTGGTACGGGGGAGGTATGTCCCGCTTTCTGTCTGCTGTCCCGATACGGGGGAGGTATGTCCCGCTTTCTGTCTGCTGTCCCGATACGGGGGAGGTATGTCCCGCTTTCTGTCTGCTGTCCCGATACGGGGGAGGTATGTCCCGCTTTCTGTCTGCTGTCCCGATACGGGGGAGGTATGTCCCGCTTTCTGTCTGCTGTCCCGATACGGGGGAGGTATGTCCCGCTTTCTGTCTGCTGTCCCGAAAAGGGGGAGGTATGTCCCGCTTTCTGGCTGCTGTCCCGAGACGGGGGAGGTATGTCCCGCTTTCTGTCTGCTGTCCCGATACGGGGGAGGTATGTCCCGCTTTCTGGCTGCTGTCCCGAGACGGGGGAGGTATGTCCCGCTTTCTGTCTGCTGTCCCGATACGGGGGAGGTATGTCCCGCTTTCTGTCTGCTGTCCCTGCCTCCATAGGAAGCAGAGACAGTTGCCATAACGAAGCAGAGAGCCGTCGCCGGCATCGGCTCCCTGCTTCATCGTTCCTGCCGGTGTTCTGTCAGAAAACCTTACCTCGTCAGATTCCCTTACCCCACGTGACTTCCGGGGGTAAGCGCCTCCGCGCAAGCGCATTACCACTGCACAGCGCCTCCACGAAAGTGCAGTACCAGGGCATGGGTAAGGTAAAATTACAGTGAGCGTTGACTCATGGACGCATGCACAGACACCATGCGTGCGCTCTCAGGGGTAAGGAGATCTGACGGTCTTTTGTCTTGTTAAATCTCCTTACCCTCACACTGCGCACGCGCGGATTGTAAGTGTCACACACACACAGGGGGTGGGGAAGTGACCACTGAACTCAACCCGTGCCCCTGTCCCTGCCTACTTGCCTCACAAGTCCTAGTGACAAGGGACAACTGGTCGACAAACCCTCAGCTAGGATAAGTGCAGGGAAGACAGACAATACACGCAACAGAGTAGTCAAACAAGCCGAGTCAGAAACCAAGAGAGCAGCACGGTACCAGAGGAGCAAGCGGAGGATCGCCAGGAGAAGCCAAAGTCAGAACCAGGAGGAAAGGCCAAGACCAAGGGATGAGACGGACGGGTAATCAGAAGACAAACAGGACCAACAAACTGTGCATGGTTCCAGGAGACGAACTGGCCACCAATTGCCTGAGCGCATCGTGACAGTAAGTGTGCTGTGTAGTGAGGGTAAGGAGATTTTACAATCTGCGCGTGCGCAGTGTGAGGGTAAGGAGATTTAACAAGACAAAAGACTGTTCGATCTCCTTACCCCTAAGAGCGCACACACGGTATCCGTGGGCGCGTCCATGAGTCAACCCCCCCCCCCCCCCCCCCCCCCGGAAGTCACGTGGGGTAAGGGAATCTGACAAGATAAGGTTTTCTGACAGAATACTGGCTCTCTACACCTCTGATCTGTGCGGGAAGGGGGCTGGGCCGGCCGGCAATTAGCCTCCGCTCTACCTCCTTCACAGACTAGAGCAGCCGATGTCCTGCTGCTAGGAACAAGGTGAGTATGTGGTGTTTATTTTTTATACATATATTACTGGGGGCACAATGTGGGCATATTACTGGGGGCATAGCTGGGCATATTAGTGGAGCCACATAACTGGACATATTACTGGGGGCAAATAAATAGGCATATTACTGGGGGCACATCTGGGCATAATTCTGTGAAGGAGGCACAATGTGGGCATAAATACTGTGTGGTGGCATGAAGAGGGAATAAGTACCATGTGGGACATTAATTGGACTGGGTGGGATTAGGTGTATAGTTATGTTTTGGGCGGAGTTAGAGGCGTGGCCTATTGTAGAAAAAATTTGCGCACCGCACAATGTGTCCCTCTTTGTTCGTTTACAAAGTTGGGAGGTATGCAGCTACAGTGCTCAGCATAAATGAGTACACCCAAGAAATTTGTCAGAAAACCTTTAATTTCCTTTCAGATTCAACATTTTCTATGGGATACCATGCTACAAAATACTTCCACAAATATAGGCCATTGATTGCCATCAAGATTTGTTAATTTGCACACAAAAAAAAGTAATTTTCCTATCAAATTCATTCAAGATCATGTTGCGGAAATGAGTACACCCCAATGAAAGTCTTAGGAGCAAAGCTAAAGTTTAGACTACAAATTTCTAATTAACAAAAATTCAAACCCAGGTGAGTCTAAAGCCTGCATGAAATATTTATCAAAAAACCACGGCACTCTATAGCTGCTTAGAGCTTCTTATTTCATTTCATTTCTTATCCATCCAAAAATTAGCCACTGGCCAACGTTTGGGTCTAGTCTTAGACCTTGTTCCCGGAATTAGTGTTCATAGAAGGGAGTATATAGGATGGTATATACTCCCTTCTATGAACACTAAGGCCGTGAACAAGGTATAGACCGAAACGTTGGCCAGTGGCTAATTTTTGGATGGATAAGAAATAAAATATGAAATGAAATAAAATAAAATAAGAAGCTCTAAGCAGCTATAGAATGCCGTGGTTTTTTGATAAATATTTGATATACCCTCTACCACTGAGCACCGCCCAGACTTTACCAAGAAGTGCCGCTCAACCCTTCTCCTCAATAAAGCCTGTATTACACCTGTATTATTTTCCAGCAGATGATCGCTAACGAGCGTTTGAATGTTCCTTAGCGATCATCTTGCAGTGGAATACTGACGCAGATTGCCCGATGAATGAGGATTTGCATTTGCACTCTTAAAAATCATTGTTTGCCGGCAGCAGATCACGCTGTCTAATTACGATCTGCCACCGACAAACCACTAGACAGCATGGGGGGGGGGGGGGGCGAGCAATGGTATAACAGTTGCTCCTCCGGTGCTGCAGAAGAGATCACTGCATGTAATAGCAGCAATCTCCGCTAGCTAGCAGGCGATTGCCAGGAGGGAACACTTCCCTCCCGACAATTGCTTGCTCAATCGGTCTGTGTAATACAGGCTTAATTCTTTATTAACCCCTTCACGACTGCAATCTGTATATATACGTGATAGCTGCTCATACCCCGTGCAGCTACCACGTATATATATATGTTCTGGCACCTCTTTAATCCAAGCGCTTGGATTAAAGCTTCTGCCCCTGCCCTGTATGCTGTCACGGACAGCATACAGTGCAGTAATGCCGGCAAGGGACCAATCAGAGTGGCCCCTTGCCGGCAATCGATCCGATTGGTTAGTCTGTGCAGACTAACCAATCGGATCGCGGCAGTGAAAAAATGCCGGTTTCAGGCTCTGATCTGCGCTCTGCAGATCAGAGCCTGAAATCGGTAATGTGTCCTGAAGCCCCCGATCTGTGCCCCCTTCTTGTTCTTGTCCTGCCCCCGATGCGGTCCACCCCCTCCTGCCCTGATCTGTGCCCCCTTCTTGTCCATCTTCTTATCCTGCCCCCCGATGCGGTCCGCCCCCTCCTGCCCCGATCTGTAATAAGTAAAGTGCTGCTGCCCCCCCTCCCCCGTTTCCAGCGCTACCCCCTGTCCGCTGCCCCCTGCCCCCGATGCGGTCCCCCTTGTGTGTGTGATGGCGGCAGGCTCCATTCCTGAGCCGCCGCCATCAGCAGCGTGTGTCAGCTTTATGCTGACACTGCTGTAACCCCATAGATGCCGCAGTAGCGGCATCCATGGGGTTAATAGAGGGAGGGGGCTCCCTCTCTCAACCATCAGGGCTTCTGCCCCTGCCCTGTATGCTGTCACGGACAGCATACAGTGCAGTAATGCCCCCCTGCTGCGATCGCAGCGCCCGATGGTTGCCATGGCAACCGGACGCTTTGCAAAGGCGTCCGGTTGCCATGGTATAGGCGTCCGGTGCTGCCACCTACAGGCATCTGATTGTATTATACTTTGCAATGCAAGAGCATTGCAAAGTATAGTACAACCATCAGCCCCACTGGATCTTCAAGATCCAAGAGGGAACTGATAAAAAAAAAGTGAAAATAATAAAAGTAAAAATAAATAAATAAAAATGTAAAAAATAAATTTCCTTTTCCTATAAAAAAAAAACAAAAAAACAAACAAAAACCACACATATTAGGTGTCACCACGTCCGTAACGACCATCTCTATAAATATATCACATCATCAACCCCGTCCAATAAACACCATAAAAAATAAAAAATAAGCCATTTTTGTCACCTTACATCACAAAAAGTGCAACACCAAGCGATCAAAAAAGGCGTATATACCCCAAAATAGTACCAATCAAACCGTTACCTCATCCCGCAAAAAATGAGCCCATATTTAAGACAATCGCCCAAAAAATAAAAAAGCTATGGCTCTCAGACTATGGAGACACTAAAACATTTTTTGGGTTTTAGAAATGCTATTATTGTGTAAAACTTAAATAAATAAGAAAAAGTATACATATTGGGTATTGCCACGTCCGTAACGATCTGCTCTATAAAACATGACCTAACCCCTCAGATGAACGCTGTAAAAAAAATATATAATGTTCCAAAACAGCCAATTTTTTGGCCACCTTGTCCCATAAAGTGTAATAATAAATAATCAAAAAATCCTATATACCCAAAAATAGTACCGATAAAAACCTCAACTCTTTTAAAAAAAAAAAATTTATGGTTCCGTAAATGGACCGTATACGGAACGCAAAAAAACGCCCGTAAACGGAAAAATAAAACTGTCGTGTGAAAGAGGCCTTACTGCTCTATACTGCTACCATCACTCCACGCTCTTGGTTGTCGTGCACTTTTCCAACATGGCAATGATCCAAAATACACATCTAAGGCCTCTTTCATACTTGCGTTGTCCGGATCCAGCGTGTACTCCATTTGCCGTAATTACACGCCGGATCCGGAAAAACGCAAGTGAACTAATAGCATTTGAAGACGGATCCGTCTTCAAAATGCGTTCAGTGTTACTATGGCAGCCAGGACGCTATTAAAGTCCTGGTTGCCATAGTAGTAGTGGGGAGCGGGGGAGCGGTATACTTACCGTCCGTGCGGCTCCCGGGGCGCTCCAGAATGACGTCAGAGCGCCCCATGCGCATGGATGACGCGATCTTGTCATCCATGCGCGTGGGGCGCCCTGACGTCACTCTGGAGCGCCCCGGGAGCCGCACGGACGGTAAGTATGCTGCTCCCCCGCTCCCCACTACACTTTACCATGGCTGCCAGGACTTTAGCGTCCCGGCAGCCATGGTAACCATTCAGAAAAAGCTAAACGTCGGATCCGGCAATGCGCCGAAACGACGTTTAGCTTAAGGCCGGATCCGGATTAATGCCTTTCAATGGGCATTAATTCCGGATCCAGCCTTGCGGCAAGTCTTCAGGATTTTTGGCTGGAGCAAAAAGCGCAGCATGCTGCGGTATTTTCTCCGGCCAAAAAACTTTCCGGTCCGGAACTGAAGACATCCTGATGCATCCTGAACGGATTTCTCTCCATTCAGAGTGCATGGGGATAACCCTGATCAGGATTCTTCCGGCATAGAGCCCCGACGACGGAACTCTATGCCGGAACAGAACAACGCAAGTGTGAAAGAGCCCTAAGGCCCCTTACATTTCTGAAGAAGAACAGGGTGAAAGTGATCCAGTGGCCATGTATGTCTCCTGATCCGAACCCAATCGAACACCTGTGGGCAATTCTGAAGCGACAAGTTGAGCCTCGCTCTCCATCCTGAATCCAGGCTCTAAAAGAGGTCGTTCTTGAAGAAGGCAATAGTATAGCTGTTGCGATATGTCGACAATATGTCAGACTTCATGTTGTCCTTAAAAATCATGGAGGTTATACAAAATACTAGATGTGGTAGTTTTTGATGTGGGGTGTATTCATTTTTTCATCAACTAAGGCTACTTTCACAATAGAGTTTTGGGCGGATCCGTCATGGATCTGCAAAAACTGATCCGTTACAATAATATAAATGCATGCATCCGTCATGGACGGATCCGTTTGTATTATCTGTAACATAGCCAAGACGCATCCGTCAAGAACACCATTGAAAGTCAATAGAGGACGGATCCATTTTCTATTGTGCCAGATTGTGTCATAGAAAACGGATCCGTCCTCATTGACTTACATTGTGTGCCAGGACGGATCAGTTTGGCTCAGTTTCGTCAAGCGGACAGCAAAATGCTGCAGGCAGCCTCCAGAGCGGAATGGAGACTAATCGGAGGCAAACTGATGCATTTTGAGCGGATGCTTTTCCAATGCATTAGGGCAAAACTGACCCGTTTTGGACCGCTTGTGAGAGCCCATGATGGATCTGACAAACGGAAAGCCAAAACGCGAGTGTAAAAAGTAGACTAATTTGAATCAAACTGAAGATTTTGAAATCTAAGTTATTTTTAAAGGGGTTGTCTCACTTCAGCACATGACATTTATCCTGTAGAAAAAGTTGATACAAGGCACTTACTAATGTATTGTGATTGTACATATTGCCTCCTGGCTTGATTCATTTTTCCCATCACATTATACACAGCTCGTTTCCATGGTTACGACCACCCTGCAATCCAGCAGTGGTGGCCGTGCTTGCACACCATAGGAAAAATCACCAAAATATGTGCACTCCCGCAGTCCCAGTCACCAGAAAGGCCGGAGCTTTTTCCTATAGTGTACAAGCATGTCCACTGCTGATGGATTGCAGGGTGGTCGGAACCCCTGGATAAGAGCAGTGTATAATGTGATGAAAAAATAAATCCAGCCAGCAAAGGAGGCAATATGGACAATCACAATACATTAGTAAGTCCCTTGTATTAACTTTCTCTACATGATAAATGCCATTTTCTGAAGTGAGACAACGTCTTTAATAATAATAATAATAACTTAGATTTCAAAATCTTCAGTTTTACTCAAATTAGTTGATGCAAAAATGAATACACCCCACATCAAAAACTATTACATCTAGTATTTTGTATTCCATGATTTTTAAGGACAGCATGAAGAACTTTCTCTACATGATAAATGTCATTCGCTGAAATAAGACAACCCCAACCCCATTAAAGGGATTGTCCCACAGAAAATATTCTACTGTTTTCAAACAAGCACCTGGATCTGAATACTTTTGTAATTGCATGTAATTAAAAATTTTGCATAGCCACTGAGTTATTCAATAAAATGTATCTGTTTAGCGCCACCTGCTGTTTGTTTTTTTCTTAATTCTTTGACCTGCTCACTGAGATGGCCGCACATGCTCAGTTTCATCCTTCAACTGCCTCCTGAGCTGTGATAGGGAGAGCATGGACACGCCCCCTGAGCTGTGAAAGGGATAACATGGACACGCCCCCTGAGCTGTGATAGAGATAACATGGACACGCCTCCCTGAGCTGCAGGAGAGAGGACACACCCCTTGAGCTGTCAGCTTGATATAAATCTAGCAGAGAAATGACTGGGGAGATCTCTGGATCCATGTGAGGTACAGGGCTGGTTCTAGCTTTGTTAGGGCTCATTCAGACGGCCGTATGCTGTCCGCAAAAATACTGAATGCTATCCGTTTTTTTGTGGATCGCAAAAAAAAACGGATAGCATTCAGTATCTTTGCGGACCCATAGACTTCAATAGGGCCATGTCCTGATTTTCACGGACAAATATAGGACATGTTTCATTTGTTTTGCGGAACCGTGGAATAGAAAAGGCCCCATAGAAGTGAATGGGTCAGCATCTAATCCGCAAAAAAAATGATCCACATTTTTGCGGATAGCATAAGGCCGTCTGAATGAGCCCTTAGAAAGAGATTGTCATCTACTATATGATGTCTGATTTTCATTTTTTATATTAGTCGTGCGATAACCCCTCTAAATTTACTTTCATGTTATGGGTTAAAGAAATCTTCTATGAAACTCAATCGTGTCAAAATTTGGGAAATTGTTCTTGTGTTCAGTGAGATATTGATTAAAATCTTACTTTTCAAATGGGGGAGTCCTCATTACTGTACATGGCGATGTGTGTTGCTGAAAAATTGTACAACTTTTTTTGTAATGACACCAATGTGCAGCGACCCTCCTGAGAAGCTGGGGTACAGGATAGAAGTGGTAGCGGCCCTGATAAAGTATTGTGTGACGCAGGTGGGCGATATGGCCTAAAATCTATATTGCAATATAATTTTAAGCATGTGCGATATATATCGTGATATATTCTATATTTCAGGGGGGGGGGGTAAACTTTTTTTTTTTACTTTTTATTTAATAACTATTAGCCTCCTTAGGGGCTAGAACCCTTGTCCTACTCACCCTAATAAAGCTCTATGAGGGTGAATAGGACCTCACACTCTCCCTGCTGCCCTGTGCATAGTACACACAGCAGCAGGGAGACGACTACGGCAGCCAGGGCTTCAGTAGCGTCCTGGCTGCCATGGTAACCGATCAGAGCCCCGCGATTACACTGCTGGGGCTCTAATTAGAAGCTGCCACCCTGGGGCCACTGCCACCAATGATTTAATCATGTGGAAGGGGGGGGGGGCCCACAATTAATGCAATACTTAAAAGAGGGGGAGTAGAAGGGAGGGTCTGTGGCCACCAATGAATTTAGTTAATATGCCCGAATACAAACGTAGCTGCCTGCATATGCCGGCCATATCCCATACCTGGCCTCTATTACTGCGCGCCGTGATCCGCCGCAATTAACCCCTCAGGCTATGGCCTCATGCACACGACAGTATTTTTTCACGGTCCGCAAAAACGGGGTCTGTAGGTCCGTGATCGTTTTTTTGTCCGTGGGTCTTCCTTGATTTTTGGAGGATCCACGGACATGAAAAAAAAGTCGTTTTGGTGTCCGCCTGGCCGTGCGGAGCCAAACGGATCCGCCCTGAATTACAATGCAAGTCAATGGGGACGGATCCGTTTGACGTTGACACAATATGGTGCCATTTCAAACGGATCCGTCCCCATTGACTTTCAATGTAAAGTCTGGAGTTCTTTTATACCATCGGATCGGAGTTTTCTCCAATCCGATAGTATATTTTAAATTGAAGCGTCCCCATCACAATGGGAACGCCTCTATGCTAGAATATACTGTCGGATATGAGCTAGATCGTGAAACTCAGATCCGACAGTATATTCTAACACAGAGGCGTTCCCATGGTGATGGGGACGCTTCAGGTTAGAATATACTGAAAAACTGTGTACATGACTGCCCCCTGCTGCCTGGCAGACCCCCCCCCCCCTGTTTTTAACTCATTGGTGGCCAGTGCGGCCGCCCCCCCCTCCCTCCCCTGTAGTTAACTCATTGGTGGCCAGTGCGGCCGCCCCCCCCCCCTCCTTCCCCTGTAGTTTAACTCATTGGTGTCCAGTGGGCCCCCCCCTCCCTCCCCTGTAGTTAACTCATTGGTGTCCAGTGGGCCCCCCTGCCTCCCCTGTAGTTAACTCATTGGTGTCCAGTGGGCCCCCCCTCCCTCCCCTGTAGTTAACTCATTGGTGTCCAGTGGACCCCCCTCCCTCCCCTGTAGTTAACTCATTGGTGTCCAGTGGGCCCCCCCCTCCCTCCCCTGTAGTTAACTCATTGGTGTCCAGTGGACCCCCCTCCCTCCCCTGTAGTTAACTCATTGGTGTCCAGTGGACCCCCCCTCCCTCCCCTGTAGTTAACTCGTTGGTGGCCAGTGGGCCCTCTCCCCTCCCTCCCCCTCCTAATTAAAATCGCCCCCCCTATCATTGGTGGCAGTGGAGAGTACCGATCGGAGTCCCAGTGTAATCGCTGGGGCTCCGATCGGTAACCATGGCAACCGGGATGCTACTGCAGTCCCGGTTGCCATGGTTGCTTAGCAATTTGTAGAAGCTTCATACTTACCTGTGAGCTGCGATGTCTGTGACCGGCCGGGAGCTCCTCCTACTGGTAAGTGAAAGGTCTGTGCGGCGCATTGCCTATAGCACAGACCTGTCACTTACCAGTAGGAGGAGCTCCCGGCCGGACACAGACATCGCTGCTCGCAGGTAAGTATGAAGCTTCAACAAATTGCTAAGTAACCATGGCAACCGGGACTGCAGTAGCGTCCCGGTTGCCATGGTTACCGATCGGAGCCCCAGCGATTACACTGGGACTCCGATCGGTACTCTCCACTGCCACCAATGATATGGGGGGCGATTTTAATTAGGAGGGGGAGGGAGGGGAGAGGGCCCACTGGCCACCAACGAGTTATCTACAGCCAAGGGAGGGGGGGCCCACTGGACACCAACGAGTTAACTACAGGGGAGGGAGGTGGGGTCCACTGGACACCAATGAGTTAACTACAGGGGAGGGAGGGGGGCCCACTGGACACCAATGAGTTAACTACAGGGGAGGGAGGGGGGGGCGGCCGCACTGGCCACCAATGAGTTAAAAACAGGGGGGGGGGGTCTGCAGGGGGCAGTCATGTACAGATTTTCAGTATGTTCTAACTAGAAGCGTCCCCATCACCATGGGAACGCCTCTGTGTTAGAATATACTGTCGGATCTGAGTTTTCACGAAGTGAAAACTCACCTCTAAAAAAGCTTTTATGCAGACGGATCTTCAGATCCGTCTGTATGAAAGTAACCTACGGCCACAGATCACGGACACGGATGCCAATCTTGTGTGCATCCGTGTTCTTTCACGGACCCATTGACTTGAATGGGTTCGTGAACCGTTGTCCGTAAAAAAAAATAGGACAGGTCATATTTTTTGGACGGACAGGAAACACGGATCACGGTCTCGGCTGCAAAACGGTGCATTTTCCGATTTTTCCACGGACCCATTGAAAGTCAATGGGTCCGCAAAAAAAACCTGAAAACGGCACAACGGCCACGGATGCACACAACAGTCGTGTGCATGAGGCCTATGTTTGTATTAAGTCCCTCCCCTCCTCCTCCTCTCTGTTCTCATTGGTGGCGCAGTGGCCACAGTCCCTCCCCTCCTCCTCCTAGTCTGTTCTCATTGGTGGTCAGCGGCAGCCGCACACAGTAGGGAGGGAGGGACTCTCTCCTTCTCCACTGTGCCGGCTCAGGAGAACATGGTGAGTGCCGAGAGCGGCGCATGTCATGTTCTACTGCGATATGGCGATATAAACGAAATCTCTATCGATGGCAAGATTTTTATTGTTTATATCGCATATCGTCTATATCGCCCACCCCTAGTGTGACGGTGTACTCACTCCGGCCGTTACTCCCTCAGGATCGGTGCAGTGGAATTACAGCACTGAAGAATGAGGCCAGAGTTGAAAGTAAGAAAGTCTCTTTTAAGAAGTGCGACGTAGAAGCTGAAATAGATACAGTAGCAGCAGGCTTTAGTGTAATTCTCTTCTGGCACCAGCAAGGATATGGAGGCAGGTTGGTTGGTGGTAATTCAGCACTTAGACGATGCTGGCTTTACTTGGGGAGATTTCTATACCAGGAGCTCTGAGGTGTGCTTCCTCTCCTCTATAAGGCTCCTCAGTAACTCCCCCTCCTGGCAAGAAGCGGGACCAGCCCATTCCTACCAAGAGGGAAGGAACAGAGTGGGTAATCCTGTTCCTGCCAACCTTCCTGGCTGTAAAATACACAATGCACAACTATATGCAACTTGTAGTAGCCCCAGGTCTGGAGTACTACAAATGGTGTCGCAATGCGACATGCTGCAACTGTGACACGACAGGATCTTGGATGAATGGATTTTTTGCGACTGTCGCATCATAGTCACAGCATGTCGCATTGTGACACCATTAACTATCATTACAAAAAAAGTTGCGCCACCTTTCTGCAACGATACGTCGCATGACACGTCACCAGTGTAGCCGGACGCAAAGTTCTAACTCAATGGTGGTCCTGTCAATTACTTCATAGCTATCTCTGCATACACAATAGGACCGCCAACTGGACTCCTAAGGCTACTTTCACACTAGCGTTTTTCTTTTCGGGCATAGAGTTCCGTCGTCGGGGCTCTATACTGGAAAAGACTTGATCAGTTTTATCCCCATGCTTTCTGAATGGAGAGTAATCCGTTCAGGATGCATCAGGATGTCTTCAGTTCAGTCACTGAACTGCGTTTTGGACGGAGGAAATACTGCAGCATGCTGCGGTAATATCTCCGTCCAAAATTCCGGATCAGTTGATCAATTGAAATGTATTAGTGCCGGATCCGGCATTAAAAATACTGCAATGCCGGATCCGTCCTGCCGGTCTACGCATGCGCAGACCTTTAAAAATGTGAAGAAAAAAATATAGAAACTGATCCGTTTGTCTATATGACAAATGGAGAGACGGATCCGTTCTTGCAATGCATTTGTGAGACGGATCCGCATCCGGATCTGTCTACAAATGCTGTCCGTTTGGATGCAGATTGCCGGATCACTGCTTCCCGGATCACTCTGCCGCAACTGTGAAAGTAGCCTAAGCCCAGAATCAGCAGGGATTTAGACAAATAAATGACTAGTTTTACTGAATCTTTTCCCATAAAACTCTGTATTAAATCTGCTCAGCTCCTCCTGTTTTACTGGCAGTAGCAAGTATGGGTATTTCTTATGCACAGACACAATCACATATAGGACCTCCCACCAGACTCCTAACTATGGGGGAGATTTAGCAAAACTGGTTTAAAGAAAAACTAGTTGTCCATAGCAACCAATCAGATTTCATTTTTCAGGGCTCCTTTGGAGAATAAAAGGTGGAATCTGATTGGTTGCTATGGGCAACTAAGCCAGTTCTACTTTACACCAGTTTTGACTAACCTCCCCCTATATATATCAATCTGCTCTTTGACATCACAACTAGGTGCACTGTTAAAGTACAACAACCAATCAGGTCTCTGCTTTCATTTTGCGAAAAGCTTCTGACAAATGAGAGCCGCAATCTGATTGGCTGCTAATGGCTACAGCCATTCTAGAGGCTTTCTTCTGCACCTGATACATTTCGCAGTCTGTGTCGTTGAGAGCTTCATATATTTGCTTATCTTATTAATGCAATTTCTTCATTGAGCTCCATCTACAAAGTTTACAAGAAGTAGCGTCTCAACAGCGAAGCGCATTTATTTATTTATTTTTAACCAACGCAACACTTACGATGTTTACGTACGCATGCGTAGTTGATGCTCGCACGCTCCGCCGTAGCCGTGACGTCATCGGAAGGCCTAGTCCTGGTCTTTCCTGAGCAGCGGCTGGTCAGAGCGCCCTCTCGTAATATTCCCATTCAGGGTAGAGGTGACGGGAGGACACGCTGCGCCATCCTCAGAGCCCGCTTTCCCTGAGGCCCGTGCTTTGTCGTTAGGGACCACTACGCAGTAGCCTCCGCTGGTTTATGCGCGTTGGCTTGGGCAGGACGTAACCGCCGTCCGTTGTCGCATCCGATACTAATCGACGGGGGGAGATTGAGGCTCCCGGCGATCGTTTGTTACCATGGTGAAGAAGAACAGCATCCCGGACAGGTGAGTATGGCCGGTCCGCCATGACGTTACTCATTGATCTGCAGGCTGGTGCCGCCCGCCATTTGTAGCCTAGAGAAATTGGCAGATCTGCTGCCCTGTAGAACTACAGGTCTCAGCAAGCACTTGCCTGTAACAGGGCAGAACCATCAGTAGGGGGGAAGCTGGTTTTAGCACCTGTCCCCAAGAGGTAGGTATTTGTATCAGAAGGTAAGTATAACCCTGTACACAGGACGCGGGTGAGATGGCGTGTGATGTGCTGGTAACTTGTGCCAGGCGAGCGGTAAGCGCCATACTGATAATCTGGGAGCTCCGGGGTCCGGATCATAGATATATATACAGCAGGCAGTGTCCGGGTTCGGAGAGAACGCCGATCCTGGTCATTTAACCCCTTTGATGCAGCTGTTAGTAGTGAGCGTGGCATCTGTGGGGTTAAAATGAGGGGGCTCCTACTGATTGGAGCCTCCATGGCAAAATCACGGAGCACCGATTGGTGACCGCCTGCGGCCTTTGGAGGCGCTACCATAACTAGGTGCTCTAGCCGTGCCTGGGGCCTTGTGGAGGCCTTGTCATAGCTGGCTGCCCACAGTGTCCGAGGCACCGCCTGACGGGTAACCCCATAAATCCCATACATTGCAGCAGTATTCTGTGGCAGTTTATGGGACAATAAATCAGAATAGAGTGAAAAAATATACCTTTAAAAAATTAAAATCATTGTCCCCCTTTATCAATTTTACATATGAAAATTAACGTAACAGATATTGCGGCATTCAAAAATATCCACACTATTAAAATCGAACTATTTATCGTGTGCGGTGAACGCCGTACTGGGGAAAAAAAGACTATTTGCTCGTTTTGCTCACATTGTGCCATTCCCCATAAAAAAATTAAAAAAGGGGGGAACAAAAATTCAGATGTACCCCAGAATGGTACAGATAAAAACGACAGCTCACTTTGCAAAAAATGATCCCTCACACGGCTCTGACGGAAAAAAAGTTATGGCTGACAGAAGAGGATGAAGCAAAGAAAAATAACTTTTTATTTATTTTTTTTAAGTAGAAAAATAAAATAGAAAGTATATAAATTTGTCATAGCCTAAATCCTATTGACCGGCAGTATGAGGCCCCTTTCACACGAGCGAGTTTTCCTCGCGGGTGCAATGTGTAACATGAACACATAGCACCCGCACTGAATCCTGACCCATTCATTTCAATGAGTCTGTGCACATGTTTTTTTTTCACGCATCAGTTCTGCGTTGCGTGAAAATCGCAGCATGTTCTATATTCACGCAGCCCTGGCCCCACAGAAGTGAATGGGGCGTCAGTGAAAAAACGCATTGCATCCGCAAGCAGTACGTTTTTCACTGATGGTTGCTAAGAGATGTTGTTTGTAAACCTTCCGTTTTTTTTCTCACGCACGTGAAAAACGCATTGCACTCGCGCAGGAAAAAACTGAACAACTGAACGCAATCGCAGACAAAACGAACTGAGCTTGCTTGCAAAATGGTGCGAGTTTCACTGAACGCATCTGGGCCCAATCCGTCAGGCTCGTGTGAAAGAGGACTAACGCTGTCGTCATTTATGGCACACCCCAGCCACTGTAAACCCACAACCCCCCCAAAAAATGTCGGAATTGGCTTTTTATTTGCCATTTCACCCCACAAAGAATTCCCAATTTATGGTAAATTAAGTAGTGCCATTAAAAAATACAACTTATCCTGCAAAAAAGAAAGCCCCACCTGGCCGCTGTTACACGCCGCCTGCTCCTTCCCATTGAAGTGAATGGGGGACGGCTTAGTTGTAATTACACCGGCTCGCTGCCGCAATGTCGATGGTGAGCAGGTAAATGGTGAAGAGAAGTACAAGCACTGCGCTCTCTTCAAACAGCTGATCGGCGGGGGTGCCGGGAGTCGGACCCCCGCCGATCTGATATTGATGACTTATCCTGAGGATAGGTCATCAATAAAGGAAATCGGATAACGCCTTTAAAATGTTATGGCTCTTGGAAGGTGGGGAGGTTTATAAAAACTGGCCCCATCTTCAGGATGGGTCATCACTATCAGGCGATCGGGTGTCCGTCTCCCGTCACCTTTAAGAATCGGCTGTTTGTAGGAGCCCCGGTGGCTTAGGATATGTTGGCAGAGTTAATGGCGCTGTGGACAGCACCCAACAATCTCAGCCTGTCCAATCATCTGATCACCAGAGTCCCAGATTATCTGCGCACATGTTAATTACCGGTCGTATCGGCCAAATTACCGCAGCACTTATGGCCATCTTCATTTCCGGCTTAGTATGTACTGTCTCTATTTCCCAGTTTGATTACTTGAGGCGCTGCAGATCCATGTGTAACCATGCGGACTGTGTCAGATTTTACGGATTTTAAAGTGACCCAGTGATCTCCCCTGAGTTGATCTATGTGTAAGTGTCTGAGGATTGCAGACACCTGCCGCATAGTGATACCCATCGGGGAAGAAGCGGATACCCATTGTATGTTACTTACTGAATGTCTCGTGAAGGTATGTACTGTTATCATACGTGGATATGGGTATTAGGTAAGTTTGACGTATTGTTTTTCAGGCTCGTGTTTGAGGCTAACTGTTTATGTGGTGCTGGACCGTGGCAGGCATCATCTGTGGCCTCTGGTTTCATTTGCATAGTATGGCCGTCAGGAAAGTTAAAGGGGTATTCCGGTTGTTAAAATTATCCCCTGTCCACAGCACAAGGGATAACTTAGATTAGTGGAGGTCTTGCCACTGGGATCCCCACTGATCAGGAGAGTGGGTGCCCCATACCCGACGGAGCCCCCTGAGATTAAAGGGTTCCTGTCACCAGATTTAACCCTATTAAGCTAGCTGACATTAGCCATGTGCTGATGTCAGCTGAACCTAACGAGCCTATTCCTACTTTTATCTATGCCCCCGTTACTCCAGAAATCGAACTTTTGTAATATGCTAATTAGCCTCTAGGGGGGGGGGGGGGGGCGGCATTGTTCCTTCTCCTAGAGGCTCCGTTCTCCCTCCAAGTCCTGATTGACGGGGCCAGCGCTCGCATCTGTCTGCCAGTCCTGTGCTCTGGTGAAATCTCGCGCCGTTCAGTATTCGGCACAGGCGCGGTGAGGAAGCTGTCAGCCTAGGAGCGTCTTTCCCTCACCGCGCCTGTGCCGAATGCTGAACGGCACGAGATTTCCCCAGCGCACAGGACTGGCAGACAGATGCGAGCGCTTGCCTGGCCAGGACTTGGAGGGAGAACGGAGCTTCTAGGAGCAGAAACAATTGGCATATTATAAAAGTTCGATTTCTGGCGTAACGGGGGGCATAGATAAAAGTAGGAATAGGCTAGTTAGGTTTAGCTGACATTTGCACATCGCTAATGTCAGCTAGCTTAAAGGGGTTATCCCATCTTAGACAATGGGGGCATATCGCAAGGATATGCCCCCATTGTCTGATAGGTGCGGGTCCCAGAGGTGGATATGCCCCCATTATCTAAGATGGGATAACCCCTTTAAGCTAGCTGACATTAGCGATGTAGCGATGTGCAAATGTCAGCTAAACCTAACTAGCCTATTCCTACTTTTATCTATGCCCCCGTTACGCCAGAAATCTAACTTTTATAATATGCTAATTGTTTCTGCTCCTAGAAGCGAGCCGGGGAGAGTTGTGGCTGGAGGACCCCGGGTTTCCCAGGGTCCGACCACCACCAGGCACAGCTCCCCGCCTCTCCCATTGAAGTGAATGGGAGCGCACCGCACATGCGCGGCCAACGCTCCCATTCATTTCTATGGGGCCAGCGCTCGGCTATTTTCGGCGGCTCCATAGAAATGAACGGAGGGCGGCTGCGCATGCGCAGTGCGCCCTCCTCCACTTTCTCTGCTCCGTTCTCCTTATCGGTGCGGGTCCCAGCGGTGGGACCTGCACCTATCAGACAATCCTTGCGATATGCCCCCATTGTCTAAGATGGGATAACCCCTTTAATAGGGTAAAATCTGGTGACAGAAACCCTTTAATGGAGCATGCGTGCTACAGCTCCATTCATCTTGATTTGATTTCTAGAGACAGCAGCGTACAGTGCTCGGCTGTTTACAGAACCCCTTTAAGGATGAATGGAGGGGCACTTTGCATGCCTGACCTGCACCTCTGTTCATTTTGGGGCACTCCAAGGGTGGTGGGGTACCCATTCACGTGATTGGTAGAACTTCCATTAATCTAATAATTATCCCCATCCTGTGGAAAGGGGTAAAGTTTTACCTATAATGCCCCTTTATCTGTTTGGGCTGAGGGGGTCTGTTTTCTACACGGGCTGTGGACAGGGGTTATTTTTTTGGCGCATGTTTAAAAGGCCTTTTCATGTGGAAAGAGAATGAATGATCATAATTGCAATCAGTTTCCATATAGTCAGTGGCACATCCCCTGTTTACACGTGGTGGATTTTAGGTGCCGTACCAAAGATGCGATCACCAGACAGATTAGAGTTTGTCGGGTGATTGGCGGCACCTTTACATGGTTGTCGTGCCCGGACATTTGAAGGAACGTTCGTCTGGGGTAAAGGGGCCCTCAGTTGTCTGCTCTCAGTTGGTGATCTTTGTGCCTTGAAGAGCTCGGAAACTTTCTAAAACTATATAAAAAGAGTATTTTGCCGGATGCTGGATAAAATGTTTTCTTGCATTCACGGCGTCCTCCGGTCAACAGACAGTGCGCCGACAAATGTTCACTTAATACCAAGTCTTTCTGGTGGATCATCTTGCGAGTTAGAGGACGGTTTACCATATAATACGGTCATATGAAATGGGATTCCGCAGCAAAGCCGCCAAATTGAGGTTACGTCAGGATTTATTGAAACGCAGACCTGTCGGCATCAGGAGAAATTATGGACATGCTGGACAATGCTCCCGGAACATCTACCAGATGTAGTAATAGGCGCCGGTGGTTCTGACGTATGCCTTCTATACTGCACCATTACCAGGAAAGGGTGGCGCAAGCCACGCATATACAGAGCGCAAGAGTAATGTCCCTAAAACAAGTATACTGAGCTAACACACACACATCCAAGTAATATATAAAACAAATGACTTTTAAGGCCTCATGCACACGACTGTCCATATTGCGGTCCATAAACCATGGATTCACAAAATACGGACACCTGTGTGCAATCCGCATTTTTCTCACTCTCATTACTAAAAATGACGCTTCTTGTCTGCAATACAGACAAAAATAGGACATGTTGTATGATTTACAGAACAGAGACACGGATGACATAGAGATGTATGGGTCTGTTTGCACAGATGTAAAATACGGTGCACACGACTATGTATTTTGCAGTCCATAAACCATGGATCCATAAAATATGGATATTGGCTGTGGGAATTTTCTCAGGCCTCATTATAAAAATGCCTATTAGCCACAAAATGGACAAGAATGGGACATGTTCTGTTTATTTTGCAGGGCGGACACACGGATGCAGACAGGACACGGCGTGCTGTCTGCATTTTTTATGAGGCCCCATTAAAATGAATAGGGGGCCACAGATCAGATTCAGAAAAGAATATGGTTTGATGACCTATCGTAAGGGTAGGTCATCAGTATCTGAACGGTGTAGGTTCGGCACCCCCTGCCCATCAGCCTCTGGAGCTGAACTTGCATCATGAATGGAACAGCCGACACGGCCAAACCTCTTTGACCTGGCTCCATTCAAAGGGCTAGTTCTGGTGCTGCAGGCGGCAGAGAACAGCTGATCGGTTGGGGGTGTCTGACCCTACTGATCAGATATTGGTGACCTGTCCTGAGCACTGGCCATCTTTATGTGGAGCCGAACAACCCCTTTAAAGTCACAAAACAAGTGAAAATCCTGTCTGCAGAGAAGACCCTGCTCAGAACAAAAGTAGTCCAAGCGCCATGGTACAAGCCACATCCATATTTGGATAGGAAAGGTCCCATACTAAATGACATAAATAGTATGCACAAAAATACCAAACTGTAAAAGAACAAATAGTGCACGAAGCAAAATCCCTATAACAATTCCATGTTCCAAGAGGTCCAAAAACCAAAGGCACCATACTCACCATTCGGCTTCCTCAGTGGTCTGTAGTAAAACCAGCAGCTACCTGATAGATTTTGCACACTCTAAAGGTCCCTACACATTATTATTTATTATTATTATTATATATATATATATATATATATATATATATATATATATATATATATATATTTTTTTTTATACTCAGTGGCCCAGATTTAATAATGTGTCTGCACCAAAAATTCAATGTGACAGTGGGACCTAAAATTCTGATGTCTTTCTCATAGTAAGGGTCCATTCACACGTCCGCAAAATGGATTCGCATCCGTTCCGCAATTTTTTTGCGGAACGGGTGCAGACCCATTCATTTTCAATGGGGCCAGAATGTGCTGTCCGCATCCACATTTGCGGATCCGCACTTCCGCATCCGTGCTTCCGTTTCCGCAAAAAAATAGAACATGTCCTATTCTTGTCCGCAATTGCGGACAAGAACAGGCATATTCTATTAGTGCCGGCAATGTGCGGTCCGCAAAATGCGGAACGCACATTGCCGCTTTCCGTGTTTTGCGGATCCGTGGCTCCGTGTATCCGCAAAACACATTGCGGACGTGTGAATGGAGCCTAAGGCCTCTGTGCGCCCCATGGCCGTGCTGCGGGCCGCAATGCACGAACACCCACCGTGGGGCAGCGGATCGCGGACCCATTCACTTTAATGGGTCCGCAATCTGGCCGTTCTGCAAAAAGATAGGACATGTTCTATCTTTTTGCGGAACGGCAGTACGGGACGAAATCCCACAGAAGCGCTCTGTAGTGGTTCCGTTCCGCATCTCTGGATTTGCGGACCCATTGAAGTGAATGGGTCCGCATCCGTGATGCGGAATGCACGCGGAACTGTGCCCGTGTATTGTGGATCTGCAAATGCCTAAGCCTTAGCCAGCCAGTAGTTGGTATAGAGTCAGAGAGAAGTGTCTGTCCCTGCACCAGATTCATCATCCAACCTGAGCCCCTGTGATGGATCTGGTGCAGGTCTAGACAACCGGTTTGTTCTCATCATCTATAGCAGTGGTCCCCGACCTTTTTTTGTACCGGGGACCGACTTCATGCCAACAAATTTTTTTCGGGGGGTTGGGGAAATTGCGCACAAAACACAGTAATTAATCCTGTTTAGGGCCCCCCAGGGAATTACAGGTGATGTCTCCTCTGACTAGAGTCCTTCCCTTTCTTTTTTTTTTTTTCTCAGTCCTGGACAGATCGCTATGATGACGTCTCCTGACCACATCATCTTTCTGCATAATTGAACACACCTACTTAGTATTAATACCTTCTTTTATGCCCCTACTTAGTAATCATCCCAATTTAGGCCCCAGTATTGGCCTCTTCACATAAAGTGCCCCCAGTTGTAGCCCCTATGTATAGTGCCCCTTAAGTATGAGTGGTCTCTTTTTAAATATGCCCCCCCCCCCCCCAAGTAGTGTCCTTTTACATACAGTGCCCCCCAGTAAATAATGCACCAACCTCTCCTCAGTAGTGCCCCCAGTGCTGTTTACAAACAAAAATAAAAAAAGAACAAAATGCGTAACGTTAAACCAGCCACAATAAATACACAATACTATAGCGGTGATATCACTATAATCTCTGAATACTCATGTGTGGTAATGACGTTCCGAACCTCTTGGGGTCCATTCACACGTCCGGCAATGTGCGTTCTGCATTTTGCAGACCGCATATCGCCGGCACTCTCATAGAAAATGCCTTTTTTTTTTTTTTTTTTTTTGGTCTGCAATTGCGGACAAGAATAGGACATGTTCTATTTTTTTTTCAGATCCGCAAATGCGGATGCCGACAGCGCATTCCAGCGCCCTTGAAAATGAATGGGTCCGCACCTGTTCCACAAAATTGCGGGAACGGATGCGCACCCATTTTGCAGCTGTGTGAATGGACCCTTAAGGAACAGGCTGTAAAGACTATAGCTCATCCTGTAAAAAGACAAGCCCCCACACAGCTCCCCTTGTGTCAGAATGTGGAGATATGTATAAGGCCTCTTCTCACGGCCGTTGTGGTTCTGTTCCGTGCATTGGGGACTGCAAATGCACGGGCAATGTCTGTGCGGCTGCCGGGACGGATCCAGACCCATTCAACTCGAATGGGTCCGTGATCAGTCCGTACTGCAAAAAGATAGAACAAGTTCTATTTTTTTTTACTGAACGGAAGCACTCGGTAGTGCTTCCGTGGGGTTTCGTTCCATGCTTCCGTTCCGCATTGCATCTCCGGATTTGCGGACTCGTTCAAGTCGATGGATCCGCATCCGTGATGCACACGGCTGGTATTGCGAAATTGCCGTATGCTGCCCGCAATACGGCCACAGGAGCACAACGGCCCTGTGCAAGATGCCTAAGGCTACTTTAACACCTGCGTTTAGGTGCGGATCCGTCTGGTATCTGCACAGACGGATCCGCACCTATAATGCAAACGCTTAGATCTGTTCAGAACGGATCCGTTTGCATTACCATGAAAAAAAAAATATATTTTTATTTTATTTTTTTGTTCATGATAATGCAAACGGATCCGTTTTGACTTTACTTTGCAAGCAGCGTTCAGGTGTCCGCCTGCTGAGCGGAGGACAAACGGTGCCAGACTGATGCATTCTGAGCGGATCCGCATCCACTCAGAATGCATTAGGGCAGTACGGATCCGTTCGGGGCCGCTTGTGAGAGCCTTCAAACGGAACTCACAAGCGGAGCCCCGAACGCTAGTGTGAAAGTAGCCTAAATCAGTTTTCTCTATAATCGCACTGACCCACATTTTTACTGCTCAGTGAATCATTGAAATTCAGCCACTGTTTTTATTTTTATTTTATGCCATCATCCCCAAAAAAACCTCGGTTATGCAGTAAAGTGGTGCTATAAAAAATTCTACTCTTCCTTATATTGAAATGAACAGTATTAGGGGCCATATTATTCTGTGTAAGGCTACATGCACACGACCGTTGTGTGTTTTGCGGTCAGCAAATTGCGGATCCGCAAAACACGGATGGTGTCCGCGTGCGTTCCGCAATTTGCAGAACGCCATTGATATAACTGCCTATTCTTGTCCGCAAAACGGACAAGAATAGGAAATGCTATATTTTTTTTTTATTTTTTTTTTTTGGTGGGGCCTCAGAATGGAGCAACGGATGCGGACAGCAGATGCGGACACATTGAAGTGAATGGGTCCGCATCCAAGCCGCAAAAACTGCGGCTCGTATGTGGACCAAAAAATTGGCCGTGTGCATGAGGCCTTACTGACTGATTTTTATATCATGTTGGATTTGTTTGACCTTTAGTCAGTCAACAGTTTTAACTTCTGCTCCTTGTTGGATCTGACTTTTGGTGGCATCAGTCGTAGAGTTGGTGGGTGACCAATTTAGTGGCCATCTGTAAACCATGGAAAATATCTTTGGAGTGCCCGGCCTTGCAACTTTTTTCCCACAATCTTCTTCATATCGGCAGACACCTATGACATATCAACAGGACAGCAGACTTCCATAAAGTGTCATGTTAAGGCTCTATTACCTCTCTCTCTCTTTGGCTGGTAGGCCTCATGCGACTGTTGATTGGACCATTTATTTCTATTGGTCTGTAAAAAAAAATAAAAAAAATGGACAGATGTCATCCATGTGCTGTTGGCGTCTGTGCAGCCATTGCACAAATTATAGAACATATGGTCGTGGGTAGTGTTGTGAAGCGAGCTTCGGATGCTTCATCTGAAGTCGCTTTGTTCACAACTTTGGGATAGTAGTGTACGGAGATCTGTTTCCATACAGTATTAGAATGTATGGGCTCCGATGAGCCTGGGGAACCCTTTCTCTCCAGACAGGTCTGGTTCATCCTCATCTGTCAGGCATTTTATGGTTTATAGAATTAGGCACAGTCGAACACTTCCAGGATAAGTCGTTAACTAATTTTGTGTGCTGCCCCGACCCTTCCCCTCCCCCACAAGCCCCTCTCAATCTTGACGGAAGCCGCATAGGACTGGATGAGTTGGGTGTAACACAAGCCTCTTGTCACCCGCATGAAATCAGAACTCGTTTGCTGAGCTGACTTTTAAACCATCAAAGGGCAAGTGTCATAGTTGCGTCATTGAACTCCAACTAAACTGTGTAAAAAAGAAATGTTTAGTTTTCATTTAAATTTTTTTAAATAAAAGGCTTATGAACTTAACTTGTTTGATTTTGTTTTCATTTTACCCATAAGGCCTCGTTCACATCTCCGTCAAGAAGATATGGCGGCCACATCACCGCCGGACCTTATTACAGTCAATGGCGGTGAAGTCTACGGGAGTCCTACGAGATCCAGCAGGCTGCTCTGTGCCGGACTAGCCATGCAGGATCTGCTTGACAGAGGTGTGAACGAGGCCTAAAACTGTTGAATAAAATTGTCCTCGTTACCCATAGCAAACAATCAGAGTTTAGCTTTCATTTCGTAGTTTTCTTGTGAAGGTAACCTCTGTAAATACTCCTCTTAGTCTGGGGTCCTCAGTGTGGACCCCTCGGTATGATCCAGACTTACTCATCTGGATGGACACCTTGTAATACTATATTTTGCGACAACCATTTGGAGATAAGTTGATCACCCCAAGAGCTGCATTCGGAAAGCGGTTGTGACTGAAGAGACAACCCCTTTAAACTGCCCTGAAAAAAATGAAAGCTTTGCTGTGGCTGTCAAGGGCAGTTTTGGTTAATGCGAGGTGAGCTGCAGCAGCCTGGGGTTTGTACGCGCAGAACGTGCACTACATACAGTGTGGAGACCTACATTAAAGGGGTTGTCCTATTGCTAGGATGTGAGATAGGTGTGGGACCCTCCCTATCTCTAGAACGGGGATGAGGGTGCACTGAACAAGCACAGCCACCCTCCTTTCACTTCTAGGGGAGTGACAAAAATGGCTAAGCGCCAGCTTCACTATTTCCGGAAGTCCCATAGAAATGAATGGAGAGCATGCTGCACATGCACAAGGCACTCTCCTTAGCTTGGGGGCCCCATTCTAGACATGGGGAGGCTATCTGACATTGATGGCATAACCTAGCAATATACCATCAGGTAGCACAACCCCTTTAAGGATGCTGTCACAAATGGCGGCCACAGGGCTGCCCAGATTACTATAGACGTAATTGCGAACTCCTTGCAGTTCGTCAAGTGCCCTAAGGGCTCATGCACACACACTTATATTTTTTGTAAGTTTTTTTATTTTTTTGTGTGCCATATGCGGAACCATTTATTTCATTAAGGCTGCAAAATAAAGGAAATGGAATTGTGTGCATTCCATGTGTTCCTAAGGCCTCTTTCAGACGGGAGTTGCGGGAAAAATGTGCGGGTGCCTTAGGGAACACCTGCGATTTTATTTTTTATTTTTATTTATTTTTTCCCCGCGCGAGTGCAAAACATTGTAATGCGTTTTGCACTCGTGTGAGAAAAATCGGCATGTTTCCCTTTTAACATGGTTATAAAGGAAAATAATAGCATTCTGAATACAGAATGCATAGTATAATAGCGCTGGAGGGGTTAAAAAAATAAATAAATAATAACTCACCTTAGTCCACTTGATCGCGCAGGCCGGCATCTCCTGTCTCCTTTGCTGAACAGGACCTGTGGTGAGCATTCATTACAGGAACAGGACCTGTGGTGAGCATTCATTACAGGAACAGGACCTGTGGTGAGCATTCATTACAGGAACAGGACCTGTGGTGAGCATTCATTACAGGAACAGGACCTGTGGTGAGCATTCATTACAGGAACAGGACCTGTGGTGACATCACTCCGGTCATCACATGATCCCTCACCATGGTAAAAGATCATGTGATGGATCATGTGATGACCGGAGTGACGTCACCACAGGTCCTGTTCAGCAAAGGAGACAGAAGGAGATGCGCGATCAAGTGGACTAAGGCGAGTTATTATTTTATCTTTTTTAACCCCTCCAGCGCTATTTTACTATGCATTCTGTATTCAGAATGCTATTATTTTCCCTTATAACCATGTTATGAGGGAAAATAATAATGATCTGGTCTCCATCCCGATCGGCTCCTAGCAACCGTGCGTGAAAATCGCACCGCATCCGCACTTGCTTCCGATATTCACGCAACCCTATTCACTTCTATGGGGCCTGCGTTGCGTGAAAAACGCAGAATATAGAGCATGCTGCGATTTTCATGCTGTGAAAATCACCGCTCATGTGAACAGCCCCATAGAAATGAATGGCTCGGTATTCAGTGCGGGTGCAATGCGTTCACCTCACGCATCGCATCCACGCGGAATGCTCGCCCGTGTGAAAGGGGCCTAAGTCTCTTCTCATACTGTCTTTAGTATGTGGACAGTGCCTTTTGGTACAGTTAAGGCTACTTTCACATCTGCGTTTTATGTTGTCTGGGTTTGAGATCCGGCAGGTGATATCAAAACCACAGCAAACGCGTCTGTTCTAATAATACAACCGACGGCATCCGTTCAGAATGGATCCGGTTGTATTATATCGAAACCAATGTAAGTCAATGGGCGCTGTATCTGTTTTTTTATGTCTGAAGAAAACAGATCCGGCACCGTTAACTTGCATGGTTTTTCGTGCCGGATCCGGCTTCTTCCGTTTCCCATGCTGCTTGCAACGGATTCTGTGTCTGATATGGGAACCCAACAAACTGGAACGGAATGCATTCTGCTGCACTCCGTTCCGGTTTGTCCCCATTGACAATGAATTGGGACAAAACTGAAGCGTTGTGCTGCGGGTTTGAGAGTCTGTGACTAATCTCACAACCAGACTGCAGAATGCAGATGTGAAAGTAGCCTAAAACTGCACTGGGAAATAGAAGCATGCCGTTGTTAGTTCTGACTTTTACGGATTTTTATATTTTTTTTTTTCTAATGCAGTTTTTAACAGTACCAAACGGCACCATCTCAATGTACCTCATGGGATAGCAACACACAGTGCAAATGTGCAGCAGTCATATGTACCGTACCTCAGCAGAATAGTACGATCAGTGTCAACGCCTAAAAAGCATTTTTATAGCAGAACATAAACACTCAATAAATGAAAATAAACACTCAATTATATGTGGTATAATCATACTGACCCATGGAACCAATATTGAAAAAGTAGAAATACACTGCCAGAATTTTTTTCATTCCCCTCCCCAGAAAGAGTTAATAAAATGTAGTCATTAACCTCAATCAGAGGTCAGCAACCTCCAGCACTCCAGCTGTGGTGAAACTATGATTCCCTGCATGCACACTTGCTGGGCTGTACTCAGAACTCGCATAGAAATGAATGGAGCATGCTGGGATTTGTAGTTTTCCCAACAGCGGGAGTGCTGGTAGTTGCTGAACCATGACCTGGATGCATCACAGAACAGTGCCATTGACGAATGCTAATCATTCAGTCCAAAACGAGCCGAGTACAGCTACTTTTACAGAAAGTTATGACTTTTGTAATGCGATAATGAAAAATATTGCTGCATGCTTAACCCCTTAAGGACCTTGCCATTTTTTACTTTAAGGACCAGGCCATTTTTAGCAAATCTGACGTGTAATAACTTTAAAATGCTTTTACTTATCCAGGCCATTCTGAGATTGTTTTCTCGTCACATATTGTACTTCATGACAGTGGTAAATTTGAGTTAAAATATTTTTTATTTTTTATAAAATAAAAATACCAAATTTACAAAAAAATTGGAAAATTCAAAATTTTAATTTCTCTGCTTTTAAAACAGATAGTGATACCTCTTAAAATAGTTATTACTTTACTTTCCCATGTCTACTTCATGTTTGGATCATTTTGTAAATTACGTTAGAAGTTTGGAAGCAAATCAAAACCCACTTTTTAAGGACCAGTTCAGGTCTGAAGTCACTTTGTGAGGCTTACATAATAGAAACCACCTATAAATAGCTGTATTTGAAAAAATACAACACTCAAGGTATTCAAAACTGATTTTGCAAACTTTCTTACCCTTGAGGTATTCCACACGAATTAAAGGAAAATGTACATGAAATTCACTTTGCCAGATTTTCCATTTGAATCCATTTTTTCAAGTAACAAAGCAAGGGTTAACAGCCAAACAAAACTCAATATTTATTGCCCCGATTCTGTAGTTTACAGAAACACCCCATATGTGATTGTAAACTGCTGTAAGGGCACAAAGCAGGGCGCAGAAAGAAAGGAGCTCCATATGGTTTTTGGAAGGCAGATTTCACTGGGATATTTTTAAGTTGCCCTGTCACATTTGAAGACCCCCTGATGCACCCCTAGAGTAGAAACTCCAAAAAAAGACCCAATTTTGGAAACTATGGGACGAGGTGGCAGTTTTGTTGGTACTTTTTTAGGGTACATATGATTGTTGGTTGCTCTATATTACACTTTTTGTGAGGCAAGGTAACAAAAATAGTTTTGGCACCGTTTATATTTTTTGTTATTTACAATGTTCATCTGACAGGCTAGATCATGTGGTATTTTTATAGAGCAGGTTGTTACGGACCCGACAATAACAAATGACAATTTTTTTTGTTTGTTTTTGTTTCAGTTTTACATAATAAACATTTTTGAAAAAAATGATTATTTAGTGTCTCCATATTCAGAAAGCCATAGTTTTAATTTTTTGGGCGACTGTCCTAGGCCTTCTGCACACGAACGTGTGTGCCCCGTGGCTGTGATGCGGCCCGCAAATTGCGGGCCGCAATGTATGAACACCGACCGTGGGACAGCCACAGCAGATCGCGCACCCATTCACTTTAATGGGTCCATGATACGCCCGTTTCGCAAAAAGATAAAACATGTTCTATCTTTTTGCAGAACAGAAGTACGGGGAGAAACCCCACGGAAGCACTCTGTGGGTTTCTGTTCTGTGCTTCCATTCCGCATCTCCGGATTTGCGGATCTATTGAAGTGAATGGGTCCGCATCCGTGATGCGGAATGCCCACGGAATGGCGCCCATGTATTGAGGATCCGCAAATGCGGTCCGCAATACGGGCACGGGGCGCACACGTTCATGTGCAAGAGGCCTTATGTAGGTGCTCATTTTTTTAGGTATGAGATTGGTACTATTTTAGGGTGCATTTACTTTTTGATCGCTTGGTATTACTCTTTGTGATTTAAGGTGATGATAAATTGCTTTTTTGACACCCTTTTAAAAAAATTTTTTTATGGTGTTCACCTGAAGGGTTAGGTCATGTGATATTTTTATACAGCAGGTTCTTACAGACGTGGCAATACCTAATATGTATACTATTTATTTATTTAAGTTTTACGCTACCATTTTTTAAACAAAAAAAAAATCATGTTTTAGTGTCTCTATATTCCATCGTTAGTTTTTTTTTTTTGTTTGTTTTTTGGGCAATTGTCTTAGGTAGAGGATCATTTTTGCGGGATGAGATGACTGGCACTATTTTGGGGTGCATATGTCTTTGATCGCTTGGTATTACACTTTTTGTGATGCAAGATAACAAAAAATGGCTTTTTTGACACCATTTATTTTTACGGTGTTCATCTGAGGGGTTTGGTCATGTGATATTTTTATAGAGCAGGAACTTACCGGCATGGCAATACCTAATATGCCTACTTTTTATTTAAATTTTACACTATCATTTTTGAAACAAAAAATGTTTTAATGTCTCCATAGTCTGAGAGCCATAGTTTTATTTATTTTTTTGGCAATTGTCTTAGGTAGGGGCTCATTTTTTGCGGGATGAGGTGACTGTTAGATTGGTACTATTCTGGGGAGCATACGCCTTTTTGATCACTTGGTGTTGCACTTTTTTTTTTTAGCAGTTTTTATTTGTTTTGACGGTGTTTACCTAAAGGGTTAGGTCATGTGATATTTTTATAGAGTCGGTCGATACGGACACAGCGATACCTAGTATGTCTACTTTTATTCCCTTTTTTTTTTTTTTTTCTTGAAACTTTAAATTTATTTATTTTTGCAAAACTTTATTTATTTTTTTACTTTTTTTTTTTTTTGTCCCACTCTGGGACTTTAACTTTTGGGGGTCTGATCCCCTTTACAATGCTTTACAGTACTTCTGTATTGTAATGAATTGGCTGTAAGTGTATTACTCACTGTAATACACTTACAGCCTTCCTGCCTGTGAGATCCAGGGGACTGGATCTCACAGGCGCCACAATGCCTAAGGAAGGCATCTGGCTGCCTTCCCTGCCATTAGGTCCCCTGTGGGCAGCGATGGGCACCCCGCAGGATCCCACACGTACCGCGGTCAGCGCTGACCACGGCAATGAGAGGGTTAATGCACCGGCATCTGTGTTTTTACCGACAACGGGGGTTCGGCTATCAGGGACTGCCGGAGCGCTGATCGGGCGGGCGCGGCTCTTGCACCCGCCCGATCAGCATTATGTACATGTACGTCACTGGTCTTTAAGTCCCGTCCAGATATGATGTACATGTACGTCATGGGTACTTAAGGGGTTAAAGGGGTTGTCTAGCTTTGGCATACCTACCTGCTCCCCACTGCTGGTTTCTGACTCTTCTGGTCCACAGCTACGGTCTTTGTTCTCCAGTCCCTGCTTGCCAATTTCTACGGGAATGTGGGTCATATGTGCCGCTGCAGCCAATGACTAGCCACAGTGGTGACGTGTTCCCCAAGCTCTGTCATGAGCCGCTTAGGGGACATGTTTCTGCAGTGACAAAAACTTGACATAAATTAGTGCACTACATTGGTAAATGCAATTGACAATATATGGCTAAACCCTCACACTGATATTAAAATAAGACTTTCGCCAATATATTCTTATCAAGAACATACCTGAGCCCGCGCACCTCGTCAAGGTCTCTCAAAGTGGCACGGGACCTAACTGCTAACCTACCTATGCCATATGGGCAATTACAGATAGGGGCATAGAGTCCAACACACAGCCAACTAACCCCCAGTTACCTCCAGCGTGAAATCACACATACAATGGGAGGAGGGAGAAGTTGTGCTGAGGAATGCTGTTAACAACGGACCACATGTGCAGGATATGCTCCCCCGGTTAGGAATGGGCAACGGCATTTGGGATCTGAGCATTTTTCTGCCTTATAATACCACTTTTTTTGTGTAGGATGTTTTCGTGGCACTTTTGGGTAGTTTACCTCTTGGTGAGAGATCGTTGACTACTAGACATGCCTCCACGATACACTCAGACATTTTGCTCAAAATCACTGACCGAACACTGATGTGTGAATGAGGCATTGAGTATTTATAGAACCAGGTGGGATGCCAGCTTAAGCAACCTACGAGTGCACAGGCCCATCTACAACATCTGTGGGCAAATGTGCTGCAGGATACCATACAGAACCTGTATACGTTCATGTCCAACCATATCTCATCTTGTATCTAGACTAGAGGTGGCCCAACAGGGTCCTAGAGCCTCCTTTCAATTGTACAGTTTTCTCCAATAAACTTCTCCTTTCACTCTAATATTGTAATAATGTACAGTACATATACACAGTCAAGTCACATTATGATGACCACAAGCTAATATCCAGAGTAACTGCCGTATGCAGCACGGACAGCAGCTAGATGGGCTGGGAGTGACTCAGGTCCTGGTAGGTTTTGCCAGGTATCTGAAGCCATACTAACTGAAGTACATACCACAGCTTCTGGGGGGAATCCATAGAGCAAACACAATAGATGTGGTCCAACAGGTGCTCAATTGGGTTCATGGGGAGTACTTGAAAGTCTTGGTCAGGCTCATTCTACTAATGTCGGACATTTCTTGCATGTGATATGTTATTTTGTCTTGCTGGAGGAGCCGATCTGCCCCAGAGAAAACAATTGGCATGTATGAGTATACGTGATCTGCAAGGGCCGATTTATAGCCACATGGGTGGGGAGTGCCAGACCAAAACGCTACCACGCCACCATCTTGTGTTCTTCCAGCAATGGTTACAGGGTGTTTGTTCCGTTTTTTTTTTTTGTCTGTCCTGCCAACGTCTATCCGTTCGATGAAGCAGAAAATGTGACTCATCCTATTCAGATACTGTAGCGAAAAATGGAAGCCTTTCCTGTCTATGCGTAAGTAGAGGTGCAGTGACCATCAGTTTGCTTTGGAGCCCCATACGCAGTAGTATTCACTGTTTTACACACTTGTCTGATAGCCCCCTGGTTCGTTTTGCTGTTGAGCTGCTCTACCAAAGTACCAGTCCACCCTCACGCACCTTGGTAGCAGACAGTCACATCTTACATCAATGTCACGTGGTGCTCCACACTTACCATGTCGCCTATCTACAATGACGCCATTTGTCCACTCAGGATACACTTTCACCACAGCAGCACGAGAACAGTTCACAAACTGCAGTAGAGATGAGCGAATCGAAGCTGACGAAGTGGATCTCGACCATAATTTCAGGAAAAATTTGATTTGCAACGAATACGAATTTCCTCGCTCTTCGTTGTAACGATTTGCAATTTTTACAAAAATGTGTGAGGACATGGGGCAAGGAACTCTGGGAAGGCGGGATCACCCAGATTGACATGCCTGCATGCAGCCAGCCATCCCTGTGATGTCACAGCCCTATAAATACATCCGTTTTAGAGTCTGCCATTTTCCAGCATTCTGAGTGCAGGGACATACTTGAGAAGGTGCTAGGGACAGCAATAGGAAAAACCTCATTGTGAACAAAGAAACTGAAAAAATGATTTATAAGTGTAGGGAAAGGATAGGGAGGAATCATTGCACAGCATCTTAGTGCAGGGAGAGACGTCAGAAGGAGCTAGGGACTATGCTAGAAAAGCTACTTACAAGTGCAGGGAAAGATTATTTGGGGATCCAAAAAGCCATTATACAACTCTGTTCTTCCAGCTATTTGTTCTTGGGTTGCAAGTTCTACGTTGAAAAGCCTTTAGTGGCTTATATCTGTGGAAACAGAATAATATATATGCACTTCACTGGTGCAGTTATTTCTGGTAAAAGTGTTTAGTGGCCTATTTGAGTACAAAACGAAAAATATATATGCATTTCACTTCTGCAGTTATTTTAGTAGAAAAACTAAATATTTTCAGCATTAACTTTTGCAGTTATATGTGGTTAAATCTTTGACGTATTTTGGTCGAAAAACTAAATTTATTCAGTGTTCAGTGCTGTACTTATATGCGGTAAATCTCCATGATAAATCTGCAGCATGGGGGCCCCCCGTGTGGCTTCTACACACTTCCAGAATAATCCTTTAGGGTGCCGAATAGATGACCAGGACGCTCCATGACCTTCCCAGGAGCTACTGTCGGGAGCAGCGGTTCATTTCCTATACGTCCGTATAGTGCAGGGGGAATCTGAAGATCCTCTCCATCTCCGTGCACCACAGGATGCCCTCCTTCCCATCCATGATGACTGGGAACTCGTGAGGTTTTCCCACTCGGTGGCCTCCTCATGCTGCTGCCAACTTCAGACTCGGTCATTGTGCTACTCGGCCTCCTGATGCTGCTGCCACCTTCAGACTCGGTCATTATGCTACTCGGTGGCCTTCTACTGATACTGCTGCCGCCACTTCCAGACTCGGTCATTGTGCCACTCTGTGGCCTGCTGCTGCTGCCACATCCAGACTAGGTCATTGTACCACTCGGTGGCCTCCTCATGCAGCTGCCAAGTCCCGACTCGGTCATTAGGCCACTCTGTGGTCTCCTCATGCTGCTTGAACCTCACCACTATGTCATAGGTCCACTCTGTGGACTTTTAATGCTTTTCCCACCCTCCCCACTTCATGACTGGTCCACTATTTTTGCTTTGCGTCACCTGCATGTCATACGGACTCGCAGTATTATTTCACTACCATAGCAGACTCCCTATGCGTGTTACTGCAAGGCACAGTGTGCTCCACCCTTATAAAGTCTCTCAGTAGCCAGGAAATAGCTATTTTTTTTTTTTTTTAAGTAATTCGCTGTGAATAAATTTGGATCAAAGCAATTAAAAAAAAAAAAAAAATTGGCGAAGCGGCCGAATCAATTATTTTTTTCAAATTCGCTCATCTCTACTGCGTAGGTTCAGAAATACTTCCACCCTTGGACAAAAGCCAATAATCGTCTCTTTTAGCAACTGTAATAAATCTCTCATTTTACCTATGACAATAATGAGCGATACAGAATGTGATCAGACAGCCTATCACACACCTTTATATACCCACCGAGGGATATCTGTGCAGACAGACTATCGCACACCTCATATACCCACCAAGCCATCTCAGCACACCTGACTTCCTTCATGAGCTATGCGCTGCTGACAATTTTGTATTTTATTATATTTTTTTTTCAATTCTGATGGATCAAATTTTTGGCAGGCAGAATCAACCAAAGTTGGCTATTTTCTTTTTAAATTCTTTTTTTTTTTTATTGAGTTTTGAAAAAGTATATCAGATATTCAGTACCAATAGATCAAGATAGGATAGAAATAAGTTCTCTTCAGTCTATAGTAGCATATAATACATGAGGAACATACAAGTCAAAATATAGGAGATGAAGTTGCCATTACTCTTAGGCTGAGTTCACACGGGCGTTGCGGGAACATGCACGATTTTTCCGTGCGAGTGCAAAACATTGTAATGCGTTTTGCACTCGTGTGAGAAAAATCGGCATGTTTGGTACCCAAACCCGAACTTCTTCACAGAAGTTCGGGTTAGGTGCTGGGTAGATTGTATTATTTTCCCTTATAACATGGTTATAAGGGAAAATAATAGCATTCTGAATACAGAATGCATAGTACAATAGCGCTGGAGGGGTTAAAAAAATAACAAAATTATTTAACTCCCCTTAATCCACTTGCTTGCACAGCTGGCATCTCTTCTGTCTTCTTTTTTGCTGTGTGCAGGAACAGGACCTGTGGTGACGTCACTCCGGTCATCACATGATCCATCACCATGGTAAAAGATAATGTGACGGACCATGTGATGACCGGAGTGACGTCACCACAGGTCCTTTTCCTGTACACAGCAAAAAAGAAGACAGAAGAGATGCTGCGCGAGCAAGTGGAATAAGGTGAGTTAAATAATTTTTTATTTATTTTTAACCCCTCCAGCGCTATTGTACTATGCATTCTGTATTAAGATTGCTATTATTTTCCCTTATAACCATGTTATAAGGGAAAATAATAATGATCGGTTCTCCATCCCGATCGTCTCCTAGCGTGAAAATCGCACCGCATCCGCACTTGCTTGCGATTTTCACGCAGCCCCATTCACTTCTATGGGGCCTGCGTTGCGTTGCGTGATAGACGCACAATATAGAGCATGCTTCGATTTTCACGCAACGCATAAGTGATACGTGAAAAAATCACTGCTCATGTGCACAGCCCCATAGAAATGAATGGGTCCAGATTCACCTCCCGCATTGCACCCGTGCGGAATACTCGCCCGTGTGAACTCAGCCTTAGAGGCTCCATTCTCCCTCCTCTCACCGCACCCTCATCATGCTGATTGAACACTGCTCGGCCCTGTCTCATCACCCTGGCTGGCCGTGACTCTGGGTTAGGGTCCATTCACACGTCCGTAGTGTATTGCGGATCCGCAATACACCCGGCCGGCTACGGACGTGTGAATGGACCCTTAAATTGTGTGCCTGCGCTGTGCCATTCCGTATGCGGTGCAGGCATGGTAAAGAATGTGCGTGCGCCGCATACGTCACAGTACACCTGGAAGATGACAAAGGCAGCATTGCTCTGAAGAGAAGGAGACTGCTGTGTACTGTGATGTATGCTGTGCAGGAGCAGTATGACAGTCCGCTGTTGGCGGCCACTTTTCCTTTTGCCACATTGAACTGCACGATTTATCAGGCGCAGGATGACGTGAACACTGCCAGGCCCTATCAATCGGTATGATGAGGTCCTGGCTGGAGGAGGGAGAACAGAGCCGATAGTAGTAGGGGCAACACTAGAGGCTCATCTGCATAAAATAAAAGTTTTTGTCAAAAAAGGAGACACATAGAATAAAGATTCAGCTGACCTTAGCAGTCTAAAGTCAGCCAGTATAATACCGCTGTTCCTGATGACAGAAGCCCTGTAAAGGGAGTCTGTCACCAGTACATTAAGTTTAACTGCAGCTACGATTAGTATAGCCTGGCGCCTATATCCTGCCATGGACCTCAATATTGTGCCTATAAGGTGTTAGCCAAAATACACAGGAATTGTCTTCCTGGGTGAAGGGCCTTAGTAGTCTTTTTCTCTCTCTTTCTTTCTTTCTTTCTTTCTTTCTTTCTTTCTTTCTTTTTCTTTCTTTTTTCTTCTTTTTTCTTTCTTTCTTTCTTTCTTTCTTTTCTTTCTTTTCTTTCTTTCTTTCTTTCTTTCTTTCTTTCTTTCTCTCTTTCTCTCTCTTTTTTCTCTCTTTTCTCTCTCTTTCTCTCTCTTTCTCTCTCTTTCTCTCTCTTTCTCTCTCTTTTCTCTCTTTTTCTCTCTCTCTTTTCTCTCTCTTTTCTCTCTTTCTCTCTCTTTTCTCTCTTTTCTCTCTTTCTCTTTCTCTCTTTCTCTCTTTCTCTCTTTCTCTCTTTCTCTCTCTTTCTCTCTTTCTCTCTCTCTTTCTCTCTCTCTTTCTCTCTTTCTCTCTCTCTTTCTCTCTCTCTTTCTCTCTTTCTCTCTCTTTCTCTCTCTCTTTCTCTCTCTCTTTCTCTCTCTCTTTCTCTCTCTCTTTCTCTCTCTCTTTCTCTCTCTCTTTCTCTCTCTCTTTCTCTTTCTCTCTTTCTCTCTTTCTCTCTTTCTCTCTCTCTCTTTCTCTCTTTCTCTCTCTCTCTTTCTCTCTCTCTCTTTCTCTCTCTCTCTCTCTCTTCTCTCTCTCTTTCTCTCTCTCTTTCTCTCTCTCTTTCTCTCTCTCTCTTTCTCTCTCTCTCTTTCTCTCTCTCTCTCTCTCTTTCTCTCTCTCTCTTTCTCTCTCTCTCTCTTTCTCTCTCTCTCTTTCTCTCTCTCTCTTTCTCTCTCTTTCTCTCTCTTTCTCTCTCTCTCTTTCTCTCTCTCTCCCTCCTTGAACTAAGTCATAAGGGGATGTTAAAATGTAAGTCATGTTTTCATCAAAAATCTATTTTAGCATATGTTCCTGCTGCAGCAGCATTATGCATAAAGCAATCTTTAGTTTCTTCACATACCACTGTTTTCCTTGAGTTTTTCCCTTAGTTACGGCTGTGTATGGCTGCCTCCTCTGCCAGTTCTCTGAGGCCAAAACTGCTTTCCCTCACTTTCCATACACACTTGATGTAGCCGGCAGCTCCCTGCCAGCCAATCAGATTGGATTACTGAGAGACACGCCTCCTCACTCTGAAGCCTAATCCAGGCATGCAGTGTGAAGGACCGCCCCTCCGTCTTCCTGTCTTCTTAGCCGGAGACAGCTAAGCCCTAGCAACGGTCTTTTAAGGGAGCAGTGGAAAGGGACAGAGGACATTAATGAAAGCTGTTATTATAAGGTAATTACAGATCTTTTGACAGACTAAGGGATTAGTCTGTATATAGTCTGTCGTATTGTTTTATACCGACCGCCTCTCGGCATGTTTGCCGTGCTGCCTCTGGAACTCCGGCCAGCCCCCATTATAGTCAATGGGGCCGGAGTGGTAGTCCAGGGACCGCGTGCACTAGCGGCAGTTCCTCGCCGCTAGTGTGAAACTAGCCTAACTCGGGTATACATGCCTAGCTCTAATAAACTAGCAAAAAGGGAAAAAATATATATACGACCGTTATCCTTTAATAACATTCTCCCTGGGGCATCTAACCGGTTTGACTAGAAAATCACAGGTATAGTAGACCTTGACATGTTTGGCTTCTTTCTCCCAATGTATGAGCAGCTGAGTCCATAAAAACAGCCTTGGACTGGAATCACACAAGCGGTTTTTGGCACAAGATTTTGATTTAGTTTTTTGTGGTGACAGAATGGGATCCTACCAGTTCTTTCTTTGTAACCTCTTTTTTTGAATCTACTCCTTGCTGTAAATTAGAATTTTTATGTCCTACGTGTGAATTTGCTGCGGATTTCACCCTATCCATTGAACTCCTTAGTGAAAAGGATTGACATGTTGCAGATTATAAATCCGCACAGCAGTCTGAGCAGATTTCTTCTGCTGCACGTGTCCGAGATTTCTTAAGGTACCATCCTCTTTGCTGCTACTGTAATGTGCTGCAGATTTTCCACCTGCAAACCTGGATGGAAAATCCACTAGATGTGAACGTAGCCTGATAGCGGTTGCACATACGTCGGCTTGTGCTCAGTCTTCTTCCCAGTGATGACAATGCCATAGTCTTCATTTAAGGCTATATTATGGTGACCGTTGCCGTTTTGTGTTCTGCAAATCGCAGATCCTTGGGTCCATATTTAATTCTGCAGTCTTTCCGTTGTGTCCGCTTTCGTTCTGCAAGTCCATATAATGCGGCTGTGTTGCTTCCGTGTGCCATCTGTGATCTTTGCAGACCCATTGACATCTGAGGCCACGGACTGCATTTTGCTACCAAATAGGGGACATGTTCTAAAACTTGCGGAAAGCACACCGTGACAACCGTGTGCTATAATTGTTCTTTGTGGAGCCCATAGAAATGAATGGGTAAGGTGTCCGAACAGCAAAAAAGGCAGCACAGACGCGGAACACAAATGTGGTCTTGCGAACATAGCCTAAGGGCTCATGCACACAAACGTATTTTCTTTCCCTATCAGGTCTTTTTTTTTTTTTTTTGCGGAACCATTCATTTCAATCGCAAGTTACTCCGTGTTCATTCCGTTTCTGTATGTCCACATTTCTGCTCCACAAAAAAATGGCTCTTGTCCTATTATTGTCCGCATAACGGACAAGGATAGGACTGTTCTATTAGGGGCCGGCTGTTCCGTTCCGCAAAATACAGAATGCACACGGACATCAGCTGTATTTTTTTTTTTGTGGACCGCAAAAATACATACGGTCGTGTGCATGAGCCCTTATGCAGTATATTCAATCAGAGTTGCTTCCGGGTAAGCTCAGCCACTTCCGCACATTGATATGATAGCTAGGTGCTGATACAACCACCGTTGGATGGAAATGGTCGTGTGCATAAGGCCTTACACTGTGCCGTGCCCAGGCCAGGGCCAGAGATGTTTATGAAGTCTTTGCTGCCCTTTGAGTCCCTGTGTCATGTACCGCCGTTCATGTTTCTGCACCAGGTATAGCGCGGTTTTATACAATTTGGCTTCAATGTTCCTTTATATAGCTGCTATAGAAGAAATAGGAGTCATTTGTTAGGTTAACTTAGTTAAGAAAGTGCAAGCGATATAAAGTTGCAGTACTAAATTCACAGTTTTTCTTCTGCAGGTGGCGCAATTTGACAGCAATTGGTCAGCGGGTGCCGGGGTCTCGATTTATTGCCTTCAAAGTACCGCTGAAAGGGGTAAGAACAAGTGGACACATGAGCGCATGCAGAACGCCATGGTCAGTGCATTTTCTGGAATAGTTATTTTGGTAACTGCAGGGCAGAATATAAGATAACGGCAAACGACCACTGCGGGAAAGCTGGCGAAATCTGAGGGTGGTGCAAAGGAAAACTGGCTTAGCTGCCCATAGCAACCAATCAGATTCTACCTTTCGTTTTTTCAGAGCTCCTTCGGGACATGAAAGAATCAATCTGATTGGTTGCTATGGGCAGCTGGGTAGGTACATAGTACTGGGGGCACTATAAGGGTCATTATTAGCTGGCTTGGTGCTGTGGCCTTCATCTCGCCGACCTAAGGGCCCTTTCACACTTGCGTTGTCCGGATCCGGCGTGTCCTCCACTTGCCGGAGGTACACGCCGGATCCGGAAAAACGCAAGTGTACAGAAAGCATTTGAAGACGGATCCGTCTTCAAAATGCTTTCAGTGTTACTATGACAGCCAGGACTCTATTAAAGTCCTGGTTGCCATAGTAGGAGCGGGGAGCGGCATACTTACAGTCCGTGCGTCTCCCGGGGCGCTCCAGAATGACGTCAGAGCGCCCCAGGCGCATGGATGACGTGTACATGCGATCACGTCATCCATGCGCCTGGGGCGCCTTGACGTCACTCTGGAGCGCCCCGGGAGCCGCACGGAAGGTAAGTATACTGCTCCCCCGCTCCCCGCTACACTTTACCATGGCTGCCAGGACTTTAGCGTCCCGGCAGCCATGGTAACCATTGAGAAAAAGCTAAACGTCGGATCCGGCAATGCGCCGAAACGACGTTTAGCTTAAGGCCGGATCCGGATCAATGCCTTTCAATGGGCATTAATTCCGGATCCGGTCTTGCGGCAAGTCTTCAGGATTTTTGGCCGGAGCAAAAAGTACTGCATGCTCCGGTATTTTCTCCGGCCAAAAAACGTTCCGTTCCGGAACGGAAGACATCCTGATGCATCCTGAACGGATTTCTCTCCATTCAGAATGCATTAGGATAATCCTGATCAGGATTGTTCCGGCATAGAGCCCCGACGACGGAACTCTATGCCGGAACAAAAGAACGCAAGTGTGAAAGGGCCCTAAGTCCCCTGCTCATATCTTAATTGGAGGAAGACAGAATGTGGCCACCACAGAGAGACAAGCTTCTGGGAAGGTATTTTATTTTGCACTGTGGTATTTGGGTCTTTGGGAGGGTATTCTGTGGTATTTGGGTCTTTGGGAGGGTATTCTGTGCTTCACTGTGGTATTGCTGCCCCATCTACTTCTGTTGTCCGGTCTTCTGTCAGTTTGGACCCACCTAAAACATTAGGGCCATTTTAGTTTTTTTCCAGGACCACTTTAAGTTCCCAGTCCACACTTGCTTATGGCAGAGCTTATTTCCCTCTGACTTTGTTCAGCTGATGGCCAATGAATATGGCTTGGTTTCAAACTCTTAAGGCCCCTTTCACACAAGCGTGACGGATTAGGTCCGGATGCATTCAGGGTGCATTCAGTGAAACTCGCACCATTTTGCAAAGCAAGTTCAGTCAGTTTTGTCTGCAATTGCGTTCAGTTGTTGTTTTTTCCGCTCGAGTGCAATGCGTTTTGATGTGTTTTTCATGCGCGTGAAAAAAAACCTGAAGGTTTACAAACAACATCTGCTAGCAACCATCAGTGAAAAACACATTGCATCCGCACTTTTTTGCGGATGCAATGCGTTATTCACACAGCCCCATTCATTTCTGTGGAGCCAGGGCTTTGTGAAAAATGCAGAATATAGAACATGCTGCGATTTTTCACGCAACGCACAAGTGATGCGTGAAAAACAACACTCGTGTACACAGACACATTGAAAGGAATGGGTCAGGATTCAGTGCGGGCGCAATGCGTTCGCATCACGCATTGCACCCGCGTGGTAAACTCGCTCGTGTGAAAAGGGCCTTAGGCCTCTCTCACACAAGAGATACGGATTGTGTCATCGTTCTGTTGTGGAAAATACTGATGGCTTTTTCTGTCTGGATTGCATGTTTTCACACGTGAAGAAAAACTGAGGAATAACACTCAGCATCTCCTAGCAGCCGTCAGTGAAAAACACATCGCATCCGGATGCCTTTCGTTTTCCACGCAAGCCCCATTCACTTCTAAAGAGCCATGGCTGCGTGAAAAACACACAATATAGAAGATGCTGCAACTTTTCCTGAATGCAAATATTAGGCATGTGCAAATCGACTTCGGATAAAACATCCAAAGTCGATTCACATAAAACTTTTTTCAATACTGTACAGAGCGAGCGCTCCGGACAGTATTACAATGTATTGGCTCCGATGAGCCGAAGTTCATACTTCGCAAAGTCTCGTGAGACTTCAGGTAATTTCATAAATTGATTTCTACTGTAAAAATCCATTTCCTAAACTCAGGTTCGGTTCCAAGGTACCAGTTGGAACCGAACCCGAGTTTGGGAAATGTTTTTTTCCGAAGTCGATTTGCTCATGCCTAGCAAATATGATGCACAAAAAAACGGTACCAAAATTATAAAGTAAGCCCTATGTTAGGACTTTAAAAAAAAACAAAAAAAAACAAACGAGGGCCGCACCTCATTTGTAAACTGACGAGCATTGGCGATAACCCAAGCTAGTGTCAACTTACCGGGAGTCCTAGGGATCACAGCAGCTCCCCCTGCACTAAGAACCTCCGAGAGGTCCTGCACAAAGTGATATAAGAGGATGAAAAATGCAGCTAGAGGAGTGCTTCTAAAATGTTTATTAAAACAGACTAAATTTTTTTTTTTATAAAACAATGTAGGGGTGGCAGTCTGCTGACGAAACGCGTCGTACCCCCACATTTGTTTTTAGCTTCTGTGTTTTAACCCCTTCCCAAATGCCCAATGTAAATGTACCTTGGCGGTTGGGCATTTAAAAATTATGCCCGCTCCTGACAATAAGGTCTATCACTTAGATTTTACCCCTCAGATGCCTTGAGATTCCGGGCCATGCTCCAGCTCCCCACAGCGAGGAACGGGATTGCCGGATGCAGTGTGCAGCAGCCCCTATACTCGGGAGTCTTTAAAAAAATGTTATAGGTTTGGGAAGGCTGGGAGTAAAAAAAATGAAAGCGAAAAAATATATATATATCACCCAATCTTGAAAGGGTTAATAAACGTTTTAGAAGCGCCCCTCGAGCTGCAAATCCTTTTATATATTACTGCTGACTTTTTGAAGCCAGAATTTTGGAGTGGAGGGCGTGATAAATTCCTTGGTACATAGTAACATAAGGCCGAAAAAAGACATCAGTTCGGCCTGTCATCCTGCAAGTTGATCCAGAGGAAGGCAAAAAAAAAATGTGAGGTAGAAGCCAATTTTCCCCACTTTAGGGGAATAAAAAATTCCTTCCCGACTCCAATCAGGCAATCAGAATAACTCCCTGGATCAACGACCCCTCTCTAGTAGCTATAGCCTGTAATATAATTACCCTCCAGAAATACATCCAGGCCCCTCTTGAATTCCTTTATTGTACTCACCATCACCACCTCCTCAGGCAGAGAGTTCCATAGTCTCACTGCTCTTACTGTAAAGAATCCTCTTCTATGTTTGTGTACAAACCTTCTTTCCTCCAGACGCAGAGGATGTCCCCTCGTCACAGTCACAGTCCTGGGAATAAATAGATGATGGGAGAGATCTCTGTACTGACCACTGATGTATTTATACATAGTAATTAGATCTCCCCTTTAGTCGTCTTTTTTTTCTTAAGTGAATAACCCAAATTTTGATAATCTTTCTGGGTCCTGTAGTTGCCCCATTCCAGTTATTACTTTAGTTGCCCTCCTCTGAACCCTCTCCAGCTCTGCTATATCTGCCTTGTTCACAGGAGCCCAGAACTGTACACAGTACTCCATGTGTGGTCTGACTAGCGATTTGTAAAGTGGTAGGACTATGTTCTCATCTCTGGCATCTATGCCCCTTCTGATGCAACCCATTATCTTATTGGCCTTGGCAGCAGCTGCCTGACACTGTTTTTTGCAGCTTAGTTTGCTGATGAGATGCACATCCTACTCCAGTGGAGATTATACTAAGACTAGGGTGTGCAATGCCAGGTTTAGGTAAATGGCGCCCAATGTCTTTAAGTCGATGCACTTTCATCCTATGGTGGGTAGAAGTTATATGTGTCATGCATCTTCCTTACAGGTCACTAATCAGCGTGTAACAGAGAACCAGAAGTTCACCCCTAAAGATTTAATTACTGCAATCCGCACCCAAAATGAAGAACTGGGACTTATCATAGACCTGACTAACACTGAACGTTACTACACCACTAAGGTAAGAGGAATGATTTCTGTCAGTGGCACATGGTTTAACCCTTTAAACAGTTGCAATAAAATTGGAAACTTCCCCTCTATGAAGCTGCCAGAGATAGCTGAGCACTTGTACTCGGGTGTCTCCAGCATACAGTTTAATGGAGCGGTGGACAGGCATGCATGTCTGCCGCCCCGTTCAGATGGAGCAGGGGGCCCTTTCTCATGATCAGCAAGGGTAAGGGGGGGAGTCTTTGTGGTTGGATCCACACTGATCAGAAACTTATCCCCTATCCTTTAGATAAACCCTTTACCAAACCGATCAATGATACTAATGTATGTTCACTTTCCGTAAAGGATTTGCCAAAAGGTATACAGTATGTGAAACTGCACACAGCAGGACTGAAGATCCCAGATGACGCCACCATTCACCAGTTCAAGAGAGTCGTATGGAAGTTTTTGGTGGCTAATTCTGAAAATGGTAAGAATTTTTGGGCTCCAAAGCTGCATCAGGAAACTTCTGAGAAAATCCATTTCAAAATGCAGGTGCTAGGATGCTCTTTTGATCGCCCCAGGATCCGCTTGCGTAACCCCAAGCAGGTGGTGGATTCTGGCTGCGGCGGGACAAATGTAGTATTACATGACTGCCAGTCGGGTGCCAGGGTTAGTCCTCCATTTATTATAAAGACCGCTTGATTCCACCGTAATGAGAGCCGCTCGTGCAGAGCTACGCACTGTTCTGGCTCATAGAGTGGCAGTCGCCCTATATGTTGACATGGATTGCCTTTGCGGGCAGCCCCTTTTAATGGGCTCATGTGGCGACGCACATTTCTGGTTTTTCCTTATCATAGTTGATCTGTAGCTGCTGCTGACATTTTAGAATATTCTGCAACTATCTCTATGAAATGTGGTTGTTAAAGTCGCTCCAGTTTCTGGCCTGTCAGGGGGTTAATTTGCCGCCCTGCCGAGCTGTCATCTGACCTGTGACTGTAATGGATGCTGCGCGCCTCATGCTCCTGTAGGCTCCTATTGATTTCAGCTATTTTAAGAGCGAGAGTGCTGCTAAGAAGGGGATGTAGCATCTGTAAGGTGAGACACCATGAAAACTAGTTTCTGGAATTATTCATTAGGGAATTCGAATCAATTGGGCTACCTCCACATTTGGGTTTGCTAAATCGTGTAGTCTGTTCTGGCAGAAGAGCAGATTACCGGAATTACCGTCAGTGCTGCCCCCCCCCCCCCCCGATCCCTATTCATTATAATAGGATCCATCAAGTGTCCAGCATGAATGCCGGCTTTGTGCTGCATTCACCGGTATTTTAACTGCTGAAGGCCATCTAGATGCATTGTGTAAATCAGAAGGTTTATGATTGGTGGAAAGTTGTAAAAGTTGCTCAGCGGGTGCCTGCAAGGAATATAAATGCACAACTTCTTATCTATTCTATCACCAATATTACACTTTTTTTTTTTTTTTTTCTCCCCACTAGATAAACTCATTGGTGTTCACTGTACAACCGGAATCAATAGGACTGGATATCTTATATGCAGGTAAGGTCAATGCACTGCCTGTCACCTTCCAGTTTAATGTTCCCATACACCTTTAGTAGGTGCCAGAAAACCATTGTTTCACTGACCGCTGTCTCTCCCAAGTCCTCCACGCACGTACATCCTCAGGCTAGTTTCACACTAGCGTTAAAACCATCCGGCAAGCTGTTGCGGCACAGCCTGTTTCCGTCATTACTGTCGGGATTAAACTGGTCAAAAATTGGTGCATGCACCGTTTTTTGTGTGGTTGAAGGCCGGCACTAACGCAGGAAACGGGTCTGTTTCCCACCAGGTCCCATTATAGTCTAAGGGGCCTGGCGGTGCTCCGGCCCGCTACGGTTATGATGTGTGGGTGTTTCTCTGCCAGATGGTTTTAATGCTAGTGTGGAGCTAGCCTTAGTTTGTGTTTTCAGTGAGAAGAGAGGAGAAAGCCACTGCCAGACACCTGTCTGCATCTTTATACCAAAGAACTAAAGGATCGGGCACGGAAATTCAAATCTCCTGATACATTCCTCTCCAACATTATCGGAGGAGAGTCAGGAGGCCACCCATACATATCCTACTGTCAGCTGGTCCTGCTTATAATACTGTAATTTGTATGTGGGCGTTTACGATGGCTATACATTTTAGATGGCTGAATCCTCGTTCGACCTACAACTGCCCCACTTGACCTCCACAACATTTCTCCATAGACCTGCAGTCTTGGTTCGGCCTAGTGTGCCAGAAACCTCAAACATACCTGATTCTTCTTTCTCCCATCTGTGGGAGAGTCAGGACTCCCTGTACACATTCAATTTGCCAGTTTGGGTGACATTCATCTAAAGTGTATGGCCACCTTTACCTCCTATCTCAACACTATTTCTCCCTGGTTACAATTAGGTACCTTATTGATGTTGATGGATGGAGGCCAATGAATGCACTATCTGGTAAGTCTACAGATCTATCTGTGTGCATGTATGTATCTATTTATGCACTGATTTTTTATTTATTTATTTATATTAAATATATATATTTTCTATTCTTCGGAAGCTTTTGGTCAGGCTCGAGGTCACCCAATCGAAGGAACAGTCTACATTGAGGATATTGTGAAAGGACCTCCTCGAAGGTATTGAACATTCAGCTATGTTCTCATATGGTGTGTTTTTCTAGCTTCTAATTCAGGGCCCCGTCCAGAATCTTTTGGTGCCATATAGATTTCTTGGTACTGGTTCTCCTTGCAGAGATCCAGGTGGTATAGGGAGTCCTACAGGCAATGCTCATTGGGGAAAGCGTGTGCAACAAGGAAGAAAACCGTCTCTCTAGTCCCATTTGTATGAAAGACAAGACATGACATAAGGATCCTTATGTGAGGTGTTTAAATTATTCATATATCCAAAGCCATGTAAGGTGTCTTTATTTTTTTTTGCATAGGAGAATACACCTATATATGAGTATTGTAATTCCTAATAAGTTTACGACTGGGTGTTGCCGTTGCCCTTTTTACTAGGGTGTGCCACTACACCGTCTGACAAGTCCAGCACAGATTGTACAATGTCAGGCTCACACACCCCTGTTGGACAAAGAGTATGGTGACATTTGTCATTTGAGGCTCTGTTGGCACCTTGTGGCTACGGTTCATGATGGAAATCGCCATGATGTGATTGTGGGGCGCTGAACAGTTAATACGGCAGCCGGGGTCTGGTATCTGCCCATAAGGCATAACCCAATAGGTTGCCTGCAAGTTCCCTAGTTGTTAAAGAAAAGTTAAATAATATTTTTAATAAAATTTTATTTAAAATTTATAATAAAATTATTATTTTTTTTAAACCTGGTTTGCCTTAAACATTATAATCATAACATCCGATACAATAAATTAATATAATTATACAGAATATTTTTTTATTTTTTTTTACATTTTATTTGTACCCTCTCCCCCACTCAGAACAAAAGTATAGTTAAAGTATATGTAGTCCAAAATGGTACTAATAAAAATATACATACCATATGACTACGTCGATGGGCGAAAGAAAATGCTAGTGGTTCTTGGACTTTCAGCTATACAAGTTTTTTGTTTTTTTTCCCCCCCATAAGACCTGTTTTATTGTGCAGAAATACTAAAACATAGAGGAACTATACATATATAGCAGTGATGGTGACCTAATTTAGAGGCCGAGTGCCCAAACTGCAACCCAAAAACCCACTTATTTATTGCAAAGTGCCAACCCGGTAATTTAACCTGAATACTACAGTCCAATATAGTATATCTTCCTTGTACTTTATCATTTAGCTATAATAGCCTGTTTGCATTCAATGCCCTGCCTGTTCTGTCCATACTGTGCCCTGCGCTAATGAATGGCAGGAAATGTCTAAGGCATGTCGGTACACCATAGACTTTTTCCAGGGTGCGGGTGCCCACAGAGAGGGCTCTGAGTGCCTTTGTGACACTCATGTCATAGGTTCACCACCACTTAAATATATTATTGCTGCATTTATAACAACCTCTAGAGCATGGATCAGCAACCTCCCAGCTGTTGTGAAACTACAACTCCCAGCATGCTCCATTCACTTTTTTGGGAGTTCTGAGAACAGCCAAGCAACTGCGCATGCTGGGAGTCGTAGTTTCACCACAGCTGGAGTGCCGAAGGATGCTGACCCCTGCTCTAGGCTTTATTAAACATTAAGAAAACAAAAAATACTGTCAATTTGGAGTGCAGTGTAACCCGTAGAGTAAATTTTTTAAAATATATTTTTTTTAATCGGGTGTTAAAGGGATTCTGTCACCAGGTTTTACCCCTGTCAGCTAAACATATGCTGATGTTCAGGGCCTCATCAGGATTCCTAATGTGGGCTTCTAAATGTGATCCGTAGCCTTATTTTGCTAAAAAACAGGTTTTACTAACCTGTCACTCAAAGAAATAAGGTGCCCAAGGGGATGTCAAGGGATGCAAGGTGCCGGCCGCACCCACCGCCGTTCGTGCCCAGCGCCGCCTTTCCAGACTTCTGCACCGCCTCCTAATCCTCTGTGCCGCCTCTCGCTCTCCCTCCCTCCCCCCTCCTTCTGCTGTAAAATCTCGCGCGTGCGCACAGGGCTCTGAGAGGCTGGCGCCAGAGTGCAGGTCATACCTGGGTTGAGCGAAGTGCCGACGCATGCGCACTTGGCTTTAAGAAGCCAAATCGAGAAGTCCGCACGGGCGCATCAGGCAGAGCCCTGTGCGCATGCGCAAGATCTTGCAGCAGCAGCAGGAGGAGGGAGGGAGGGAGAGCGAGAGGCGGCACAGAGGATTAGGAGGGGGTGCAGAAGTCTGGAAAGGCGGCGCTGGGCACGAACGGCGGTGGGTGCGGCCGGCATCTTGCATCCCTTGACATCCCCTTGGGCACCTTATTTCTTTGAGTGACATCTTAGTAAAACCTGTTTTTTTAGCAAAATAAGGCTACGAGTTATGGGTCATTGGAATGTGATACAAAAATGAACCATAGCTCGTCAAAAATGAACCATTAATGGCCAAACTATTTAGTTTTTATTTGTAGTATTTTATGGTGTTTGTAATAATATTCGTTTTCTCATTTCTTCTATTAGTAATGTTGGTATAGACTCGCCTCCAACCACTGAAGAAACAAGAGCCTGGGATACTGGAACCTATTATGCTCCAGATACTCTGTCCAGGTGAGCGTCTACAGCCTTTGCTAAAAGGTGTCACCTTAGAGTAGGTTTCATTTATTAAGGGATCATTTTCCAAACAATTAGAAGCATTATTTATACTAAAGCTGGCCATACATTTTACATTTATGTCGGCTGCACCAGGCTGTTGAGTAGTGGCTTCCCCCCCCACCCTTACCATTTAGAATTCATTTCCCCCTATACTAATAAGATGGTCGGCCAGTCCCACCGAAATTGGTGAGTGAAGGTCTATTTACACAGCCCGATGAAGCAGGACATTGTGGGGAAGGAACGCTGCCTGCTCGTCAGTGGATGTGAAGAGCTGAATTACATGCAGCAATTCCCCCCACTGTATGCGGATGGGTTACGGCTGCTGCTACCACTCGTCCTCATACAGATTCATTGTTCCTGGGCAGCAGATCGCTGTTTAGACATCACAATCTGCTGCCCAGAAATGACTTTTGAGGTGTCCTCACAAACAATAGTTTCGTCCCATTTTGAGCATTTAGCTTGTTCGTCGGGTGTTTGGCGGCACCTTTACACAGACAGATTATCGGGAATGAGCGTTTGCACAAACTTCATCCCTAATAATCTGCACAACAATTGGGTGTACATCCACCTTTATTCTGATATAGAGCTAATATTTATGGCCTGCTTTATACTCCACTATAATATAAAGTCACACACTGCCAGCCTAATAGAATATAGCAATTCATCTTTATTAGAAAAATATAAAAATGCAGTTATAATATCAGGCAGACACATATACCATAATATCTCTGCAGCATCACAAAAGGCATTGAATGGACTATAAAAAAATAATTAATCTATCAACAAATGCAAACATATCTAAATATTAATTCCTGTATCCAGGGGTTCTTATAATAGAAACCTCTATAAAATATAGATACCTAAGCTTTACACAATTACTAACATCATACAAAGGGCTTCACGCAAAGTGCCATGAAGTGATCGAGGGCAAGATAAAGGTGACATGGTGACACAATGTATACAATGTGTCTACCTGATATTAGAAATGCTTTTTTTTGTTATTTTCTATTTGGCTGGCAGTGTGTGCCTTTGTTATATTAATGCTATAGGTTTTTGGTTAGCTCCTGTCTATTATTGTCTCTTTATAAAGCCCCATTAGTTTGTGTGTGCTGCTCACACAAATTTAGTTGCAGAAATGTCTTTGGCAGTCCCATTCGTTTGCATAAGAGCTTGCAAAAATTCACGTGTTGCCGCCAAAGCAATCTCATTCAGATGAATGGAACAGATTTTTAGTTGCCCAACTTTCTGCATCAAAATCATGTGAACACGCCTGCCCGCTACCGCTTTATGCACACAAGACTCTGTGCGTCCCAGCAGTTGGACCTTTAGCAAACATATATTTATCACATATCTTGCAGGTAGGTGATAAATGCTGCTTGTAAGCCAACCTCTTTATTATGGCAAATATATTGTGAGGACTGCTGTGCATGCGCACTGGAGTCCTCTCGTTTATGTTGGCAAAGCAGTTTGCACTGTGCATTTCAGTACCGCTTTTAGCACTGACTGCGGGGTAAAGGGGGGCAGTAGGAAAATGAAATGGGGATCTGGGCTCCTTATATGCAGTACAACTCATGTGTTACTGTGGCTGATAATCCAGAATCGGGGTGACTGATTCTAATGGCTGCATTGGATTAAGAGAAAATCTAGTGATGTATGGGATGCTTGCCTATATGTTTTAATGTGCTACTTCTTGCAGGGAGCGAGGCGTCCGAGATGAGGCTATCAGGCCGCTACTTGAACTTATTCCAGGAAACGAACATGCAGATTTTGATGCTCGTGATCGAAGGCCATTACCACTTATGAGAGCTAGGTCAGATGAATATCAAGAGGACGGCAGGAATTTGTTCAACTCGAGGGCTGAATTTAGAGGGAGAGGGCTACCACTGAGGGATATGAGTGACGACGTTGATCTTCGTAAACAAGAATTTCCTTCTAATATGCAAGAACGTGTGAATGAAAGGCTCCGAAGACCAGTTGACTTTAATGCAGATGGCAGATTTAACCCGGGGGTAGACAACAGGCAAGACTTTCATGGTTCTGAACCAAGACCCCTTATGGATGTTCGAGATAATTATGGACCTAGAGACGTGCCTAGGCCTCGCGGAATGCCACAGGAGCAGATGGGTTATGGGGATAGAACGAGAGAGCAACAAAGCCCAGTACAAGGCTATCAGGACTATAACGAGCCTTCCTCTTATAACGTACCATCACTCCCACCAGGGAAAATGAACAGTGCTGGATATGGCAGCACAGAAGCAGAACGTATAATGCGCTCTTTGATCAGTGATTTAGATTTTAGAGCGAGATTGCGTCGCCAGGAGTTTCAAAGCATGGAAAGTGAAAAATTGGCCCCAGAGCGAGAGATGAGGTTTGATCCTAGAGAGCGGGAAATGAGGACCGATACTTCTAAAGGTCCTTTTAATGAACGGATGCAACCAAGAAACGCAAGGACCCTAGAAGGTCCCATGAGCGAAAGAATTAATGCCAGGAACTCACAACTTCTCGGTGAGCCTGTGAATGAAATGATGCCCCCGAGGAACAGACGAGAAATGGAAGGCCCTAATCTTGAAAGAATGTACTCAAGAGATCCAAGATATATGGATGGGTCTGCAAATGAAAGACTCCCCCAAAGAGATACTCAGGGTACTAGAAATTTAATGGATGAGCGGATGCAGCTACAAAACGTACGGCCCATGAGTGAAAGGATGCAGTCCAGGGATGCACAGTTCACAGAAGGCCCAATGAATCATAATAGGATGTATCCTAGGGAAGCACAACAAGTAGAGCCTTCGACAAATGAACGGCTGCAGACCAGAGTTGCAAGAATTTTAAATGAAAGGTTGAATCCCAGGGATGGGCAGGCTTTGGAAAATTCTCTGAATGATAGAATACCCACAGGGGGTTCAAGAGCCTTAAATCGTCCAATAAATGAAATGTTGAATCCCCGAGATCCAAGATCCATGGAGGGACCCATGAATGCGAGAATGCAGCCAAGGATTGATCGAGGAATGGAAGGGACCATGAATAATCAAATGCATTCAAGAGAGGGTGCCATGAATAATCAAATGCATTCAAGAGAGGGTGCCATGAATGAACGTATGCCCATAAGAGACACGCGACCCATGGAGGGGCTCATGAATGCGAGAATGTACCAGAGGGATGTACGCACCGTGCAGGGGTCCATGAATGAGCAAATGCACCCGAGAGATGCTCGAGCTATGGAGGGCTCTGTGAATGAAGGGATGTACCCACAGGAAGATGACTTTCCAATGAACAAACCAAGAGACTTCATGAGTGACCCAAGGTAAACCTAGTTATTGCTATAAAACCATAGTATTAATTGTGATTGTACATGTCTCCTACAATATTTGTGTTTGCCAGCTCTCACCACTACTAATAATATTATATACATTAAATGGGCACATTTATTAAGACCAGCGTTTTAGATGTCGGTCTTAATAAAGGCCCTGTGCTGGTGGTGGATCGGCCGGTGTTATGAAGAGGCGCCAGTCTCTCCATAGCTTTGGCGCATCCAGCGCCAGTCTAACTGTAAGACAGCCTCCTTGCTGTCTTCCATTTAGGCCCCTTTCACACGGGCGAGATTTCCGCGCGGGTGCAATGTGTGAGGTGAACGCATTGCACCCGCACTGAATCCGGACCCATTCACTTCTATGAGGCTGTGCACATGAGCAGTGATTTTCACGCATCACTTGTGCGTTGCGTGAAAATCGCTGCATGCTCTATATTGTGCGTTTTTCACGCAACGCAGGCCCCATAAAAAGTGAATAGGGCTGCGTGAAAATCGCAAGCATCCGCAAGTAAGTGCGGATGCGGTGCGATTTTCACGCACGGTTGCTAGGAGACGATCGGGACCCGATCATTATTATTTTCCCTTATAACATGGTTATAAGGGAAAATATTAGCATTCTTAACAGAATGCATAGTACAATAGGGCTGGTGGGGTTAAAAAAAAATTTTTTAACTCGCCTTAATCCACTTGTTCACGCAGCCCGGCTTCTCTTCTGTCTTCATCTTTGCTGTGCACAGGAAAAAGACCTGTGGTGACGTCACTGTGCTCATCACATGGTCCGTCACATGATCCATCACCATGGTGATGGATCATGTGATTAGCACAGTGACGTCATCAAAGGTCCTATTCCTACTGCACAGCACAGATGAAGACAGAAGAGAAGCCGGGCTGCGCGAACAAGTGAATTAAGGTGAGTTAAATTTTTTTTTTTTTTTTTTTTTAACCCCTCCAGCCCTATTGTACTAAGCATTCTCTTTTAAGAATGCTATTTTCCCCTATAACTATGTTATAAGGGAAATAATACAATCTACACAACACCGTGACCTAACCCTAACCCAAACTTCTGTGAAGAAGTTCGAGTTTGGGTACCAAACATGCCGATTTTTCTCTTGCGCGTGCAAAACGCATTACAATGTTTTGCACTTGCGCTTAAAAATCGCGCATGTTCCTGCAACGCACCCGCATATTTTCCTGCACTGCCCGTGTGAAACCAGCCTTAGACCAATTTCTACTCCTAAAACAAAAGTAGAAATTGATGAATGAGATGGGCTTGCCTGCCCATCCCCTTCCCCACGCACGCAACACCCACAACTTTTAGACCTGGAGTGAGCAGGGCGAAGTTGCAGGTAGCGGCGCCTAATTTAGGTGTATTTTAGTTTAGTAAATGACCCTCTAAATACCTTTTTATTATGGAAAGGATGAATGTGAGTTCCTACTATTAACATGGGTCTGGTGCAGTCCTGTGAGTCCAGCTTCACCTAGTCAACCCCTAATTTACACATCTAAAGCTGGCAGGGGCGTACACAGATCTCAGCTCCTTCCGCCCCACCTAGTTTCCCAGTTTGCATCAAACACTCCCAGGTAATAGGGAATGCAAAAGCACAATTCCCAGGATTGTGGAAGAAACTTTAATTTAAAAAAGTAATAAAATTGCTCTCCTTCTCACGCACTTCATCCGACTTCTATGTTGGAAAATGTTGAATCGCTGCTTCATAAATATGGCGCTCATTCTCAACATCAAATTTCTTAATGTATTTACACCAGACAACTGCCATAAACACATTGATAAATCTCCTCCATACAGATCTCTGCCTCTTGTTTCCCTTACAGTGAATTATAAAACTGCTTGTAGCCACCACTAGGGGAGCTCAGTGCATAGGAATTTATACAGTTACCATTGACTGCAATGGAAATTGTAAAAGTATTTTTGCACTGAGCTCCATCCAGCGGTGGTTACTTGAAAATGCAGTCTTTTCATGTCGGGAAAAGGTGAGCACCATGCCGCCCTCCACCAGGGCCCCATAGCAGTCTGCCTCCATGGAAGGTAGGTCCCTGAAAACTGGCCATACACATTAAAGGGGCTGTGCCACTAATATTAATGTATCCCACCCAACAGATATCGCTGTTACATCCCTTATCCTAAATACCACCATTTCTAAAAACTACCTTATTATAAAGTTATTAGCTTAGCATTGCACCCCGGGGCAAATCGTTTACATATTCAGTTGCTGTAGGTTACGTCCTGCATTGGAGCCTCGTAGGAAGCATTACTGGTACGAACAAGGGGCGTGGTTAGCGTCACGTGATCTGCTGATGTCAGGACACATCTCACTGCCCTAAGACCTGATCGGACAGCAGTCACATGACAAACCAGGAAGTAGGATTCAAACATGGGGGATAAGAGAGAACTGCAAATGAGGTAAATCTAAAGAAAAATAAATCCAGGGAGTAAGTAACAATAAAAATAGATTATGGCACAGAGCTAACCCGCCTGTCAGCTATCTGATGTCTATGGGGGCACGCCCAACTTTGTCAGAACACATGAATGCTCAACTGAGCGCGCATGTGTATAGCGGGTTGGGTAAATTATCACCATATATACTTAGAATTGGTTTTATAGGATTTAGGGCAGGGATGCTCAACCTGCAGCCCTCCAGCTGTTGCCAAAACTGCAACTTCCAGCATGCCCTCATAGCTATAGGCTGTGCTTGCATGCTGGGAATTGTAGTTTTGCAACAGCTGGAGGGCCCCAGGTTGGGCATCCCTGATTTAAGCTGTTGTCCAGGCATACTGTCCCGGCCAATCATACACGCTGAGCAGGACAGTGGCTGAGGCAACCATCTGACGCCCACCAGATCTCATGTACAGGTAAGTTTGATTTAGTAGGACCCTTGTATGATACTTGCTGGACCTTGGACAATTGCCTCTGTGGTTGTCTCGACCAGTGTGCAGTTGCACTTCTTCACACCTGGACAACGCCTTCTCAAAGGGAAGCTGCCTCGACATTCATCTAATGGCTGCTGAAACTGCCCCTGGTCATCAACGGATACCACCCTGCAAAGCTGTGGGCGGCTTAACATTCATGTAATATTACCTAGTGATGATTAAAATAAAAGGGTGACAGCGTAGTGTGAGGTTGTGCCAGGGATGCCCAAGTGGAAGCCACGCATTATAGCTTCTCTATTCTCTCTAACTCTTATAATTCATGCCATGAAAATAAAAAAATAAAATCGTACATTATATAGTACAAGACAATACCTTTCAATACCAGCCTTTGTTTTATTTTGTATGGTAAATTATTGTTTTGAAATAAAAAAAAAAAGACAATACCTTTCTAAGAAAGCAAGGACCAGCCCTGTACCTCCCATAGATGCAGAGATCTCCACATGCATTGCTCCAATTGCTCTGCTAGATTATCTTCAGGCTGGCAGCTCAGGGGACATGTCCTTTCTGCTGCAGCTCTCTCCCTGTAACTGGCACAGCTTCTAAGAGAACATATGGCTGGTGGCAGTTGAAGATCTAAACTGAGCATGCTCGACCAGTTCAGTCAGATGGACAAAAAAAATAATGAAGAGAACAAACAGGTGGCACTATACAGATACATTTTATTGAATAACTCGCTGTCTATACTAAATTTTTAATTACATGCTATTACACAAGTATTCAGATCCAGGTGCTGGTTTGAAAAAAGTAGAATATGCTTTGTGACCCAACCCCTTGAAATTGCTGTTTGTCTGACCGCTATCTTGACCACTTAAATGGACACTTTCTTATTTTCCCTCCTAAGATCTTTTGAAGCAAGAAAGATGAATCCTTCTGAAGACTCACTTAGAGGAGTCAACAGATTCGCTCCATACCCTTCTCTTATGAAGTCAGGACAACCAGCAGAGAATGCCAGAGGACTGCCAGGCTATGACAACAGAGATCCGCGCGAGATGTTACCTCCATCACAGGATGCCACCAGCTTTCTGCGAAGGAGCCGATTTACCTGAAATCTAACTATTTTCTAGTTTGGAGCTACATGTCAGTAGTTGTAAAGAGTTCTTGTACTTCCATTTGTAAAATGTCCCAGTGTCAGACGTAGTGTATGATCCTTCTTTTTTGTCTTTTTTTTTTTTTTTTTTCCTTCCTTCCCCCCCACTATCTTTTCCTATAGGGTGCTTTTTTTTTTTTTTTTTTTTTTATATACGTCATTAGAGATAATTAGGGGTATACTGTAACTAAAAGATATTGATTCAAGAGTCTTGTAATATTCTCTTTTTATGACCATTTTATTACTGTTTACGTGTTACTTAATGGTCGTCACAGTGTAGGAAGCCATTATCCCTATGAGCAGGATGCTGCTGGTCACCGAACTGGAAAGATCGAATTACAAAGTCTGCATTTCCATGACTTCGGCTGTCTGGCCCCAAAAGCAGTTTTATCCATTGCTGTCCTGTTCCAGCGCCAAGGCTTCCGTCTCCGCTCCTTCCCGTCACTGGTGGACCGGACATTTCGCATCTCATCCACAGTGGTGATCACGGCTGCCGTGCCGATTGGGGACACATCAGCGCTGAGCTGGTGAATGGCTGCAGCAGTGCACTTAACCACAGGTGAGACATCACATTTCCAGTCCACCAGCAACTGTAAGGAGTGGAGACAGGAGCCTCAGGGATGGAACGGAGTAGCAGTGAACAGGTGAGTAGCATTTTTTCCCCCCATTCATTACTTTTCAGGGCCATCCCTAAAATAGTTTTTTTTTTGGGTTGGACAACCCCTTTTTAATATTTTTGTACGTTGTATGGTGTCTCTATATCCATAGTATGTAGGAGAGTTACAATACTCTTATTCATAGTTTACAAGCAGATAATGTTTTTGAATGTTTGGGGCATATCCATTAAGTATATGTAATTTATCATTTACCTTTTAAGGACTTAAAGGCTATGTACCCCTTTGGGGGCAATTTTTTTATGATTTCATTTTGGGATAAAAATAATTTTTTTCAGTTGGTCTTTATTAAATATTTTTAACAGTTTGTGATACATGCGGTTAAAAATCAGTCTATTTGCAGACTGTCCCTCCTGAGTTCTGTTAGCTGATGGCTAAGGTGAAGTCTGATCTAAACATTCATTATACCTAAACTCTTATCAAAATGAGTGTTTGAGGTCAGAAGATCAGAGATGAGGCTTCACCTGAGCCATCAGCTGACGGAACTCAGGAGGGATAGTCTGCAAATAGACTGATGTTTAACTGCATGTATCTGAAAAACTTCAGAAAATGTTTAAAGAAGCACTCCCACAGATTTTTTTATTCTCTGACCTGTTAGAAAGGTAGTATTTGTGAGTTATAACTTTCCTTCTGAACCTCAGCTGTGTCATGTGACCAAGACTGATCTCCAACTGACACAGGACAAGAAGTCCGTTACTTCTCTATTCATTCCTTTTAAGACCGACATTGAGGTTCTCATAGGAAAGCATAGAAAAACTGGCCTCCTGTCCACACTTTAGATGCTGTGTTATTTGGAATGTCAGAATGTTGGTCACATGACACAGCTGAGGATCACAAATACAGTCTCTGGTAAGAAAATTGCCTTCACTACAATTTTTTTTTTTTTTGTTTTTTAGCCCAAAATAAATAAATGCAATAAAAAATTGCCCCGAAGGTGCCCATAGCCTTTACAGTCTTTCTTTTCATAAGATGGAGATCATACTGCAGAATGTGCTGAGTTGAATGCACTTTTCACTGTATTATCTTATTGGCTATTAAACTGCGTGCCTGTGTTGTGCTTCCTATGTGTGTAGTGTTGTTTTTTTGTTTTTTTTTGTGTGTGTATATTATGTTTTTGTCTTCTTATATTCAGTGGTGGCATTTTGAAATGACCGTCTATTGCTAGGATGTACCACCAGTGTCTGATAAGTGGGCCGCCAACCACTGTGAGACCTGAGAGTTGCTAGAACCACGTGGCCATGGCTCTAGGAAAGTGTGGTTCCCTTATGTCCTACCAGCAGCACAGATGAGGTTACCTGCCCCCTGTGGACTGGTAGGACCGGCGGAATTTTAATGAGCCCAAAAGAACCAATGAACAAACTCCAGCTCCCATAAAGGATGGGGATCACCCCCCAGCCCACCATGTTTTTTTCTGTCCTTTGGACAGGTGGACTAGTGAGGTGCTCCCCCCTCTTTTTGGGGGAGCAGGAGGCTGTATTTTTAATGGGGGTTTCTTTCTTTTTTCCCCCCATTTGTCTCCTTTTTTCTTTGCTGTCTGCGCTTATTGTTGCACTCTTTCTTTTCCCCCCATCAGACCTACCTCTGGTCCTACGGCTTACTTGGGGGTAGTGCGGTACCATTTTTTGGTGCCGCGCTCTCTCCCGGCACTCCGATGCCGGCGGGGCATGGGCGCCGCCATGACCGGAGGTAACGCGCGGCCGGCGGCGACGTTGCTTCCGGTTTCTCCCTTCCCGGCCTGTGGCGCTTTCTCCTGCTGCCAGCTGGAGCATTTCACAGGGGGGGCATTTCTTTTTATTATTATTAAATATAAAGATAATATTAGGTTATTTTAAACCTAAATTATATATAGACGATTGGGGTGCTAGTGTCGGCTGCCCGAAGACCTTTATGGCTGAAACCCTGGAATGCTGATAACGCTTCTAAATACAATTTGTGTGGGTTCCCCTTCGAGCCGGACCGCCTGTTCGGTTCGGAATTAGACAAGATCATGGAGGGACTCTCCGATAAGAAAGGGAAGAATCTTCCCCAACAGCCCTTTCGGGGTTGTGGCAGGCAAGATCGCGGAGGCAGATCCAGATAGCAGGCCAGGGCACGTAGAGATTGGGGGGGGGGGGGCGGGGCAGTCTCGAAGATCCTCGAGATGCTCCCGCAAACCCACCAAGGAGGCAAAACACTCCTGACTATGGGCCTCTCAGAGGCTCTTGGTTAAACCCTGCTGCCCCTGTCGTTACGCCTCTGGATTTTCCTGTACCCCTCCCCCAGCTTCCCGTGGGGGGACGTCTTTCCCACTTCAAACATGTATGGGCCCAGGAAATTTCAGACTCCTCGGTGGTGGCAGCTCTGAGACTTCAGGGACTGACCATTGTTCCCTACTTTGACGATTGGTTTCTTCTAGCCTCTTCAGTTCCAATACTTACCCATCATCTTCATGTCGCAATTTCCTTTCTGCTCTGCCTAGGCTGGATCATCAACTGGCAGAAGTAGAATGTGAGCCCATCGACTTCAATCCATTACTTAGGATTCGTGGTCGACTCTCTGGAGATGTCCCTCCAGTTGATGCCAGAAAGAAGAGCGCGGATTCAGGACCTGGCGAGGATCCTTTCTGTCCCACGTTGAGTCTCCATCCGGAGTCTCATGAAGATGCTGGGGCTCATGGCTGCGGATGCAGTCCCTTGGGCTTTATGGCACCTCCGTCCTCTTCAATTGGAGGTCTTAGACAAATGGAACGGCAGCCCTGCGGGGCTAGATTCCCTGTGCTCCCTATCCAACCAAACCCGGAATTCCCTCAGATGGTGGTTCCATCTGCCAGTGGGAAAGTCTATGACCCAACCAGATTGGCTCATATTGACAACAGACGCGTCCCTTGTAGGCTGGGGCGCCCATTTAGACGGATCCCCAGTTCGGGGATCTTGGTCTCCTCAGGAGCGGCATCTTTCTTCGAACCTCCGTGAGATGCGCGCTATCCGGCTAGCCCTCCTCCACTTCGCCCCTCAGATCCGGGGCAAGGCAGTGAAAGTCCAGTCAGACAACATGACTGCGGTGGTTTATATAAACAAGCAGGGAGGCACAAGATGCTTACCCCTTCTTTCAGAGATCGGGGTAATTCTGCGGTGGGCAGAGCTGAACCTATCCCATCTATCTGCCACTCGCATCCGAGGCTCACTCAACATCATTGCGGATCGCCTAAGTCGTGGATTACCGACCATGGAGTGGTCACTACATCCGGAGATCTTCAGGCAGGCAGTCCACAGATGGGGCATGCCAGAGGTGGATCTCATGGCAACCAGGTTCAACGCCAAGGTGCAGAGGTTCTGTTCCCTATACAGGGAGGACAACCCCCTGGCGATAGACGCTCCGACGATACCGTGGAAGTTCAGGCTGGCTTACATCTTCCCTCCTTTTTCCATGATACCGAGGGTATTGATGAATATCCGTCAGGATCAGGCCTCGGTAATAGCCATCATACCATTTTGGCCCAGGAGATCCTGGTTTACGCAGCTCATTCAGATGAGCCGGGGACCCTGGTGTCGTGGGACACTCATATCTGCACAGATTCAACATGACAGCCTGGAGGTTGATCAGTCCCTTCCCAGAGTGGGAGGGCTCTCTGAGTCGGTCCTGAGAACCCCGTTGCATTCCAGAGCAGAGTCTACGAAGAAGGCCTACTCCCGGATTATGAGGATCTTCACGTCATGGTGTAGTTCCAACCAGGTGGCATCTGCAGATCCGCCCCTTCCGGCGATATTACAGTTCCTTCAGGATGGACTAGATAAAGGTCTCTCCCTATCTACCCTGAAGGTTCAAGTCTTTGCCATCTTGGCCTGTCTCAACAGACCATACTCTCGGGACCCGCTCATCAAACGCTTCCTTAAGGGAGCTGAAAGATTGAAGCCTACAATACTGAAACCTGTTCCCCAATGGGACCCATCAGTAGTTCTCAAGGGGTTAGCATCTCCCCCCTTTGAACCTTTGGAGGAGGCAAACTTTAAATTCTTAACTCTTAAAGTGGTCTTTCTTCTAGCTATAACCTCAGCCAAGAGAATCTCTGAGCTGCAAGCTTTTTCTGCAATGCATCCATATATCATTTTTTTTACAGGACAGAGTCCTTCTGAAATTTCTACCTTATTTCAGACCTAAGGTTCCAACTTTTCAAAATGTTAACCAGGTAATCTCTCTACCTGTGTTTATTCTCTGCCTCCTCCTCCGATGCTCCAGTTAGACATCCACTGGACATCTCGAGATGCCTTCAGGTCTATGTGGAAAGATCCAGGGAGTTCAGGATAGATGAGAAACACGTCATCCTGTTTGCCGGTAAGTCTAAAGACCGTAAAGCATCTAAAGCTACTATTAGTCGATTGGTCAGAAAAGCCATCAGGGAGGCTTTTATGTCCCAATCTTTAGATCCTCTGGAGTTTGTGAGGGCCCATTCTACTAGGGCCGTTGCAACCTCTGTTGCGGAGAGAAGCCTTCTCCCCTTAGAGCTGATCTATAAGGCGACTTCCTGGAGCTCTGAATCAACCTTCATCTCTCATTATAGAATAGATGCTAAGGTAGCAGAGTTTTCGGCCTTCGGGCAGACAGTTCTTACTTCTGCCAGGCATGAGGACCCTCCCTAGGGGATTCTTCTTGCTATCTCCCCATCTGTGCTGCTGGTAGGATGTAAGGGAATCGTTAATTTCTAACAATAATTTGTTTTCCCTTAGGGTGGGAAAATTAGTGTGCTGCTGTTAGGACTAAGGGAAAACAAATTATCGTTAGAAATTAACGATTTCACTTCTCACGTCGGCTCCACTCCCTTTTTTTTCCTGGGAGGACACATTAACAGGTACTGACTTTAATGGCACTTCATGCAGTTGCCTGGAAAAAGCTGTCCAGACTAGGGATCGTCCGATTATCGGATTTACCGATATTATCGGCCGATATTCAGGATTTTGAACGCTATCGGTATCAGCATTTATTTTGCCGATATTCTGATAGCGTATGGAGAACACAGATCGCGCTGCTGTCAGCGCTCTCCGTGTTCCCTCAGCAGCAGCAGCAGCACAGGGGAGAAGGAGCAGTGTCTCCTCCCCCTGTGCTGCTGCCGCCAATGAAAGGACAGGGGACAAGAGGAGGAGCTATGGCCACTGCGCCACCAATGAAGCTTAATCTCTCGTTTATTCATATACAGGAGGCGGGAGCTGCAGGATCACATAGCCGGCTCCCGGCCTCTATGAGCTGTAGCTGCGATCTGCGGTAGTTAACTCCTCAGGTGCCGAGGATCGCAGCAACTGCTCATAGAGGTCGGGAGCCGGCTATGTGATACTGCAGCCAGTTCCCGCCTCCTGTATATGAATAAATAAGAGATTAAGCTTCATTGGTGGTGCAGTGCGCCCCCCAGTATTAGACATTGGTGGTGCAGTGTGCCCCCCCTCCCCCCCCCAGTATTAAGCAGTGGTGGCGCATAGGGCCCCCCCCCCCCCAACCCCAGTATTAAAAACATTGGTGGCGCAGTGTGCCCCTCCACAGGATCCCCTCTTCCCTGCTCCTCCGATCGGAGCCCCAGCAGTGTAATGCTGGGGCTCCGATCGGTTACCATGGCAGCCAGGACGCTATTGAAGCCCTGGATGCCATGGTAAGCTCCATGCTGCTGTGTGAGCTCCTATTCACCCTGATAGAGATCTATCAGGGTGAATAGGACAAGGGTTCTAGTCCCTAAGGGGGGCTAAAAGTTAGTAAAAAAAAAAAGTTATAAAAACACCAAAATATTAAGTATAAATGAAAAAGAAAGATTTACAAAAAAAAAAAATACACATTAACAATAAACATAAATTTTCAGCAGACTTGTGGGAATTTTTTTTTTTTTCAAAAATGAAAATTCCCAGAATATCGGTATAAATTATCAGCTATCGGCCTGAAAGTTCACAAATTATCGGTATCGGCCCTAAAAAAAAAAAAAAAAAAAAATCAATATCGGTCGATCCCTAGTCCAGACCCTAAACAAATGGGAATGGTGTTTCTTAGAATGTGAAAGTCTACAGCGTATTACCATTACAGTTCTAGATCAAAAGCCACAGCACACGACTTGTTCAGTGGTTGATTCTGAAAGGGGTTCTCTGAGATTTTGATATTGATGACCTGTCCTCAGGATAGTAGAGAACAATTTTACGGCACAATGTTTGATGCAGAGTGAGTTACATTTTATTAGATCACCAAAGGGTTAATCCATATAGCAAAAGCGAAATGGTTATCGGCATGTATCAGAGATCCAGATTTGGCAACGTTTACATCAACCATGGACCTTTATCAGGCTCAATCTGGTAGGTACAGGAGATACTAAGAATGCAGCGAGTCCACCGCACGGGAGCCAAGACCCGCACCTATCTGACATTGATGGCATATCCTATCGAGCTGAGACAAACTGTTTGCTGCCTTCTTGGTTACGCCTCGAGCCACTCCTGCAAGTGTCTAAAAGTTCTTGTTGTAACATCTAGTACTCTGCTAGCCCTTTTAAGATTATTTCCTATCTTAACAAATCATCTCCAGAAAGGGAGCTCACTGTAAAATAGCACGGCCTGCTGTCCCACTTAGCTGCTTGATAGAATAATTAATAAATGGCCGACTTTTTATAAATAATAAAGCCACATTTATTGTCTTCCAGAATATATAAAAAACACTACATAAAAATAAACATGACATGTACTGTAGTCTCGGCCCCTCTATGAGCAGATGGCGCATAGCTCACTCACCCCTGTAAAGTGAATACGTTCCACCGCAGTAATGAATAGAATATCTCGTTGATACAAGCTTCAGTTATACAGTTTTTGATTATTTTGCCATAGGATCAGTGGGGACATTAGGTGTGTCCAAATGCGTTGATTGTATAGTTGCCACTTGTTCTGGCTTCAGACTTCATAAAGATATGAATTCTGAAGCCAAGGAATAAAGATAGCGTTATAAAGTCACCAGTTCGCATGTGCCGGCACCAGCACATACATCGACAAGACAACAAACTCTTTACAACTCGATCAAAGTCACGTATGTGCGAGCCTTTAAAGAATGCGTCAAGTTTGGTAAGCAGATCATCGCAATATCTAAGTACAGCGCATATTAACCGCATTACCTGCTAAGTATACCAAATAGTGACTGCAAGTACACGTGACTGCTACTGCGCGTCTGACGTCTTTGTGGAAACTATACAATCAATACATTTGGACACGCTTAATGTCCCCACTGATCCTAAGGCAAAACAATAAAAAACTGTATAACTGAAGCTTGTATCAACGAGATATTCTATTAATTACCGCTGTGGAACGTATTCACTTTACAGGGGTGAGTGAGCTATGCGCCATCTGCTCATAGAGGGACCGAGACTACAATATATGTCATGTTTATTTTTATGCAGCGTTTTTTATATATTCTGGAAGACAATAAATGTGGCTTTTTATTTATATATATAAATATAAAAATAAAAAACACATAGATGTGTGTATGTTCTGCGAAAACTCAAAAACGCAACCATCCATTTCAACGAAACTTGGTATACACATCCCTTGCTACCTGGAAAGAAATCTTGCGGGGGTCTCAGCTCTCTAGGATGTACCGTTCCCAAGATATTAGCCAATACAAGCCTGCAAGTCTTTCACTTAAATCCTAACTGCCATACACATGGTCACATGTCCCTTATCAGCCAATAGAAGCTCACAGGTCCTACTCCAGATTGCCATACCAACCGATAACAGGTTTTTAGCAGTTTGCATGTCCTGAAATATTCAGTCATATGACGTATGACGGTACAACTACACTGCTACAAGCGTGGGGGGCAAGGGCCACTATTAAACGGATGGGCGCTGTGGAGTTCACTGTCAAAGTCACTGTTAAAATCCTTTGTTAAAGGAACGGCCACCATGAAAGTCACTGTTAAAGGGACAGCCACCGTGAAAGTCACTGTTAAAGGGGCGGCCATTGTGAAAGTCACTGTTAAAGGGGCGGTCACTGTTAAAGGGGCGGCCATTGTGAAAGTCACTGTTATTTAGCAGAAAACTGCAATAAATAAATACCCGAGCAACGCCGGGTCATCAGCTAGTTATTTATAAAAAGCTGGCCATTTATTAATTTTTTATTTTTTAAAAGTAAAGTCTGAGTTCCTGTTTCTATCGAAAACCACATTTACACAAAAAGGGGAACATATATAAAACCTAGGGCAAAGATCTTTTTCAACGCATCCCCCTTCTGGTGTTAAGTAATTTTGATTTGTTTTGCTATGAGTGTCCAATAATCCAGAATAATCCGGTGCCCTACATGTCAAGTTAATGACACTGATTAGTTAATTTCTTTAGTTTGTTCAGCTTCATATTCACAAATCTGGTGGAGTCCGTGGTGGTAAGAATAGAAAATTGGCAGGATGTTGGAGGTCAGATACTATAATCAGCACGGAGTGATTTATCCTGCAGAGCACGTCACGTTTCTTGTGCTCGGTCACCTCCAGCCTTGTTTGCCTAATGATTCGCAGCATGATGCATAATCAATTCATCCGACTGCTGTTCCCATAACATTGTGAGGCTGCATTTCTTCTACAAAGCTTTTCACTACTCTCTAATACAGGGATCAGCAACCTTCGGCACTCCAGCTGTTGTGAAACTACAACTCCCAGTATGCTCTTTCCACTTTTGTGGGAGTTTAGAGAGCAGCCAATCAAGTGTGCATGATGGGAGATGTAGTTTCACAACACCTGGAGTGCTGGAGGTGGCTAACCCCTGCTCTAATCTGTCCTAGCCCAGAGCAGCCAATCAGAATCCACCTTTCATTTTTCAGAGCTCCTTTGGAAAATAAAAGCAGCAACTCCTCTTTTTCTGAATATCGGTTTTGATACATATTCCCCAGTGTGTCACTTTGCAATTTCAAATCCAATATTGATTTCCTTTAGGTGTGCTTCACACACACACACACACACACACACACACACACACACACAGTGCAGATTTACAAATTGCATAGATGGTGGAAGTGTAGACCGGCGGTCTAGACCCGAACTAGATGTATCACAGGGGCTCAGGCTTGATGATAAATGTGGTTCAGGGATAGACCTTTTTATCTAGCTTGGTTTGCAACGCAATTGCAATGCAGTGGATTTTTCGAAAACTACAGGTGCCAATTTTCAACTAATTATTTGTTTTTATGATCATCACCTGTCTATTTATCTAGTGTGAATTGGAAAAGTCTTCAGACCCTTTCACTTTTTTCACATTTTGGTATGTTGCGGCCTTGTGCTAAACGTAATTTTATTTCCCCCTTCATTCTACATTCAATACCTCATAATAAGAAAGTTATTAAAAAGCAAACTTGGACATAAATATTCAGACTCTTTGCTATGACACTTGACATTTAGCTCTGGGGGCTTCCCATTTCTTTTGATCATCTTTGAGATATTTCTACACCTTGATTGGAGTCCACCTGTGATAAATTCAGTTGATTGGACAAGATTTGGAAAGACAATCCCTGTCTATATAAGGTCTCACAGCTGACCATGCATATCAGATCAAAAACCAAGCCAGATAAGGAAAGAACTGCTCGTAGAGCTCAGAAGACAGGATTGTGTGGAGGCATGGATCTGGAGGTTACAAAAATTTCTGCTCCATTGAAAGTTCACAAGAGGACAATGGCCTTCATAATTCTTAAAAGGAAGAAGTTTGGAAAACGAGGACTCTTCCTAGAGCTGGTTGCCCCTCAAAACTAAGTAATCAGAGAGTAAGGGGACTTCGTAAAAGAAGTGACCAAAAACCCAATGGTCACTCTGGCTGAGCTCCAAAGATTCTGTGTGCAGATGGGAGAAACTTGTAGAAGGTCAACCATCACTGCAGCACTCCTCCAATCTGTGTTTTACGACAAGGAGGCCAGAAAGAAGCCTCTCCTCAGTAAAATGCACATGAAAACCTGCCTGGAGTCTGATGGAACCAAGAACCAGGCATTGCTCATCACCTTCCCATTATCATCCCTACAGTGAAGCATCGTGGTGGCAGCATACTGCTGTGGAGCTGTTTTTCAGCAGATGAGACAGGTAGATTGGTTGGGGTTAAGGGAAGGCTGAATGGAGCAAAGTACAGAGATATTCTTAATAAAAACCTGATCCAGAGTGCTTTGGACCTCAAACTAGGTCAAAGGTTCACTTTCCAACAAGAGAATGACCCTAAGCACACAGCTTAAACAACACAGGAGTAGATGAGGGACAACTATGTGAATCTCTTTCAGTGGCTCAGCCAGAGCCCTTACTCAAATTAAACATCTCTAGAGAGATCTGAAAATGGCTGTCCATCGACGGTCCCCATCCAACCTGACAAAGTTTGATAGTATCTACAGAAAGTCCCCAAATCCAGGAGTGGAAATTGTGTGGTATCATTCCCAAGAAGACTGAAGGCTGTAGTGGCTGCCAAAGGTAAAACCCTGAGTAAAGGGTCTGAATACTTATTTCGAAGCAAAGATATTTAACATTCTGTTATCATTATGGGGGATTGGATGCAGAATGATGGAGGAAAGCACAAGGTCAGAACAAAATGCGAAAAAAGGGAAAGGTACTAAAGACTTTCTGAATGCACTGAATCTATTTATCTGTCTATCGGTCAATTAAAGGGGTTGTCCGGGTTCAGAGCTGAACCCGGACATATCCCCATTTTTACCCAGGCAGCCCCCCTGACTTGAGCATTGGAGCAGTTCATGCTCCGATGCTCTCCTTTGCCCTGCGCTAAATTGCGCAGGGCATAGGCATTTTTTTGGAGATCCGATGACGTACCGGGCTCTCCATGGGGCTGCCAGGAAGCCTGGTGACGACACCGGCACTGATGGGCGGGCTTTAGCGCTGCCCTAGCTATTAAAACAGCTAGGGCAGCGCTAAAGCACGCCCATCACAGCCAGTGACGTCACCAAACACACTGCCGGGCGGAAGCTTCTGCCCGGCAGTGTGTGATTGTAAACAAAAGAGCCCTTGACCTTGCGCGATTTAGAGCAGGGCAAGGTAGTGCATCGGAGCATGAACTGTTCCGATGCTCAAGTCAGGGGGTTGCCTGGGTGAAATTATGGGTATGTCCGGGTTCAACTCTGAACCCGGACAACCCCGTTTAATCATCTATCAAATCTATTCACAAAAAAATTATATTCACAAAAAAGATCTATTCACAACAGCCATGTCTCCCACCTCCCTCCTGATGCCCCCACACACATGCATATCTGATTTGGCCAAGTATCTATGTGTTGTCAGTGAGGAGAGAGACACTGCAGACATCTCTGGTGGCTTATCTCCTGGAAGAACATAAGAATATAATAAAAATGTTCAATACATCTGTTGGGGAAGAGTCGGAGATTCCCCTTGCACATTAGATTACTATCCAACCTGACCATTTCTGGGGATTCACAAATGTGTATTGAGGCTTTAAAAATGATTTCAGTGAAAAAGCTGGTACTTCAGCCCATATGTGGGATGAATATGGTTGAATGAAGTATGAGCTTTGCTCCACTGAAACCATTTTTAAGGTGCTGCCATTTTTTATTCTTTTTTGTGGTTTAATGATGGACAGCGATGGTGAGATGTTTTTCTACAAGGCTTCAGCCAAGATCTCTTCTTTATACTAGGGTAGAATATAAGAGACTATGAAGCTCACGTAACTTAAGGCAACAGAATAGTAACCCCGAATGCCAGGAGACCCAGCTGAAACAGGCCTCACCTCAACTGACATGCTCAGACAGCACCTTAAAGGAACTCTGTCTAAGGAAATGCTTTGAACATCAAAGAAGCAAAAGGGTGTTATGAAGAACAGTGCGCTAAAATTCCTTAATTATGTTGTAAGCGTTCAGGAGTTTATCAGAACTTCAAAAAGATGTGCTACAAGAGCCAGGAGCACAGCTCTCTACAGTTGTAGGAGATAGACAACTGAGAGCCCCTATGCAAAAAAACAAACAAAACAGTGTGTAAGCCCCCTCCGCCAACATACCTGAAACTCATCTCATTTTTAAAAGAAATTCACTACTCGAAAATTTAAAAAAATTGAACAAGTGGAAAGCAATGCGATAGAGCTGGGCTTGACGAAGTATAAACTTCTAGTGTTGCTTGGTCAATGATCAAACAACCAAGGTGGTGTGACCCTTAATTTTGGGTTCTGCAGCAGGGTGTATGTTGAGGCAGGGTCACATTAATACTGGGTGGCATCTCTCCTTGCTGTGATAGAGGCAAGGTAATAGTCATACAGATGCTGGAGATCCTCCTGTGGTATGTCATTCCAAAACTCTTTCAACTGTAGTTCATCCAAGGTGGTTCTTGGCTGCTGTGCATGGGAGATCTGTCACCCCTTCTGGTCCCTGACATTCTCTATGGGGGAGAGATCTGGTGATCAAGCTGTCCAGAGGAGCTGCTGGATACTCTGAAAAGCACGTTGTCTAGTGTGGGCAGTGTGTGCGGGCGTTATCTTGTTGGAAGACCATGACTCCTAATGGAATCAAAAGAGGCAGTAGGAATGATTCCACTGCTGAGCTGGAGACTAGAGAGCGCACAGACTAGGCATCATTCCCCGGCCTGTGTGCTCTCTTGTTCAGTCAAGCAGGCACAATGACTTTACTGGGGAGAGCATGATGTGTTATGGTCTGTTTAATGGGGGAATGGGGCTAGGTGAGTATTACTTTTTTATTTTTATTAACAGTACAGGGCCAGAACTACTGAAAGGGGGCACTAAGGAGGCTACACTATTGTAAGGGGGGAGGGGGGGAGTGTTGAGGGAGCAGAACTACTGTGTGGGGGCATTAAAGGGATTCTGTCACCAGGTTTCACCCCTGTCAGCTAAACATATGCTGATGTTCAGGGCCTCATCAGGATTCCTAATGTGGGCTTCTAAATGTGATCCGTAGCCTTATTTTGCTAAAAAACAGGTTTTACTAACCTGTCACTCAAAGAAATAAGGTGCCCAAGGGGATGTCAAGGGATCCAAGCTGCCGGCCGCACCCACCGCCGTTCGTGCCCAGCGCCGCCTTTCCAGACTTCTGCACCGCCTCCTAATCCTCTGTGCCACCTCTCGCTCTCCCTCCCTCCCCCCTCCTCCTGCTGTAAGATCTCGCGCGTGCGCACAGGGCTCTGAGAGGCTGGCGCCAGAGTGCAGGTCATACCTGGGTTGAGCGAAGTGCCGGCGCATGCACACTTCGCCTTAAGAAGCCAAATCGAGAAGTCCGCACGGGTGCATCAGGCAGAGCCCTGTGCGCATGCGCGAGATCTTACAGCAGGAGGAGGAGGGGGGAGGGAGGGAGAGCGAGAGGCGGCACAGAGGATTAGGAGGCGGTGCAGAAGTCTGGAAAGGCGGCGCTGGGCACGAACGGCGGTGGGTGCGGCCGGCACCTTGCATCCCTTGACATCCCCTTGGGCACCTAATTTCTTTGAGTGACAGGTTAGTAAAACAATTTTTTTTAGCAAAATAAGGCTACAGATCACATTTAGAAGCCCACATTAGGAATCCTGATGAGGCCCTGAACATCAGCATATGTTTAGCTGACAGGGGTGAAACCTGGTGGCAGAATCCCTTTAAGAAGGCATTCTACTGTGTTTGGGCACTAACGAGGCATATCTACTGATTGAACGCACTAAGAGAGCATATCTACTGTGTGAGGGCAAAAAGGGAAAATAACTACTGTGTGGGGGCACTAAGGAGGTTTATCTACTGTGTGGGGTGACAAAGGGGACTTGGTGGTGTTCGCGGTTTGGCTTTTTTGTATAAAGAAAATTTGACATGGTGCGCTAAAATTTGACATGGTGCGCTGTGCATGCCATTGATGTTGTCCCTCCTTGGGCTTTTTAAAACTTGGATGGTTATAGGCATTATGCCAGGTTTGAAAGGGTTGATCCTGTTGACGGATGCTGTTTAACATGATGCTTTCAGCAGCCACAACAGGGGATATGTATGGCTAGCTGCAATTTATCCCAGCCATATCAGAAGCTGCACCTGCAGCTGATCGAGAGGGGGGTTTCTTTAAAAAAAAAAAAAAAAGGTTTCGGGACAAGCCCCTTAAAGGCCCTGTACAAGAAAATGTAGAGAAATATTACATTAGAAGGATGATTGGGAAGGGGTTTCACCCACCTAATGGGAAGTTTTGATGTTCTCCAAAAGAGAAACAATATAAAATATTGTAATTTGATACCTTTTAATGGCTAAATAAATAATGTTAGAAGGCAATCTTTTAAGTCTCTGAGGTCCCTTCTTTAGGCCAGGAATGAAAAAAATCTCTAAAGAAACGTCTGACCTGAAGAAGGGACCACAGAGACTCGAAAGCTTGCCTTATAACATCTTTTATTTTAGTTAGCCATTAAAAGGTATCAAATTATAATATTTTATATTGTTTCTCTTTTGGAGAACATCAAGACTTCTCACTACTGGCTAACACGGTACCAAACCTTTTCTTTTTATCCACCTAATGGCCCACATCCTTGTCGCATCCCAATGGTTTTTGTAGCTTTGCGCTAGACAGGTGAACGTATTGTAAATGTCGCTACGAGGCACAATCCGTGTAGATCAATGGAAGTCACTGTATGTTATTCTTGAAGAACATTTCTAAAGGTCGGTATACTCTGGGACATCATCTTTACCATTGGAATGTAATGAAAATTGTCCACTGACCAGGGGGCATTAATTGAATGTTGAGGAAAGGCAAACACTGGAAGGCGTTCCTTAAAGGTGTTATTCAAAGCTGTAAACTTACCGGGCCCCTCATACAGACAATACTTACCTGGTCCCTGGCGCCTGTGTCCTCCCGGATTCCCCCATGGCTGTCACTGCATCTCCCTGTCGTGCAGATTAAAACATATGGGGGGGGGAGTTGCAACTTTTGATAACCCCTTTAAGGCCCTATTAAACTGCGCGATTTCAGTCCAATTATCGGGAATACGAACGCTCGTTCATCGGCTGATGGGCATCTTTCATCAGGTGGAAAGAGGCCCGTTTGTAGGCAGCTCATCTCCCTGTGTAATCAGCCTGTCAGAACTCTCTGGATATGGCAGTTTTCGGGGGGGGGGGGGGGGGGAAATGACAACTGAAATGTACCCCGGTTAAGGACTGGAGTAGATTTCAATCTGGGTGCATGGACTGCCGGCGGATGCTCTTAATACATGATAAGGCCTGAGCCTCGTCATCAATTAAGCGCATCATTTGGCAGCAGGGAAATACAAAAAAATGTTGTAAAACACTGTTCTTTGATAAATGACTCCTTTGTGTGGAAACAAAAACGCCAGGAAAACTAGCGCAAAAATACTGAAAATTCAGGTGGGCAAAAAAAGCATGTGGTTTTCTGAGGTGTGCACAGCACCCCCGCCCCCTCCTCCGAAGAAAAAAATTCCAGGGCCAAATTCATGTAAGTTTTTGAGAATCCAGGTGATCCAACATTAGCGGTTGAACTGGTCAAGACCAACTCTGAACTGAGGAGTAATGGGGAAAAAGGGGGACAAGGGGGGAAAGGGCGAGTAGGGTGGTAGTGATAAAAGATGGTAGTGTCACCGCCAGATCTCTGAGAAGCTCTGACAGACGTTCTTCAGTACCTCTTGCTTGAGGTTCTTTTGGTTTCGTTTTGTCATCTCGTTTCCCTCTTTCAGCTGTCATCTAGTTGCACTGATTGCATCCCTTTATATCCCCTCCCATACTGCATCACTTTGCGGTTTATACAACTTCCTGGATTGTGCTCATTGCTAGATGCTGCAACTGCTGGTTCCTCAGATAAGTCTGTTCCTTTATTTGTGTTTTCCTGTTGGCTTGATCCTAGGTGACCCTGACTCCCTCCGTATTAAGTGTAGGGAGCCGGTGGTCATGTCTCCTCACTATTATAGGGTTTTCAGGTGTCACACAGCCTAGGTACGAGGGCATGCAATTATGTATCATAAAGATCTTTGCATGGGCTGAGCAGTCAGAGAGAGCTCTAGGGCTTTTATAGGGCTCACCCTTATGTTCCTTAGTTTGGGATCAAGTCAGTCGGATCTTCATTTGTGTCTTCTAGTTTTCTGCAACACTATCCGTGACATTATAAACCACCAAAACCGTCTTAAGCATAGATCCGGTTTCACTCTTGACTGAACGCATGCAGGGTCTTTCACTGGAGGTAGCAGATCTCCGTAAAACTGTATCTCAGTTTCAGGTGACCGGTTCAGCTTGCGTTCATGGAGTTTGTTCTGAGCCTAAGATCTCGCTCCTGGATACGTTCTCCGGGGGTAGTAAGAATTTTGTTTGTTTAAGAGAGGCTTGCAAACTCCATTTTCGCTTACTTCCCCATTCCTCTGGTGATGAGGAGCAGAGGGTGGGGATCATCATCTCGCTGCTCAGGGATAACGCTCAGTCTTGGGCCTTCTTGCTGCCGGTGGGGGCACGGCCCCTCCGATCGGTGGATGAATTTTTTGCAGCCCTGGGTCAGATATATGATGACCCGGATTGTATTGCTCTGGCTGAATCTAAATTGCGTCTTTTATGCCAGGGTAAACAGTCCACTGAGATATACTGTTCAGAATTTCGGAGATTGGCAGCTGATACTGGTTGGAATGATGCTGCACTCCGAAGTCAATTTTGCCATGGTCTTTCAGAGGGATTGAAAGATGCATTTGCCTTTCATGAGAGACCTGCCTCTTTGCAGTCTGCCATGTCTCAGCCTGTTCGTATTGACAGGCGTCTTAGAGAGAGAGGAGAGATCACTCCTTCCTGTCATATTCAGTCCAAGGACAGTGGGGCGGTCTCATTCAGTGCACAGGGGTCTCAGTCTCTCTCAATCCCCTCTGAGCAGGAGACCATGCAGATGGGTTTGCTTGCCTCTGATAGTAGAAGATTCAGCTCTCAGGGCAGGGTTTGTTTCTGTTGTGGAAGTATAAATCATTTGGCAAATGTTTGCCCCTCTAGAAGATTCAGGGAGAATTTTGAGGGTAATAAAGAAACTAAAAGAAAAAAATCCTCTAAAAACTTTTCATCTGTTGGCAAGGTTGATGCGGAAATTGAAGCTTTTCCGTTTGCTTGTAGTTCCCGTTTTGTCCTACTTGCGAGGGTGGCACTAGAGAGCAAGAAAAAATGTTGTGAGATTTTTGTAGATAGTGGAGCAGCGGTCAATCTCATTGATAATCAATTTGCTATAACACATGGTTTTCAGGTATGCACTTTGGGAAAAGATATACCTGTTTTTGCGATCGATTCCGCTCCACTTTCTCAAAAATCGTTAAAGGGCATGGTTCACAATATCCATTTGACTGTGGGTGATGCTCATGTTGAGGATGTCTCATGTTTTGTCCTAAGCGGATTACCTACGCCTCTAGTGTTGGGGCTACCCTGGCTCACTAAACATAACCCCACCATTGATTGGCAAGCAAGGCAAATAAATGATCGGAATGCCTTTTGCAGAGAGAATTGCCTCTCAGCGTGTCTCTTTCAGAGGTTTCTACCAAGACTCTACCATCCTTTCTCTCTGATTTTTCAGATGTGTTTTCAGAGAGTGGTGTCCAGGAGCTGCCCCTCACCGGGAGTACGATTGCCCTATTAATCTTATCCCAGGCGCCAAGCTGCCTAAATCTCATTTATACAATCTCTCCCAACCTGAAAGGGTCGCTATGCGTACGTATATCTCTGAGAGCCTGAGAAAGGGACACATCCGACCCTCGAAGTCCCCTGTTGCCGCTGTTTTTTTTTTTTGTTAAGAAAAAAGATGGTTCTTTAAGACCATGTCTGGATTTCAGGGAGCTGAACACTATCACAATTCATGACCCTTATCCGCTTCCTCTGATCCCGGACCTGTTTAACCAGATTGTTGGGGCTAAGTTTTTTCTAAGTTAGATTTGAGAGGGACATACAACCTGGTTAGGGTCATGGAAGGGGATGAATGGAAGACGGCCTTCAATACTCCTGAGGGCCATTTTGAGAATTTGGTTATGCCCTTTGGTTTGATGAATGCTCCAGCCGTCTTCCAACATTTTGTGAACAGCATTTTTTATCATGTAATGGGGAAATTTGTACTAGTGTATCTAGATGACATTTAGATTTTTTTCTCCTGATTTCAAAACTCATAAGGACCACCTACGTCAGGTCTTGCTCATTCTGCGGGAGAATAAATTGTACGCTAAACTGGAAAAACGTGTGTTTGCGGTTCCATAAAATTAAATTTCTTGGTTTTCTTCTCTCCGCTTCTGGTTTTCGCATGGACCCTGAGAAGGTCCGCGGTGTGCTTGATTGGGAGCTTCCTGAAAATCAGAAGGCGCTTTTTGGGTTTTGCCAATTATTACAGGAAGTTCATTTTGAATTATTCCTCTGTTGTTAAGCCACTCACTGATATGACTAAAAAGGGGGTAGATTTTTCCTCTTGATCGGTAGATGCGCGTAAGGCCTTTTCTAGTATCAAAGAGAGTTTTGTTTCTGCTCCCATGTTGGTACAACCTGATGTCTCTCTACCTTTCATTGTTGAGATGGACGCTTCTTAGGTGGGTGTGGGTGCGGGTGCGGTCTTGTCTCAGGGTCCCTCTCCTGCCAAATGGCGACCGTGTGCCTTTTTCTCAAAGAAACTCTCCTTCGCAGAGAGAAATTACGATGTGGGAGATAGGGAGTTGTTGGCCATCAAATTAGCTTTTGAGGAATGGCGCCATTGGCTAGAGACAGGCCAGATGGTCTTTATTCTTTTCTAGGTTTAATTTTGTTGTCACGTTCCGCACTGGGGTTAGAAATGTGAAGGCCGATGCCCTGTCACGTTGTTTTCCGGGAGGGGGGAACTTTGAAGACTCGGGTCTCATTTTGGCTGAAGGGGTGGTCGTCTCTGCTCTTTACCCTGATTTGGAGGCAGAGGTTCAGGCAGCCCAGGCAGAGGCTCCTGATCTTTGTCCTCCTGGGAGGTTGTTTGTGCCTCTTGCTTTACGACACAAGGTTTTTAAGGAGCATCACGATACTGTCCTTGCTGGGCACCCGGGAGCAGAGCCACTGTGGATCTCATTGCTCAGAGATTCTGGTGGCCGGCTCTTCGTAAGACGGTTGAGGGTTTTGTGGCAGCCTGCGAGACCTGCGCTCGTGCCAAGGTCCCTCATTCACGGCCATCGGGTCCTCTCCTCCCGCTACCCATTCCTTCCCGTCCTTGGACACATCTGTCCATGGACTTCATTACGGACCTGCCTCGTTCCTCGGGGAAGACTGTGATTTTGGTAGTAGTAGACCATTTTAGCAAAATGACACATTTTATTCCTTTTCCTGGGTTACCCAATGCTAAAACGCTGGCGCAGGCGTTTGTTGATCACATTGTCAAACTGCATGGCATTCCTTTAGACATAGTTTCGGATAGGGGCACACAGTTTTTTTTTCCAGATTCTGAAAGGCCTTCTATTCTCGCTTGGGGGTTCGGTTGTCGTTCTCTTCTGCTTTTCACCCGCAGTCGAATGGCCAGACATAGCGCGTCAATCAGAATCTGGAGACATATCTGCACTGTTTTGTGACTGAGAATCAGGAGGATTGGTGTTCTTTTTTGTCCCTTGCCGAGTTTGCTTTAAATAACCGTCGCCAGGAGTCCTCGGATAAGTCACCATATTTTGGTGCATATGGGTTTCATCCGCAGTTTGGGACATTCTCTGGAGAGGGGTCTTCTGATTTACCTGATGAGGAGAGATTTTCCTCGTCTTTGTCATTTATTTGGTAAAAGATTCAGGGTAATCTGAAGAGGATGAGTAAGAGATATAAGCGTGTAGCGGATAAGAGACGTGTGCCTGGTCCGGACCTGAATGTGGGTGATCTGGTGTGGTTGTCTACTAAGAATATCAAATTGAAGGTTCCCTCCTGGAAGTTGGGTCCTAAGTTTATTGGGCCTTACAAGATTCTGTCCGTCATCAATCCCGTTGCCTTTCGTCTTGATCTTCCTCAGACTTGGAAGATCCATAATGTTTTTCACAAATCCCTGTTAAAACCTTATGTCCAACCCACTGTACCCTCCTCTTTGCCTCTTCCTCCTATTGTGGTTGATGGTAATCTTGAATTTCAGGTCTCTAGGATTGTGGATTCTCGCATTATCCGCGGTTCTCTCCAGTACCTCGTTCATTGGGAGGGTTATGGTCCTGAGGAGAGGATGTGGGTCCCAGTGGCGGACATTAAGGACACTCGTCTCATCAGGGCTTTCCATAGGTCTCATCCTGAGAAGGTGGGCTCTGAGTGTCCGGAGTCCACTCGTAGAAGGAGGGGTACTGTCACCGCCAGATCTCTGAGAAGCTCTGACAGACGTTCTTCAGTACCTCTTGCTTGAGGTTCTTTTGTTTTGGTTTAGTTTTGTCATCTCGTTTCCCTCTCTCAGCTGTCATCTAGTTGCACTGATTGCATCCCTTTATATCCCCTCCCATACTGCATCACTTTGCGGTTTATACAACTTCCTGGATTGTGCTCACTGCTAGATGCTGCAACTGCTGGTTCCTCAGATAAGTCTGTTCCTTTATTTGTGTTTTCCTGTTGGCTTGATCCTAGGTGACCCTGACTCCCTCCGTATTAAGTGTAGGGAGCCGGTGGTCGTGTCCCCTCACTATTATAGGGTTTTCAGGTGTCACACAGCCTAGGTACGAGGGCATGCAATTATCTATCATAAAGATCTTTCCATGGGCTGAGCAGTCAGGGAGAGCTCTAGGGCTTTTATAGGGCTCACCCTTATGTTCCTTAGTTTGGGATCAAGTCAGTTGGATCTTTATTTGTGTCTTCTAGTTTTCTGCAACACCATCCATGACAGGTAGTCAGATTTCCGTGCCAAATTTTCTTGAAAGTCAATTTTTTATGTTTTAAGAAGGAAGGTTACAGCCTACCCACGAGGTCCACACTCTGGACTGTCGGCTGGGATGGACGGCTGTCTTTTTCAAGGACCATAAAGTTGCCCCTGACCTCTGAGAAGGCTCCTCTCAGTCTAAAACAGTATCGGCTAGGTTTCCATAGGCTTCTTGGTCACTAATATCACAGCATTTTCCACATGTGGGCCAACTATTTCACACAAACTTTCCACAGGAAAAACATCCCCATCTTCGTATTACAGACCATTCATGGTCTTCAAATGTCCTACGTTGAGCACCTGCAAATCAATGGACTCCAGTGCTCTGGAAATAGGAGTCATGACGGAGGAGAAGCCTGCTCTATGGGTGGTGGAGTCCAGGAGCGGACCGGGAAGTTAAAGTGGCCCTGGGAAAAAAAAAAAAAACTAAAAGTGACCACCCCATGTTATAGATGGGCCCAAAATAACAGTGCAACACAAGTAGGCAGGGACAACAGAGTTATGCCAAATTCACACGTCAGTGATTTCCGACCCAAAACCAGGAGGGGCTCTAAACACAGAACAAGGGCAGATCTTTCCCTTATACCTCATCTCTGTGGAGGCTCTAATCCTGGTTTTGGCTCACGAATCACTGACGTGTGAATAAGGCATTAGGACCCGCACCTACAAGGAGAACGGAGACGGGGAGAGCTGTGGCTGGGCGTCCACCACCGGACGCAGCTCCCCGCCTCTCCCATTGAAGTGAATAGGAGCGCACAGCGCATGCGCGCCCACCGCTACCATTCATTTCTATGGGGCTGGCGGAAATAGCAGAACCAGCGCTCGGCTATTTTCAGTGGCTCCATAGAAATGAATGGAGGGCGGCTGCGCATGCGCAGTGTACCCTCCTCCACTTTCTCCGCTCCGTTCTACTTGTTCTCCTAGCGATATGCCCCCATTGTCTAAGATGGGATAACCCCTTTAATGCTGAGCGCATCAGCTCTGTTATGTACCCATCCATTGGGTGACCCCCAAACATTTACAGTTCTACCATCATTCTTTAAAATCATCCCCCCTTAAAATGTAATCTATTGTAAAGTTTCTTATGGTGAAAGGGCATGACACGATGTGAGTGACTGTGGCCGGCCTGGACCACTTCACTGAACTTTCCCTCCTGGGATTCCTTCCACATTGTTCTCCTCATCCTCTAATCGTGTCATTTCCCCTCGCGCATGTCAGCGCTCCTCCGCCGTCTCACTCCGACTCCTTCCTCTTTCTCCACCCCTACTGGCCACACCCCCCGGGCTTGTCCCCGCCCCTCGTGCCCTGCCAGCCTAATCGTGGAATCCCTGTCAATCCGCACCGAGAACCTTCATGTAACGGCCCCTCCTATTGGCCGCCCGCTGGCCATGTAACCAATCAGGAGGCGGCTACCATGGTGGAAGGAATAAATACAAGATGGCTCCTCATATAAAGCCAGGCATCTGGCTTCTTCCCTGCCACGATAAAATAACGTCTTTAATTCGGTTTAACCGGCCGAGCCGCTTCCGCTGTGGCCCCGAGGGGTGACTAGCGCCCTAGTGACGAGGGTTAGGAGCATTAAAGACGGCTGGGTGTGGCCCGTTGAAGAGGTGGGCGGCCATGCACTAGAGGCATCGGCTGTCCCGGAGGCTGAGCCTGCACTCTAGGCCCCGGCTGTGTCCCGGCCCAGGTGCGGCCTAGTTCGGCTGGCGGCGCTGAGGAGCGGGTGTCTCTGTGCGGAGAAGCGTCTCTCCAGTTCGTCATGGCCGTGTCCAGGTTGGTATTCCCCCGGCCCGGGCAGGCCACGCTGGTCTCCACACAATGCCGTATACAGGGGGGTCTGCTGTATGTGGGGACCCCCTCATTACAGACCTCCGGGAAGGATCAGACCTTCACTTGTCCTTTCCTCTCAGGTTTATACAGAACATTCGATGGTGTCTATTACTTTTCTGTATCTGGGAAAGCTGGGTGATCGCCACCATAGCCCCCTACTACAGAGTGATGTCACCCAGCTTTCCTATAGTCCTGAAAGTACCAGTCACATCAGTAAGATCCAGGTTGTATAGCTGTCAGGTCTCTGGGAAAGCTGGGTGACCCCCATCACAGCCTCCCTCCTACAAAGTAATGTCACTGAAAGGAGCTGTCACATCAATAAGATCCTGGTTTCATTCATTTCCTGATCTCTGGGAAAGCTGGGTGACGGCCTCTAGACTAGATCAGTTTTGTCACTTGAGCAAATGGCATTTATCATGTAGAGGAAGTTAATGCCAGGCACTTACTAATGTATTGTGATTGTCCATATAGCTTCCTTTGGCTGGATAGATTTCTCCATCACATTATACACTGCTCGTGTCCATGGTTATGACCACCCTGTAATCCATCAGTGGTGGACGTGCTTGCACACTATAGGGAAAAAGAAAAACTCTGGCCTATGTGAACTCCCTGGATTCCGGCCGCCAGATCTTTTTCCTATAGTGTGCAGGCACGACCACTGGATTGCTAGGTGGTCTGTAACCATGGAAACGAGCAGTGTATAATGTGATGGGAAAAATTAATCCAGCCAGCAAAGGTGGCAATATGGACAATCGCAATATATTTGTAGGTGCCTTGTATTAAACTTTCTCTACATGGTAAATGCCATTTGCTGAAGCAAGACAACCCCTTTAAGGCGCCATGCATGTGGCTGCCTCCATGTTTTGGTTCTTCCTATCTGTTCTGCCTTTGTCTCACTCCAATCAATAGGAAGGACTTGCCATCCGCAATACAGACCAGGATAAGAAATGTTATATAATCTGCGGAACAGCCACACGGATCCGTCAAAAATACGCAATACCCAGTCCCCATAGCTCTGTGTGCTTTTATTTTGTATAAAAACCGATTTGATACATATGCAAATTAACCTGAGATGAGTCCTGTACGTGAGATGAGTCAGGGACAGGACTCGTCTCAGGTTAATTTGGATATGTATCAATTCATTTTTTTTTCCACAATGGAAGCACACAGAGCTATGGAGACTGGATATTGCGGATGTGCTAGCGGCCATCTAGCAACCCATGTCCTCAGCTCTATACACAAAATCTCGGTGACAGGTTCCCTTTAAGAACAAGTCAAGGACTTTGAGGCTAGGTCTACACGACGACATTTGTCGTCGTGCAACAATTTTTATCGTGATAGTCTATGGCAGGCATGGCCAACCTGTGGCTCTCCAGCTGTTGTAAAACTACAACTCCCACCATGCCCTGCTGTAGGCTGATGGCTATAGGCAGTCTGGGCATGCTGGGAGTTGTAGTTTTGCAACAGCTGGAGAGCATCAGGCTGGCCATCCCTGGTCTATGGTGTCACTGCGAGATGCTGTGACTGCGAAGTGACGCCATAGACCAGTGGTGGCGAACCTATGGCACTGGTGCCAGAGGCAGCAGTCAGAGCCCTCTCTGTGGGCACCCGCACCCTGGAAAAAGTCTATGGTGTTCCAATATGCCATTCATCAGCGCAGGGTGCACTATGAACAGTGCAGGCAGCGCACTGAATGCCGGCAGGCCATTATAGCTAAATGATTAAGTACATGGAAGATATACTATATTGGATAGTAGTATTCAGGTTAAATTGCCACGTTGGCACTTTGCGATAAAGTTGTGGGATTTTGGTTACACTTTTGGCACCGGTCTGTAAAAGGTTCACCGTCACTGCCATAGACTATCATTATGAAAATTGTCGTGTGACAAAATGTTGCGGTGTAGTTGTGCCCTATCTGTTGCGCAACTTATTGTCGTGGTGTAGCCCTAGCCTAAAGGGGATGTGTCACTTTAGTAAGTGGCATTTATAATGTAGAGAAAGTTAATACAAGGCACTTACTAATGTATTGTGATTGTCCATATTGCCTCCTTTGCTGGCTGGATTACATTTTTCATCACATTATACTCGTTACCATGGTTACAGACTGCCCTCAAATCAATAAGTGGTGGTCGTGCTTGCAGGGTGTATTTTTATAATGAGCAGTAAACTCTCAATGGGGAGGAGACGCAGTCTTCTGCTGTGGGCGTTATCCAATCAGAGCGGACCGCTCACAGCCAGGGAGGAGACGCCCACAGCAGAAGACTGCGTCTCCTCCCCATTGAGAGTTTACTGCTCATTATAATACAGAGGACGAACGGGGGGCTTTTGAAAAAATAAAATTGGTGGGGGCCGCCCTACAAGTAATACCTTAATTATCCTATGTCAAAACGGATGAAAGGTCCTCTTTAAGCCACGTTCTTATCAGTAAGATAAGGATGGACCTTTTAATGAGTGTTTATAAGGCTCAGAGATAAGGAGCCGGAAATGCTGCTTTTAGAGCATCTCGGCTCTGTATAGAAAAAAGACGCCATATTTTTAATAAAGACCAATTTAAAGTATTATTTTTAGCTTGAGAGGTACAATGTGATGGCAAAACAAATTGCCCCAAATTGCCCCCAAAGATGTACATAGCCTTTAAAGGGGTATTCCCATCTCTAGCATTGGTAGCATATCGCTTGGATATGCCACCAATGACCGGTGGGACCCGCAGTTATTTCTAGAAGGGGATCCCTAAAGTGAGCGAGGTTCCACCGTGCAAGAGCGGCCATCCTCCATTCATTTCTATGGAGTGCCAAATAGCCATATGAGTGTGGCCAGATTGGAAAGGGGGGTGCACTGGATCGGTGCACTCTCCGTTAACTTCTATCGTGGTATGCCACCAATGTGTGAGATGGACCAACCCCTTTAAGGGTATGTCCGAATATAAAAAAAACGCATCAAAGCCCTTTACATTACAGCTCAGTGACAAAGGCTGTGACCAAAATTGCATGAATTATATGCATCTTTATTCTGTGGATTTCACTCTCCATCGCCAAGGGTAGACCCTGCAGTGCAGATCTGCAGCCTAAATGGACATGTCACAAATTACAAGCCCACACCGCTGATTTTCTTTTTTCCCATAGCTCGTGGGCGAGATCTCGTCTACTTTGCTGACAATGTGGATTTGCTGCATGAAAACCCTTGACGGCAATTCCGCGCCGTTATCTGCCACGTGTGAACCCGCTCTTAGGGTGCCCGTTCATGGTGCAGCGGAGCCGCTATAACCATTTACCCCTATTTTCCACAAGTAAAAGTGACTCTCATAGTTTATATGTGCTGCACCTGCAAAACCCTGGCAGTTAGTGGCAATCCGCCTGTAAGTAGCGGATCAGCAGCGCTGTGGACAGGCGTCCTGACTCGTGATTTGGAGATGTCTTATAAAGGAGCGTTCTGGAAAAGAATACTTGATATAAAGTAAAAAAAGTGTGCCTAATCACCTGATAACACTGCAGCCGCTCTGGGGGTCCTAGGTGACTCTTCTTGATTCTGTAGCAGTCATGTGTCGTCCTCGTACCCTCACTTTGTCAGACCACAGAAGGCCCCTCTGGTGTCCATCTATGAGATGTTTATGCTGCGTCTTCTCCTCTGTTGAAATGCGTACAGAAGATCTGCAGGGGGGCTGCGATGAATGCTGCGGGAACTTGTCCTCCTCCAGGCCTGCGATGCTCCATCGATGTCATGATCGTCACCCTGTCTATGAGATCATCTAGGGCAGTGATGTCGAACCTTTTAGAGGCCGAGTGCCCAAACTGCAACCCAAAACCCACTTATTTATTGTAAAGTGCCAACACGGCAATTTTAACCTGACTACCATAGTTCTATATAGTATATATTCCATGTACTTTATCATTTAGCTATTAAAGCCTGCCTACATTCAGTGCGCTGCCTGCGCTGTTCATAGTGCGCCCTGCGCATATTGGCATATTGGTACACCATAGACATTTTTCACAGTGCAGGTGCCCACAGAGAGGGCTCTGAGTGCCGCCTCTGGCACCCGTGCCATAGGTTCGCCATCACTGATCTAAGGGATGTCTCTGCTGCTCGAGTCTCCTCTGCCCCTTAATTGACAGGACCAGAAATTTCACCCAGTTAACCCTGTGCCTTATGTCAGCGGTACACCCCAATGTGTAGCGGCAAACGCGCCGTACACATCTGTGCTGCTCGGGTAGCAGCAGAGCCTCTGGTCCTGCGGCGCTACTCGGTGCAGGCATGAGATCTCTGGCCCTGTAAGTCACTGGGAAAAACGGAGTCTCTCCAACAGCAGCACCTGCCCTTCGCTGCTCAAGCAGGCTGATTCGCTCCTATAAAACTGTTTAAACTGGCCGTAGACATGGCTTGTCCCAAAACGGCTCTCATCCTAGAGCCCTCCCCCAATGATATTTCCATTCGGCTGTGTGAGATGAGCATGTTTATATCTGTAAAGAATACGTTTCTGCAAGCTGTCTCGGGTCATTCTGATCTCCAGAAGAAGGCGAACCTGTGTGATCCAGTCCTCACTCCTGAGACACTGCTCTCGTGTCTGTGGCCAGGTCATCACTACATCTGAATGGTCTGGGATGGCTGCAGTGCATCATGTCTCACTGGGATATGAGGAGCTTATATGGTGGGATCTGCCCGCAGAGCTGGTGTGGCCGTTGTGTATCATATGGAGGAAGGACACTGGTGACAAGTGATCACTAGGTACCATAGGCAGGATCACAGACTCGTGCATCTCCTCCTCAGGGTTTTGCCTTTGAGCTATTTGCTCCTGCCTTCATCACTGACCTGCCATGTCCAGCATCACTTCATTGCTGCAGCAGATCATTGCAGTCTAGGTGATGCATTGTTCAGAATGATGTCCCCATCAGCTGGATGCAGTGTCATTGCAGAGAAATGACAGGAATGGACATGGGAACCTAAGGCCCCTTTCACACGAGCGAGTTTTCCGCGCGGGTGCAATGTGTGACGTGAACGCATAGCACCCGCACTCAATCCTAAGCCATTCATTTCAATAGGTCTGTGCAAATGAGCTTTTTTTTTTTTTTTCTTTTTTCTTTTTTCCATAATGTGTGCTCTATATTCTGTGGTTTTCACGCAGCCCTGAACAGCTGAATGCAATCGCAGACAAAACTGACTGAACTTGCGTGAGTTTCACTGAACTCATCCGGACCTAATTCATATCGTGAGGCCTTAGGGTAAATTCACACGTTGCTTGCTAGAAGATCCACCAGCAGAAATGAGGCTGGTCTTTGGGTTTCTTCTGCAGTGGTGCAGTCTGAAGGTCTACGGATCCACACGTGCATTAGCCCTCGTCATTAAGTAAGGCCTTATGCACATGACTGTAGGCGGCGTGTGCCCGTATTGAAGTTCGCAAACAGCAGGTCCGCAATATTCAGGCACCAACCGTGCGGACCCTTTCACTTGTGATAGAGGTGCACTACTTTTTTGCGGTACAGATCAGTCACAATTCAAGTGAATGGGTCCGCGTCTACAGATGACTTGCGCACGGGCAGGGCTGCCACACGGTTGTCTGCACGAGCCTTAATAAGGGTCGATTCACACGTCCGTAGTGTATTGCGGATCCGCAATACACCCGTCTGGCACCCACATAGAACTGCCTATTCTTGTCCCATGTTCTATAATTTTTTTTTTTTCCCCGGAAGATCGGGGCCATGCTCCGGAATTGCGGATGCGGACAGCATACTGTGTGCTGTCTGCATCCATTCCTGCCCCATGGAGACTGGATGGGTCTGCACCCGTTCCACAATTGGCGGAACGGATGCAGACCCATTCTACGGATGTGTGAATGGACCTTAGGCTGATCCTCAGCTTTTACTGTTGTGGTATTTGGATTGTATGATTTCTTGCAGTGGTTTTTCTGTTGGTGATCTTTGATTTCCGTTGATTAAGACGATTGTCTTCTTGGCAAATGCTGGTTGTATGTATGCCTTTATGGAGGCTGGAGGGAAATGGGTGACCTGTCAGAAGATGTGTTCAGTGAGGGTCTCTGATTTCTTTGGGTATAGTCTGTGCGTCTGCCTGGTCCTCTCTAGTGGAGGTAATGCCATGCTTCAGTATAATGGATGTCCTTGGCTGAGCGTGGTGCTGCAGTCTGCTGATTTCACTATTAGGACACTTCTATTACTGTCTGTCTTTTATACATAATTTATTGGTATGTAGAATTTTTCTTTTTTCCGGGTGCTGACGTTGGGTGTAATCCTCTGCTGGGCTGCCGCTGTGATAAACCTCAGAATTAGGCCAAGTGCTCAGTACAGTTACCTAATAAAAGCCCAATAGCAATGTCTTACTCTACCTTCCCACAACTTTCAATCCAAAAAGTATACTGTGTACTCGCCTGTGCCATCTATCCAAACACCCGGTCAGCCGCCATTTGTTAGGGAGTGCAGTTGAACGCATGGCCACTGCCTCCATTCTATGCATGGACACAGGGTTAGTAAACCACTATTCTCTAAAGGGTAATTCTAGTTGTTTGAAGCTATCCCCTATCCACAGGAGGAGATAACTTTGAGGTGGGGGTCCTACCTTTGCGATCCCCCACTGATCATGAGAATGGCTCTGTAGTTCCCATAGAAATAAATGGAGCAGCTGCATGCGTGCCTGACCGGCTTCTCTGGTCATTTCAGGGGAGGCTGCAAGGAGCACAGGGCCCCCGGTATTTGCTATCGGTGGGGTTCCTAGAGGTAGGACCCCCACCAATCTAATAGTTTTCCCCTATTCTGTGAATAGGGGTTAACTTCAAAGAAGCTGAATACCCCTTTTCTTTAATTCCTGGATGCCCAGCAGCCTCTGACTGCGGAGCACCCAATAATTGGTATACTGTGCATTGCAACTTCCTAGGAATGGCTATGCTTGGCAGATTTTCCAGAAGCAGCAAAATCTGCAGCAGTCTCCGCACACAGGGTGGGAATGCTGCAGGTTTATCTCCACAGATTTTGTTTGTGGCAAATTTGCTGCATTTTACAGTCTCAGAAATGTAGATGAGACGTCTTATCCACACATACAAAACTTGCAGCTTAAAATGTACATTTATGCAGCGACTATCACCTTTTGCACTGCAGAGGGTAAATCCAAGGCAAATCTGCACCCGTGTGGATGTACCCTAAGGGCGTATGTCACCTGTTTCTGAAGTTTAAGCAATCAGGGTTTTGAAGCAAGCCATCTCGGTTCAAGAGGAAAAATTCACCTTAAGGCATCTTGCACACGACCATGTGGCCTCTGAGACATAGTCTGTGAGCGGGCCATATGTCCTGGGGCTATTGTCCAGCACTATGAGTGAGGGACAATAGCCCCGTAGGCGGGCTGACGTGCACAGCATCATTGTAATCTATGATGCTGTGTACTCCTGTGCGCACAATCGATGCCGCCCCGGGACATATGGTCCGCTCAGGACCGTATGTCTGAGGGCATATGGTCGTGTGCAAGAGACCTAAGGCTTATTTCACATGAGCCATACGGAAGAAGTGCTCATGCAGATGGCCGTATGCTGTCTGCAAAAAATGTGGATCCGTGTATTTTGGGGATTAGCTGCTGACCCATTCACTTCTATGTGGCCCTTTTCTTCCATTCTACAGCTCAGCAAAACAAATGAAACATGTCCTATTATACTTGTCAGTGAAAATCAGGACATGGCCCCATTGAAGTCTATAGTTCCACAAAAAACGGAATACTGAACTAAAAGGAATCCCCATTTTTACGGACAGCATACGGCCATCTGAGCCCTAAGTCAGGGACTGTTCCTGAATGCAGCGATGATCCATGATAAACGACATCTGTACATACACATTGAAATTAATGGGCCAGAGTTCAGTCCAGATGCTGTCCTTTAGCAACACTCACTGTAGCCTGACGGAAAACTCGCTCGTGTGAAAGAGGCCTAACTGGGGAATGACCAGAACACTAAGGCTACTTTCACACTAGCGGCACGGACCTCCGGCAGTTTGTTCCGTCGGGTGAACAGCGTGTTGGATCCGTCCTGCCGCTAGTGAACGTGTGCCCCCGGACTGCTGCTCTGTCCCCATTGACTATAAGGGGCGGAGGCACTGCGAGAAGCTGCCGGAATAAATGTCGGACATGTCGTAGTTTTATTCCGGCAGCCACTCGCTGTGCCTGCACCGGAACTCCACCCCCTTTATAGTCAATGGGGAAGGAGCGGCAGTCCGGGGGCACACGGTCACTAGTGGCAGGACAGATCAGACAGGCTGCTCACCCGACGGAACAGCCTGCCGAAGGTCCATGCCGCTAGTGTGAAGGTAGCCTTAGGCTGCTTTCACACTAGCGTTCGGGTGTCCGCTCGTGAGCTCCGTTTGAAGGGGCTCACGAGCGGACCCGAACGCAGCCGTCCAGCCCTGATGCAGTCTGAATGGAGCGGATCCGCTCAGACTGCATCAGTCTGGCGGCGTTCAGCCTCCGCTCCGCTCGCCTCCGCACGGACAGGCGGACAGCTGAACGCTGCTTGCAGCGTTCGGGTGTCCGCCTGGCCGTGCGGAGGCGTGCGGATCCGTCCAGACTTACAATGTAAGTCAATGGGGACGGATCCGTTTGAAGATGCCACAATGTGGCTCAATCTTCAAGCGGATCCGTCCCCCATTGACTTTACATTGAAAGTCTGGACGGATCCGTCCCAGGCTATTTTCACACTTAGCTTTTTTTTGCTAATATAATGCAGACGGATCCGTTCTGAACGGAGCCTCCGTCTGCATTATTATGAGCGGATCCGTTCAGAACGGATCCGCCCGAACGCTAGTGTGAAAGTAGCCTTACCTGGTTCTCTCCATCTTTTTAGCTGCAGATCTGCTAAGTCCCAGTCTCCACTTCTGCCATCCAATATGGCTGCAGTAGCCCAAGACACTTCCTACTTCTCCAGCCCTGCTTTTGGATTGGCGAGCTCTGTTCATGTGATCAGTGCCGGCCAATCCAAAGGCAGCAGGAAGTGTTTTGGACTACTAAATGCACAGTAATCCTCACGCAGTCTGAGAAGCAGTGCAGCCATCTTGGATTTGGATTAACCCCCCCTTCCCCTTGAACCTCAGGGTTGCTTAAATGCCAAGTCACTATTTTTAGTAATTGGAGCAACTTTTAGCTGTGGTAGGACTATGAAAAGAACCTGCAGAAGGAATTGGTGATCAGCAAGGAGGGGTTGAGCCTTCCCTGGTTAGCACAGCGCTGGAGGGCACGGCTGCTATTCCTGATGCTTTACAGCAAACACGATTGTTGGTTGAACCAGTACATGCCTGTCTTCTGCGCACGGATCAAGTGCGACACAAACTAATGACCCTAAGGGTTTGTTTTCTCTTCTAAACACTGTTGATAAATGGCAGTGTTGACCATATTACTATAGGGTGGTGTCACAGCTGTTGATGAAAGTGAATCTGGCAGGAAGCAGAAGTCCTTCCTTTATTTCTCATTCGCTTCCAGCCCACATCTGGCTTTGGCTCAAAAAACGGCATCAGAATCTTGTGTGACACCAGCCTTATGAGTGGTTTCCAGATGAAGGCCTCATGCACACAGCAGTTTGTCTGAAAAATACAGTTAACATTTGTGAGCTTTCTGCATTTTTCTTCTATCAATAGAAAGGACTATTCTTGTACTGGGTGTCAGCCCCCCGCAGACCTGATATTGGCCACCTTTCCATAGGATAGGTTATCAATATCATAATCTTGGAAAATCTGTTTAAGGTGCTATTAAATATCAGTCATTGTATAGATCCTAAAAATGCTGCTAAATAAACCTGATCTGGTGAAGTTTGACATTTATTCTTTATAGTATGGCACCACCTGGTGTTCAAAGTTTATTGCAATGTTCATGTCCTCATAAGGACTGGTGGACACGAAGGATACCTTTGTACTGCATCTTCTATATGCAAATTTGCAGTGCTGTGTGTGTGTGTGTGTGTGTGTGTGTGGGCTCTTTCACACCTGCGTTCTTTTCTTCTGGCATAGAGTTCCGTCGTCGGGGCTCTATGCCGGAAGAATCCTGATCAGTTTTATCCTAATGCATTCTGAATGGAGAGAAATCCGATCAGGATGTCTTCAGTTCAGGACCGGAACGTTTTTTGGCCAGAGAAAATGCCGCAGCATGCTGCGCTTTTTGCTCCGGCCAAAAATCCTGAACACTTGCCGCAAGGCCGGATCCAGAAATTTCTGAATAGCGTCCTGGCAGCCATGGTAAAGTGTAGTGGGGAGTGGGGGAGCAGTATACTTACCGCCCGTGCGGCTCCCGGGGCGCTTCAGAGTGACGTCAGGGCGCCCCACGCGCATGGATGACGTGATCGCATGGACACGTCATCCATGCGCATGGGGCGCTCTGACATCATTCTGGAGCGCCCCGGGAGCCGCACGGATGGTAAGTATACTGCTCCCCCACTACTACTATGGCAACCAGGACTTTAATAGCGTCCTGGCTGCCATAGTAAAACTGAACGCATTTTGAAGATGGATCCGTCTTCAAATGCTTTCAGTTCACTTGTTATATATAGATATAGATAGATAGATATAGATATATATATATATTACACACCAAAAGTTTGGACACACCTTCTCATTTAAAGAGTTTTCTTTATTTGCATGACTATGAAAATTGTAAATTCACACTGAAGGCATCAAAACTATGAATTAACACATGTGGAATTATATACATAGCAAAAAAGTGTAAATCAACTGAAAATATGTCATATTCTAGGTTCTTCAAAGTAGCCACCTTTTGCTTTGATTACTGCTTTGCACACTCTTGGCATTCTCTTGATGAGCTTCAAGAGGTAGTCACCTGAAATGGTTTTCACTTCACAGGTGTGCCCTGTCAGGTTTAATAAGTGGGATTTCTTGCATTATAAATGGGGTTGGGACCATCAGTTACGTTGTGGAGAAGTCAGGTGGATACACAGCTGATAGTCCTACTGAATAGACTATTAGAATTTGTATTATGGCAAGAAAAAAAGAAGTTAAGAAAAACGAGTGGCCATCATTACTTTAAGAAATGAAGGTCAGTCAGTCCGAAAAATTGGAAAAAATTTGAGTGTCCCCAAGTGCAGTCTCAAAAACCATCAAGCGCTACAAAGAAACTGGCTCACATGCGGACCGCCCCAGGAAAGGAAGACCAAGAGTCACCTCTGCTGCGGAGGATAAGTTCATCCGAGTCACCAGCCTCAGAAATCACAGGTTAACAGCAGCTCAGATTAGAGACCAGGTCAATGCCACACAGAGTTCTAGCAGCAGACACATCTCTAGAACAACTGTTAAGAGGAGACTGTGTGAATCAGGCCTTCATGGTAGAATATCTGCTAGGAAACCACTGCCAAGGAGAGGCAACAAGCAGAAGAGACTTGTTTGGGCTAAAGAACACAAGGAATGGACATTAGACCAGTGGAAATCTGTGCTTTGGTCTGAGTCCAAATTTGAGATCTTTGGTTCCAACCACCGTGTCTTTGTGCGACGCAGAAAAGGTGAACGGATGGACTCTACATGCCTGGTTCCCACCGTGAAGCATGGAGGAGGAGTTGTGATGGTGTGGGGGTGCTTTTCTGGTGACACTGTTGGGGATTTATTCAAAATTGAAGGCATACTGAACCAGCATGGCTACCACAGCATCTTGCAGCGGCATGCTATTCCATCCGGTTTCGTTTAGTTGGACCATCATTTATTTTTCAACAGGACAATGACCCCAAACACACCTCCAGGCTATGTAAGGGCTATTTGACCATGAAAGAGAGTGATGGGGTGCTACGCCAGATTACCTGGCCTCCACAGTCACCAGACCTGAACCCAATCGAGATGGTTTGGGGTGACCAAGACCACAGAGGGAAGGCAAAAGGGCCAACAAGTGCTAAGCATCTCTGGGAACTCCTTCAAGACTGTTGGAAGACCATTTCAGGTGACTACCTCTTGAAGCTCATCAAGAGAATGCCAAGTGTGTGCAAAGCAGTAATCAAAGCAAAAGGTGGCTACTTTGAAGAACCTAGAATATGACATATTTTCAGTTGTTTCACACTTTTTTGTTATGTATATAATTCCATATGTGTTAATTCCTAGTTTTGATGCCTTCAGTGTGAATCTACAAGGCAAACAGAGAGATATATATATATATATATATATATATATATATATATATATATATATATATATATATATATAATTTTATCTCGACACAATTCTACCATTTTTGGCTCTATACACAACCACAATGGATTTGAAATGCAACTAACAAGATTTGCTTTACCTGCAGACTGTCAGCTTTAATTTAAGGGTATTTACATCCAAATCCGGTGAACGGTGTAGGAATTACAACAGTTTGCATATGTACCTCCCACTTGTTAAGGGACCAAAAGTAATGGGACAATTGGCTTCTCAGCTATTCCATGGCCAGGTGTGTGTTATTCCATCATTATCCCAATTACAATGAGCAGATAAAAGGTCCAGAGTTCATTTCAAGTGTGCTATTTGCATTTGGAATCTGTTGCTGTCAACTCTCAAGATGAGGTCCAAAGAGCTGTCACTATCAGTGAAGCGAGCCATCATTAGGCTGAAAAACACAACAAACCCATCAGAGAGATGGCAAAAACATTAGGCGTGGCGAAAACAACTGTTTGGAGCATTCTTAAAAAGAAGGAACGCATCGGTGAGCTCGGCAACACCAAAAGACCCGGAAGACCACGGAAAACAACTGTGGTGGATGACCAAAGAATTCTTTCCCTGGTGAGGAAAACGCACTTCACAACAGTTGGCCAGATCAAGAACACTCTCTCCAGGATGTAGGTGTATGTGTGTCAAAGTCAACACTCAAGAGAAGACTTCACCAGAGTAAATACAGAGGGTTCACCACAAGATGTTAACCATTGGTGAGCCTCAAAAACAGGAAGGCCAGATTAGGAGTTTGCCAAACGACATCTAAAAAAGCCTTCACAGTTCTGGAACAACATCCTATGGACAGATGAGACCAAGATCAACTTGTACCAGAGTGATGGGAAGAGAAGAGTATGGAGAAGGAAAGGAACTGCTCATGATCCTAAGCATACGACATCATCAGTGAAGCATGGTGGTAGGGTCATGGCGTGGGCATGTATGGCTGTCAATGGAACTGGTTCTCTTGTATTTATTGATGATGTGACTGCTGACAAAAGCAGCAGGATGAATTCTGAAGTGTTTCGGGCAATATTATCTGCTCATATTCAGAAAAATGCTTCAGAACTCATTGGACGGCGCTTCACAGTGCAGATGGACAATGACCCAAAGCATACTGCAAAAGCAACCAAAGAGTTTTTTTAAGGGAAAGCGGAATGTTATGCAATGGTTAAGTCAATTGCCGGACCTGAATCCGATTTGAGCATGCATTTCACTTGCTGAAGACAAAACTGAAGGGAAAATGCCCCAAGAACAAGCAGGAACTGAAGACAGTTGCAGTAGAGGCCTGGCAGAGCATCACCAGGGATGAAACCCAGCGTCTGGGGATGTCTATGCGTTCCAGACTTCAGGCTGTAATTGACTGCAAAGGATTTGCAACGAAGTATTAAAAAGTGAAAGTTTGATTTATGATTATTATTCTGTCCCATTACTTTTGGTCCCTTAACAAGTGGGAGGCACATATGCAAACTGTTGTAATTCCTACACCGTTCACCTGATTTGAATGTAAATACCCTCAAATTAAAGCTGACAGTCTGCAGTTACAACACATCTTGTTAGTTTCAAATCCATTGTAGTGGTGTATAGAGCCATAAATGTTAGAATTGTGACGATGTCCCAATATTTGTGTGTGTGTGTATATATGTATATATGTGTGTGTGTGTGTATGTATGTATGTATGTATGTATATATATATATATATATATATATATATATATATATATACACACTGCATCCCCTCAGTAATCGGCAGTGTACATTATGTAACACGAGGCTCAATACCATTGTCTTTACCTACTTCGGGTATTTGGTCGGGTGAAGTCGCGCCCGGAGCAGGTAAAATCCACAGCAGATTACAGCACCTGACAACTGAGGCTACTTTCACACTTGCGTTCGGGGCTCCGCTTGTGAGTTCCGTTTGAAGGCTCACGCAAGCGGCCCCGAACGGATCCGCACGGCCCCAATGCATTCTGAGTGGATGCGGATCCGCTCAGAATGCATCAGTCTGGCACCGTTTGTCCTCCGCTCAGCAGGCGGACACCTGAACGCTGCTTGCAGCGTTCGGGTGTCCGCCTGGCCGTGCGGAGGCAAACGGATCTGTCCAGACTTACAATGTAAGTCAATGGGGACGGATCCGTTTGAAGTTGGCACAGTATGGCTCAATTTTCAAACGGATCCGTCCCCCATTGACTTTCAATGTAAAGTCAAAACTGATCCGTTTGCACCATCATAAACAAAAAAAACGAGAATTTTATTTTATTTTTTTCATGGTAATGCAAACGGATCCGTTCTGAACTGATCTAAGCATTTGCATTATAAGTGCGGATCCGTCTGTGCAGATACCAGACGGATCCGCTCTGAACGCAAGTGTGAAAGTAGCCTGAGTGAGAATCTACAAATCCCATGCTGTGGACATGTAATGCATGAAGCAAGCATTGTGTGTTTTCACCATGGATTTCACCACTTTAAAGGGGTCATCTAACCCCTGAAATGCCCGGTCACCTTATAAAGTTTATACTTACTCCGCTCCCTGTCACCCACCTCGCTTCCCATGGCAGCCGCTTCATCCCTGCACGTTTTGATCCGTGCGACGGGGAGATGCAGCAGCGGTTGTGTGGGCATCAGAAATGATGTGGGTGCTGGGGAGTGAGGTCAGTATAACCTATATGAGGTGCCTGGATATTTTAGGGGTTGGAAAGCCCCTTTATTTGTAGCAAGGGAGAAATCTGTAGCTTGTAGACTAGTGGTGTGAACTTCCCCAAAACCACATAGCGTAATGGAAAAACTGCAGCGTAATACAGTGCTGGCATAGTGAAGGAGATAATTTTACAAATCTCATCTAGATGTAGTGGAAAATTTTAAATCCCATATGGTTTTTCACTGAGGTTTCACTCTTTTGTGCGAGAGGTGAAGTCCGTTGATTCTACCCTTAGAGGAAACATGACCAATGTGTTCTGGCTATGGTTGGGGGCTGATGATATTTTCATATCCTCCTCTACATTGCTTATCATTGGTGTGCGCTGACATCTAAGGGCTGTATTACACTTAATGATTTTGCAGGAGATTTGTCGGGAGGGAAGCGTTCTTTCCTGGCAATCGCCTGGAGGAGACTGCTGCTATTACATTCAGAGATCTCCTCCACAGTAGGGAAAGGAGCAATCACTAATGCCATCACTCTTCTCTATACTGACATGCTTAAAAATCTGAATTGCCTGTTAAATGAGCATTTGCTTGTTCATTTGGTAACCAGCGGCAGTATTACACTGCCAGATCATCGCTAATCTGTCTAACATTTGGCCAGTGTAATGCGTGAGAACTTGAGCTCCTTCTCCCTTGCTAAGGGCTGTTTCACACGAGCGAGTCCATTGCGGGAATCACACTCCGTGTGCGAGTGTGATCCTCCGCTCTGGACTTGCAGGAGCGCACGGCATTATCATGATTTATAATGCTATGTGTCTCTGCATGACCTTTTTTCCACAGAATCATAGTGACCTAAAGCTGTCAGTATGATTCTGTAGAAATAAAGTCAAGCAGGGGCACATAGCATTATAAATCGTGATAATGCCGTGCGCTCCTGCAAGTCCAGAGCGGAGGATTACACAGAGCGGGGCGCTCGCAGCCAGGGAGAAGATAACCGCGCCCAGGAGAGCTTCAAGTCCACGCCTAGTATAACCAAGTCACCTCTTTAGCATATGAGGCGCCAAAAGATACGGGGACCACAGCGGACGAACGGGGGTTCTTTTTAGAATTATTTTTTTATTTTTATTTGCCAAGACATCAGTGGGGGCTGCACTATAAGGTGGTGTAATAGATTATAGATATCTAAGTGAAAGGTCCTTTTTTAAATAAGAACCAAATCTCCACAGTGTGCTCTTAAAGGGGCCATCAGAATCCCAGCACACCTGCAGATCAGCTGTTCCAGGAATCCACCTTGCTCACCAAGCAAAGCGCCAGACATGTTATAGTGGCTGTGCTTGGTATTACACCTTCGCCTCATTCACTTGAGCTGCAAATAGGCCATGTGACCGATGTAGTGACATCACATGACCTAGGAACAGGGCTAAATGCTCACGGAGCACTGGCTTCTAACAGCTGATCAATGAGGGTCCCGTATGTCGGACCCCGCTGACCTATCCTGAGATCATCAATATTTCCAGGATACATCCCCTATAAGAAAGCTAGACCTTTTTCCAGCAGTATCCTGTATTACAGGTTGCAGTTTCACAGGCCAGTGTTACCGTGTTGCTTGAAGCAGTCGTTATGCACGATAGGATAAGTTCCCTTTTATGTTCCTGGGAGGACATTTTCCGTGGAACATGAGCGCTCACGTCATGCAGAACCGGATTCCTGGCTGCCGGGTGTTTGTTCATGCCTGATGGGTAAACGTGTGCACGGTTTATGCTCCCACCTCTCGCTTTTGAAGGGTTCTTTGCCCCCTGGGAATATCTGGTATTGTGTACATGAAAAGGAAAAATCATCCCGGGCCCTGTGCCATTGTATTGTCTGATTACTCGTGCTAGACAGTAGTTTATATGTCATCAATATCAGATTGATAGGCTGACCCCTGGCCCTCCCAGCAGGTGCCGAAAAAAAGTGGATGGATCCGGAAGCAGAAGGCTTTATCCACTGTGTAGTGTTTGTGCCAGGGTCCTGCACCTCGGCTCTTGGTGACGTGAACGGCAAACGAGCTGGAGTACGCTGGCATGGCCTCTGCACAACAGACGGAGTCTTCTGCTTCTGGCCCTGTCCACTGATATATTTCTGGGGCATGTTGGGTGTCTGTCACCCTCCCCAGCAATCTCCTGTATTGATGACCTGTAATCGAGTATTCTACCTTTTTTATATAATTTTTATTTTTTTAACGATCGAGTACTCTAATAATTCATTTTTTCTTAATAGACTGTTTTCCTTTACGAAAACTCCTCCTCCTCCCCCCCCCCCCCCCCGTGCCTCCAGCTTCACTCCCCCACTGCCATCAGATGCCATGTCCCCCCTGTAGTTTACCCCGCTGCTCTCCAGTAGTCACAGCAGTAATACCATAGTGTTGGCATTCAGGGGCCTTAGAGAGCCTAGTACTGCTGCCACCCAGCTTTCCCAGGCACAGATCTCTATGGGCAGCAGGCTTACTACCTGTGTCTATAGCGGAGTGTGTCCTGGCCAATATATAAAATATAGGAAAAAGATCTGGATCGCACATCCTCAATACTATGCTTTTATCTAACTGCTTCTCAGCATAATTTACATCGCTTCTCAGCGCAATATATCGTATACCTACCTCTATGCTGAACACTGTACATGAGGCATTAGTATACAATTTGATCAAAAAGCATAGGCCCACTCACCGCGACAAGGTTGCCTCCTTGAATGGGACCCTAAACTAAATTTGGCGCAGCACTGCACGGTGACCACCAACGCAGCAGCATCGCCCCAGCAGGCAAAAAGCATAGGCCCACTCACCGCGACAAGGTTGCCTCCTTGAATGGGACCCTAAACTAAATTTGGCGCAGCACTGCACGGTGACCACCAACGCAGCAGCATCGCCCCAGCAGGCAAAAAGCATAGGCCCACTCACCGCGACAAGGTTGCCTCCTTGAATGGGACCCTAAACTAAATTTGGCGCAGCACTGCACGGTGACCACCAACGCAGCAGCATCGCCCCAGCAGGCAGCAGGACCCAGAAGCCAAACGGCACCCCGCTGTCTGGCAAAGCCATCTTGGTACCGGGCCCCACCAACCCATCAGGACAACACAAAAGCAAAATATGGCCGCCGTGCAGTACTGCACCATGTGAACAGGTGTGGAACCAGCCCCATCACATCCTCTCAGGAACTCCAACTGAGAGGTAGGAATTTTTACCTTTTATGCAGACTCCTGCTAATTAAAAGCACCATGTCTCTGATCAAACTGTATACTAATGCCTCCTAATAGTGGATAGCATAAGGTTATATTTATTAATCATAGTGCTGTAAAGCCATGTTTTATCATGCTGGAAATTTAAACAGTTGTTATATCAAAAGCATAGTGATGAGGATGTGCAATTTAGATTCTCTCTCACATATTGAATACAATGTATCCTGGCCAATGCCTCCTGGTGCTCCCCGGCCTCCAGCAGCTCGGTGATAACCCGATGCTTCCAGCTCTTCCCGGGCACACACTGCCAGCTGCCTGAGCTGCACACAGGTTCGGCGGGCCAGCTGCTCCATTTGCCAGGGGGACATGGGGCGGCTGCCTCATGTCCCCCTGGCACAGCCAGCAGCAGTGTGCCCGCACAGCACAGTGACGGGGTCTGGCAGGAAGTTTGTATTATCTTTACCATTGCCAAAACTGATCAGTCTTGAACACCTTTGACAGTCAATGGGGGGCGGATCCGTTTTGCATTGTATCAGTAAAAACTGATCCGTCCCCATTGACTTACATTGTGTGTTAGGACAGATCCGTTTGCCTCCGCATCGTCAGTTGGACACAAACGCTGCAAGCAGCGTTTTGGTGTCCGCCTCCAGAGCGGAATGGATGCGGAAAGGAGGCAAACTGATGCATTCTGAGCGGATCCTTATCCATTCAGAATGCCCTAATGCATTCTGAATGGATAAGGATCTGCTCAGAATGCATCAGTTTGCCTCCTTTCCGCTCTAATGCAAAACTGATCAGTTTTGGACCGCTTGTGAGAGCCCTGAACGGATCTCGCAAACTGAAACCAAAACAGCAGTGTGAAAGTAGCCTAAATTGGGATCACTGGTGGCCATCCAGTAGCCAGCCATATGGACACCTTCCCCCCTCTCCTGAAATGACCTGTATTATTCTGTCCTGACCATAGCTTTCTTTTATTTACCATAGTGCCAGCATCACTGATGCCGTTTTTCCTTTTGTCTTTTA